>NC_090265.1:573989024-575295274 GCF_040414725.1 Anabrus simplex
GTAGAATATAAACTACAAATATATAATATACTTTATTTCCTTATATAATTTTCGATTCCAGTCGCTTCAATGGAATCTATATTGATATTAATTCATCTTCTTTTATGATTGCAATCATAAGCTATTGATATTCCTGCTATGAGGACGATCACGCTGCGATCAGAAGTTGTATTCTCAGAATACATCTAATTTACATAAGGGAATGTCCGACTCGTTGGCTGAATGGTCAGCGTACTGGCCTTCGGTTCAGAAGGTCCCGGGTCCGATTCTCGGCCGATCGGTGTTTTTAACCTTCATTGGTTAATTCCAGTTGCTCGGTGGCTGGGTGTTCGTGCTGTCCCCAACATGCCTCCAACTCACACACCGCACATAACACTATCCTCCACCACAATAACAAGCAGTTACCTACAAATGGCAGATGCCGCCCACTCTTATCGGAGCCTTACAAGGGCTGCACTCGGCTAGAAATAGCCACACGAAATTATTAATCTATATATATAAAATAAGAGTTTTGTCTGTACATTGCTCAGAATTTGAAAAGAATGGTATTTCTGTATCGGTCATGTCCACAGTAACAAGAAAATGCATTTTTTACTTTTCCGTAATTTCTGTCTGTCTGTCTGTCTGTCTGTCTGTCTGTCTGTCTGTCTGTCTGTCTGTCTGTCTGTCTGTCTGTCTGTCTGTCTGTCTGTCTGTCTGTCTGTCTGTCTGTCTGTCTGTCTGTCTGTCTGTCTGTCTGTCTGTCTGTCTGTCTGTCTGTCTGTCTGTCTGTCTGTCTGTCTGTACACGCATCACGAGAAAACGGCTGAAGAGAATTTAATGAAAATCGGAATGTAAAGTCGGGTGATGAACCGCTGCAATCTAGGCTACAAATTATTTTAATCACGCTGAGTGAAATGGTAGTTTAGGGGAAGGCCTGAAATTTAATTCTCAAATATTTATGTTATTAGTGGTCGTGTATTAATGAAAATCGCTAGACAAAGATGGGAAATAAGTCGCTACAATATAGGCTATACACGCTGAGAAAAATGGTAGTTTAGGGGAAGGCCTAAAATTTAATTGTCAAGTATTTATTTTATTAGTGGTCGTATCTTCACGAAAATTGGTATGCAAAGACGGGGAATAGGTAGCTATAATCTAGGCTATCAATAATGTTATTCACACTGAGCGAAATGGTAGTTTAGGGGAAGGACTGAATGTAATCTATATATATAAAATAAGAGTTTTGTCTGTACATTGCTCAGAATTTGAAAATAATGGTATTTCTGTATCGGCCATGTCCACAGTAACGAGAAAATGCATTTTTTACTTTTCCGTAATTTCTGTCTGTCTGTCTGTCTGTCTGTCTGTCTGTCTGTCTGTCTGTCTGTCTGTCTGTCTGTCTGTCTGTCTGTCTGTCTGTCTGTCTGTCTGTCTGTCTGTCTGTATGTATGTATGTATGTATGTATGTATGTATGTATGTATGTACAAGCATCACGATAAAACGGCTGAAGAGAATTTAATGAAAATCGGTATGTAATGTCGGGTGATGAACCACTGCAATCTAGGCTACAAATTAATTTAATCACGCTGAGTTAAATGGTAGTTTAGGGGAAGGTCTGAAATGTAATTCTCATATAAGTTATTTATGTTATTAGTGGTCGTACCGATAAATACTACATAACTAACATAACTTTAGTTATGTCGTAAGTTAGTAGTAGTTATGTAAGAAGTTATTAAATTTCCGATCACTTATGTCTTATACATTGTAACCGTACCGCATATAATCGGAGATATTCGTGAATTTGGATTTTTGTTACTAAGTCCATATCAGCGCCGCGTCACGAGAAAATGGGTAAACCGAATTTAGTGAAAATCGGTATGTTAAGTCTGAGAATAAGGAACTACAGTCTACGATATAAATAATTTTGTAAGACACCCTAATAACACAGAGTCGAATGAAAACTAATGTGAAGGCCTGCAATATAGAAAGCTCATAAACTTTATCAACAATAACATTAAATTGACCATTGTTTGTTGTGATGTGCTTTTTGCCTTCTGTTTCCTCCGATCCCCGATAGATAGGATTACTACAGCGTACCGATGTTTTTTTAAATTTGCTTGACGTCGCACCGACACAGGTAGGTCTTATGTCGACGATGGGATAAGAAAGGTCTAGGAAGTGGAAGGAAGCGGCCGTGGCTTTAATTAAGGTACAGTCCCGGCATTTGCCTGGTGTGAAAATGGGAAACCACGGAAAACCATCGTCAGGGCTGCCGACAGTGGGGCTCGAACCCACTACCTCCCGAATACCATCTTCAGGGTTGCCGGCAGTGGGGTTCGAATCCACTATCTTCCGGATGCAAGCTCACAGCTGCGCGCCCCTAACCACACGGCCAACTCGCCTAGGCGTACCGACTGTAACAGCCTGCCTGTATATTGGTGGGAAGTAGCTGTGGAGTTACGTAACTTTCTTCTTTAGAATGCCATTCCTCTGGTTCATACATTTTCTGATATATCTGGTACGCAACACACGGGTTCATCATAGTATTCGAGCTATACAATCCCTACTCTGAGCCACTGATTGGATTAGTAGTGTGCATATTTAACGGAATAATGACAGGGGAGTGTTCACGGCAGTCTGCGACCTGGTTATGCCAGCTCTAGAACTTTGGTATCTTAGATCGGCACCGTAAGTACTGTTCGTTGAAAGTGAGAAAGTGTGCGGTTTTTCATTTGATCGAGTATTTTATATGATAACATTGCTTTCAATCGCTACATTCCTACTAACGTTTTTGTAATGACCTTTGTTGAATTCAGTTAGGAAAACCACAAAGTCAGTCTTTCTGAGAATCCCCGTAGCGAAGCACAGGTACATCAGCTAGTTATTACATAAGGGAATTCACATCAACCAGTGTTCTTACTGTGTAAACCTTAAGTCTTCTTGTACGAGCAAATATAACGTTCTGTTTCTGGAAAAACTTCAGTAGATATACATAGGCGAAGGAGTACTAAAACAATGCCATTTATGCTTATATTTCTTTTTAATTTACGTTTCTGAAGAAATTGGTCTTTATCACTGCGTCGGACGAACTTAACGATGATTCTTCTGCTAGAATGTCTTAGGATTTTCTTCAAATGATGACAAACGTCAATCAATTTGTTGGTGATATGAATATTTTACGTCTGTCCTATTTTGTTCACAGTATCATGAGTGTCCTGGTTTGGCTTATCAGGAATCCTATGAATTTCTAATGTGTAATTTCTTCCGTACTCTTCTTGATCGTCCCTTTGCGTTTTTAACTCACTTATTTATTTTTTCATGGAAGCATTCTCGTTTTTGAGATTCGTTTTAGAAATTAAACATGCCTGTATGGTATCAGCTTCCTTCCTCAGAAAATCAGAATTTTCATCAAATTTTTCATGTGCTAGTTGAGGTAATATTCTTCCGTTCGGCAACTGAATTCCCTAATACCCCTTACTTCACGGTATATGGAACGAAGTAGTTTGTATAATTCACCAATTGTACGAGTTTCCGATTCATCTTCGATAGTCGACATTTCACAATTTCCACTTTCATGTCTAGATTATAAGCACTTAAAACAGCGTCAAGGTTTTTCTTCGGTTCGTGGGAATTAAATATCATCTTCCTTTAATTACAAATGTGTCATGGAACCAGTGACTTCAATCACAACACTGAATTTTGGCATTTAAATAATGGCGCGACACTGCCTTTTGACATTCTGCACAGAGATTCATAATGATGACACTGTAGAGAAAAAACAACAAAAACGAAAAAAAGAAATGAGTTGTTGCAGCTCATGTTGTCAGGTTCGATTCTTGCTCAGTCTGGTGATGTTTGAAACTGCCCAAATGTGCCAACCTCGTGTTGGTAGATTTACTAGTACATAAAAAACTCTTGCGGGACAAAATTCCGCCACCTCGAAGTCATAGAAAACCATAGAAATATTGTTAGTTGGACGTAAAACCGACAGCTTTATTATTATTATTATTATTATTATTATTATTATTATTATTATTATTATTATTATTATTATTATTATTATTATTATTATTATTATTATTATTATTATTGTTATTGTTATTAGCCTGACAGGTGGCAGAGAAGCCGGTACTAAGTTGGCCGGCCTATTTAGTCAACGAATTTTGTAGGGTAAATAAATAATACACTGACTGACAGAGCAAATGCAACACCAAGAAGGAGTGGTCAGAACTTTATGCCAATTGCAGGGTAGACTGACGTCACTGAGGTATGCTCATGATGTGAAATGCGCCGCTGTGCTGCGCACGTAGCGAACGATAAATAGGACACGGCGTTGGCGAATGGCCCACTTCGTATCGTGATTTCTCAGCCGACAGTCATTGTAGAACGTGTTGTCGTGTGCCACAGGACACGTGTATAGCTAAGAATGCCAGGCCGCCGTCAACGGAGGCATTTCCAGCGGACAGGCGACTTTACGAGGGGTATGGTGATCGGGCTGAGAAGGGCAGGTTGGTCGCTTCGTCAAATCGCAGCCGATACCCATGGGGATGTGTCCACGGTGCAGCGCCTGTGGCGAAGATGGTTGGCGCAGGGACATGTGGCACGTGCGAGGGGTCCAGGCGCAGCCCGAGTGACGTCAGCACGCGAGGATCGGCGCATCCGCCGCCAAGCGGTGGCAGCCCCGCACGCCACGTCAACCGCCATTCTTCAGCATGTGCAAGACACCCTAGCTGTTCCAATATCGACCAGGACAATTTCCCGTCGATTGGTTGAAGGAGGCCTGCACTCCCGACGTCCGCTCAGAAGACTACCATTGACTCCACAGCATAGACCTGCACGCCTGGCATGGTGCCGGGCTAGAGCGATTTGGATGAGGGAATGGCGGAACGTCGTGTTCTCCGATGAGTCACGCTTCTGTTCTGTCAGTGATAGTCACCGCAGACGAGTGTGGCGTCGGCGTGGAGAAAGGTCAAATCCGGCAGTAACTGTGGAGCGCCCTACCGCTAGACAACGCGGCATCATGGTTTGGGGCGCTATTGCGTATGATTCCACGTCACCTCTAATGCGTATTCAAGGCACGTTAAATGCCCACCGCTACGTGCAGCATGTGCTGCGGCCGGTGGCACTCCCGTACCT
The DNA here is from genome assembly GCF_040414725.1 of Anabrus simplex. Taxonomy (NCBI): domain Eukaryota; kingdom Metazoa; phylum Arthropoda; class Insecta; order Orthoptera; family Tettigoniidae; genus Anabrus; species Anabrus simplex. The sequence continues at coordinate 573,994,144 of NC_090265.1, forward strand.
TCAGGGGCTGCCCAATGCTCTGTTTCAGCAGGATAATGCCCGCCCACACACTGCTCGCATCTCCCAACAGGCTCTACGAGGTGTACAGATGCTTCCGTGGCCAGCGTACTCTCCGGATCTCTCACCAATCGAACACGTGTGGGATCTCATTGGACGCCGTTTGCAAACTCTGCCCCAGCCTCGTACGGACGACCAACTGTGGCAAATGGTTGACAGGGAATGGAGAACCATCCCTCAGGACACCATCCGCACTCTTATTGACTCTGTACCTCGACGTGTTTCTGCGTGCATCGCCGCTCGCGGTGGTCCTACATCCTACTGAGTCGATGCCGTGCGCATTGTGTAACCTGCATATCGGTTTGAAATAAACATCAATTATTCGTCCGTGCCGTCTCTGTTTTTTTCCCAACTTTCATCCCTTTCGAACCACTCCTTCTTGGTGTTGCATTTGCTCTGTCAGTCAGTGTATGTTTTATATTCCGAGATTGTAGGACTTGGAGAACCAAATGGTATTTTCTGACTACCTCTGTCGGATGTGAACCCATGATTTTGGTAATAAGATGTCAGCAGTGTACCATTGATTCACGAAAGGAGATGTTTCAGGGGAAAATCAGTAGTAGAAGGAGAATAGCAATGGAGATCTAAAGTTGAATATTTCTTTCAGCAATAAAGTTACCGGAGATAGCTAAAGCTCTCCGTTGTTGTAGCGTCGTCGTGTTGTTCATATCAAAATTGCTTGTCTGGCAGAGCTGAAGAGCATGAGAATGAGTACGTATGAGTATTCACGGGCAGAAATTCACAGCCAATCCACAAGTCTTGGATATAAATTTTAGGCATATTTCTTGTAAGTAGGTCGTGATTTACCAATTATTTAGTCACCAGGAACTGAAGCAATAGGCGCCCAGCTGTGGTGATATTAGGAAATACACTGCAACTATCTGATTCAAAGTTATATAGACCAGACTGGTTTGACAGGACCACTAAGTAAGATGTCTGCCGTGAATTATTTCCTTGGTTGTAATGTAGATGACATAATCTATTCATTTAATTTCTGAGAGATTCTCCAGTCGTACTAAAATGTTACAGATGAAATATGTTGCTCTGGATCACTGAAGGAAAACGAGGGTCTTGTACTTAAGGGTAACATTTTAATATATAATTGTTTACGTATTTAATGAGGTACGTGGACCTAATTTTAACGATGGCTATGGACAATTATGTTTAAAATACAAATAGATGTGTGTTCGACGCAATTATATTTTTGACGGGTGATGTCCATAAATTACTACCAAATAAACACACACAATTCGATTTTAATTTTTTTCTGCACATGAATCTGCCACACCATGTAGTAGGTTCCTAACTCCCGTCATGCTACTGGGCTGTTCCCTAGCAGACGTAGCAACATTGTTGAGTTCTTTAGCGGCGTAGGTAATCACTAGAGATAGGAAGTATAGGCACGCATAGGTTAAAATTCAAACGTATTTGAACAAGGCGCAACTATAATCTAGCCCCTCTACTTCTATGCCGACGAGTTGCATAAATCGTAGGGGTTCTGATAATTCAGATCGTTAATATTTATGCAAATCTCACTGCAAAACCGTCATGCGGGTAGAAGACACATGCGCCTTGGTCAAATATGCTTGCATTCTATGGGTACGAACATGCCGGGTGGATTAATCCTCACTCACCGCTCATCACTCCTTTCTCCTGACAATTGAAGCTGAGAGATGCAAAACAAATCCATATAGTTCAATACCGGCGTTCATGCCGGTACTTCACTCATTCCACTTCTCTCCGCTCCACCCTGAAGAATCACATCGGTTTGATTTTGGAGCGATATGCTTCTCGAATGCTGTTCTGTAATTGGTTGGCTCAAGGCTAAGGGCATCTACTCATAATATTATCGGTCTTTGCTCATCGAAGGTAAAATATCATTATCAAATTAGTAGGCTACTTGTTTGATTTTATCTTTATACTCTACAAATTTAATATTTAGATAAAGTCCAGATTTCTTTATTGAAATGGAGAATAAAATTACGTTTCTACTGCGTACGTTATTGTAATGACCATTTTTTTCGATGGAAGTAGGGTTGCCATGATAGTTGCTGTTCTTCCGTTATTTCGTGTTGCCTTAAAACGACACTCCGGAGATAAAAATCGATATTTTGGTGTTTTTTTTAATTTTTTAATGACTGAAATTGAAAGGATTGACTTTCTTTTTTATTGTCGCGAAGTTATTCCGCTGAATTCAAACAATTTATCACTGTAATAATACCTTGTTTGCCAATTGTAATTTTACATTTAAATCCCATTTTTCTCCCATAATATTCCGCCAAATGTAACAAAATGTGTATAGTATATGTATCACAGCTAGGCTATATTAAGAAAAGTACGTATGGAATTTTCGATTGCAGAATTTTTTCTAGTAGTAGGGATTTTTAAGTCCAAAATTTTAGAACGTAAAAAGTACACACGTTAGTACGATATATCTCCTTTTATAAATTATGTACAGAAAAATCGATACGTAGTGCTTTTAAAAGAAGTACTATGTTCCTATTTACGAATTTACATTAACATGTTAATTAAATTTCATGAAAAAATGGAATTAAAATTTTTAATGTTATTTTGGAAAACTAATTGTATAGGAAAGAAATGTTCGTGATATCTCTACTTTTATGTAGGTAACATTCCCACAAAGTTTCGTGAAAATCCATGCATTAGGTAAAAACATATTTTTTATCTCCGCAGTGTCGCCTTAAATTCTAGTAAGTACTGAAATGTATTCATTTTTTCTTCTTCTACTTCTACTGCTTTTTCCCCACTCCTTGTGGGGTGGCGGGTGCGAACTGTGTCGCACATGTGGATTTGACCCTATTTCACGCCGGATGTCCTTTCTAACGCCAACCCTATGTGGAGAGTGTAATCACAATTGCGTGTTTCTGTAGTGGTTGGTAGTGAAGTATGTTGTCTAAATATGAAGAAAGAGCGAGAATCTCCCACCCGGTACATGCGCCTTTGAATGATGAGTGTTGAATCAAGAGCATTGTTATAAGCACCGAGTAAGGAGTAATCCGCCCGGCATATTCGTACCGTAACTTATTCGTGCCTATACTTCCTATCTCCAGTAATTACTTGCAGGACGTCCAAATCACAATCAGAACCTCCTTCTGTAACAACTGAGCTAGAACGTAAACCATGGGTAGGCCTAGCCAACCCGCCTCACGGTGGCACAAACAGAGTTACCTTTTTCTGACGCAGTTTTATAGACTCCAGAAACGAGAAGCTAATATCTTAGTTCTTTCATAATACGCCCCTTTCCCGATTATAAATCAATCATCTTCCCATTACGCCTTAAATTTTAGAGTTTCGATATAGCAGTTAAAATGGTAGCAAGTTGAGATACAATCTGTCAGGAATTTCTTTATCCAGAACATCTTTCTGGCCACTACGGGGTGTGATCCTCCGTTACTGTTGCAATATTTGGTTGACAGATATGCGTGGTAGACCTACAACTTGTCTTATTATGCATGCAGGACGAGTGCCATTGTCACTAGATAACTAGGTAACTGTGGCTTATATCCCCGCCAATGCTTGTGGGATATCTGAAATGCAAAATAACGGTCCTGCGGTTCCAATTTCACGTAAGCTAGGAGCGTCTGTGGCCATTGTTTTCGTATCAACAGTCAGGGAAAACTGCAATCTTAATGTCTTCTTGGTGGAAACTTGTTATTGATCATAACCCACTGAACCGTATTTTAAAACTCTGCTCTTGATATTCATATATGAATTTCAATATCGAAAACCTGGTCAAAGGGAACAGAGTTCCAAAAAAGTTCATTTAAGACAAATTATTGTGTGCAACGTACATAATTGTAATAGTGGTATATTTTTCTTTGTATGTAGTTTATTTTAAAGTATATTAGGTATTTAATAATTATTAGCGTTGAGTTAAACAGATTATTTCTTTGCTCTCATTTAATAAAGAATTTATTCCTCAGTATTCTCGGAATCAATCATGTAGATATATACAATATGCTTACATTAGTCCTGTTCGACTTTAAATTTGGTATGGCGTGTAGGATGCCATAGTTTGACTAACTCGTATATAGTCCAGAGAAGAGGTCTGGGGCCATTTTTCTGCAATGTTCAAAATAAGTTTTTAAAATTAATGGCACATACACATCCTATTGAATATTATTAGAAAGACAAGTTAACTAAGGAGCTAATGGGCTCATACCCCATTCCCTGGGTTGTCCCTGATGTAATTCATATGATTCCTTGTAATATTGTACTGTTATTAAATATAATTTCTGTCTGGCTTTATGGTTGAGTTTTCATTGTCTTAGCTTTGAGTCCTCAGGGTCCTGGATTCGATTCCAGTGGGGTCGAGAATTTTAGTTAAAGTTAATTCCCTTACACACCATACAACACTATTCTTCATCACACTAATACCGTAAACGCATCTCAACCTCGTCGGAGGATCCTGCCTAATAAGGGATGCACCGGGTTAGCAAAAGCCGCTGGACTTAAATTAAAGTTTCATTTTACTTATTTTTGTATCTTGGCTACATGAAGGACGAGCTCTATATCTTAGCGATATTCGCACTGCATCTTCTCATGCTCCAAAAAGAAACCGTACATTTCTTTTTTGCTATTTGCTTTACGTCGCTCCGACACAGATTGGTCTTACGGCGACGATGGGATAGGAAAGGCCTAGGAATGGGAAGGAAGCGGCCGTGGCCTTAATTAAGGTACAGCCCCGGCATTTGCCTGGTGTGAAAATGGGAAACCACGGAAAACTATCTTCAGGGCTGCCGACAGTGGGGCTCGAACCCACTATCTCCCAATTACTGGATACTGGCCGCACTTAAGCGACTGCAGCTATCGAGCTCGGTAAAAAAATGTACATTCCCAATACTGTTGTAACTATTTAAATGAAAAAGCGATAAATAAACTGTAGTTTTAGATATCACGTGAACTACTGTAATCATTTATAAGAATATTTAATTCCCTGCTTTAGATAACACGAGTTGTCACATATGACAACATGACAGGATGAGAACAGAAACGTCGGTAAAGTTGTGAGATCCGCATACCATATGATACTACTGGTGCACTTGACGCCTCATAATCATTGGAAAGAATCGAATGATCAAATGTATCCCATATAATATATCATGTCCGAAGAGGACAGATGAAATCCTGTGATGAGACGTGTAAAGATTTTCAGGAATTTTTATATTTATTGTAACCGAAGCAAAGCTGATTAAACCATAAACTGAAAACTATGAACGAACAAACGTCCACTAATTTTTTTTTAAAAATTAAGTTATTTACTAAGCAAAGGTATTTGGTGTGTCCTTGACCCGTATCTCCACTTAGTTTTGGGAATATTGCAGCAGATGGACTCAGTATTCGGAAACCCTGAAGTGAAATGCCCTTTAACAACCTCAGTACAAAAGGTTACGTTAATTTTGCTTCCCATGCGAGCCTCAACAGCAATGTTACAAGCTGAAAACAGCTGTTCAAAACATTACTCTTGTCAAGAGGTTTTTCTCTGATGTCGGTTGTCAATTATTTATCATCATCAAAATGGACATGCTGTCAGACGACAAGGGTGATCGTAGTGAGAGGTACTTGTCAAGTGATATACATAAGATGATGAAAAATAGAAAAAGAAAAGTGATGTATACGTGAGGAAATCCTACAATACTCTAATTTTATTTCAGTATTATTCAGTTGTGAGACCGAGAAATCTGAGAACTGGTGAGCAATGTTCAGTTATTGTCTTGGTTCCCTTGGTTCTCATGTATCCAGATGATATGACAACTACGAAGGAGGAAGATAAAGATCTGCAAGATATGCTGAGGTACCTGAAGGAGGAACTTAAATCTAAACAACACCCTACTTAATGTAAAGAAAGCTGTGTGTATTCAATTTTTGTATTTAAATCAATATTATTTTCAAATAGTAAATTTTAAATTCGGTTGGTTGAAAAATTTTAACTTGCATTTATATTATTCTTCCCTGTATGCTATATATTCATTAGTTTGTGCGTTAGTGAACGTGCGCGTTTAAACATTGCGTGTGGGTGTTAATAATAATAATAATAATAATAATAATAATAATGTTATTTGCTTTACGTCCCACTAACTATTTTTACGGTCTTCGGAGACGCTGAGGTGCCGGAATTTAGTCCCGCAGGAGTTCTTTTACGTACCGGTAAATCTGCCGACACGAGGCTGTCGTATTTGAGCACCTTCAAATACCACCGGACTGAGCCAGGATCGAACCTGCCAAGTTGGGGTTAGAAGGCCAGCGCCTTAACCGTCTGAGCCACTCAGCCCGGCCGTGTGGATTTTTGGAACAAAAGTCTGTTACCTCATACCACGTAACCCTGCCCTGCTTCGTTGTCGATTTCCTCCCGAGAAGTGTAACGCAGATAATTGTTCGCTGTTATGCTTCAATGCTACACATTTTCTGTAATAAATAAAAATATCTGTCATTGTTTGATGCAACTTGATTTCATGAAAATTATCTCCTGCTCCTGCTGCGCTAATTTTCCAGTGTCCGCATGATATGAACATCTTTAAGTTGTAACTTCTCTTAGCTGTAGGATGTCGTACAACACGATATTATTTCTCATTCAGAAGATATTCTCAAACATTGGTACCGTCGCATATGTTATGCATTTAATAATAATAATAATAATAACAATTTATAAACCGAAAATATAGAAAATTTGTGATTCCTTGTCCGAAATCTAGTTTATTAATATGCATTCTTCGTCAAACAGAATTTCCGTTATATAATTATAAGCAGATGAATCTTTTCTTCTTGATTTGAATGCAGAGGGAAAGAAAAATGAACTTTATCTTTACTTGTGAAAGGTCTAAATTAAAGAGTCGCAACAAGGAAACATCTGAAGTGATTTTAAGAAGAAAATAAAGTACTATGTCAGATACATTCATCACGTCTTGCAGATGTGTTTGCAAATCTTGTCACGCGTTTCCGTTACTGCCTGACCTGCTATGTCGACTGCATCATCAATAAGTTTAAATATGGCCTTCTAGAACTGCGGAGAAAAAGTTTTAAACTACGTATGGTGTGTGATACAGGTGTCAGTTATCAGAGTTCGGTAGTGGCTGCCAAAGCAGTCACCATAATACCTATTTCATCAATGTAGATATTCGAAGGGTTGATTTATTTGATATATTTTAGCAACAACAAATCTAATCAGCGGAGAGGAATGAAAGAAATAATCTGAATTTCATGCTAATCCTTGCATGTACCGTATGAAGCTAAGAAGCGTTGAGTGTATAGCATACGGGTGTTAAGTAGGAAGCGTAGTATGGAGGCCTCTGGAGGAATGGGAGCTACAGCAATTACAATTCTCTGCTTCAGTGCTGTTGGGATATTATAGATACCTCTATGCTATGCCGGCTTTTGCACACGTACTGACCGCGCCGATTACCTAGATGTTTGGCCCTGTAAAGGTCATCACTTAGTGAACACCAGATCCATATTCGTTTTCAGTAGTAGAAGATCCGTTTTTAATTTATCGACTTCCTTGCAGGGAATAAAACACTCCATGTAGGCCTACACATTTAAATTTTGACTAATCAGCCTCCGTAGAGATAATAATAATAATAATAATAATAATAATAATAATAATAATAATAATAATAATAATAATAATACCTAGCTAAATAGCTGCAGTCGCTTAAGTGCGGCCAGTATCTAGTAATCGGGAGATACTGGGCTCGAGACCCACTGTCGATAGCCCTGAAGATGGTTTCGTGGTTTCCCATTTTCACACCAGGCAAAGGCCGGGGCTGTACCTTAATTAAGGCCACGGTCGATTCCTTCCAATTCCTAGGCCTTTCCTATCCCATCGTCGCCGTAAGACACATCTGTGTCGGAGCTACGTAAAGGAAATAGCAAAAAATATAAAATAAATTATAATAATAATAATACCTTAATAACAATAATACCAAACGGGGTAACACTGCAAAGTGGGGCTCGCTTAGTGATGCTATAAGAGCAGCGACTCAGGAGACGATTGCCAATAAACTTAAGGGGAATAAACACGCGTAATGGTCCAGCGAGTGCGATGAGGCCATAGAGGCCAGATGACTAGCATGGATCAAATGGAACCAACATAAAAACGAAGCCAATCTATAAGCCTTTATTACATAAAGGAATACCACGTCCAGCACCATCTGTCTGTATGTTAGGTCATTAACGTCATAATGGGTCGGGGGGGGGGGGGGCAAATAGAAAACACAACAAGGAACTGATCAAGCATGCAGAGGATTTGGATGGAGAAACTCTAGAGACCTGTACCATGCCTCAAACAACAGACGACCTATTTCGCACCCCATACCTTACATAACCAGAAAGCAGACGGGTACTGGGCCACAACGATAGTGAATTCACTTACACCATGGCTGACTACTTCCAAGAAATCCTACCAAACGACTCCCAGATAGAGAACTCAGTAATCCTGACATCGAGCATTTCCCTACTCCCACGTACAAGGAAAACAAGCAGATCATTAAACTCCTCAAGAACAACAAAGCCTCTGGGGAAGAGAGGATAGTAGAATAAATATTGAAGCAAGCCGAAGATCACATTTTTAAGCATGAACACGAAGTTATTCTGGACATAATGTGCTAGTGAGAGGCTTCCAGATGACTGGACCTCAGCCGTTATCCATCCGATCCGTAGGAAAGGAAGCAAAACGGACCCTGGCTACTACAGAGGAATATCTCTCCTTGAAATCAATTCTAAGATCTTTTCCAATATCCTGGAATAGTATGAAACGCGACAGCTGGACAACGAGTTAGGGGAAAACTAAACAGGTTTCTGATCATCGAGGTCCTGTACCGAGCAGATCCAAAAACTCGACACCGTTCTCCAGTATAGGAAGAAAAGAGTCAAACAATGGGTAGTTACATTCGTCGACATCCAGAAGGCTTATGATTGCGTGGATAGAACCACTCTCTTCAAAACCCCAAGGGAACTAGGACTCAACGGCAAATCAATAGCTTGGTGCAAGACAACCTACACAACACCACTTCCAAAGTAAAGTTTAGAGGAAAACTCTTAGAGAAATTCCTAATCAAAACAGGAGTGAGGCAAGGTGACGGTATCTCATGCATATTATTTAACTGATGGTAGTGGTGATTGCTGATTTTAAGAGGAAGTACAACTTTGTAGTGGGAAAGGTCATCTGAGAAAGGACCAGATGACTAGTGAACACCAGATTAAAGACGGAGTCAAAGTAGACAACCTCAAAATACCATGCTTGGTCTTTGCTTATGACCTGACCTTACTAGCAGACGACATGCAAAAAGCTGCTGCGTAACACCAAACACAACACCCATAGTGGCATAAACGAGTCTGTTGATCAACGCTGGAAAAACCAAGTCCATTATGAATATCAAAGATGGCCCTAGAACGATTAGAGACAGTGATAGCAATCTTATCAATAGAGCCAAAATTGTCAAGTATCTTGGAGAATAAGACAACGGTAGATCTCAAATCAAACTAGAGAATGTATACCATGCATGCAGAAAACTGGACGCCTCGAAATATCTTTCGATGAATGTCTAACTAAGACCCTATAACGCAGAAGTCAGATAATCAGTCCTCTACGCAGCAGAGTATCGACCTCTAATTGAGAAGAGCTCAGTAAGAGCCCTCGAAGTACAAGAAAGAAAGTCCCAAAGCAAGACATCAGGGTCAAGGATCCTACCAAATAGAAGGCAATGGTACAAACCACATCGTGAACTCTACCAACACTAAGAACACTTCACAGATGCCATCAGAAGGAGACGATTGGCTTTGGACACCAGTGCAGAATGGGCCACAATAAGCGGTACTACAATGTCTTCAAAATAGCCTACGAGGGTAAGTCCAGTGGATCCCTGTGAAACAAATAAGAAAAGATCTCGCATGATTTCACATTAATTAAGACACAGTAACTAACATGATAACTACTGTTTAACTATCGAAACCAAACGTTTCTACATCTTTTATAACATATAACCATAATCTTATTTATCTCAACTCTAAGGTTGGTGAGTAACACGCAGGTCTTCCAAGCGTTTTCGCTTTTTGGCCAACAACTTCAAGTGGAAATAAGTGTGCTTGCCTTTAACGATGTCTATAAATTGTACTCTAGGTCATCCTTTGGTTCTTCTATTTTCCATTTTCCCTTCAAAATGGGTGTTGCACCAGTCAGAATGACGAAACAAGTGACAAACGAAGCTATTTCTTCCCTTGTTTAAGGTTCCAACCAAGGTGTGTGTCTCACTTGCTGTTCTGAGAACATTCTCATTTGTGACTTATCGGTCCAAAGTATTCTTAGGATGATCGACATCAGTTCTACATACCAAAGGCCTTGAGTTTCAGTATTTCCGCTTTTCGAAGGGTCCATATGTCTGACTCAAAGCTTACAACACTCACACGAAATGTTCTGAGGAACGCAAGATCAGCAAGAAAATGAAGGAATACTGGGCCAACAGAAACGCTCAAGTTACCAACAAGAAAGCAGTCGACAAACACCATAAGTGGAAAACAACGTTATCAACAACAACAACACAACTATAACATAAGCACCGTGCTCTACATGTGGCCCAAAGGATCAGAATAATAATAATAATAATAATAATAATAATAATAATAATAATAATAATAATAATAATAATAATAATAATAATAATAATAATAATAATAATAATGATAATGAATCCCAAGTCCTTTATGGGAAAGAAAAGGAGCAAAATTGTTACAAAACCTTGTGGGCAAGGAAAGAGCCATCTAAAAAGAGATACGTACTAACCAAGGATTATTATCATAGAAAGATATCACTGGCTCAACGAAGAAGTATGCCTTAAGGAAGCAACTTTAATTGATACTATTACTATTTACGGATACTTGGGAAGTATGGAAGGGACAAGACTAACACACGTAGGAAATCAATGCCGCTATGGTAAAAATAGGTCAAACGTGACATGTAAACTTTGAATACCTCTGAAATGCTAGTACATGACGTACATGCTTTCCGGTAAGTGTTTCAGAGAAATGCACAAATGGTGTTTAAGAAAGTATTGCTACGAAAGAGATCAAAATAAGCTGAAGTACAGTCTACCCAAACAATGGAAGGTATGTGTGCGAGGAAGAAAGATATCAAAATGAAAAGGCAACCCCAACAACCTACGCTTCAGATGAGTTTGATTAACTTCTATAGTTCACAATTGGCTCATCCGCAAGTCCGCTCCTTGACTGAATGTTCAACATCAGGGCCTTTGGTCCAGAGGTTTCCTGGTTCGATTCCTGGCCTGGTCGGGGATTTTAATCGCGTACGGTTAATTACATTGACACAGGGTCTGAGTGTTAGTGTTTGTCCCAATACACATCTCTTCATACACCTAATACATTACCCAACCAACCAGTACAGAAGTATACATCTTTCCTCAAAGGCTTGGTGCCAGATAGGGCACACGGCAAATAAACAGGGACAAGCCCACTTGTGTGACACAGTTCCTACTCACGACCCCATCAGCGTGGGGAAGAAGCGGTAGATGATGGAGGAGAAGAAGAATTTACTCATCCGAAAAGAAGAAGAATGCAAAAATAATTACAATCGCATGACTTCACTTACTGTGTGCAGGCAGTTTGATTTAGGTAAATGCATGTAAATTCTGACGCTCTGATCCTTGCGAGACATTCCACGCCAAGTCGGACAAGAAAATAGCAAAAGTGAACTTAAAAAAGGTACAGATATCTTAATATATATGTAGTAGAACAGCTTTGAAAATCTAGCAACCGAGTAAGTGGCTGCGCGGTTTGGATCACGTTGCTGTCAGCTTGCATTCGGGAGATAGTGAGTTCAAACCCCACGTTCGAACCCCACTGCCGGCATCCCTGAAGATGGTTTTCCGAGGTTTCACATTTTCACTCCAGGAAAGTGCTGGAGCTGTGCCTTAATTAAGGCAACGGTCGCTTCCTTTCCACTCCTGGCCCTTTCCTATCATCTCTGTAGGCGCAACGTGAAAGAAATTGTAAAATATGAAGCGTTCTCAGAAAAAACCGTTAAATTTATCGTGTAATAGAATCTTACTTGATTTCCTAGGACCATATTTCAGGTATTTCTGGAGACAAAGAACTGAATGAGGTTTTATTTTTATTCATATAACATGGGCTTTTCAATTGTATGTAAATAATGTGTGTTGTTCACGATAATACGGAGATAATAATTCAAATGTATACTTATTTTTATTCCAAAATGAGAAATATATGAATACAGCAACGCTTTTAGTTTCGGCAGATGAATAAATGTGCGTTATCAAATTTGTAAAACCATGCATGGTATACGAATTTAAAAAATTAAAGATTTACTGTGGTGAGGATGAGCTGCTACAAGAAGCACATAGCTACTCAAAGAGTGGGTATCTATTTTTTTTTTTTTTTTTTTTTTTGCTATTGGCTTTACGTCGCACTGACACAGATATGTCTTACGGCGACGATGGGACAGGAAAGGGCTAGGAGTGGGAAGGAAGCGGCCGTGGCCTTAATTAAGGTACAGCCCCAGCATTTGCCTGGTGTGAAAATGGGAAACCACGGAAAACCATCTTCAGGGCTGCCGACAGTGGGGTTCGAACCTACTATCTCCCGAATACTGGATACTGGCCGCACTTAAGCGACTGCAGCTATCGAGCTCGGTGGGAGTGGGTATCAATACCAGGCATGTTGAGCTGAAGTACGCAGAGATTTTAGTTCATCCGTTTCCTCTAAGACTACATTTCCTAATTTAATATCCGCTGCATCATCTGACTTGGTTCGACTGCACTCATTCCTGTTTTTGCTGTCCGATTTCACATGCACTGTTCGAAAGGATTATTTCCAAAGTGACCCAACTCCACTTTTTTCGAATTTCAAGCTGGACGTTGAAATGTATTACCATAATAGTACATTATCATGTGGGAACGTATTTATTTTCAAAGTGGATTACATCGTCATTAAAATGGCATCCAAAAGTTGTACTTTTTTCCTAAGTGACGCAAGTCCTCTGTGCTTTTATTTCCAAAGTTCCTCTACTCCACATGACCAATAGCTCGGCGCGAACATATCACGTGACCGCTTACTGCTTGTGGTGGGACTCAGCTCTTTCGCTCGTAGTTTTGCAGTGTGCAAACGCACCCTGCTGAAGAGAGGTAGGGAATGGTTGTTTGTTGAAGGGGAACAAGGACCACTGGGCAAAGACAAAGAAGACAAAGTCAAGGATATTAAGTGCCTCCTCGATAAACTGGGTGTTCGTGACGGACATGCTGTCATGGCATTTTATGATACAATGCTCTCTTCTACTTCAACTGCTGTACTGTATATTGAAACCCACAAAGAGAAAACATTACGTCCTTCAACTCGAATGTAATAATGATCTTTTAAATTTATTTTGTGTGTTGAACATGTGAAGTGTATGGACCAATAGGTCCTTCCAAACATTTTCCCCCGAAAATTTGTGTGTTCAAAAATACGAGACAGTCACCTTTATGTTGATTTCAGTCATGTTCTAGTCTTTGCTAAATTAATTTTTTAATGTTGTAGTCATTTTTATTTGCTATTCATATTATATACAGGAAATTCTTAAATTGTGAATAAATACAGCATTTGTGATGTATTAAGCATTATATTTTGAATGTTTGAGTACTTAAGAAGAAACCTAGCCTACACCGTTCTGCATAATTCGTGTTTCGAGCCAATCTTCAGTTCCAAAGCGACGTAAACCCAAAATCCCCCGTCCATTTTACGGTATTCTTTGCATTAAGATTTTAGCCACGATGACAAGCAGATTTTGTTCGAAGTTATGATGCTACATAGAATAAATGACGTATCTATGTTATTCTGAAATCAAGTAATTAAAAATGGTGTCTCCTGAAAATATATATATTTCTTGGAGATGAGTCACTTTGGAAATAAGCCCTTCAAATATGATTAGCAGAAAGTTACTTTGGTACATACTCAGGTATGTAATAAGTGAAAAATGTAATTTGAAACATCAGTTTACTTTAAATGACAGTAGCCTTCAGTAGTTGATTTACAAATTAGAACGCCATGACTGTAGTGTTATTACAGTCTAATATACACAGTCGCGAAGCTCTAATAAGAGGAAGGTTCATCCAGTTGACAGCTGGAGCGACACCAGCACCTCTAGCGGCGAGGTAGAGACAACTTGCTAGCAGACAACAGGGAACGAATTACCACCACAGTCTAAAATGGTCTTAACTTCTGAACCATTCATGCAAATTAAGTCCGGAGAAGGTTATTGTAATCCTTATGAAATAGTGGAAGACGGCAAATAATTTATTACGATGAGGAGTTCGAGGATAACATCGAAATATTTATTTAATCCTAAAGAGTTATCTTTTTTCACCGCGGACTATAACATAAAATCGCTTCTAGAGGCCAACCGGTTCGACATACGTATATACCATCCCGGACTTTTTTGTAAAGGTTTTTATGCTCTACAATTCGTACGCTTAAACTTGGGGTCTATCGTTGACGGTTCAGGCAGCGTAAGCCAAGAAAGCAAGTGACCCACCATGGTAGAGCGCTGGCCTTCTTAGTTCAACGTGGCAAGTTCGATGTCGGTCGGTCGGTTAATTAAATATTAAATATTATAAATATTGTAAATATTAAATATTAAATAAATATTTCGATATTATCCTCGAATTCCTTATCGAAATAAATTGTTTGACCTCCTCCACTATTTCATAAGGATTACAATAACCTTGTCAGGACATTATTTGCATGGATGGTTCAGAAGTTATGACCATTTTTAGTCTGTAGTGGTAATTCGTTCCCTGTTGTCTGCTAGCAAGTTGCCTCTACCTCGCCGCTTGGAGCGCTGTAGTCGCCTCGGATGAAAAATATCATCAGAGCTTCGCGACTGTTACATTAGACTGTGGTGTTATCTAGCTTAGAAAGGGCAGCCTCACGTTCTTAGAGAGCCACGAAGGAGGGGGATAGCGAGTGAGCGAGAAAGAGACGGAGGGGAGTGAGGTGTGGACGGAAAATTTTAGGAGACATAAAAATACTTTTAGCTGATTTCACAAGTTTAGTGATGTCAGGGAATGGGTAACCCTATTTCCGAAGCAACATCGGACAAACATATCTAAGAATACGTGTTCGCATAGATCATTATAGCCAAACGC
This sequence comes from Anabrus simplex, assembly GCF_040414725.1. NCBI lineage: Eukaryota > Metazoa > Arthropoda > Insecta > Orthoptera > Tettigoniidae > Anabrus > Anabrus simplex. Next base: position 574,009,368 of record NC_090265.1, read on the forward strand.
AGAGTTGGAATGGCCTCACTCATGATGTAACACTGGTCATTATTATCATCGGCTATCTGATTTTAATACTATTTTCACAAACTCAGTGAACATAGAAATTCACATAACACTAGAACACAGTTCAAAATCAAGCATAAACTTGTTAAATTGTGTAAATGTATTGCATATTTTTAATAAATGACAGAAATTTCACTTTTCTTGATGGAAATTCCGTCATTCCCATTCAAAAAATTGTAAATCATAGCTCGTGCGCTTTAAACCCGTATCTGTGTACATTTTCGTATCATATCCTGTTAATATCGAATGCAGTATAAATCTAGCACAAATATATTTTAAAACGCTTTTCTTGAAGTGTATTTACTTTTTGCTGCACTCCAATCAATATTTCGTTGGAAATCTTACGAGAGAAGTTTCGTAGTTACAACCGAACGTCACTGCTCCTGTGTCCCGTAGTGTGTGTTCGTTCTCTCGCTTGATTGTGACATAGGATTGGCTCGTAAGCTCCCGGCATTTCAGTCAAGCCAGGCTGGTTAATCTTAACGGGCACAGAGCTGAATCTGGTGGAGCAACAAGGCTACGCTGTTTGATTTCACAGAGACAAAAGAATAATCATGTAGCTAAACCTACATACCAGAGGCCTTAGTCGTACAAAGTTTCCAACTAAATGGATTGCACTCACTGAGATATCATCTGGCACACGTTATGACATCGCCAGCTGTAGTGCTTCGTTTTTAATGACCCAGCTCACTGTCTCTTACATCAGACACTTCCTCACTTGACATTACGAAGATGAACCATTCCGACTCTCCAACTGATATAGCAAATATCTCAGATGACTTGGAAATCGATTATGGATTATCTGTAAAAAAGAAGCAGAATTGCTGCTTCTACAAATGGGGCTGACCATCAATTTAAACAGTGTAAACAGGCCATACAGATTCATTTCTGGTGAAAAATGCTTACTGTGCACTGTATGTACTGGCATAGACTAGAAGAAATATTACTTTCACTAAACTTTGACAATGACATTATGAAAGTGACTTCAGATACGCTCGTATTAGTAACGCCACTCCTGAAGCGTCCAGTCCATGTGATGAATGGTGTGGAGTACCATAGCTCATGGCGTGTGAACTTCTTTGGACCTGGCAAACTGACATGCACTAGAAATTTCTAATTATGAGGAAAGCAACGGGAAACTATCTCGCTCCTCATCTCCGTAGTAAGCCCCTTCAGTGAAGTCTAGACCATATATGACAGCTGATGGTGGAGCTGTTGGTAATCCAACCCGCTTTCAGGCTGAGGACTCAACATACATGCATTTTAGTTTACTTTTCTATAACTAGAAGGCTGTGAACGTATTCTCTGCTCACCCTAAAGGATGTGGGTTCTTCCATAACACGAAGTCCAAGAATTTAGAAACTCTACTTCCATTTCTGGAGAGCAAATAGTCCTGGAGATTACTAAGCCAACACCCGAAAATGAGCTGCAGGGTAGGATAATTTCTAGGGGCAAAGGCGGTCGGACATAGAGCTAATCACTTTACGCCACTTAGTGACGAGTACTTAACCTTCCACTTGTTCAGTGATGTTCATAACCTGGATGGTATTGCTCTAACCAGGCTGTGACACACACGGTAGAAGAACTGGGCTTCAGAGACAAAACTGGTGGATTCGATTCTGGCTCAGTACGTTGATATTTGAAGGTGCTCAAATACGCCAGCTTCCTGTCGGTAGATTTAATGACATGTAAAATAATTCCTACAGGACACAATCCTGCCACGTCGGCGTCTCAGAAAACCATATAGTAGTAATTTATCTAGACGATTAGATTCGGTGTATTCACCGAACGCAGATGCTGATGTATTTGATTTAAGGGTTATGTAACGAGATAACTCAACCCTGAGCACCCGAGTTAATAGGTCGGAATTGGTCAAGGTATATTCGAATAGAGTGTCAGGTGAATGTAATGTGGGAATGTCCTTTTCATTTCTTTCAAAATTATTTTTCATGCATGTGTATTACTTAGAGTAGAACAGTTTTGGGACCTTCTTGAAGAACAGTTGGAGAAAATACCATCTAAGAACGTCAAGATCTTATTAGGCGACTTTAATGCTCAGCTGGGAATAGAACCACAATTCAGGTCAACAATTGGAAACTATCCTGCTCACAAAATGACTAATAGAAAAGGTATAAGACTTGTCAATCTATGTCGTGCCTTCAATCTTCAGATAATGTCAACATTCTACAAACACAAGCCAAGCAAACAAAAAACTTGGCGATCACCAGGAAATGTGTGTGGAGAGAAACAGATTGATCATGTAGCAATATCCAGGAGAGCGATTAAGGAAATAATGAACGTTAAAGTGCAGAGAGGTGCCCAGTTTGATTCAGATCATTACCTCTCCAAGATCAAAATTAACTTCATTCCTCTCAATAAGGCCCTGAAACCAAGAAACAGAATTTATAAATACGACATTGGAAAGTTAAAAATCAATCAAAATGTCTTAGAACAATACCACCAGCAACTGACATTTGAATCTCATGAATGGACGAACATCGCCTCCAAGATCCAACAAGCAGCTAATACTGCAATCCTGACAGCTAAGAAGAGAAAGCATAGGTGGTGGAATGAGGTGTGTGATGAAGTGCTGACCCAAAGAACAAATGCCTGGAAAAAGTGGAACTCGACCCGAAGATCTGAAGATTTCGATGTGTTCCGTGAAGCTCGAAAAGAAGCAGCCAGAACCTTCCGAAGGGTCAAGCGACTATATGAGAAACAGCAGTTAGAACAGATCGATCAGGATTTCCGGAAAAACAATTCCAGAGACTTCTATCAAACATTCAAGACTAATTTGAGAGGGTACCAAGCCCCCAGCCTTTGTTTTAGAGATGAAAATCGATGGCTAGGCTTGACCAACAAAGAAAACTGTACGATCATATCTCGGTACTTTGAAAACCTTCTTAATTGTGATGAACCAAAAGAAAGATTCCCTGTGTGCGACCCGATCCACAAATTACCCAACTCAACCCCTCCTTGTAAAGAGGAGATCAAACAGATTATAAACAGCTTAAAGAATAATAAGGCAGCTGGTGAAGATTCGATAGTGGCAGAACTACTGAAGCTGGCAAATGATGAAACTCTAGATGTACTAGTCAAGCTTTTTGAAGATATCTGGAGAACTGGGGTGATACCAACTGAATGGCTGTCAGCACTAATCCACCCTTTGCATAAGAAAGGTGATAAAAAGAATGTCAACAACTATAGAGGCATCTCATTAGTATCTGTTCCCTATAAGATTTTCTCCAAAGCAGTTCAGAACCGAATTGAAGCTCACCTTGACCAACAGATTGGGGAATATCAGGCTGGCTTCAGAAAAAAGCCGTTCGTGCCCAGAACAGATATTTAACCTGAAGAGCATCATAAGGTACAAGAAGACAGGAGGACACAGTTACGTGGTTGTGTTTGTTGACTTTCAGAAAGCATATGACTCCATTGACCGCGAGTCATTAATGAATATTTTGGAAGAGTTTGGAGTGGACGATACGTCAAGAAATTTGATCAAACAAACTCTAACCAACACAGTGTCGAAAGTAAAATTTATGGGTGAGATCTCAGAACCGTTTACAATCAGAACGGGTGTCAGACAGGGAGATGGACTATCCCCACTCCTCTTCAACTGTGTTTTGGAAAAAGTCATTCGAGAGTGGAGGAAGTTGTTAGACCAAGAAGAAACAATGGAAGATCAGTTCAGACTTGGTCCTAAGCACAAAGGGGTGTACCTTGACTGCCTGGCCTTTGCGGATGATCTGGCTATTTTTGCTAACAACATAGATTCAGCAGTCAACAAGATCAATAGGCTGTCAGAAGTTGCTGAAGAGGTAGGACTCCAGATTTCTATTCCAAAGACAAAATATATGACAAACATCTGTGATGGACCAGAATGGATGATCACTAATCTTGGAAAAATCGGTCGAGTCAAGAATTTCAGATATCTTGGTGAAGTCATCCAGCAGAATGGATTAGAAGAGGAAGCAATCAATGTCAGGATGAGGAAGTTAGACCAGGCATACCAATTGACAAAGAAGATCTATAATAAAAAGTCTATGAGTATAGGGGCCAAGTTCCGACACTATAACCTGAGGGATTATATGCATCTGAAACTTTGACCTTAAGTTGTAAAGGTCAAGTTGATCGGCTGGAAAAAATAGAGCGCAGGATACTAAGAAAAATCCTAGGTAATAGGTGGGTTGATGGACAGTGGCGAATGAGACCAAATTAGGATTTGTACAGCAAGACAGAACCTCTCACAGCGTCAATTAAAAAGAGACGGCTATTATTTTATGATCATCTCTTGAGGATGACTGATTGTCGGCTAACAAAAAGAATATGGAATTTTATTCAATCTAAGGCAACAAGGCCGAGATGGTTCCAGGAATGCGAAAATGATCTGATGCAGATTGGTATTTCAGACCAAGAAATTCATGACAGGAGCACATTCAGAAGATTGGTGAACAACTACCAAGGTTTCCAAATGACATCAACTTCCAGAAGACGGAAAGGACCTTTGTCTGAAGAGCATAAACAGACACTCGTCGCTGGGCTCAGTAGATACTGGCAGGAAGTCAAAGCCGGAACAAGAACAAGACCTAGACACTGAAATGAAGTTGGTTGTTACCACGCAGTCCATAGAGGCTCAACTCGATGTATATATATATATTTTTTTTTTTTTAACTTAGAGTAGAACCGTCATAGTTCCTAAATGTTTAGTCAGCTACTTCTCGATAAAGCTATGCTGAATGTCCTCCCTTTCCACACCGTGGCCAAATAAGAATAACTTTCGCTTGTTTTGAGTGTTGTGTGATCCTGGTAAAAGAAGTTTCACTCATGGATGGACTACAAACGAGGCTCCCAACCCATTTCCTGCCACTTAGCACGTCTCTCGCTGTTCCTCTTGACAAACAACAGTCGTTCTGCGCTGCGATCTTGATAAATGACTGCCATGTTGGAAGAAGACAGTATAACTGCTGACAGGAAGGAGCGACACAAAAGGTAATTTACCCTAATATAAGTTCTTAAGGTATTACCATAGGGGGAATGTATAAAATGGAAAAAAAAAAAAAAGACATGTTCAGTTTCACCCCTGATTGCTTTGAGGAAAAATTAAGTACTGTAATTATAGAATTACACTGGAATAAAATTCCCTGTGGGTGGGGATAGAATACGTCCATGATATTCCCCTGTGTCGTAGAAGGTGACTAATAGAGGTACCTCCCCACGGGCTCTCAACTTTGAGAGCGTGGCTGGTGACTGCGGGGCCCTCTAGAGGACGCAAATACTGCTTCCAATTACTTGTGCTAGGCTGCTCACTCTCCAATAATAATAATAATAATAATAATAATAATAATAATAATAATAATAATAATAATAATAATAATAATAATAATAATATTTGTTTACAAGTTGCTTTACGTCGCACGGATACTGATAGGTCTTACGACGACGATGGGACAGGAAAGGGATAGGTGTAAGAAGGACACAGCCGTAACCTTAATTAAGGTACAGCTCCAGCATTTGCCTGGTTGTGAACATGGGAAACCACGGAAAACCATCTTCAGGGCTGCCGACAGTGGAGTTCGAACCCACTATTTCCCGAATACTTGATAATGGCCACACTTAAGCGAATGCAGCTATCGATCTAGCGACAGACACTGAGATGCCAGAAATGTGTCCTAAAGGAATTATGTTAGGTCGCGGTATATCTACCGTCTTAAATGTGTCGTATTCCATCGCCTTCAAATACCATCGGACTGAGCCTGGATCGATCCCACCTACTTGGGCTTCCAACTCTCGCACTCCTATTTTCTATCGACCTATTTTTATCAATTAATTATATTCCTACTTACTTGCTGTGAGCTTGCATTCAGGAAATGGTAGGTTCGAATTCCACCGTCGACAGCCCTGAAGATGGTTTTCCGTGGTTTCCCATTTTCACACCATGTTAATGCTGGGGTTGTACCTCAGTTAATTCCATGGACACTTACTTCCCAATCCTAGTGCTTTCCCATCCCTGTGTTAGTGCGACGTTTAGTATGTTGGGTATTCAGCCCGAAGGCTGGCTTGATCCACAACTCCTCCAACAGCTGTCATAGATAGCCTAGGCATCACTGAAGAGACATACTAGGGAAATGAGGAGTGAAGTAGTTTCCCGTTGCTTTACTCCCCGAACCAGAAGTTGCTATTACATGTCAGTCTGCCAGGCCCCCATCCCCACTGAAGTTCATGCACCGACCGATCCTGTGAGCGATATTTTCACACTATTCATAAGAGGGACTGGATGTATAAGGAATAGTATTACTAGCATCGCTCATACCTCGGTCAATTTCATATTGTCAAAGCCAAGTCAAGTCAATGAAAGTAACAAATTTAATCTAGACCATGCCAAAAGACATGGTGCGCTGTAAACACTACATCTCGCCAGCAAAGGCATGTGAAACCAACAGCAAAATAAATAAAGATAAAAAATAATAATAAATCTACATAGGTGAGGCAAAGGCATCGTCGCCAGTAACTTTCATTGACTGGGTCTTATCATCATTCCTTCCACATCACTACGCGCAGGTCGCCTACGGGTGTCAATTCAAAAGACCTGCACCTGGCAAGCCGAACTTGTCCTCGGACCACCGAGCTCGATAGCTGAAGTCGCTCTTAAGTGCGGTCACTATCCAGTATTCGGGAGATAGTGGGTTCGAACCCCACTGTCGGCAGCCCTGAAGATGGTTTGCCGTGGTTTCCCATTTTCATACCAGGCAAATGCTTGGGCTGTACCTTAATTAAGGCGACGGCCGCTCTCTTCCCATTCCTAGCCCTTTCCTGTCCCATCGTCGCCATAAGACTTATCTGTGTCGGGGAGACGTAACGCAACTTAAAAAAATGTCCTCGGACCTGCGTGTGCGTGTCCGTGTGTTTATGATAATGGGATAGGAAGAGATTCTACTCCTGTCGAATAACACCAAGAGGTCTGCTCAAGGCTTAACGTTCCTATCACTATCAACAGCGCCATATGCCCTCACTACATGTGAACACTGAGGAGAGCTTTGGAATTAAACCCAGGCTCTTTGCACTGTTTCTAGTGATTATAAATAATACTCCATCCTCTCTCCTGCCCCTATCGGCCAACATTCTAAAGTGAAACTTTTTTTTCCACCAACGGGACTCGAACTAGATAACCACAGTGTCAGATCAGAAATTACGCCTTGACGATCATGACCACCATTGCGAATTAAAACGACTAGACTAACACTGTTGTCGAATGGAGGGCAAATGTGTAGTTTCGTTACACTATCTATTCGCCAAACTTCACATCGCTGAATAATCATTTTGTGTGAGTGGTTTTTAATTCTCGACATTGTGTTCATTTCTTTCCTCAGCCCTGTTCTTAGCGATAGTGATTGTTATTTTAAGGGGCAGTGCAAATAAACATTATGTGGTGTGAGGTAAGATACCCCTATGGGTGGGGGCGGTAGAATAACACCCGCGGTATCCCCTGCCTGTCATAAAAGGCGACTAAAAGGGGCCCAGGGGCTCTCAACTTGGGAGCGTGGATTGGCGATCACGGGACAATTAGCTGAGTCTTGGCATTGCTTCCACTTACATGTGTCAGGCTCCTCACTTTTATCCTTCCTATCCGACCTTCCTTGGTCAACTCTTGTTCTTTTCCGACCTCGAAAGTATAAGATTTGCGAATCCTATGGAGTCTTTCATTTTCACGCCCTTCGTGGGCCTTGCCTTTTTTTGGCCGATATCTTCATTTTTCAAAGTGTCGATCCCTTCCAATTTTTTTTAAATCTCTGATTAGTATTATAATATAGAGGATGGTTGTCTAGTTGTACTTCCTCTTAAAACAATAATCACCGGGCGAGTTGGCCGTGCTGTTAGGGGCGCGCAGCTGTGAGCTTTCATCTGGGAGATAGAGGGTTCGAACCACACTGTCGGCAGCCCTGAATATGGTTTTCTGTGGTTTCGTATTTTAACACCAGGCAAATGCTGGGGCTTTACCTTATTTAAGGCCACGATCGCTTCCTTCCCACTCCTAGGAACTTTCCTATCCCGTTATTGCCATAAGACCTATCTGTGTCGATGCGACGTAAAGGAACTACCAAAAAAAAAAAAATCAACACCACAACCTGTGAGGTGAGACACCCTTTAGGACGTTAGCCTTCCAAGATGACTGCTGCCCCTCCAGAGTGCCACGTGGTTAGCGTGACGACATCCTTTACCATACTTCTTGGTTTTCTTGACCGCATCCACTGCCTCTCATATTAGACAGGTCCTCATGAGGCTGAGTCACCCCCTCAGTGCAGAATTAAAATCTCTAGACTGGCCACGAATCAATACCCTGGCTTCCGGGTGAGGGGCAGACGCGTTGTCCCTACACCATGGGGCTCCGGAAGGGGAAGTTCAACATTGTTAATATTATTAATCTTACTTCTGAAGTTTGCATTGTTATATCATTCATCGATTCTTCTCTGGATTGTACTGGAGCATCTTGGCCAGTACAACACGTGGATGCAGGTGGGCGGTGACCAAACCTTGATGACAGGGCCCACTTCATTCACGGCTTACTGCCTGGTTTAGTGAACGACCTCAGGGCAGCCGGCAACAACACTGCATCTCTCTCATGATAATGGCTACCTAGCCAGCACACATAACCCTTGTCTACGTACAGTACAATAGCTGTTGTTTGACCAACCTTAGTATAAATGAAGTACACTACCAAGCCATTAACTGATATTCGTTCCCAGGTAGGCTTCAATAATTCTATAGCGTAAACGCATTAATTTCTGAGAATAAGCATCAGGAAATCTTGATGTGATCCTATGAGAAGTCGTTTGGAATATGCTTCTGTAGGTTGGATGCCATATTATAAACCTCATATTGACAAACTACAGAGCGGGCGCGTTGGCCGTGAGGTTAGAGGCGAGCAACTGGGAGCTTGCATCCGGGAGATAGTGGGTTCGAATCCTACTGTCGGCAGCTCTGAAGATAGTTTACCGTGGTTTCCCTTTTTCATATCAAGCAAATGCTGGGGCTGTACCTTAATTAAGGCCACAGCCACTCTTAAGCCTTTCCTATCCCATCGTCGCCATAGGACCTATCTGTGCCGGTGCGGCGTAAAGCAAAATTGACAAATTGGAGAGTATGCAAAAAGAAATGTTTAGGATTTCTACACTTTAAACGATATAATCGCTCTTCTTATTTGGATTGAATATCCCGCAATAGTAACTTCCTGAGTAATTTTAATTTTGTTTCCTTAAAGAATCGATGAGAAATATCGCAGTTAGATTTTCTGAACAAATGTTTGAATGGTATATTGGAGAATAGCGTTTTGCTTGAACAGTTTAATTTTAATGTGAAAACATCTACCTTACGTCTCAGGCAATTTTTCTATTGTAATGGAAGCAAAACAAAACCCTCAACCATAGAAATGCCACACTGCTGAGAATGTGCGGAGTATTTAATAATTTGGTATTAAATGCCATACACATTGCTTTTGACTTTACATTTTAAAATATTTTTGCTTTTTTTATCAAATAACTTTTCTTAGTATAAAATCCTAATGTCACAATTTGTAGATTTATTTCATTTCATTTAATTTAATTTCATTTATATAACAATGCTCTTAAGAGAGAGGTTTCTATTTTTGATCTTTGTTACCAATATGACCATTGCTGTAAAGATAGTATATGTAGCTTACTGAATCTTAATTTAATAATTTTCTGTAAATGATTGTGCATATTACTATAACATTATATATGACTGTGATATATTTTGTGTGTATAACAGCCTCTACAATTAGTTTTTACTATTAGTTTTTCTTTATGTTTCGTATGTTCCATATTTTGTTTCTTAGTAATTTTCACTCTGTATTTCATCAATTAGTCTACTGTGATAGGAGCAATGTTCTATTGTAGACTGTATTGCATAAATAAATAAATAAATAAATAAATAAATAAATAAATAAATAAATAAATAAATAAATAAATAAATAAATAAATAAATAAATAAATAAATAGTTTACAGAGTGATTCAAAAGATTGCGCAGAAACTGAAGAAGCCAATACAAAGATCGAAATATAATAAACTTTCGAACAGGAACGTATAGTCTAGGACGAAATCCTGCGTCAGGGCAAGTCTGAGAATGTCAGGAATGACATAATCGACAAATGACTTTATTTTAGGTTTTAAACACTACCCAGAATCCACTTAACTTTGTGCACTAACAGCTACCATTTCATTGATAGTTCGGCATAGTTTAGGAAATTTAGGTATTTTGGGTAAATTAAAATGTCTATGATCTTGTTCCTGGTGTTTACAGGTTTTCGCTGGCATGGTATTTCGTCCTATTTGAAAGTTGTACTTCGATTCCTACGAGATTGAATCAAAAAGTAAGTTACCCTTCCGAGTTATGAGCATTCATGAAACCACCTGCACATAGGCAACATGGCTATGACAACATACAATGGAAGGTCACATTTCCACACAGTTCCCAGGAGACTGTAAACATTTCTTGGAACGGTCAACCAAATGTTCGATTCCGGATGCGTAGCAATCACCTCCATCGCTATGTAACCATCTAGAGACAGCTGCGTTCACCTCCTCATCGCTTCGGAATTCTCGTCTACTGAGATCATCCTTCAGCTAACACATGATAATTGCATGGTGTTAAGTCTGGACTGTACGGAGAATGTTGCCATACCTCCTACTTGAATCGCTGCAGCAGTTCGGACGTTTGGCGGGCCGTGTGAGGCGTTGCGTTATTGTGCAACAAAATCACACCAGTGCTCAATTTTCCCCTCCGCTTTTCCTTAATTGCCTTACGCAACCGGTTCAACGTTTGACAATACGATGCCGAGTTGATTGTAGTGCCTTTCGGCATAAATTCCACGTGCATCACACCCTCCATGTCAAAGAACACTGTCGGCATTGCCTTTCCTGCTGAAGTTTGGACCTTGGCCTTCTTTCGTGGTGGTGATGTGGTGTGCACCCATTCCCTCGATGTTCTCTTTGTTTCGGGGGTAAAGTGGTGGACCCACGTTTCATCCGCTGTGATGATTCGCAGCAGAAACTCGTTGCCCTCCACATAATACCGTTGGAAATGCCAGTGGCGATTTGGAAACGTAGTCCCTTGTGAACATCGGTGAGCAGACCTGGGACCCATCTTTGACATAGTTTACAAAATCCAAGGTGCTGGTGAACAATGGAGAACACACCGCCATGCGAAAAGTTCAGTATGCTGGCAATTTTCTGCAGTGTTATGCGCCGATTATCCCTAATGATCCCATACACACGGTCAACATTTTCAACGGTACTGGACGTTGTGAGCCTGCCTTCGGAGTATTCGTCCGTGATATCCGTGCGTCCGTCGTCAAATTGCTTACACCACTTTACAACACCTGGGAAAGAAATTGCACGCTCACTATATACAGCAGTGATCTCACTATGAATGTCCGTGCAATTGAGCCGTTTAACTCATAGAAATCTGATCGTTGCACGCACCTCCAATTTGGAGTGAACATCCAGCTGAGGCGCCATTGAGCCTAGCCTGCTCTCCACACACAACACGACGGAATGCCACACCAACCTTCCTATCGGACGTGTCAGCAGTTAATATAGCTTGCTCCGTATTGGCAACCGTCACGACACACAGCGTGCTCTCGCAACGAGCTAGTGAAACTTACTTTTTGATTCGCCCTCATATATGGATTCTTCATTTTCTGCTCAACGACTTGAATCATACTGTATGTCTGCACCAGGATTCGCGTAACTTCACCAGTGGACTTCTCGTTCATTTCTAAGTCCAATGGGTTATTAATCTCAGTGGATTCTTCTTGAAATCATGTGGTGACTCATTTTATGGATTGTCGGGCTTTGTGGCGCAGACAGTAGCGCACTGGCTTTTTTTTAGCAGAGTGTGCTCAGTCCGGTGGTGTTTGGAGTGCCTTTGTCTCAGTAGATGTATCAGCACGTAAAAGAACTACTGAAGGACAAAATTTCCCTCATCGTCTCCGAATACCATGGGACGTAAAACCAACAACAACAGTATTAGCATAACACCCCCTTGAAGATGTTACGACTTTATGTCCATTTATTGTGCCTTGTTGCCATTTGTTGGACTATGATGGGACTCTTCTACTGTTACTATTGCTAAAATGTTACCCACTCTCTCGGCCCAGGAGATGTGTTTCTGTCATTTAGTCCGGCTACATGGCTAAATGGTTAGCGTGCTGCCTTTGGTCATAGGGGTCCCGGGTTCGATTCCCGGTAGGGTCGGGTACTTTAACCATCACTGGTTAATTTCTCCGGCACGGGGACTGGGTGTATGTGTCGTCTTCATCATCATTTCATCCTCATCATGACGCGCAGGTCACCTAAGGGAGTCAAATCTAAAGGCCTGAACCTGGCGAGCCGAACATGTCCCCGGACACTCCCGGCACTAAAAGCCATACGCCATTTCATTTTTCCCTGGCATTTTAAGGTGCGCAGAAGGTGAGAGGGGAGTGTCCGTAGGCTGTAAAAAGGAACTGTCCCGGCCTTCACCTTAGAAAACCATTCTCAGGACCGGCCTATCGCCTTCCAAAATGCAGAGCTCTAAGGCCACGGTAAAGCTGTGGCAACTATTAACCGAAGCTACTTTACTCGATGGACGATAGGGGTATTTTTTATGCCTTTGATATCAAGAAGGACCGGGCCGGTTGGTCTCGCGGTTAGGGTCGCGCAGCTGTGAGCTTGCATCCGGGAGATAGTGGGTTCGAACCCCACTGCCGGCAGCCCTGAAGATGGTTTTCCGAGGTTTCCCATCTTCACACCAGGCAAATGCTGGGGCTGTACCTTAATTAAGGCCACTGCTCGTCGCCATAAAACCTATCTGTGTCGCTGGGACGTAAAACAAATTGTAAAAAGTTATCAAGAAGGTGGATTTCATTTAAAGAATAATTACCAGGAAACTGCACTTCAGTTCCGTTTAACACCATTTCCATTTATAAATACGAGGGACATTCAAAATATAAGTTACACATGCCGCCTACACTGGAGAGTATTGCGTAACATGCGTGGTGCAATTTCCGAAAGAGTTCATGTCCACGGCTACCTGCAGCGGCACTTGTACAATTAAGAGGTACGTCGTAGTACGCGAGTGAAATTGCGCTTCAACTGGAAGCGTAGGAATAATAATAATAATAATAATAATAATAATAATAATAATAATAATAATAATAATAATAATAATAATACCACGTGAGGTGGCCGAGCAGTCAGGGGTGCGCAGCTGTAAGCATGCACCCGAGAGATAGTGGGTTCAAACCCCATTGTCGGCAGCCCTGAAGATGGTTTTCCGTGGTTTCCCATTTTCACACCAGGCAAATACTGGGGCTGTACCTTAATTAAGGCCACGGCCGCTTCCTTCGCACCCCCAGGCCTTTCCTATCCCATCGTCGCCATAAGACTTTGTGCGTCGGTGCGACATAAAACAAATTGTAATAATAATAATAATAATAATAATAATAATAATAATAATAATAATAATAATAATAATAATAATAATAATCGCATGAAGCCCGAAGTGTGGGCTAGACGTTACTGTCGCATCCGTCCCTATTAGTCAGGATTCGATTTTTGTCTCTACCGGGCGAGTTGGCCGTGCGGTAAGGGGCGCGCGACTGTGAGCTTGCATCCGGGAGATAGTGGGTTCGAACCCCACTGTCGGCAGCTCTGAAGATGGTTTTCTGTGGTTTCCCATTTTCACACCAGGCAAATGCTGGGGCTGTACCTCAATTAAGGCCACGGCCGCTTTCTTCCAACTACGCTTTTCCTATTCCATCGTCGCCATAAGACCTATCTGTGTCTGTGCGACCGAAGACGTGATGGAGGGTTTCGATATCGTTGTGACAATGTCGACAACGGTTACTATCATAGGTCCCGCCTGGACTAACTCCTAGTGTTACGATGCTCACCATCTTGAGGCCTTCACACACCATTCACTGCAAGCGAGTCTTTGCTTGTTTCGAATCCACTTATTAAGTTGGGTATATTCCTTAACTAGCAAATGTACCCGTGCTTCGCTAAATGAGATTGTTTTAAAATTGCATGTCTCTTAGCGTTATCCGAGAAACAGTTTCCAAAGTAGAGTGTTTGTTACGGATTTGTGATGATAACGACAGGCTCACTTGCCTACTGCCATTCACAATCGAGTTGGGAAGTTTACATTATAATTGCAGGCCCCATTGCCTACTGCGCGGTCACAATCGATTTGGGGAGTTTTCGTTACAATGGCAGCCCCTTTCCTACTTCCAGACAGATAACAGTTGAGGAGCTTCTATTATAATGGCAGGCAACTACCCTACCATCAGCCGGAATTGAGTTGTCCAGTTATAATTATAATATCAGGCCCCTTTTTCTACTGCCAGCCAGCTTACTGCCAGTCACACCAAGTTGGTGAGTTTCCATTAAATTAGCAGGCCACTATGCATAATGCCAGTCACATTTTAGATGAGGACATTTGTTTATAATTGCGAGCACCCTTGCCTACTTCCAAACACAATCGGGTAGTGGAGTTTTAAATAAAACTGCCCGCTCCCTTGCCTTCTGCAAGTCAAATCGACAAGTGAACTATTCATTACAATGGTAGGCCTTCCTTACTACTGCCAGTTACACAGGAGTTGGAGAAGGACCCCATTCCTACTGCCAGTCAAAGTCGGTGTAGGGAGTACTGATTACAATAGCAGACACACCCTTTCTCGATCGCTACAAATCGACATCAGTGAATATATATGGGTATATATGGGTGTTTACAATATTGCGGACCTTCATTTACAGATTACTGCTGCTAAACATACGTCATATCGACAAAGGATTGTACCATAAGACGCCGGATTTAGTGGCCTAGATGGCTGGTCCTATGATATCTCATCTGTTCTTGGGTCAGACTGAGTTAGAAACGTTGAACAGGGAAATTTTTTGTAAGATTATCTCACATTGCATTACTTTTCGGTTAATTATGTGACAGCCACATACATAGCATTTGGCTCACATATGGCTACTGGGTGGGCCAATTTTCGTGAAGTGTTTGTTGATTCTATATTTCATATAAGTGATTGAAAGTATGAATTAAGCATGTGAAAAGTCCAAATTTGCTTAACATCGATTAATAGAGAAGAATCAAACGTAAAAAGGATAGAGATACGACAAAAAGTCATAAGACCAAGGTTGTAGACCATTCCAAATTGAACGGAGATTGCTCAATCCGTTATGTGATAGGACTTCCCGAAGGTCTGCACCATCATTAAAATTGCCTCCATATTTCGATATTCTTCGGGGATAAAAAGTGAAACATTAAAAGATCTTGGAAGTTTTCTGTCCGTTACAGGCTAAAACGTATAATTTTGTTAAATTTCCATTTTCTTTTTCGTCTGTCAGATTATGCCGCAATCTGGATTTTGGGCGAGGAGGGTAAAATTTAGGACTTACAGGAAACTAAATAAAAAATTTGCAGATGGTCATTATTACCCCTTAAACGGATAGCTGTTCGAAAATTTCGCCAAAATAGTCAATGTAGCGGCACACGGTCGTTACGATTTTATTTATATAGATAGATAAGGAATCTGCTCCACGTACAACACCTTTTGGGCTATGTCTGCTGGACTTAACCTGCAAAACTGACCATTCATGATATCTCCCTTATTAATCCTCCTGACGAAAAAATGCACATGGAAAAACAGTTTTCGAGATGGAATTCCATCACGTTTGGACGATTTACAGTCAGGTTGGTCTTGTACTGTATATATTGTGGAAGAGTAAAATCACCATTTAGGTTCCCTATAAACCACCGGTCTGTTCCGGCAACATGAAATGTTATTGACTTTGAAACCTACCTTTGGACAGGTGGATGCTAAATATAAGGTTTGGTTCGAATATCTTCAGTAGTTTTCAAATTGTAAGAAATCCGCGTTACACGCACCCGCTCTTAAGTCCGATGGGACTTGTACTGAAGAGCGGTCAGTTAATGATATCTCCCTTACTAATCCTCGTATCGAAATGATGCACATGAGAAAACAGGTTTAGAAATGAATTTCCATTAAGGCAGGTAGATTTAAATTTTGTTTTTGTATATTTTGTGGGAGTGCAAAATCACGGTTTCCGTTTCGTATAAACCCCCAGTCAGTTCAGGGATTTAGAAACAATATTTGCATTAAAACCTACTCAAGGACAGGTGGATTCTAAATATAAAGTTTGGTGGAAATATATCCAGTAGATTCTTGCACTCGCGTACATACGCAGTAATTAAGGAAGAAAATAATACAGTTAAGAAAGTTGAAATTAATAGAAAATGGATTATAACTGAGGACAGCCGGATAACAACACATATGTAAATGCCAAGTGAATGTATTCGAAAATCAAATGCCCCTCAATAAATTATGGTGGTGTGAGTTATGGATGTAATAAAGCGGTAACAGAGGAGAAATTTAGGCGCAGTGATTCTTAGGTAAACAGATAAGAATATGACTAATGGTGTTATTACTTAATCTATTCGAGGGCGGTTATAACCTCCAACGATATTCCGCCAATATCCCGCAGATAGGCCGATTGACGCCTCTCTTGCCTTCTACTCAAGGAACAACCACGAATTTAAAAGCATAATGAGGAAAATGGCAATACGTTACTTCCCTGCTGGCAAGCAGTCAAAGACGTTGCCATGGTAACCTATACGTTCGTTGTCGGTCTGTCGGTCACTCAATGTAGAGCATGATACCCGCAGAAAATAGTAAATTTCTCCGTCATGTGAAAAGTAAGGTAAATTATGATCGTAACGAAAGTTGTTTATAATGAAGAGAAGTTTCACATACGGTTCACAGAGTTTACAGAAAATCAATAGTACAAGAGCAAATGGTGGAAAATCGTTCTGGTTTTCCTATAAACCCCCCGTCTATTCAAAGCGTTTAAAATTATATGCTATCCAGTCGTTTCGACGTGATGCTGGAACATACAAACAGACACGAAAGATAAAAACCACCGATTCGGTCTTGAGTTGACCTAAAACGGATAAATATCTGAAAAATTGGCAAAACAATAGAAATTACAGACAGCGGACCCCCTACAACTTTATTTATGTAGATGACAAAATTACACAATATATTTGCGACATTTCATGCGTACCGAGTATACTTTCTCCACCTGTCATAAGCCACTTGCAACTGAAATGCGGCTAACGGGCTCCAGTTCTAACACCAAGTGGAAAACAATTTTAACGAAGCGTGGCAAATTTTTTATCGTGAAATCTGTAATGTGACTTCCTCACAGGAAGCCATTAGCAAACACCAGGTTTTATTGTTTACTCATAAACGCGGCTGAGGTATTTAATGAATGTTGTATTTCACTACTACATTTATTATCGTTAATTTAATTAGGCGCCCCTGGTCACCGGACTAAATAATTACCCTGTTGACCGAGTGAAAAGGGCAATTATTTAGAAATCATTACGTAAATTGCACAAACGCTATAAAATACAATAAATAAATGGCAGTCCTTAAACCAGCCAACTTGTGAATGATGATGATGATGATGATGATGATGATGATGATGATGGTGGTGGTGGTGATAATGATTATGATGATGAGGATGATGATAATGTAGGCGATGAAAATAATAAAGAAATAATAATTATTATAATAAATTGTGACATGACCTACGGCCTCCCCTGTAATTAGCCTATCCTTCTTGCACCTAATATTGAACGCCATCTAGCCCTGATTCTCTGAACTTTCTGTAGCCGTGATAAATTTCGTACTGTGTCCAGTCAGCAGCCAGCCAGCTACTTATAAAAGGTCGTCTCATTTCCTGAATGATTGTCTTCTCTGCGTGTGGAACTGAACTTACAACGTTGAGTGTTCAGGCTCGTGGCAAGGTAAGGGCTATCTTCAATATGTATAGACTACTCTGATCTTTGCGACTTCTCCCCTGGGTGAAGGAGATATTTTATAGATTTTTACATTGTAATGTAGGAACTATTTAACTGTTAGGGTAGGACCCTCAGGCTTTTATGTGGAGAATTTCCGTGCCATTTAACGAATTATTGAGCAAGAATAGATTCACCTAATGAGATTCCATCCTGCCGATGCTAACGCAAGGTTGTAAAGTAAATTGTAATTCTTTGAAGGATATTCGAGCGATGTTGCCATTGGTATCCTCCTCTCATTTATCTTACTGCGACTAGGTATTTTCAAAATGCAGACCCTTGTTAACCGATTAGGATTCTACCTTTCTTCTCTCCTAGTCGCGGCGTAGTTTGGGCTTAACCCATGAGTTAATTGTGCACTCGTACCTACACTAGTTTGCTCTCTGATGTCCTTCCTTTATGAGAATTATTTGATTTGATTTTCTAATATTAGATACCGTTTTTTTTAATCATTCCTTCTTCTTTTGGACAATTCTTCCGTACGGCCTCTTTGTAGTGTGAGATTAGCTCTTGTATGTGAGGGAGGAATTCTCAATGAGAATTTATTTGCAGTAACCTGTTTCGTAGTTCCCTGTTGGGAGTAATTGAGTGTTCAATGTTCGAATTTACTTATCGGTACGTACCAGACTGAAATTTTGGCTGTGTAATATGGGGCTCGAAAGTCCACTTCGTGTACTATCCCCTTCTTTTATGAATTCCTGAGGTCTCTCTTAGCCATGTTATTGTTAGTTTAAGTCCGCATTTCAATTGAGACTGGTTCTCAATTTTTTTTGTCTTCACATCGCACCGACACAGATAGGACTTATGGCCACGATGGGATAGGAAAGGGCTAAGAGTGGGAAGGAAACGGTAGTGTCCCCAGCATTTGCTTGGTGTGAAAATAGGAAACTACGGAAAACCATCTTCAGGGCTGCCGGCAGTAGGGTTCGATCCCACTATCTTTCGGATGCAAGCTCACGGCTACATTATTATTATTATTATTATTATTATTATTATTATTTGCTTTACGTCCCACTAACTACTCTTTTACGGTTTTCGGAGACGCCGAGGTGCCGGAATTTAGTTCCGCAGGAGTTCTTTTACGTGCCAGTAAATCTACCGACACGAGGCTGGCGTATCTGAGCACCTTCAAATACCACCGGACTGAGCCAGGATCGAACCTGCCACGTTGGGGTCAGAAGGCCAGCGCCTCAACCGTCTGCGCCACTCAGCTCGGCAATTATTATTATTATTATTATTATTATTATTATTATTATTATTATTATTATTATTATTATAAATCTTCTTAAAATCAGCTCGCATTTTCCTATAAGCCACGCCATGATTCTTCACCCAAGGACTACATAAAAGAGTACGTAATTAACGAAATATAATTGCCTTTACGTTCCAGTAACTACTCTTTTATTCATTTGTTAATTTAAATTTGCTGTCCAATAATGGGATTTGATATTACAGAGTCTATCATTGACATTCCTGAGCATTTATTTCACAGTACTTCAGACTCCGACCAGTTATTCATGGAAAATATTGGTCGCATTGACCAGAACTGGTGTGTTTTGGAAATCCGTGCGTTGACTAACAACAAACCTTCAGTGTAGAAAATAAAATCGGCCAATTCGCGAATCGCCCACTAAATTGCTTTGGCAGTAACGTGCAGTATGCATGTGCTCCATCCTTGTTGCTCCGTGAATAAAACATTCTCAGACTCGTTCATTCCAAAGTAATGAGAAATATTGCTTGTCCTGTAATGATAGAGAACGGTACATTGATGGAGGAGGAGTTATTACCAACTTCGACCTGTATTAGTATGTTCACAGTGTAATTTTCACACCACTAATTTTTAATCAAATTGATAGGTATCAATATTCGCAAACGCCTTTCACAAATATCTGAAGGAACCGGTATTTCGACTTGTAGCCAGTTAACCGAGTTATGTACGTGTTCACACTACTTGGAGCACATAGGCGATAATTGGTCATAGTCACGTCAATAACAGGTTTGATGCTTGATATGTTGTTGATTGTAGTGATGAAACAAGAATAAGAATTGTACTGAACTGAACAGATTTGAATGAAAATACAGAGTTGTCCTTGTTGTTTTATGCAAGGGACTTTTGGACTAGAGCACTGGTAACTCAGTGACTAATAACCTGTGTATCATTGGTGTCGGTGATTTTAATTATTTAGGGCTAAGAAATATTGCCGCGATTTTAACCGATCCCGTGGTCTAGGAGTTGCGAGCCTACCTATTACTCCGAGGCCCCGGGATTGATTCCCACCCAGGTTAGAAATTTTTACCTCAATCTGAAAGCTAGTTTGAAGTCCACTCAAGTTTGGTGAAAACAATGAAGGAGTTATTTTACAGCGAAATAGCGGACTCAGTGTAGAAATCCAAGAAAAATAACGGCCGAAAGATTCGTTACGCTGACCATGCGTCATACCGTAATATGCAGGCTTTCGGGCTGAGAAGCAGTCGTTGTTGGTCCAAGGTCCATTATGGCTGCATCAGTAGTCCATGGGTATTATTATTATTATTATTATTATTATTATTATTATTATTATTATTAGGGATCAATCCAGCATTCGCAGGAAATAAAAAGCGTTGTTGATATTCGTCATTTCTTCATTTATATAGCATTATAGGTATTTGGTTATCACCACCTTCCAAGTGTCTGTGTGTGCTGAAAACACCAGAAGAGCTGTGGTATCACAGGTGTTATTTCAGCGAACGTAGATGAAATTATTTACCAGGTGTATGCATAAGTCTTTTCCGCTTTCACTAAGAGATGGCGCCAGCGAACAGTACGCAGCGTATGAATTTGACACATACGTCAGTTTGTTCGTCTGACATTAACCTACTATCACAGAAAAGTTGAGTCCGCCAAACACTAGCGTCTGGGTTGTATCGTTTAGTGATCATGTCGACGTTTGTGCCTGAAAATGAACATTGCGGCACGCATTGCTTTTCTTATTTCATAAAAATAAAAAAGGCTGTAGAAAGTCATTGTTTGCTAGTAGAAATATATGGTGAACACGCCCCATCGATTAGAACATGTGAGACACAGTTTCGGCAATTTAAACGCGGTGCTTTTATTGTGAAAGACAGTGCGCTCTGGTAGACCACGCAAGTGCGAAGACAAGCAATTGCCCAGCAAAACCGCTCATGCACAATGCTATTGCCAACAAAAGATTAATTTAAGTCACCCATCAACCGAAAGACGATCGGAATGGACCAGAAGACAAGGCAAAGTGATGTTGTTACACGACAATGCGCCGTCTCACACTGCAAACAAGTAAAGGACACCTTGATATCGCTTGGATGGGACATCCTTCCGCGCCCGCCGTACTGCCCCGACCTCGCGCCATCTATCCCTCTTCGCATCACTGGGGCATGCGCTCGCAGATCAGCACTTCAGCAATTTCGAAGAAGCTGCAAAATGGCCCGACGAATGGTTTGCCGCAAAAGACAAGCAGTTTTTCCGGCATGGTATTCATAACTTACCTGACAGATGGCCGAAGTGTGTAGAAGCCGATGGCCAATATTTTGAATAAACAAAAAAATATATTTCCCGTGAAAATTACGTGTTTTATTTACCACAAACACCGACTGAAACGTCTGCATACACTTGGTAGCATTAGGATATGTGGCCCTGGATCTCAAGGCATGCACAGTCTGATCATATTCTTGCAATTTCAGTTGAAGAGCCCACTTCCTGAATCCAGCGAGATTCCAGCCTCAAAAATACGAACAGTGTAAACCGCCAGACATCTCACACACAATTGCTTAACATGCTCAGAAAAAGAAATCTGAGAGATACTTCTTCCTGGCCTTTTTCCCAGTTTTCTTTTGGTCGGAAAGTGTGTAGTTTTGGCCCAGCTTTTCGACCGGATGCTCTTCCTGAGTCCAACACTATTTCTGACGTTTGTTGTGTGTTCCGACCTCATACGGACAGGTCCCTGAGAACACGTGGTGCTAGGAACCACATGCTTATAAAGAAGAAAGATGAACTGTACTTAATTATACATATACTAGGTTTATTACACTATATACACACCGTGATACATTTGTTTAACCTGTCGCTCACGCGATGGTTTAGATATTTACAGAACTTGTCCGCATAGCACATTTTAACATAGTCCGGCAGCCATGCTGCTTTCCCGTCAACCCCTCGCTCACCCGATTGCACGCGAAGGTGCCCGAACACTGCCAACATAAAAACAACCCCAGGAAGTGGCGCAGCGCCAATGCAGTGGCGCTCTGGTCAATCACAAACATTGTGTGTAGACGAGGAGATGTGTATATTGAGACGAACACACAAACCCAGTCCCCGAGTCGGAGGAATTATCATACACATTTAAAATACCGATCCTGTCGGTAATCGAACCTACTACCCTCTGAACCGTAGATCAGTAAGCTGACCATTTACCCAAGGAGCCGGACAGAAGATATCAGTGAAATACCCTCTCCCCCTCCCATGGCGCAGCAGCCCCGAAGGGCCATGGCCTACCAAGCGACCGCTGCTCAACCCGAAGGCCTGCAGATTAAGAGGTGTCGTGTGGTCAGCACGACAAATTCTCTCGGCCGTTATTCTTGGTTTCCTAGACCGATCAGTGAAATACAGAATATAAACTCTGAGTTTCCTTTCAGTATGTATGCTTACCAGCTAGGGGTTATCAAACTGTTATGTTTTACGTCGCACAGACACAGAGAGTACTTACGGCAGCGATGGGATAGGAGAGAGCTAGGCGGCCGTGGCCTTAATTAAAGTACAACCCCGGCATTTGCCTGGTGTGACAATGGGAAACCATGGGAAACCAACTTCAGGACTGCCGACAGTGGGATCAAACCCACTATCTCCCGAATGCAAGCTCACAGCTACACGCTCTTCATCGCACGGCCGACTCTCTCGGTCCTAGGGATGAAATGGCGTATGGCTTTTAGCGCCGGGGGTATCCGAGGACATGTTGGGGTCGCCAGATGCAGGTCTTTTTATTACTCCCGTAGGTGACCTGCGCGTTGTGATGAGGATGAAACGATGATGAAGACGACACATACAACCAGCCCATGTGCCAGCGAAATTAACCAGTTATGGTTAAAATTCCCGACCTGCCTGGAATTGAACCCGGGACACCTGTGACCAAAGGCCAGCACGCTAACCATTTAGCCATGCAGCCGGACGTTGCTAGGGATATCCTTAGGCATCACCAGAATAGGCACACTGCAGTCATGCTGTAAACTAATGATGGTTTATAAGCTAAGATTCATCCCTAATGATGTACAGCATACGCTACATTTTGCACCTAGGGCAGAAATAAAATAATGATCTTCAAATATTTAATGGTTGTAGCAGAGATGATGTAGTTTTTACTAATAATGATTACAGTTTGAGATGTACCACCACTTGCCTTAGAAACTACATCTTAAATTATATCATACTAAGAATGTTATCAACTGCCTTTTGATGTTCTTGATGGATGCAGTAGTTTTTCATCTGTGTCCTGGCACAGGTCAGAGCAAAATGTAGCTTTCACTGAAACCTCAATCTCATTTATGTTTGTGACAATATGGAAGCTGCTGTGGTACGGGCAATGACATTCAGAGCACGACTAGTGCGTCAGGATGTTGTGAAAAGAGCTACCAGTGTCTGGCTCAATGAGGAAACCATGGCAAACTACCGCATTCATCATCTTGACTAGTATCCATCATTATGGCACCGCCGTCAGTTTTTGCGATTTCCTCATAACTGCATACTGGTGATCCTATCGAGGATCCAACCACACTCCGGGCTTGTGATTGGATTTACAATGTTACTCGATTTATAGTTTTCGTAGAAGCCGATGTCCCAGAACTTTGTCCTACAAGAATTCTTTACTGTGCCGGCCTATCTACGGACAGGAGGCTGGTGTACTTAAGCGCCTTTAAATAAGACCGAAATGCGGGGAGATCGAACCCACTGACTTCGGCTCAGAAGAACAGTGCTTTATTGTTTAAGCCACATAGCTCGGAAGAACATTAGTCGGATATCTCAAATTTTACGATCATACCTGGGTCTGGTAGAATAAACTTGAACGTCGATACTAGCACGCAAGCATTCTAAATGGTGTCAAATCGAAATGTCCTCACACGGTAGCTCAGGTCATAATATTAATATCAGAGCCATTGCTGTTGTTGTCCGACTCCTTGGCTGAATGGTAAGCGCTGAGGCCTTCGGTTCAGAAATTCCTGGGTTCGAATCCCAGCCGGGTCGAGGAACTTAATCTCGTCTGCTTAATTCTTCTGGCTCGGGAACTGTGTGTTTGTGTTTGTCCCAACAGTCTCCTCTCCAAATTCAGACAACACACCACACTACCAACCACCACAACAACACGCAATAGTAATTACATCTTTATAAATAGGGTTGGCGTCAGGAAGGGCATACGGCCATAAAAGAGGGCCAAATCCACATTTGCAACAAAGTTCGCACCCGTGGCACCACACGTGTGGGTAAAAAGAAGAAAGAAGGAAAGAAGTCTATTGTTGTTACTCCTAACCGACCGCTTAGTGAAGACGATCCACAACATTATTATTTTAATGTTGGAAGCCTTTCTTAGCAGACGAAGTACTGTAGGGGTACATATAATACGAAAAACGTAAGATTAAGCAATTTCCTCAATTTCGCCGAAAGTGGAAGAGATAAATGGCCCGGAAGGGTTTCAAATTATGAGTCTTAGATAGGTCTATTAATATTAAAAAACAAATTACGAAAAATCACTTCCGGCGGCCTAAATACAGTTTTGGAAAGATAGACTAATCGCTTGTTTCTTTACCCGTTTTCTTTTCTATTCAAATCCTAGCCAAATTAACTTATTTACATACAACGTCCACTATCATGCGCACAGTTAATTGCCGATCGTTTGATTAATGTCCTCACCTTCTCAATGTTTTCGCCACTGACGGCGGTCACCGGACTTCCGCTACGGGGGTTGTCAGAAACACTTTCCCGGCCTCCTCACAAACGGGCGAACCACTCGTACACACGCTTCAAGGACAGTGCTTGATCTTAATAAACACGTACCAGCATCGCATGCGTTTCTTTCGGTGCCTTGCCAAGCTTAAAACAAAACTGTACATTGATCTTTTGGTCGTTCATGTTCCTGTTCGCAGTTCAGAACCAATGCACTAAACACGCGCTGTGTCAAACAGGTCTTACACGGCACGGACACGATGCTCAACTGAACGACATTGAGAGCAGGTGGTCAAAACTGCTGCTACGCAGGTGCAGCGTTGCGTGTCGCCAGTGTTGCCGGATCGACCGTTCTGACTTATTTCACCGAACGTTTTTGTCACAGGTTGTAATTCTATCTGTAATGTGTTCCTTGCTTCAATACCCTGAGGCCTTTTTGATTTTTTGAGAAATGTCCACACCGAATGTAGTTATAAGGGCTAAAGCTAAACTCTGCATTGACTCACATTAGCTCAAAGGGCAAACTGCTAATCTAATGACCGGATAACGATGTTTAAGAAAATTATTGTTATTTTTAGGAATAAATAAGGAATATATTGAAATGAAAATCCACAGCCTGTTTCCAGTCATTCGACCGGGTCAGGAATGGAATGAATGAAACCCCTATCTAGCGGCGAGTATAGGAATTGTGCCGGCTGCCGAAGCCTGTCGCACTCCTCTGGGGCAGAGATTAATGACTGACGGGTGAAATGACATGACAGTGGAGAGCGTTGCTGGAATGAAAGATGACAGGGAAAACCTGAGTACCCGGAGAAAAACCTGTCTCGCCTCCGCTTTGTCCAGCACAAATCTCACATGGAGTGACCGGGATTTGAACCACGGAACCCAGCGGTGAGAGGCCGGCGCGCTGCCGCCTGAGCCACGGAGGCTTAAGGAATATATTCTCATACTTTATTATATTTTGTTTACCTAAAATTTGTAGCTCATATCACAAGGATATTTTCAACATTACGTTATTTGCCTGAAGGGCTAGAACTGTGGATATTTTTTATTTCACATTTGGAGTTCGGCTCCGAAACACCATGCGGCCAGCGTTTTAACTTTGAACTCTGGAGCTGAGCACGTACCTATTAATCCACGCTCTTCACCAACAATTATATTCTCAATAATATTATGTAAGATTCTCTATTCCAACACTCACAATTTCATTTATCTCATCGACACAGTTAAGTTTTATGGCGACGATGGGATAGGCAACGGCTGTAAGGTAAGGTTAAAATTCAAGGCATTCCTTATTTTTTTTCTAGGAAACGTCTTCAAATAGGAAAATATATTTATTCAAAAATCACTCAAAATAATTCAATGTAAAGAAAAATTATCTCCGCTTGGGCCATGAAAGCATCCTGGTGGATGGAAAGTGGAGGCTTTCACTCTCCATACGATCAGCACTAAATGAGACAGAGTTGTTTAGCTAGATGCCTTACCGCCTTCTTTGCCCCAAGGGATCAATCTGGCAAGTTACTCATTTCTGGTGTACGTTGGGATAATCACAGGTCATGGGCGTCTCCAGAATGTGCAGTGTAACATATCTCTAAAAATACAATTCACAACTTTCTGTGGACCATCTCTGCTAACACGGCACTCCGTATGATCAAAACACAAAAAATGAAAAATTACACGATCCGTTTCGTTCCTTGTCAGTATTAATCCTGGCACAACGACAGGGGTTACTTTATATCCTCCTTTCCCATTACCGTTATTTCAATTTTACACATGTATTCATCTCCAAAAAAACTGTACTGCCTGTTATAAATTGAGACGAACACATACGTCCTGTACCGGAATCATAGGAATTAACTATACACAGTAAACAGCCATGCCCAGCGGTTGCCTTCATGTAGTGACCCGCAGCAGGATGCCCGGCAACAACTCCAGTTTCCTGGAAACGTTTTCAGAGATGCATAATCGTATTCTGACTAACCCCTACCTTACCTGTACCTTTCTGATATTTCCATCGAAAGTATTGCTAAAAAAAGGAAATACGTTGAGGCGGTCACAAAGTATCCACCTTAATACTCCATTTGACCAACTAACACGTCTCGGTGTATACCTGTCTACTGATTTCTAAGAAAGTTAAATTGATTGTGGAAAAATATGACAGAACATTCCAGTTTACAAACATGAAATTTGATCGCATCTTCAGAAGTTCCAAAATACATTATTGGAAAGCATAGTGGGATGGGGATTGGACTATTATGGCAATAATATGTAATGTTTACAAAACAGAGGACTTCATTGTACAGAGTCTCACAGTTCATCTCAGCTATTCCGAAAACTAAAATTGTCACCAAAATCGGTCGTTTTCGGTTATTTTTACACTTCAACCTTTCTCCTAGCGGTGCTAGGGATATATTGCCCTTTCAGTATTATTTTACAGATAGTAAGTAGTTTGTGTACCAAATTTGGTTGAGAGCTACGCTGGAACATACACACATACTTCATCCTGCCGGGCGTCGGATGGGAGACCCAAGCATAATAATGCAGCAGCGTAACCTGACAAAAACCATGGACGAGTCTATATCGAAGAGCGGCTCGAACTGCCAACACGGGCTTCGAACCGCCCTCCTCCTAGTTTCTATGCTAGTCTCGGCAACTCGAGTACTTAGGAGGTGGTTACCTTCGAGAAAAAAAACGTAAATAAGAAAAATACTTAATATGGAGTCTTATCTAATTTGAAAGTGGGATTTTTGGGTTCAACTATACGTATACTGATTACTTCTTACCACTGCTAGAAATGACAAGAATCGTGTAATGGGGTCACGAGTATCAATTAATTCTGAATTGTGATATATGAATAAAAGAATACTATTACAATAAACTCTCCGCACACGGAGGGAAGAAGAAAAGAAGTTCGCACATTAAATTGACTCTCCTGAAGGGCGTTTATTGATCTCACTTAACACAAACTTCATTTAGCAATGAGGTATAATCTAAGTCTGGCCATTAACATCATCTACCTTCCCGTTGTTAATTTAATTGTTTCGGGGGATCACCACGGTGTGATTTGAGAAGATGTCCTCTACATAATGCATTCTATTCTTAGCACGTAAATAACCGGACCCTACGCTACATAGTTAATAAATGAGAAAACTATTTATATAACTAAAAAACCACACAACACTGAGCAAAACTCCCCGGACTATCCATAGTCCTGACACCAAGACACACAACGATGAACGTCGGTTCTGTTTGAACTCAAAGGAATACACACTATACACTGAACACAGTCACATGTACATTTTATGTATAAATCTGGCCATTCATGTAAGGAAAATATGGATATCATTTTCTTCTGCCCCCGGCGAAAGTTTAATGCAAGCCTGCGCAGGCCGGCTCATTCTGACCTTTGTTAGACCCGGGCTCCTTCTGACTGAGAGATGAATATCTGAAAATCCCTGGATATCCGTGGCCTCATACTGCGGGATATTGGGGGATATATAATTACTTATTAACTACCATCTACATTATCGGGATATTATTTAACACAAGTGTTCTTAAATCGAACCATTGAAAAAAACACGGTGTGAAATCCAAGTGTCCATAGCTTTCAACTTCAGTACATAGAAGTCTATGGGAAGAAGGGGACCGGAACCAAAAAGAAGCATGTTCCTTTGTCACGCCTGGAGAATGGTCACCCGTCGCGGTCCATTCATGAGCCAAGGCGGGCCGAAACCTTCTAACTACAGCCGCTATTTCACTTCCTAGGATACCCTCATTATCGCCCAATTCATTTGTTTATTCCATTTATTTCATATGACCGCGGACTTTCCATGAAATATTATTTATTTATTTATTCTCTATTCTCTCATCATTCACGTCGATTATCTTGGGGCAATCTAACATTCGAATTCCCCATTTCACATCTCATCGTACACTATTTTGGGCGTTCGGCCCTCTAATTACTTCTCATACCACGTATCCTAGTTCCTTGGGCATACGGATATCATTATTCCTTTCTTAACCCTTCATATTTCTCTTTGCTCACCGGGAAAATTCTGACCACTCTTTCAAGCATCCAGTGCCACCGCACTTCACACTGGTTACGGGCATCAAAGAACACTCCACACAGGTTATGGTAAAATAATCAACAATCAAGGTTAATTTGCATGTTGTCCCTAACATAATTTACCTAAATAACACAATCTCCCTCAGTCAGGACTCTTCTCTCTTGATGCTCATGCCTTAATAGTACGTATCAGCTACCCATGCATTGTCTAGATGACCCGCTCCCCGGCTCCTACAACAACCATATTGAACATTAATAGCAACCTTTTGGACATGGTATCCCTCATTCATCACTCTACCCTTCTTTCTCATACTTGCTAGGATATTATTAAATATTGACAATAAACTACTCCTCCCGAAAGACTTATCAAAAGGAAAGAGATTGTTTGCCCGGAGAGTTAGCTCTGTTAATTTTGCGTTAACACGACAAAAGGAAAATCAAATTCCATATTAGGACATGCATTATTTACAACATGTATGTATTAACAAAAGAAAACCCTACATTCTATTACTCCGTTTATGCTTTATCGTGCTAAGAAATAAAATGACATCAACTCATCTGTATGGTGGTCGTTTTTCCTTCAACGGGAAACCCATAGTAGAGTTCTACTCGTATATCTTCTAGGTGGTGTAGACGAGAGTAGCAGCCTTCGAACCTGGTCTGCAACAGTCCATCATCCTGGTTGGCTCGTTAAGCTGCTACAAATCTTGAAGTAATCCAATTGGTAACAGCTCCAAAACTCGTCACACGTTCCCTTTGTCTAAACGACACACAGAATGTACACAAGATTTTCCCTTATGTAGGCAGGTCACTCTAATCAAGGGCGGCACGTATTACACCGCGAGTTGGGTAATTCATAAGTCTTGAGGAACCCGGACAATGAATAGCGGATTGTCCTCGTTGACTCTATTCTACCGCCGACTGTTAATGCTCCGTATTAGATACCGTTAATTTACTGATAGCGCGCACTAATTTATGCCGGCATTGTTCATAGCCGACTCCCACAATTCCTTTATACAAATATTTCTCTCGGCCTACTTAATTTATGCACGGCACTGAGACACTTGCCTAGGCTCGACTGGCTATTGTTCGAATTTCTAACACACAGTT
This sequence comes from Anabrus simplex, assembly GCF_040414725.1. NCBI lineage: Eukaryota > Metazoa > Arthropoda > Insecta > Orthoptera > Tettigoniidae > Anabrus > Anabrus simplex. The sequence continues at coordinate 574,039,494 of NC_090265.1, forward strand.
CAGGTTATAAAATTTACGGTCGCGACGGGCACTCACTTCGTCTTTTTAAGTGGTCAATAGACTGTTCTCAGCGAGGGCCAGGCTCAGACTTATATTGTCAACTCGCTGGTCATTGGGTGGGGGGCTCTTTCATGCTTAATTAAGGAAGTCGGCTCCGTTAATAACTGGAGTTAAAGACATTCAAAGTGTGCGTATTGTAGACCTCGATTCCCTTTTCTACTCGAACCAAATGTGATCGCAATTCGATCGGCAGTTCTTAAGTAATCAAGATCCCGCCATTAATTAGCTCACTTGCGTCCTTTCAAAGGAGGGGCTAACTTTGGGCGCAGTTCTTGGCTTGGGAGACGCACTCCATTCACACATGTTAGCAATACATTACAGCCGAACATACGGTGACCTCAATTCGACCGGTGAATAAAGTGTTCCATATTTTCAGTCTGGGATAGACAGACAATTCAGCTCTATTCATTGGTGTGCCTTCCATATTTTTCCTATGTCTGGATCAAAATATCACATAATTTTACGCGCCAAAATTCAACATTGGCACCCGTGAAACGTGCAGGAAAAGCAGGAAGTTTCTTCTGTTAGTGTGGAACCATGTAAACTAGGCCGCACCTTTGGGCGTATTAGACTATCATCACGTCGCGTCTTATGTCCAACTCTGTCTCACACATGAAAGCGCCTGTTCTCGCGGACTTGGCTTCAGCCACACCATTCTATTGTTTACCGGACTATCTTATGCAGGTGCGGTTCTGACCACACGCCGCTCGAGTCCCGGGGATATTCCTTTTGCTCAACATGCTACAAATAACGCGATTTCTGAAGTGATTTTAATAGGATGGGGAGATACAGATGCTGTCAATGAGCTGTACAAGACACTGTACGATTTTAATACATAAATTTGTGCTTTGTGCATTTTGTGCATTTTCTCTTCCACCCTTTCTCACCTCCATGCCGATGGAGGCTGAACTTGGTCTTAAAGAACATCCGCAGAGTTACTGTTAATCTGAGTGACCTCCATAACTATGAATTCAATGTAATTTTCTGTTATTTTTATATGGCATCTTATCCCAAAATATTTTTCTCCAGATAGTAAGTCATATGTGTACCAAGTTTGGTTGAAATTGCTCCGGTGGTTTATGAGGAAATGTGGAACCCACACACATCCATTTTATGTATATATTTTGTTGTAATTAGTGAATATTACTGGAGGCGTGATTAGCTCAGTGACTTAATCCCGGTCGATCCTGGTTCGACACTTTCTACTCAAAGTTCCATGGTGTTAGGAAGAGCAAATGGCTTTCAACATACAGCCAAAATCAGTTTGAACGTGGACGACTCCAGCGACCCCAGAAATAACTGGGGCAAGCTGAAGAAATATGATTATTATTATTATTATTATTATTATTATTATTATTATTATTATTATTATTATTATTATTATTATTATTAAAAAGGTGCTTTACATCGCACCGACACAGATAAGTCTTATGGCGACGATGGGATAGGAAACTGGATACAGGCCACACGTAAGCGACTGCAGTTATCGAGCTCGGTATTATTATTATTATTATTATTATTATTATTATTATTATTATTATTATTATTATTATTATTAAAGAAGTATTGACTGGGCGAGTTGGCCGTGCGCTTACGGGCTCGCAGCTGTGAGTTTTCATTCGGAAGATAGTGGGTTCGAACCCCACTGTCGGCAGCCCTGATGATGATTTCCGGTGGTTTCCCATTTTCACACCAGGCAAATGTTGGGGCTGTGCCTTATATAAGGCCACGGCCGCTTCCTTTCCACTCCTAAGCCTTTCCTATATCATCGTCACCATAAGATATATCTGTGTCTATGCGACATAAAGCCATTTGTAAACAAACGGAAAAAAGAAAGAAGGGAAAAGGAAGTAAACGAAAGCGCAATTAACACCGAGGGTTGCTTGGTACTCACCTATTCTCACATAGAGCACATATTTTCTTACGGTTAGTACTAAATGACATCAACCTGTGTCTATCTGTATTAGGGTCAGTAAACCTGTCCCACTCCCCATCCTGTCTGCACCGGAGTGTCTACATTCTATCTTAATAGGTCCATAAATCCAACGTATATCGTTTACAGTGTAACGTTGGGCATCGCAAGATCCGTGTTTTATCTGACCGCCGCACAGGTGGAAGCGTGGTACAGAACTCACACTAGAGCCCCTCCCGTTGAGAACACTCCCATCACGTGACAGAGTCCCATTTCTCTTGTCTCAGCATGGGGGACACTCCCGCTCGCAGTGAAGTGCTCATCTCAACACATTTCTCAGGGAAGAGAATATGTAACAACATTCCTTCCTTCCTTCCTTCCTTCCTTCCTTCCTTCCTTCCGTACTCGCTTCATGTGTTAACTGCATGATAGAATAATTCAGAAACTTTTCCTTTCGAGGATAAGCTGTTCGATTCTCATATACTGACAGCAGCAACCCTGTTTGCACATTTCCACAGGATTTGTAAAATAATAATAATAATAATAATAATAATAATAATAATAATAATAATAATAATAATAATAATAATAATAATAATAATAATATCGATCTTACGTTCTAGTAGCTGCTTTTTTAACCGAGTGAGTTGATCGTGCGGTAGGGGCGCGCAGCTGTGAGCTTACGTTCGGGAGATACTGGGTTCGAACCCCACTGTCGGCAGCCCTGAAGATGGTTTTCCGTTGTTTCCAATTTTCACACCAGGCAAATGCTGGGGCTGTACCTTAATTAAGGCCACGGCCGCTTCCTTCCTACTCCTGGCCCCTTCCTGACCATCATCGCCAAAATCCTATCTGTGTCGGTGCGATGTAAAGCCAACTGTTAAAAAAAAAACTTTTATGGTCTTCGGTGGAACCTTCAAATACCACTGAGCTGGGATCAAAACCGACAACTTGTCAAAAATCCAGTGCTCTACCGTCTGAGTCAGGCAGCCCAGCCCAGCCTATTGGACTGGATTTTACACACTATCTCCTGGCAAGTGCATGTGTTTTAAGACTAGCTTGAAATCACCAATCGAAGAAACAAACTCCGTTTGCGGAGGGATTTGAACACGGACCACCGAACTGACAGGATCGTGCCACAGTAATTCCGCTACGGTGACACCGCTGAAACCCACGGTGTGTTTGTGTTTGTCTGATGCTAATATCCTCGGCAAGGCTCTCAAAGCGGTTTTAGAAACGTGAAGATTTAGCAACACCGCTTCGTAGAACCCATTTCAATTTGATTGGCTAATTTCAGTAGCTGATAAAATGACAACTGCGGGAGGTATAGAATTACTATTATAAAATTAATCAGAATGAATAACGCTTATATACCTAGTTCACGTTGTTTCCGACGATCGTGCACATACATCTGTGGCAATAAAGTTCGGTGAATAGTCTTGTACTATCAACATAAATGAACAATGCACGACAGTGACCTTACTGCCCTTCGAAACAGTCCCCTCCCATAACTATGCACTGCTGAGATCGGCGATATATGTCCTGGAAATTTGCAAGAAGGCTTCCTTTGGAATCGTGTTCAAAAACCTCCGCACGTTTCGTTGGATGTCAGGAATATCGTCAAATCCCCCTTTCAAAGCGAGTCTTATGCGTGACGTTTTGGCTCTGACCCTTTTCCGACGAGGGGATTCCGGAGAACGCCATTCCATGCTTTGCCGTTTCGTTTCAGGGTCTACCTGAGACACCAGGTTTCATCCTCAGTAACAATACAGTTCAAGAAGTTTGGTGTCACATCCGCCGTTCCGACGAAATCCGGTAATAATAATAATAAACAATTCAGAAACAAATCTTTCATGGTGTATGTTTATGGGATATTCTTTTTTCATGTGATTAGAGGAACCCGCGCCAGAGTATGTCCAAGTATTTCTACTTCCGATCGTCAGTCAAGTGATGTGGCACAAGACGAGAACACGTTTCGCTCTTCCCTAACTTCTGGGTAACGATTTATTGTACGGATTCACGGCTAATCTGCAGTTCATCCGCTATCATGCGCACAGATAATCGCCGATCGTTCGTGATTAATGTCCTCACCTTCTCAATGTTTTCGTCACTGACGGTGGTCGCCGGTCTTCCGCTGCGGGGGTTGTCAGAAACACTTTCCCGGCCTCCTCGAAAAAGGGCGAACCACTAGTACATACACTTCAAGGACAGTGCTTGATCTTAATAAAGACGTACCAGCATCGCATGCGTTTCTTTCGGTGCCTTGCCAAGCTTAAAACAAAACTGTACATTGATCTTTTGGTCGTTCATGTTCCAGTTCGCAGTTCAGAACCAACGCACTAAACACGCACTGTGTCAAACAGGTCTTACATGGCACACACACACGATGCTCAACTGAACAACGTTAGGAGCAGGTGGTCAAAACCTGCAACACTACGCACGTGAAGCGCTGCGTGTCCCCAGTGTTGCCGGATCGACCGTTCTGACTTCATTCACCGAACTTGATTGTCATAGGTTGTTTATAAAATAAGAGTTTCGTCTGTACATTACTCAGAATTAAAAAGAAAATTTGGTATTTCTGTATAGGTCGTGTCCACAACGAGAACAAAATTAAATGTTTAATTTTCCGTCATATCCGTCCGCCCGTCTATCTGATTGTATCTACGCATATCACGGGAACAAGCGTTCGGCTCCATGGCTAAATGGTTAGCGTGCTGGCCTTTGGTCACAGGGGTCCCGGGTTCTATTCCCGACAGAGTCGGGAATTTTAACCTTAATTGGTTAATTTCGCTGGCACGGGGGCTGGGTGTATGTGTCGTCTTCATCATCATTTCATCCTCATCACGACGCGGAGGTCGCCTATGGGAGTCAAATCAAAAGACCTGCATCTGGCGAGCCGAACATGTCCTCGGACACTCCCAGAACTAAAATCCATACGCTTTTTCATTACGGGGAAAAGCAGAATAAAAATTAATTAAAATCGGTATGTAAAGTCTGGGTTATAAATACTGTTATTCACACTGGATGAAATAGTAGTTTAGGAGAATGCCTAATATTTTAATCTCAAATGTCTATGGTATATTTTTGTCCTATCGATAAATAATAGGCCTATTTAACAAACGTTATCTATTTAAATAGAGTTTTAGGGGGCCCGCTGTATGTAAATTCGTTTATTTTGCCAATTTTTCGGATATTTACCCGTTTTAGGTCACCTCAAGACCGTATCATTGGTTTTTATTTTTTTTATAGATCTAGATAAAACTTCGTATTTAGGATATACTTATCCCGGAGAATTTCAGAACAAACGCGGGGGTTATAGGAAAACTAGAACAGTTTTCTTCCTTTGTCTCTTATACTGTTGGTATTCTGTAAAATCCGTGGACTATATGTGAAGCGTCCCTTCATTATAAACAACTTTTATTATGTACATAATTTTACTTACTCCTGAAATGACGGGGAAAGTTACTATTTTCTGCGTGTCTCATACTCTGTATTGAGTGACCGACAGACCGACAACGAACCTACAGGTTACAGCTTGCCAGTAGGAAAGTAACGAATTGCCATTTTCGTAATCATTCCTGTAAACTCGTGGTTTTTACCCGGGTAGAAAGCAAGAGAGACGTCAATCGGCTATTCTGCGGGATATTAGCGAAATGCCGTTGGAGGTTACAATCGTCCTCGAATAACGCTAAGGGGCGTTGTTAATATTTGAACAGTATCGCTGAATGTAACCCATTATATCACACCGTAATGTGTTTTCTGTCATTTGCTTTAATTTTTAGTGTATTTCTATTCTACAGTACTTCTGTTTTCCGCTTTGATTTCTTGCTTCTGCCTTGCCTCTTTAGGCTTAAGTAATAACACCATGAGTCATCATCTTTACCTAAGAATCCTTGCACCTAAATTGCTCCTCTGTTACCACCTTATTATATCATCACAATTTATTGAAGGGCATTTTATTTTCAAATACATCCACTTGATATTTACATATTTGTCCTATACGGCTGTCTTCAGTTATAATAGTATTTTCTATCAATTTCAAATTCCTTAACTGTATTACTTCCTTCCTTAACCCTTTGAACCCCAAGAGTAAAAATAACTTTAATAAACTTCGTATTTGTGCTGTTCTATACTAATTAGTCACATTCAAAGGCATTTTTGCCATTTTCAAAAAAATTCCCTCCTAGACTTGGATATTTGAACATGTTGCTTCAGAGCTACATTGGGGCTCAGTGGTAATTCGAAGACAAAATAAACTGAAAATTTAAATTTTCTACTCTACTTTATTAAGACATTACACAGTACTAGAAACATTACAGTATCATAATTAAGACATTACACAGTACAAGAAACATTAAAATATCATAATAACATGTTTTAGAACACTGGATGATGGGAGAAACGTCACATTACTTTAACAACTTTCCTTTACAAGCACTATCATTCCAGTAACAAATACAATACACAAGTAAGGCCTACGTGGTATGGAACAGAGTGAAGCAATTTTTTTGCTACCTGTTAAGTCATCAGCCCAGAGGCTGGTTGGATCCTCAAACAGCACCACCAAAGGCTATGCAGCTATAGGAAAACCACAAAAACCAATGACGAGGTGTGAGGGAGTTTGCCATTGCTGCAGTTAGGCACAAGTTTACATTACATTTTGCACATACTGCTTGAGTGAGTCCACCTGGGGAAAATTTGCATCTAGCTTTACCAGAGTATCCCGGTCAGTGTTCAGACCCGTCGTACCGAATGTCATCATTTGGGCGGACTGCAAATGTTCGCCTTTTAGTGGGTTCTTTGAGTGCTTCACTGGAGCGACGTTTTGTACCTTTCCCCTGACCTGATCTCGTAAGCGTACTTGCAATATTTTCCTGGAATTTTGCCATCGAATATTGACATTTGTTACATCGTTGAGCCTGATGTCTACGGTACAACAACCATCCATTCATAACGGCAACACTAATACAGCAGTATATAATTCTGGTGTACCACTTCACTGATCTCAAATCAATTCTGTACAATTCCTGTTTTTGTGATGCATTCCACCTCTTACATTTCCCTACTGGATCAATTGCAGCATAAGCTGATATAAAATTCACTGCTTTTCTGTCATACCATCTTATAAGTGCCACATAACTGTCCTTTTCAACACGCCAGTCGTAGCTGCCTCTTCCAGAGCGTTTTAATTCAGCTTCAGACTTCAGGGGATACTTGCCCACTTGCCCATGCTGTCATTCCGTATTGTGCCCACACAGAATAATCCCCTTTCTTTCAGTGCAATGGCAAGTTGAAGAGAAGAAAACCATTTTTTTTGTTCAGGAAGCTCATTTGTGAAAGCCACAATTATGCTTGACGAATTACGGCTGTTTCATCTTCTGAGTCCTCAAAATCTGACAATCTATTTCAGAATTCCATCTGATAACTGTTGAAGAATACCAAGAAGGTCCTTTTCATTCCTTATTTGTGTTGGTTTCATCTTAGCTATTGGAATAAAACAAGTATAAAATGGAATTACAATCCGGTTGGTAAAAGTTAGGTTAGAATGATTTGTTTATACTTAACCCCAATGTAGCTTGAGAGCAACACCATTTTCTAATCAGACATATTCACTAGCTATCATACATATTCCAGTTTATCATGGTACATAATTTTACAACAGTACATTAAGTTGACAAATACACTAATATAAAAAGTTAACTCACCATTGATTGTTCTGAAACGTGATTTTGTAACACTGGCGGTACTAGATCACAGCCAGCTGATTCACTTCACATACTAAACACACACACTGCCACCTAGATCAGTGTTGTAAGTGGCATCTGTAGTCATTTTTTGAAAAAGCACACATGTAGCTTCATGGCAACAATGGGGTTGAAGGGACCAGTCTAAATAAAAACTGGTGAGGTGTCCTTGAAATACACGTTGCTTAGAAGCAACACTGGTAGCGAAAGGGTTAATGACTCCGTAGGTATGCGAGTGCTAATCTTGAAACCTGGACACTCTTTTCTTTGAGGAATAATTCCAAGCTGTTCAAATGAATAACTTTTGGCCCCAGAAAATATCGAAATATGGATGTATTATAATGACGGTGCAGACCTTCGTTTCGTGGTAGTTTCTGGCTAAACGGTAAGTTGTATTACAAAACAGATAACACAATCACTGTTAAATTTGGAGAGATCTACAACTTTGGCCCTGTGACTTATTTTCGTGTCGCGATTGTTTATACATTAGATAGCGCTGCTTTTCTCGATTATAATCATATCTCTCTAGCTCGATTGTGGCTGGCATTAGGAAGAGAGGACTGCCTTTATAATGGAAACTCTCGGTCTCTACTGTGAATGGCAGTTGCCAAGTGAGCGTTCCGTTACAGTTAGAAACTCCAGAACACGGCTGTGATTGGCAGTAGGAAATGTGGCCTGCCATTATCAACAAACCTTCCCCAATGCCTACCTTACATCGGAAACAGTGTATGGTGTCCTAACTGTTTTGTTTCTCGGATATCGCTAAGTTACATGAAATTTAATTTAATCTTACTCACTGCATTTACAGTAATTTACGGAGAAATCCGTATACAAAGTAGAATACCGTAGCGAAGCACGAGTGCATTTGCTAGTAGAGAATACAATTTACGATCATTCACTTTTTATATGGTTTCAACGTATCGGCTATAATAAACAGACATATTCGTGAATTTAGACTTTTTTTGCTTGGTCTATAGCCTATCAGCTCCGAGCCACGAGAAAATTTCTGATAAATATTTAATTAAAAATTCTGTATATAAATATGGGGAATAAGACAGTACACTCTTGGCTGTAAGCAACTTTCTCACGCTGGGTGAAATGTTAGTTTAGGGGAAGACTTAAAATTGAATTCTCATATATCTATGTTATTGGTGGTGGTTTTATTAAAACTACTGCATAACAAATGTTATAGAGCAGGGGTTCCCAAATGGAATGGAATAATAATGGTTGGTTTCTACATCCCACTAACTACTTTTGATGTTTTTCCGGAGACGCCGAGGTGCCAGAATTTTGTCATGCAGGAGTTCTTTTACGTGCCAGTAAATCAATCGACACGAGGCTGACGTATTTGAGCACTTTCGGAATGATCTAACATCGAACTCACCAACTTCAGAAGGCCAGCGCGTCAACCTAGTGAGCCACTCAGACCGGCTCTAAGTTTCACTCTTTCATGCAATTGTAAAATAATGTTTTATCTAAGTAATTAAACTTATCAAACCTTTATATCAACTGAATTATGCAAATTAATTTTTTCATAATGGTACTTCTGTAGACCTACTATATGCAGAATTTTACGAAAATTGGCTTATTATTCAAATGCGGCCCGCGAACATGACTAAGGTTTCCAATATGGCCCTCGAACCCTTACAAATTGGAAACCCCTGTCATAGAGAATCAGTTTCTGACCATTTATGTCTTATATTTTTTTTATCGTACTCGCTATGATAGCAGAGGTATTCATGAATTTAGACTGTCAGCAGCCCTGAAGATGGTTTTCCATGGTTACCCATTTTCATACCAGGCAAATGCTGGAGCTGTAGCTTAATTAAGGCCTCGGGCGCTTCCTCCCACTCCTAGGCCTTTCCTCTCCCATCGTCGCGATAAGACCTGTCTGTGTCAGTGCGACGTAAAGCAAATAGCAAAAAAGCTTCCTTCCAAATCCTAGGCCTTTCCTATCCCATCGTCGCCATAAGACCTATCTGTGTCAGTGCGACGTAAAGACAATTGTAAAAAGAATTTAGACATTTGTTGCTTAGTCCGTATCATCACCCAGCATTGTTAACATGGAAATATTGTTAAATCGTGTTAACTGGCGATGGTGGTGATTTTTGTCATGACTGTTTAAGGTGAAAAAGCGCGTGGTCATCAGCCCATATCGACAAGGAAGATTGTGAATTTGGTTATCAAAATAAGAGAAAATCATGAAGGAACGATCGCTTTAAGAATACACAAGGACATCGTTTATCCGGCCCTCATTAATTCGGATCTCCGGTTTATCCTGATAGAAAATAAAACGAATTTATATTTACTTGTACAGAATTTATTTTGTGTCGACTCTTCTTGAATGTCTTTTCCACCAAGGATAGTTAAGGACAGGAATTGGAAGTAATTCGGCCACGGTCTATCAAAGGGAAACCGTGGCAAACCATTTCCAGAACGGCCGAGGTGGGATTCGAACCTACGCTCTTCTGAATGCAACGCACTATTAATTCACTGATGGTGAATTCGAAAATGAAACCGGAGCTCCATCAGAAGACACAATGACTCATGGAGAGGCAACAGTGCAGCTGGACAAACTGATGGCCTATTTTGAATCCTTGACTGAAACCACACTGGCAGAACTGTTGTTAGTAAAATGTCTTCGTGATCGTGCTGCGCGAAAACGTTATACAAATGTAAAACAGAAAAAAAATTAACAAATTATTTTAGTGCATTAAACAGGGTCGTAAATGTAAGAAAAGTGTTCTTATTATAATATTTTTTTTTTTGTACAATTGGAAAAAGGTATTACTGTACAACTTGTTGGCCAACTGTATTTGATTTTTAGTTTTTCAGATTATCCGGATTTTCGGTCTCACTTAATCCGGATAAACGAGGTTCTTGTGTAAGATGAAATGAAATGTCGTATGGCTTTTATTGCCGGGATATTCCAGAACTGGTTCGGCTCGCCAGGTGCAGGTCTTTCTATTTGACTCCCGTCGGCGACCTGCGCCTCATGATGAGGATGAAATGATGAAGACAACACACACACCCAGCCCCCGTGCCATTGGAATTAACCAATTAAGGTTAAAATCCCCGACCTGGCCGGGAATCGAACCCGCAACCTTCTGAATCGAAGGCCAGTACGCTGACCGTTCAGCCAACGAATCGGACCTTGCGTAAGATAAAAAGGAGTCATGAACGAAGGAAGGTGAATTCACTTCACATTAGAAAACTAATTGTGAATGCCTGTAATATCGAAAGCCCATAAAATTGATAAACATTATATTGACTATCGTTTGTTGTGATGTGATTTGTGTCTTGTGCTGTTATTCAGCTCCAAGAGATAGTATTTTTTTTAAAGTTCATTTACATCGCACAGACACAGATATGTTTTATGCTAACGATGGGATAGGAAAAAGACAGGAGTGGGAAGGAAGCGGCCATGGCCTGAATTACGGTACAGCCGCAACATTTGCCGGGTGTAAAAATGGGAAACCACGGAAAACCATCTTCAGGGTTGCCGACAATTGGGTTCGAACCCAGTATCTCCCGAATGCAAGCTCACAGCTGCGCGCCCCAAACCGCACGGCCGAGAGATAGTAACTTACCATTCTTGTGCCTCATGCATGTTCTGATAACTGCTGGTACGTGACACACTGGTTCATCGTAGTATTCCTGCTACTCGATCCCTGCTATGAGGCGCTGATATGAATGCGGAATGTGCACACTTAGCGGGAAACAGCAGAGCAGAAGTTCACCCCTGTCTGTGGCCGATTCATTCCTTCTCTGGAACTTGGCATTGTTAGAACACCAGCGTAGTACTGCTCATGAAAGTGAGAAACTATGCCATTTTTCACTTCATCGAGGATTTCATATACTTTCATTGCTTTTAACCACGACTTCCCTGTCTGATCATACTGTGTGCTGACAAGAGTACTGACGTCATTGTTATGACCTATGTCCAGTGTAGTTTATTCTTTTTTGCGTGTCTGTTACACCATTATGGGAAAATAGATGGGTGTTTTTTGATGAATCTTGGTATTTCAGTTCAGAATAAGGTCGAGTAGGATCCCCGCTAGTCCGGCCCCGCGGTGTAAGAGGCAACGTGTCCGCCGGTTCGATTCCCGGCCGGGTCATCGATTTTTAATTGTAAATTATTAATATCCCTGGCCTGGAGACTGGGTGTTTGTTTCGTCCTTAACGTCCCTTTCCTCACATTCAACACTTTACACCACCGCAATTCCAATTACATGCAGGTTCATATCATATGGTGCAAGTAGGGGCAAAATATCTCTATAGGTTGATGCCCCGAGCAAATAGCATTTTTTAAAAACAAAAACAAAAAAAAGGATCTTCGCTATAGGTTGTTCAGGATATTTCAGCATGAGGGAGTGCTTCAGAAGAGACCTAAAACATATAACTCGATGTCTCCCTCTTATGATTGGTTTTACATGAAAATAGCTCGTGGCGAATTTTTGTCCACCACCACCAACCGGTAACTACAGTAACTCTATACGCTGTAAGAAGAGTTGCTATTGAGGTTGTTCCGGCAATATTTTCAAAACTTTGTACAATTGTCAGTCTTCTTCTTCTTTTTTTTCTACTGCGTTTCCCACACTTGTGGGGTTGTGGGTGTGATCTGTGTTGCACAATGTGGATTTGGCCCTGTTCTACGGCCGGATGCCCTTCCTGACGCCAATGCTATATGGAGGGATGTAATCACCATTGCGTGTTTCTGTGGTGGTTGGTAGTGTAGTGCGTTGTCTGAATATGAAGAGGAAAGTGTTGGACAAACACAAACACCCAGTCACCGGGCCAGAAGAATTAATCAAAGGTGATTAAAATCCCCGACCCGGACGGAAATCGAACACAGGACCCTATGAACTGAAGGCCTTAACGCAGACCGTTCAGCCAAGGAGTCGGACAGTGGCATGTAAATCTATAATCTATATATATAAAATAGCTTGTCCTGACTGACTGACTGACTGACTGACTGACTGACTGACTGACTGACTGACTGACTGACTGACTGACTGACTGACTGACTGACTGACTGATTCATCATCGCCTAGCCAAAACTACTGGACATAAAGATATGAAATGTTGGGGATATATTCATATTATGATGTAGGTGCTCGCTAAGAGAGGATTTTTGGATATTCCTTCGGTAAGGGGGTGAAAATGGGGGTGAAATTTTAAAATGAGTGTATCTATATCTCAAAACTTCAAAAGTTTACAGATGTAAAAATTGGTATTTAGAATCTTCTTTAAAAATAAGGAAACACGTATTTTTTTGTGTTCAGAAAATCCCAATATGAGGGATGAAAAAGGGTGAAAATGGGGGAAAATGGGTTGAATGCCTTTAATCAGGATACCGGTACTTATATCTCAGAAACTGAAGATATTACAGACCTGAAAATTGGTACTTTTGATCTCTTTTAAAAATAAAGAAGCACGTATTTTTTTGTTTTTGTAAAATCCAATTAATGGGAGGGTGAAAAGGGGGTGAATTTTTAAAATGAGTGAATCTATATCTCCAAACTTTTAAAGTTTGCAGATGTAAAAACTGGTATTTAGAGTCTTCATTAAAAATAAAGAAACACGTATTTCTTTGTTTTCGGAAAATCGCAATAGGAGGAGTGAAAAGGGGTGAAAAATGGGTTGAGTGCCTTTAATGAGGCTACTTATATCTCAGAAACTGAAGATATTATAGACCTGAAAATTGGTGTTTGGGATCTTTTTTAAAAATAAAGAAACACATATTTTTTGTTTTTCTGGAAAACCCAATTAAGGGGGGGGGGCTGAAAAGGGGGTAATATTTTAAAATGACTGTATCTATATCTCAAAACTTTTAAAGGTTATAGATGTAAAAAATGGTATTTAGAATCTCCATTAAAAATAAAGAAACACGTATATTTTGTTTTCGGAAAATCGTAATAGGAAGGGTGGTAAAGGTTGAAAAAGGGGTCGAATGCATTTCATGAGTCTACTTATATTTCAGAACCTGAAGATATTACAGACCTGAAAATTGGTGTTTGGGATCTCCTTTAAAAATAAAGACACACGTATTTTTCTTTTTGTGGAAAATCCAATTAATGGGGCGGGGGGTGAAAAGGGGGTGATTTTTTTAAAATGAGTGTATCTATATCTCAAAACTTAAAGTTTATAGATGTAAAAATTGGTATTTAGAATCTCCTTTAAAAATAAAGAAACACGTATTCTTTTGTTTTCGGAAAATCCCCATAGGAAGGGTGTAAAAAGGTGAATAATGGGTTGAATGCCTTTCATGAGGCTACTTATATTTCAGAACCTGAAGATATTACAGACCTGAAAATTGGTATTTGGGATCTACTTTAAAAGTAAAGAAACGCGTATTTTTTCGTTTTTGGAAAATCCAAATATTGGGAGGTGAAAAGGGGGGGTGAATTTTTTAAAATGAGTGTGTCTACATCTTAAAACTTTAAAATTTACAGATATAAAAATTGGTAGTTAGAATCTCCTCTAAAAATAAAGGAACACGTTTTTTTTGCTTCCTGTAAATCCTAATAGGAGGGGTGTAAAAGGGTGAAAAATGGGTTGAATGCCTTAATTGAGGATACACATATCTCAGAAACGAAAGATATTACAGAACTGATAATTTGCATATGGGATCTCCTTTAAAAATTAAGAAACACGTATTTTTTAGTTTTTGGAAAAGCCAATTAATGGCGGTTAAACATGAGTGACAAATTGGGGTGAATTTTTTGAAAGACTATATCTACAGAATATCTTCGAAACGTAAAATGTTACAGACGTAAAGAGTGGGTGTAAAACTCCTGTAAATGTAAAGAAATATAGGTGATTTGTTTTTGGAAACTCCACTTAAGGAATTTAAGGGGAATGAGAATTTTTACAGTATATCTAAAAAAACCTAACATGTTACAGAAGTGAAAAATAGTATTTTTTATCTCTATTAAACATAAAGAAACGTGTACTTTTAGTTTTCGAAAATACCACTTGGGTGGAAGGGGGGGTAAAAGTGACTGAAAATGTTGATGAATTCTTTTAATTAGGCTACTGATATCTCAAAAATGAAGATGTTACAGACGTGAAATTTGATATTTGCAATCTGCTTTAAAAGTAAAGAAACACGTATTCTCGGAAAATCCAATGAAGGGGGGTGAAAGAATTGAAAAATTAGTTGACTGAATTGTATGAGAATACATACATCTAATAAAAACTAAAGTTGTTACAGACGTGAAAATTCTTATTTGGACCTCCTTTAAAAACAAAGAAGAACGCGGTTTGGTGGGGAAACCATCTTGGAGGGCGGGAGTGTAAAGGAGTTGAATTCCTTTAATGAGGACACATAAATCGAAAACTGAAGAAGTTAGAATCGTGATAATTGGTATTTAGAAGATCCTTTACTATTAAAGAAACAAGTATTATTTGCGGGAAAATTCACTTAGGGGGGGGGGGGTATTGTGAAATGAAGTGAAAAAGTGAATTATTTTTATGGGGATACTTATATCTCAAAACTGAAGGTAATAGACGTGAACATTGGTGTTTGGAATCTCCCTTAAGCATAAAGAAACAAGCATTCTTTTAATTTGTTATGGGGGGGGGGGGGGTTGGCGTTATAAACTTAACTTCGGAGGGGTGTAGAAGGAGGTGAGACCAATTGATT
Organism: Anabrus simplex; assembly: GCF_040414725.1. Taxonomy (NCBI): domain Eukaryota; kingdom Metazoa; phylum Arthropoda; class Insecta; order Orthoptera; family Tettigoniidae; genus Anabrus; species Anabrus simplex. The sequence goes on from NC_090265.1 coordinate 574,054,858, forward strand.
TTACTGTTATTAATGTACTTATAAGGATCCTCCGTTGCTCAGGCGGCAGCGCGCCGGCCTCTCACAGCTGGGTTCCGTGGTTCAAATCCCGGTCACTCCATGTGGCATTCATGCTGGACAAAACGGAGGCGGGACAGGTTTTTCTCCGGATACTCCGGTTTTCCCTGTCATCAGCCATTCCAGCAACACATAATAATAATAATAATAATAATAATAATAATAATAATAATAATAATAATAATATTTCGGACCGTCGTCAAATGTGCGGACCGCGCTGGAAACGGCTCCTGGACGGGTAATGACTAACAATGCAGTCCGGCCGCGGGTTCAGTGCCGCCAAGGCACCCAATATGACACCTCGCCGGATCTCCTGAAGGATTTTATCCATATTAAAAATATTAAAGGAAAAGATGGCAAAGATTTACGGACCCAACTGACCGGGAGGAATACCTGAGCCTAGCCCGGGAAGTACGAAATCGATTGCTGGAAAGGTAGATTTAAAAGTGGGAGGAAACGTGCCGTAAAATCATAGAAAACCAGTCAGATCGGGAATTTTGGTGGATTCCCGCAGAAAACGAGTCAGATTGCGAATTTCGGCGGATTATATATCTAATACAATAAGCATTCAATTATACATTTCAGTATAATACCGTAGCGAAGCACGGGTATCTTGCTAGTAATAAATAAAGAGGTAAAGTTTGTTTGTATGTAATGGCTAATCTCAGGAACTACTGGACCTATGCTAAAAATAACTTCACTAATAGAAAGATACATTATCCCTGAGTGCTATAGGCTATATTTATTTTCAAAACAATTCGAGGGAGGGGGGCGATGTGGGCAAATATAAAAATACTAGGCTAAAATAGACGAAATATTGAATTTGTCGTACAGGGTCGAGACAAAGCTCATTTTAAGCCCCTTAACGCAAAGAACAAAACTTGGTAAGTCCTACGGGCCCGAAAAACATGTTTTAAGGCCCAAAACCAACCTTTATTGAGATATTGGCCCAAACTACCCCTGCTCAAGGAATCCGGTGAAGAAATGAACTGCCGTAACCATGACAACATCGGCTCCAGTACGCTTACAGCAGCGAGATTATCTATCTATATAAATAAAATTGTTTCTGTTTGTCTGTTTGTCTGTCTGTTTGTCTGTTCCACCATCACGTCGAAACGGCTGGATAGATCTCAACCAAACTTCATATTTAGAGTATACTGACCCCGGGGAAGGTTTCGATATGCATATCATTTTAAAATCTTTGAAAAGACGGGGGTTTTATAGGAAAAACGGTTTTCCTCCATTTTCTCTTATACTATTATAGGCAAAATATCTAATTTGTCGTATAAGGACGAGACAAAGCTCAATTTAATCCTCTTGACGCAAAGAACAAAACTCGGTAAGCCCTACGGGCCCGAAAACCATGTTTTAAGGCCCTAAAACCAACCGTTACGGAGATATTGGCACCACACTACCCCTGCTCTAGGAATCGGATAAAGAAATGAACTGCCGTAACCATGGCAACGTCAGCTCCAGGATTCTAGAGCAGTGAGATTATGCATGTACGTTTGGGCATAGCTGTCAACCAAAATAGGTACAAATAAGACTTAATATCTGGGAAAAAAATATACTGTTGTGTAAGGCACTCATAGGACTCCTTTGGGCGGGGATGGAAAGGGGGTGAAGAACGAGTGTAAAAATCTATATAAATAAAATTGTTTCTGTTTGTCTGTCTGTTTGTCTGTTCCACCATCACGTCGAAACGGCTGGATAGATCTCAACCAAACTTCATATTTAGGGTATACTCATCCCGGAGAAGGTTTTGATATGCATATCATTTTAAAATCCTTGAATAGACAGGGGGTTTATAGGAAAACCAGAATGGTTTTTCCACCATCACGTCGAAACGGCTGGATAGATCTCAACCAAACTTCATATTTAGAGGATACTCATCGCGGGGAAGTTTTCCATATGCATATCATTTTAAAATATTTGAATATATGGGGGGTTTATAGGAAAATCAGAATGGTTTTTCCACCATCACGTCGAAACGGCTGGATGGATCTCAACCAAACATTGTATTTAGAGTATACTAATCCCGGGGAAGGTTTAGATATGCATATCATTTTAAAATCCTTGAATAGACGGGGGGTTTATAGGAAAACCAGAGTGGTTTTCCCACCATCACGTCGAAACGGCTGGATAGATCTCAACCAAACTTCATATTTAGAGGATACTCATCGCGGGGAAGTTTTCCATATGCATATCATTTTAAAATATTTGAATATATGGGGGGTTTATAGGAAAATCAGAATGGTTTTTCCACCATCACGTCGAAACGGCTGGATGGATCTCAACCAAACATTGTATTTAGAGTATACTAATCCCGGGGAAGGTTTAGATATGCATATCATTTTAAAATCCTTGAATAGACGGGGGGTTTATAGGAAAACCAGAGTGGTTTTCCCACCATCACGTCGAAACGGCTGGATAGATCTCAGCCAAACTTCATATTTAGAGTATACTCATCCCAGGAAAGGTTCCGATATGCATATAATTTTAAAATCTTTGAATAGACGGGGTGTTTATAGGAAAACCACAGTGGTTTTCCTCTATTTTCTCTTATACTATTGATTTTCTGTAAACTTCGTTTACCGTACGTGAAACGTCTCTTCATTATAAACAACTTTCGTTATGTTCATAATTTACCTTACTCTTCACATGACGGAGAAATTTACAATTTTCTGCTGGTATCATGCTCTGCATTTAGTGACCGACAGACCGACAACGAACCTACAGGTTACCATGGCAACGTCTCTGACTGCATGCCAGTAGGGAAGTAACGTATTGCCATTTTCCTCATCATGCTTTTAAATTCGTGGTTGTTCCTTGGGTAGATGGCAAGAGAGGCATCAATCGGCTCATCTGCGGGATATTGGCGGAATATCGTTGGAGGTTATAACCGCCCTCGAATAGATTAAGTAATAACACCATTAGTCATCTTCATATTTGTTTACCTAAGAATCACTGAACCTAAATTTCTCCTCTGTTAGCGCTTTATTATATCCATAACTCACGGCATTTATTTATTTGTCGTTATCCGGCTGTCCTCAGTTATAATCCATTTTCTATTAGTTTCAACATTCTTAACTGTATTATTTTCTTCCTTAATTACGCCGTATGTACGTGAATGCTAGAAACTACTGGATGCATTTCCACCAAGATTCGTATTTAGAATACACCTGTCCTTGATAGGTTTCAGGGCAAATATTGTTTCTAAATCCCTGAACTAACTGGGGGTTTATACGAAACCGAAACAGTGATTTTGCACTTCCAAAAAATATACACAACAAAAGTTTATGGAAGTCTACCTACCTTGGTAGAAATTAATGTCTAAACCTTTTTTTCTCATGTGCATCATTTCGATACGAGGATCAATAAGGGAGATATCATTAAAGGACCGTTTTTCTGTACAAGTCCCATCGGACTTAACTCACGAGCGGGTGCGTGTAAAGCGTATTCCTTACAACTTGAAAACTACTGAAGACATTCGAAACAAAATTTATATTTAGCATCCACCTGTCCAAAGGTAGGTTTTAAACGTAAATAACATTTCATGTTCCGGAATGGACTGGCGGTTTATAAGGAACCGAAATGGTGATTTTACTCTTCCACAATATATACAGAACAAGACCAACCTGACTGGAAATCGACCAAACCTGATGGAATTCCACCTCTAAACCTTTTTTTTCATGTGCATTTTTTCGTCAGGAGGATTAATAAGGGAGATATCATGAATGGTCACTTTTTCAGGTTAAGTCCAGCGGACATAGCCCAAAAGGTGTTTTACATGGAGCAGATTCCTTATCTATATAAATCAAATCGTAACGACTGTGTACCTCTACACTGACTATTTTGGCGAAATTTTCGTACAGCTTTCCGTTTAAGGGGTAATAATAACAATCTCCATAATTTTTGATTTCCTGAAAGTCCTAATTTTTACCCGCCTCGCCCAAAATCCACATTGTGGCATAATCTGCCAGAAGAATAAGAAGATAATTGAAATTTGACAAAATTATACGTTTTAGCCTGTAACGAATGAAAAATCCTATATCATTAAATTTTTCATTTTTTATCCCCGAAGAATATCGAAATATGCAGGCAATTTTAATGATGGTGCAGACCTTCGGAAATTCCTATCACGTAACGGATTGCACAATCTCCGTTCAATTTGGAATGATCTACAACCTTGGTCTTATGACTTTATGCCGTATCTGTATCCCTTTTACGTTTGATTTTTCTCTATTAATCGATGTTAAGTCAATTTGGAATTTTCACATGCATTATTCATACTTTCAATTACTTATATGAAATACAGAATCATCAAACTCTTCACGAAAATTGGCCCACTCAGTAGCCATATGTGAGCCAAATGCTACGTATGTAGCTGTCACATTATTATCCGAAAAGTAATGTAATGTGAGATGATCTTACAAAACCTTTACCCTGTTCCACGTTTCTAAATCTGACCCAAGAATAGATGACATATCATTGGACCAGCCATTTAGGCCACTAAATCCGGCGTGTCTTATGGTATAATCCTTTGTCGATATGACGTACGTTTAGTAGCAGTTAATCTGTAAATGAAGGTCTTCAATATTGTAAACACGCATATACTTTCGTATGTCGATCTATATATATTCACTGATGTCGATTTAGCGATCGAGAAAGGGTCGGTCTGCTATTGTAATCAGTACTCCCCACACCGACTTTGACTGGCAGTAGGAAAGGGTTCCTTCTCCAACTCCTGTGTAACTGTCATTAGTAAGGAAGGCCTACAATTGTAATGAATAGTTCCCTTCTCGATTTGACTTGCAGAAGGTAAGTGAGCATGCAGTTTTGTTTAAAACTCCCCTACCCGATTGTGTTTGGCAGTAGGCAAGGGTGCCCGCCATTATAAAGAAATGTACTCATCTAAAATGTGACTGGCATTAGGCATAGTGGCCTGCTATTTTGATGGAAACTCACCAACTTGGTGTGACTGGCAGTACGCTGGCTGGCAGTAGGAAAAGGGGCCTGTCATTATAATGATAACTGCACAACTCAATTTCGAGTGATAGTAGGGTAATTGCCTGCCATTATAATAAAAACTGTAATCTGTCTGGAGGTAGGAAAGGGGGGCTGCCATTTTAACGAAAACTCCCCAAATCGATTCTGTCCGCATAGTAGGCAATGGGGCCTGCAATTATAATGTAAACTTCCCAACCTGATTGTGAATGCCAGTAGGCAAGTGAGCCTGCCGTTATATCACAAATCCGTAACAAACACTTTACATTGGAAACGTACGGGGACCTCCCCATGCTCTTTCTCGGATAACGCTAAGAGACATGCAATTTTAAAACTATCTTATTTACTGCATGTACACTATTTACTTCGATATTCGAATACAATGTAGAATACCGTAGCGAAGCACGGGTACATTCGCTAGTCTACAATAAATCACAAAAACCTAACATGTTACAGACATAAAATTTGGTATTTGGAATCTCCTTTAAAATAAATGAACACAAATTTTTGTTTTTAGAAAATCCACTTAAGGGGTGAGGGTTGAAAATAAGTGAGGAAGGTGTTGAATTCTTTATATGAGGATACATATATCTGAGAAAGGGAAGATGTTACAGGCGTTAAATTTGGTACGCCGTACTTGGAATCTCTTTAAAAAATAAATGATCGCACTTTTTCTGGAAAATTCACTTAAGGAGATGAAACATTTTTAAAAGCGGGTGATATTTCAAAATGAGTATCTTCTCTTCTACCGTTTTCCCATACCTGTGGGGTCGCGGGTGCGAAGTGTGTCGCATATGTGGATGTAACGCTGTTTTACGACTGGATGCTCTTCCTGACGCCAACCATATGTGTAGGGATATACAGTAATTCGTATTCCTATTATGGATGGTAATGTGGTGTGTTGAGTGAATATGAAGAGGAGAGTGTTGGGACAAACACAAACAATCTGTCCTCGAGCCAGAAGAATTAATCACACGCAATTAAAATATCCAACCCAGCCCGGAATTGAAGCCGGAACTCTGTGAACCGAAGGCCTCAATGATGAACTCTCAGCCAAGGAGTGGGGCAGTTTTAAAAATGAGTATATCTGCAGCATATCTAATAAACTTAACATGCTACAGGCGTGAAAATTGTCATTTGTAATCTCCTTTAGAAATAAAGAATCCCCTTTTTTGACTGTTTCTCACATGTAGAGTTCCATGTCGCATGTTCCAGATTTAGCTCTGCCAGTAGCTTGGTCATCTTAGCCCAAAAAGGCAATGCGACAAATGTGGTGTACAAAGAGGTTCTGACATAAATGAAATGCAATTTTTCGGCGAGTTTTTATACTTTAGGGATTTTCAGATAATGTATGAGTGCAGTACCGAGGAACAATTAATTTTTATCAACTTACGAAATCCTCGCGACCGAAGCCGCGGGTAACAGCTGGTTATCAATAAATTCAATTCAATTCTCCTTCGAGTCTCCCTGGTTTCTACACGACCGCTCTCAGTCCTGATAACCCAAAGGCTACCAGGGGGCAACCACGGTGGCTGTCCGCTTGGAATGCCCTGGACTAAGGGACGCTGGAGAGGAAAAATGAAAGGAAAGAGGCAGATAATACTGTTATTGATTTTAGGCCTACTACTACGTTTTTCGGATACGCCGAAATGACGCAGGTATTTAGTAATAATAATAATAATAATAATAATAATAATAATAAAGAATCATAATTGCTTTACGTCCCATTAACTACTTTTACGGTTTTCGGAGACGCCGAGGGCCGAAATTTTGTACCGCAGAAGTTCTTTTACATGCCAGTAAATCTACCGACACAAGGCTGAAGTAAGTGAGCACTATCATATACCACCGGGCTGAGACAAGTTCGAACCTGCCGAGTTGGGGTTAAAAGGCCTGCACCTCAACCGTCTGAGCCACTCAGCCCCCTGCAGTATTTACCTTACGCGCTAGTAAATCTACCGATAGGAGACTGGCATGTCTGGGTACCATCCAACACGACCAGGTTGAATCAGGATCGAACCCGTCAACTTGGTCTAAGAAAGCTAGCAATCCACTGTCTGAGCCACTCAGTCCAAAAGACAAAGTCATATTCCAGTGGGGAAAATAACGGTCTCAGTTACGGACATTGCAATCGGTATCCCATGCTTTCAACCTCAGAGCACTTGGGAGATACATATACTAGCAGATGTACCTGTGCTTCGCTACGGTATTATACATTGTATACGGATTTCTCCGTAAATTACTGTAAAGGCAGTGAGTAAGATTATATTAAATTGAATGTCTTTTAGCGACATCCGAGAAACAAAAGAGGGAGAACGCCATACGTTGTTTCCGATATGAGGTAGGCATTTGGGGAATGTTGATAATGGCAGGCCACATTTCCTACCGCCAATCACAATCGAGTTCGGGAGTTTCTACTATAACGGCCGGCTCACTTGGCAACTGCCATTCACAGTAGAGACGGAGAGTTTCCATTCTAAAGACATACCCCTCTTCCTAATGCCAGTCACAATCGAGCTAGAGAGATTTGATTAATACCCAGAAATGCAGCGCTATCTAACATATCAACAATCGAGACACGACAATGAATCATGGGACCAAAGTTGTAGAAATCTCCAAATTAAAAGGCGATTGTGCTATCCGTTTTGTAATAGACTTACCGTTTAGCCACCAACAACCCAGAAACGAAGGTCTGCACTATCATTAAAATGCAACCATAATTCGATATTTTCCGGGGCCAAAAGTTATACATTTGAACAGCTTGGAATTTTTCCTCAAAGAAAACAGTGTCCAGGTTTCGGGATTACTACTCGAATTCATACGGAGTGATTAAGGAAGAAGGTAATACAGTTATGAAAGTTAAAATTAATAGAAAGTAGTATTATAACTGAGGACAGCCTGATAGGACAAAGATGTAAATACCAAGTGGATGTATTGGAAAATAAAATGCCCTTCAATCAATTGTTATGGTATGAGTTACTGATATTATAAGGTGGATACAGAGGAGAAATTTAGGCGCAGGGATTCTTAGGTAAACAGATAAGAAGATGACTTATGGTGTTATTACTTAAGCTTAGATAGGCAAGCCAGGGGAAAGAAATTAAAGCGGAAAGCAGAAGTAGAATAGAAATACAGTAAAAATTAGAGCAAATGCCAGTAAACAACTTAACGCTGTGAAATAATGGGATACACTCCGCGGTACTGTTCAAATATTAACAGCGTCCCTGAGTGTTAATTCGAGGACGATTGTTATCTCCAACGGTATCCCGCCAATAAGCCCAAGATTGGCCACTTGACGTCTCTCTCGCTTTCTGCCCAAGGAACCACCACGAGTTTAGAGGAATGATGACGAAAATGGCAATATGATACTTCCCTGCTGGCAAGCAGTCAGAGACGTTGCCATGGTAACGAGCAGGTTAGTTTTCGTCAGTCAGTCACTCTATGCAGAATATCAGACCCGCAGAAATTAGTAATTATCTCCGTCATTTCAGGCGTAAGCAAAATTATGTACATAATAAAAGTTGTTTATAATGAAGGGCCGTTTCGCATATAGTCCACGGATTTTAAGAAAATCAGTAGTATAAGAGAAAATAGGAGAAAGCTGTTCTGATTTTCCAATAAATTTCCCGTCTATTCAGAGATTTTTAAATGATATGCATATCAAAACCTTTCCTATGATGAGTTTACTCTAACTGTGAAGTTAGGTCGTGATCTATCAAGCCGCTTCGCCGTGATGGTGGAAAAGTCACGAAAAATAAAAACCAGTGATACGGTCTTGAGTTGATCTGAAGCGGATATATATATATATATATATCTCTGAAAAATTGGCAAATCAAACGAAATTATAGACAGCGGACTCCCTACAACTTTATTTATATAGATTTACAATTTGTTTTAAGTTAAACCGACAAAGATACAGGCAAGATCTGGGAGTGGGATGGAAGCGAGCGTGGCCTTAATTCAGGTACAGTCTGGTGTGAAAATGGAAAACCACGGAAAGCCATCTTCAGGGCTGCCGACAGTGGAGTTCGAACCCATTATCTCCCGAATACAAGCTGACACTTACTCGGTGGGGGAGAAATTCCCTTTACATAAACATGTATACAAACTAATTTATAGCGATTTAAATGTGGTCTCGTGTAGATTTTTAATGTAGATATAAGGCTAAGAAATATCAAAGCTCCAAGAACCCTTAGCTCAGTATATAATGCAAAATTAGCTTTCAGCTTGCAGCTACACGCCTCTTAGCCTAATGAGTATCCTGTATGCATGAAGTTTCGACTATAATAAATTACATTTCTGTATTTTCCATAATATTCAGCTTGTGTTAAAGAATTTCCGACTAGTCTTAACAAAGGAACAGGAACAAAACTAATACACTTTAATTTGTATTTTACACGTCTTTGAAGGGTTTCTCCAAATGATCACAGTGCAGTAAGTGGAACCGTAAACTCTCATTACAGCTGGATAATGTGCTAGTACATGTCTGGTTCACTGTTATACGGCTTGCACAGGTCCTGAATATGAAATGAGTAGCATTATGAGATCGTTGTTCTGCAACAATTTGCTCAGCATCTTCCAGACTCTGTAGCCAAAACGAACAAATTGAGGTGTTCCGAAATAGTTATTCAAGTCACATTACCAAGACTTGATGCAGAACAAATTCCTTCCACTTCAGTATATTATTTGATTCTTCAATAACAGTGTCCGTATTTGTAGAGGTGTGAATTCCAAGACTAACAAGAAAAATACACCAAATTCCCGCTTAGGATTTCGATGAAACTCCTCACAACTGAAACAGGTAGGGCCTATATGTAATGAAAACTAGGGCGGAGACTTACGTTTCGCAACTGTATCTAAGGATGAGCATAAATATGAAGAAATAATATATTATGAGTTTCTCACACAATAGAAATACAAAGTCTGCAGTTGTTTGGAAGTTGATTTCCAGTACAGTTTGAAACACACCTTTATTTGTACATTGTAAAACACACCAGATGCTGTCCAATCATTCCTTTACATAGGGGCATATCTGTGACAGCTTAACTGGTAATAAATGAAGTTCTGCATCTTTCTGATAAAAGTTGTAAAAGTATAGATGACTATATAATTTATCTTCAATTTTACATATACACTTTCGAATTTGTTTGTTTCTGTATCTTTCCGATAAAAGTTGTAAAAGTATAGATGACTATATAATTTATCTTCAGTTTTACATATACACTTTCGAATTTGTTTGTTTCTGCATCTTTCCGATAAAAGTTGTAAAAGTATTTTTTTTGCTAGGGGCTTTACGTCGCACCGACACAGATAGGTCTTATGGCGACGAGTAAAAGTATAGATGACTATATAATTTATCTTCAGTTTTACATATACACTTTCGAATTTGTTTGTTTCTGCATCTTTCCGATAAAAGTTGTAAAAGTATAGATGACTATATAATTTATCTTCAGTTTTACATATACACTTTCGAATTTGTTTGTTTTATTTTGGTTTGTCTTTTCATCAACTGATCCACATCTGTACAAATAGAGATCTGCAAGGCAAGAGGTCAATCACTATTCCAATTACAACTGAAAATGAGGTACAGTACGTACGACTCCTTGGCTGAATGGTCAGCGTTGAGGCCTTCGGTTCAGAGGGTCCCGGGTTCGATTCCCGGCCAGATCGGTGATTTTATTGCGTCTGATTAATACTTCTGGCTTAGAGATTGGCTGCTTGTGTTTATCCCAAAATATCCTCTTCATATTCAGACGACACACTACACTACCACCCACCACAAAAACACGCAATAGTCATTACATCTCCCCACATAGAGCTAGCGTCAGGAAGGGCATCCGGCCATATATTAGGGTCAAATCCACATATTTGACACAGTTCGCTACCGCGACCCTGCAGGTGTGGGAAAATAGGTGGAAGAAGAAGAAGCGAGTACAGAATATTCCCCTTGTATTATTATAATTTTATTATACGCCTACATCAAAACTGTACATACCGGTATTCATTTTACATAAGCAAGTATTTAGTTCCCGCCATATCCTAAGTCGTTTCGAAACAATTTTGGCCTTTCCGTACATTTTATTTCGTCACAAATTCAAAAACGTAGTATAAATATAGACTAATTGACTGCTCGTGAACACAAAAATACTTCCTATAACCGAGTAAATGGGCGCCATAGTTCATTAACTTATACGATTCTTCAGGCACTACTACTACTACTCTTCTTAAATTAGAGTATGCTTCTAAACACGAAAACTGATTGTACGATCAACGATCAGGACGTTGGTTTTCTATCAATTTTCACACAATCCAAGTTCTACGCTTGTTTCCTCCACTCTTTTAATTAACACTGTTAGCTCCTCTTCAGGTGATGCTATCAAGTTGGTGTCATCAGTAAATCTCAAGCTGCTGATCTTACATCCCCCAGAGAAAAATCCTTCATCCCAATGATCTAGTGCACTTCTCATTGCACATTCAGCATTCTGGACGGACTCCAGGCTCCGTTTAAAACTCTTGGGGCTGTTCGTTTTGAATTTTCACAGTGGCTGAAGTTTCCTTTTACCACGTGAGGACATTGAGTATATTGCGTGGCAAATCCATATCATCAAAAATTTTCCAAGGATGGTTCCATTTGATAGTAATCTAGACCTATTGGTTGCCAATAAAGCACTGGTATATCGAAACATTGAACTGCTTAGTCTTTTCAGTGATCTCTGTAAGCTTAAGACCTGTCGTCGGGTACCTTTTCCTGTCATGAATTCAATCTGGAATAGAGGAATTTGATACTTTAAGAATGCTCAGATCCGTTTGTGCAGGATTACTTTCTTGGCATGTTAAATCAAAGCAGCCGAGTGATAATTTCCACATTTCTGACTCTATCCTTTATTATGGATTGGTATAAAGGTGGGTTGTACCATTCAACCGAACAGTTTCAAGAATTACATTTTGCCTGGAAAATTTTCAATAGCATTTCAATTCCAGCATCGCCTGTAACGTCGAAGATCTCTGCGATTGCCCATGTCATTTATGTTAAATCTAACACATGCAGATTCGTCACATTACGTTAAAAAACGGTATGCATATTAACTATGGCTTGTTTAATCAACTGAGGGGAAACAATAGGGCACATGCCACAAGTTTTAACGTATGCTTTTAGTTAATTAAAATTGTATTCCGACACGCAATTTAAATCCTCTTTACGTTTGGATGGATTGATAATCCAGTATCATCCAAACATGCTCAATTCGTCTGTGTGTGAAAGTTTCTCGCCATCCTAAACGGGACCTTAATACAGTTATCTTGTAAGTCCACAAGAACAAAGTTCAGAAATGGCAAGTTTTCCAGGAGCGTAAATCGAAGGAAACGACCGTAACAACTTGGCCTAAAGGGAGAAAGGATGCCACAGCAAAATAATTAAGTAAAAGTAAAAGGTAAATTCGTGTCCACGTCCTAAGGTCGTACAGCTGTCCTCAGTTAAACCTCCATTGCAGGGAAGCTGCATTTATATTTTTAATCACATACCAGCCCTTCTGCCAATCTTAAGTATCTGACAGCATCGAAAATCGAACCTCTGCCTTCAAGGACGGCAGCTAATAGCGCTAACACACAGAACTAAAGAAAAGAAGGTAAACAAACGCCCCTTTAGAACTTTGTGTAGTCCTAATGGACTTATTTACATCATAAAAACAACAACAACAACAAAAACAAATAATAATAATAATAATAATAATAATAATAATAATAATAATAATAATAATAATAATAATAATATGGGGGTTTATCACAGGAAAATCATTGGAGAAACTTGTTCGTTCATTGTTGTTCATTATTGGCAAATCTGTCTCTACCAAGATGTTCTTTCCACTTGTCGAACACACGGAAACTGGATGTTACAAGATCCCTCAATACTGCCAAACCTCCCATCGAAGCAAAACTTGTCATGTGTGATGTTACATTGTCGTGAATGAGAACAATGTCTTTGCTTTACTTTCCTCGCCTCTTGTCCTTTACGGCCTTCCGCAACGAACTCAGTGTTTGGCGATGAGAGTCGATATTAACGGCTGCACTCCGTTGCGTAAACTGTGTGTAAACTATTCCATCATGGTCGAAGAAAACAGTGACCATGGCCTTCTCTGCTGATGGCATGTTTGAATTTCTTCCTCACCGGTGAAGATTGTCTCTCCATTCCACAGATTTCCTCTTTGTTCCCGATGTGAAATAATGAACCCATGTCCCACCGTCCGTAATGATGTGGCTTAGAAACCTGTTGCCTTCCACGAAATAACGGTGAAAGAAGTCCAAGAAAGCTACAAAACTTGCTGCTTTGTGTTCGGGTGTCAAGGATCGCGGAACCTAACGTCAGCAGAATTTCCGGTAGTCCATCTAGTGTCGGACGATTACACGCACAGTGTCCACTGAGGTGTCCACTTCCTCTGCAGTTCTTGCGATACGCACTTTGCTATTGCTGCGAACAACTGCGTCGGTTTGCAAGAAATTGTCTTCTGTCGTTGATGATGATGGCCTTTCTGTCTGACCAACATCACCCAGGTCTATGCAGCCTTGTTCGAATTGTAAGCTCCATTTTACAGTGGCTGGGCGTGGCATTTCATTTAGCCCAAATATATCCACATTTTCACAGTGAATCTCAGCGCAATTATAAAATTTTACCCACAAAAAGCGTAACATTCCGCGTTCTTCAACTTTGGAGTAAGCCTATTATTATTATTATTATTATTATTATTATTATTATTATTATTATTATTATTATTATTATTATTATTATTATTATTATTATTACTGTATTTCCAAAATCCGAGGTTAAGTCAGAATTGACATTTCCTGTTTCATAGCTCACAAACAAAGGAATGGAGCTTACTCTAACTTATGCATCCGATAGTTTGTAGACACACCAATAGACTGCGAAAGATGAAAAAGTCAGTAAACCAGAATATTGGCACAATGACAGTGAAGTGCTTGAATGAATGGTCACATGATTAGGTCTAAATAGCGGGGATAAAAGCACAGAACCTGTCAGCATCCATAGGAGGAAGGTGCCTGTTCAACAAGTGTGAAAATGGCACTGTGAATTTTTAGGCGCAAACGACTGTGAAAGGCGAAGTGCGGATTGACCGTCGATCAACATCAGACACACTCGTTACGGGGAGACTTCATCTTAAGACTTCAATTTTTATCAAACAATTTTCTGTGGATATTTCAGATCTTTGGAGTTCTTACTCTTAGGTCCCAAAACGTTTTGGATGTATTCGAATTATAAATGTGCCTAAAAATAATTTGAAATATTGACTGCATGAGTGGCTATGGAGCATTGACAGCTGCCAAAAATGGTTTTTGATTTTTACCGCCATGAAATACGACAATCTTCACACTTTTATGTTCCAATGTTCACTCCTTACATTTCATAGAAAAGAAGCGATTCCTATTGGGTAAAAAAAACTTCACTAGTTATGTAAACAAACATTATCTGTTACTGGGAGTGAAAAGTTTCCTTTGCTTTTCATGTATGAATGCCAGTCATCCACTCTTAATACTTTTATCCACAATTCAGGCATGGAATCATTCATTAACTCATTCATCCATTCATGTAGCCAAAAAAATCGTAATGACATAAGCGAGGGAGGACGGGATATGACGGACCTATCCCAAACGAATGAAGTAGTGTCAGCAAATGCACGATGGAAAATGTCGAAATAGAAGAAAGGGAGGGGGGCACATGGGGAGCAGGGTTTCTGCTTACATGTGCCCTGCTGAAATAGGGAATGGTGAGAAATTAGTGTTTGACAGCTGCTAGATTAGGTGGAGGGCCGGGCGTGTTATCCCTGGGAAGGTGGCTCCTTTTCTCACGACCGGGCAGCAGTTATAGGCGTGCCCTTGCGTGTGGAATGGTTTTCCGCCCGTGTAAGGAGTCGCAAACTAAGGTAGATTATAGAGTTATTCATGCATTCATTCATAAATCCACCCATGCATTTATCCATCGACGCGAATGCTCTCTCCTCAGTTGGTGGTTATCAGTGACTGGGAGAGAAGTGTTTATTCATTCATGCATGCATGATAATTCAGTCATGGAATCATTCATTAATTAACTCATTCATGTAGCCATATGCATAGTGTATGTTGAATATGGAGGAGAACTCTGTACAGACTTATGGCAAATAAATAATTTTCGAAAATATGTAAACAAACAATTTATGGAGAGTAAAATTCATGAAAATGTGACCTCTTTTCCATTTAAAGCATTTGTTTTGTGTTTTGTTTATATAAATGACTGTCACTATACGTTGTTCTACTTATATTGGTTATTATCATTTAGACTTTCACGGTCTGCGTAATTATTCATGATGTATATTTTGGGTTCATGCCGTGTAATGAACTATATAAACACTCACAGCGCGTTTCAAAAAGAACCTTCCCTTTCTTCATCATGAGAAAATAGAAAAAGGAAACACGGCGCATCAAATGTTGCTAGGAGAAAGCAACGTAGAACTTAAAATGGTGCCCTAAGATGTAAAATAGACGCCCTTTTAGCCCCATGCTAGAGACAACGAATGGCAACACTAAAGCATCATTTTCTGATGGTTCTGATAATAGGGAGCCATGATTCACTGAGGTTGTAGCCTGTATCGCGGTTGAAATTATCTGCGTGTTTACGTATTTCAACCGCCCCCTGCTGATTCTGGGGCGAAATTGTTTTATACGTATACGTATTTGTGAATATTGTAGTAGTGAGGACAGAAAACGCGGAGGAAGTACCTGCCAGAGAGTAGCAGGTTTGTATTCTGGATCCTCAGACACAGAAAGCAACTGAGCAAGAGCAGCATAGAGCAAGTTACGCTGCGATTAGGTGCCTTATCTCATTAATGAGTACCATCTAATTTCATTTCATGAAATTCTTGTTCCATTATAGGCCTTTTCGTAAATGCCTCCTGTTCGAATCCTGCATCAGGTCATAGAGGATGGGTACTTGTCTACTTTAACAAACTGTGCTACATTGATGGCTATAAATCTCTAATTGTTGAAGGTGTGATCATTAATTTCATTAGTGAAGGATCGTGACACTTTGAGTGATAATACATCATGAGAAAGGAAAGGTAATGAATTCATTTTCAAACACGCCCCGTCATTTGGCAAGCAGCCAGGTCTTGCTTCATTTAACGTCTGTATATATCAAACTTTCCAGCTGTCAAATTATTAATAGTCAAATACCGCTTACGTATTCTCATTTTCAGATGTCATTCCCCAGACATGACAAATTAGTTCCGGCTAGTTAAAGCCGTGGCATGTATAACGTCTCGCACCTAGAGATTTCCTGTCTTTCACAAACGACGTAGTACCTGCTATGCCATACAGAATGCTACCTTTCAATCATAATAACACTTTAAAATGTCTGTTAGGTTGGGTGAAGAACCCACCAAAGTGACGTGGAAGATGATTTAGCAGCAACGTGAGAGACACATGATAGCTTATGTGACTGAACATCCACGGAAGTTATCAGTCTGAAACTAGCAACATGTCTTACTTGGAAGGTGAAGATATTCAGGCGTAAGTAAATTAACGTTGGTAATAATTACTGTGCTAGAGGGCGGTTTTGTGTATAAAGTTATTTGTAAGCTGACGTAGGTAAGGAGTAATGCAATGTATTAAAAAATAGCAATCTGTGCTTAATGTGCACAGTCCAACCTGGACGAAGAACGTACTAGTAGTTTAACGTACTGCGTAAGCCACAACTGTAAGCTACATTTCTTCATTGTTTGATAAATCTCGGGATAAAGCGCGATATATAACCATTAACTGATAACGTAAATATGTGGATTTTCTTTCTAGAAAAGATGCGAGAAAAATAAAATTTATTCCAAACAATAAAACTATCTTTATAGAAATCTTTTAGTTTTCTACTTGCTTAACCGAGCAAGTGGCCGCACAGTTTGGGTCACGTAATTGTGAGCTTGCATTCCGGAGATAGTGGGTTCGAACCCCACTGTCAGTAGCCTTGAAAGTGGTTTTCCGTGGTTGCCCATTTTCGTTCCAGGCAAATGTTGGGACTGTCCTTTAATTAAGGCTACGGTCACTTCCTTTCAAATCCTAGCCAACTCCTATCCCATCGTCGCCGTAAGAGCTGTCTGTGTCGGTGCGACGTAAAGAAAATTTAAAAAAAAAACTACTTGCTAATGTCAAATACGTTCAAGGAATATTTTCAGAGGAATATATTTTACCCCTATTTTGTGCTTTGACACCGTGAGTTGGCCTATTTATTTGAATGTCTTTTTCTTTTTAAATTAGTATTTTATTGATCATATAGGGTACATCAGAAATACTTGGACTAACTCTGAGGGTGGGCTCTTCACACCAAAACAAGGGGGAAATGTCCTATAAAAATACATCCGGAAATGCGTCATTTAGGGGTATTCTTGGAAGGACGTTATTTAGAGCGACACGTTGGCTGTTTGACATTGGCAACACATTGAAACTGTTCAAATCATATCAGATCTTAAGAAAATGTTCAAAAGGTCCTCCTGGTGCACGTGGTTCCAGCCGACACCTGATATAGAAACAACCAGAGTGGCGACACCTGGAGGCGGAAACCGGAGCGCGTATGTTGGTGCTTTGCTGCGTGCGGACGGCCTACTGCTTCGTTACCATATACGACAAGGCAAATTACGTTTTATCCACCGCACGAATATCAACGTCGGCCGGAATTGATTCCTTGATCTTGGAGTTACGGATTGAACGCCCTAAATTAATTACTCTCACGTACGTTGTTTGAGTGCACCTCGAAAATAAACCTCCAGTAATAATAATAATAATAATAATAATAATAATAATAATAATAATAATAATAATAATAATAAACTATTCATAAACAAGCCTTTCATGGTGTATGTTTATGGTATATTATTTTTACATATGATGAGAGGAACCCGCGGAAGAGTTTGTCCAGGTATTTCTGATACACTCTGTATGTACCAGTAATAGCTTTTGCCCACAACTTCGGCGAGTGGGATTCGGGTTTTTGTTCATAAATGGAACTATATCAAAACATGTTCTGTAGTTTTTGAGAAACGATGGAACATGCGCACACTCTCTACAGGTAGGGAGACTGTCGATTATTACGAAATAAGACACAATGGTTTTAATGGTTCCCACATTAAATGTTTAATAGCATTACTGACACTCAGTAAAATACATTGGTTACCTTAACTACTGGATCTGGATAAGCCGCACTCCATACGAACGTCTTCTGAAGCTTGCTTGTATGAAGTAGCGGAGTGCGTGTTCAATGTTGTTTTCTTAAACAATTATCTCTGAATGCTACTGATCGACATTGAATATTGTAGCATATACTCATATTATCAAACTAGCGAATGTACCCGTGCTTCGCTACGGTATTCTACATTGTATTCGAATATCGAAGTAAATAGCGTACATGCAGTAAATAAGATTGTTTTAAAATTGCATGTCTCTTAGCGTTATCCGAGAAAGAGCATGGGGAGGTCCCCGTACGTTGTTTCCAATGTAAAGTGTTTGTTACGGATTTGTGATATAACGGCAGGCTCACTTGCCTACTGCCATTCACAATCGAGTTGGAAAGTTTACATTATAATTGCAGGCCCCATTGCCTACTACGCGGACAGAATCGATTTGGGGAGTTTTCGTTAAAATGGCAGCCCCCCCTTTCCTACTTCCAGACAGATTACAGTTGAGGAGTTTCTATTATAATGGTAGGCAATTACCCTACTATCACTCGAAATTGAGTTGTGCAGTTACCATTTTTAATGCCAGGCCCATTTTCCTACTGCCAGCCAGCTTACTACCAGTCACACCAAGTTGGTGAGTTTCCATCAAAATAGCAGTCCACTATGCCTAATGCCAGTCACATTTTAGAAGAGGACATTTCTTTATAATGGCGGACACCCTTGCCTACTGCCAAACACAATCGGGTAGGGGAGTTTTAAACAAAACTGCATGCTCACTTACCTTCTGCAAGTCAAATCGAGAAGGGAACTATTCATTACAATTGTAGGCCTTCTTCACTAATGACAGTTACACAGGAGTTGGAGAAGGAACCCTTTACTACTGCCAGTCAAAGTCGGTGTGGGGAGTACTGATTACAATATCAGACCCACCCTTTCTCGATTGCTAAAAATCGACATCAGTGAATATATATAGATAGACATACGAAAGTATATGCGTGTTTACAATATTGAAGACCTTCATTTACAGATTAACTGCTACTAAACGCACGTCATATCGACAAAGGATTATACCATAAGACACGCCGGATTTAGTGGCCTAAATGGCTGGTCCTATGATATGTCATCTATTCTTGGGTGAGATTGAGTTAGAAACGTGGAACAGGGTAAAGGTTTTGTAAGATTATCTCACATTACATTACTTTTCGGATAATTATGTGACAGCTGCATACATAGCATTTGGCTCACATATGCCTACTGGGTGGGCCAATGTTCGTGAAGAGTATGATGATTCTGTATTTCATATAAGTAATTGAAAGTATGAATTATGCATGTGAAAATTCCAAATTGACTTAACATCGATTAATAGCGAAAAATCAAACGTAAAAGGGATACAGATACGGCAAAAAGTCATAAGACCAAGGTTGTAGATCATTCCAAATTGAACGGAGATTGTGCAATCCGTTATGTGATAGGAATTTCCCAAGGTCTGCACCATCATTTAAATTGCCTGCATATTTCGATATTCTTCAGGGATAAAAAGTAAAAAATTTAATGATCTAGGATGTTTTCCTTTCGTTACAGGCTAAAATGTATAATTTTGTCAAATTACAATTATCTTCTTTTTCGTCTGGCAGATTATGCCGCAATCTGGATTTTGGGCGAGGCGGGTAAAAATTAGGACTTTCAGGAAACTAAACCAAAAATTATGGAGATGGTCATTGTACCGGGTGGTACACCTCCACGCCGCTAATTTAAAATGTGCGCCTTTTGAAACTCCTCTGCTGGAGGAACTCTGAACTTTATCTACGCTATTAATTCTCTACCTTCTCAGAAGATGTCACCACGTGGAAAATTTTGAGTTTTAGAACTGTGTCACTTTTGATGTGTTTTTGTTTCGCTTGAAGTAAGAAGTGTGAACCTTCTCTTCTAGAGGACTCTACTGAAGATCAACAATAGTGCAACCTAGTGAGGAGTCAAAGAACTATTTTTTTGGAGAAAATTTAATTTCAAGAGTTTGTTCTTTGTTAAATTTCTTTCTGTCATTGTTTAAGTTGGCAATATTTACCCCTTTCTTCCCCTTGTTATGAATGTAACCAATCCCGAATTTCTTTAATTAATTTCTGACCAATCAGGGGTATCTCCCCCCAACTTGAATCTGTTGCGGGGTCCTATCCAATAAAAACGTTGTGGGCGGGTGTTTTCATTCCCCTAACGCCTAGAACCTTCCACGAGAGGTTATAAACTGCTGATTTTTGGGTCTCCGGGCCACTTTTGTTCCATCTTTCAGTGTGTTAAGTACATAGCAGGGGGCGGGAAGCGCCTCTTTCTTCGGCAGCGGTCAACAACAAGGTAATGGCCGATTAATAACTTCTTTCTTTGCTAGCTCAGCAGTTTAACTTTCGGGGCGGGTTCTAAGCGTTCAACCATGTAACCTTTTCCTAAAATGTGAAAAACAACTGGTATCTATTCTATTTTCAAACGACATATCGGGATAGAGAGTGCTTAACCCTCTCGAGCTCCCACTCACATCGTATTGAGGTGAACTTATTTTTCTCAACCAATTCTTCCGTAATATAATGTAAATTGCTATTAAGTCACCTCTGTAGTATGGGATTAGCCCTTGTATTAACGGCCTAGTGCCAAGTAGGTCTTAAGCAAAGTGTATTAGGAGTGCAAGTTCGCCTCCTCTCAAATTGTATTTTAGAGGTCATGTATTAACCCTCTTATCATTTAACAGACCTCAGTAGGTTGGGTATTTTACCCCTGTGTATATGTCCTTTGAGGACAGCTTAAAGGTGGAGTTCGGAGTGGCCTATGATAGGCTTGTATTTTAGGGGGAAGTTGCCCTTTCTTGAAAATTGTGTTTCTGCCTCAAGGAGGCTTTTTGGGTGTAATTGGAAGCAAATGTTTCTGGCATGTTTGGGGGTTTTCGGCCCCTTTGTTGTATGGTGTTCATTGTAAGGTTGGGCTCATTGCTCAAGAATTATGTTTCTGACTTTTGAAGCCCCAAATGGGGTACCTATGTAAATGTATTTGTAAATCGTGCTTCGGCTACTAAGTACCTGTTCTATTTGTTGTTACCTAATTTTGAAAAGAAAATATAACCTTGTTAGATTTTAAAATTAATTTCACTTCAGTAGCTTGAGACCCGTTCACCACCCCCGCACCTTCTTTCACGCATAACTACCACCAAAAACACGGTAACAAGTGGTAGCAGAGCGTGGTTGAATGGGTCTCAATTTAGCCCCTTTTGACGGCTACACATTGTTTTGATCCGAACTCTAACCATTTTCTCAGTTGCTGGAATTTTTTTGACCTTTTCAAAAGTGTTCTGTCATCATGCCAGGCCCTCGCGATGTTCTCCATCTTAATTATTTGCGCAAAGAGGAGTTGATCTATGAATTAACTATCAGAAATGTACAATCTGGAGGCACGGTTGCAGTAGACACAAACAAGCTTAGAGAGTCCCTAGATTTGCCTATTTCCATCCCCAATTTGGGAGAGAAAGAAATTGATGACTCTCTTTCCACGATCGTTGAGAATATTACCGGACTAGCTTCTGTAGTTAGTTTTTTTGATGAAAATGATCCGTCTCCTAATCAAATTAAGCGTGTGCAAGGCAGGCTATATCATTTTTCGAATAGGGTTAACGATCTGTTGTCTCTAAAACTGAATGACGTTCAGAGGAAGGAAGCTAGTACGCTGCTTGAAAATATTTCTGATTTGTCTAGCAAGGTCACTCTATTGTTGACTGGGGAAGTTCCTCCCAAATCTGATCAACCCACCATAGTGAATGTAGGTAGCGAGGAAGAACCTGCTAAGGGAGAAGTAAATAGGAAAACCATCGCTGCTCAAACTATCTCTGCCCCATTGGACAACGAGTCTGAACGCCGTGCATCGCTGAGTAACATCCGTTCTGAATTAACTTCTTTGCCATTGAAACCTTTACCTACTATGTCACCCGGGTTTAGTAGCTTGCCTCATCCATTGGCAATGTTGCTCAGAGGTATATCTAAGTTTTCCGTTAATACCACCAGTGACGTAATTTCATTTTTAAGATTTCTAGTGGAATTTCAGGATCATGCCCTTGTTTTTTCTCTTTCTCCATGTCAAATCTTGCAAATTATCTATCCGTATGCTATGGGTATTCTCTCAGATAAAATTGTAAGAGCCATTGCCGAGCAATCATCTATTGAGGATTTCCATGCCCATTTGCTAGCTAATTTCATCCCGGCTAGGGCCAGGTCCTCCCTTATTCAGAAGTACTATTATCGTGTACAGCGCTTGGACGAAAACTTGGCTGATTTCATACAGGACATTAAGTTTTACACTAGAGTGTTTGCCCTTCATTTTCCTGAAGATCAGATTGTACAGGCTATTGTAGAAGGCATTTCACCATCTTATAGATCATACTTGTGTTTCGCGGCGTGCCCGCAAACCTTCTCTGAACTTGAAGCATTGGCCGTCTCAGCGGAAGGAGTTAGATACGCCGATTCTTTGCGTGTCGCGAAAGAACCCCCGCCTTCCTTTAGTAACACTCGGCCGCCACCTCGCCGACCAGTCAATCCCCGTAAATGTTATGCTTGCGGGTCGCCTGACCATCTGCGCAACAAGTGTCCGCTGATCAAGTCAAGTGGGACAAGGAATGGAGCCGGGTCATCACAAGGCTGTTTTAAATGTGGGGCTTTCTCACATATTGCCAAGAATTGTCCGAACTCAAATAGCACCCCCTCCTGCTCAACTTCTGGTGCAAATTCCATCTATGCCAATAATAAAAAGTGACTAGTGGCTTCGGCTGAGTCGACTAATCCATCTTCCCGAGACTCAGCCCCTGGTAAACAGGTTGTAAATTCAGAGGACGATCAGCCTTCAAATTCATCTTTTGAATGCCCTAAAGAATGTCTTAGGATTGCGGCGGATACCCCCGCACCTGTTCCTTTTCTTAAGATTGAGTTAAATAACGAGCCTATAACAGCTCTCTTAGATTCAGGCAGTGTTTGTTCGATTATTTCGGCTGAATGGTATTCTAAATTGAAAACGGTTTGTAAACTTCCTGACTATGTCTCTTCTCCTGTTCAATACGTTTCGGCTAATTCATCTCCATTAGAAATTCTAGGTTCCTTACTGGTCAAAATTCGTGTGTTTAAGTTTACATGGAAAGTTAAATTGTTTGTGGCCAAGCAATTGTCTAGCCCCATTATATTGGGAGCGGACTTTATTTCTCACACTGGTCTTGTGCTCGATCTCCAGTCTAGGTCGTGCACATTCAAATTTGCTTCTAATTGTAAAATCCCTCTATTAAGGTGTAATTCTGTGTCAGGTTCTTCTATTTCGCCTACCCAGGATGAGATGTTGTTAGACCTTAGACATCTACCTGAGGAGCAGGCTGATAGTATTCGCAAACTGTGTCAGTCGTTTCCCGAGGTGTTCTCTGATACTCTTGGTGTTACTGACCTTATTGAATACAAAATTGAGGTCAAGGATTCGATTCCTGTCCGTTTTCCACCTTATAGGCTATCTCCACCTAAAATGAAGGCTCTGAAAGAAATTATCGACCAGATGTTGAAGGACGGTATTATTAGGCCCTCTAAGTCAGCGTATTCTTCGCCTATTTTTTTAGTCCCGAAACCCCAAGGAGGCTTCAGGCCTGTCATTGATTACAGGGCCCTCAATCGGAAGGTGGTGTTGCAATCTGTGCCCCTTCCTGACCTTCATTCTTGTTTTTCATGGTTTCGTAAGGCCAAGTTCTTCACCATCTTGGACTTGAATCAGGCCTATAATCAAATTCCCCTTGCCGAAGAGTCTAAACATCTTACAGCGTTTGCTACGGACTGGAATTTATACGAATACAACCGCGTGCCTTTCGGGCTCCCCACCGGAGCAGCTGTACTCACTAGGTTACTAGATAGGGTCTTCTCCGACATCAAATTCGAGTACTTATATCACTATTTAGATGATGTCGTCGTATTTTCAGAGACTTTTGAAGAACATCTAGATCATCTGCGAGAAGTTCTCGATCGCCTTCGTAAGGCTGGGTTAACCGTTAAGTTGTCCAAGGTTGCCTTTGCTAAGCCCTCTATGTCATTCCTAGGGCATATTGTGTCACCCGATGGGGTAGCAGTCGATCATTCTAGAACACAGGCCATCCGTGATTTTAAACCTCCCAAGGACATTAAAGGTATCGCCAGGTTCATTGGTATGGTGAATTTCTTCAGGAAGTTTATTCCTAACTTTGCTAATAGAGCGGCGCCCTTAAACCTCCTTCGTAGGAAAGGCATCAAATTTGAGTGGGGACCTTCTCAACAAGCCGCTTTTGAAGATCTGAAATTAGCTCTCTGTAATGCCCCTGTTCTTGCTATGCCTGATTTCTCAAAGAAATTCATCGTCCAAACGGACGCGTCATCGTCAGCTGTAGCTGCAGTCCTTCTTCAAGAGACTGAACTAGGGAGGCGACCCATCGCCTATGCATCTAGGACTCTATCGGCTCAAGAAGCCAAGTATTCCATCTATGAGCTCGAAGGGTTGGCAGTCTTATTTGCCTTAGAAAAGTTCCGTCTCTATCTGGAACATGTCAAATTCGACCTGGAAACAGATAATCAAGCCCTAAGCTGGGTCTTAGGTAGGCCGCGTCGTACTGGTCGTATAGCCCGTTGGGCCATCCGTATTTCTGCCTTCCAATTTGATGTCAGGCATATTAGAGGTACCGAAAATGTTGTTGCCGATGGACTCAGCCGTATGTTTTCAGACGACGTTGAGAACCATGAACAGGTCGACAGTTCATCACCCCCCGAGTCCATGCTATCTGGTGTTAATGCCATCTTAACAGATGCTCCACCGGGCGAGGTGGCCGTGCGCGTAGAGGCGCGCGGCTGTGAGCTTGCATCCGGGAGATAGTAGGTTCGAATCCCACTATCGGCAGCCCTGAAAATGGTTTTCCGTGGTTTCCCATTTTCACACCAGGCAAATGCTGGGGCTGTACCTTAATTAAGGCCACGGCCGCTTCCTTCCAACTCCTAGGCCTTTCCTATCCCATCGTCGCCATAAGACCTATCTGTGTCGGTGCGCCGTAAAGCCCCTAGCAAAAAAAACAAAAAAAAAACAGATGATCCCATGCTTTTTAGGGACATTGAGAAATACCAACGTGAAGATCCGACGCTGGCTCCGATAATGGAAACCCTTTCTTCTGGGGAACATGTTGTCCCTTATGTTCTGAGGAATGGTGTTTTATGTTGCCCTTCGAGGCATGACAAGATGATGAAGGTTGTTGTTCCAGCGGTTCTTGTACCTATGATCTTCAAGTATTATCATGAGACCCCATTAGGAGGGCATCTTGGTATCTTTAAAACTCGTGAAAAGA
Organism: Anabrus simplex; assembly: GCF_040414725.1. Taxonomy (NCBI): domain Eukaryota; kingdom Metazoa; phylum Arthropoda; class Insecta; order Orthoptera; family Tettigoniidae; genus Anabrus; species Anabrus simplex. The sequence continues at coordinate 574,080,487 of NC_090265.1, forward strand.
TTCGTGAAATGTTCATCTGGAAAGGTATGGACGGTGAAATCCGTGAACTTGTAAAAGCTTGTAAATCTTGTTTGCTCAGTAAACCCACCATGTCCACCAAGGTAGGCCTCTTGTCTTCGCATCAAGCATCGCGCCCCATGGAACGCCTGTATATTGATTATGTAGGACCCTTCCCCCAGTCGAAGGGAAATGCCAACAAATTCATCTTTGTATGTGTAGATGGTTTTACCAGATTTTCCTGGTTATTTCCGACTAAGCTGGCTACCGCTCAGTCTACCATTACTTGCTTAAATTCTATTTTTGCTTCTTTTGGTCCGTGCCAATATATTGTATCTGATAATGCTAAGGCTTTTACATCTAATTTATTTCGAAAATTCTGTTTTGACTTGTCCATCTCTCATGTAACTACTTCGGCTTATTACCCTCAACCATCTCTGGCTGAACGGGTTAACCGTAATCTCAGGTCCGCACTGATTGCCTATCATCATGAAGATCATCCCAGGTGGGACACGTCCCTGCATTGGATAGCTTTTGCTTTGAATTCGGCGGTTCATGAATCTCACAAGTTTACTCCAGCTTCTTTGATGTTCAAGTTTGTTCCCAACTCGCCGCTCTCTAACCTCTGGTCTCTGAATGACATTCTACCCGAGACAATAGATCCGGATAACATTAAAGATCTTTGGAAGAAGGCTAAAGCTAATCTTAAGGTGTCTCATGAAAAGGTTAGGGAAAAGTATGATCGTGGACGGAGACCCACCACTTTGAAGGTAGGTGACCAGGTGATGGTCAAGAATTTTGTTCCCGCGGGCAAGCTTGCCCCCAGATTTCATGGGCCTTGTATCATTCTCGATTTTCTTACGCCAGTTACGTTGTTAGTAAGCAATCCGGCCACCGAGAGGATATTTAGGGTTCACCTGTCACAGGTGAAACCAGTGTAAATTTTGTGTCAATTTGCTTCATATAATTTGAAAGGAATATGAAGGTTATATTTTTTTTTTGAGTTCAACTTTTAAGGCTTTCTGCCCCTTCTATAATATTTTGCTCTTATATGTAATCCTCTTGTAAAACCTTCCCCGATCCGTTAAACTGCCATTCTGTCCTTGCCTCGGCCATTACCACGCTCCCGTCTCCTGCTTCATACACACTGTGGCTTAATTTGAGTAAATGCCATGGATATCTGCACGCCGCTGACCCCTCAACCTCCTCACCTAGCCTGTGCCCTCAAAGAAACATGATGGTCCAACATAAGTCTGCCGCCGAGTTTTTATGTTTCAGTGCCCCCGCAGCCGCGCAGCGCCGTGCAGCAACTGGGGAGGGGGATGGGCCCCCTCCTCTCCAGCGAGGACGACATGTGCACGGCGAGCCGGAGCTCTCCTCCCGGCCAAGGCTGATGTGCGGCGCACAACCTGCTACTTGCCCGCAGCCTGTATATGTTCACCGCGGGCGCGGCGTACTTCAACACCTCTGCTCCCCTCATAGTGCGGGCGAGCGGTATCTCAGGGTACTTGAGGGGTCCGAGCGGCCTCCTTTGGACGCAAGCTGCAACGGCCGGTCTGGCCATCCAACTTAGCCTACATCAACTACATGGACAGTCACTATAAGAGATGACTACACTTGGGAATTCAACAACAAATTTGGTGGACATTGCAAAATTTTTCATCACCTTTTAAAAGATTATCTTCAGAAATTCGCCTTCTACAAACATAAAAACCTTACGTTACCAATTACAACAAAAATTTCGGAACTGAATTAAGAATTTCTCAAATACTTCTGCAATTTATTTTAATATCAACATCAAAACTTGGACTTTGTTTTCAAACTATTTCATGTGTCACCCCTGGTGGAACTTTTGGGGGGGGAGGTCTGTACCGGGTGGTACACCTCCACGCCGCTAATTTAAAATGTGCGCCTTTTGAAACTCCTCTGCTGGAGGAACTCTGAACTTTATCTACGCTATTAATTCTCTACCTTCTCAGAAGATGTCACCACGTGGAAAATTTTGAGTTTTAGAACTGTGTCACTTTTGATGTGTTTTTGTTTCGCTTGAAGTAAGAAGTGTGAACCTTCTCTTCTAGAGGACTCTACTGAAGATCAACAATAGTGCAACCTAGTGAGGAGTCAAAGAACTATTTTTTTGGAGAAAATTTAATTTCAAGAGTTTGTTCTTTGTTAAATTTCTTTCTGTCATTGTTTAAGTTGGCAATATTTACCCCTTTCTTCCCCTTGTTATGAATGTAACCAATCCCGAATTTCTTTAATTAATTTCTGACCAATCAGGGGTATCTCCCCCCAACTTGAATCTGTTGCGGGGTCCTATCCAATAAAAACGTTGTGGGCGGGTGTTTTCATTCCCCTAACGCCTAGAACCTTCCACGAGAGGTTATAAACTGCTGATTTTTGGGTCTCCGGGCCACTTTTGTTCCATCTTTCAGTGTGTTAAGTACATAGCAGGGGGCGGGAAGCGCCTCTTTCTTCGGCAGCGGTCAACAACAAGGTAATGGCCGATTAATAACTTCTTTCTTTGCTAGCTCAGCAGTTTAACTTTCGGGGCGGGTTCTAAGCGTTCAACCATGTAACCTTTTCCTAAAATGTGAAAAACAACTGGTATCTATTCTATTTTCAAACGACATATCGGGATAGAGAGTGCTTAACCCTCTCGAGCTCCCACTCACATCGTATTGAGGTGAACTTATTTTTCTCAACCAATTCTTCCGTAATATAATGTAAATTGCTATTAAGTCACCTCTGTAGTATGGGATTAGCCCTTGTATTAACGGCCTAGTGCCAAGTAGGTCTTAAGCAAAGTGTATTAGGAGTGCAAGTTCGCCTCCTCTCAAATTGTATTTTAGAGGTCATGTATTAACCCTCTTATCATTTAACAGACCTCAGTAGGTTGGGTATTTTACCCCTGTGTATATGTCCTTTGAGGACAGCTTAAAGGTGGAGTTCGGAGTGGCCTATGATAGGCTTGTATTTTAGGGGGAAGTTGCCCTTTCTTGAAAATTGTGTTTCTGCCTCAAGGAGGCTTTTTGGGTGTAATTGGAAGCAAATGTTTCTGGCATGTTTGGGGGTTTTCGGCCCCTTTGTTGTATGGTGTTCATTGTAAGGTTGGGCTCATTGCTCAAGAATTATGTTTCTGACTTTTGAAGCCCCAAATGGGGTACCTATGTAAATGTATTTGTAAATCGTGCTTCGGCTACTAAGTACCTGTTCTATTTCTTGTTACCTAATTTTGAAAAGAAAATATAACCTTGTTAGATTTTAAAATTAATTTCACTTCAGTAGCTTGAGACCCGTTCACCACCCCCGCACCTTCTTTCACGCATAACTACCACCAAAAACACGGTAACAGTCATTATTACCCCTTAAACATAAAGCTGTACGAAAATTTCGCCAAAATTTATATAGATAAGGAATCTGCTCCATGTAAAACACCTTTTGGGCTATGTCCGCTGGACTTAACCTGCAAAAGTGACCATTCATGATATCTCCCTTATTAATCCTGCTGACGAAAAAATGCACATGAAAAGAAAGGTTTAGAGGTGGAATTCCATCACGTTTCGTCGATTTCCAGTCAGGTTGGTCTTGTTCTGTATATATTGTGGAAGAGTAAAATCACCATTTGTGTTCCCTATAAACCGCCAGTCCATTCCGGAACATGAAATGTTATTTACGTTTAAAACCTACCTTTGGACAGGTGGATGCTAAATATAAATTTTGGTTCGAATGTCTTCAGTAGTTTTCAAGTTGTAAGGAATACGCTTTACACGCACCCGCTCGTGAGTCAAGTCCGATGGGAATTGTACAGAAAAACGGTCCGTTAATGATATCTCCCTCATTAATCCTCGTATCGAAATGATGCACATGAGAAAAAAGGTTTAGAAATTAATTTCTACCAAGGTAGGTAGATTTCCATTAAGTTTGGTTGTGTATATTTTGTGTAAGTGCAAAATCACTGTTTCGGTTTCGTATAAACCCCCAGTCAGTTCAGGGATTTAGAAACAATATTTGCCCTAAAACCTATCAAGGATAGGTGTATTCTAAATATGAGTCTTGGTGGAAATACATCCAGTAGTTTGTAGCACTCGCGTACATACGGCGTAATTAAGGAAGAAAATAATACAGTTAAGAAAGTTGAAACTAATAGAAAATGGATTATAACTGAGGACCGCCGGATAACGACAAATATGTAAATGCCAAGTTAATGTATTGGAAAATCAAATGCCCCTCAATAAATTATGCTAGTGTGAGTTATGGATATAATAAAGCGGTAACAGAGGAGAAATTTAGGTCCAGTGATTCTTAGGTAAACAAATAATAAGAAGATGACTAATGGTGTTATTACTTAATCTATTCGAGGGCGGTTATAACATCCAACGATATTCCGACAATATCCCGCAGATAGGCCGATTGACGCCTCTTTTGCCTTCTACCCAAGGAAAAACCATGAATTTAAAAGCATGATGAGGAAAATCGCAATACGTTGCTTCCCTGCTGGCATGCAGTCAGAGACGTTGCCATGGTAACCTGTAGGTTCGTTGTCGGTCTGTCGGTCACTCAATGCAGAGCATGATAACAGCGGAAAATTGTAAATTTCTCCGTCATGTGAAGAGTAAGGTAAATTATGAACATAACGAAAATTGTTTATAATGAAGAGACGTTTTACGTACGGTAAACGAAGTTTACAGAAAATCAATAGTATAAGAGAAAATGGAGGAAAACCAGAATGGTTTTCCTATAAACCCCCCATATATTCAATGATTTTAAAATGATATGCATATCGCAACCTTCCCCAGGATGAGTGTACTCTAAATGTGAAGTTTGGTTAAGATCTATCCAGCCGTTTCGAAGTGAGGGTGGAAAAACCATTCTGGTTTTCCTATAAACCCCCGGTCTATTCAAAGATTTTAAAATAATATTCATATCGAAACCTTCCCCGGGATGAGTATACTCTAAATATGAAGTTTGGTTGAGATGTATCCAGCTGTTTCGACGTGATGGTGGAAAAACCATTCAGGTTTTCCTATAAACCCCCGTCTATTCAAAGATTTTAAGATGATATGCATATCGAAACCTTCCTCGGGATGAGTATACTCTAAATATGAAGTTTGGTTGTGATCTATCCAGCCGTTTCGTCGAGATGGTGGAAAAACCATTCTGGTTTTCCTATAAACCCCCCGAGTATTCAAAAATTTTAAAATGATATGCATACCGGAACCTTCCCCGGGATGAGTTTACTCTAAATATGAAGTTGGTTGAGATCTATCCAGCCGTTTCGACGTGATGGTGGAACAGACAAACAGACAAACAGACAGACAAACAGACAAACAGACAAACAAACAGACACGAAACGTAAAAACCACCGATTCGGTCTTGAGTTGACCTAAAACGGATAAATATCTGAAAAATTGGCAAAACAAAAGAAATTACAGACAGCGGACCCCCTACAATTTTATTTATATAGATTCCTGCGTGATTAAATTTCATAAGATCTTGAAGATATTTACGATACACTTTCCTGTTTGATGAACAGTAAACACGGCAACCATTAAACACTTATTGCGAGTTATCTATTGAAGATAAGAGTCTGCTGTCATAACTTACTTGTAGAGTTGCAATTCTTATCCAAAAATTGTTGATGCATCTGTAATAGTTTAGAGAATGTAATCACGTTTAAGGATTCTGGATACGCAATTTTGTCTACTTGCTGCACTTCTTATTTAAATTGCTTGCTCCCCAGATAAGTTAGCATAATTATATATAGCATGCATTATTTCAGTAAGTTTCTAATGATTAAGAAATTAACGAAACTGTTTGAGTAGTTCCGAGATTAGCACCATAAATTAACAAAAACTTCCCCTTTTTCAATGGTCGTATATGTTTGTAAATCATTAATAAGTATTTTATGCAAGATAAACAGACGTATCCTTTAATTATTACATCAGTTGAGTTCGAAATAGGGGAAGTACAAGAGTAAGTAAATGGATTACTTTGAGAGCTTCTGAGAGCACTCAAATTCCAGAAATGTCTATATTACTTGCAATCCGAAATTCACTTAATTATAATACCTTGCGTTAATGCTTTATAAGGAATGATGTCTTTTGAGGCAAAGTAATTACAAATTTTCCTAGTGGACACTGTATACCATTTACGTCAATTTCTTGGAAAGCAACTAAAATTCTTACTCTCTGTCCTAGTTCATGTGCTTTTCCCGCCAACTCCGATGACACTGACGTTTAAAAGATGGAGGGTCGTCATTTTATCTCACTTTCTGGATACGGTTCGCTTCATTTGACACTTTCTAAAGAAGAATCCTCAACAGAGGAGGCCTACACATTCCAGCAGTAGCATCAAAAACAACCGAAGAAAATTAATAGCTGCCTATTTTTAAGCCACCATATTTGGAGACCACAGCAATGTTTCTGGAGGGCCGTTCATTCAACTTTAAGACCTATGGAGAATTCTTTCTGTTAAACTGGCTACTTTCATATGTTAATGCCAGTACCAGTGCTACGCTGTGTGAGTGTGTAGGTGTCATCAGCATTGTATGGGAGGAGGCAAGGTATAAGCAAGACATATTGAATATGTCCCTGGGGATTATGAATTCATACAAATGTCACCCTTCCATCAGATAAAATGGTGCTGAAGGGAAGGGCGTAGTAATGTTATAACATCAAACCATTGCAATAAAAATCTAAAATATTACCAGACACCATGCAATGTGACCATAAAATTATGATATAAGATGACGGTTCATGCTTTTGGCTTGGCTGTTAGACCAAAGAACATTCAACCGAGAAAGTGATAAATTCATACAGTCTCTTTGCTGAAGATGGTTGGGCGCTCGTGGCCATTGTTCAGAATTGTCGAATTGAATCCCACCCAAGTCTGTTGGCATTTATTAAAGAAGAGCTGTTATATGTTATATTTATCGTGTCCTTATTATTCTCATTTAGCGAATCTTTCCTCCCATTCTTAGAACATGTATTTATCAGTAGAATTCTGTCGCTGAAATGCAGTTTAATTGCTCGAAGAAATCTTTTATGGAAGAAGGAAAGTAGGTGAATTGGTACTTCGGCGAACTTCTTGTTTGCAAGTGTTCGAGATTTCAGAAATACGTTGTTGTGTTCTATGTTTTTACTTATTCTCTAATGGATTCACGGGTGTGATCTGTGTTGCACGTGTGGACTTGGTTCAGTTTAACGGTCGAATGCCCTTCCTGATTCCGGTCTTATGTGTAGGGATGCATTCGACGATTGCATGTTTCTGTGATGGTTGGGAGTCCGGCGAAAGGAATAGAATTAAATAATTTAATAGATATATACTTACCAGATATTGTAATAGGAGTTGAATCGTGGCTGAGAAATGATATAATGGATGCAGAAATTTTCTCACGGAACTGGAGGGTGTATCGTAGAAATAGGATAGGAATGGTAGGAGGGGGAGTATCCATTCTCGTGAAAGAAGAATTTGTAAGCTACGAAAAAGTTAAAGATGACGAGCACGAAATTCTAGGGGTAAGGCTCATTTATAAAGATAATAGGCAACTTGATGTCTTTGGAGTGTACAGGCCAGGAAAGGGTAGCGCAGATGCTGATTCAGAATTATTTGATGAGATAATCAGCTTTGTGGGAAACGATAAGGAAAGGAACGTGATCGTAGCGGATGATCTCAATTTACCAAATGTCGATTGGGAAGGTAATGCGAACGACAGGAAGCATGACCAACAAATGGCAAATAAGTTAAAATGGGAAGGGCACCTGATTAAGAAATTGATGGAACCAACTAGAGGGAAGAATATTCTGGATGTAGTGCTGGTAAAACCAGATGAGCTCTATAGAGAAACCGAAGTAATAGATGGTATTAGTGATCACGAAGCTGTTTTTGTGGTAATTAAAAATAAATATGAAAGAAAGGAAGAGATTAGAATTAGGACTGTTAGGCAGTACCATATGGCTGATAAAACAGGCACGAGGGAGTTTTTAATAACTATGATCGGTGGAAAACGGTAAATAAAAATGTAAACAGACTCTGGGATGCGTTTAAAGCAATTATTGAGGAATGTGAAAATAGGTTTGTACCTTTAAAGGTGGTAAGGAATGGTAAAGATCCACTATATTATAACAGAGAAGTAAAGAGGCTAAGAAGGAGGTGCAGGTTGGAAAGGAATAGTTAGAAATGGCTGTGGAAGTAAGGAGAAATTGAATGAACTTACTAGGAAATTGAATCTAGCAAAGAAGTCAGCTAAGGATAACATGATGGCAAGCATAATTGGTGGCCATACTAATTTTAGTGAAAAATGAAAGAGTATGTATAGGTACTGCACCAACCCGCGTCCAGGTGGGATACACGAGTTCCAGACTAGCTCTTAATAATAATAATATCTGCCAAATATTGCTGGGTTGTGAGTTCCGCGTAAGAAAGAACACCGATGGCTTACAGTAAAATCCCAACCTACGTAGATGAACGTCTTCAACACGCTATCAGTCGGTTACCGTATTTATATGATACCGAAATTTATCGTAAAATTCAGATTATCATGGCTTGTCAAGAATTCCGTACATGTCATCATCATGATCGCAATCCGAAATATTCATTATAAGCTTATATCTAGTACTTATTCTAAGTAGACATTGAAAGAATTTAATGTTTTCACTACTCAGCTTTTATTAATAAATTGGTCTAAGTATGAGTTGAAATTAGGATAGAATGTCTTGAAAAATTATTTATACACCGTGGTTGGTTTCCTACGCAATCAGCTTCTAAATGATATACTTATGTTGCATTAGAGAAAACAGGTTTAGGAAAACCTCTAATAAATAAATGAACTGAGGCCTCATTCATCTGAATCATAGTCCTGGCCTGTCAAAGAATTGTATTATAACTAAGTAGTATCCAAGGGAATTAAATGGAAGGAAAATAAATAAATTATATAATCAAGTAAAGTTATTCAACATAACTGTAAAAGTTGGATGCATCCGAAAGATTTAAGTAAAATAAGCTATATTCCCTACTATGTACAATGTTCAGGTTGAGTTTCAATTGAAAATGAGAAAACGCAAAGAAGGTGGCCAATAATTAATCAATCAATTAATTAATTAATTAAGATCTGGAATCTTTCAATATTAAGCTAAGTTGCTTCTTAAAATTACCAAATTTCAATCGTCTGAACCTAAATTCACGTGCAATAAAAGAAATGCATATCACTCGGCTGAACACTTCACATCAATGTCCACGCACAGTAGAAAAATCGTGTGAGAAGATTAATGTCTGTCCATTAGGGATTTTCTCTATTTGAGGTTCCAAATTATTTAATGTTTCATATTTCATCCTAATTGACCTCCATATAAGCAAATCTAAGTCCACTTTAAGTCGTAAGTAATTTTAAATTAATTCCATCGTAAGGATTATGTGGCTAAATCATTCAATTATTATTTTAATTCATTTTTAAAATTCAGTTAAAGTGCGTATATGACTTAATATAACATTACCAAGTGCATTTAATTAATCTTCCAACGAATAATACCATAGGTGGAAAAATTGACACATAGGAAGACTCTATCTTCATCTAAGATCCACATATGAAAGACTAAGTTACCAGTGATGTCTTATACTGCTCCCATAAAATCATAAGTTAATTTGCCGTAAGTGAGAATACATGAAAACAATCATAGTTATGTCAGTGAAGGCCTAAATATTGACGTAAGTGACCTCTCGGCTCTTCTGATGATCCTACTTACTCAATTAATTCTATAGTGATGGCATTGAGATCGTATCCTAATCTGTATTATATATATATATTAGGGAACAAAATAGCAATCGAAAACAGTGTGTTTCAATACCTATACTTAGCATGTGCAACCTACACATACTACCATCTCTCGAAGAAATACTATGACCAACTTCCTAAATAACAATAACTATCACCATCAAAATATACTAGCAACTCATATGCTAATTACATTCACCATTTAACACTTCCATTATCGCGTAGCATTCGTATTCAAAGCACTCGTTTCATCAAAAAGCGCAACATATGTGCCATAACCTACACATATATAAATCATTATCATTACTGTAATAGTATCAAAGAACAGCAAATCGTAACCTTAAAACTGTGCCACTATATTTAATTGTAACATTCCCTAAATACGATCTTTACGCTTGTTATTTGTTAAAGCCATCACGCATATAAATATTAGCTTCCTCTTAGTACTCTAACACTTCACTGACAACGAATTATGAAAAATATCAATCACTTCTTCACTACTATATTGACAAACTTACGGACGGCATTCACTGGTATTTTTACGCCTATGTCTGGGATTTACGGTATCTACAGATGAATACCTATTTCCTTGTAAGTACACTCGTATATTAACTACGCACACACAATGTCATAATGCACATTATATATTAACCAAAAGAATAAGGTTTTCTACTTACGACACGACTCAAATGGGGACTTAACTTTGCTTATTGGATATTGACTTCCATCTCGCTGTTGATCGTCATGGGATGGTAGGCCTCGCTCCATGGTTCGGCTTAAGTAATCGGGTCCATCTCGTCATCACAGCTGATTACTGCCCTCCTGGATCATCCTTCTCGTGAAGCGTCACCATAGCCAGAGTAGTCTTTGCCTCAGCTTCTTAGAACATCATGGTGGTCTTCATTGCGTCAAGGACAGAATAACACAAGGCATTAGTTGATTTGTACATGCTGTAATCTGCTTAGTAATGCTAATGCGAAAAATATATTTGTTTTCTGGTCCGTCTAATTTGCTTATAAGACTCTAAATATCGTCTTATTTCAACTGCCTTGCTCGCCGAAACGGAGTGAATTTTACGTGTTTTTAGAATTGCACTCTATTTTCCCTTTAATTCAGCTCTCTTAACGTTATGCAGTATCGGGCAAATACAATGTTCCGAGCCCAACCGTGACGTAGTACAGATCCAACTTGACGTTTCTTAACAGCTGGTCTTTAATCTCACGTATATGTCAATCACAGCTGATGTTTAACGGGTTATCGTAGATTTGATCTTATCTCCAATAGTTGATTAAAGAATCCGATAAGTAGTTGGTTTCTTTACGCGATTCCGTCTTTCTTCGATGCTGTGCTGAATTGAGATTTGTTCTAATGGAAGACTTTTTTTTTTCAATAATGGATTTAAATAATCCGCTCTCGTCATTCTTTCGCACCGCCTTCTAAAAGAGGTTCTTTCCGTGATTGCCGGTTGAATTTATTGTCTCTTCAGCTCGTACCGCTGTTAATTGCTTTTATTCTGATCCGTTAATAGCCGAAGCGCCATTTTTGTTCCTAATACTACAACTATAGAACGGTGAAATGGCACAGTACTTTAAGGCAGAAACAGGTTCCAAGAAGGACATTCCAGGAATCATTAATGAACAAGGGGAGTGTGTATGCGAGGATCTTCAAAAGGCAGAAGTATTCAGTCAGCAGTATGTAAAGATTGTTGGTTACAAGGATAATGTCCAGATAGAGAAGGTGACTAATATTAAAGAAGTATTAAAATTTACCTATGACAGCAATGACATTTACAGTTAAGATACAAAAGTTGTAAACTACAAAAGCAGCTGGAATTGATAAGGTTTCGGGGGATATACTAAAGACAATGGGTTGGGATATAGTACCATATCTGAAGTACTTGTTTGATTATTGTTTTCGTGAAGGAACGTTACTAAATGAATGGGGAGTTGCTATAGTAGCCCCTGTATATAAAGGAAAGGGTGATAGACATAAAGCTGAAAATTACAGGCCAGTCAGTTTGACATGCATTGCATGTAAGCTTCGGGAAAGCATTTTTCTGATTATATAAGACATGTTTGCAAAATTAATAACTGGTTTGATAGAAGACAGTTTGGGTTTAGGAAAGGTTATTCCACTGAAGCCCAACTTGTAGGATTCCAGCAAGATATAGGAGATATCCTGGATTCAGGAGGTCAATTGGACTGTATCGCGATTGACCTGTCTAAGGCATTTGATAGGGTAGATCATGGGAGACTACTGGCAAAAATGAGTGCAATTGGACTTGACAAAAGAGTGACTGAATGGGTGGTTCTGTTTCTAGAAAATAGAACTCAGAGAATTAGAGTAGGTGGAGCTTTATCTGTCCCTGTAACAATTAAGAGGGGAATTCCTCAAGGCAGTGTTATTGGACCTTTATGTTTTCTGATATATATCAATGATATGTGTAAAGAAGTGGAATCAGAGATAAGGCTTTTCGCAGATGATGTTATTCTGTACAGAGTAATAAATAAGTCGCAAGATTGTGAGCAACTGAAAAAAACATCGATAATGTTGTGAGATGGACAGTAGGCAATGGAATGATGATAAACGGGGATAAAAGTTAGGTGTGAGTTTCACAAATAGGATAAGTCCTCTCGTTTTTTACTGCGTTGAGAGGGTGAAAGTTCCCTTTTGGGATCATTGTAAATACCTAGGTATTAATATAAGGAAAGATATTCATTGAGGTAATCACATAAATATGATTGTAAATAAAGGGAACAGATCTTTGCACGTGGTTATGGGAGTATTTAGGGGTCGTAGTAAGGATGTAAAGGAGAGAGCATATTTGTCTCTGGTGAGACCCCAACTAGAGTATGGTTCCAGTGTATGGGACCCTTACCAGTATTAGTTGATTCAGGAACTGGAAAAAATCAAAAGAAAAGCAGCTCGATTTGTTCTGGGCGATTTCCGACAAAAGAGTAAGTTAGCGTTACAAAAATGTTGCGAAACCGAGTGAGTTGGCCGTGCGCGTAAAGGCGCGCGGCTGTGAGCTTCCATCCGGGAGATAGTAGGTTCGAATCCCACTATCGGCAGCCCTGAAAATGGTTTTCCGTGGTTTCCCATTTTCACACCAGGCAAATGCTGGGGCTGTACCGACACAGATAGGTTTTATGGCGACGATGGGATAGGAAAGGCCTAGGAGTCGGAAGGAAGCGGCTGTGCCTTAATTAATGTACAACCCCAGCATTTGCCTGGTGTGAAAATGGGAAACTACGGAAAACCATCTTCAGGGCTGCCGACAATGGGATTCGAACCCGCTATCTCCCGGATGCAAGCTCACAGCCACGCGCCTCTAACCGCAAGGCCAACTCGCCCGGTAGTATTATATTTCGATAGATGGTAGTGATAAAAATGTTTGCAAGCAGGCATTCATGTATGTATGTTTAGTCCTCAGTCCGAAGGCTGGTTGGATCCTCAACAGTTCCGCCATCAGCTGTCATAGATAGCCTAGGCATCACTGAAGAGGCGTACTAGGGAAATGAGGAGTGAGGTAGTTTCCCGTTGCTTTCCTCACCGAGCCAGAAGTTGCTATTACACATCAGTCTGCCAAGCCCACTGAAATGCATGCACCAACTGACCCTATGAGCAATATTTTCACACCATTCATAGCAGGGACTGGCTACAGAAGGAATGGCATTACTAGCATCACTCATACCTCAGTCACTTTCATTTTGTCAAAGCCAAAGGTGAAGCTGAGACAGATCAATGAAAGTAACAAAATTGCTCTAGCCCATACCAGAAGACATAGCGCACTGTAAACACTAGGTCCCGCCAGCAAAGGCAGGCATTCATACGTTTGCTTAAAATCATTAATGGTAGATTTTCCAGGGCAGTTTCAAAGAAGCAGTCTGATGGAACACCAAAACAAGATGGTCGTGGAAGACATGCAAATAGACCCAATGAATGGTGAATGGGTGAAAATTTTACAATAGTCTAGTATCTCAGAATAGAACCAAAAAATATGAAAATATACAACATATTATGGAGGATGATAGTGAAGACATGTTTGATATCCCTGATTATGTGTAGTAGTGTATAATCATGCAAAACATACTGAAACAGTATACACAACTGTAAAGATTGTGCTTGCAATGATAAGTGTATAATGTTAAAATTTTACTAACAGAACCACATTGTGTACTGTGTAATACTTTAAATTCACATTAAAACTTGTAAAAGAACCATTAGGATGAAATTATGATTCATTACATTACATTTATTCAAATAACGTATTTTCTTCTTTCTCAGGAACAATCAAATGTCAGTGCAACAGTGGTCTCACCAAGGAAAACTGTTGCAGGTTCCCCATAAAAAATGCAATATATCTGAAAGTACTTAACAAAACACGTCGTAATATTGTGGTTGAGTGAACCAAACATCATGGAAAAAAAAAGTGCGACTTCCAAATTCGCAGAAAACCACAATTTTGTATAAGTTTAACTGGATGTTTCTCTATTCTTAAAAACATGGGGCAATGTGATGTGATGTAAATATTATATTTTCTCTTTTAATTTGTTATGTGTCCCAAATAAAGTCATTTAAAGTTGATATTACATATCTTTTCTTTTCTGATATTCTTATTGAATTCTGTCCATGACTACCATTTTCTTCCATTATAATGCCAAGATATGTAATTTCCTCGCAGTACATTATTCCACCGCTTTCTAGATCACAGTTGTGCTGACCCCCTCAATTGCACTCGCGTGGTTTGTAAGGAAATACTATATGTTTTTATTGCATTCAAATGCCGTATAAAACCTGGAAAATGTAACATCTATACATAAGGTATAATATATAACAGTCCATTTACATTTTACAGTTACTATGTAGCTCTACGAGATATATCCTATCGCAGAATACACCTGCTGTATTTATAGATAGTTCAGAAAAAACCTGCAAATTATGTAAAAGCATTGAAATAATCTACTGACTGTAAAAAAGTCATCGTACTAGAGGATTTTTGGAAAGTAATGGGGTAACATTTATTACAATAAAACCAACTACATAAAATTTGGAGTCAAAATGATTATACCGTCAGGCTCTAAAAAAATAAAATTATATATGTATACATAGGTTTTGATGATGCTTGTTGTTTAAAGAGGTCTAACATCTAGGTCATTGGCCCCTAATGGTACGAAATGAGACGAAAGGAAATGACAAATTAAAAGTCAAAATCCTCCACTGACCAGAGTGCAAAACGTGAGGACGAAGAATGAATGGATGGATGTGAATGTAAAACGATCAGTGGAACTGACCCATAGTGTCTCAGATGCACAGAAGCTGGCGTAAAACAATAGTATTACTGACCAAGGGACTGCTTCTATAGCATAATACTGAATCGATGATGCTTATAGTCGAAACGAGTCCAAAATCCAAGTTATCGGCCCCCATAATGAACTTATCGCTAGAAAAGTAGAACCATGGTGTTTGTCATGTTGCGGTACTAATCAAAAGTAGCGTAGACTCGCGGTATTCTACACAGTATGGTACCACTCACAGGTAATGAAATTCACACATGTATTACAGACCTACGGTGTTTCGCACATTGCGGCGCCATTTACAGGCAACGCAAACCTATGGTGTTCATCAAATAAGTGTACTAACCACAGGGACTCGTACTACCCCATGGTGTTCCTCATACAGTGGGTACTAATCATAGGCAAGCCAGAACTAAGGGTTCCCTCATCCCATGGCGTCGCTCATATTCATTCATTCACTCATTCATTCATTCATTCATTCATTCATTATCATTAAAGACTGTTGTGCCTTTCAGCATTCAGTCTGCAAGCCTCTGTGAATTTACTAAGCGTCGTCACGATCCTGTATTTGCAACTACTGCTGTGGCCTCATTTAGTTCTATACCTCTTATCTTTAAATCGTTAGAATCGGAGTCTAACCATCGTCGTTTTGGTCTCCCTCTACTTCTCTTAGCCTCGATAACAGAGTCCATTATTCTCCTAGGTAGCCTATCCTCCTCCATCCGCCTCACATGACCCCAACACCGAAGCCGGTTTATGCGTACTTCTTCATCTATCGAGTTCATTCCTAACTTAGCCTTTACCTCCTCAATCCGAGTACCCTCCTGCCATTGTTCCCACCTATTTGTACCAGCAATCATTCTCGCTACTTTCATGTCTGTTACTTCTAACTTATGAATAAGATATCCTCAGTCCACCCAGTTTTCGCTTCTGTAAAGCATAGTTGATCTGTAAACAGACCGATGTAAAAATAGTTTCGCCTGGGAGCTGACTTTCTTCTTACTGAATGCTGTTGATCGCAACTGCGAGCTCACTGCATTACCTTTACTGCCGGGCTGAGTGGCTCAGACGGTTAAGGCTCTGGCCTTCTAACCCCAACTTGGCAGGTTCGATCCTGGCTCAGTCCGGTGGTATGTGAAGGTGCTTAAATATGACAGCCTGGTGTTGGTAGATTTACTGGCACGTAAATGAACTCCTGCGGAACTAAATTCCGGCTCCTCGGCGTCTCCGAAGATCGTAAAGGTAGTTAGTGGGACGTAAAACAAATAATATTAATTACATTACCTTTACTACACCTTGATTCAATCTCACTTACTATACTATCATCCTGGGAGAACACACAACCTAAATACATGAAACTATCGACCTAATAGGTAGAATATTACCAATCTGAGATTCAATTCTGTTGAATTTCTTGCCTTCTGACATCAATTTAGTCTTCAAATGGCTTATTTTCATACCATACTCATTGCACATATTTTAAAGTTCCAAGATATTAGACTGCAGGCTTTCGGGACAATCTGCCATTACGACCAAGTCGTCAACATAGGCCAGACTGCTTACTACATTTCCACCTAACTGAATCCCTCCTTGCCATTTTATACCTTTCAGCAGATGATCCATGTAAACTACGAACAGCAAAGGTGAAAGATTACAGCCTTGTCTAACCCCTGTAAGTACCCTGAACCAAGAACTCATTCTACCATCAATTCTCACTGAATCCCAATTGTCAACATAAATGCCTTTGATTGATTTTAATAATCTACCTTTAATTCCATAAGCCAACGGCCGTAGCCGTGTTGAAACACCGGATCCCGTGAGATCTCCGAAGTTAAGCAACATTGGGCGTGGTCAGGAGTTGGATGGGTTGCCACGCGCTGTTGGTTGGGGGTAAGGGAATGGAGGAGCGGAAAGGAACTGGCCACCCTACCGCACGTAAACTCCGGCTCAGGAACACCTCTGCGGAGGTTCGGACCTGCCTTCGGGCAGAATAACCCTTACCTTACCTAATTTCATAGTCCCCCAGTATGGCGAACATCTTTTCCCTCGGTACCCTGTCATATGCTTTCTCTAGATCTACGAAACATAAACAAAAAGCAAAGCAAAGTCACCTCCGTACAGGCCATGAAGGCCCTTGGAGGAGTGGAAGGTAAAGTCTTCCACCATTGTTAACCTCGGCACTTGTAAGGGTAGAGTGGTTAGCTCTACGCCCGGCCGCCTTTGCCCCCAGGAATTAACCTGGTACTCATTTTTGGTGTAGGCTGAGTGAACCTCAGGGACATATGCACCTCCGGAAGTGGAAATCTCATTTCGTAAAATTTACGATTTTCTGACGGGGATTCGAACCCACGTCCTTCCGGGCGAACCGAGCACGCCTTCACCGCCTCGGCCAGGCAGCCCCTACGAAACATAAACACAACTGTCTATTCCTCATATAGTGCTATTAATCACAGGTACTGTAAAAGCTGTCGCGCACTCGTTGCTACTAATCACAAACCTATTTGGTACCTAACATAGTGGTACTACGGGCAAGTAAAAGCGACCCATGGTCTTCCCTCGTGGTGGTACTAATCACAAGTAGTTTCATGGTTCTAATATAAAGATCCCTTGGTTGCCCCTTTTAATCGCCTCTTACGACAGGCAGGGGATACCATGGGTGTATTCTTCGTCTGCGTCTCCCATTCACAGGGGGTTATGCATAGGCTTTACAACGTAATTTCATCGCCTTCAGCTTCCTAATATCCCAGTATCCCTGCCTTCCTAAAGATCTTCCTCTGGACTTTACTTTTATCACATTTTTGTTACATATCTATCCTCCACGATCATCTTAGTCTTCCCTTTTCTCTTCTTCCTGTTCGGTACCAGTTCATCATTGGGCAATCTTCTTTCATAATTGTATTCCGGATATTTTATTTTCTAGGTGATCGTCCACAGATTCCACTTCTATTGCTTCTAATTTTTTAAGATTATTCTTCCTTAATTGGCATATTTTTGATCAATTACTATGCTCTTCACAATTGTGACGTAAGTTAAATGTTATATTTTCTTTTTAATTTGTTATGTGTCCCAAATAAAGTCATTGAAAGTTATTACATATTTTTCTTTTCTGATATTCTTATTGAATTCTGTCACAAGACTACCATCTTCTCCCATTATAATGCCAAAATATGTAATTTCCTCACAGTACTTCATTATTTCACAACTTTCTAGACCAGATTTTGATTTCCGCTGCTAAATGCAATGCACTGTGTCTTTTCTGTACTAGGGTAAATCTTTACTAATTATACTTTCATTTCCTAGTCAGGTATTCTGAATCATCTCTTTCCCGTGTAACAGCTGTTTGATCATCAACAAAATAAGACCGATTTTATAAGGGAATATCCATATCTGAACATCTAGGTCTCCAGTTTTTAAGATCTGTAATAAATAAATATTTATTTATTTATTTATTTATTTATTTATTTATTTATTTATTTATTTATTTATTTATTTATTTATTTATTTATTTATTTATTTATTTATTTATTTCATCATCATCATCATCATCTGTTTACCCTCCAGGTTCAGCTTTTCCCTCGGACTCAGCGAGGGATTCCACCTCTACCGCCTCAAGGGCAATGTCCTGGAGCTTCAGACTCTTGGTCGGGGATACAACTGGGGAGAATGACCAGTACCTCGCCCAGGCGGCCCCACCTGCTATGCTGAACAGGGGCCTTGCGGGGGATGGGAAGATTGGAAGGGATGGACAAGGAAGAGGGAAGGAAGCGGCCGTGGCCTTAAGTTAGGTACCATCCCGGCATTTGCCTGGAGGAGAAGTGGGAAACCACGGAAAACCACTTCCAGGATGGCTGAGGTGGGAATCGAATCCACCTCTACTCAATTGACCTCCCGAGGCTGAGTGGACCCCGTTCCAGCCCTCGTACCACTTTTCAAATTTTCGTGGCATAGCCGGGAATCGAACCCGGGCCTCCGGGGGTGGCAGCTAATCACACTAACCACTACACCACAGAGGCGGACATTTATTTATTTTTTTATTTTTTATTTATTTATTTATTTATCTATCTGAAACTGATAGCTTCAGCCAGTATGGTATAACATGATATCCAGATTAGTAACAATTGAGGGTGGGGGATATTCTTATGCCGGTAGAAATTACATCACCGAGCGAGTTGGCCGTACGGTTAGGAGCGCGCAGCTGTGAGCTTGCATGAGGGAGATAATGGGTCCGAACCTGACTGTCGAAAGCACTGAATGTGGCATCCGTGGTTTTCAGTTTTCACACCTGCCAAATAATGGGGCCGTACCTTAATTAAGGCCACTGCCGCTTCCTTCCCGCTCCTAGCCCTTTCCAATCCCATCGTCGCCATAAGACCTGTCTGCGACCTAAAACAGCTTGCAGAAAAGATTACATCATGAGATAATAAAAATTACTTGCAGCTTAACGTTGCTGGTTTAAATTCTAGCAGAAGGAAGCTCTCTTGCTTCTTCAATCCATAAAACCTTGGATTTAAATTGCTTCGGCTGGCTGCCTCTCTGCCGTATTTTTTGTAATCATGTCCCCCCTATCTGAGATAACCCGTGCTATGTCGCTAGAGGGTGCAGAAGACGGGGAGAGGAGAGAAAAGTTTAGCCCAAGTTAGTCAGCCGCGAAACACGACCCTGATGTAATGCATATTATATTAGTCTGACTCACAGATAGCTAAAAAGGTTGTTGCCACAAAGAATACTAAACGATACCATCGAAGAATGAGACATATTAGACACCATTTTTTATTCCTTACCTCTCATTTTACTGCTTCCCTACCTCAAGACGACAATCTTATACAAACCATGACGAGAATACACAAAACGTGCGTTAGTGTGAGATAGACAAGAGATGTCTTGCTTAAGTGGATAAAAATGAATAGAATTAGATAAAAACGAGGAGGTGGATGGGGGTTCAAGAACGAATATTGCACCAGAAATGATAGTAACAAGAAAAATATGAAAATGACAGAGAACGAGAGAAGTTTGGAAATCTTATTGCCCTATGGAAAGAAGGTTAGGAGATGAACATTTATCTTGTTGACGCTGGTGATTTAACTTGGCTCCGCAACTGTGTTTACGGAGAAATGCTGCTGGTTGGACATCTTATCCGATAATAAAACTTACTTATTCCAAGCTCCTTTTTAAATTTCCTTCTATATTCTTCTTCTTCAGGTCCCCCTGACGTTGGCGATCACTGTGGCGAATACAGTACGATCTCTTGCTAGGTGGAAAAGTCTTTCAACATTGTGAATTCCAGTCCATTCTTTGATGTTTCCAAGCCATGATGTTCGCCTCCTCCCGACATCTCTTCGATCCTGTATTTTGCCTTGTACAGTCTACTGTAAGATGAGGTAAAGGCCATTTATAAGAATGTGGCCAAGGTAATACATCTTTCGGTGTTTTAACGTTTGAACGAGTTCCCGACTTGCTCTTGCCCCTCTCAGTACTTATTGGCTCTTTAGTCGTGCAACCCATGAAATCCTGAGCATCCTACGGTGGATCCACATTTCAAAGGCATCCAAGCGTTTCACTGATATGTTCTTGAGAGTCCATGTCTCCACACCATATAGCAAGGCTGACCATATATGGCACTTGACCATCCCCTGTCTAAGTTTTAAATTTAAGTAGTCATTGCAAAAGAAAGATTTCATTTTAGTAAATATTCTTCGTGCTATTGCTATCATCTGTTTCACTTCATTCTCAGGATCAAGCTGTTCAGTGACAATGGCACCCAGATATTTAAAAGTGGTTACTCTCTCAATCTGTCGGTTGTTTAGTTGTAAGATTGCCTCAGCATTGGCACGTCTGCTGAAGATATGAACTTGATCTTGTTTACATTTATTTTTAGTCCCATGTCCTCACTTACTGGACTTATATTATTGAGCAGGAGTTGGAGACCTTCAAAATTGTCACACAAGATGACTGTATCATCCGCATATCTTATGTTGTTAATTATGCCACCATTTAGTTTTATTCCATATTGGTGATTTTCTAAAACTGTTTTGGAAATTTTATCCGTGTAAAGATTAAATAACAATGGAGATAAAACACAGCCTTGTCTAACTCCTTTTTGGATGGCTATCTCGTTTGTAGTTTGATTTCCGATTCGGACAACGGCCTTTTGTCTCCAGTAAAGATTTTCAATAATGCGGATATCTTTGCTGTCAACTCCTATATCCTTTAGGACCTACAAGTTTTGGATGTTGCACTCTGTCAAATGCCTTTTCGAAATCAATGAAACAAGCAAACACTTCTTATTGTTGATATAGATTGTTCTGAATTAGGATATTTAGTGCAAACAATGCTTCCCTTGTACCAAAAGAATTTCTGAACCCAATGTAAAATATGTCATTCGTAAATATAAATAGATAGTGTATGTTTCCTTTGCAATCACAACAAGGCATTTAAGAAATTAGCTAAGGAAACAGCCCCATGTTTTAGGAACAAAATGTCTACCTCTTAGCCGAAGCCACGTGTTCGTCTCCAGGACTTGTTCGAAGATTTGAATTTCAGATTAAATTCTTGGACAGGATTGACTAAGTCTCGTGCGACAGTTGAGGAGCTTTCCGATACAGACCCGGTCAGGAACGCCAAAAAATACGGTTACAAATATCGGCAGGCGTATTATTATTTTTGAAATTAAACATTTTGTGTGCAACCGTGACCTCAGATCGAAATTCGTTGCCTGTGATGAGCTGTCATATGTGACCAGTGCTACTTCACAGTGTCAAAGGATGAACACTAAAGATTTTATCAATGAACCGTCGGTAGGACTTAGAAAGTAGGATGGTAATTCCGTGTGGCTATTTCTAACCTGGTGCAACCCTTGCAAGGCAGGTTGGGCGGCATCTGCCATGTGTAGGAAACTGCGTATTACTGTAGTGGACGATAGTGTTGTGTGGGGTGTGTGAGTTGCAGGGATGTTGAGGACTATACAGACACCCAGTCCCAGAACCAACATTTTTTTTCTTTCAGTTTGCTTAACGTCGCACCGACACAGATATATCTTACGGCGACGACCAACACAACTAACCATTTTAGGTTAAAATCTCCGACCCGGCCGGTAAATGATTCCAGAGTCCTCTGAAACAAAGAGCACTACGCTGACCATTCAGTCAAGGAGCCGGACGGAAATGTGGGTGAATGGCATATTGTAAAAGTTGTCATGGGCAGACCACGTCACCATCGAGAAGATATTTCGTCGTACCGCCTTAACAAAATACAAGAAGTACGAATATTTCGGTCAAAATTTCTGAAATGACGAACACAGCCTGATACAACTGATCATAGAAGGCAAGATAGAAGAGAAACGTGGGCGGGAACGAGAAGATTATCCTAGTTGCGGCAGAACTTTCGACTGCGTTTCTACAGCCGCGATACGGCAACCATGACACCTATACTCGATGATAGTCTCAACCTTATTTTAAGAGAGAGTACCAGAGTTATTACTATTATTATTATTATTATTATTATTATTATTATTATTATCACATAGCTGCACGCAATGATATTACTAAGGATGAAAATCACATATCACCTGGCGAGTTGGCCGTGTGGTTAGGGGCGCGCGGCTGTGAGCTTGCATCCGGGAGATAATGGGTTCGAATCCCACTGTCGGCAGCC
The DNA here is from genome assembly GCF_040414725.1 of Anabrus simplex. Lineage (NCBI taxonomy): Eukaryota > Metazoa > Arthropoda > Insecta > Orthoptera > Tettigoniidae > Anabrus > Anabrus simplex. The sequence continues at coordinate 574,103,203 of NC_090265.1, forward strand.
CTGAAGATAGTTTTCCGCGGTTTTCCATTTTCACACCAGGTAAATGCTGGGGCTGTACCTTACTTAAGGCCACGGCCGCTTCTTTTCAACTCCTAGGCCTTTCCTATTCCATCGTCGCCATAAGACCTATCTGTGTCGGTGCGACGTAAAGTCACCAGAAAAAAATCACATATCTATATAAATAAAGTTGTAGGGGGTCCGCTGTCCGTAATTCCGTCTGTTTTGCCAATTTTTCATATATTTTTCCGTTTTATTTCAACTCAAGACCGTATCTGTGGTGTTTATTTTTCGTGTCTGTTTGTTCCACCATCACGCTGAAGCGGCTGAATAGATCTCAACCAAACTTCATATTTAGAGTAACTTATACTCATTCCGAGGAAGGTTTTGGTATGCATATTATTTAAAACTCTCTGAATATACGGGGGTTTTAGAGGAAAACTGAACAGTTTTCTTCCATTTTATTTTATGCTACCGGTATTGGTTTTCTGCAAAATCTGTGGACTATACATGAAACGTTCCTTCATTATACTGTAAACAACGTTTGTTATGTACATAATTTCGCTTACTCTGCAAATGACGGAGAAAATTACTATTATCTGCGGGTATCATGCTCTGCGTTGAGTGACCGACGGACCGACAACGAACCTATCGGTTACGATGGCAACGTCTCAGACTGCTTGCCAACAGAGAAGTAACGTTTTGCCATCATTCCCGTAAACTCGTGGTTGTTCCTAGGGTAGAAAGTAAGAGAGACGTCAATCGGCCATTCTGAGGGATATTGGTATAATACCGTAGGAGGTTACAATCGCCCTCGAATAGCACTAAGGGGCGTTGTTAACATTTGAACAATACCGCTGAGTGTAGCACATTATTACACATCGTAAGGGGTTTTCTGGCATTTGTTATAATTTTTACTGTACTGTATTTCTATTCTACTTCTATTTTCGCTTTAATTTTTTTGTTTCCGCCTTGCCTCTTTAGGCGTAAATAATAACACCATACGCCATTTTCTTATCTGTTTACCTATGAATCCCTGCCGCCTTCTTATATCCGTAACTCATACCTTGACGAATAAAGACGAATTACTTACTTACTTACTGTTTTTTTGTTTTTTTTGTTTTTACAATTTGCTCTACGTCGCAACGACAGAGACAGATCTTATGGTGACGATGGGATAGGAAAGGCCCAGGAGTGGCAATGAAGCGGCCGTGGCCTTAATTAAGAGACAGCCTGGTGTCAAAGTATGAAACCACAGAAAACCATCTGAAGGGCTGACGACAGTGAGGTTCGAACCCGCTATCTCCCGGATCCAAGCTCACAGCTGCGCGCACAGAACAGTTTCGCAGGTGCCTCAGATTCCATAACACGGCGAGAGAATATTCTTAAAAATTCACCGAAAAATCTACCTTCTACAATGAATGTTTCGACTTTTTCAGCTTCGTAGTATCTTGAAATGTCTATGACGCAGTTACAATTCTATAAGTTAGACGCGAACACATCTGATACAAGTGTGTGACATGATGCATTCCATCATTTTCTCCGCCAGGAACCTTGGTTCATCAGTAGAGACGAGAATTATAGGCACTAAAAACAGTTAAAATAGGCAGGCATATAGGCTCTTAAATAAGCCAAAATAGGCATGTAAATAGGCACTAACATACAAAATAGGCAACAAAATAGGCATGAAAAAATACTTATAATTTAATAACACGCTCAATTACTATAAAAGGAATTTACAACAAGCAACGTTTCAATGTTTTCCGATAACAATCTTGCTCTCCTGTCGGGCAGAATGTTTTGTACTGGGAGAAATCGACCAACGTCACAGGAAGCGATAGGACAAAACTTCAATGAAGCCACTTCATCTGGTTTTAGTTCAACCGCTTCATCTACCTCACCTCGTAGCACCCTGGCTGCTTTTGCCGTCACTTTCCATCATAGATTCTGCTGCAGGAACCTTATGGTTCTTTTTGCTGACAGTTGCTACCTTCTCAGAGGTTCGGCCAAAACATTTCCTAACTTCTTCCACAACCCTAAATGACTCCACTGCGGTAAAACCACTCGTCTCCAACTCGGTGATTGCTCCCGGCAGCTTCTTGAAGTTTGAAGATGCTTCAGTTTATGCAGGGGGATATTAGCTCCCACCAGTGCAGTGCACAGGTCTATAGAAAATTGTTGTTGGTCGCTGTTCACAGTGGACTGGTAGAAAAGCTGCGATGACAACGCTTTCTGGACCCGTGTCAAATGCATCGCAGTATTTCTATGTTGATGTATATGGTATCTCTTCACTTTTGCTCTGAAAAATAATAAAATTGACTTAAGTTTCAACGTTCTTATACTTCTACAGCTGGGCTAATTGGCAATAATGCTTAGTATAAACATAATAATGGCGTATGGCATCCGGAGAGGCCTGGTGCAGGTCTTTCTCTCGTAGACGGCTTATTAGGCGATCTGCATGTCTGTGAAAATGAGGGCCCTACCTAAGATGATTTCTAATGCTGAAAACCAATTAAGGTTAAAATCTCCGACCCGGCCGGGAATCGAACCCGGGGAACTGTGAACCGAAGGCCAGTATGCTGACCATTCAGCCAAAGAGTCGTTTTCATTTGTTTCATTAAAAAGAGAGAGACTATTAGAGGTGATGTTTCTAGAAGCACACAATTTTAAAGTAGGAACAAGAGAATTTGTAATTTGCATGTCCTCAAAATTGTTCAGTTATAATCTGGCAGTTTTCTGTCCAGTTCACCGGGTGAAAAAAATGAGGCGCAACGATACCTGAGTAGTGTAGAAGAAAGATCCTTCTTATATGCTTGCCATAAACTCACCAAGCTGCCCCTAGCAGTATTCTTACTTATATAGAATGAAAACGGAGGCACCATAAATTTCAGATTTGTGAACATTTTATATGATGCTATTCGCCACCTGTGGTCAGCCGGGTCAGCTGTCATGAAGACTATTTTCTGTTGCCTGCAATACATCCTACATCATGTGTGCCCACAAGGCTGCCACCTTCGTTGAAAATTAGAAAACCGCGCGATTTGAAATTGTCGTGGCATGCGCCCATAAACTTTTTTGTCACAATTTAGCAAGACTCTACATGGGATACTAGAGCTTACGCACCCCAGACTCTCTCTGCTTGCCCCCCACCCAGCACAATGGTTACTAACCGAACCTCACCAATCCAGAGCAACGGTATTTTCACTGGCCTGGTCTTGTAAAGATAGTCTTTGTAGCCTTGTTAAAGACGCTACGACATCGTCCAAGCCGTGCCATCTTGTAGAGTTCACTAGAGCCTACACATAGCGCTGGTGAAAGTTACGCACGATTTAAAAGAAATACATTTCAGTTTTAGTCCGCTTCTGTGGTGTAGTAGCGTGATTAGCTGCCACCCCTGGAGGCCCGGGCTCGATTCCTGGCTCTGCCACGGAATTTGAAAAGTGGCACGAGGGCTGGAACGGGGTCCACTCAGCCTTGGGAGGTCAAATGAGTAGAGGTGGATTCGATTCCCACCTCAGCCATCCTCGAAGTGGTTTTCTGTGGTTTTCTACTTCTCCTCCAGGAAAATGCCGGTATGGTACCTAACTTAAAGACGCGGCCACTTCCTTTCCTCTTCTTTGCATGTCCCTTCCAATATTCCCATGCCTTCACAAGGCCCCTGTTCAGCATAGAAGGTGAGACTGTCTGGGCAATGTACTAGTCCTCCCCAGTTGTATCCCCCGACCCAAAGTCTCACGCTTCAGGACACTGCCCTTGAGACGGTAGAAGTGGGATCCTTTGCTGAGACCTAGGAGAAAACCTACCCTGGAGGGTAAACAGATTAAGAAATAAAGAAAATATTTCAGTTGTAAATCTCTGTTTTCACGGGAATGGAATCAGAGTTCAAAATAGTGATTTTTGATTTTCATCCACTCTGTGACAAGAAACCACCGGCGTTCTAACTCTTCGTTCAGTAATTAAATGATTATTTACATTTTGGCAATATAAATTATTGAAAGTTCACGATTAATACATCATTGCCACAAAACAACTTTCCACAATACGTAAATTAATAGGCCTATAAATGCTACAATGAAATGCGATCGTAGTTCAGCCACAAAAAAAAAAAAAAAAAAAAAAAAAAGGAACAAACGAACTTACCTCCTTGCAGCAAGATTGGCAGAAGACTACCTTTCCATCCGTAGTGAAATTGGGATCCCCTGTGATCCACCGCTTCAGCCAGTAAGACTTCGACGATTTTTCTTTGCAATTACAATTTTTTACGTCACGCTGACAGAGATAGGTCTTACGGGAACGATGGGATGGGAAAGGCCTAGGGGTGGGAAGGAAGCGACCATGGCCTTAATTAAGGTACAGCCCCAGCATTTGCCTGGTGTAAAAATGAGAAATCACGGAAAACCACCTTCAGAGCCGCCGACAGTGGGGTTCGAACCCACTTTCTCCTGGATGCAAGCTCACACCTGCGCGCCCCTAAGCGCACAGCCAACTCACCCGGTGATTTTTCTTTGGGCATTGCCACAGACACACTTCTTCACAACAAATTACAACACGTTCTGAAGATAAAGCATACACGTACAACTCAAATTGTTCCTTGTTTCTCCTGACGGAAATTACCCAAGACTATTTCTGGTGACTTCCAAGAATTCCCATTTTTGTTCGTGGGGTAAACAGGTCTTAAGAAATGAGAAGATAATATTGTCGAGCACATCAATTACAATACTGTATAATGCACTGGAAGAAAATCGGCTTGTTTACAACAGATTCAAAAGGCATCAAATAGGCAATAATACTCCAAATAGGCACAAACCCCTGAAATAGGCATTTATAGGCACAATAAAACCAATGAAATCTAGCTTAAAGGACCCTAAAACGGACTTATATCTCAAAAGCCTACGTTTCTGAAAACAGGAATAAAATAGGCAAATAGGCAAATTACCGTCTCTATTCATCAGTGATCATGCGAGCAGGTGACAGCACTTGATTTAAACAGGTTAGAAAGGGGGGTGCTTCCATAAACAATAACCAGTCTGTTACAAACTTATTCATACGAAATACTTGGAAACGGAAAAGCTGCTTTAGATTATTATTATTATTATTATTATTATTATTATTATTATTATTATTATTATTATTATTATTATTACGACTACCTTCCAGTGTGAACATTTCTACTTTTTAATAAATTCTTTTCATAACTTCGGGAAATATGTTAGAAACATTTTAAAACATTTAATGATATTATGTTCCCTCCGGATTTTTACATTGAATTTCAGGATCTAATTCGGCGTGTAGAAGTGAAGTTATACTAAATTATCTTTTTAAAAGGTGATATTAAGACAGAAATGTAAATCGAGGTTATCATTTCTCTTCAGAAATGTTATTTGATATTGAAACCCCGAGCAATATTTTGTGTCCGTGTATATGAGTTATATTACCTCAGACTTAGCAACACCGCCCTACAAAACCCATTTTAATTTGCCCGCGAAGTGATTTGATGGGCTAAGTTCAGCAGCTGATAACACGACAACGGTGCAAGGTATCGAATTATTATTTTCAAAATATTTATCAGTATGACCAACAGTCTAACGCACACATACCCGGTTCATTGTTTCCAATCAATCAATCAATCAATCAATCAATCAATCAATCAATCAATCAATCAATCAATCAATCAATCAATCGATCAATCAATCAATCAATCAATCAATCAATCAATCAATCAATCAATCAATCAATCAATCAATCAATCAATCAATCAATCAATCAATCAATCAATCAATCAATCAATCAATCAATCAATCAATCAATCAATCAATCAATCAATCAATCAATCAATCAATCAATCAATCAATCAATCAATCAATCAATCAATCAATCAATCAATCAATCAATCAATCAATCAATCAATCAATCAATCAATCAATCAATCAATCAATCAATCAATCAATCAATCAATCAATCAATCAATCAATCAATCAATCAATCAATCAATCAATCAATCAATCAATCAATCAGTACTGATCTGCATTTAGGGCAGTCGCCCAGGTGGCAGATTCCCCATCTGTTGTTTTCCTAGCCTTTTCTTAAATGATCGCAAAGAAATTGGAAAGTTATTGAACATTTTCCTTGGTACGTTATACCAATCCCTTACTCCCCTTCCTATAAACGAATATTTGCCCCAATTTGTCCTCTTGAATTCCAACTTTATCTTCATATTGTGATCTTTCCTACTTTTAAAGACACCACTCAAACTTATTCGTCTACTGATGTCCTCCCAGGCCATCTTTCCACTGACAGCTCGGAACATACCACTTAATCGAGCAGCTCGTCTCCTTTCTCCCAAATCTTCCCAGCCCAAACTTTGCAACAATTTTGTAACGCCACTCTTTTGTTGGAAATCACCCAGAACAAATCGAGCTGCTTTTCTTTCGATTTTTTCCAGTTCTTGAATCAGGTAATCCTGGTGAGGTCCCCATACACTGGAACCATACTCTAGTTGGGGTCTTACCAGAGACTTATATGCCCTCTCCTTTACATCCTTACTACAACCCCTAAATACCATCACAACCATGTGCAGAGATCTGTGCCCTTTATTAACAATCATATTTATGTGATTACCCCAATGAAGGTCTTTTCTTATATTAACACCTAGGTACTTACAATGATCCCCAAAAGGTACTTTCACCCCATCAATGCAGTAATTAAAACTGAGAGGACTTTTGCTATTTGTGAAACTCACAACCTGACTTTTAACCCCGTTTATCATCATATCATTGCCCACCGTCCATCTCACAACACTATCGAGGTCACCCTGCAGTCGCTCACAATCTTGTAACTTATTTATTACTCTGTACAAAATAACATCATCTGCAAACAGCCTTATCTCTGATTCCACTTCTTTACATATATCATTGATATATATAAGAAAACATAAAGGTCCAATAATACTGCCTTGGGGAATTCCCCTCTTAATTATTACAGGGTCAGATGAAGCTTCGCCTACTCCAATTCTCTGAGTTCTGTTTTCTAGAAATATAGCCACTCATTCAGTCACTTTTCTAGTGCAATAGCACTCATTTTTACCAGTAGTCTTCCATGATCTACCCTATCAAATGCCTTAGACAGATCAATCGCACTACAGCCAATTTGGCCTCCTGAATCCAAGATATCTGCTATATCTTGCCGAAATCCTACAAGCTGAGCTTCAGTGGAATAACCTTCCCTAAACCCAAACTGCCTTTTGTCAAACCAGTTATTAATTTCGCAAACATGTCTAACATAATCAGAAAGAATGCGTTCCCAAAGCTTACATGCAATGCATGTCAAACTGACTGGCCTGTAATTTTCAGCTTTATGTCTATCACCCTTTCTCTTGTATACAGGGGCTACTATAGTAACTCTCCATTCATTTAGTAAAGTTCCTTCGTGCAAACAATAATCAAATAAGTACTTCAGATATGGTACTATATCCCAACCCATTGCCTTTAGTATACCGCCAGAAATCTTATCAATTCCAGCTGCTTTTCTAGTTTTCAACGTTTGTATCTTACTGTAAATATCATTGTTATCATAGGTAAATTTTAATACTTCTTTAGTATTACTCACATCCCCTATCTGGACATTATCCTTGTAACCAACAATCTTTACATACTGCTGACTGAATACTTCTGCCTTTTGAAGATCCTCGCATACACTCTCCCCTTGTTCATTAATGATCCCTGGAATATCCTTCTTTGAACCTGTTTCTGCCTTAAAGTACCTATATATACCCTTCCATTTTTCACTAAAATTTGTATGATCACCAATTTTGCTTGCCATCATGTTATCCTTAGCTGACTTCTTTGCTAGATTCAATTTCCTAGTAATTTCCTTCAATTTCTCCTTTATTCCGACTACTCCATATATTATATAAATTTCCGAAAGTCTTATTTTATAGTTGTGTTTTACATTTTTTTTAGACCTGACTTAATTATTACCTATGCGAATAAATACTGAAAGATAAGGAGCATTTTAATATGCATTTATTCGGCAGTTACCTTTTTATCTTTGAAATTTCGTAACGCTTGATTTAAAAAAGAAAATTACGTTAACAATGTGATAGTTATTAACTTATTAGTGACGTGATTGTCACGCAGTTTTGGCATCGCGGGTAACGAACAATTTGTGGATGAAAGTGGGAAATGGGGCGGCTGGTCCTGGTGTAATCAAGGAAACGTGTAATTCAAGAGATATTTCAACTACTACGTTTTTAACATAAATATTTGCAGTAGCTTCGTAGCCAAAAATGGGTTTATCTAGTTGAGGTGGTAAAGAACGTAGATTCGATTCCCGGTCAGAAAGTTGGAAAATTTAGGAGCTTGTCGTCCAGCCACTTAGTTAATTATTACAGTATTTCTACCTTAATTAAACCACTTGTGATTTTACTGAAAGATCAATAGATCCTGAAGAGTTGTCAAAGCTTCAGAAAATCGAACTATTTAGTGATCCTTAGAGCTATCTGTTAGACCCTTGAGGATCGTGTTTGTTATCCATCGTCTCAGTAACGTCGGCGAAAGCTATACAGAGGAAGCGCCATACCTGGGATTCCTGGTCAAACTAAACTTAGGCTTATCATGACTGGCATTCCACCCTGTTAACCGCTTACGGAACCAATAGACTATAGCACATAAATTGCAAGTATTTACTATTCAAAATATGCATTTTGATCGAAACATTCGTCCTTGGTTCAAGTATACTGGATTCTCACGATCAGCAACACTGTTTACTCAGTTGAATAGAAGTGAAATCTATTCTGATGATTGACTGTATTTTAATTTTTACTTTTTTCTACTTTTTTGCTACGAGTTTAACGTCACACTAACACGTCGAGGGTTTACGGTGACGGAAGGGTGGAAAAGAGCTAGGATTGGGAAGGTAGTGGCAGTGGCTTTTATTAAGGAACAGCCCCAACATTTGCTTGGTGTGGAAATAGGAAACCACAAAAACTATATTCAGGAGTCCCGATGGTGGGATTCTAACCCGCTCTTTCCTGAATGCAAGCTTACAACTGCGCGCCTCTAACCGCATGGCTAACTCGCTTGGTAATAATAATAATAATAATAATAATAATAATAATAATAATAATAATATCCACCTCCGTAACAAATGGTTAAGGGCTATTATCTGACGTCTTCGTAGACTCGGGTTCGATTCCTTATACTGAGAGTTTTAAGAAATGGGAGTAGACTCTCCATCCCCATTAGGGGTGCGTCCAATAAAGAGTTGCACTACATCCGGTTGAGGGCATGACTGTATTTTGTCGACTGTAGGATTTTGAATTTAAATGGTCATTTCCCTTGACTACAAGACTGGATGTTTGTTGCTGTCCTCGACATGCCTGAAACTCATATCCCACACAGCAGTATCTTCCACCACAACGACTCTCCCACGCACAACAGAAGCCGCCCACGCTCCTCGGAGGATCTGCCTTACAAGAGCTGCAAGAGCCTAGCAATAGCTACACGAAATTAGAGTATTAATTATTTTATTGGTTTTATGTCCCACGTACTTGTACTGTTTTCGAGGACGGCAAGGTCCTGGAATTTTGACCCGTGGGAGTTCTACCTGTTAGTACACCTACCGACATGAGACTGGCATATTTGAGCACCTTAATATACTACTAGTTTGAGCCGAAGCCCGCGCTCTATCTACTCAGCCTGGCAGCCTGTGTCTCAATTAGTGTCCACCGTCACTATCTTTCTAGTCCTAGCTCCGTCTTATTACCTCGTTATTGGAAATCTGTCAGTTATTGCAAGTTAAACATATAGTATACTCCTGTGGGTGGAGGGGATGGAATACAACCACGATAACCCCTGCCTCTCGTACGAGGCAACTGAAAGTTGAAACCCCGGGGATTGTTAACTGGGGAGCGTGGGTTGGCGACCATTGTTGTCCTTGCTTCTACTTGTGCTGGACTTCTCACTTTTATTTTTCTAATTCCGCCATCCTCGATCAACTCCTTTCTTCCAACCCCGACGGTATTAGGTTTGCGAGACCTAGGAAGTCTTTCATTTTCATAGTCTTCGTGACCCTTTCCTCTTTTGTTGATACCTACATTCTTCCATTTCTCCATTTTTCATATGATTATAGGATGGTCGCCCAATTTTACTTCCTGTTATAAAATGATCACCTCCGTCACAAACAAATAGCAGCCATGGTTCGAACAGTGCCCAATGCATCTGAGGATTTTTAAATAAGAAGATACTTTTCTGCGGTTGGTTAAATCAAACTCCATGTCGCAACATCCCCGAAGGGCTATGGCCTCTAGCCTACCAAGGGACCACTGTTCAGCCGGAAGGCCTGAAAATAATGGTGTCGTGCGTTCAGCACGACGAATCCTCTCGGCCATTATATTTGGCGCCCAAGACCGGGACTGCTATCTTAACGTCAGGTAGCTTGTCAATTGTAATCACGTAGGCTGAGTGGACCTCGAACCAGCCCTCAGATCCAGGTAAAAATCCCTGACCTGATCAGGAATACAACCCGTGGCCTCTGGGTAGGAGGGAGGCAGGCTACCCGTACACCGCGGGCCCGCGCTCTTTAGTTCGCATTCCACGTAAAACTATAGGTGCGTGGCTATGATAGTGATGTTAACGACAAACTTGCTGGCTTACTTTCTTAATAAATAATAAAAGTAGTCTACAGTAAAACACTGAAATTTGGCTTAAATATACCCAGATTCTTGGATATTGTTTTTTCATTTCATTTTCTTCATCTGACTCATAGTGGGAGTGGCAACAAAGTTTGCGAGCTCACGTTGGTTTCTCGGGAAGCATTAGGTCGGCCCTTCTCGCTACCAAGTAATTACCCAGGGCGAGGAACAATGTCTCCCAGGATGGCAATTAGGAAAATTGAGTAAGCTGCGATGAAATGCATGAGGGACGACCAACTTTTCAGTTAAAACAGTGCTACGTGCGGTAAGATAAGCTCAGCTTAACTTGTCAGTGTCTTCCTTCAGCGTGGACCGTAAAACATTCAAGTGATCAGTGGGAGGATTGCTGATTAATTTGTTCCTGCAAACAGACAAGCGAAAACAAACAAATAATCAAACAAATAGTTCAATTGATTCTTTAAAGGTTTGCGTGTTTACCGTAATTATCTAACCGTCAAGCAGTAATTGGAATTACTTTATTGGAAATTTTAATCCAATGCTCTTAATGAAATTACAGGCACAATTCGATAATTTGTTAAGAGGAAGCCATACTTTTATTTGCCGACTTAATGTAACCCGTGTAATGCAAGGACATGATGCGTCTGTACCTTTTATAATTATGAAGTGTTTACAAATGTTGTATTAATATTACAGGTGAGATCACTAAAACCTATAGTCGCATCATAACTCGTAAGTCAGGTCTATGTAATTTTAGGAGAAGTAGGTTTGAAGTGCGATCTACGCGGTCAAAGCTTCAGTGTTTTACTCGTCAATGTACCCAACAAATAATGAGTATGCATTAATAAAAATATGGAGACAACAAACGTGCAATAATAAACTTCACTTCCATACCTCTAGATGGCCATAAATACAGTAGTTTTTTTTGGGGGGGAGGGGTTTGTTGTTGTGGACACTTCTGGCACTATCCTTCGAAGACTTTCATGAGACCCTTTCTTCTATACAAACATTTGTATGATTTTTTGTTTAAGAATAGCCCAGGTTTTCCCAGATATTAATGCACTGATCGGCCAGATCTATTAATTACTTCCCACATTCACGGAAACTGCCGAGGAATGGTTTTTACTCGCATATATTTGGGGAGAAAAGGAAGTGCGTACTCAACATTAAGAACCCAGGATATAACCATATGTAGGCTCCATTGATTACTGTTCACTTTTAGACTTCTTCTGTATCAGCAATAAAACGCTCCGCTGTAAATCTGTGTAACAAGAAGGTCAAAAGCGGAACTCATCATCAGTTCTGCAAAATGAGTGAAACATACAGCTTTATTATTCGTAACAGGTGTTTTTTGGGTTGGGATTTTCGTCTATATATATAAAAGCAAGTCGGGCTGGAGCGATGTATATATAAATATTTAAAAATGAAAAAAGACGTGAATTAATGAGGCACTTCCAGAAATCTCAGAAATTTGAAACTTGGTACGAGGGAAACTGATGACCCCAGGATCCCTAGAAAAATCGGAAATTCTCAAAATTCCCTGAAGGGGGCACGCTGGGGGGGCTCAAATTTTGGGCTCAGCATAAGAACACAGTCGTATAGTATATCCAAAACGATAACCTATAGGTTTCGTGGGCTTAAAAATTTTCGGGAATTTCCTCATTTTTATCCCCCATCCCCCCAAATCAAGATGGCGGCACAACCTGCGAAACGAGGTAGACAATTGAAATTTGGTGAAATTATAGCTTTTGGTCCCTAAACGACGGGAAAATTCCAAGATGTTCAAATTTTTCACTTTTTACCCCCAAAGATATCGAAATACGGAGGCAATTTTAATGACTGTGCAGACATTCCTTTTGAGCTATTTTTTGGCTAAACGGTAAGTCGTATCACAAAACGGATGGCACAATGTCGCTTCAATTCGGAGTGATCTACAACTTTGGTCCTGTGATATTTTGTCGTATCTCTCTCCCTTATACGTTAAATTCGGCCGTATTTCTGGATTGTTCGTAAATTTGGTGATTTTTACAAGTATATTTTATTGTTTGACACACTTATAACAATGATAGGATCATCACGTTGTGTGCGCACATTGGCACGATTAAGGGACATATGTGTACCAAATTTCATGATTCTAGCTTATACATAAGTAGGCAAAATGTAATGTAAAATGTTAAAAATGCACCCAAATTTCACCCTATTCAAAATTTGAACTCAATTTACCCCCTTAATATGGGAGATACGAGGAAATGGTTTAGAAACAAACATGTAGAGCGATAAATGAGGCGTCTGATGGCGCAAACCGTTTCTTAATATCATAAACCGTTTAGGAGATATGAATCTCGAAGTGGAAGTCTGCACTTTTCAACGTGCTCATGCTTATCCGTCATCTATATATATAAAAGCAAGTCGGGCTGGAGCGATGTATATATAAATATTTAAAAATGAAAAAAGACGTGAATTAATGAGGCACTTCCAGAAATCTCAGAAATTTGAAACTTGGTACGAGGGAAACTGATGACCCCAGGATCCCTAGAAAAATCGGAAATTCTCAAAATTCCCTGAAGGGGGCACGCTGGGGGGGCTCAAATTTTGGGCTCAGCATAAGAACACAGTCGTATAGTATATCCAAAACGATAACCTATAGGTTTCGTGGGCTTAAAAATTTTCGGGAATTTCCTCATTTTTATCCCCCATCCCCCCAAATCAAGATGGCGGCACAACCTGCGAAACGAGGTAGACAATTGAAATTTGGTGAAATTATAGCTTTTGGTCCCTAAACGACGGGAAAATTCCAAGATGTTCAAATTTTTCACTTTTTACCCCCAAAGATATCGAAATACGGAGGCAATTTTAATGACTGTGCAGACATTCCTTTTGAGCTATTTTTTGGCTAAACGGTAAGTCGTATCACAAAACGGATGGCACAATGTCGCTTCAATTCGGAGTGATCTACAACTTTGGTCCTGTGATATTTTGTCGTATCTCTCTCCCTTATACGTTAAATTCGGCCGTATTTCTGGATTGTTCGTAAATTTGGTGATTTTTACAAGTATATTTTATTGTTTGACACACTTATAACAATGATAGGATCATCACGTTGTGTGCGCACATTGGCACGATTAAGGGACATATGTGTACCAAATTTCATGATTCTAGCTTATACATAAGTAGGCAAAATGTAATGTAAAATGTTAAAAATGCACCCAAATTTCACCCTATTCAAAATTTGAACTCAATTTACCCCCTTAATATGGGAGATACGAGGAAATGGTTTAGAAACAAACATGTAGAGCAATAAATGAGGCGTCTGATGGAGCAAACCGTTTCTTAATATCATAAACCGTTTAGGAGATATGAATCTCGAAGTGGAAGTCTGCACTTTTCAACGTGCTCATGCTTATCCGTCATCTATATATATAAAAGCAAGTCGGGCTGGAGCGATGTATATATAAATATTTAAAAATGAAAAAAGACGTGAATTAATGAGGCACTTCCAGAAATCTCAGAAATTTGAAACTTGGTACGAGGGAAACTGATGACCCCAGGATCCCTAGAAAAATCGGAAATTCTCAAAATTCCCTGAAGGGGGCACGCTGGGGGGGCTCAAATTTTGGGCTCAGCATAAGAACACAGTCGTATAGTATATCCAAAACGATAACCTATAGGTTTCGTGGGCTTAAAAATTTTCGGGAATTTCCTCATTTTTATCCCCCATCCCCCCCAAATCAAGATGGCGGCACAACCTGCGAAACGAGGTAGACAATTGAAATTTGGTGAAATTATAGCTTTTGGTCCCTAACCGACGGGAAAATTCCAAGATGTTCAAATTTTTCACTTTTTACCCCCAAAGATATCGAAATACGGAGGCAATTTTAATGACTGTGCAGATATTCCTTTTGAGCTATTTTTTGGCTAAACGGTAAGTCGTATCACAAAACGGATGGCACAATGTCCCTTCAATTTGGAGTTATCTACAACTTTGGTCCTGTGACATTTTGTCGTATCTCTCTCCCTTATACGTTAAATTCGGCCGTATTTCTGGATTGTTCGTAAATTTGGTGATTTTTACAAGTATATTTTATTGTTTGACACACTTATAACAATGATAGGATCATCACGTTGTGTGCGCACATTGGCACGATTAAGGGACATATGTGTACCAAATTTCATGATTCTAGCTTATACATAAGTAGGCAAAATGTAATGTAAAATGTTAAAAATGCACCCAAATTTCACCCTATTCAAAATTTGAACTCAATTTACCCCCTTAATATGGGAGATACGAGGAAATGGTTTAGAAACAAACATGTAGAGCGATAAATGAGGCGTCTGATGGCGCAAACCGTTTCTTAATATCATAAACCGTTTAGGAGATATGAATCTCGAAGTGGAAGTCTGCACTTTTCAACGTGCTCATGCTTATCCGTCATCTATATATATAAAAGCAAGTCGGGCTGGAGCGATGTATATATAAATATTTAAAAATGAAAAAAGACGTGAATTAATGAGGCACTTCCAGAAATCTCAGAAATTTGAAACTTGGTACGAGGGAAACTGATGACCCCAGGATCCCTAGAAAAATCGGAAATTCTCAAAATTCCCTGAAGGGGGCACGCTGGGGGGGCTCAAATTTTGGGCTCAGCATAAGAACACAGTCGTATAGTATATCCAAAACGATAACCTATAGGTTTCGTGGGCTTAAAAATTTTCGGGAATTTCCTCATTTTTATCCCCCATCCCCCCAAATCAAGATGGCGGCACAACCTGCGAAACGAGGTAGACAATTGAAATTTGGTGAAATTATAGCTTTTGGTCCCTAAACGACGGGAAAATTCCAAGATGTTCAAATTTTTCACTTTTTACCCCCAAAGATATCGAAATACGGAGGCAATTTTAATGACTGTGCAGACATTCCTTTTGAGCTATTTTTTGGCTAAACGGTAAGTCGTATCACAAAACGGATGGCACAATGTCGCTTCAATTCGGAGTGATCTACAACTTTGGTCCTGTGATATTTTGTCGTATCTCTCTCCCTTATACGTTAAATTCGGCCGTATTTCTGGATTGTTCGTAAATTTGGTGATTTTTACAAGTATATTTTATTGTTTGACACACTTATAACAATGATAGGATCATCACGTTGTGTGCGCACATTGGCACGATTAAGGGACATATGTGTACCAAATTTCATGATTCTAGCTTATACATAAGTAGGCAAAATGTAATGTAAAATGTTAAAAATGCACCCAAATTTCACCCTATTCAAAATTTGAACTCAATTTACCCCCTTAATATGGGAGATACGAGGAAATGGTTTAGAAACAAACATGTAGAGCGATAAATGAGGCGTCTGATGGCGCAAACCGTTTCTTAATATCATAAACCGTTTAGGAGATATGAATCTCGAAGTGGAAGTCTGCACTTTTCAACGTGCTCATGCTTATCCGTCATCTATATATATAAAAGCAAGTCGGGCTGGAGCGATGTATATATAAATATTTAAAAATGAAAAAAGACGTGAATTAATGAGGCACTTCCAGAAATCTCAGAAATTTGAAACTTGGTACGAGGGAAACTGATGACCCCAGGATCCCTAGAAAAATCGGAAATTCTCAAAATTCCCTGAAGGGGGCACGCTGGGGGGGCTCAAATTTTGGGCTCAGCATAAGAACACAGTCGTATAGTATATCCAAAACGATAACCTATAGGTTTCGTGGGCTTAAAAATTTTCGGGAATTTCCTCATTTTTATCCCCCATCCCCCCAAATCAAGATGGCGGCACAACCTGCGAAACGAGGTAGACAATTGAAATTTGGTGAAATTATAGCTTTTGGTCCCTAAACGACGGGAAAATTCCAAGATGTTCAAATTTTTCACTTTTTACCCCCAAAGATATCGAAATACGGAGGCAATTTTAATGACTGTGCAGACATTCCTTTTGAGCTATTTTTTGGCTAAACGGTAAGTCGTATCACAAAACGGATGGCACAATGTCGCTTCAATTCGGAGTGATCTACAACTTTGGTCCTGTGATATTTTGTCGTATCTCTCTCCCTTATACGTTAAATTCGGCCGTATTTCTGGATTGTTCGTAAATTTGGTGATTTTTACAAGTATATTTTATTGTTTGACACACTTATAACAATGATAGGATCATCACGTTGTGTGCGCACATTGGCACGATTAAGGGACATATGTGTACCAAATTTCATGATTCTAGCTTATACATAAGTAGGCAAAATGTAATGTAAAATGTTAAAAATGCACCCAAATTTCACCCTATTCAAAATTTGAACTCAATTTACCCCCTTAATATGGGAGATACGAGGAAATGGTTTAGAAACAAACATGTAGAGCGATAAATGAGGCGTCTGATGGCGCAAACCGTTTCTTAATATCATAAACCGTTTAGGAGATATGAATCTCGAAGTGGAAGTCTGCACTTTTCAACGTGCTCATGCTTATCCGTCATCTATATATATAAAAGCAAGTCGGGCTGGAGCGATGTATATATAAATATTTAAAAATGAAAAAAGACGTGAATTAATGAGGCACTTCCAGAAATCTCAGAAATTTGAAACTTGGTACGAGGGAAACTGATGACCCCAGGATCCCTAGAAAAATCGGAAATTCTCAAAATTCCCTGAAGGGGGCACGCTGGGGGGGCTCAAATTTTGGGCTCAGCATAAGAACACAGTCGTATAGTATATCCAAAACGATAACCTATAGGTTTCGTGGGCTTAAAAATTTTCGGGAATTTCCTCATTTTTATCCCCCATCCCCCCAAATCAAGATGGCGGCACAACCTGCGAAACGAGGTAGACAATTGAAATTTGGTGAAATTATAGCTTTTGGTCCCTAAACGACGGGAAAATTCCAAGATGTTCAAATTTTTCACTTTTTACCCCCAAAGATATCGAAATACGGAGGCAATTTTAATGACTGTGCAGACATTCCTTTTGAGCTATTTTTTGGCTAAACGGTAAGTCGTATCACAAAACGGATGGCACAATGTCGCTTCAATTCGGAGTGATCTACAACTTTGGTCCTGTGATATTTTGTCGTATCTCTCTCCCTTATACGTTAAATTCGGCCGTATTTCTGGATTGTTCGTAAATTTGGTGATTTTTACAAGTATATTTTATTGTTTGACACACTTATAACAATGATAGGATCATCACGTTGTGTGCGCACATTGGCACGATTAAGGGACATATGTGTACCAAATTTCATGATTCTAGCTTATACATAAGTAGGCAAAATGTAATGTAAAATGTTAAAAATGCACCCAAATTTCACCCTATTCAAAATTTGAACTCAATTTACCCCCTTAATATGGGAGATACGAGGAAATGGTTTAGAAACAAACATGTAGAGCAATAAATGAGGCGTCTGATGGAGCAAACCGTTTCTTAATATCATAAACCGTTTAGGAGATATGAATCTCGAAGTGGAAGTCTGCACTTTTCAACGTGCTCATGCTTATCCGTCATCTATATATATAAAAGCAAGTCGGGCTGGAGCGATGTATATATAAATATTTAAAAATGAAAAAAGACGTGAATTAATGAGGCACTTCCAGAAATCTCAGAAATTTGAAACTTGGTACGAGGGAAACTGATGACCCCAGGATCCCTAGAAAAATCGGAAATTCTCAAAATTCCCTGAAGGGGGCACGCTGGGGGGGCTCAAATTTTGGGCTCAGCATAAGAACACAGTCGTATAGTATATCCAAAACGATAACCTATAGGTTTCGTGGGCTTAAAAATTTTCGGGAATTTCCACATTTTTATCCCCCATCCCCCCCAAATCAAGATGGCGGCACAACCTGCGAAACGAGGTAGACAATTGAAATTTGGTGAAATTATAGCTTTTGGTCCCTAACCGACGGGAAAATTCCAAGATGTTCAAATTTTTCACTTTTTACCCCCAAAGATATCGAAATACGGAGGCAATTTTAATGACTGTGCAGATATTCCTTTTGAGCTATTTTTTGGCTAAACGGTAAGTCGTATCACAAAACGGATGGCACAATGTCCCTTCAATTTGGAGTTATCTACAACTTTGGTCCTGTGACATTTTGTCGTATCTCTCTCCCTTATACGTTAAATTCGGCCGTATTTCTGGATTGTTCGTAAATTTGGTGATTTTTACAAGTATATTTTATTGTTTGACACACTTATAACAATGATAGGATCATCACGTTGTGTGCGCACATTGGCACGATTAAGGGACATATGTGTACCAAATTTCATGATTCTAGCTTATACATAAGTAGGCAAAATGTAATGTAAAATGTTAAAAATGCACCCAAATTTCACCCTATTCAAAATTTGAATTCAATTTACCCCCTTAATATGGGAGATACGAGGAAATGGTTTAGAAACAAACATGTAGAGCGATAAATGAGGCGTCTGATGGCGCAAACCGTTTCTTAATATCATAAACCGTTTAGGAGATATGAATCTCGAAGTGGAAGTCTGCACTTTTCAACGTGCTCATGCTTATCCGTCATCTATATATATAAAAGCAAGTCGGGCTGGAGCGATGTATATATAAATATTTAAAAATGAAAAAAGACGTGAATTAATGAGGCACTTCCAGAAATCTCAGAAATTTGAAACTTGGTACGAGGGAAACTGATGACCCCAGGATCCCTAGAAAAATCGGAAATTCTCAAAATTCCCTGAAGGGGGCACGCTGGGGGGGCTCAAATTTTGGGCTCAGCATAAGAACACAGTCGTATAGTATATCCAAAACGATAACCTATAGGTTTCGTGGGCTTAAAAATTTTCGGGAATTTCCTCATTTTTATCCCTCATCCCCCCCAAATCAAGATGGCGGCACAACCTGCGAAACGAGGTAGACAATTGAAATTTGGTGAAATTATAGCTTTTGGTCCCTAAACGACGGGAAAATTCCAAGATGTTCAAATTTTTCACTTTTTACCCCCAAAGATATCGAAATACGGAGGCAATTTTAATGACTGTGCAGACATTCCTTTTGAGCTATTTTTTGGCTAAACGGTAAGTCGTATCACAAAACGGATGGCACAATGTCGCTTCAATTCGGAGTGATCTACAACTTTGGTCCTGTGATATTTTGTCGTATCTCTCTCCCTTATACGTTAAATTCGGCCGTATTTCTGGATTGTTCGTAAATTTGGTGATTTTTACAAGTATATTTTATTGTTTGACACACTTATAACAATGATAGGATCATCACGTTGTGTGCGCACATTGGCACGATTAAGGGACATATGTGTACCAAATTTCATGATTCTAGCTTATACATAAGTAGGCAAAATGTAATGTAAAATGTTAAAAATGCACCCAAATTTCACCCTATTCAAAATTTGAACTCAATTTACCCCCTTAATATGGGAGATACGAGGAAATGGTTTAGAAACAAACATGTAGAGCGATAAATGAGGCGTCTGATGGCGCAAACCGTTTCTTAATATCATAAACCGTTTAGGAGATATGAATCTCGAAGTGGAAGTCTGCACTTTTCAACGTGCTCATGCTTATCCGTCATCTATATATATAAAAGCAAGTCGGGCTGGAGCGATGTATATATAAATATTTAAAAATGAAAAAAGACGTGAATTAATGAGGCACTTCCAGAAATCTCAGAAATTTGAAACTTGGTACGAGGGAAACTGATGACCCCAGGATCCCTAGAAAAATCGGAAATTCTCAAAATTCCCTGAAGGGGGCACGCTGGGGGGGCTCAAATTTTGGGCTCAGCATAAGAACACAGTCGTATAGTATATCCAAAACGATAACCTATAGGTTTCGTGGGCTTAAAAATTTTCGGGAATTTCCTCATTTTTATCCCTCATCCCCCCCAAATCAAGATGGCGGCACAACCTGCGAAACGAGGTAGACAATTGAAATTTGGTGAAATTATAGCTTTTGGTCCCTAAACGACGGGAAAATTCCAAGATGTTCAAATTTTTCACTTTTTACCCCCAAAGATATCGAAATACGGAGGCAATTTTAATGACTGTGCAGACATTCCTTTTGAGCTATTTTTTGGCTAAACGGTAAGTCGTATCACAAAACGGATGGCACAATGTCGCTTCAATTCGGAGTGATCTACAACTTTGGTCCTGTGATATTTTGTCGTATCTCTCTCCCTTATACGTTAAATTCGGCCGTATTTCTGGATTGTTCGTAAATTTGGTGATTTTTACAAGTATATTTTATTGTTTGACACACTTATAACAATGATAGGATCATCACGTTGTGTGCGCACATTGGCACGATTAAGGGACATATGTGTACCAAATTTCATGATTCTAGCTTATACATAAGTAGGCAAAATGTAATGTAAAATGTTAAAAATGCACCCAAATTTCACCCTATTCAAAATTTGAACTCAATTTACCCCCTTAATATGGGAGATACGAGGAAATGGTTTAGAAACAAACATGTAGAGCGATAAATGAGGCGTCTGATGGCGCAAACCGTTTCTTAATATCATAAACCGTTTAGGAGATATGAATCTCGAAGTGGAAGTCTGCACTTTTCAACGTGCTCATGCTTATCCGTCATCTATATATATAAAAGCAAGTCGGGCTGGAGCGATGTATATATAAATATTTAAAAATGAAAAAAGACGTGAATTAATGAGGCACTTCCAGAAATCTCAGAAATTTGAAACTTGGTACGAGGGAAACTGATGACCCCAGGATCCCTAGAAAAATCGGAAATTCTCAAAATTCCCTGAAGGGGGCACGCTGGGGGGGCTCAAATTTTGGGCTCAGCATAAGAACACAGTCGTATAGTATATCCAAAACGATAACCTATAGGTTTCGTGGGCTTAAAAATTTTCGGGAATTTCCTCATTTTTATCCCCCATCCCCCCAAATCAAGATGGCGGCACAACCTGCGAAACGAGGTAGACAATTGAAATTTGGTGAAATTATAGCTTTTGGTCCCTAAACGACGGGAAAATTCCAAGATGTTCAAATTTTTCACTTTTTACCCCCAAAGATATCGAAATACGGAGGCAATTTTAATGACTGTGCAGACATTCCTTTTGAGCTATTTTTTGGCTAAACGGTAAGTCGTATCACAAAACGGATGGCACAATGTCGCTTCAATTCGGAGTGATCTACAACTTTGGTCCTGTGATATTTTGTCGTATCTCTCTCCCTTATACGTTAAATTCGGCCGTATTTCTGGATTGTTCGTAAATTTGGTGATTTTTACAAGTATATTTTATTGTTTGACACACTTATAACAATGATAGGATCATCACGTTGTGTGCGCACATTGGCACGATTAAGGGACATATGTGTACCAAATTTCATGATTCTAGCTTATACATAAGTAGGCAAAATGTAATGTAAAATGTTAAAAATGCACCCAAATTTCACCCTATTCAAAATTTGAACTCAATTTACCCCCTTAATATGGGAGATACGAGGAAATGGTTTAGAAACAAACATGTAGAGCAATAAATGAGGCGTCTGATGGAGCAAACCGTTTCTTAATATCATAAACCGTTTAGGAGATATGAATCTCGAAGTGGAAGTCTGCACTTTTCAACGTGCTCATGCTTATCCGTCATCTATATATATAAAAGCAAGTCGGGCTGGAGCGATGTATATATAAATATTTAAAAATGAAAAAAGACGTGAATTAATGAGGCACTTCCAGAAATCTCAGAAATTTGAAACTTGGTACGAGGGAAACTGATGACCCCAGGATCCCTAGAAAAATCGGAAATTCTCAAAATTTCCTGAAGGGGGCACGCTGGGGGGGCTCAAATTTTGGGCTCAGCATAAGAACACAGTCGTATAGTATATCCAAAACGATAACCTATAGGTTTCGTGGGCTTAAAAATTTTCGGGAATTTCCTCATTTTTATCCCCCATCCCCCCCAAATCAAGATGGCGGCACAACCTGCGAAACGAGGTATACAATTGAAATTTGGTGAAATTATAGCTTTTGGTCCCTAACCGACGGGAAAATTCCAAGATGTTCAAATTTTTCACTTTTTACCCCCAAAGATATCGAAATACGGAGGCAATTTTAATGACTGTGCAGATATTCCTTTTGAGCTATTTTTTGGCTAAACGGTAAGTCGTATCACAAAACGGATGGCACAATGTCCCTTCAATTTGGAGTTATCTACAACTTTGGTCCTGTGACATTTTGTCGTATCTCTCTCCCTTATACGTTAAATTCGGCCGTATTTCTGGATTGTTCGTAAATTTGGTGATTTTTACAAGTATATTTTATTGTTTGACACACTTATAACAATGATAGGATCATCACGTTGTGTGCGCATATTGGCACGATTAAGGGACATATGTGTACCAAATTTCATGATTCTAGCTTATACATAAGTAGGCAAAATGTAATGTAAAATGTTAAAAATGCACCCAAATTTCACCCTATTCAAAATTTGAACTCAATTTACCCCCTTAATATGGGAGATACGAGGAAATGGTTTAGAAACAAACATGTAGAGCGATAAATGAGGCGTCTGATGGCGCAAACCGTTTCTTAATATCATAAACCGTTTAGGAGATATGAATCTCGAAGTGGAAGTCTGCACTTTTCAACGTGCTCATGCTTATCCGTCATCTATATATATAAAAGCAAGTCGGGCTGGAGCGATGTATATATAAATATTTAAAAATGAAAAAAGACGTGAATTAATGAGGCACTTCCAGAAATCTCAGAAATTTGAAACTTGGTACGAGGGAAACTGATGACCCCAGGATCCCTAGAAAAATCGGAAATTCTCAAAATTCCCTGAAGGGGGCACGCTGGGGGGGCTCAAATTTTGGGCTCAGCATAAGAACACAGTCGTATAGTATATCCAAAACGATAACCTATAGGTTTCGTGGGCTTAAAAATTTTCGGGAATTTCCTCATTTTTATCCCCCATCCCCCCAAATCAAGATGGCGGCACAACCTGCGAAACGAGGTAGACAATTGAAATTTGGTGAAATTATAGCTTTTGGTCCCTAAACGACGGGAAAATTCCAAGATGTTCAAATTTTTCACTTTTTACCCCCAAAGATATCGAAATACGGAGGCAATTTTAATGACTGTGCAGACATTCCTTTTGAGCTATTTTTTGGCTAAACGGTAAGTCGTATCACAAAACGGATGGCACAATGTCGCTTCAATTCGGAGTGATCTACAACTTTGGTCCTGTGATATTTTGTCGTATCTCTCTCCCTTATACGTTAAATTCGGCCGTATTTCTGGATTGTTCGTAAATTTGGTGATTTTTACAAGTATATTTTATTGTTTGACACACTTATAACAATGATAGGATCATCACGTTGTGTGCGCACATTGGCACGATTAAGGGACATATGTGTACCAAATTTCATGATTCTAGCTTATACATAAGTAGGCAAAATGTAATGTAAAATGTTAAAAATGCACCCAAATTTCACCCTATTCAAAATTTGAACTCAATTTACCCCCTTAATATGGGAGATACGAGGAAATGGTTTAGAAACAAACATGTAGAGCGATAAATGAGGCGTCTGATGGCGCAAACCGTTTCTTAATATCATAAACCGTTTAGGAGATATGAATCTCGAAGTGGAAGTCTGCACTTTTCAACGTGCTCATGCTTATCCGTCATCTATATATATAAAAGCAAGTCGGGCTGGAGCGATGTATATATAAATATTTAAAAATGAAAAAAGACGTGAATTAATGAGGCACTTCCAGAAATCTCAGAAATTTGAAACTTGGTACGAGGGAAACTGATGACCCCAGGATCCCTAGAAAAATCGGAAATTCTCAAAATTCCCTGAAGGGGGCACGCTGGGGGGGCTCAAATTTTGGGCTCAGCATAAGAACACAGTCGTATAGTATATCCAAAACGATAACCTATAGGTTTCGTGGGCTTAAAAATTTTCGGGAATTTCCTCATTTTTATCCCCCATCCCCCCAAATCAAGATGGCGGCACAACCTGCGAAACGAGGTAGACAATTGAAATTTGGTGAAATTATAGCTTTTGGTCCCTAAACGACGGGAAAATTCCAAGATGTTCAAATTTTTCACTTTTTACCCCCAAAGATATCGAAATACGGAGGCAATTTTAATGACTGTGCAGACATTCCTTTTGAGCTATTTTTTGGCTAAACGGTAAGTCGTATCACAAAACGGATGGCACAATGTCGCTTCAATTCGGAGTGATCTACAACTTTGGTCCTGTGATATTTTGTCGTATCTCTCTCCCTTATACGTTAAATTCGGCCGTATTTCTGGATTGTTCGTAAATTTGGTGATTTTTACAAGTATATTTTATTGTTTGACACACTTATAACAATGATAGGATCATCACGTTGTGTGCGCACATTGGCACGATTAAGGGACATATGTGTACCAAATTTCATGATTCTAGCTTATACATAAGTAGGCAAAATGTAATGTAAAATGTTAAAAATGCACCCAAATTTCACCCTATTCAAAATTTGAACTCAATTTACCCCCTTAATATGGGAGATACGAGGAAATGGTTTAGAAACAAACATGTAGAGCAATAAATGAGGCGTCTGATGGAGCAAACCGTTTCTTAATATCATAAACCGTTTAGGAGATATGAATCTCGAAGTGGAAGTCTGCACTTTTCAACGTGCTCATGCTTATCCGTCATCTATATATATAAAAGCAAGTCGGGCTGGAGCGATGTATATATAAATATTTAAAAATGAAAAAAGACGTGAATTAATGAGGCACTTCCAGAAATCTCAGAAATTTGAAACTTGGTACGAGGGAAACTGATGACCCCAGGATCCCTAGAAAAATCGGAAATTCTCAAAATTCCCTGAAGGGGGCACGCTGGGGGGGCTCAAATTTTGGGCTCAGCATAAGAACACAGTCGTATAGTATATCCAAAACGATAACCTATAGGTTTCGTGGGCTTAAAAATTTTCGGGAATTTCCACATTTTTATCCCCCATCCCCCCCAAATCAAGATGGCGGCACAACCTGCGAAACGAGGTAGACAATTGAAATTTGGTGAAATTATAGCTTTTGGTCCCTAACCGACGGGAAAATTCCAAGATGTTCAAATTTTTCACTTTTTACCCCCAAAGATATCGAAATACGGAGGCAATTTTAATGACTGTGCAGATATTCCTTTTGAGCTATTTTTTGGCTAAACGGTAAGTCGTATCACAAAACGGATGGCACAATGTCCCTTCAATTTGGAGTTATCTACAACTTTGGTCCTGTGACATTTTGTCGTATCTCTCTCCCTTATACGTTAAATTCGGCCGTATTTCTGGATTGTTCGTAAATTTGGTGATTTTTACAAGTATATTTTATTGTTTGACACACTTATAACAATGATAGGATCATCACGTTGTGTGCGCACATTGGCACGATTAAGGGACATATGTGTACCAAATTTCATGATTCTAGCTTATACATAAGTAGGCAAAATGTAATGTAAAATGTTAAAAATGCACCCAAATTTCACCCTATTCAAAATTTGAATTCAATTTACCCCCTTAATATGGGAGATACGAGGAAATGGTTTAGAAACAAACATGTAGAGCGATAAATGAGGCGTCTGATGGCGCAAACCGTTTCTTAATATCATAAACCGTTTAGGAGATATGAATCTCGAAGTGGAAGTCTGCACTTTTCAACGTGCTCATGCTTATCCGTCATCTATATATATAAAAGCAAGTCGGGCTGGAGCGATGTATATATAAATATTTAAAAATGAAAAAAGACGTGAATTAATGAGGCACTTCCAGAAATCTCAGAAATTTGAAACTTGGTACGAGGGAAACTGATGACCCCAGGATCCCTAGAAAAATCGGAAATTCTCAAAATTCCCTGAAGGGGGCACGCTGGGGGGGCTCAAATTTTGGGCTCAGCATAAGAACACAGTCGTATAGTATATCCAAAACGATAACCTATAGGTTTCGTGGGCTTAAAAATTTTCGGGAATTTCCTCATTTTTATCCCTCATCCCCCCCAAATCAAGATGGCGGCACAACCTGCGAAACGAGGTAGACAATTGAAATTTGGTGAAATTATAGCTTTTGGTCCCTAACCGACGGGAAAATTCCAAGATGTTCAAATTTTTCACTTTTTACCCCCAAAGATATCGAAATACGGAGGCAATTTTAATGACTGTGCAGATATTCCTTTTGAGCTATTTTTTGGCTAAACGGTAAGTCGTATCACAAAACGGATGGCACAATGTCCCTTCAATTTGGAGTTATCTACAACTTTGGTCCTGTGACATTTTGTCGTATCTCTCTCCCTTATACGTTAAATTCGGCCGTATTTCTGGATTGTTCGTAAATTTGGTGATTTTTACAAGTATATTTTATTGTTTGACACACTTATAACAATGATAGGATCATCACGTTGTGTGCGCACATTGGCACGATTAAGGGACATATGTGTACCAAATTTCATGATTCTAGCTTATACATAAGTAGGCAAAATGTAATGTAAAATGTTAAAAATGCACCCAAATTTCACCCTATTCAAAATTTGAACTCAATTTACCCCCTTAATATGGGAGATACGAGGAAATGGTTTAGAAACAAACATGTAGAGCGATAAATGAGGCGTCTGATGGCGCAAACCGTTTCTTAATATCATAAACCGTTTAGGAGATATGAATCTCGAAGTGGAAGTCTGCACTTTTCAACGTGCTCATGCTTATCCGTCATCTATATAAATAAAATTGTTTCTGTTTGTTTGTCTGTCTGTTTGTCTGTTCCACCATCACGTCGAAACGGCTGGATAGATCTCAACCAAACTTCATATTTAGAGTATACTGACCCCGGGGAAGGTTTCGATATGCATATCATTTTAAAATCTTTGAAAAGACGGGGTTTTATAGGAAAAACGGTTTTCCTCCATTTTCTCTTATACTATTATAGGCAAAATATCGAATTTGTCGTATAAGGACGAGACAAAGCTCAATTTAATCCTCTTGACGCAAAGAACAAAACTCGGTAAGCCCTACGGGCCCGAAAACCATGTTTTAAGGCCCTAAAACCAACCGTTACGGAGATATTGGCACCACACTACCCCTGCTCTAGGAATCGGATAAAGAAATGAACTGCCGTAACCATGGCAACGTCAGCTCCAGGATTCTAGAGCAGTGAGATTATGCATGTACGTTTGGGCATAGCTGTCAACCAAAATAGGTACAAATAAGACTTAATATCTGGGAAAAAAATATACTGTTGTGTAAGGCACTCATAGGACTCCTTTGGGCGGGGATGGAAAGGGGGTGAAGAACGAGTGTAAAAATCTTACTATATATAGAAATGGAAGTGTGTGTGTAAATGACACATCTCCAACTAAACCACTGGAGCAATTTCAACCAAACTTGGTACACGAATCACTTACTATCGGGAGACGATCACTGTGGGGGGTAAGCCATCCCTAGCGCCCTTAAGGGAGAAGGTCAGGGGGGTGGTAGTTACAATAATAATCGAGAATAGTGTCGAATTCATAGTTTTCGGGGTCGCTGAGTTGAAAAGTGATACTCTAGAATTTTTTTAAAATCCAGCCCCCTTTTAGGTTGGGAGCAAAGGGTGGGGGGGTGGGGTGAGATATAGAAATAATTAAAAACAGTTTCGAATCCATAGATTTCAGGGTCTCTGAGATGAATAGTATTACTCCGGATTTTTTGCAAATCCAAGTGGGGAGCGAAGGGGGTGAGATATAAAATTAATCGAAAAACTACATATAAAAATATTATCTTCTTCTTCTTACTATATATAAAAATTGATGTATGTGTGTGCGTGGGTGTGTGGGTGTGGGTGTGTATATGACACATCTCCTCCTAAACCACTGGAGCAATTTCACCAAACGTGGTACACTTATCAATTAGTATCAGGAGACAAACCGCGTGAGGGTAAGACACCCCTAGCACCCTTTTGGCAGGGGGCGAGGGGAGTGGTATAAAAATAATCTTATAAATAAAGTTGTTCGTTTCTGTTTGTCTGTTTGTTTGTTTGTTTGTTTGTTTGTTTGTTTGTTTGTTTGTTTGTTTGTTTGTTTGTTTGGCTTAAGTGCGGCCAATATCCAGTATTCGGGAGATAGTAGGTTCGAACCCCACTGTCGGCAGCTCTGAAAATGGTTTTCCGTGGTTTCCCATTTTCACACCAGGCAAATGCTGGGGCTGTACCTTAATTAAGGCCACGGCCGATTCCTTCCAACTCCTATCCCTTCCCTGTCCCATCGTCGCCATAAGACCTATCTGTGTCGGTGCGACGTAAAGCAACTAGCAAAATAAAAAGAATAAAAATGTTTGTTTGTTCCACCATCACGTCGAAAGGGCTGGATAGATCTCAACCAAACTTCATATTTAGAGTATACTCACCCCGGGGAAGGTTTCGATATGCATATCATTTTAAAATCTTTGAAAAGACGGGGGTCTATAGGAAAACCACAACGGTCTTCCTCCATTTTCTCTTATACTATTGATTTTCTGCAAACTCTGTGGACCGTATGTGAAAGGTCTCTTCATCACAAACAACTTTCGTTGTGTTCATAATTTACCTTACTCTTCAAATGACGGAGAAATTTACTATTTTCTGCCGATACCATGCTCGGCATTGAGGGACCGACAGAGCGATAACGAATATATGGGTTACCATGGCAACGTCTCTGACTGCTTGCCAGCAGGGAAGTAACGTATTGTCATTTTCCTCATCATTCCTTTAAATTCGTGGTTGTTCCTTGGGTAGAAAGCAAGAGAGTCGTCAATCGGCCATTCTGCGGGATATTGGCGGAATATCATTGGAGGTTATAACCGTCCTCGAATAGCATAAGTAATAACACAAATATTCATCTTCTTATCTGATTACCTAAGAATCCCTGCGCCTAAATTTCTCTCCGATTACCGCTTTCTTATATCCATAACTCACTCCGGCATAATTTATTGAGGAGCATTTGATTTTCCAATACATTCACTTGGTATTTATATATTTGTCGTCATCCGGATGTCCTCTGTTATAATCTATTTTCTATTAATTTCAACTTACTAAACTGTATTACTTTCTTCCTTAATTACCACGTATGTATGCGAGTGCTAATCCCGAATGCTGTACACTCTTTCCTTTGAGGAAATATTCTAAGCTATGCAAATGTATAACTTCTGGCCCAGGAAAATTCCGAAATATGGATGCAATTTTAACGGCGGTGCAGACCTTCGTTTCGGGGTAATTGGTGGCTAATCAGTAAGTCGTATCAAAAGTCACAAAGCAAATTGCGTTTCATTTTGGAGAGATCTACAACTTTTGTCCTGTGACTTTTCGTCGTATTTCTATCCCTAATACATTAAACACAAGTTGATTTTGTACTTTTACACGTATATGTTATCATTTGGCACACTTATAGGAAAGGTAGAATCATGACATTCGGCACGCACATTGACATGACCATTGGCAATGTTATAGCCAAATTTTATGATTCTAGCTGTCACATGAGAATCAAAAATATAAAGTAGCATTCAAAAACTGTACAAGATTTCACCCCATTCAATGACTCTAACTCAATCTAACCCATAAATAAAGGAGATACGAGGAGATGTCATAGGACCAACCATGTAGAGCACTGAAAGGGGCGTCTGATGGTGAAGTCCGTTTGTAGATACGTCGTACAGTTGCAAAGCAGTAACTATCGAAATAAAGGTCTACACTTCTAGAGTATGTCTGTACATTGACAATTTTGGCGAAATTTCCGTACAGTTATCCGTTTCAGGTGTAATAATGACCATCTGCATATATTCTGTTTTGGTGTCTGTCTGTTTGTTTGTTTGTCTGTTTGTCTAAAACTTGGAAACTACTGGATATATTTCCACCAAACTTGATATTTAGAATCCATCTGTCCTTTGGTAGGTTTTAGGGCAAGTATTGTTTCTGAATCCCTGAATTGACTGGGGGATTATACGAAACCGAAACCGTCATTTTGCAACCAAACTTAATGTAAATTTAGCTGCCGTAATGGAAATTAATTTCTAGGCCTTTTTCCTCATGTGCATCATTTCAATACGAGGATTAATAAGGGAGATATCATTAACGGACCGTTTTCCGGTACAAGTCCCACCGGACTTAACTCAAGAGCGGGTGCGTGTAAAGCGTATGTTTTACAACTTGAAAACTACTGAAGATATTTGAGTCAAACTTTATATTAACATCCACCTGTCCAACGGTAGGTGTTAATCGTCAATAACATTTCATGTTCCCGGAATGGACTGGCGGTTTATAGGGAACCGAAATGGTGATTTTACTCTTCCAGAATATATACAGTACAAGACCAACCTGACTGGAAATCGACCAAACATGATGGAATTCCATCTCTAAAACTTTTTTTCATGTGCATTTTTTCGACAGGAGGATTAATAAGGGAGATATCATAAACGGTCCGTTTTTCCGGTTAAGTCCAGCGGATATAGCCCAAAAGGTGTTGTACGTGGAGCAGGTTCCTTATTTATCTATGTAAATAAAATCGTAACTACTGTGTGCCTGTACATAGACTATTTTGTCGAAATTTTCGTACAGCTACACGCTTAAGGGGTAATAATGATCATCTGCATATTTTTTGGTTTAGTATCTTGAAAGTTCTACTTTTTACACTTCTCACTGAAAACCCAGATTGCGGCATAATCTGCCAGTCGAGAAAGAAAACTGAAATTTGGCAAAATTTTACGACTTAGCCTGTAACGGGCGGAAAACTTCCAAGAGCTTTAAATTTTTCCCTTTCTATCCCGAAGAATATCGAAATATGGAGGCAATTTTAATGATGGTGTAGACCTTCGGGAAGTATCATCACATAACGGATGGCACAATCCCCGTTCAATTTCGAGTGATCTACAACCTTGGTCGTACGACTTTTTGTCGTATTTATATCCATTTTACGTTTGACTTGTCTCTATTTCTCGATCTTAAGTAAAGTAGTACTTTTCACATACATAATTCATACCTTCCATCACTTAGAGGAAAGATAGAATCATCATACTCTACACGAAAATTGGTCCACCCAGTAGCCATATGTGAGCCAAATGCTATGTATGTAGCTGTCACTTAATTATCCGAAAAGCAATGCAATGTGAGATAATCTTACACAAATTTTACCCAAGTTTCTAACTCAATCTGACCCATGAATAGATGAGATATCATATGACCAGCAATTTAGGCCGCTAAATCCGGCGTCTTATGGTACAATCTTTTCTCGATATGATGTACCGTTTAGAAGCAGTTAATCTGTAAATGAAGGTCTGCAATATTGTAAACAAGCACATACTTTCGTATGTCGAACTATATATATTCACTGATGTCGATTTTGTAGCGATCGAGAAAGGGTGTGTCTGCTATTGTAATCAGTACTCCGCACACCGACTATGACTGGCAGTAGGAATGGAGTCCTTCTCCAATTCCTGTGTAACTGGCATTAATGAGGCAGGCCTACCATTGTAATGAATAATTCACTTCTCGATTTGACTTCCAGAAGGCAAGGGAGCATGCAGCATACAGTCTTTGGCTGTAGGCAAGCGTTCCCGCAGTTATAAACAGATGTACCCATCTAAAATGTGACTGGCATTAGGCATACTGGCCTGCTATTTTGATGGAAACTCATCAACTTGGTGTGACTGGCAGGAAGCTGGCTGGCAGTTGGAAAAGGGGCCTATCATTATAATGATAACTGCACAACTCAATTTTGACTGGTTGTAGGGAAGTTTCCTGCCATTATAATAAAAACTCTTCAATTTGTAATATGTCTGGAGGTAGGAAAGGGGGCCTGCAATTGTAACGGAAACTCCCCAAATAGATTGTGACCGCGCAGTAGGCAATGGGGCCTGCAATTATAATGTAAACTTCCCAACTCGATTGTGAATCGCAGTAGGGAAGTGAGCCTGTCGTTATCATCACAAATCCGTAACAAGCACTTTACACTGGAAACAACGTATGGGGACCTCTGCATATTGTTTCTCGGATAACGCTAAGAGACATGCTATTTTAAAACAATCTTATTTACTGCATGTACAGTATTTACTTCAATATTCGTATACAATGCAGAATACCGTAGCGAAGCACGGGTACATTTGCTAGTTTCTCATAAAGGTAACCGGCTCCCATACGAAGAAAATGAAATTATTAATGTATATTTAGTTTTATAGTTGTATTTTCGCCATGGTACGCTCAAGTTCTTAGAATTGTGGCAACTGCGAACTTTCCCACACTGTATTTAAATTTGTAGCACATTATATTTCCATAAAAACGTGTTATACGATGACAATTAAATGAATAAATTACACGAGAAGTTTTACGTCCCTTGAATTTACATTACTCACCGCATGAAGATACCATGCCTAACCTAAACTATGAGGTCTCATTATCTTAATAACAGTTGTTTACGTAAATCCTGATGTGATAAATTTAAAGAAAAACATCCAATATACTTAAATATAAATTTGTGTCTCTCAACGGTCACAGTTATCCTAAGAATGCCCCCAGTCCTTATGAATTACATTCACAAGTACATTTGTAACATTCGCTTAGCTCGCCTCAATTGATCAGCTGATTGGCTTGGCGCGCTTTCTACAGTACGGCCTGTATATTACGAAGGCATTGATGTAACTTAGAGATTTTCAGGCTGTCGAACCTATCTAATACTATAACATACCTGTAAAAACCCACTGGTATGATATGTTTCGTTCTTGAAGGAAAATCATCAAATTTATATCTTTTATTGATGAGGATTTGTCTTTTATTGATGAGGATGTATGTCTTTTATTGATGAGGAATTATATCTTTTATTGATGAGGATTTGTGTCCTTTATTGATGAGGATTTGTATCTTTTATTGATGAGGATTCATATCTTTTATTGATCAGGATTCATATCTTTTATTGATGAGGATTTATGTCTTTTATTGATGAGGAATTATATCTTTTATTGATGAGGATTTGTGTCCTTTATTGATGAGGATTTGTATCTTTTATTGATGAGGATTTATATCCTTTATTGATGAGGATTGTTCAGAAATATACAAAGATGCACGTTTAAATTCTGTGTATACCTTTTAATACTTGAAATTTAGCATTTATCTTAATGAAGTTCTCCAGTAGTACGTCCTCCTTTCTTGCTAATCCAACAAAGAGTGCGAGATGGTGTAGGATTATAATGCTCGTCATTGGCGTGAGGCCAGTT
Organism: Anabrus simplex; assembly: GCF_040414725.1. NCBI lineage: Eukaryota > Metazoa > Arthropoda > Insecta > Orthoptera > Tettigoniidae > Anabrus > Anabrus simplex. Next base: position 574,137,036 of record NC_090265.1, read on the forward strand.
GGCTAGTTTGTCGGTTGCTTTCCGTTACGTCATATTTTGGCTACTTTGAATTGTACTTTTAGTTTTATTATTATTATTATTGTTATTGTCATTGTATTTGAATCGTTTTGGAAATTATATAGGGGTTTTGAATGAGTCCGACTCGTTGGCTGAATGGCCAGCGTACTGGCCTTCGGTTCAGAGTATCTCGGGTTCAACTCCCGGCCGGGTCGGGTATTTTAATCGCTTCTGATTAATTTTTCTGGGCTTGGGGACTGGGTGTAAGTGTCCGTCCCAACACTCTCCTCATTGTATTCAGAAAACATACCACACTAACAGCCACCACAGAAACATGCAATAGCGACTACATCCCTCCATATAGGGTTGGCGTCAGGAAGGGTATCCGGCCGTAAAACAGGGTCAAATCTACACGTGATACGCAGTTCGCACACGCGATCTCACAGACGTGGTAAAAGCTGTAGGAAAAGAAGAAAGAAGAAGATAGGGGTTTTTAATTAGCACTTAATGGACTGCCTAGTTTATCGGTAATTTTCCGTTACGTCAGTTTTCGGTGCCGTCAGCACCATCTGTGAAAGTGTATTGGTACTTTTATTATTATTATTATTATTATTATTATTATTATTATTATTATTATTATTATTATTATTATTATTATTATTATTCTGAAACATTTTTTGTCCCACAGGAGTTCTGTTACATGACGGAAAATCTAGAGAGATAAGGCTGGTGTATTTGAGCACCTTCACATACCAGTGGATTGAATAGGGATTGAACCCGCCAACTTCAGCTCAGAAAGGCTGCACTCTACGATCCGAGTCTCTGAATCTGGTAAATAGGTTCTGACAACAGTAATTTGCTCTCCGAACCTGGGCCCGAGGACGCGAGAATTTGGTAGGTAAGAGACAGCCAGCCCTTTCTCTTAAATTGTCCGATTTTATGCTCATAACCGGGTAATGGTATTTGTATAAGCATAAAAGAGAGGAACAGTGGGAAAGTTGCGTGAGTCCCCGTCGGTCGTTTACTCGGGGCGGGATAAATTACGATGAAAACTGGAAACCTTTTCTGAGAGGGAGTGACAGAAAATTATTCAAAAGTGTTCCACCCTTCCAGCTGTTTAACATACAGAGACACACAGGTTATTCGTTTACAAAAATGAGAAAAAAAAGAAAACACAAATATGTTTTAAAACTGAAATATAATATTTTTTATTTTTTTTATAGCCTAACAGTTATTTGTTTTGTGATTGACACTAGTTAGAAATGTCTTGGAAGGAAACAGTTACCATCTTCTATGTGGAGCGTTGGTCAGTTTAAGATGAACACAGCATCACTCTGAATACTTGATATATGTTCTATCTGCATGCTCAAGACCCTGAAAGGCGTGACAGCCATTCCAAAATAACCCGGGGTGTGTTTCCCCATTGCTGTCGCAGGACTACATTGTCGTATTGTGCGGCTATTGGCACCGTAATTATAGCTATGCGATATTAGTTTACTGTCCGGCTCCATGGCTACATGCTTATCGTGATGGCCTTTGGTCACAGGGGTCCCGGGTTCGATTCCCGGCAGGGTCGAGAATTTTAACCTTCATTGGTTAGCTTCCCCCTTTTTTTTTGCTATTTGCTTTACGTCGCACTGACACAGATAGGTCTTATGGCGACGATGGGATAGGAAAGGCCTACGAGTTTGAAGGAAGCGGCCGTGGCCTTAATTATGGTACAGCCCCGGCATTTGCCTGGTGTGAAAATGGGAAACCACGGAAAACCATCTTCTAGGCTGCCGACAGTGGGACTCGAACCCACTATCTTCCGATTACTGGATACTGGCCGCACTTAAGCGACTGCAGCTATCGAGCTCTGTGGTTAGCTTCCCTGGCACGAGGGCTGGGTGTATGTGTTGTCTTCATCATCATTTCATCCTCATCACGATGCGCAGGTCGCCTACGGGAGTCAAATCAAAAGACCTGCACCTGTCGAGCCGAACCCGTCCTGGTATCTCCCGAGACTAAAAGCCATACGCCATTTCATTAGTTTTACTCGAAGTTTGAACCACAGGGACGTGACTTTTCATTTCAAAAACCTCATAACCCATGTATACTGGCCGGGATTCGAATCATGGCCGACTTGGTGAGAGGTCAGTGGCGGTGCCTCTCTTCTACAGTAGAAAAAAAGGAAAGAGAAATAAAATATAAACCATTTTCATGAAAGTGCCACGCAACACTTCTTTTTTTACAAGTTGCTTTATGTCTTATTGCGACGATAGGGCAGGAAAAGGCTAGGAGTGGGAAGGAATCGACCGTGGACTTTATTATGGCTCAGCCCCGACATTTACCTGGTGTAGAAATGGGAAACCACGGAAACCATCTTCAGGGATGCCGCCAGGACGTTTCAAACCCAAGCAAGCAAGCTAACATTACGCGACCCATACCGCGCAGCCACTCTCTTGGTTGATACAAACATTTAAAAAACATGAAAAAGTTATAATATTTTATTATCTTACTTTACTCACTTGGTTTTAGGGGAATGTTCACTCATCCGAAGGATCAACTATCAAGGGATTAAGCTCGGATACCACCGAGCTCGATAGCTGCAGTCGCTTAAGTGCGGCCAATTTCCAGTATTCGGGAGATAGTAGGTTCGAACCCCACTGTCGGCAGCCCTAAAGATGGTTTTCCGTGGTTTCCCATTTTCATACCAGGCAAATGCTGGGGCTGTACCTTAAGACCACGGCCGCTTCCTTCCCACTTCTAGCCCTTTCCTGTCCCATCGTCGCCGTAAGAGCTATCTGTGTCGGTGTGACGTAAAACAACTGGCAAAAAAAAGCTCGGATACCTTCGTTTCTTTAATATTACGTACCTATTTGCCTTGTGTTTACAATTATCATTACTACTGCTATTTTATTCTAACAGATAATTATTATTTTCTCTAACGTTGTTTAAAATGCACAGTGAATACTATAATTTAAAAAAGGGTGTAAGTGCAAAAGTGTAAAATCATAGAAAAGAAGAAAAACAACATTTGTTAACGGTAACATTTTAAAATAAATTAGCGCACGCGTTTAAAGAAAGCTAGTTGCTTAGGAACATATTTAATAGGTATCTTCGCAGAGAAAACAAAACTTCAATACAAAACACTTGAATGAAAACTAAGAATGAGTCTGCGTACTACGTTCTTGGAACTAACCAGTGTCTCAACATTCGTTACGAAACTTATTATGTTTCTAATGTTGATACAGCCCCAAGTTTAGTAAACACAAAACTCCAAACCTTCTCCATAAGCTTGTGTAATTACATTGATTGATTCTTCTGGCAAATTAGGGATCGTTCTCTCAAAACCCTTTATTGTCACTTGTGATGCGGTTTGTGCACTTCTTTTACTGCTTCTCCGAAGTTACTAGATCTTGCCGATGTCTTCTAGTTTTGACAATGTTGCAGGTAATACAGATAGAAATATCATTAAAATACTTCCTTACAAGCAACTCATAGATTTTCACTCATGATTTTAATCCAGGAAGCTTGAGAAACATATAAATTTCCAGTATTCACAAAGGTATCACAGAGGAACTGTCTTTCGAATTTCTCATGCCCATTGCACAATATCTACAGATACAGCCTTTGGTATCGCTACCCTATTCTTTACTGCCATCCGAACGGCCGAACTCACGTTAATGAAGAAAAAAGTAACATCTGCACCAATTCTTGAATATCACGGTGGAGAACTGTCACTTCCTGGAATCCGGTCACCCTAGTATCTTCAAGACTTACGTTTTCAATAGCTGCTCGCTCAACTACGTCAACAGACGGCTCTCGCACACCTAATAACATTGAATCTGACAAAGTGGGATGCGCATTCGTTGTCTACGAGAACAACAGCGAAGTGTTTTCATCCCAATACGAATTGTCATCCAGCTGCTCAGTAAGTTATTCAAGCCGAGCTGTGGGCCATCAAGTCTGCTGTAGAGTGGTGTGAACATAACAGGAGTGCTCGGACACTAAAGCTAGCCATACACGTACTGGAAATCCTTAAGGAGAAAGCCTCCGGGATTTCCTTGGGGTTTTCCTCAACCGAACCCTCGCCCACACACGGAGAGGATGTCCTTGAGGAAATATCATGGTAATGTTTTGAACTCGCTTGCCACAAGCAAGGCTCATTCTGGTATATTTGTATTAATTCTGTTAAAAGTTTTCGAGACATGACGAAAAAGGACACTCCCGACAGTCAATTCTTTTTACAAATCCTCAAGACCTACTGCCGTCAACACATACACGCAGCTAGAGACTGGAAAAATCCCACCTGCTTGGCCTCAAGGCGGGAAAGAATTTAATTTTGTTCGGGATTTTTGGACCTCTTGCATCCAGCGCGGCCTCAAGGACGCCGCCACTCACGGTGGGGAATTCCTCAAGGATTGGACTGTTCAGGCCGAACCTTGAGGAAATACCGCTCGTGTATAGCCGCCTTAAGTGACTGGTAGGCTGCGATGAACACATTCAACGACAAGCACAATAGCATTCCAATATCAGCTGCTATAAGATCTAGAGCACATCGGTGCCACCACGCCTGTCTTTCCTGGATTCGAGGACACACCGGTTCTCCTGGAAACGAAAAGGCAGACATCCTCGCGAAAGCAGCCTCCTCATCCAACATAGAAATTACGTACAAAAAAAAACATCCCCAAGCCATGCAAAAGCCCAAGTCAAAACACATCTAATATGATAGTGGAACAACCTCTGAACATCAAGTACAAAAGGGTCTGTCTGTCACAAGACAATTCATTTTCCCGACTCCAGCGCAAAACATTAATGCCCGAATTCATTCTCACTCAGTTTCTCTCTGGCCATGGAAAGTTTAAGTGCTACTTCGAACGCTTTAAAATTAACATTGTAGGCGATTACTTGTGCTTTTGTCGATCTTCTCAAAGAGTGGACCATTTACTGTTGGACGGTGCCATGTTTGGAAGGACAAAATTCGAACTTCGATGTTTCCTAAGCAATTGCAATTATATCATTGGTTTAGGAAATCCTGGTGTTACAAATAGTTCCTTAAGTATATTTAAGTATATTTACCACTTCTTCAATAATTTAGTTTCCTAATTTTGTGTCAGGGACCAATAATTAATTAACTGATCAATATAACTCGAATATACTCATGTGCAATAGGCTTCAAACTGTTAGAATGTTCTACAATAAACCTTGAAATCAGTTTACACCTTATTAAAGACATAACGATGTTTTTGTTAGCTAAATATGGTTAAAGGTTCTAAGTCCTTCCGAACAAATATCTTTTTTGCATTCTAATAAAATTATTCACCCGAAATCTCTACAAAGTTATCTGATCATAATGAAGACAGTTGTATCTAGTGAAGAAAAGTGGAACTGTGACACTTTTTATTACACGTATTACTGTCGATACAACTTGCTCAATCCTTAGGTTGTTCTAAAACTTATTCCTTCAACCTTTTTGCTACAAGCCCTTTACAATGTATTGGGTTGTTTCATAGACTCTTTTTAACTGAAAAACAAACATTTTCAATTCTGGCACTTATTTTTTTGATAGTATTCGAATTGATTAACGAAATATATAATTAAGCTTATCTTGCATATTCTGAACTTATATTTAACAATGCTTATGATCATTGCAGAGTATATGCCTGCGATATATGGCTGTTGATATCGCTGAGCGTGCGTCACTTTTCACCAAGCATGTCCTCCGAAAAAGCTTATTCTACATTAAAAGGTGGAGTTGTCATGATGTGAGAAATGCATTATGTTACCACTCCATGTGGTTAGAACGTGCCACATTCCCACGTTTATGTGGGGTCGGCTGAGCAACCAAGATCAATTTAGGACTTAGCCGGGGGGTTTAATATGTGATCCCACGTGAATTCGCACAGATTCAAGTGGCTGGACCACTGTGCCAGCGCCCACCCTTCCCGCTCCCCCCTTCCCCCTACAACGCCCCTCTCTCTCTCTCTCTCTCTCTCTCTCACACACACACACACACACACACACTCAAAGGAAATTACTATCAGCTAAGTTATCATATTTCAAACATTACAATATATTATACGTTTTTGCTTTTCTTTCAGAGGACATATTTGACCAAATGTGACACACGGACAACGTTAACTTCAGAGCACGAAAATTAAGCCTAGTTGTGTATTATATATTTCGTTAATCTATTTGAATACTGTGTATGTTGGGTATTCAGCCCTAAGGCTGGTTGATCCTCTACAGCTCCACCAACAGCTGTCATAGATAGCCTAGGTGTCAATAAAAAGTCATACAAGGAGTGAGGTAGTTTTCCGTTGCTTTCCTCACTGAGCCAGAAGTTGCTATTACATATCAGTCTGCCAGGCCTACTGAAATGCATGCACCAACCGACCCTATGAGTGATATTTTCACACCATTCATAACATTGACTGGCTGCATATGGAATGGTATTATTAGAATCGCTCATACCTCGGTCACTTTCGTACTGTCAAAGCCAAGGCTGAGACTGACACAAGTCAGTGAAAGTAAAAAGTTTATTCTACCTCACATCAGAATACACAGTGCACTATAAACACTACATCCTGCCAACAAAGGCATATTTGAATACTATAACGTTTAAAAAAATTAAGTGCCAAAATTGAAAATGTTAGGTTTTCGGTTAAAAAGGGTCTATGTAACAATACAATACATGTTTAAAGGGCTTGTAGCAAAAAAAGTTGAAATAAGTTTTTAGAACAACCTAACGATTGAGCTGGTTGTATCATCAGTAATACGCGTAATAAAAAGTGTCACAGTTATGTTTTGTTTATCCATATACAGGTTGCTCAGCTATATGAGTGATAGAGGGTACGTCATACTGATAAATAATTTGAAGAAATAATTTGATATCACATACGGCTGTCTATCAGTGGCTGAAGTTACCAATTAGATCGCTTAGCGGGCGAATTCAAATGGTTTTTGCGAGGCGGTTTTGCTAAATCTCAATGTCAATTCTGTTCTTTTGATACATCTGCTGAAGTATGTACGGTTTTCTTTATGTTGTTATTTCAAGATTTGTTCTCTTATTCTGGTCTAACGTATCTAGGTACCTTGTGCACCAACACTACTTAGGAAACTGTTAGTGAATACTTAAGCATATGCTATATTTCACTCAAATGTTTTACACATGAATAGGTAACGAATAGATTGTCATAGTAGATAAATAGACGAAATGATTATACATATATATTTAGAGTTCTGTATTTAAAATCAATTTATTGTCAATGAGGAATATCGTACTGCCACTTCCTATTGTGTTTGGGGATTCCCGTGATGGAAGCGCTCCACGTGGTGGGCGGTATTAGCATTTGTGCTGATGGCGGCACATTCAGACATGCTCGTGAATTATTCAGCCTTTCTCTTCCCACACTGTCGCAGAGGAGCGAGTAGCACTGGGTGGGGAGTTGCGAGATTAAAGTCGGTTTGGCTTTTAAGAAGGGCAAACATTGCTCCCGCTTCGCTGTCAGCGGTTAACAGAGCAAATACGGGTCCTTTAGTCGTAGCGGGATCATCAGAACAAAATCTGTAGTTGTAACTCACCTGGTTAAAGTATCGCCCACATGGTAGCCACGTGTGTGTCTATGGAGGAGAGCTTTTCTGAACTCCTCACGTTCTCAACTTATATAAATACAGTTTCCAATGTAATTTTTAAAAGTTCTCGGACTCTTAAACGAATCCATGTAATGTGCAAAATACCACTCACTCATCACTAGAAAATAGAACTCAGAGAATTAGAGTAGGTTAAGCGTTATCTGTTTCTGTAATGATTAAGAGGGGTGTCCCGCAAGGCAGTGTTGTCGAACCTCCGTGTTTCCTTATATATATGACTATCAATTACCCGCGGCTTCGTTCGCGTGGATTTCGCAATTTGATCAAAGAAATCGTTCCTCGGCATTGTACTAAGACATTATCTGAAAATTCCTAAAGTATAAAACTCACCCAAAAATTGAGTTTCATGTACCCCAGAAATTCTTTGTAAATCATGTTTGTGGTATTACTTTTTTGGGCTAAGACGACCATGCGACATAGATCTGTACATGTGAGAAACAGTCTTCTGTCAAGTCGAAAAAATAAATAAATGATCCTTTATTTTTAAAGGAGATTCTAAATACCTATTCGCACATCTGTTACATCTTCAGTTTTTGAGATATACATAAGTATCCTCATAAAAATAATTCAACCACCTTATCAGTGCTTCCCCCACACCCACCCCCATCTGAGTGTATATTCCTAAACCAAAAATACATGTTCCTTTATTTTTAAAGGAGATTCCAAATACCAATTTTCACGTCTGTTACATCTTCAGTTTTGAGATACTGGTACATGTATCCTCATGAAAAGGAATTAAACTCCTTTTTCACCGCCCCCGCCACCAAGTTGATTACGAAAATGTTCCAAACTTCAGGTGGAAAGATTTTGAAGTAAGAAGACGAGCTGTTCGACTAAGCGGAATGTTTCGAGTTTTTCAATGGAGAGGTGCTTGGAATGACATTAGTAGACGAATCAGCTTGAGTGGAGTCTTCAGAAGTAGGAAATATGAAATAACTACAGTATAACGTTAGTATTCAAGAGAACAAACACGGGCAAATATTCATTTTTAGGAGTATAAATTAAGGATTTGAATAATTTATCGAGGGAGATGTTTGTTAAATATTCAGTTTCTTTGAAATAATATAAGAACAGGCTACGTAAAGAACTGATAGGGTATGTGATTGGGCAATGGCTCTAAATGCAGATCAATGGAGACTGATTGATCACATTGCCATGGGAAACACCAAACGAATTATAGAAATATTCAGCGTGAAGCTTCACTTACGCCACAAGTAACAGCTAAGAAACCATTTGGAAAAAACCAACCCGTAAGGGGTAAAAATAATTGGTTTGAAACTCCAAAACACAGAGCCAAGTTTCGGAGTGTTAGGTCGTGGTATGCCTTGATACTTAACTCAGGTTGCAGACTGGAGTAAAAAGTCATTCATGTGCCGCTTGGAAACGTTGATAACCGGGTGAGTTGGCCGTGCGGTTTGGGGCACGTGGCTGTGAGCTTGCATCCGGAAGATAGTGGGTTTGAATCTCACTGTCGGCAGCCCTGAAGGTGGTTTTCCGTGGTTTTCCATTTTCACACCAGGAAAATCCAGGGGCTGTACCTTAATTAAGGCCACGGCCACTTCCTTCCCATTCCTAAGCATTTTCTATCCCATCGTCGACATAAAACCTATCTGTGTTGGTGCGATGTAAAGCAAATAGCAAGAACAAACGTTGATATATCTCCTGCCAAGTCTTTCTCTACTGTATGTTGTGCAGGCAGACTATTTTTAAGATAGAGTAGAGAATTTTACGTGTTTGATGTCGCAAAAATGTGATAATCTATCAATGAAATATGCACCTGTGAAACATGTACTTTTATTGACGGTGTAGTGATGGCTGTTAGGAGAGACGGTAGTTGTCTTTCTCCTCATTCTCTTATTATATACCGCACACAAGCGAAGCCAAGAATTTAGAGTGAGTGTAGTAAATGAAATATCTACTGACGGATGTAGGTTCAAGCTGTATTCTCTAATACTTCGCTAAAATGTCTAAGCCTAATAAGTTCAATATAATTTGTAAATTGATGAGGGTGGAGAATTATTTCCTCGCAAGTTTCATTTTGTAAAACCCATGAAAAGAAGGAGTTTAATTTTTCCAGCAGGGAATTCTCAAACTCCGCCATATTTTAATATTGATCGTGTCATTGCTTGCTTGACTCTGTTTAACAGTTGGTTGGGCATTCATTTCTTCTACCCAAGGTTATGGGATCGAATTTCAGCATAGCTGGCCCCTATTAACGAATACTCATATGTGTGGGATGTGTGTCATTATATTTATAGCATATTAATGAACAGATAAATGGAGAGGTCAATGCTGAGAAAGATAGGAAGAGGGCAGAAGGCATGAGATCAGTCACAAAGGTTAATGATGTACTGGAGAGAAAGGCTATCTTGGCGGTAGGCTGGGCATGTCGTTCGTGAGAAAGATGACAAATGGAAAAACTGGTATTGGATTGGAGTCCAAGAAAGCAATATAGACAAGGGGGGCGATAACTGAAGTGATGGGGGTAATAAAGACATTCGGAAAATTACTGGAGTTCACAGCAGAGAACCACCCAAAAACGGTTCACCTGTAAAGAACGTGACGAATTAATTAGACTTCAAGAAGCCACTCCATTTTCATAGAATTGGCTGCTGCTTTTGCTGCTGATAATAATTAATGTAATTAATGATGGAAATAGTAGGCATGAAAGTAGCTTTAATAATTGCTTGTACAAATAAGTGCAATCAAAGTCAGGAGGATATTCGCAATCAGGAGATACTTTCAGAGATGACCTCGATGGATGAAGTTGCTCTTAAGAACCGGTGGTGGAGCAATATGAGGAATAGATTACCTACGAGAATAATGGACTCAGCCATGGAAGGCAAGAGAAGCAGAGAGAAACGAAGGCGATGGTGGTTAGACTCAATTTTTAATGATAAAAATGTAAATGTTTAAAAGTTTTGGAACTATGCGCTTCCTTCATATTCCAGCAATAGATTGTATCACAATTTGTATGTCTACCTCTTAGTCCCGTTATAGCCTCGCGGATGAGGTGAGAAGAAATTATACGGCATGTTTTTCAGGCCGGATGCCCTTCCTGACGCCAGCCTCAGTAAGAAGCTAATGAAGATGAAATGAATGATGGTGTACGAATTTGGATAAGGAGGCGGACTCCAATCTGGCTGGTTCAGTCCTGGCTCAGTAAGGGGATTTCTGAATGTGCTCAAATACGTCAGCCTCGTCTCGGTAGATTTACTGGCACGTAAAAGAACTCCTGCGGGATTAAATTTCGACACCACGGCGTCTCCGAAGACCGTAAAAGTAGTTAGTGGGATATAAAGCCAATAACATTTATTATGATTAAATTCAGTGTTTTTAATATCTGTACCATGAATTTACTATCATATTACTATCTTGTTTAGAATTCGCTGTACATGCATTCATTGTTTCTTATTATTTTTTTTGTTTTTGTTTTAGGTAAGCTCCCTCTTCTTGCTTGAGACGTCTATACGCACATGGTGAGTTTATTAATACTCTTACAGTCTAGCTCTCCGAGCTATCCCCTTCCTCCTGCGGTGCTCAACCCAAAGGTTGGTTTGTGATGCTTTTCCGAACCATCCATGAACTGGGAAACTGAAGAATGAGGAAAGAGACTTATTTCTTTCATCTGCAAAAGTAAAGGACGGTACTTTATCTTCTTCTTCTTCTACTACTACTACTACTACTACTACTACTACTACTACTACTGCTGCTACTACTACTACTAAATGTTTTCATTCCTCCCCTGAAGGGGGAGGCGGGCCGCCTGGACGGTGACGCCGTCCCTCAGGCCAGGTGATTTGTTGCGGTGAAGATGATGTGCGGAGAAGGTGAGAGGGTTGACGGCCGTGGCCTATCCACTAGGAACTGTCCCGGTGTTCACCTTAGTGGAGGAAAATGGAAAACCACGGAAAACCATTCTCAGGACAGCCGACGGTGGGGACCAGCCTCTCTCCGTCTCGCAAATGCAGAGGCGTAGAGCCACGGTCACCTCTCCTCTCCTCTGCTCGGTTGGTAGGTCGGAGTGCAGAGCCGTCGGACCAGCCGAAGCCCGCTCTGCAACATTCGACCCGCTCTTTATCTACGTCCATAAGGCTCCTTCCACTGTTGTAAGAGTAGCCTAAACGTTTGTTTACCGAACATGCTTCTATCGATGTTTGTTCTTAACAGGACATTAGTATTCGTTTGAAGAATCTGGAATTTTTTCACCAAGTTTTCTCTTCTGCTAGCGACGAGGATAGGAATTGTGCCGGCTGCCGAACCTTGTCGCAATTCTCTGGGGCAATGATTAATGACTGACAGATGAAATGAAATGATATTGGGGAGTGTTGCTGGAATGAAAGATGACAGGGAAAATCAGAGTACCCAGAAAAATCCTATCCGGCCTCTACTTTGTCCAGCACAAATCTCACATGGAATGACCGGGATTTAAACCGCGGAACCCATTGGTGAGAGGCCGGCGAGCTGCCACCTGAGCCACGGTGGTGGTGATGGTGATTATTGTTTTAAGAGGAAGGACAACTAGGCAATCATCCTGTATATAGGCCTAATACTAATCAGAGAGAAAAGATGGAAGGGATCTGACACTTCGAAAAATGAAGGTATCGACCAAAGGAAGGCAAATGCCACGAAGGACGTCAAAATGAAAGACATCCTAGGCCTCACAACCTAATAACGTCGGGGTCGGTAAAGAACAAGACTTGACCAAGGGAGGTCAGATAGGATAGATGAAAGGAGCCTGGCAAAAGTATGTGGAAGCCATGCCAGGCTCAGCTCAGGGTCCCTTGGTCGCCAACCTACGCTCCCAAGCTAAGAGGCCCTGAGGCCCCTTTAACTCACCTCTTACGACTGATACGGGATACCATGGGTGTCGTTCTACCGCCCCCACCCACAGGGGGAGAGGTAGCCACGGAGGCTCCTCAGCTAACAGTAATAGACAAATTCTATAAAGAGAAGTATAGTTTGTAGAATACATTTATTCTTTTAATTCATCCGTTCTTATCACGCAAAGCAATTTTCTCCTCCTCCTCTCTCCGTACAAAGGCCCTTTGCCAGGGGCATGGTGACGACGACACAGTCCTTCTCCAGTTTTTGCTATCCAGTTATTGCTAGTTATTAACCAAATCTATGTCGTCCAGCATTTAGGAATTCGATCACCGAGTCTCTTGCCATTTACTATGCCTTCTATTATGAAGAGTTCGAAGGAGCCTCTTCTTACTAAGAGAAATCATTTTGTTTTACTTAATGATTTTATTTGTGAACACGATTTTTCACCTGCCGCTCTTAGTAGCTAGGGGCTGCCTGGTCGAGGCGGTAAAGGCGTGCTCGGTTCACCCAGAAGAACGTAGGTTCGATTCCCCGTCAGGAAGTCGTAAAATTTAAGAATCGAGATTTCCACTTTCGGAGGTGCACATGGCCCTGAGGTTCACTCAGCCTACACTAAAGGCAGCCGGGCGTAGAGCTAACCACTCTACCCCACTAAGTGCCGAGGTTACGGATAGTGGAAGCCCTTACCTTCCACCCCTCCAAGGTCCTTCATAGCCTGTACGGAGATGACTTTGCTTTTGCTTTTCTCTCAGTAGTTGTCTTAGAGTTATCTACCTATAAACCGAGCAAGTGGCTGCACGTTTAGGGTCACGTAGCTGGCAGCTTGCATACATACAGATAGTGGGTTCGAACTCCACTGTCGGCAGTCCTGAATGCGGTTTTCCGTGGTTTCCACATTTTCACACCAAGCAAATGCTGGGGATGTATCTTAATTAATGCCACGGTCACTTTCTGCCCGCTCCTAGCCCTTTCCTATCCCAGCCTCGTGTAGGTAGATTTGCCGCCTTGTAAAAGAGAACTCCTGCGGAATAAAAGTCCGGCATCTCAGCGTCTCCGAAAACCGCAAAAGTAGTAAAAGTAGTAAGACCAATAATATTATTATTTATTTGAAACAATATTTTATTCTGACGTTTTAGTCGGCTGAATTTAGCAACACCTGTGGCGAGGTAACCTATTATAAATACGTTTGCAAACGATTTCTTTAGTGGTAATTCTTTCACCTGTTTGCTTTAATTATGTCGGAGAATTTTACTATGATGTTATTTTCTTACGAAGTCTGTTATGGCTCACCTTCCATTCTTCTTTTGAGAAATATATTTAATCAACAATTGTTTTGCACCGGCCTTTTCCTCACCCTACGCCTACGAGTGTAAGTTCTTAGTCCACTGCTGAAATGAAATGCCCATGCTGACGGTATTCAAGTAGATATCAGCGTTTTGTTAACCTAATTTCATTCCGAGTCGAGGAACATGCAACATCATGAAGAGAATGGCGTGTTTCGGTACTTTTGTCTTTTATGTTCAACCAATTTGTAGTAAATATAGCTTCAATGTCATTTGGAAACAATGGAAAAATAGTTACAAGACGCAGTGTTGTTTCAGATCATTGGTCGTTATACTGAATTTTATAGACGTCAGATGACTGTGAAGCTGTTACATTTTTACGACTATCCCTTGCCAAGCAGACTGCTTTTAGAAGTAGGATGCGGTTCTTCTTTCGATTTCATTGAAATGTTATATGGGACTCATTCAACAATTTATTGCCCTGTATATCCTATCTGATAAAGCAATACATACAGTATTTAAAGTACACAGCATGAAATATTATCAGAGGTAAAATACTTCCCTCCTCATCAGATACGATAATTACCTGAATGATTCTATACCGTGAAGCATAAATAAAATAGTCTGTAGTAATATCGGGAGAGCTCCAGAATTTATCTGGAGAGAATCTGAAGATCGAGTAGTATACAATTTGACTATCTTGCCAACATTAAATGATGATAATACGCAGAACTTCATTATAGACTTATAAATTTCAGTGTTCAGCCTCCAAGTCTCTGTGAATTAACTAATCGCTCTCACAATCGTCTATTTGCACCTAGCTCTGTAGCCTCGTCTTTTTTCCCATCCCTTATGACTAGATCATTAAAAACTGAACCTAATCATCGTCACCTTTGTCACCCTTTATTTCTCTTACCATTCATAATCGAGTCAGGTATTTTCTTAGCTAACCTATCCAATATTTTATATTCAGGGGGTCACATGGACTGTATCGCTATTGGCATATGGAGGCTTTTAAGAGGCTAGATCATGGGAGACTTGTGACAAGAATGAGGGCTATTGCACTAGACATAAGAGTGGTTGAAAGGCTGGTTAAGTTTCTGGAAATAGAATCCTGAGAATTGTGGCAGGTGAAGTATTAACTCGTTCTGTACTGAATAAGAAGGGGGGGGGGTCCACAAGGCAAAATTGACTCTTGAAGGATACTTAAAGGATATAAGTGAACAACCGCAATCACAGAGAAGGCTGTTTGCAGATGATGTTATACTGCACAGAGTAGTAAATAATTATTTAGTTTAATTTCCGGGTTGAACCGCGTTGTTGTTGTTGTTGTTGTTGTCTGTACTTTGCGTACAGTTTGCCGACGTTTCGAATACATTGCAGTATTCTTTGTCAAGGTGACTTGTGCAGACATTAACAACACGGTTCAACCCGGAAAATAAACTAAATAATTCTACACACCGTGGAAGCTTCACCTCAAAGAGTAGTAAATAAATTGCAGGACAGTGAGCAACTTTAAAAAGACTTCGACAAGGTTGGGAAATGGACAGTGGACAATGGTTTGATGGTAAATGGGATGAAGTCAGAATGTAAGTTTCATCAAGAGGAAAAATGTCCTCTCAGTTTTTTATATTTTTTTATTCGGGGCGTCGACCTAAGATCTTTTGCCCCTACTTTGTACCATATGTTTTGAAACTGCGTGTATTTGGAAATGGCGGAAGTGTAAAGTGTTGAATGTGAGGAAAGGAATAGTAAGGACTACACAAACACCTAGTCCCCAGGATATTAATCATTTACAATTAAAACCCCCTTACCCGGCCGGGAATCGAACCCGGGGCTGTCGGGTGACAGACGGACGCGTTGCCCCCTACACCGTGGGGCCGGACTCCTTTCAGTTTTAATTACTATCTTGATGGGATGAAAGTACCTGACGGTGATCACTCTAAGTACATGGGTGTTAATATAAGGATAGGTAAGGTAAGGGTTATTCTGCCCGAAGGCAGGTCCGAACCTCCGCAGAGGCGTTTCTGAGCCGGAGTTTACGTGCGGTAGGGTGGCCAGTTCCTTTCCGCCCCTCCATTCCCTTACACCCCACCAACAGCGCGTGGCAACCCATCCAACTCCTGACCACGCCCAATGTTGCTTAACTTCGGAGATCTCACGGGATCCGGTGTTTCAACACGGCTACGGCCGTTGGCTTAATATAAGGAAAGAGGCTGTAAATACAGTTTACAGATCTCTTCATATGCTTATGAGGGTATTCAGCGGTTGTAGATAAGGAGGTAAAGGAAGAGGACAAGACTCCAATTAGTGTAAGGTTCCAAGGTATGGGATCCATGCCAGGACTACTTGATACGAAAACTGGAAAATATCCAAAGGAACGTAGCACGATTGGTTGTGAGTGTTTTCCGATAAAAGAGTAGTATTACGTGTTACGGAGTTTTCCGTGGTAGTTAGAGGTGAAAGAAGGTGCTGGGATGAATTTGAATTAGCGGAGGTGTACCGCCCGGTACATTACGAAATAGTTCCAGACTTTTGACCGGGAAGATTTTGGAGCAAGGGGACGAACCGCTCCACTCAGTGGGATGTTCGGAGCAGTCAGTGGAGAAATGAAATACATTAGTAGACGAATAAGCTTCAATGGAATTCTTAAAGGTAGGAAAGGTCACAATATGAAAATGAAGTTGGAATTCAAGAGGACAAATTGGGAATTGGTGATTAGAATAATGTATCCAGAGGAATGTACGATCAGCTTCCAAGTTATTTGACATCATTTAAGAAACGGCTAGGTAAACAACTGATAGGGAATGTGCCACCTGGGCGGTAGTCCTAATTTCAAATCAATGTTGACTGATTGCTTGATTGGATTGATTGATTGATTGATTGATTGATTGATTGATTGATTGATTGATTGATTGATTGATTGATTGATTGATTGATGTTATTTATTTATTTATTTATCTATTTATTTATTTATTCCCCATTCGCCTCTCATTGCTCCACGACCTAGGCGTGTTTATCACGTACAGTTTCGTCTATCGATTTCATTACCAACTTGGCCTCTATATCCCCACGTCGATATTCTCCTGCCATTGTTCCCTGCAGTTTGTACCAGCAATATTTCTCGCTTTTTCCATGTCAGTTACTTTCAGCTTATGAATGAAATATCCTGAGTCCACCCGGCTTTCATTCCCGTACATCAAAGTCGATTTGAAAACAGACCGATGTAAAGATAGTTTCATCCCAGAAATCACTTCTTTCTTACAGAATACCGTTGATCGCAATTATGAGTTCACTGAATTACATTTTGCCCACGTTGATTCAATTCCACTAGTACAGGTTTTGATTAAAATTAAAATTGCATGGAAAAGAATTCGTTTCAACATTAACTACAACTTCAGAACTTACACGTAATAAGATACAGTAAATTCAAGGCTACTTACAGAAGTTCTTCGTTTGCATGGTGCCAATAGTAGAATATTTGCGGTGTGGATTATTTCTCGCAACCCAGGCATAATTTGGAGCTATGCCTTAATTGAGGCCACGGTCGATGTTATCCTAGTCCTAGCCCTTTACTATCCCATCGTTACCATAAAACTGTCAGAGTAGGTGCGACATGAAACACATAGACCGGGTGAGTTGGCCGTGCGGTTAGGGGTGCGCAGCTGTGAGCTTGCATGCGGGAGAGAGTGGGTTTGAACCCTACTGTCGGCAGTCCTGAAGATGGTTTTTCATGGTTTCCCATTTTCACACTGTACCTTAATTGACGCCACGGCCGCTTCCTTCCCACTCCCAGCCCTTTCCTCTCCCATCGTCGCCATAAGACCTATCTGTGTCAGTGCGACTGAAAGAACATTCTAAAACACACAGAAATAAATTCTCGCAAATACAGAAATAATTTCTGCCTGTCTGCAGTGCCATGTAGGGTTTGATAATATTTAAACGCAATTAAAAATCCTTCAAGTTGCTACAGTTATTTTATAGCAAAAACGAATACATGAACATTTTCAGAGCGTTTCTTCAATATCAGGCTGTCCCATCCTGGAATGCCCTTTACCTTTTACCGTCTGTGCTAGCCTATGACGTGTTATTTTCCTTCCCACACCTTAAGTGTGTATACTACCATCCCGGGAGAATAGCCTGCACATCAAAGTACTTGATATGATCTAACTGTTCCACCCACATTTTTGCTGTATGGGCTTATAAAATGATTCAAGTAGTTCAGAGAGATAATCCAGCCGATAGTCGCCCCTATTAGGTAATTTAAATGACCGGCCTCCTGATCAGTTCAGATGAACTATATTTCTTTTACCTATCGTTTAGATGTAAACGGAGTTTGAGTTAAAATTCGAAATTAATATTGTCCACCATCAGGTGGACTTTCTCTTACTAACTTTAATGGGAAAAGAAAATTCAATAGATGGTAGTTCAGGTCTGGGAGTACACATTGTGTCTAATAATCCCTAACGAATGTTTCAGCACAGAGTCCGCTATGGTCTGGATGATAATGTTGTCCGCGATATATATATTTTTAGGAAGTTCAAAGTGTTCTTAGGAATTGTTCCTCTAGCGCCAATCATAATCCCATTGACTTCCCATTTTTTTTAAATCTCATACTTCTTTCCGAGATCCTTAGTCTTATGTGGCCTCTTTCTCCTCACACACTAATCGAGGCTCCTCCTCATTTGCCTTGAATCTTATGTTGGGATCAGTAACCATACCCGTACTTTTTTTCCTATCAATTACAACAGTATTAGCTCTTCTTGTAGATCCATTTCTGGAAGAACATTCTACTTTTTCATAGCCCTCAAGTGTTGTTGTTTCCGGAGGCTTCCAGCAATCAATGTGAGACGTGTATCGTGGCAATTGATTCTCATCAATCTCCCTTACGATAGAACCCTAAAGTTTCCGAAAACGTCGCATTTATGCAGGTGTATTACGGCACCTTCCAGGAAGAAATCGAACTGGGATGACATTGCAGTTCAGTTCAATTGCTCCTGTCCGTTGGCCGCATGATGTACTGTGACCGTTCATGACCTCGTCATACGTATATGGAGACATCCTGTAGAAAGAATATGCCGTTTTCCGCGCGGTTCTACGTCAAATAGCCGCCGAACGGGGATAATCTTGTCGGTTCCGGGATGCGAGCCGCCCCCCGTAGAGTCACGCGCCTCTCCTCTCGTTGCGCGTAATTGAGAAAACAGGGAGTACAGGCGCCCGTAAGTGGAATTCTTTCTCTCTCTGAGCGAGGGAGCTGGAGCAAGCGGGATGTCACATGACTGAGAGGTGAGCAGCCCCAAGGAAGTCGTCCCAACATTCTAGACGATATCACCCCACGTATTCCCCTAAATATCTGGTGGTACCAGTGTATCGCTTTCAACTGTTACGAGGCTATCAATATTAATTACTCGGAAATGCTCGATAGATAATTTCAAGTTACAGCTTCAATGAATGAGGGGATTTTATGGGGATTTATCATGTAGAGAACCATTCTACATGATAAGGTTAATGGGAATTGCGCAGGCAGCGAATATCTTGAAGTGAGAAAGACCAGATGCCCGGCTCTGACAGGACCAGGAAATCTAAAAAATCCCCGGAGTCAAGCTCCACCTACTTTAAATTGGTAATGACGCTTTCATGATTACAGGCGAGCCCGTGAAAAATTCGCAATGAAAAATGATCAACGAAAAGCGGGATGTACACGCTTTAATTTGACACTAAATTCAAAGTGTAAATACACCTGCCACCGGAGTGAGGTGTGACAAGGGGGCGTGGACTGATTCCCCCTCCAGAAATAATTCGTTCCACCATATAGGCGAGAGGCAGGAGACCAGGGTAACCCAGTATATTCTGTGTCTTTGGTGTGATCGACATGTCTATTCGTGAGTGAACAGTTATTAGGGATAATTAGTGTTTTACATTGTGGAAATTCTTCATCGAACAGTGATATGTAATAGTCAGTGACAACCTATAGTGAGCGACAGTGCGTTGCAAGCCAGATATTGATCATGCTTCTAATGCAGCCTGTAATGAGCTGGATGTGAATTTTTTTTCTTTAATTCGGATTATGTGTCAGAAAGGCGCGTGGTGCCCAGGATAGAGTTCGATCACAGTGTTGTAGTGAGATTCGAACCGACGACATTAGTGATTGGCATTCAGCCATTGGTTTATAGACCGGGCAGTGTCCGCCGTATTCGCTCTAACGCAGTGAGTTGCACATTGGATTAAATATCAGTGAAGTGGAGTGGGTCGATTGATGACCGATATAAAAAGATATAGTAACACGTATGTTCAAACCCTGTGAGTGCGTCCGTCTAGCGCGTGGTGCTCCTAGAGTCACCTAAAATATTTATGGAGAACTAGTGTGTGCAAGGGAAGGCAATGGTGTCGAGCTGCAGGACAGACTAATAATCTAGGGCTAGGATACTTAAATATACATATGAGTATCTTTAACCGAGACAGGTTTAAATGCACGACACACTTAGTGCATTCATAACGCAATAATCCTTCCTCATTGCATGTATGACCTACGAGAACTTCAGGGCTGGTGAGAGGTCGGCTGTATAGTAACTTCAAAACGTCAGGTATACTCTGGACCTTCCAACGACATCTGAGGATCCAGTCGGCATGCGGACGAACCAGAATATGAAGACCATGGACAACCCTGCCGATCTCAACGCCCCGATGACGGCCTAAGCTGATGGATGTATTCCCTGAGGGCAGCGAGTCGCAGTAGTGATAAGTACTCTTTCATTTATCTCGATAGCTAGTCACTTGTAGGGAAATAAAATTCATTTGCATGTAAATACCTTGAGTATAACGCAGGTTTCAGGGATTATAGTTGATAAGATTTTCCTGTGAGATTTTCTTCGTGGCCGGAGCCACTCATTTTATTAATTAGGGGATATAATGCATGATAATTAATAAGGCCCTAGTATAATTTACAGGTGACGTAATGTAAATAACGGGAATAAAGTTTCATTAGGTGATCCGATCGTCCAAGGCTGAGTGTAACTGCGACGAATCCTCACAAATTTCCTGATTAGTAATTTAGGATGATACGTCACCTGATGATAGAAGTTCCTCCTGTATATATATTAAGGCGGCATACTACAAGACGGCAGTAAACAAAGTGTGGGGTGTACTTGAATTTATAGATGCGATTAACCATGAATCATTTTTATTGTATTTATTTTTATTCTGAAGGCTAGAGTCCTCTGGTTAAATGTGCACTGTTTCGGGAAATGAGGGGAGAAGGGACGGTATGTGATTTGTGAGTTCGTTTGAAAGTACGGTGGTGTGTACATATATGTGTTCTCCGATAGAAGAGACATTTGGAAAATGCCGGCACAGGGATAAGATGGCTGAAGGCATATGTAAGGTGTGTGTCAATGAACTGCAGCAAGAAGGGTTTTTTTTTGCGATAATACGAGAATTTGAATATAGCAAGTAAGGGGATAGCCTTGCTATGTGGGTGAAGGAAAAGAAAATAAAAGACAAGCGAGCCAAACCCTTGACAGGTTTATGGCCGGGGGGAATGAGAGGGTCTCGCTAGCCACTGCATGAAATGTGATGTCCAACTCTCCCTTCTTTATATAGTGGAACGAAACGTGCACAATTCAAGATAAAGACACCGTCGTGCATATCCTAGGTATGACAAATGAATGAACTCCTTCCACCTTTGTTATTATTATTATTATTAAGATAAAAACCAGGATAGGGTTTTAGATTCTTTTTTTGTACACCCCACATATGGAAGTCCTGGGCTCGAAGCCCAGGGTTCGAAGAAGAATGTTGCCCACATGTGGTAACAAATCATGGAAGTCCTGGGCTCGAGACCCCAGGGTTCGAAGAAGACTGTTACCCGCATGTGGTAACAAATCGGAGCTGTATCAAGACCCTGTGTTGTTGTTGTTTTTTTCTCTTCTCTGGCATGGAGAAGTAAATGCAAGGTGTTATGTCATTTCTTCCAGTGTGTATATTATGTTAGGTGATGCAATTCATTGGTTATTGGTTGATATGCCTGTTGTTTTTAGGAACGCCGTTGAAATGAAATGTCACTTGTTGTATTAACGCCTAGGTAAATCCCTATGAAACAGGCGTTATAAGGGGTAAATATTCCGTGTAATAAATCAGACGAGGTCATTAGCATAGAGACTGTGACATAGCTATCATGTATTTCGAAGGGTACTCGCACATTTAAACAAGCTCAATTAACATGATTCGAATGAATTGGGCGATATAACTCGCGCCGTAAGAAGATATGCCCTTGTAAATAACATATGTGTAAAATGCTTAATATAATAAGATTTTCGTGTGTTAAATAATCCACAGGGGACGCCCTTTTTTTTCAGTGTGTTTAATGATTTAAATGTTATGAAATGATGAATGCCGGTCTGATAAAAGGACAGAAAAGGACATTCGAGTTCAGACCTGATTAATAATTAATGTAGTGTGTTAATAAATATTTCGGCATATCTGTATGTAATGAAATTTCAAGTGTTTTCCTTAGCTAATTAAAGGTGTTTTTACAAAATAGACGGTATTCCTTCTCATTAGTAATGTGTTCGTATTCCTCTGATAATCCGAGACTCTTTCCCCTTACTTAGAATTAAATATTTTAAGCCCCCTTCCGGACATACCACGAACCCAAGCTCTCGAGCAAGCCGAAGGAAACTCAAGTAGGGGTGATGGCTTTCGATTCCAGGGAATGTCCAAGGGTCTCGTCGAATAAATCCTTACAGCCACTGTATAAGCCAATTAATATAAATTGTTATGCACTAGAGCCCTGGACAGGTGCATACAAATGGCGAACCAACGTGAGGGCCATACAAATGGCACACAACGTCAGGGCGTACAAATAGTGGCCGACGTTAGGGGCGTACAAAATATCGGCCAACGTTCAGGCATTAATATGGTAGTTTAGTGGCAAAAAATATATAACCGTATTCCAGAGCACAAGTTCATCTCCGAACATGTGGCTTAGTTCGAACACCACTACTATAAAAAGGAGTACCTGGTAAACTTAGTAGTACCAAAGGTGTATGGTGAGAATTAAAGGATTAGAAATACCGAATGTATCCGAATGTTGAATTTAGTAGGAAGGAGGAATACGAGATGAAGTCAGAACGTGTGAATACAGTAACTAGTATGAATGATGTGTCGGGCGGAGTGCTTAGGTCATTTCCGTAGACAGTTTTATCACACGCAATGATATGTAAATGAGTGATTGGAATAGATTATATTTAATAAAGATACGGAGAAAAATTGGGAAAATCGTGTAACCAGATTAAGTGGTAACGTGCACGAGGGTCACTCATGATCATGGCAGACCCGATGAAGTTACAAAATGGTGTAACTTCAGAGAGACAATACAATGTCTTTCCCGTTAGTGAGGACAAAGTGATCGGGCAGAATTCTTCAAATCCTGCTGGTTACGGGTTTGTGCCAGAGGCGATGCATTAGTAGCAGGCCTTGGTAACTTAGGGAATACGTCCTATTTTAAATATTAGATACCGTGAGTAAGAGAGGGAGCCTCACCCCATGACTCTTATATTTCCTAAAATGAACAGTGAAATGTTGTCAGCTCATAGACGGACAACTGACTGCTAGTGCAACTTGTACATCTTGAAGCTGACGGCATCCAATGTTCATCGAATATACCAGGTGTCTGGTATAGGTAAATTGCCGAGCCCATTTAGGTCATGAATTCGGGTGACATGTAATTTGATAAAGGGCTACAGAAAGTTATTTGTAGTGAGTTCCGGGAAAATATTTACGAATGATGTATGGGCATACTAAGGAAACACTTGCAGTAATTAGGAGGTGTGACGTAGCTGTTGTGAAGCTAAATTTGGTATAAGGCAAATTACGTGTTTCAAAAATGAACACACCTGCCTAACTTTAGGAAAATAAATCATGTTAATTGAGTATACTGCGGTCAGCTCGATTCAGGGGGTACACGTTCTCCACAAATAAGTGTCAGTATGAATGTAGAGGACATTAAGGCGATGATGGCCAGTCTATTGGCCGAACAGAAGGAGCAGATCAGGATCGATAATGAGAGGCAAGCGGAAATCTTGAAGGAGCAGATCAGGATCGATAGTGAGAGACAAGCGGGACTCTTGAAGGAGCAGATTAGGGCCGATAGTGACAGGCTCGAGGAACGTTTTGCTAGACAGGAGCAAGCGGACGCTGAGACTAAAGAACAGCTTAGTAAGTTAGACCAATGTTTGAACCAACAGACCAGTCAGGTTGGGCAACTCACTGAACGCTTAGAGAGATACGAGGCATCATGTAAGGCCCAGGCCACAGAACTTAAAGACCATTTCACTTCCCGTGTTAATGACTTAACTGCTCATATAGATTCTTTGACACAAAAATTAGATCAAACAAGTATCCGTCTGGAGGGACGAATAAAAGAAGTTGATGAAAAATTTACCGCTCAGGAAAGTAAAATTGATAGGTTGGAAGCAAAGATTAATACCGGAACGGAAGAGGTCGTAAATTTACGAACTCAAGTTGAAGAATTGTCCGTGAAATCCCAAGATATTGAGGCACAACTGATAGTGGTCACCGACAGTACAGAGGCGAAATGTAGGGAGTACCTCGACCAACAGGTGGACCTAATGAAAGTCGAATTGAGAACCGACGTCGAGGGAAAACAACGGGAAATTCAAAGCAAGTTGAAGGAGACGAAGGACAAGGTTGATAGATTCGAACTGAAGGTTCATAAAGCTAGTATTAAGGCTGATGTTCACGACAAATTAATACTGGAGTTACAAGAGGAAGTCGAGAACCTTAAATCTCAAGAGTCTCGAGGAGATGGACTGTTGAAATCCGCCTTAAAGAAGCCAGAGAAAGTTGAACACGATGTTATCGGAAATCGCACCGAATCAGATAAAATGGAGGATTCTCCACAGATAAATGAAACGAATCCCATGCGTATTCCACCCGGGCGTAATTCGGCACCACAGGATTGTAGCTCAATGCCAATTTATAACTTTCTTCGCATGAGTTATGATGAACCAAAGAAGTTCGGCTCGAACGTTCACATGACACCAAGAGGGTTCCTTTCTGAAATGGATCAATACTTTCTTGATCACAATATTCCAGCAGATAAGCGCCTAAGAATGGTGGAGAAGTATCTAGTAGAACAGCCTCTCATTTGGTTCAAGGCGTTCAAATATTGCTTCGGGAGTTACGAGGAATTTAGGTGTCGATTCCTTGAGAAATATTGGTCGATTGAGACTCAACAAAATCTACGCCTGGAGTTGTATTCTCGGCGGTATTCGGCCACGGGGCAGACACGATTTTGTGAATACTTTGTGCACCAGCTCCTGAGGATGAAAGAGCTGGATAGTCCCCCAACAGAAATGGAGTTGGTGGCAGCGATAGGGAAGCAGCTACCACTAGAGGTGCAGAAATTACTTATCTCTGCTAATGTTAGGACCGCGGTAGAGGCTGAACATGTTTTGCGGCAGCTCGACCAAACAACTAACGGGGGATACGTTCGACAGAGGCACCATGAGGCTATCCACACAGTCAATACAAATCGAGAAGGAGGAACGCCTCAGCTCAGAAATCAGGGGACTAGTACAGAAGAAAGGAGAGAAATGTACTCGGCACCGAGGACAGAAGATAGGGAGACTTCAAAGTGGAATAGACCAAGAGAACGGTATCGTGACAGATGGGGTTCTCGAAATTACGAACACAGAAGACCTTACGAAAGAAGAAATGGATTCGGATATAATCAAGTCGATCGTTATCGAAGACCGTACACGAAATGGAGAAGTGATGGAGGACGGCCATGGGATAGATCTAGAGGTTCGGACAGCCACATACGGGATCGTCAGGCCGAGTCTCGGAGATACGTTGAACACCTCAGAAATCAACCTGTTATGAATGACAAATGGCAAGGACCAATTCAAGAGATGGCCGCGATGGAAGAAAGTAGAGGGGCGGAAAGTCTTCAGCTTCAGGCCCAACGTAGACAAGATTCCGAAAATCGACTCAACCCTCACGCGAACGAATATCATGCTGGGGGTGGAGCCGTAAAAAAAAAGATGAACCAGGTATCGAGGAGATAGTTTTTTCCCATACCAACAACCACCAAAACGAATTAGAATGGACCATCGTTACCGTTGATACCTGGGTGATGCAACCAGAGGACCTGATAGAAGACCCAAATCCATGCAGTAAAAAGATAGTTAGAGAATTACCGGTGATTTACATACGTGTCCAAGGACTCCGTGTACGTTGTTTAGTGGATACCGGAGCCAGCGTGAGCGTGGTGTCGAGGAATTTTGTCAGAGAGATCCAATCAAAATTTAAAATTCCTACTTTACCAGTAGCTAAGGTAAAGGTGCGGGGCATCATTCCGGATCGCACGACGGTATGCGATACGCAAGTATATCTAGACCTACAGATAGGTAACGCGACCCTCGCACATCCATTCTTGGTTCTAGACAAGATGGAATACAACGTGATTGTGGGTGCAGATCTTCTGCGTGAGTATCGAGCGGTTATCGACATGGATCAAAATCATGTCAAATTTTGCATCAATATGAGCCGCGAAGATGTCCGGTTAAATGATAGGCCAGAAACAGAAGACGGAGAAAGGATCTGGACAACGCAGGTACTCCATAGCGAAGAAGATAGGCCTAGAGAATTTCCGAATTGGAACGCTCAAATGATGGAAGAAATCAGGGAGAAATTCGAGATGATGGTTGTTGATTTGGAGAAAGAAGACGAAGGAGAAGAACCTAGGTTTGAAGACGTATTGCAGATTAAATTGGATGAGGCTAAAATCAATGAAAATGACAGACATAAATTGCAGGAAATCCTAAAAACGCATAGAAATGTTTTCGGCTCACAACCTGGGAAAATTTTGAATTACAAATATAATCTGGTGGTGACTAGTTGGGAACCATTCAAGAAAAACCCTTATCCTATCCCAGAGAAACATCACGCGAAGGTGCGCGCGCTCATTAAAGAAATGGAAGATCATGATATCATATCAAAGGCTCCAACGCCATTTTTAAACCCGTTAGTCGTTGTAGCTAAACCTAATGGATCTCTGAGGGTGTGTCTGGATGCTAGGGCCATTAACGAACGACTCGTGCCGGAGTATGACAGGGCACCGAATATCAAAGACATTTTAAAGAAATTTCAGAATATGAAATTGTTCTCAAATATCGATTTACGATCTTCTTATCACCACGTGGAACTAACGAGTGAGTCTAAGGTCTTGACGGGGTTCCTGTTTGATCAGCAGACCTATGTATATAACCGTTTGCCATTTGGAATTAAGAATGCTGGGTCATCCTTAATCAGAGCACTCGATAGAAACTTGAGTGATAAAGTCAAACAAATAACGGTCCGATTATGGATGATATTTTGATCGCTACGCAAACGTTAGAAGAACATCTGGAACACTTGCGTCTTGTTCTCGAAGATTTGAGTCGGAACAACTTCAAAATTAACTTTGAGAAATCACACTTCTGCCAGCGCAGCATCCTTTTCCTGGGACATGTAATCGATGCAGGGGGTGTTTCTCCAAATCCGACGAAAATAAAGGCGATTCAGGATTTTCCGAAACCCACGAGGGTCAAGCACGTCCGACAATTTTTAGGTCTATGTGGGTTTTTTGCAGACCATTGTCCTGCATATACCAACACCGTGGCGCCATTACAAGACTTGCTAAAGAAAAATAACAGATGGAAGTGGGATGCCACGTGTGAAGAAGCTTTTAGTAAGACAAAGGAGTTAATGAGCCGGAGCGTGAAATTGGGATATCCTGACTTCAGTCAGAAATTTGTCATCCAAACGGACGCGTCTATGATTGGGGTAGGCGCCGTGCTCTATCAAGAGAGGAAGGGTGCTGTGCCACCGATAAATTACTTGGCTTTCATGAGTCGCAAGCTGCGTGAACATGAACGTCATTACACCGTAACTGAGCTTGAGATGCTTGCTATTGTCACGGCTCTTAGCCATTGGCGAAAGTATATCTATGGGTTCCCCATACTTCTGCGTACAGACCATCGAGCTCTAACATTCATGCTTAAATCCACTATGTCGTCCGAAAGAGTAAACCGTTGGACCTTATTTGTACAACAATTTGATCTGGAGGTGGAACATTGCGCGGGTAAGGAGAATGTAGTCGCCGACGCGCTTAGCAGAAACCCGGATTCTGAAATGGAGGCCGTGCATCAATTACAGCTTGTAGAAGGTGATCAAGAGATTCTTGACAGATTGAGGCAAATTTCGGAAGAACAGGAAAGCTGGCCTGAAACCCGTCG
Source organism: Anabrus simplex (assembly GCF_040414725.1). Classification (NCBI taxonomy): domain Eukaryota; kingdom Metazoa; phylum Arthropoda; class Insecta; order Orthoptera; family Tettigoniidae; genus Anabrus; species Anabrus simplex. Next base: position 574,165,081 of record NC_090265.1, read on the forward strand.
TATGATCCGCTTCTTTCGCAAAGAATTACAGCCAGGAACGCCTGAATATCAAGATGCTGAGAAACGCGCTCCAAATTACAATTTCCTAAACGGAGTCTTGTACAAATATGTGGACGAAGCTCACACGCGTCTTACAGTGGTCGTTCCACCTGCTCTCCAAGTGGATTTAATATGGCTTGCGCATCATTCCGTAGGGCATGGAGGAGTTGATAAGGTCATGGCCACACTTAGGGAGACCTTCACATGGCCTCGAATGAGGAGAATAATGCGCACAGTTCTGATGACTTGCGATACCTGTCAGCGGATTAAACCAAACGCATACTTGCTCAAACAACCACCGAAGCCAATAATACCTGAGAAGCCACGTGAGTTGTTTTCGATGGATTTTTACGGTCCCCTTCCCAAGGCGACCAGAGGACTCCAATACATCTTGGTCTGTATGGATGTATTTACTAAATTTGTGGTTCTATGCCCGGTGCAAAAAGCGAATACCCGTGCAGTTATTACTCAGATCAGGAATAAAATCATTCCGAAAATGGGCCAACCAGAACGATTGCTAACCGACCATGGACCCCAATTCACGTCTATTGCATTTCGCCGTGCTATGGAGCAAATGGGAATCCGTCACGTCATGAGTTCAATCCGACACCCAGAATCCAACCCAGCAGAAAGGATTATGCGGGAAATCAGTAAATTCTGTAGGATATATTGCCCAAGGCAACACTGGCGGTGGGTAGATGTTGTTCCGATTATCATGGAATGCATCAACTCCACAGTCCACGAATCAACGGGGCAGATTCCTAGTGTTGTACATTTTAATGAGCATCCTGAAAGGCCATGGAAGAACATTGTACCATGTCCAGAGGATCCGAGGCTTTCAGCAGAATTAAGAGTACGAGATACCTTGGAGTCTCTCAGAAAACAGGCAGACAAACGAATGCGAAGACACCGAAATAGGAGGTTTCACCGAGCATTACGTGTGGGAGAGCTCGTGTTGGTAAAGCGTCCCATTAGTTCGGACCCACCACGTAAATTTTACCATAAGTTCGCAGAACTATACATTGGACCTTATAGAGTAATTCAGAGTTTAGAGAACAATTCATATAAGGTTCAGTCAATGGATGGCACCAGTGAATCCATATACAATGCGGGAAATCTGAAGTTATATCACGCGCCCGGACAGCTACCAGCAGAAAACCCGGATGATCATGGTGATGGAGAACCATCAGGAGAAGAAGATGAGGAAGAAGATGAAGCCGACGTTGAAAATGACCATGAACAGGAAGAAGAGGGTGATGAAGTCAACTGTGTGCTGATGGAAGAAGATGATCGAGATGCAGAGGGTGACGGGGGTTATTCAAATGAGGATGATTGTATAGATTGCGCGGAAAGACGGAATATGATGACTCAAGATTGCTTGCGCATCCTTATGATCGGATATGAATTGAGGTTGGAGAATGTTATCCTCCGACAAAGTCAAGTGAAAGGGTCATGATGCATTTGATTTATAAGAAAAATCCCTCCTCATTGTCGTGATTTTTCTTAACCCAAGTGGGGGAGGGATGTGACCGTTCATGACCTCGTCATACGTATATGGAGACATCCTGTAGAAAGAATATGCCGTTTTCCGCGCGGTTCTACGTCAAATAGCCGCCGAACGGGGATAATCTTGTCGGTTCCGGGATGCGAGCCGCCCCCCGTAGAGTCACGCGCCTCTCCTCTCGTTGCGCGTAATTGAGAAAACAGGGAGTACAGGCGCCCGTAAGTGGAATTCTTTCTCTCTCTGAGCGAGGGAGCTGGAGCAAGCGGGATGTCACATGACTGAGAGGTGAGCAGCCCCAAGGAAGTCGTCCCAACATTCTAGACGATATCACCCCACGTATTCCCCTAAATATCTGGTGGTACCAGTGTATCGCTTTCAACTGTTACGAGGCTATCAATATTAATTACTCGGAAATGCTCGATAGATAATTTCAAGTTACAGCTTCAATGAATGAGGGGATTTTATGGGGATTTATCATGTAGAGAACCATTCTACATGATAAGGTTAATGGGAATTGCGCAGGCAGCGAATATCTTGAAGTGAGAAAGACCAGATGCCCGGCTCTGACAGGACCAGGAAATCTAAAAAATCCCCGGAGTCAAGCTCCACCTACTTTAAATTGGTAATGACGCTTTCATGATTACAGGCGAGCCCGTGAAAAATTCGCAATGAAAAATGATCAACGAAAAGCGGGATGTACACGCTTTAATTTGACACTAAATTCAAAGTGTAAATACACCTGCCACCGGAGTGAGGTGTGACAAGGGGGCGTGGACTGATTCCCCCTCCAGAAATAATTCGTTCCACCATATAGGCGAGAGGCAGGAGACCAGGGTAACCCAGTATATTCTGTGTCTTTGGTGTGATCGACATGTCTATTCGTGAGTGAACAGTTATTAGGGATAATTAGTGTTTTACATTGTGGAAATTCTTCATCGAACAGTGATATGTAATAGTCAGTGACAACCTATAGTGAGCGACAGTGCGTTGCAAGCCAGATATTGATCATGCTTCTAATGCAGCCTGTAATGAGCTGGATGTGAATTTTTTTTCTTTAATTCGGATTATGTGTCAGAAAGGCGCGTGGTGCCCAGGATAGAGTTCGATCACAGTGTTGTAGTGAGATTCGAACCGACGACATTAGTGATTGGCATTCAGCCATTGGTTTATAGACCGGGCAGTGTCCGCCGTATTCGCTCTAACGCAGTGAGTTGCACATTGGATTAAATATCAGTGAAGTGGAGTGGGTCGATTGATGACCGATATAAAAAGATATAGTAACACGTATGTTCAAACCCTGTGAGTGCGTCCGTCTAGCGCGTGGTGCTCCTAGAGTCACCTAAAATATTTATGGAGAACTAGTGTGTGCAAGGGAAGGCAATGGTGTCGAGCTGCAGGACAGACTAATAATCTAGGGCTAGGATACTTAAATATACATATGAGTATCTTTAACCGAGACAGGTTTAAATGCACGACACACTTAGTGCATTCATAACGCAATAATCCTTCCTCATTGCATGTATGACCTACGAGAACTTCAGGGCTGGTGAGAGGTCGGCTGTATAGTAACTTCAAAACGTCAGGTATACTCTGGACCTTCCAACGACATCTGAGGATCCAGTCGGCATGCGGACGAACCAGAATATGAAGACCATGGACAACCCTGCCGATCTCAACGCCCCGATGACGGCCTAAGCTGATGGATGTATTCCCTGAGGGCAGCGAGTCGCAGTAGTGATAAGTACTCTTTCATTTATCTCGATAGCTAGTCACTTGTAGGGAAATAAAATTCATTTGCATGTAAATACCTTGAGTATAACGCAGGTTTCAGGGATTATAGTTGATAAGATTTTCCTGTGAGATTTTCTTCGTGGCCGGAGCCACTCATTTTATTAATTAGGGGATATAATGCATGATAATTAATAAGGCCCTAGTATAATTTACAGGTGACGTAATGTAAATAACGGGAATAAAGTTTCATTAGGTGATCCGATCGTCCAAGGCTGAGTGTAACTGCGACGAATCCTCACAAATTTCCTGATTAGTAATTTAGGATGATACGTCACCTGATGATAGAAGTTCCTCCTGTATATATATTAAGGCGGCATACTACAAGACGGCAGTAAACAAAGTGTGGGGTGTACTTGAATTTATAGATGCGATTAACCATGAATCATTTTTATTGTATTTATTTTTATTCTGAAGGCTAGAGTCCTCTGGTTAAATGTGCACTGTTTCGGGAAATGAGGGGAGAAGGGACGGTATGTGATTTGTGAGTTCGTTTGAAAGTACGGTGGTGTGTACATATATGTGTTCTCCGATAGAAGAGACATTTGGAAAATGCCGGCACAGGGATAAGATGGCTGAAGGCATATGTAAGGTGTGTGTCAATGAACTGCAGCAAGAAGGGTTTTTTTTTGCGATAATACGAGAATTTGAATATAGCAAGTAAGGGGATAGCCTTGCTATGTGGGTGAAGGAAAAGAAAATAAAAGACAAGCGAGCCAAACCCTTGACAGGTTTATGGCCGGGGGGAATGAGAGGGTCTCGCTAGCCACTGCATGAAATGTGATGTCCAACTCTCCCTTCTTTATATAGTGGAACGAAACGTGCACAATTCAAGATAAAGACACCGTCGTGCATATCCTAGGTATGACAAATGAATGAACTCCTTCCACCTTTGTTATTATTATTATTATTAAGATAAAAACCAGGATAGGGTTTTAGATTCTTTTTTTGTACACCCCACATATGGAAGTCCTGGGCTCGAAGCCCAGGGTTCGAAGAAGAATGTTGCCCACATGTGGTAACAAATCATGGAAGTCCTGGGCTCGAGACCCCAGGGTTCGAAGAAGACTGTTACCCGCATGTGGTAACAAATCGGAGCTGTATCAAGACCCTGTGTTGTTGTTGTTTTTTTCTCTTCTCTGGCATGGAGAAGTAAATGCAAGGTGTTATGTCATTTCTTCCAGTGTGTATATTATGTTAGGTGATGCAATTCATTGGTTATTGGTTGATATGCCTGTTGTTTTTAGGAACGCCGTTGAAATGAAATGTCACTTGTTGTATTAACGCCTAGGTAAATCCCTATGAAACAGGCGTTATAAGGGGTAAATATTCCGTGTAATAAATCAGACGAGGTCATTAGCATAGAGACTGTGACATAGCTATCATGTATTTCGAAGGGTACTCGCACATTTAAACAAGCTCAATTAACATGATTCGAATGAATTGGGCGATATAACTCGCGCCGTAAGAAGATATGCCCTTGTAAATAACATATGTGTAAAATGCTTAATATAATAAGATTTTCGTGTGTTAAATAATCCACAGGGGACGCCCTTTTTTTTCAGTGTGTTTAATGATTTAAATGTTATGAAATGATGAATGCCGGTCTGATAAAAGGACAGAAAAGGACATTCGAGTTCAGACCTGATTAATAATTAATGTAGTGTGTTAATAAATATTTCGGCATATCTGTATGTAATGAAATTTCAAGTGTTTTCCTTAGCTAATTAAAGGTGTTTTTACAAAATAGACGGTATTCCTTCTCATTAGTAATGTGTTCGTATTCCTCTGATAATCCGAGACTCTTTCCCCTTACTTAGAATTAAATATTTTAAGCCCCCTTCCGGACATACCACGAACCCAAGCTCTCGAGCAAGCCGAAGGAAACTCAAGTAGGGGTGATGGCTTTCGATTCCAGGGAATGTCCAAGGGTCTCGTCGAATAAATCCTTACAGCCACTGTATAAGCCAATTAATATAAATTGTTATGCACTAGAGCCCTGGACAGGTGCAGTACCTCTCGTATTATTGATCCAGTGGGATAAAAATATTACTCCCTTACCGTAAGATGGTGATGTGCACCAACTTCTAAAGGAATCTTCACAATCTACTTTACGTATGAGCTTGGGAAGAGGGGTTCCTTGTTCCTTGCTAAGCGGCAAGCGTTCAAGGCAATGGGTGATTTCGGTACGGAACTCACTAGCTGCTTCGATGAATGGGCTTCTCACACGTGTCAGGCTCTTGCAAATATTTATATTCTGAATGAAAGCTTCCCATTGAGCTTTGAACATTCTCTAAGTGCTCTAAGACTGCGTGATGTGTAAATTATTGCATCTAGGGCGTCAGTATGCAATCCAATAATTTATTTAACAAAACTCATTATTTTATCATTGTCACCTAGAAATTGTAAAGTTTTTAAGAGGCACACAATGGAATGGGTAGATTACCTGTGGCCACTTGAGTGTATTTAGCTTCCGTTCCAGAATGAGAAGTGGTGAACTAATCAGCTGGTTGAAATTCTTTGTGAGTTGCTTGATTACTGCAGAAGGATTACATTTAACTTCGTCTTGATATGATATCCCAAGGTACCGAATATTTTTCATCCAGTGAAGTGCACTCGAGGTATAGTCCCATCCAGAATCGTGATGATGATAAAGATGCTTGTTGTTTTAAGGGGCCTAACATCGAAGGTCATCGGGCCCTAATGGAACGAGATGGACGACATGATATATGACAGTTAAAATTTTAAAACGTATCCACTGACTAGAGTTTAAAAAATGGCGATGAAAAATGAAAAATACAATCAGTGGAACTAATTCGCAATGCCTTATTTTGTAATAAATAAGAGAAAATACAGGGGATAAAGGAATAAGGCATTGCCTGCTTGTACAGATATATATACATACTTTACATTAAACGTTAAAATAACACATTAAAATACGCAACACAAACTAAAATGAAGTCAATAGGACAAAAGCGTAATTGACACAAAGACACGAGCACAAAGGACATCATTACATACGATAAAACAGACCACTATCCCTCATAAAGCGGATGACGAGGTCTGCTGACTGCTCGCCATCTCGCAAGATAAGGGATGTGGTACCCGTATCCAGAATTATGAGAGCAGAGGTGATCAGCTAACCTTTACAAATCAATGTGGCCTTTTTTTCGTAGTATTTATTTGGAGCCCAATCTTGGACCAAGAAAGTGTAACTAGATCTGCTTTGTTCATCAGCAAAAGCAAGCGCTGTCAGATTTTCCACAACCAGAATTTTACGCGTATTCCTCACCCATTTTCTTTCACGAGTTCTTTTGGAACATGATCTACTGCTAAAGCGAATAGTATAGGAGAGAGAGAGAGAGGACCTTGAGGTACGCCTTTCTTTATATGGATTTGATTTGTTTTAGTTGTTCCGTTAATTTGTATGCTGGTTGAATTTTCCTTAAACATATTAATAATTATCGTTCTAAATTTTGGTGAGATAGGAATGGTGCTTAGAGTTAGTTCTATATGCTCATGCTATACATTATCAAACGCTTTAGAAACGTCTAGGAACACAATGCAGCAGCTCTTCAGTTAAGGTTTAGAATCTTTCATACATCCGTCTACAATAGATGAATTACTAAAAGCTCCCTGGCAAGATACAAAACCGCCGGGCTGAGTGTCTCAGACGGTTGAGGCGCTGGCCTTCTGACCCCAACGTAGCAGGTTCGATCCTGGCTCAGTCCGGTGGTATTTGAAGGTGCTCAAATACTTCAGTCTCGTGTCAGTAGATTTACTGGCACGTAAAAGAACTGCTGCGGAAAAAAATTCCGGCACCTCGGCGTCTCCGAAAACCGTAAAAGCAGTTATTGGGACGTAAAGCAAATAGCATTATTATTATTATTATTATTATTATTATTATTATTATTATTATTATTATTATTATTATTATTATTAAGATACAAAAGCATTCAAGCATTCTGATTAGGACTGAGTTCAATATTTTCTTGAGCATTTTATCCATTACCCTCTAAATAATTCTCCGTAACTAGCTCGTCGAAGTTGTTAGGCGATCTGCAACTGCTTAGCACCGTCCTGGAAAACCGTGCCAGTCCAACAGACGAGCCCAAAGGGCACGATCAAGACGTAAACACTGTACACACACGGCCTAATAACCAAATCTGTTGCTGTTATTTTTGGTTTATGGCCTTGAAAGCCTTAAATGGCACTGTAACTCGATGAGAGTAAAATTTCTTTTGTTTTTTGTATGGATAAATTTACCGTATATTCATTTGTACTTTCCGTGTGGAATTTCAGAAGACTGGCTAGCAGTATTTCCATACACCTGTAAATCTCTACTTATAAATACAGTAGTATAGGTACGCATGCTCATATCGTATAGGAGATACTTAAAAAAAGTTTCACAATCGAACTGAATGTACTGAGGTAAAGTAACAAGTGTTCGTTAACACGCATGATCCCTACATGAGTATAACATAGCTCTGTAAATTTATTATTACGTTAAGGGTAAAAAAGATCAATTTTACCAATGAAATTACAGCATTGGACCCGCTGGCTCATTGTCCCTTCAACTGGCCTGCGAGTCCATCTATATTCATGAAAATTGCAATGAAATCATGCGCCCTCGAACCACCTAATCCAATTAGTTTCATATCCATAATTCGTTATAATTTTAACGTTCGCCCCGTACCGATCAACGTGTTATGTGAAGATATTAATTTTAACTTATATTCATTATGTGCTATTGTTAGTCAGAGCTACTTCACACGCTGGACCAGCATGCACGATCCATTCAATCAACTTGGAGAACTTGTGCCTTGCCACTTCAGACACTGATAGCCGGTGGTGTCGCTTGTTTATAGCGTCACAATAATCATGTTGTCTGCGCGTCTTAGCTAAAATTTTAAGGAATAAGTTGAAGCCTTACGTATCGGAGTTTCATGGTAATGGACAAAAATAAATAATGTTGAAAACATGAAAAAAAAAATAATCGAAGACTGACTGACTCTCACGAATTTGAATCACCAGAGTATTAAAATAGTGATTAGGATAAGGGACGTTAAGAAGTAAAGTAGTGGAAGTAGTTTCGGACTAAAGCTGGAGTCTGATCTTTATTGTGATCGGTTTGAGCTTGAGCTGCGAATGCATTAGATTGGGATACTGCAACATTTTTGCCGTTAATAATTTCTGTCAAACCTTATTCCGGCTCCTTAGCTGAATGGTCAGTGAACTGGCCTTCGATTCAGAAGTCCCCGCGTTCGATTCCCGCCCGGACCGGAGATTTTAACCGCGTATGGTTAATTCCTTGGGGACTAGGTGTTCGTGTTCATATTAATACCTTCGCTTCATCTAAATGCAACACACTATACTACCAATCACCACAGAGGTGAATACATACCTCCACACAGAGTTGCTGTCCGAAAGGACATCCAGCCATACAATTGGGCCAGATTTACGGCAAGTGCTGATTCAGATAAATTGGTAGAAGAACAAGAAAAAACAACATTGACCACGTTTTATACGCTTTTCCTCTAACCCGTATTTTACATGTATCGTTCATATGTTCATTATGGGATTGAGAAGTACGACGATTTGATTCCACTTCGTAAAAATTCTGGGATGGTGTTTTATTTTTATGAACTGAAAATGAATCTCGCTTTGTGAGAATGTAAGTTTAGTGAGTTGTTTCTAAGACCAATATTTTATCTTTCCTTTATTTATAATTTGCCTTACGTCGCATCGACACAGATAGATTTTATGGCGACGGTGGGAGAGGAAAGCGGGAGTGGGGAGGAAGCGGCCGTGGCCTTAATTAGTGTTCAACCCTAGCATTTGCCTGGTGTGAAAATGGGGAAACTAAAGACCAAGAAATCAACCCGATTCTGAGAAAATGGCAGGGTAGCAGAGGAATCAAATATTGAGATTGTCTCTAATTTTAAGAAAGAGAAATCAATCCCACTGGAGTGACAGTGCCTTAATTCTGAGACCAAGGAATCGATTACGCTCAATGAAAATGCTGGAGCAGTACCATGTTTCTTAAATCTAGGAATCAGTCACATACCTGGAAAGTACTGCGATGGTGTCTTAAGTTTTAAAAGCGAGAAGTCTATGGGAAATGCCGAAAGTGAGCTCGAGAGCTGCAGACGCTTAAGTGCATCCAGTATCTAGTATTCGGGATATAGTGGGTTCGAACCCTACTGTTGGCAGCCCTGAAAATGATTTTCACACCAGGCAAATGCTGGAGCTGTACCTTAATTAAGACCACGGACGCTTCCTTCCCACTCCTAGCTCTTTCCTGTCCCATCGAAGCCATAAGACCTGTCTGTGTCGGTGCGACGTAAAAAAAAAAATGCTACTTGGGAAATTCGGGGATAGTACCTTATTTCGAAAACCTAAGACAATCCCACATCAGGTAAATTATTAAGTGGCTTAAAGACCACGGAACCAATTTGACTTCGAGAACATTTCGCAGTAAAATATGTATGATCAAAGAATCAAACCTTCCTGGAAAACGCCGAATTTTAATCCGAGGAACGAGTTCCAGGCCCTGTTATACACATACTCTAAACAAGCAACTTACGTTGCACAATAAACTATTGATAAATTGGATCGTAAATTTCTCCAAACCATGAATGAATCCAGAACATTATCTACTACAGTCCCATGAAAAGATGTCCGCAGAGTTTGAATTGCCTATTATGGCATCATCATGTATTGCTCTTTACAGATCCTGAAGACCCACGACAGGAAAAAAAGGGGGATAAAATGCATATAGTGCACAATGTATATACTACAGGTGTCAGTCACACTTAGCTACTGATATCTATTGCAGATGTTGACCCATCGCTGCCTCTTCCGTGCCCATCGGCTCCACCTGTTCCAAAGCTACGAACGCGATGTTTCCACCGCATCCTTGGGCGCTTGTCATTCGTTTGAGAGTGAAGTACAGTGGAACCTTCGATTGCGAGCATAATTCGTTCCGGCAACATGCTTGTAATCCAAAGCGCTCGTATATCAAAGCAAATTTTCCCATAGGAAACAATTGAAACGCAGATGATTCGTCCACAACACAAAAATATTTATTCTCATAGCATTTCTGAAACAAAATATAACGTAAAACAAACTAAACTGCACTTTACCTTACAATAGAATCATTTTTCGTGTGAGGGAGACGAGATATGGCATGAGAACAGTTACTGTGTATCACGAATTTCACTAACGGAATCACTGCTATTTGTTGGCTCACTGGAATTGCTTTCTTTTTGTGCAACTTTAACGAGGACCCTGTCCAATGACTGTTGCTTTTGCCTCTTTTTGACGATTTCACGAAAATGTAACATTGCATTGTCATTGAACAAATTCATTACTCGCACTGCTACAGCCTTACTCGGCTGGTGTTTTTCTACAAAATTCTGCACCGATTCCTCAATTTTACACTTCTCTCGAATCTCAGTTGAAGTGAGAGATTCCATTGACGTTTCCTCCTCCTCTTCCCCCGACAAGATCTCCTCCATAACCTCCTCCTGCTGTTCACGATACAGGTCCATCAGTTCGTTGGTGGTCAGTTCCTGGCTGTGTTCTTCCACCAGCTCTTGAATGTCCCCGTCATTCACCTCCAGCCCAATGGTCTTCCCTAGGGAACAATTTGATCCCCAAACGGAAGCGAAAATGAGAGTTCTCTTGGTGACCCCATCTCAGGCTTTATCTATTACATTCAGGTAATTCACGATGTGGAAATGATTTCTCCAAAAAACTCTCTGAGGGTAAGGTTTGTTCCTTCGGTCACTTCGAAGCATCGCTGAAATAGTGCTTTGGTGTATTGCTTCTTGAAGTTCGAAATGATTTGCTGATCCACAGGCTATAGTAATTAGTGTTGAACGTGAATTCCTTCAGTAAGTCGTCCTCAAGGCCAGGAGGATGAGCAGGAGCATTGTCCATAACCAGCCAGACTTTGAGCGACAGATTATTTTCTAAAAGGTATTTCTTCACTACATAACCAAAGACCTCCTTCATCCATTCAACGAAGAAAATACGAGTGACCCAAGCCTTAGTGTTGGACCTCCATATAATATTTAACTGTCCCTTCTGCACCTTGCATTTCTTGAAGGCTCGTGGATTCTCGAAATGATACACAAACAGGGGCTTTACTTTCATATTAGCACACAATAACAGCTTTAAACGGCCTTTCATTGAATTTTCTTCTGCGGTAATGTAGGTCCCCTTCGGCATCTTCTTCCAAAAAAAAAACTGTTTCATCGCAGTTAAAAAGCTTACTGTGGCAGGTAACACTCAGTAAAAACGAGCTTCTGGAACTCAGCAGTGAATGCCTCAGCAGCCTTAGAATCCGAACTGCAAGCCTCCCCGTGCCTCACAACACTAAGGATTCCACTTCTCCTCTTAAAGTTATCAAACCGTCCCCTGCTGGCCTTGAAGCTTTCTTCAATGTCTGTTGACGTAAGTGTACTACAAGATAATTTACTTACGAGGTCGGCGTACAAGGTCTTCGTCTTCTCGCACATTAAATTTTCGGTTACAGTATCGCCTGCTAGTTGCTTATCATTTATCGAAACGAGAAGCAACTTTTCTATGTCTTCGTGACCACGTCGCCGTTGCTTTGATACTCTTGTGATTCCTTTTTCTTCATCTAGCCCTTTTATTTCTTCTTTAATATTTTACAAGTCATTGGCGTAGACTTGTTACAACATCTCGCGATATCAGCCACTCGCATATCTCGTTCGTGCTTTTCGATCTTTCCTTTTTAACGTCCATTGTAATCACGTCCTTCTTCCGACCGAATTCCTTTTCAGCCTTCTGTTCGTTCACTGGCCCCATCGTTGTAGTACAGTTATAACACTAATGAAAGAAACAATACACTCGTACGGTGTTGACTATGCGAGCGACGCACGCCAAGTCGCCAACTGAAGTCGAGCGCGGGAGAAGATTACACACACACACCCAGGAAAGAGAGAGGCAGAGGGGAGGAGAAAACAAAGGAACAGGGGAGGGGTAAACGTAGGCACACGTGACGCTCGTATTGCGGAACCTCACTCTCTCATCAAGTTACAATTTATTTAAAATGTTTGCTCCTCTTGCAAAACACTCGTAGACCAAGTTACTCGCATTCTGAGGTTTCACTGTACTCGATTTGGGAGGGATCCATCTTCTCTAACGACATGTTCCAAACACTACACCTTACTCCTTCGTTCCATCTTACCGATGCCTGGCTTCACAAACCGCTGGTACAGGACCATTTTCAGTATTCGTTCCCTTCTCACTTCCACGATGTTGTATACGGGTTGTGTCATTGCATGCCATCTACATTTTCTTTCATTCCCATTCCCATCCTTTCTTTAACACTATTATTTGATGTCCTTCCTTCAGCGGATACTTTCCTTTTTTCAGAAGAAGAGTTTTCATCTTGCTTAGATTCGAACACACAATCGGCAGTCCTAAATGTGTTTTTTCATGGATTCTGATTTTTACACCTTAATCAAGATCACGCCGCTTCCTTTCTAGTCTTAGGTCTTTCCTGTCCAATCGTCATTGAAATCTTATCTGAGTTGTATTATTATGTTAAACCATAGAATGAACAACAAGAACCTATATCGAAATGAACTATCGATAATGGAGAGTCTATTGGTTCTATGATCGGAAGCGTGGAGTGACCATTGGACACCTTGCCCCGTCTAACGTGGTTTAAACGTTCTAATGCTGGGCTCTTCACTGTCTTTCCTGTACCAACTACGCTGTTTACCTCCTTCTCTCTTACGACTTTGACAGTATTAGAATTTAAATTCCTTTACGTTTTAAGTGGCCCTTCCTTTCATTTTGCCTCATCAAGTTATAGGAACTCTTTACCTTGTTCTAGTCTCATTGGTGTTAAGAGGGGATGGTTGTCTTGTTGTACTTCCGCTTAAACAATAATCCAGGAACCAATGACCTAGAAATTAGGCCCATTAAAACAACAATCATCATCACCAAAAAAGGCGATAATCAACAGAACCACCACACGAGTCTATGATAATGAATTACTTAATTAGCTCAGTTTGTTTTCCAAATGTTGAGAAACCTAGTTATATTGATGACCCAGAAACAACAGAAGAATTGCGATCAAATAACAGGATTTCTAGCCAAACTCATGGTACTTAGAGCCCTAACGTTGACCTGACAAGGTACAGTTCAGGCAGTTGACCTGTAGATACTAGAGTTTCTCGTGGGAAGCATGATGTCTCCTTCACCGTATTTCTTAACCTTTTTTTTAAAATTGAGGCCACTGAGTCACAAATAAACAAGCTCCTCAGATGCTTGGACCAATCAGAAATCGTAAACGAAGCCTCCGAGCAAGACAAAAAAATAATAACTTTACACCACGACTCTACAGTATAAATATTCTATTAACTTTACTAAATAGAATGCACTAAATAAGGTACACTAGGCTTCGAAGAAAGAATAAATACTCAAGGTACTAAACAAGAACTCAGTTTGTAGATTAGCTATGGAGTTGCCTTTTCTGGAAAATTGCAAAGGTGATACCGTACACTAATGTACGAAGGCCATCCAGAAATTAAGTGTCGCTATTTCTTTTCTTGTAAAGGAAACATAATATCTGGCCGGAAAATATGAGCATGCGTGACAGATCTATGACGTAGTAATCATATACCAGCCGGACAAGTCCCGCCTGGTGTCAGCCGCGCAGCAGCAGTTGCTAGAAATGGCGGCTCGTATTATTTTTCCCGCCGCCTTCGAGGTTCGGTCTGTGGTAAGGTTTCTTGGGAAGTGGCGTGGAAGATTCAGAGCAGGTGTTGTGTTGATCCGTGCCAATGCTCGCCCACACAGGCTACAGCTCGGCGCTCAGCAACTACTCTGCAGGACAGGGCCTCTCAGGGCGCATGCACCAGTGCATTGCGCTGTGCACAGTGCAAAAGACGACTTCGCTTGGTTGACCAGACTGCAGTTTCCCACTCCTCGTCTGAAGCAATAGCACTGCCTCTCTCTTTCCCTGCGATTGTTTCGCTCGCTCCGCCTGTCTCCCTCTTCCTTACTTGCTCCGTAGCGCTCCAAATCTGAGCCGAGTTGAGCCGATCTTTACCGAGTAGTCCAGAGACGAAGCGTTGGTCCGAACCGAGCCAAGCCGAGTGGGACCGATACTAGGGAAATCTGCTCCTCAGTTTGCACGCTTGAGATTTTGGGCGTTTGAGAGGCCCTGTAGCAGGAGTTCGCCTGGGAGGCGCTAGATCATCCACCGTACAGTCCTGATTTTGTTCCCACTGATTTTCATCTATTCTTACACCTCAAGATATTCTGTCCTCCTGCCAGCATTTTCACACGGACGAAGAGCTGAAGACGAATGTCACACGCTGGTTCCATTCCCAGGTGGAAGGCTCCTACGAAACTGGCGTACAAAAGTAGATCGCACGATATGATAAGTGTCTCAATTCTGGTGGTGATGAAAATGAAAACCCACAACCTGTTTTCCAGTCTTTGACCGGGTCAGAGATGTAATGATAAATGCTATGAAATGATGATGGAGAGTGTTGGTGGAATGAAAGATGACAGGGAAAACCGGAGTACCCGGTGAAAAACCTGTCCACCCTCCGCTTTTTCCAGCACAAATCTCACATGTTGTGGCCGGGATTTGAACCACGGTATCCAGTGGTGAGACTGCCGTCTGAGCCACGGATGCTCTTTTCTGGTGGTGATAATGTCGAATAATAGCTCCAACATTGCTGTATCGGCTGTCAATAAAGTTTTTCATGTAACCATGTTACCTTTTTTTTTTTTAGAGAAACTTAATTTCTGGATGGCCTTCGTATCATTGTTACTTCAACCTTGTTTACGTGGATAAAACGTAATACATATTTCAGTAACCGAATTACTACCTTAATTTAACCTAGCCTGGAGAATACAATACGTTATGCTAGGCAACATAGAGCACATTCTTATAGCAACAGAATTCTCGGAATCTGAATTGATTTACATTGTGGTTGAAATAGCGCAAATACCTCATATTCCATTCTGAAAATGATCCAGTTAGCTGAATGATAGTAATGCTATCAATGTTAACACCAAAGAACAATGTAAATCGGATTTCAAACACTTTATTATGGAAGCAATATCGGTGTAATCAAATACAAAACGCCTATTAATATGCTTTATAGTATAAATGATAACGATAAAATGAAATTGCGACAGTATTGCGCGAAAAAAAAAATGTTTCAGTATTACTTCTAACGAGAATCCCATTACGAGCTTCGTTGTTGGTGCACCCGGGTACGGCTTGTATCATTTAATGACTTCCCCTATCCACTACCTGTACTGTAGCTCGAACTAACCTTAAAGACTCTGGATACAGTATTCGGGAGATAGTGCGTTCGAACCTCACCGTCGGCAACCCAGAAGATGGTTTTCCGTGGTTTCCAATTTTCAAACCAGGCAAACGCTTGGGATGTACCTTAATTAAAGGCACGGTCACTTCCCACTCCTAACCCTTTCCTGTGCCAGCGTCGCCATTAGACCTATCTGTGTCGATGTGACGTAAATCAACTTGTAAAAAATAAAAAAGGACCCTGGATCAACCAACATGTCTCCTACTCTGCCAAATGATTCTAAGTTTTGAGATGTCCTCGGTTCACCAGGAACGAATCGGGCTCGTTTCCTCCAGAACGAGTCTTCCACAGGCAGATAGTCCTCTGCCTACAACAGGAGTGAGTGGCAGGTTCGTTCCTAGGAACCCCCTGTGGGTTGAGGACCCAGACGAAGAATACGCCCACGGTATTCCCTGCCTGTCGTAAGAGTCTACTAAAAGGGGCGACCTAGGGATGATTGAATTAGAACCAAGCGACTACTTATAATTAGTACTATCACGCGAAGAACACCATGGGTCGCCTTTGCATGCAAGTAGCACCACTATGTTAGGCGCACAATAGGGTTGTGATTAGTAGCAACAGTTGGCGAGTCACTATGGGTTTACAGTACCCGTGATCAGTACCACCATATGCGTAACACCACGGGCTTACGTTGCTTATGATTAGTACCACCATATGAGTGACACCGTGGGTCTGCGTTGCCTATGACTAGTATACACTATGTGAGGAATACCACGGGAAAGTACGAATCCTTGTGATTAGTACACGTATGTAAGGAACACTATGGGTTTGCACTGGCTATAAGTGGCGCCGTAATGTGAAAAACACTATAGGCCTAGCTCTGCGTTACCTGCGCGTAATACGTTACCTGTGAGTAATACTACAATGTGTGGAATACCGTAAACCTACGTTACTCATGATCAATACCGCTACATGAGAAATACCATGGTTCTTACTTTCCTAGCGTTAAGTACCATCATGAGGGGCCGTTAACCTGGATTTTGGACCCCTTTAGACACCAAGCATCATCGATTCAGGATTGTGCTTTGGAAGCAGCCCGTTGGTCAGCATATACTAATATTTATTATAGTTTCTGGGAAGGTTGGGCATTACGGGTCGAAGCCATTGACTGTTTTAAGTTCATAATTATTATTCATCATCTCTCTTTTTTTTGGATTTTTTTTTGCTATTGGCTTTACGTCGCACCGACACAGATGCGTCTTACGGCGGCGATGGACAGGAAGGGGCTAGGACTGGGAAGGAAGCGGCCGTGGCCTTAATTAAGTCACAGCCCCAGCATTTGCCTGGTGTGAAAATGGGAAACCACGGAAAACCATCTTCAGGGCTGCCGACAGTGGGGTTCGAACCCACTATCTACCGAATACTGAATACTGGCCGCACTTAAACGACTGCAGCTATCGAGCTCGGTAGGAATTATTTTTAACTTTCAGTATTTTGAGGTGGATCCGCTGATTATTTTAAATTCATATTCATCCATTCGTTCTTCATCATCACGTTTGGAATTCTGGTCAGTGGATGAGTTTTGGACTTATAAATTGTCATTACATTTCGTACCATTAGGGGCCGATGAACTAGATGTTAGGCCTCTTGAAACAACAGTCATCATCATCGTCACCATCATTCCTAAGAGTTTCCGACTACATGGCTGACTCGTCACTGTCATGGCCTTCAAGCGTCTAAGCCCTCGGTTCGATCAGGGACTGTGTGTCTGCGTTGTCACCAACATTTCTGTTGCTAACATACCACTGTAACATGCAGATTCCTACACGGCAGACGCTGCCCACACACATCGGAATCCTCTGTGGATGGAAGTGGTAAATACATCCACATCTTCTGTCTATCTTAAGAGCCTACTAAAAGGGACTTTCAAATTTGTAGCATGGATTGGTGACCATGGGATACGAGCTGAGTTTGGAATTGCTGTCACTTAAATGTGCCGGGCTCCTTGCTTTCATCTTTCCTATCCGACCTCCATTGGTCAACTCTTTCCCGACCACTACGGCATTAGTTTTGCGAGGCCTAGGAAGTATTTAATTTCCACGTCCTCGGTGACTCCCCCCTTCTTTTTGCCGATACCTTCATTATTAGATGGTATGGATCTTTTCCCTTTCTAATTAGTGTTAATAGAGGCCCCTCGTAAAACAATAATTTACCGAACGCGTTGGATAGGTTTGCGTAGATGTGAGCTGGCATTCGGGAGATAGTGTGTTTGAATCCCCCCGTCGGCAGACCTGAAGGTTATTTTCAGTAGTTTCCCATTTTCACTCCAGGGAAATGCTGGCGCTGTTACAATAATGAAGGCCACGATTACTACCTCCCAATCGTAATCGTTTCCCATTCTTACGTCGTCGAAAGTCTGTGATGTGTTAGTACGATTAAAAAATTGCAACTATAATACTATTGCGTTTAGAAATTGTTTAATCTGTTATCTTCCACTCGTCCAGGGGACTTAGATTATTGAAACCTATGTTGCTAGGATACATTTATCACACTCGTGCAAAGATAGATTGTTACAAATTCCAGGATATTTCGTTATGCCTCTATTTACGTCAACTTCTTCTTCTTCTTTTTCCCTTCTTCTCTTTCTTAGCCTTTTCCCAATTACTTGTGGTAGGTACTACGTATGGATTAAGTCCAGTTTTACGACAGGGTGTTCTTCCTGACGCCAACCTTATGTGGAGGGATGCAGTCACTATTGCGCGTTTCTCTGGTGGTTGGTAGTGCGATGTGTCATGTGTAGATGAATATGTATTTAGACGAACACAGACACCAGTCTCCGATCTAGAGGAATTAGCCAGACGTTGCTAAAACTGGCCCGACCAGAAACTGGAGCCCTCTAAATCGAAGATCACTACGCTAACTATACAGCCTAGGAACTGTACTGATGTACTTACGTCAATAATACGCGATAATCGGCATTTCATATATTCAGTGTACAAGTGTTTGAGCAGCAAGGAATAATTGATGTCATCGATACAAATATAAAATCGACCATCTGCCCGTAGTTTTTTTTTTTTTTTTAATTTTGATCCAATGCTTGTTTCTTATTGTCAATGGTCAATTTCGGGTTGAACTTAAATTTTGTTTGCTTGATCTGTTTCATAATGTGGGAGAACAGCTGGATGGAGTTTCATGAACCTAGATATTTAAGCGCATGATAACGGGGAGTAGGATTTTGCGTCTTTTGTTAAAGTGAAGCAAGGCCACTAATGCCTCTCTTTATATTCATCTAATCAAAATAATGAGTGTTACTAAGGCTAAGCATTATTTCCCAACATCTACCTTCTTTTCAAGTAATATATTAGCTGCTGTGACGATCGATGACGGGTTAGTTTTATACAGTACCTGTACTGCCATTTATTGGAGATGAGTGTCGGGAGTAGAGTCAGGACATACTTCAACCAACAGCACTAAGTGATTGTATCGTTATTGTTCATTACCTTCAGAGACTCTTGCAACATTTTCTTTTTAACACGAAATGGCGTAATTTCCAGGTGAACTATTAGAGTTACAAATAAAATGCACATGGCCCATTTGTGTAGAAAACTGACTTTTATGAATACATACTGGGTTTCATTTTGATATAGGACAAACCCTGTAACCTTCTTTTGGTGTTAAGCGGATAAAACATATGATATCTCAAATAAATACCTCCGTACTGAAATGGATAATTATTGAAAATCAAAATAGGCATGTGTTTGAACAGAGTATCTAAAATGCATCGCTATCAAATTTCATCTTAGTTGTTTATGAAGTGTTGGCGTGAATGGGTGAGAAAGAGACAGACAACACACTCTCTTCCCTGTTTGTATATGTGCCCGCAGAGTGGGCACTCCTGAGTTTCAATCAGGATCGGTTCCACTAATCCGTAGAGAATATTTCCTCCGCTTCTATATCTAGTCAACAGTGTTTTCTGCTGTTTGCCGTCACGTCGCTCGTAGACGAATCCAGCCTCTCGTTGGTTCTGCGATGGCAACGGTTTTCTATACAGGATGATATTCATCAAGTTTCTCACCGATAGCGGTACACATTATGCACCCTATCGGTCAGAGCAACATCTGCAGACCACCGCAGCATTTGCATCTCCTGATCATGCTTCTACCGCCTTGTCCAGCATTTGGAGCCATACATGTGAACGGGTCTGACGATCATCCTGTGCAAATTTCTTTTCAGCTCTATGGGGATCTGTCTTTCGCACAAGTCAGCGATCGCCACTTCATCCAGCAAATGTTGATGCGGTGCTTGACATCGACATCGATTATGGCTAGGTGTTGATGATAGAGCTGAGATATTTAAACGTGTCAATCATCAATCGCCATCTAGGAAGGTAGTGTTGGGTGGACTGAACAGCTCTGGCTCCGTGAAGTTGCTGAACATGTATTCTGTCTTCTTTGGGCTTATCCTGAGTCTGTTCCTCTCCAGCGATGCTCTCCGTTGTGCTAAGGCTGCCTTGACCTCGTCACATGTTTCACAAATCAAAATGACACCGTAAACTATAGCAATGTCCATGGTAGTTCTGGCACCAGCTTTTCTGTTGAGCTGTGAGTGACAATGTTGAACAAAACTGGACTCGGTGCCGATTCCTGATGCACAAATTTAATAGGAAAACTTTCAGAACTAGCTTTCACTTTGGTAGAGGGGCGAACATACATATCCTAAATCAGCTTTATATACTCACGGACGTTTTGGTGCCGCAATGCTGCCGAGGCTATCTCTCTGGGAAGGCGCTGAAAGTTTTTCTCGCGATCTTTGAACACCGTCTGGAGTTCCTTGTGGAGTTCGTAGTGTTTCTCCATAAATATTTGAAGAGTCTGAATTGCATCATTCGTTGACGTACCATATGCGAAACCGCGCTGGTTCTGATGCGTGTTGAAGATATTGCGGATTATATTTACAACTACACGCTCCCAAATTTTGAGGGTGAGTGAAGTGAGTTCGACGCTTCTATAGTTTCTACATTTTCTGATGTATCTCTGCTACTTGAAGACGGATGTAACGTAGCTTTGACGAAACTGTTTTGGCACAGGCAGTCAGCAACAATCAATCAACAAATCGATCGATCAATCAGTCAATCAATCAATACTGATCTGCATTAGGGCAGTCGCCCATGCGGCAGACTCCCTGTCTGTTGTTTTCCTACATTTTTCTTAAATGATTTCAAATAAATTGGAAATTTATTGAACGTCTCCCTTGGTAAATTATTCCAATCCCTAACTCCCCTTCCTATAAACTAATATTTTCCCCAATTTGTCCTCTTGAATTCCAACGGTCTTATTAATCATCTTACTCAACCAAACATTTCTTTTTGCATACAGACCCTTCCATAGATCACCTAGGATGTCATAAGGTTCCAATTCTTTGCCATTCTTCATCTTTGGCATGGCTGCTTGGACTTCAGCTGGGGTGATCTCGGGTACAGATCTTTAAGCAGGAAGCTGTGCTACGTATCGTGAAAACTTTCATTGAGCAACTCAACGAAGTACACCCGCCAGTGGTTGTTAATGTCCTTATTCTTAGTAAGCAATTTCCCTTCATTATCACAGATATGTTCGATGGTGAAAATGTCTATGGAGTATTTGCCACGCTGGGTGGCAACTTTATCGATCTTTCTTATTATATATATATTTTTTTTTTTTTGGTATTCAATATCAGGAATCAACCCCAGACGCTTCTTACGAATGTTTAGAGACATCCTAATATTCCTGCATCACAAAGTGAATAGTTAGAAAATACATAAACAGATCTTAACAAATATTAATTTAAATTTTAAAATACCTTTCAGTGACTATCTTACATCGCAGTAACATACTTAGCTTTTGGCGAATTTAAGAATCAACACAGCGGAAATTCGCATCATTATTCTTTCAGGCAGCGATTAATAAAAACAGTGAAACTCAACAACACTATCATTCAGATACTGATATTCTTTCATACGAGTATACTGTAATTTCTCTTCATCAGCTATCGGAAGATTTGCGAGTTTTGGAATATCGCTCCCTGCAAATTGTAAAAGGCCTTTTATACTTACTGATTATAATTTTATGTTATCAAGAAGGATATTTTCAAAAATCTTTCAAGTGCATTAAAATTTACCGTGGTAGAACAACCGGCAGGGACAAGATGTAAAGTTATAGACGACATACTAAATTCTGCTGAAAGGATGATGTATCTTTTGTTAGTGAGACAGCCATTACATGTTATTGTATCTAACGGTCTACATGATCATTTTAGTAAACGAATCTCGAAAATATTAGGAGGTACTTTGCTTTAAGTGTAAAAGAAATAGCTTTGATTTATTTTTCATTTGTTAATATTTTGCTTAATCATGGTGTAAGTATCGTAGAAACTCTTTTTTACAAATTGTTTTACATCGCACCGACACAGATAGGTTTTATGACGACGATGGGATAGGAAAGGCTTAGGAGTTGAAAGGAAGCGACTGTGACCTTATATAAGGTACAGCCACAGCATTTGTCTGGTGCGAAAATGGTAAACCACGGAAAACAATCTTCAGGGCTGCCGACAGTGGGGCTCGAACCCATTATCTTCCGGATTCAAGCTCACAGCTGAGCGCCCCTAACCACACAGCAAACTCGCCCATTGGAAGTAAAGTGACAAAATAACTAAACAATTCACTGTAATGTAAACATCTATTCTTTAACGTTTTGTGTATTCCTATTTTTAAATCACATGATTTTTTTTCAAAATGACCGTAAAAATATATCTCTATTACATTTCACTCTGAGTATTCAAACATTATTTTATATGTCAGTATATAAAAAGAAGTAATGCGTGGTTCTCAAATGATTTTTGGAGAACTATATTTAGATATTTGCTGACCGGATGAGTTAGCCGTGCTTTGCTGTACGTCATGTAAATTATTAATCTTGTTTTGAGTTTTCAAACTATGGAATAATACGTAGATGAGCAGTTGCGTTCATGGATCGTCATGTTTACCCGTAATGGGGAAATGACTATGAGTATTATATCATCCGCAACGTTATGTCGGTTAAGGGATTACTTATTTACAATGATATCGATCATACGACGTCCGTACGATTCATATAGCAGTGAGTAGTGGAAAGTGAAGTGTCGTGTTAACTTCCGCACGAGCAGACAAGTGACATTTGCCGCTCGAGAGCTGGAGAAGAGTCGGACCATTCTTTACGATTTGCGGCAGCCACCGACTCAGTGGATGATGCATTCCAGTTCTGTGAACCATGATACGTGAATCAATCCGTACGGAACTGTCCCCACTTCCAGATCTCTCCCAGTGATACTCTGGCGCCTATACATTTCGTATCTTGTCTTGTTGAGGTAAACTGCATTTTGGTGTAGAAAATCGGTTGCTGTCACTGAAGTGTGAAGACATGGTCGTATGGCAGAAAAGTCGTACGATATACTACTCCGTACGATCCTACCCTAAGGCCTTCCATACACGCTGCTACCTCCACGCTTCCTCAGAGTGGCGTGAAGTACCTTGCAATGTAATTCGATGGAGTGCCGCATGCCGTGCTATCTCGAAGAGACGCGTATTCTACGAGGATTCTACCAGTTGCTCGTGACGATACATGTAGGTT
Source organism: Anabrus simplex (assembly GCF_040414725.1). NCBI lineage: Eukaryota > Metazoa > Arthropoda > Insecta > Orthoptera > Tettigoniidae > Anabrus > Anabrus simplex. The sequence continues at coordinate 574,188,384 of NC_090265.1, forward strand.
GCCGGGTCGGTTTCATTCCGCATCTCCTTATTTCTACGTGGTGTTGCCACCAATTATTCTTAATAATTAATGAGCAAGAATTAAACGTCAAATTTGATGGAAGGTTGAGAAACACTACATTCTCTATAATTTCAAGCTCTCGATAGAAAACCCAGAAATCCATCCCTGCTACGTAAGTGTTTGTTAATGAATCAGTAGTACAAGGAATGACAGAACTCAACCTATTATGAAGGCAAGCAGGACGACCGACGATTGACAGAGCTCATCCCATCCTGAAACTGGTAGGCCTAATTACAGTTACGTGATTTGTAACATCTACAGTTGTATTCAGTTTCCATTTCATTAATACATTCAATAAAATTAAACCGACCGGGCGAGTTGGCCGTGCGGTTAGGGGAGCGCAGCTGTGATCTCGCATCCGGGAGATAGTGGGTTCGAATCCCACTGTCGGCAGTCCTGAAGATGGTTTTCCGTGGTTTCCCATTTTCGACCGATCCTAAACGTGAGGTATATGTTAGAGATTTTTATGGCAACTAGAGACGTGGACAGTATCTTCTTTTCTATATTTGAACTTTATTTTAAACTATGGAATATCACTTGTGTCAACGTAATTTTGATCGGGCGAGTTGGCCGTGCGGTTAGTGTCGCACAGCTGTGAGCTTGTATCCGGGAGATAGTGGGTTCGAAGCCCATGGTTCTCCTCGGTTTTCCATCTTCACACCAGGCAAATGTTGAGGCTGTACCTTAATTTTTCTTTTTTGCTAGTTGTTTTACGTCGCACCGACACAGATAGGTCTTACGGCGACGATGGGACAGGAAAGGGCTAGGAGTGGGAAGGAAGCGGCCGTGGCCTTAATTAAGGTACAGCCCCAGCATTTGCCTGGTGTGAAAATGGGAAACCAAGGAAAACCATTTTCAGGGCTGCCAACAGTGGGGTTCAAGGCTGTACCTTAATTAAAGCGACGGTCGCTTCCTTCTCATTCCTAAGACTTTACTGACCTATCGTCACCATAAGACCTATCTGTGTCTGTGCGACGTACGAAAATAAAACCGAAAACAGAAACATAATTTTGTGCTGTTCATTGTCACAAGTTGTGGTTGGTGGAGGGAGACACCCAATTGTACTGCTGATAAATACTCGGATCATAAAGCTGCCCACCAGACTTCCACAATCAATCTGTCTCTGTTTCTCATTCCATCCTATACGTAATTGAGTGATGCCATACACGAGCCTTGTCGTTCTGAACTCTCGACACGTAGTTATCTACTGCTGAGCCCTGACGAGAAGGGGAGGTCAAATCATTAATCAATTGCGCATGTCAACTTGTGAAGTGTGCTCTGCTAGGATAGAGGATATTAGTATCTGCATTTATGTCATTTTTTGTCTACCCTGCTAACAATTCTATAAAAAAAAACTCACCACATGGCACAACAGCCCTGAAGGGCCTTTGTCTACCAAGCGACCGCTGCTGAGCCAGAAGGCCTTCAGATTACGAGGTGTCGTGTGGTCATCACAACGAAACCTCTCGGCCGTTATTCTTGGATTTGTGGACCGGAGCCGCCATCTCACCGTCAGACAGCTCATCAATTCTATTCACGTAGGCTGAGTACCCTCAGTCCAGGTAAAAAACCCTGACCTGGTCGGGAATCGAACCCGAGCAAGGGCCTGAATTTATAAAACATCACCCTAACAATAATAATAATAATAATAATAATAATAATAATAATAATAATAATAATAATAATAATAATAATAATAAGCAGAAGAAGCAGAAGAAGAAGAAGAGGAGGAAGAAGAATGATTGAAATGAAATGGCGTATGGCTTTTAGTGCCGGGATGTGTCCGAGGACTTCGGCTCGCCAGGTACATGTCTTTTGATTTGATACCCGTAGGTGACCTGCGCGCCGCGATGAGGATGAAATGATTATGAAGACGACATATATACCCAGTCCCCGTACCAGGTGAATTAACCAGTTATGATTAAAATTCCCGACCCTGCCGGGAATCAAACCCGGGACCCCTGTGGCCAAAGGCCAGCACGCTAACCATTTAGCCATGGAGCCGGAAATAATAATAATAATAATAATAATAATAATAATAATAATAATAATAATAATAATAATAATAATAATGAATGTAGAGTTACGTTGCACGGAACGGGAAAGGTGCACTTCGCATAAGGTACTTCTGCCATTTCTTTCTCACTTCAAGGTAAGGTTGCGGGTACGACTTTGTGTCGTACATGTGGATTTGACCCTATTTTATGGCTGGATGCTCTTCCTGGCACCAGTCCTACGAGAAGGACTGTATTATGTAATTTCGTGTTTCTTCGGTGGATGGCAATGTTGTGTCTTGTGTTTAAATGAAGATGTGTGTGTTAAGACAATCACGAACACCTAGTCTCTGAGAGAGGAGAATTAGTCAGACATGGTTAAAATCCTTGGCGTGGTTGGGATTTGAACACAAGACTTCGAATTGCTACCTTGAACGTTCAACAAAGGAGGCAGCCACTTTGCACAAAGAATGTTGTCAGTGTTTTTAGAAGTTAGAGAAGCGATCACGAGTGCTTGGCTGAATAAGTCAGACCGTAGAGCACGCGTCTCTTAGTCCAAGTTGGCGGGTTCGATCACGGCATAGTCCAGCATATTTGAAGATGCTCACGTACGTCAGTCTCTTGTCATTCGATTTACCGGCACGTAAATTAACTCATGTAGGACAAACTTCTAGCACCTCGGCGTCTCCGAAAATCATAAAAGTAGGTAATGGAACGTGAAAATCATATCATTATCATACATGACGAGTCCCTTTCGATGCGAGTCGCACCGGGCGAGTTGGCCGTGCGCGTAGAGGCGCGCGGCTGTGAGCTTGCATCCGGGAGATAGTAGGTTCGAATCCCACTATCGGCCGCCCTGAAAATGGTTTTCCGTGGTTTCCCATTTTCACACCAGGCAAATGCTGGGGCTGTACCTTAAATAAGGCCACGGCCGCTTCCTTCCAACTCCCAGGCCTTTCCTATCCCATCGTCGCCATAAGACCTATCTGTGTCGGTGCGACGTAAAGCCCATAGCAAAAAAAAAAAAAAAAAAAAAAAGATGCGAGTCTCCTAGAGTTCATGAAGTCAAGGTTCGAAGGGTGTACATCAGTTTCACTTGGAGGAGTTAACAAGTAACTACTTGGCGATCGAACCGCCTTTATGTAAATACATTAGTTGCGCTCGATTAATTTCATTGTAAACACGCCAGTTGCACTCGGAGCGTATTGAATGAAAATCCACAGCCTGTTTCCAGTTATGAATGAAGCCCCCATCTAGCGCCGAGGATAGGAATTGTGCCGGCTGGCGAAGCCTGTCGCACTCCTCTGGGGCAATGATTAATGAATGACATATGAAATGATATTGGAGAGTGTTGCTGGAATGAAATATGACAGGGAAAACCGGAGTACCGCCTCCGCCTCCGCTTTGTCCAGCACAAATCTCACATAGAGTGACCGGGATTTGAACCACGGAACTCAGTGGTGAGAGGCCGGCGTGCTGCTGCCTGAGCCACGGAGGCTTTTTCGGAGCTTATTATTATCCCCCAATAAGTGGCAACGCAACCACTGAGAATGAGCTTTAAATACCTACGTAGAATTACTACCGAGCGCGATAGATGCAGTCTCTTAAGTGTGACCAGTATCCAGTATTCGGGAGATAATGGGTTCGAATCCCACTGTCGGCAGCCCTGAAGATGGTTTTCCGTGGTTTTCCATTTTCACACCAGGCAAATGCAGGGGCTGTGCCTTAATTAAGGCTACGGACTCTTCCTTCCCACTCCTAGCCCTTTCCTGTCCCATCGTCGCCATAAGACATATCTGTGTTGGTGCGACGTAAAGCAACTTGAAAAAAATATAATTACTTCTGAAAAAGCAACAATTGCAGATAAAGTGTTGGAGAGCCGATGTCTCAACATAGTGTAAGAAACATTAGTAGGGGCCTACGTCTCCCCAATAGCATTATTTATCGTTATAAACATAAGGATTAATTTTGTTCTAATTATTTTTAACTAACTGAGTGAACTGGCTACGCAGTTAGAGGCGTGTAGCTCTTATTTTGCACTCGTGTTATAGTTGGTTCATACTCCACTACCGGCTGAACTCAATATGGATATTCATGGTTTCCCATTCACACCAGGCAAATACTGGGGCAATATTGTTTCCTTCCCAGTCTTAAACTTGTCCGATTTCATTGCTGCTATAAGGCATTTCTGAGTCAGTGCGATGTAAAATAAATAGCAGAAAAAATATATTTTTAATCATATTGGTTGATTGGAAACTGCTCCTCGAAGAGCCATATGTCTAAAAAAATGGGAAGGAAAATGCTACTGCACGGAATTTAACCACCGGGCGCAGCTGATATGTTCCGAACAGGTTTTGTCTTCAGCGCGACTGATGAATTCCTGTTAGAATTCGGGCCTCGTGCATAGCAGAAGGTTTCCATTGAGGACAATATCTTAGAGCTCCGTCCCTCGGAATTTCACTTTTTTTTTTTTTTCACAATTTGCTTTACGTCGCACCGACACAGATAGGTTTCAAGACGACGATGAGATAGAAAAGGGCTAGGAGTGGGAAGGAAGCGGCCTTGAGATTAATTAAGGTACAGCCCCCGCATTTTCCTGGTGTGAAAATCGGAAAGTATGGAAAACCATCTTCAAGGCTGCCGACAGTGGGGTTTGAACCCACTATTTCACATATTTAAGCCACATGAAATGTCTATATCTTTTACAGAAAGGACCACTTATTTCGGTTATGCAGAGATCAGTGACCATCTCGCTGAAGAACCACAACAGAGTCACCGAGGTAGAGCTTTCAACAGAACACAAATTATTGATTATGTAATTGGTTTGAAACCGTACGTGTAGCGGTGTGCCACTAAGTAATTAACTGGTAGAATGTGCTATGTGGCAGTTGTAACAACACTCCGTCCTCTTTCCGCATCAAACGTGGTCGGATGTTAATACAACACCTCTCTTGATTTTATGTGGAATATATCTATTTATGGAAACAGAATCAAACAAGCAAACAGTCGTTCCTTCTCTTCGTTGTTCGTCTTTCTCGGAACAAAAAGAAAAACATTCTCGTTCATTCCTCCACCATTAGGGAAAGCGTTATGTACGGCACAGTCCTCGTTCTTTCTCTGAGTATCTAGGGCTGGATTTTAACATTCGCACAGATGTGCGTGAGGTTGTGTTCTGTTTGACTGACATTTTCCAGCAAATATAAGCAAAGAAATATCTGCTGATATTTCTTGATGCATGCAGTATTTTTTTATCTGTCTCTTGGCACAGACCGGTACAATATATAGATTCCATAGAGTTTCCCTAATTTATGGTTGCGTCACTGTGGAATCTGCTGTTAAACAGGTTGGTCTGAAACAATGTAAATCGGGTATATCAGCGTTAGTGGGTAAGTCGTGCTGATAAATAATTTGAAATAAATAATTCCATATCACACGCCGTTGTCATTTTATCAGCGGCTGGAGTTAGCCAATCAGAAAGAAGTAATTCCATATCTCACGCCGTTGTCATTTTATCAGCGGCTGGAGTTAGCCAATCAGAAAGAAATAATTCGCCGTTGTCATTTTATCAGCAGCTGGAGTTAGCCAATCAGAAAGAAATAATTCCATATCTCACGCCGTTGTCATTTTATCAGCAGCTGGAGTTAGCCAATCAGAAAGAAATAATTCCATATCACACGCCGTTGTCATTTTATCAGCGGCTGGAGTTAGCCAATCAGAAAGAAATAATTCCATATCTCGCGCCGTTGTCATTTTATCAGCGGCTGGAGTTAGCCAATCAGAAAGAAATAATTCCATATCTCACGCCGTTGTCATTTTATCAGCGGCTGGAGTTAGCCAATCAGCAATAAATAATTCCATATCTCACGCCGTTGTCATTTTATCAGCGGCTGGAGTTAGCCAATCAGAAAGAAATAATTCCATATCTCACGCCGTTGTCATTTTATCAGCGGCTGGAGTTAACCAATCAGCAATAAATAATTCCATATCTCGCGCCGTTGTCATTTTATCAGCGGCTGGAGTTAGCCAATCAGCAATAAATAATTCCATATCTCACGCCGTTGTCATTTTATCAGCGGCTGGAGTTAGCCAATCAGCAAAAAATAATTCCATATCTCACGCCGTTGTCATTTTATCAGCGGCTGGAGTTAACCAATCAGCAATAAATAATTCCATATCTCGCGCCGTTGTCATTTTATCAGCGGCTGGAGTTAGCCAATCAGCAATAAATAATTCCATATCTCACGCCGTTGTCATTTTATCAGCGGCTGGAGTTAGCCAATCAGCAATAAATAATTCCATATCTCACGCCGTTGTCATTTTATCAGCGGCTGGAGTGAACCAATCAGCAATAAATAATTCCATATCTCACGCCGTTGTCATTTTATCAGCGGCTGGAGTTAACCAATCAGCAATAAATAATTCCATATCTCACGCCGTTGTCATTTTATCAGCGGCTGGAGTTAACCAATCAGCAATAAGTAATTCCATATCTCACGCCGTTGTCATTTTATCAGCGGCTGGAGTTAGCCAATCAGCAATAAATAATTCCATATCTCACGCCGTTGTCATTTTATCAGCGGCTGGAGTTAACCAATCAGCAATAAGTAATTCCATATCTCACGCCGTTGTCATTTTATCAGCGGCTGGAGTTAGCCAATCAGCAATAAATAATTCCATATCTCACGCCGTTGTCATTTTATCAGCGGCTGGAGTTAGCCAATCAGAGCACCAGCCGAAGAATGAAACCTCGCCAGGGGAGAAGTTTAAACACAGACCTCGGGGCTGACAGCATTGCTCCAAAGCAAGTACGATACGGTGACAATGGCTGGAACCAACGGTGTGTTTGTGTTTGATGCTGATTTCTCGGCACGGCTTTCAAGCCGGTCGCGAGTCACGTGCAGATTTAGCAACAGCGCCGCGCAAAACCCATTTGAATTCGCCAGCGAAGCGATCTGATTGGCAAACTACAGCAGCTGATAAAATGACGACGGTGCGAGATATCGAATTATTTCTTTCAAATTATTTATCATGACCAACACTCCTGACAGTCATATACCCAGTTCACGTTGTTTCCGACCACCTTGTATAGACCTACGCGGTGCCGGGTAATAATATTTACACTAGAGCAAGACTAGTACGTCAGCATGATATACAGAGCCGTTTCTGCTGCAATAACTCTTTCTTGCCCAGTGAGGAAAACAACTGGGAATTACATCTCCTCATCTTGCCTCATTTCGAAGCTGCCTTTAGTTCTTGCGTTTCCTTTGTAACTGCAAAAACGTCGGTGGTGTTATTTGAGGATCCAACCTGCCTCCGTGTTAAACACGTAACATACAGACTAACGGAGAGGGACGCGATAGGTGAGTGATGTCATCAGTAGGTTCCCACAAAGTGCATACGGGTTTTTTGAAATAAGAGATCAAATCCCTCTGCTCTCACAGCCCCAACCTCGCCAGTATCAACTCTCTTTGCCCTCTTGATGCTTTAACAACATGATTGACAAGTTATTTACCTCATCCGAAAAGATGAGTGGAGATTAACACTCACCTCTCCCTCTACAAGTCGGGTCTAGAATCATTTTACATTGGTATAAACTCACTACTCCTTATTTTGTACAGTCATATCAATATTTATTTTTTACAGTTTGCTTTGTGTCGAACTATCAATGCGATAGGGAAGGACTAAGAGCGGGAATCCCCCTGTGGGTGGTGGTGGTAGAATAAAACTACCACCCACGGTATCCCCTGCCTGTCGTAAGAGGCCCCTTAAAGGGGCCGTAGGGCTCTGTACCTTGGAGCGTGGGTTGGCGACAATGGGGCCCTTAGCTGAGTTCTGGCATTGCTTCCACTTACTTGTGCCAGGCTCCTCACTTTCATCTATCTTATCCGACCTCCCTTAGTCAACTCTTATTCTTTTCCGACCCCGACGGTATTACGTATGGAGGCCCTTCGTTGCTCTTATCTTCCTTTGGCCGATGTCTTCATTTTTCGAAGTGTCGGATCCCTTCCATTTTTTTTCTCTGATTAGAGTTACATAGAGGATGGTTGCCTAGTTGTAGTTCTTCTTAAAACAATAATCATCACCACCACTAAGAGCGGGAAGGTAGCGACCGTGGCCTTCATTAAGGTACACATCCAGAATTTGCCTGGTGTGAAAACGGGGAAACTACGGAAAACCATCTTCAGAGCTACCAACATTGGGGTTCAAATCCACTGCTTCCCGAATGCAAGCTCAGAGCTGCGGTCCCTACATCGAATTGTTTCATATTTGATTCTCCCAGCTTATTTCAAGCCAGCCATAGGGAGAAGCAGTAAGGGCTGTGTGGACTGACGAGTTAGGTAAAAGTGGAAACAGTACGGAAGGAAAATCACTATTGCGATCTTACGGGTATGAGCCAGATATTTTGCGCGCAAGTCTACGTTAAACTGGAGTCCTTGTCTGTATCATCAGGATACCAGCAATCACTCGCTTGCTTCTTTTTTCAAAACTATCAGATTTTGGAATGTTCAGTGTAACCTAAATGTCGCTAAACAAAACATGATGACCGTTCACTTCCCCTTCAATTTGAAAAATTCCTTGCTTTGAGAACAGTTAACATTAAATAATAATAATAGTAATAATAATAATAATAATAATAATAATAATAATAATAATAATAATAATAATAATAATAATTTATTTATTTGGCGTATGATGAATAATGACAACCCATAAACTATTTACACAACCAGTGAAAGATGAGTACAAAGTAAATACAAATTATCATATCTATACAGTCAAAGAAAGCAATTTACAAAGTTTGAAAGTACAAGAAGAAAACACAATATATTTACATCGCTATCCACCTATCAACTCTGACAGTTCATATATACACACTGAGTGCGAGTGATGTACATGTCACTAAATGTGAATGTCCAAACCCGCCACCCACTTCACTGCTTCGGGTGTTGCTGTGTTGAGGTCTTCCATGGTGCCAGTGAAAGCACGGAGTGGACATTCCTGCACTACATGTTTCATTGTTTGTCGAACCTCCCCACAATCACAGTATGGAGAAACTGACCAGCCCCAGGTGTGTAAAGTAGATGCTGTTCTACCTACTCCACATCTCATGCGGTTTAGTCTACTCCAGGTGCAACGTGGCAGATCAAAGCCTGCGAGCTTTGTGGATGGGTTATTAATATCCACTATTGCCCGAGCTGGGGATAAAGACCACTCTGTTAACCATTTAGAGGTGGGGTTGAATTCACTAGATGTTATCTTCACGGCTGTCTTCCAAGCAGGCTGGCGAGACTTCAGGCGTGTGCATTTCTGTCTGATATCCTCATGAACAGGTAGACGTTCATTCTTTAGCATTCTGGTCCATAGCTGAAAAAGGGCCTTCTGTCTCCTGATATGTGGAGGTAGTATATTGCTGAGAACCGGTAACCATTGGGTCGGTGTAGCACGAAGTGTACCAGTTATGATTCGCATGGTTTGACGAAGTTGTGAATCTACTAGCTGTGTGTGAGCACTGTTAAGCCAAACACCAGAGCAGTATTCTGCTGCAGAATAGACTAAGGCCAGAGATGTTGTCCTTAATGTGTTTCCATCCGCTCCCCAGGAAGTTCCAGCCAATCGTTTTAATACCGCCGCGCAATTGACCTATTCATGTCAAAGTAGCAATAAAATATACACTTTCTATCAATAACGTGATCCTAGCTACGGGATTTCCTTGTTTGCATGGAATCAAAACCACAGGGAGCGATAGGCCTATCTCTTTTCAAATGCACACGTAACTCAACCACACAAAAATCCACAGTTCCTTCAGTTTAGGCAATAAACTCAATGTTAAAAACATCCTATGGATAAAAAGCTACGAACTTTAGGTAAATAAAATATAATTATGAGAATATATTCCTTATTTATTCCTAAAAATTACAATCCTTTTCTTAATCATCGTCATCCGATCGATTGGATTAGCAGTTTGCCTTTTTCTACCACTACGAGCGCTAATATGAGTCAATGCATTGTTTCACTTAAGCACCACTACGAGCGCTAATGTGAGTCAATGCAGAGTTTTACTTAAGTCCTTATAATTACATTCCGTGTGGACGTTTCTCAAAAAATCAAAGTGCGCCGGAAGGGTATTGAAACAAAGAACACATTACAGAAAGAATTATGTAAATGAGTTAATTTGGCTAGGATTTGAACCAAGAAGAAAACGAGTAAAGAAACAAGCGTTTTTAGGCTGTTTTGCGGATCTGCATTTAGGCCGGAATTGATTTTCGATGTTTGTTTTTTCGGTTTGATAGCGCTATCCTTCTTTCTTACTTCTTTCTTAATCTGCTTACCCTCCAGGGTCGATTTTCCCCTCGAACTCAGCGAGGGATCCCACCTCTACCGCCTTAAGGGCAATGTCCTGGAGCTTCAGACTCTGGGTCGTGGGATACAACTGGGGAGGATGACCAGTACCTCGTCCAGGCGGCCTCACCTGCTATGCTACACAGGGGCCTTGCGGGGAATGGGAAGATTGGAAGGGATAGAGACGGAAGGGGGAAGGAAGCGGTCGTGGTCTTACGTTAGGTGCCATCCCGGCATTTGCCTGGTGGAGAAATGGGAAACGACGGAAAAACCACTTCCAGAATGGCTGAGGTGGGAATCGAACCCATCTCTACTCAGTTAACCTCCCGAGGCTGAGTGGACCCCGTTCCAGCCCTCGTACCACTTTTCAAATTTCGTGGCAGAGCCTGTAATCGAACCCCTGCCTCCGGGGGTGGCAGCTAATCATACTGAACACTACACCACAGAGGCGGACTGATAGCGCTATGCAAGACTGTTTGTTCCTTCAACTTTTGGAACATTTAAGAAAATTGCTTAATTTTACGTTGGCGACCTCTACTTTGTCTGCTAAGAAATATTTTCAGCATTAAAACTGTACGACCAAGAAATATTTAACGTTATAATTCTCAAAACGCGAGGATACTGATAAACTGTGGACAGTAGGTGGACAAAGCGATATTTGGATTCCTACGACCTGTACAATATGTTCATCCTATTTCAAACAATAGGATTTTGAAACAAAGTCGTATTCTACGACAGTCAAATTTTGTGCGATTCAGTGTACATTGGTTAGAATTGCAGTTACACTGCAAGGGAACCGAATGACGCCAAAACTCAGCTACTAAATACCCCGGTCTTCGTTTGTATTAATATTCGAATGGTGACTTTTATATCCCTTTTATATCCCTGTGTGTCATCATAAGATGTGAGGTAAGGTAAGGGTGTATTCTGCCCAAACGCAGGTCCGAACCTCCGCAGAGGTGTGCCCGAGCCGGAGTTTACGTACGGTAGGGTGGCCAGTTCCTTTCCGCTCCTCCATTCCCCTACCCACCACCAACAGCGCGTGGCATCCCATCCAAATCTTGACCACGCCCAATGTTGCTTAACTTCGGAGATCTCATGGGACCGGTGTTTCAACACGGCTACGGCCGTTGGCATAAGGTATGAGGCCAATATTAAATGATTTCGATTCTGAACCTGGGATTTTATAATCGTTATCTACACCGTATCTCTTCTCAGATACTGTATATTCGTATTCTTACTTTGAGATATCTAATTTCATTTTTCAGAGTCCTTTGTCCAATCCTTTTTAATGAATTTTACTTACACCTATTAGAATACAGAAAAATAGTATGCAAGCAGTTGAAAATATACGACTGACGAATACGCTATCCTTATCTTATAATATAAAACAAGGCAGGTGCAACTTTAGTCTGCAACTTTTAGAGTTGAAGTATCAGTTACTTTTGTTTTTATACTCGGTAGCAACATCATTGCGAAGTGAAGTCCCTGTGCATACTGTGCGTTTTGTTTCCCTCCCAATGGACTCAAATTGTAATGCTCACGTTTGGCTGGAGCGGGAAGCCAGATTGTGCGCTAAATGCCCGCTAGACTCGCAAGAGCTTGTGGGAGTGATTACTAATTCATTGGAAGCGCCGTGGAGATTCCGGTGAGTAGCTGATTGCAGCTGTGGGAGACGAGCATGGAATGAGAGAGATACAATATGCACTAAAGTCTGGGAAGTATCTCCTTTTCATTAAGAAGGTTTGTTTCATGGAGTGATTGAGACTAATGTGAAAAGGTAGGGCAACAATGTACAAAAGGACACCTGCCGGGGATGATGATTATTATTATTGAGGTATTATTATTATTATTAGGCTATTATTATTATTAGGCTTTTATTATTGTAATGGAGTTTCCATGATTCACAGAGGAATAGGAAGTGCCTGGGTTGGATGGCTGGACAAGGGATTACTGAGAGCAGCATTTAACATTACAAATTTTGAAATTTTATTTTACTTTCTTAAAATTGAGAGACAGAAATCTCATAGAATAACAAAACAGTTCAATAGGTTAATAATGAGCTTGCCAGCTATAACGATATCTTGGACTTAGAAATCCTGAATTCAGGTACAAAACTTGAGATAATTACCTAGTCGTTAAATTACATAGAAGAGAGCATTATTGATCCTGACAGGTATAATATTTTGAAAGAGCAAGATTTGCTCCGAGCAGGTACCCTTCACAGGAGTCTGAGCTCCTAAATACAATAGTCTAGCCTTGAAGAGGCAATCAGTTTCTTATGCCACACTTAAAATTACACTAGGCATCCCATCAGGTAAATAAATAAATGGCGTGTGGACTCCGGAGAGGCCTGGTGCAGGTCTTTTGATTTGACGCCCGTAGGCGACCTGAGCATCGTGATGAGGATGAAATGATGATGAAGACGACACATACACCCAGTCCCCGGGCCCAGGGAATTAACCTATTATGGTTAAAATTCCCGACCCTGCCGGGAATCGAACCCGGGACCCCTGTGACCAAAGGCCAGCATGCTAACCATTTAGCCATGGAGCCGGACATCCCATCAGGTGATCCCACTTCAAGTTTTATACATCGTTGCCCCATGTTGGGCTTATCATTGCTCAACTATAATATTAGTCATTGTTTCCAAAGAGAATTAACACCAAGAAAGAGTTACCCTATGTATAATACAGAATAAACAGGGGCATAATTACCCAAAATACACGACCTTAAGAGTAAAAAAATAAGGTTGCACATAACCGGCCATCAACAAAAGGCAAGGTGGCGAAACACCAACACTCCTCATAGAAATTTCTGTAACCATAAGTGGGCTTAAAGGCCCAATAACACATAGGCTAGTCATATACTACAAAGGGTGACTAAAGGAGAAACATTTAAAGCCGACACAAGATTTCCAAAATATAGAGGTTGAAAATTTTAGTTACCAAATTGAAAAGATGAATGGGAAACGGCCGAGGGTCACCACTCTCGTTCCTTTACATTACATATTTCCCAGTAGCAAACAGAACTAGAGTCCTCAGACTTCACTGAAAATCCTACATTTAAACAAGCTGATTACAAAATTACATTAAGAGAAAACTCCTGAAACCTTCCTCACAAACTACCCGCAGGCACTGTCACATATTTAGGTAAATTCTGCCATTACGTTATATCGCTGGATGTTCTTCAAGGAGGCCGCGCCCCTGCCTCCCTAGGATTCCGTCACGTTGCACTACCAGCACTGGAGCAATTCAGACAAGACGACCCTAAAGTGCCCTGCTTTTTTAGTTCCGTAGCGGAACCTTCCAGATTAAATTGATCAACCCTTTGCTTATAGGCTGAATTGCCGTTTGGCTAGGGAACATATATTAACCAGCTGAAGTGTTGACAACTTCGGTACAGTAAAAAATACAATCCTCAAAGAAAAGATTTACGAGCTCCCAAACTAAATATTACATACTCTGTCAGTTAGTTTATCTCTAGTGATAAGAGTGCGCTAACAAATTGATGGTAGAGTCATCTAACCGTAGAAGAGGAAAGTCCTTGAGAGTTTACAAGTTCAAGTTCGTTGGCATGGATGGCCAGAGGGAAGGCGCGCATTTAAAATAGCCGGGAAGGTGTTCCTCTGGTACAATTATTATTGTTATTATTATTATTATTATTATTATTATTATTATTATTATTGCCGGGCTGAGTGGCTCAGACGGTTAAGGCGCTGGCCTTCTAACCCCAACTTGGCAGGTTCGATCCTGGCTCAGTCCGGTGGTATTTGAAGGTGCTCAAATACGATAGCCCCGTGACGGTAGATTTACTGGCACGTAAAAGAACTACTGCGGGACTAAATTCCGGCACCTCGGCGTCTCCAAAGACCTTAAAAAATAGTTAGTGGGACGTAAAGCAAATAACATTATTATTATTATTATTATTATTATTATTATTATTATTATTATTATTATTATTATTATTATTATTATTGCTACTTTGTAATAACTAAATTGGAAGCGAATCATGTGAGGCTGAGATGACCGGCTCATTCCCGTCTCACACAAGGGAAATGTTTGAATTGGATCAAATATATTTCATTGAAACTTGAGAATTTTCTTTTCTTACTTTTTTAAGGTCGCACTAACACATCGAAGGTTCTTGGCGACGGAAGAATGGGAAAGAGCTAGGACTGGGAAGGTAGTGGTTGTTATATGGTGATATTCAATTGCCGGAATTTCATTACTTTGTATTTCTATGTTGTTTTATTCAAAAACCTGGTGTATCGATTTTTCACTTTTGGAATTTGCACTAGCACACCTACTCGCATGCGAAATTCGAACTGTTAGGCCATGGTACTACACTACGTATCTTTAACTAGTGCTTTCTATTTCAAAACACTCCCTTTATACAAATATACAGCCCGAGCACGTCTTAAGGTTACTGTTGCTAGGTAACATTTTGCGACGCCACTTCCGTTACACATTTTGTTGCGTCAGGGCACACAAATTTTCGGATGATCCTTAGTCCATTCATGTCAAAAGGTTAAAAATTTTAGTGTTCTCGAAGTTTCAAATTGGAATTCAGTATATGAGAGCTACTCAGCATTAGAGTTGACAAGTGATTCAGTTGCTCGGGGACGGTCCTGGCGGAATGTGGTAAAGGACGCATCTGCGGACTTAAGAGAATAACAAATAACAAAACCTAGGAAACTCGTAATTAGGTTGTTGTACAGTGGAGGAGGACTGGCATGCGACTAAGCGGTATATGTAGGCTCATTTCCATTGGGGGTGTGCCTAAAAGGGACTTCACAACATCGGTATGAGGACGCGAATTTATTTATCAATGGAAGAAACTGGTATTTACTGGGACCTAGGTACAAATTCTCTCAACACTTGGTTGAACGCTTACAAGAAGAATGCATTCCATGCGAGTGCATGTCCTCCGCAGAATGTGGCTAGATTTTCAGTATGAGATTGGTTTCCTCCTCCTCCTCCCCCTCCTCCACTAGCTTTAGTCGCTTCTAGAGCCATGATCTATTTGACCGCGTAGAAGTAGAGGAGTCATTTAAACTGCACATTGTTAATATCTGGATACGCTAGCTACTTTCTCTGTGATTCGCTAGAAAGATCCTAGTACTGTGTACGCACGAAGAATTCCGGTGGATAGCTCTACCCAGGGCAGCTCTAACGGGGTAGTCTACATTACACAGGCGCCTTTTGACTTCCCTGGCGTAGTCTGCCTAGGCTTGGAAAGATGATGCTCTAAATTTCTTTGTTATATTTATAATCAAACGATAGTACTTTTTTCGCAGGACTGGTGAGGGTCCTGGTAAACTGTAGGCTATACATCTCCACTAGTAGATCCGGTCAGATGTCTAATAATTAACTTTAGTACATATATTCTTCGACCAAGCATTTCATGTAAGAAATGTTGCTGACTCATATTCCGTGCTAGAAATTCCAGTTCCCCTTCTTTGTTAAAAGATGAGAATAAAAGAGCACTGGGGCTACTCGAAGAATAAAAGTCGTGATGGAGGAACGGTATATGGCTACGATAAGTAAATTAAGATAATCAACCTCGTGAAACTACTAGCACCATGTTTGTACGAAAACAGGCCAAGACATACATAAATAAATAAAAAACAAACACATAAATTAATTAAAATTTCACTTCTCTTATAATTAGAGCTGATGTTAATTAATCAAATCATGTATTTGTTTATTTATATCTCTAGAGCCATCTATGGGAAGCCCCCGTGGCTCAAGCGACAGCGCGCCAGCCTCTCACCGCTCGCTGGGTTCCGTGCTTCAAATCCCGGTCACTCCCTGTGAGATTTGTGCTGGACAAAGTGGAGGCGGGACAAGTTTTTTCTTTGGGTACTCGGGTTTTCCCTGTCATCTTTCATTCCGTCAACACTCTCTAATATCACTTCATGTCATCTGTCAGTTATTAATCATTGCCCCAGACGATTTCGACAGGCTTCGGCAGCCGGCACGATTCCTATCCTTGCCGCTAGGTGAGGACTTTATTCATTCCATTCCTGACGTGGTCGAATGACTGGAAACAGGCTCTGGATTTTCATACGAACTTGTAATAAACACGCTGTGTATGATGTTTTCTTCTCAGTCCTACATTCTTGTCCTTACATGCTCGCCGAAGCTTTTTCAACCCGGGGCTACTCCACCATTGTTCATCCACCGAGATGTTTCGCGGTTTCTCAGGCTGTTTTTCTGAAATATTCCTCAATCTCGCAACTTTTGTTTGAGAAACAAGTCTGTCTTTAACTTCTGCTGGGTTTTATACCACCTGCACACATATCTTTGTGCATGTCTGTTAGCCTGCTATTATTATCATTATTATTATTATTATTATTATTATTATTATTATTATTATTATTATTATTATTATTATTAGTATTATTATTATTATTATTATTATTCATTACCTGGCCAGGAACAAACCTGCTCTGGCAGGATACACTCAACGAGCTAACGTCTAGTATTGGGTGGCGAAAAATAACTCGACTCACAAGAGGTCAACAGCTGCGGGCGGAGGAAACTCTTGCGAGGATCAGATGGGTTCCTAGCAGAAAAATGCAGCTAAAACATCGTAACTGTAAGCGTCTGTCTAATAATGAGTGGCTTATGTGCAGCGTCTGACCCAGATTGGACGGTTGTATATTGCGACCTGGAGGTATGGATTAGAATCTACACCTATGCATCCGTAATTCTAGTGAGATGGAACACTGCTTTGCGCTGTGCGGGTTAAAGGGAAAGCAGCGGTGCATAAACATATCTCTATGCAATCTTCATAATGGTCCCTAATAATAGTAATCGGAGTAATGCTACTGCGGACGGGGTAACCGACGCGCCGAATTTCAAGCAATGAGGAAACTATGGGTGAAGCCCTCAAAATAGGATCAGATAATGTCGGCTCGTTATCTGGGAGGCATCGAGAAGTAGTGTAGACCATGGAAAGAAGAGACATCAAATTAGTGTGTCTTCAAGAGGTTAGATGGAATGATGGAAAGGCGAAAACCTTAGTGGATGCTTACAAAATTATATGGGCTGGAGGAAATGATAACAGAAGTAGAGTAGCTGTACTGATATCCCGTGAATACAAGAATAATATCAAGGTCTTCAGAAAGAGTTAGAGATTTATTCTTGTTTGGTTGAAGGTGGACTGTAAAATACTGTGCGTGGCGTCTATACATACAGCACAGCAAGGCTTAACACCAGGGGAGAAGGACAACTTTAGAAATTATGTAGCTCAGATGTTTCCAAATGGCGGCACGCGAAGCCATATTTTGCGGTCCGCGATGGCTTTAAGAAATAAATATTTTAAGAAACGTGAGGAAAATTTACCAAAAATATTTCACAGCTCGTTTAAAACTGTACTAATTTTTATACCCTTTATACACCCAAGTCAGAAGTAATTCACACTTTAATATTATTTTCTTTTTTAAATATTCACTTCATCTGAACAGATTTTTTCTTTATTTTAAAAATATAAAATTCAAACTTCGGTGGAGAACGAGCTCTAATAAATTCCAGAAATGGTTATGGGTTTCATACCAAATCTTGAACTCCATGCCAATCTCACTGTGGAAATTTTATGCAACCTAGTATGCAATGAATACCAAGAAATACTTTAATTGCCATTGTTGTAAGAAGAGGTTTCAATTCTTCGTTCTTCTCTCCTCTGTACAGAGTGCTGCACACTCGAAGAAATGTTCAGCGAAGTACTCCTCGAAGTACACCGCTGGGATTTTAGGCTCTTACAACTTCACACTACTCTCAAGAAATTGTCCTCCTTTAAATTCTGTTTTGACTACATGATTAATTTCATTTTGTCTTTTGGGCACTTTTTCTCTTTTTGTCATGTGTCAAATATTAATTCAAATCAAGTGGCATTGTTTGGTGCCCTACTTCCAAATTCAATTGTCCTGCGTATAATAGTGTTCATTTTTAATGTTACCCTTTTATGTAAATGTAAAATAGTGTTCCAAGCAATTAAAATTATTAAACCTTCATTTCAATTGAACTGTGCATGTTATTTCATACTGGTACTTCTATTTGAGGAATTGCATAAAATTGGCGTATTATTAAAGTGCGACCCGCGATCATGCCTAAGGTTTCCAATGTGGACCTCGAGCCCTAACTAATTGGAAACCCCTGATATAGCTAAAATACTGACATTATTATTATTATTATTATTATTATTATTATTATTATTATTATTATTATTATTATTATTATTATTATCATTTTGTACCGGAGGTACATCCACTCGGTACATTCAAACTGAGCGCCTTTTAGAAGGCCATCTCTGTTTTATGAACATTGAACACCGAGCTCGATAGCTGCAGTCGCTTAATTGCGGCCAGTATCCAGTATTCGGGAGATCGTGGGTTCGAACCCCACTGTCGGCAGCCCTGAAGATGGTTTTCCGTGGTTTCCCATTTTCACACCAGGCAAATGCTGGGGCTGTACCGTAATTAAGGCCACGGCCGCTTCCTTCCCACTCCTAGCCCTTCCCTGTCCCATCGTCGCCATAAGACCTATCTGTGTCGGTGCGACGTAAAGTAAATAAAAAAAATGAACATTGAACTGAATATCAAAAGAAGTTTCAAACTTTATATTCAGATGTCGCTACTGTTGACTTATGTGCCCCCTCTGGTGGGAGGATGAACAATTCATTTTCAAATAAATTTTTAGTTTCTAGGTTTACAAACCTGAAATGTTTGTAGATTCCTGTTTTTGTGTTCTAAGGTTACTAGCAATGCTATCTCTTCCTTCTTCATGAACATTTTTAACCAATCACGAATTTTGGATATTTATTAAATTAGCCAAGAGCCTCCGTGGCTCAGACGGCAGCGCGTCAGCCTCTCACCGCTGGATACCGTGGTTCAAATCCAGGTCACTCCATGTGAGATTTGTGCTGGACAAAGCGGAGGCGGGACAGGTTTTTCTCCGGGTACTCCGGTTTTCCCTGTCATCTTTCATTCCAGCAACACTCTCCATTCTCAATTCATAGCACCTCTCAGTCATTAATAAAATCACTTTGGGAGTGGCGACCCCATCGTACTAATAGGCTATATATGATTCATTCATTTCATTCCTGACCCGGTCAATGACTGGAAAACAGGTTGTAGGTTTTCATTAAATTAGCCAATCAGAATTGAAGGTGTGTACAGGGCTTCGGCCCAGAGAGTTTTGGGACCTCCTTCTCCGCTATAAAAGCTGGGACCCTTTGGTCCATGTATCTTTTCCATCGCTCCAGTCAAGAGGTTTAGAGGGTGTTCGTAGTTGAGACAGGGAGAAAGCCTTGCCCGTCATCGGAAGGCCCACCAGCTCAAGGTAATGGCAGATATATTTTCATTATGTGATAGTCTCAGAAAGCTGACTTGATGGGAAGGTTTCAAAATTGTTTCCTAGTGTAAATACATCATCTTTACAATGTAAATTTTCCAGCAAGTCTAAGGACTTTATTTTAACTAAGGGAATAAAGAGTGTTTACCCTTTTTGAATTCCCATTCAACTTGGTGTTGGGGTGAAACACGCAGTTCCTTTATAAGGCAGATGTCACCTCCCCTCGCTGGAGGATCTGTGTTACTAGGGCTGCACCAGGGGAGCCGGACGTCATTCGATTCTCTCTGCACTAAAAGCTATGCGATAAATAAATAAATAAATAAATAAATAAATAAATAAATAAATAAATAAATAAATAAATAAATAAATAAATAAATCTGAAATTACTAGGGGAGAGCTTGTCTGATCTATCCACTAGAATGCGGGATGACCAACTTAATTAAAAGAGGAGGAAACCTGTCTGAAATTGTTTACTAAAATGCAGCAAATTGGATTAAATGCTGGGATACACAAGTATGAAATTGTCATTGAAGTGTTGGTTGTTCATTCCTTTTCCCCCTATACCATACTACGTCATTGGAAAGAGTGGCATTAATTCTATTGCATTTTATACTACGTTTAACTACGATTTGGGAACAGGCCGTAACGCCAATAATAATCTCAGTGTTCAGCATCGAGAATATCATCGCATAGACCCGCAGTAATTTTCTGGTTTGTTTAATGGCAGGGAATGATTGTCACAATAGCGGATAATATTCGTGTTGAGCTGTAAATGGGATGTTCATTGTCGTACCGTACACACAAACTTCATTCAGTTAGCATATCAACCTACAATTTGTGTGATTGCGCTGTTCTATTTCCGATATGCAACATTACCGTTCAATTTAGCAGATGGATTTTGAATGATATAAATTATTAACTATAGAATCTACTTTGTAATCAGTTGCGAATGCGTAAAAATATTGTGCTATATCCCTTGTCAAGTAACGTGAGCATCCAGGTGCAGTCCAGTGCACGGAATCTTGCTTATATAGACAAAGTGATTTGTGCTAGCAATGGAACGTTACAACGCCTCTAATCTGCCCTTATCTGGTTCTAGCAATTCCCTTCTGCTGATTGGCTGCCTAATCTTACCCTTGAGTCGCAGCATCCAACGAGCAGTGTTGCCAACTTATCTTTTCAAGATCCGCTAAATACTACTAAAATCCGCTAAAATTCCGCCAAGACATCCGATCTCAAATAATGAGCAATAATAATAATAATAATAATAATAATAATAATAATAATAATAATAATAATAATAATAAAAGTAAATGTCTGCACTCGCCTGATCAGCGAGTTTCACTGGGATTAACCCTCTGCCTGAGAGCCGGCGCGCTAAAACTTGTAGGCGTTTTAGTGCCGGGTGCAAACTAGGTGAATCCCCTACCTCAAGGGCCACACACAAAAGAGGCCAGTTCATTTAACGGTCTTCCTTTATAGCATAAATATAAATGCTACTCTCTCACAGTTTCATTATCTGTAGTCATTCGTCAACTAAGAGATAAGTACCCTTTCCCCACGCATTAAAAAGTTATGATACCATGATTACATAACATTAAATCCAAATAACGTATTTTCCTCGTGTGAATGCTAGCTCCTGACAAGAAATACAGAATAGCTCGGAGACATACTGGAGTACAAATTAAACAAACGTAAAATGGATAAAACAGTACATTCCACTATAATAAATCTAGAATTCCGCCAAAAAATCCGCTTTCCGCTAAATGATATATTTCTCCGCCGACAGTCTTCTAATTCCGCCAAATTTAGCGAAAAATCCGCTAAGTTGGCAACACTGCCAACGACGTCAAGGTAGCTAAATAATCGAACTACAAGGCGGTCCGTTTAAATCACTCAGGTTCATTTGTCTTTACTCTTACTTGAAACTAATAAGAGAATGGCTCATGAATGGGCTGGTGTGGCTAATAGTTTCTAAAAGTGGTTCTGGCAATATTAGAAAAGATAAAATAATATTGGAAACTAGATGCACGCACGATTACGTGCCCTGGGACTGTATATATCTGGGCTCACGTAAGGATAGCCATGATTGAAATTTGAAAGGAACTATTCATTCTATTCCTATGAATATTTTCTGAGCTGTTAAAGAATCTAGGCCTGTAAAATTGTTCATTACACAACAAAACGTTTATTGTGCAACAATTATTTTAACATTGCATTCATAGTTTGCCTCGAGTTTCATCATCTATGCCACTGCCCAGTTCCACGGTTAAATGATTAACTTGCTGGTCTTTGGTCCAGTGGGTTCCAGGTCCAATTCTCTGTTGTTTTGAGGATTTTAATTGATTAATTCCTCTGACTCGGGGACTTTATTCAGCAATATTATTTCATCTTGGTGTTTAACTCCCTGCAGTCTTTTTTTCCTTTTTGTTGGCCATTCCTCGTTTGTAATACTAACTGAAGTGACACAAACCATGTACCTTAACTTTAGGCAGCACGAGAAAAATACTAACACAGACTAAGACAATGTAGTAGGTGCATGATATTGCTGCGTGCGTGAGTCAACCACCTCACCTTCCTTTGCAATCACAGTGTGCACTTTCTCCTTTTATTCCTATGCTGCAATACAACTCAGTAATGTTTAGTCGTAATATTGAAAGATGCGTTCTGACATTTCTTAGAGGGAAGTCCGTTCACTGCCTGCCTGGGTGGGGAGAAGAGAGTAGGGGCATGGTTGCGATGGAAACGTGGGTGGACCCACTGTGATTGCCACGGGGATAAGCCTGCTGATCGGTTCGTGTTGCTTGGAGTTGCCAAACCTCTCATTTCAAGTTACGTACAACGGAACAGAGCGGTCCGAACCAACGAACAAGTGAGTCGGAAGCGAAAGAAAGGAGAAAGGAATGCAGGAATGTGGCAACACAGTGCAATGGCCCGTTCGATGCTCTTCCTTCCAGTCTTTTTGTCAAAATGTTTCTTTCAATATTACGGGTGTAGTTCACTACATCGGGCCCGAAAATATTACCTTGTCATTTGCATTAAAAAATTAATTCGCGAAAACCAGGCCGGATATCGGAAGGTGCGGGTGTCAGACGGCCGGATATGAGATATTGCATTGTATTGAAAACTGACGCACCAAATGAACAGAATATCCAAGACATTTCCTACTCCCATAAGACAGATCTACGTCGGTGCGACGTAAAATAAATTGAAAAAAGGTCCCGGAGATACCTTTACTTTTAAAATTAAAAATAATTTGAGAGTATCTATTTGAACTCTTAATCCACACCGATTTTATAATCGAGTGATCGACTTATCCCCATGCATTACGCCCATTATAATCACTGACTCAACTATAGTACGATAGGTTTATCAAGATATTACATATTTCCTCAGTAGGTTTAGTTATAACACAATAATATTGCTTTATACGCGATTTAACGTTGCTATAATACTGACAGATTTCCAGCTACGGAGGAATGAGAAAGGACTGGGAAGGAAGCGGCCGTTGTCTTAATGATGGCATTTGCCTGGTATGAAAATGGCAAACCACGGAACCATCTTCGGGAATGGAAGTCGAGCGCATCATTTCCGCAATACAAGATTGCAGCCCTAAGACTCAAACTAGCCAATTCTCGCGGTAATACCCCGTGATAAACTGTTTTGTATTCCTAATTTAAATTTTCAATAATTTATCCCCACTTCAGTGGCCACAACTTCCATGGCTGATATGTTTTGTATCAAACACTTATTTGCTTGTATCTGCGTTTTCCTTTTCCTCTCCTAGAGGAATATTCAGTTAAACTCTTGTCTTCCTCTAACTTTACCAGCTTTCGTTATATCAAATCACCTCAATTGTCAACAGTCCAAGCACAATTTCATAACGTCTATCAGTCATGTCTGCATGGAAATTAAGCCAACCTGATAAAATTAATAAGAGTTTGTGATGTCAACAGAGATATGCAGAGTGGAATCAATAAGGACGCAAACACGCCAGTTTGAATCTGAAAGTGACGAGGATATAAATTGAACTATCGACAACTTCATTGACAATTTATCTCCGGTGATTTTGTGTGAGCCTGACCTGGTTTAAACCATTATAGTATTCTCTTTCGGGCAACCACTCTGCATCAAATCTGTATCTATCAAGACCCCTCCCTAAACCCTAATAGTGTATGTTATAGTGGGAATTACCGAGGTCGATAGCTGCAGTCGCTTAAGTGCGACCAGTATCCAGTATTCGGGAGATAGTAGGTTCGAACCCCACTGTCGGCAGCCCTGAAAATGGTTTTCCGTGGTTTCCCATTTTCACACCAGGCAAATGCTGGGGCTGTACCTTAATTAAGGCAACGGCCGCTTCCTTCCCACTCCTAGCCCTTTCCTGTCCCATCGTCGCCGTAAGACCTATCTGTGTCGGTGCGACGTAAAACAACTAGCAAAAAAAAAAAAAAATGGGAATTCGCAAACATTTTGAGTGCACAAGTATTGTGAAATGCTTAACCGTACTTTTTCCTTTTGGTTTTACATCACCCTGATCCAAACAGCTCATATGGAGACGATGGGACAGGTCAGTGATAGGACAGAGGAGGAAGCGACCTTGGCCTTAATTAAGGTACATCCCAGTATTTGCCTGGTTTGAAAGTGAGAAACCGCGAAGATTCATTTTCAGGGCTGCCGACAGTAGGCTTCGAGCCCACTATCACCCGAATGCAAGCTCACAGCCACGTGACACAAACCGCGTAGCCATCTCTCTCGGTGTACCTTCAATTTAGATTCTTTGATATGGAGAAGGCTCGGCTTTCACGTTCCTTTGTGTCCAGAATTTGTGGATAGAATTCCCAATAGAGACAGCTCGAAGCACACTAGCTTACTCATAATTGTTGAAATATAACAAAAAATTCAAAGAATAACTCTACATATGTCGAAAATGTCTAAACGAAGTAAGAAAGAAACAATCGACATTTTAGTGAAACTTTGTTGTAATATTACGATTTACTAGATTTATATAATTAGTCGCGATCACAATGAAGTTACAGTACATCCAGTTATTAAGTCAGTGTACGTCATAATACTTTGTTCTTGTAGAGGTTGTATTTATTCAGTGCAAAATTGTGTTACGTTTAATTTAACTTACACGAAATGAAAATAGGTCTCGCTCTCTTTATTTCACCTCAGTACAAACACCGAGCAAATTGAGTTACTGGAGTACATTCTGGGTACAATACAGTGGTCGGTCTACATGACTTGTGACAATAATGATCCTAGTCGTGAATATCGGCTACAATGAGAATCGTTTGTCAAACGCTACACATCCCTTGAGGGACTCCAGCTACTCTGCAGATCAACCTAGGTAAATCCTTCTAATAGAATGCTCTCAGTCTCTATTAAACATAACGTCACCTACAGAAGTAGTTGGTCCAGAAACAGACTAGACATCTCAGTTTACTTACACTAGTGTACGGTGTAATAGAGGAACGGGCTAGTAGAATAGTGACGTAGTAAGCAAATACGCGGAGAGAATGTGATGGGCCCCAGAGGATAAAAAAGGTTAGAGAGAACTAGAATATTAACAGTACAAATAAATATTTTTAATAATCAACAAGAAATATGAGTTTCTTTTCATAAGATTAGAACAGCAATATGAATAAGAGTACAATAAAAATCGTAGGAACAGCTCAGAAGGGAAGCAAAAATATGCCGCATTTACAATGTCACACAGATAGTGGAAGTACATTCAATCAGTAAATATAAATTTAGGCGTGACACATATATAATTACAGAAATAGTGAAGGAATTCCTAATAAAAAAGATAAAAAGAAAGAAGCGGAATGATACGATAAAAATGCAAGGAAACGGGAGGGAAACTAGGAGGAAGAGAATCTTCACCGCGTAGCTTAATTTTCTGGAGAAATAAGAGTGTTGATGAACCAATAGGTATTGCAAGCACGTAAAATAGGCGATTCCAATTAATGTTCTTCTGTCCAGAGTATCGTTGCCATAGTAATTTAAGTTGAAAAGAATGACGTTTGCATATTGAATGTAAACACTGACACTGGCTGGCCGAACGAAAAAGTACATAAGAAGTCTGTAGATACAGAGTGGGTTGTTGTCCCATATGCTCTGTGCTCTGACCGGCCAACCGAGCAGAGGAAAGTTGGCCACTGCTCTATCGTGGCTCTACGCCTCTGCATTCGGGAGACCGGCCTGGGGCACAGTGCCGGACTTCACACCTGGTCCCATCCGTCGGCTGTCCTGAGAATGGTTTTCCGTAGTTTTCCATTCTCCTGCACTAAGGCGAATGCCGGGACAGTTCGTAGTGTGGGCCACGGCCGCCTACCCCCTCACCTTCTCCGCACATCTCATTCACCGTAACAAATCTCCCGGCCTGAGAGACGGCGTCACCGTCTAAGAGGCCCGCCTCCCCCTTCAGGGTAGGAATGAAAAGGTTTAGTAGTAGTAGTAGTAGTAGTAGTAGAAGAAAGGAAGTAAGGCCAGACGGACCGAGGAAAAGTCTTAAATCCAAATAACGTTATGAATTTTTCTTGCTTACCAAGCTGTCTGATGTGAATAGGCCAAGAAGGTAATAGCCAAATAATAGGACGGCACACAAGTCTTCGGTGCTCCACCTCTCCGTAATGTACCTGTCCAAGGCTTATGATATTAGAATGGAGCACCTCCGATGAGGTTCGAACTCAGCCCGGTTATCGAAGTTTCACCTTCCCCTACTAGAATAATTCACTAGCTGAGTCGGTATAGCATTCGGGTCTGACTGGAGCGTCCGATGGGGCTATAATTTTCTAATAATCTCTATAGTAGGGGAATATTAATTATGAGAGGAACACTAGTTCATTACTAATGAGAAGAGAAACAATATCTTGTATAACAGTTTTAATATACTAGTGAAACACACCTTATTAACATGGGTATACAACGCACTTTACAAATGTTATTTAGATTGATCTTGACGTCGTGAATGTTCGTTAGTCTCTCTCTACACTCTTTACACTCTTTACACTCATCACTCTGCCTACACGTTTAATTAGTATGGACATACCCAGCTGTAATTCTGTTAACCTGTTGAGAATTAATATATTCAAATTATATCAAGTTACGATATCCTATGAACTGAAGTGAACGTATGAATACATTTTTGAACCTTTGAAAGTCGTATCACAACACTTCCCTAAATTAATCATTGCTGAATATGCAATATAATACACACGCTCGTTTCATTAGGATTTTTATCAATACACATAACACGACATTATTTACACAAAATAAAGCAACTCAAATACCCTCACATCATAAACAGAGTATCATAGCACTTCCTGCAAGAGATGGGCAAGAAGAAATACATTTCAAACACACATGATGAGTCACAGATGGTACAAATCATCTGTTGCTGGTGACAGTGAATAGAAGCTTTCACTGTCTCCTGGAATGAACTCAGGATCTTCTGAGACGGGGTATATTTAACCTGGAATTCCCTGCACGCTGTAAATAATTAAGGAAAGAAATTGGAGGGACCCTTCCTTTAATGCGCATTGGAATCTATGCGACGTTGGTAATATTTAAATTGACGCACGTAATCGCTGTGCCGAGAGAAATGAACCAACTACTTGTATTCTTTTCCCTTTCAATGAAGCTAACACCTTACTTCGTCCCTTTTGACAGGCTCGTAAATCACCCAGCTATGAGTCGCCCACGACCCTCTTCCAAATAGCGGCCGTTGGGTCCTCTCATACAATTGCAACGGCAAATAATCTCACTTCTTTCTTTTCTGGCCACAATAGCAGCACATTAAATATTGGCTCTAAATCCGGCCGTAATCGTCATCTTCGTAGCACGGTATCCACTTCGCGCGTATTAATAACAGACTCCAGGGGAAACTGTCTACTTCACAATATACATTAGGGCTACAGCCTGCCTAGTTACCTCATTTCTCCTCTCGGTACCTCGAATAGAATGTTATTTAATGATGAACCCCTGCCACACGGGTCTGAATTACATCACGCACTCACGAGCTAAATTATTCGACGATATAACGCGCCCTGGTGGGGGTGCGATAGGCGTCATTCAATTGTAATTAATTATTGAGGAATATACATTTCATTTTCAGAAGAAAGAATATCTTACTGTAAGTACAGGTCATGCTGAGATGGTATTGTGCAACCTGCCACAGACTGTTGTCTCCACTAAGATTAAGGAATACAATGACAAGCAGAATTAGAATTCTCAGAAATGGTGACGAAGGGGGAAAGAGAGGGGCAAGAGTTGTTGACAAGTGGAAAGATTCATCGCCGCAAGCGAAATTTGCAGTGGCAACCCCGCAAGAGCCGTGTGCAAAATTCCTAGAAAAGATGTCATGGGAGCTCCAAGTTACTAGCAGGAGCTGAACGCAATGTTGGCACTTGAAGAAAAAAATATGAAACTTCTCTGTCCCGCGCTAGCTTGGACCAATCGCAAAATTCGCAGACCGGTAGCAGGTACTCCAACTTCGTATTGTAAGAAGCATTGTCAACCTTAACTCCACGGATTAAATTTATAGAAGGAAGTGATTAATAAATTCGGAATAAGGTGAATTTTAGAAGCCTAACCATATAATAAAAGTTATTAAAAGTTATTAACTGAGGGAGATTGATTGACGTAATTCTGAGAATTCATGGATGCTATCCGTTGATTGGCTGCAGGCAAAGGGCGCTGCAAAAGAGCGCGAAATCCCAGGCCGGGATACCAGAGCAAAATTCGCAATTATATCAATTACCAGTGAACGATATTAGTTGAGAACTGGCATAGAGCCTTTGAGAATATAACTACATCATTGGATCCCATATTTAAGCCACTGGCAAAGGCGCAAATAGTCGAATGAGGATATCGGAGCTGCGCATCGTAAGATGACCTCCCGTAGTCTCGGAGGAGAGGGGAGTCGAATATAAATATAGGGTCGTGGAGACGGACTTACTTACTTCTGATAAAGTGTTCGAGCTGTTACCACGCCAGGGGTGCGTAACTTACTTCTGATAATGTGTTCGAGCTGTTACCACGCCAGGGGTGCGTAACTTACTTGTGAATATTGTCCGTACAGTTACTACGCCAGAGAGCATGTGTATATTTACTCGTGGAGTAGTGTTCGAAGTGTTAGAATGTTACGTAGCACAGTGATTCGTGACGTGTAGTAGTTCATAATACAGTCTTGAACAGTCTACTAGCAGGAAGAGTTCCAATATTTACAGAACTCGTTAAATTAAAACCTACGGATAGGAGTGTGAGATTCTACAAAAAGAAATTAGAAAGTACGTGACGTGAGAACGATCACTGGTGTTCGACGTATTTCACCCAGTAAACAGTCAATCATCAACTGATACCTGGTCAGCTGCGTGAACACGCGACGGGAATTCGAGTGCACGCCCGGGTCGTTGTAAAAGGGGATCCCGAGGTATCCCATGTTCCTAGTGTCCGGGAAAGGAACGAAAAATGTATATCTACATTAAGTGGGCTAGATAAAAGACCAGGAATGTAAGGTTTCAGTTCAATATTAGTGTGTGTAAAATTGTTAAATATTAAAATTTTAAAACTTGAAATTTAATATGTGTAAATCTGAAAAGTGCATTGGATTAATTCTTCAAGCTGGCATAAAAACCAGTAGGATGCAGGGCTAAACGGGACTGGAGCCTGTGCTCCTCGTCCAGTTTAGCAAACTAAAAGGCTGAGATGAGTACCCATTAACGTACATTTGTAGATTGCTATCATTAGCGGGAGAAAATCATATACTTTCATTATGGTAACCTGATTGTGAAACGAACCGTTTCCGGCTAGTATAAATTCAGAGATAGATAGACAAAGGGACAAATTAACATGTACATAATTAGATCAAGCACTCATCATAATTTTGATTATATAATAGAATAGAGTAGGGTTGATATGTTTATTCAAGTGCTTGAATTGTTTGAAATTAAATGGAGCACGTTTCACGTAAAGATAAGATTAATATTCATTTCATAAGTGCTCAAATTTGTTTTCCGTTATCGGAAACTTTATAGATATTAAGGCATGTTGTAAGAGTATCCAGAGGTAGAGGGTTGCCGAGTGATTTTTGTTCTTGTGGGACGGAATGAAGTCCATTGAATTGTCTGTAAATATCGATGATTATTCGTGCAGCGAAGTTCGCCAGTGGACAGAAACATAATAATCAGTAGAAGTATCGGAGTGATAAATGAACATGGGTAATGTGTAAATGCGTGTTTATTGCAATGCTTTGTGAATAATGGCACGGGCCTAAATTAATGGAATGATTGCAAGTTAAAGTAATTTCAATGTGGAGATAACATGTGTCGTGAATATTTTGATTCGGGCAGTAAATTTGATTTTAACCTTAATTGTTGATTTAACGTTTCTTTGGACTCCATAATAATCATAAATATTTGTTTAGAAGTGATATGAGGCACGTGTATAGGATGGTCATGATATGTTGAAAGCCCAGAGTGGTTTGAGCCCAATTTTGAGATCGGAAGTCGTGCGGGACGAAAATCCGGCATGAGGTGAAAATTGAACCGTACTGTTTTTGAGGGTGAAATAGATAAATCTCGATGCCTACGTCGATATAATATGCCGATTCGGTGTTATGAGTGGCAGGAGTCCACGCACCGAAGATTAATGAATGAATTAAATGTTTGAAGAGTTCCAGTGAAAAAAATGGACTTCAAAACGAAAATGGAACGAATAAATTAGCACTTGCAGAGATTGGATATATTTGCCCAACTGCGAGGTGCCATGGAATTTGAGATTTGTCTTGGGAGGACATGGTGTTCCCCTAAATTAACGACAGTACGAAAATAAGGTTGCGGGTTCGAATACCGTTATTATGTCCCAACCGATATGAAATCGGATCTGGGTGGTTCATATTTGGGAGTTAACATATGTGACTAAGTTCTAAAGAAGGGAAATAAAAATATAAATTTTCGAAATAATAATAACAACAATAATAATATTCCAAGGAAATCATAAATCAATTGCTTAGTGCCAAAGTAGACCGAAAGTGTAAAAGCTTATGCATTAACCATAAATATCGCTATCGGTGGTGTAACACGTGAACTTAATTTACCATAAAAAGAATAATAAAATTTGAAGAATCAGAAGAAGAAGAATTTATTTTTATTTATGAACATAACAATGATGGTGGGAATGAAAATGAAAATATTGAAATTTTCAGACTATAATAATAATAATAATAATAATAATAATAATAATAATAATAATAATAATAATAATATTTGAAGAATTAGAAGAAGAAGAACCTACTTTTTATTTCTGATGAGAATAATAAGAGCGAGAAGTTGAAGTATTAGAGCGAGGATGATTACGGGTTACGATAATCACGATCTCCACTATTAATAATAATGTTAATAATAATAATAATAATTTTTTATTATTATTTCGGATGGTGATGATGAATGATACTAGGGAAATCCATTTCTAGGACGGAGCCTTCATATTTTTCCCTTTGATCTGATTTAATATATTTTTTATGTGTTTTATGATGGGCCTTAAAGTTAATGATTAGTGTGTCCCGTTCAACCCTGTAGTACTGAGTGGATGGCGCCCATACATTTAGTTTGAGATCTTATATCTCTATATTAAAATTTATTGTTTATTAGTTGCGATAGATTCGGACCGTAACACTCCCTGAGATAAATGCTGGTTGGGATTCAGGCTTTGAGCGCGTACAATATATACCCCAATGTCATGTCTCCATCCGTTGTTTCAGCAGCCTTACTTACTAGTTAGGAGGACTCCCTACAGGTGTGAAGTGCAAAAAAAAAAAGGAAAGTCAATTACTGAGATATCTTTGATGACTCATGTTTGCTATAGAGAAGGTGATAACTGGAGTCATTTTTACAGAATATTTAAGCCCTCTTTACTCGACAGCGCTTCACGCTTAATTAATCTAATGTCCTTAGAATTACGTCATGCATTACCAAAGACCCTTATCAAAACGGAAGTAAAATATGGTTATTCCTAACCATGATGAAGGTATTCCATAACAAAAAATAAAATAAAATGAATTTATTATTATCCCTTTGAAATAGCATATTGGCGATCTACGTTACATCTACGTGCAAATTTACTCTATATCTACAATAGGAAACGACTTTCAAAGCTACAAATAATTGGAAATGCACTCATCCTTTGGGAAAAACCACGAACACAGCATTACAGGAGGGCACACCCATGTGTTTACTCTGCTCTCATAATGCCATCAGCGATGTGAAGTTCTTTGATGACCAACTGGGAAGTCACGAACATGACGGCTTGATCTCGTTCGAAGTTCCAGACGATCTCTGCTACACCAGGCGAAATTCCGGCAGGCAGCTAGATGTCTCGTTCTCTCTGCTACACAAGGTGAAATTCCGGCAGGCAGCTAGATACCTCGTTCACTCCGAAGTTCTTGTAGACTACTTATGTAAATGAGAGGAAGTTATCTCATGTGAACGCGTTAGTTTATATTACCCAACACAGATTAAATAAATGGTTGGGTCTGCTTAATGACACAAGCATGCCAACCTAACTTCGGTTGTGTCCCTGAAGCCCGACATTATTCCCTTCTCATCTACCTATCTTCCTTATCGATAGCTACTCTAAGTCCTGAAGCTCCACTGGTTCACTTAGAAACGTCACTGGTTAGGCCAGTAACGTGTTAGCACTCTCGTATTACACAGCAATAATTCGGGCATTCTCTACTGCACTTAGTCATACACAAGTCGAGCTCTTTACTGCGTTAGGGATCGATCTAACGTGGCACTGCCATTAATCATGCCGACAATGAGCCGTTCATTTCTTTTCCTTATATTTCACATTCATATCGAGTACACTCGCTCCACGCCCTTAGTTAAATACGTGCCTGTTTATGTTAATTGAGCCGTATTAGTTTAGGCATATATGAGGCTCGATGCACGACCTCTTCGACACACGGACAGCGATCATCACGGTTTCGCACCGTTCCTACTATATTTGTTAGCGGCACACTGTACGCGCAAACAACTTACTCAGATTGTGGTTTTCTCCACATACATTCACAGACTTTAATAAATCACTGCATTACACTGCTCACATTACAGAATGATTTCTTCATAAAAGACTCACACACAAATCACGACGAACTGGTAACGAACTGGCGTTGAACTGAAACTAAACTGGTGGTGTCCGTTCCTCAGCTTCTTACTATATAGGCGAGATGCCCTGGTGCTAGCAGTGGGAGTAAAACACAACCCCTTCTCA
The DNA here is from genome assembly GCF_040414725.1 of Anabrus simplex. NCBI lineage: Eukaryota > Metazoa > Arthropoda > Insecta > Orthoptera > Tettigoniidae > Anabrus > Anabrus simplex. The sequence continues at coordinate 574,221,412 of NC_090265.1, forward strand.
AAATGTGCTCCGGTAATACGCAACGTAGAGTGACGAACAGGATATCAAATTGTAGCCCCTGTATTCCCATTTTCACTGAGTGAATATTATTAAAATAGCTTCGTAGATTTTCAAGCAATCTTAAAATCGTCCTTTTGACTCTGTCGGTGAATGATGACGAGCGCCAGGGGAATCCTTGAGCTGGCTGCCGCGGTTGGGACCCAACATCTGGTAACCATTAAGACGGGCCCTTGTTACGGCGTAGCTACCGTTCTTTCAATTACGTAGAACACTTCTCGGTCTCATAATTATGTGTAAAATACCCTGATTCAAATGAATGTTTGCACGTGACTATCCGTTGAGTATTTCGCGAATTATAATAATAATCAGAGGAAAACAATTGAACTCGATGAGTTGGCAGTGGTGAATGAATGAGGGAAATACGGTATAATGTTAGTTCTAACGTTGGATGTACTCCATGAGTTCTGCTAGTGACCTAGATTCTCTGTCACGTGATAACGCGTCTCTTTCCGTCTCGCTCGGGGTTGGAGTGAGAAAACTTCGAGTCCCAGCGCTCCTGCAATGCCTCGCTGCTAATTACTGACAACTAGAGTTGGGTCGCGCGAGGCGCCATACTGCAAATCGAATCCCGGAGCGGGTGGATAAATCCTAACTTGGACAGTTTTTACCGCAGAATGACGCGGGAAACGGCATATTTCATCTTCTGGGTATCATGACATACTATAGGTGACGTTGTGAACGGTCACAGTAACGATGCGAGACTGACTTGTGAGGGTTGGAGCCCGGGTTGTACAGCACGATGGAAAAATCTAGAAGTATATTTGAAAGAGAGAGCCGGCGTTTTCCAGAACAATGACGTCACGGTCACATGTCCATTGGTGTAGGTAGCAGCAGGCGAGCAAGGCAGTACGTAGCGAAGGTAGTAGCAGAATAGTCGAAAAGAGAAGCTGCGGCAGAAGGTAGGAATGTCGAAAACTTGCATATTTGTAGAGAGAATGTTACAACGGCATCACACTGGAAATTTTTCTTTGTGGAATGTTAGAAATATAGAAAAATACCTCTTCAAATCGACTACATAAGCTATGTATCGAGCTAGTGATCTCTTGAAGGAAGGAAGGAAGGAAGGAATTAATTAATTAGCTGCATCTAGTGCACTTCTGTACCTCGGCAATTGGGTATTTGTGTTCGTCTTAATACAAGTCTGTATATTCACACAACACTTCGCACAACGAACACTCACAATAGTGAATTCATCCCTCCACAAAGTATTTGCGTCTAGAAGGGCATCCAGTCGTGATACCGGGCTGAACGCACATAAAGTGCCGACCCCAGATAATTGGGCGAAAGCCAGGAATGAGCAATGGAACAAGAAGCCTATTTCAACTCGTATAAAAAGCAACGTCATCATGTCGGTCATTATCATTGTCAGTATCATCCACGGCATCTCAGATCTATCAAATAATCTAGTAAAAGTAACAACAATGGATGGTACAATAATGTTACGCCGATATAAATAATTCCCCTTACATATTGCTATCGTAATTACCTTACGCTATATATAAGGTATATTTAAAGTCATTTTCCGTAAATTTCATGTGAAATTGTATAAGGCTGTTTACTATTACTCAAATAATTTCAATTACCATTTATTTTATTTCTTGCTTTGACGTGTTAACTGTTTATTGAACATTCCTGTTTTTTTTTTTTTTTTTTTTTACAATTTGCTTTAGGTCGCACCAACACAAGTAGGTCTTAATGGCGACGATTGGATAGGAGAGGGCTAGGAGCGAGAAGGATGCGGCCGTAGCCTTAAGGTACAGCCCCAGCATTTGCCTGGTATGAAAATGGGAAACCACGGAAAACTATATTCAGTTCTACCGACAGTGCGGTTCCAACAGACTATCTCCCGAATGCAAGCTCACAGCTGCACGACCCTAACCGCACGGCCAACTCGCTCGGTGACATTTCTTATTCTATTGTAATTTCTTCAAATGCATAGTTTCATATCACTGTTGGTTGCAGAGTCCGCCTGGTGGCCATGATTGCTAAGGCGTAAAGTCTCTATGGTCTGACACCGTGGTTAGCCGGTTCGAATCCCGTTGGTCGAAAAAACAGGTCACCATCAGAATGTTGGCCCACAGAGTAGGAGAGGTGGTGATATAAAATTTCTAATCATTAGATTGCGTGCTTAAAGCCTGGATTCAATTCTAAACATCTCCACACCCACTGTCGGCAGCCCTGAAGATGTTTTTCCGTGGTTTTCCATTTTCACACCAGCCAAGTGCTGGAACTGTACATTAATTAAGGCCATGGCCACTTCCTTCCAACTCCTAGCTCTTTCCTATCCCATCGTCGCCATAAGACCTATCTGTGTCGGTGCGACGTAAAGCCAATAGAAAAAAATCTCCACAATATTCATATGGTGCGAGGGCATATGACGCTGTAGATTGTGGTCCTTCCGTCGGATGGAGACGTTAAGACTTTAGCAGACCCGTTAGTGCTATTTGACAGCAGTGGGCTATTCGGCGGTACCAAGTTTCGCCGTCTCCATTCCTACTATCATATATAGTGCTATTCGTCTCATTTACACCTCTGATGACGTGGACGTCATGAAGGGCATCCGGTCGTGAAAAGTTGGCACGAAGATTCGTCTCACTTCATACCTGATCCCATAAAGAAACGGGACAAGAGTTGGACATACATACATACATACATACATACATACATACATACATACATACATACATACATACATACATACAATTGTTTGTTGTAGTTTGTTGTTATTTCAATCTCGTTTTCATAGTACTCTAAGGAGACACTGCCACCAGGATCTCTCACAATTTTATTATACTTTTGTTAATTCTTCTTCACATATTTGTTGTTAATAATAATAATAATAATAATAATAATAATAATAATAATAATATGTGTACCTTAAGAGATTTGGCAAAGAAGCCAGGCTGAGTGACATAGATGGTAGATGGTTATTTGTGAGCCTAAGTTAGTAGATTTGATTCCAGCATAGTACAGTGGTATTTGATGATGTTCACATATCTTACGCCGTTCTTGAGTTGGTATGTTTACCGATACGCATAACATCTCTTGCGGAGCAAATTTTCCGGCACCTCGGCGTCTCCAAAACCGTGAAAATACTAAGTGGGATGTAAAACCAATATTTTCTTCTTCTTCTTCTTCTTCTTCTTCTTCTTCTTCTCCTTCTCCGTCTTAATTTTTGCATCCTCTACTTTCAAGAACACACAGTTCAGAAGAACGGCCCTTGTCACGGTGTACAAATCTTCACTAATGAAATCACAAAAGACTACATAGAACGAAGTTGTATTAATCTGAGCCCTGTCCTCCGTTACTTTAATTAACCAACATTCACAATTTACAACAACCAGATATTTCTCTCTTTGCACTCTAAGCAGGACTACTTTAGTTGAACTTCTTATTGCTACGCTGTGTGGCAAATGAAACATTTTACTTAGCTCATATCTACTGCGAGCTATAAATTTTTTTCACGCTGGCACAACGGGTGACGGAGACAGTCGCAGGTTGAGCACTAGCTGCAGTAGTCTGCAGTGGTCTTAGGATCAAGATATACTAGACTTGTGTATAGATAGATAAATTATTTATTTTACCTTGCAAAGTAGGGACAACCGAGATCGATAGCTGCAGTCGCTTAAGTGCGGCCAGTATCCAGTAATCGGGAGATAGTGGGTTTGAGCCCCACTGTCGGCAGCCCTGAAGATGGTTTTCCGTAGTTTCCCATTTTCACACCAGGCAAATGCCGGGACCTTAATTAAGGCCACGGCCGCTTCCTTCCACTTCCTAGGCCTTTCCTATCCCATCGTCGCCATAAGACATATCTGTGTCGGTGCTACGTAAAGCAAGTAGCAAAAAAAAAAAAAAGAAGTAGGGACACTTTTGCATGGCCTAGATGGCGGCGTCATTATATAAGCTTTTTTTGCTATTTGCTTGACGTCGCACCGACACAGATATGTCTTATGGCGACGATGAGAGAGGAAAGGCCTAGGAATTGGAAGGAATCGGCAGTGGCCTTAATTAAGGTACAGCCCCGGCATTTGCCTGGTGTGAAAATGGGAAACCACGGATAACCATCTTCAGGGCTGCCGACAGTGGGGCTGGGGCTCGAACCCACTATCTCCCGATTACTGGATACTGGCCGCATTTAAGCGACTGCAGCTATCGAGCTCGGTCTTATATAAGCTAAGATCAAGACGATGTACAGAGGATGCTGGGTCAATGGAGAGCAGCTCTAGGATCAGGTGGTCTGAAAATTAGCAAACAGAAGACTGAGTACCCGTGTTGTAACTTCACCAACAATCATAACCTAACATTTAACTGCAGACAGCCTCACTCAACATTTTAAATATCTAGGTTCAGTCACCGCCAGACATGGATCCACTAACACTTACGTCACACATCGCATAAAGTATGAGTGGATAAAATGGACAGACCTGTCTGCATACTAAGGTCCTGTAAGAACAAAGCGTGAAGTCTATAAAACTGCCGTAAAACCAGCCCTATTGTGCGGCACGGAATGTTGGCCTGTAAGGAAACAACATGTTACCGAGATACTGAGATGGACAGGTAGAGTTACCTTTTTGGGCTAACAAGGGGGCATTCCCTACTCGTCATTACCGATTTCGCTCAAATGTATAGAACATGCAGGGCTTGGCTAGAAATGAAAGTACCCAAAGTGGGAACTTCAGATGGCCAAGCGTATACAAAATAAAAATAAAAATGTAAATGTTGACGCGGCTCTCGCACCGTATAAGCCACTTACGTTAGCGCGCACGCCGAGCAGTACTTGGCGAAGCGGTAAGAGCTTGGACAATTCGATAGTCGTGGGTTCGACTCCCCGTGTGGAGAAATTTTTCTCAATTTTTATATTATTCATTCATTTTAATTTATTGTATTTATTTATATGCAAAAGGCATATAGGACTTTTTTTTTAATGAGCGCACAATTGTAGGAAATTTGGAGTTACGAACTTTCCTGACGTGTTCAAACAGAAATTCTTCTTTCTTTCTCATTTATTGGCTCTCCCCCCTCCTTGTGCAATGTGCCATAAACGTGAATAGTCGTTTCGCTGTAGGATTCGTTTCCACCTGACAAGTGAAGGTTGCTCCTGGCGGCTTCACACAAACAATAGATTCTTGGCGCAGGTAGAAAAAAGTCTGACAATAAAATCCCAATTTCTTACCTTTTCAATGCCTTTTGCGTATAAATAAATTAAATGAATTAATCACCTCTTTGCTTAATTGGAAAATGAATAATATAAAAGTTGACAATGAAACAGTCTCCACACGAGCAGTCGAACCCACGACCATCGAATTACCAGTCCGTGCTCTTACCGCTACGCCAACAACTGTTCGGCGTGGGCACTAATGTAACTGGCTTATACGGTGCGAGAGCCGCGTGAATATTTTTATTTTTATTTTCTATACGCTTGGCCATCTGGAGTTCCCACTTTGGGTACTTTCATTTCTAGCCAAGCCCTGCATGTTTTATAAATTTGAGCGAAATCGTTGTTGACGAGTAGGGAATGCCCCCTTGTAAGAGAGAAGCGACCACTGTCATGAGTTTCCAAGTTAAGTCCAATGCTCACAAACTTTCCGAGAGTAGGCTAGAATTGTACAGCCATGTAATAAGAAGCCCAGAAATAATATGATTAGGACATTAATGTAAGTAGTAACTCAGCCAAGAGTCCGAGGAAGGCCACGTCAATCTTGGATGTCCGTTTTTAAAACCCTGCGGGGACACTCAGCTACATATAACATCCCTGAACGGATGAAATTTGTGAATTCAAATTAGGAGAGCCGACCCCACATGAAATAGGACAAGAGGATAAACAAAGAGAAAGGAGAAGAAGAAGAACTCCGTGAATGAAATAGGGACACATGCCACTGCTAAGTTTTAATCAGTGATAAATGGCTGACTTAACTGCTACTCGATCTGATCCAAAAGGCTTTGGCACATAAAAACTCACAAAGAGACTTGACTTGCCAAGACGATTGCTGCCCGCGCAATGACCTTCCGGCATTGGAAAAGCGTGTGGTCAGACTCACAGCATCCTCAGTAACATTGCTTGGCTGTCTTGTGCCAGGAAGTCCTCAGCTGAATTCATGAGGTTGAGTGATCTCTTACCCGGCCCTCAGCCCACAATTGAAATTGGGAATAGAACGCGAAGCCTACAACTATTAAGGAAACACGCTGCCGTTACACCACGGGTAGCGAACCCTCAAATAAACAACCTAAATAATCATTCTACTTTCTTAATTCTTACTGAAATGTAATAATAAATCAGTTTCTATATACTTGATTTCTCTTGTTCTTCTTCTTTTCTTCCACTTCTCCCCGCTTTCTGAAGGGTTCAGGGGTGCGAACTGTGCTGCACATGTGGAACCAGCTCTGATTTACCGTCGGATGCCCTTCCTCACGCCCACCCTATGTGGAGACATGTATCCACTATTTTGTTTCTCTGTGGTAGTGGGTACAGTGTTCTGTAAATGAAGGGAAGTTTGTTCGTACAACACAAACAGCCAGTCTCTACGTTAGAGATATTAATCAGATGTGACTAAATTCATCACCCCTGCCGAAAATGGAACCTGGGACCTCTGAACAGAAGGCCCCGACGCCGATCATTTATCCAAGGAGCCGGACAACTTCTATGTAAATAATAATAATATTAAAAATAAATACTGGGCTGAGTGGCTCAGACGGTTGAGGCGCTGGTCTTCTGACTCCAAAGTGGCAGGTGCGATCCTGGCTCAGTCCGATGGTATTTGAAGGTACTCAAATACGTCAGACTCATGTTGGTAGATTTACTGGCACTTAAAAGAACTTCTACGAGAGTAAATTCCGGCATCTCGGCGTCTTCAAAACCGTAAAAATGAACTTAGTGGGATGTAAAAAGAATAACATTAGAAACCCATCAAAGTCCAAATATAATGTACGAAATAAATCTATGTACTTCCTTTCAGATTAGGTTAGCTGCATTACGAAACACAGTTCAAAACTAAAATTCTACAGGAAACGTGTTCCACAAAAAATAAAAAGTACAGGGGTGTCACCTGTAGATCAGTATAGTTACAGTTCACAGCTTGCTGATAGCCTCCTTTCAAGTGCGACGACGACTGCTGCTCCTAATGCATATTCGGACTGTATCGGATGCTGAGCCGATTTATATCCCTGGTAAGATTCAAAGGCTATGCGGTAACCAAATCGCGCAGCAATTGACGATAATTTATGGCCGAACCGTAGAGTTTTCCCGTCGATATGTTGCTTGGTGCTTTGATGGCTGTAACAGGGAAACATTGCTTACATCACTTGAACATATTTCCTCTAATTACTGACCAAAGTTTTGATTTATAAATTTGAAGTATTCTCGTACTTTGACAAGTTTGTCATTGAGGGAGAGATACATTATATATGAAGGATGCAGATGAAAATACTGATGAATTTTTGGAAATTTACTTCTTCTCATGCTGTTGGAAACTAAGTTATTGTAAACATCTGCTTTTAATCCCAAAAACATTCTTAGGTTTTGCATATTCATTTAGCCGGTCAACAGTAGGTCAGCGATATAAACCCTTATAGGCCTATCATCAGAATTTATGTCTAACACTTGGTCTCTGTGCAGAGGTATAACTTGAACATTTTTCCAATGACATTCTTAAATGAACAGTAGCTCAAAACACTGAACTGAGGCCAGTTGCGGTCCATCATATTCAAAAGGTTCCTCATGCACGTCACCTCACCCATCAGAAAATAAAATTCTCCTCTGTAGCTGCCCACGTATTGCATTTTCCTTAGTAGTTGCTGTTTATTTGTCCTAGAAAGACCAGATGATTGCTGCATTTCATTAGAAGGTATCGGCGTACCATCATCTGCTGATATCACATTTATTTTCACTGTCAACCTCAACATTCTACCTAGAAGGGGTTCAATATCGACAGAATTAATTGCTTCATAGCCACTTTCCTCATCCGCAAAATGCCCTTCATTTGGAGGAATCATAGTAATATCAACTATAGATGGTGCATTATTACAGTCATCTTCCAACATTTCTAGTACCTCATCTAGTGTCAGATTGAAAAGAGAGAGAAAACATGAAGTGAATATCGGATACTATTCATAAATTAAACTGAAAAAAAGGCCTACTTTATGTGACCAATGTCACCTATAGGTGTCACCATGAATTTTCACGGCAATAACATATGCTTAAATTATAATAAAATTATGATTAAGAATGTATCACATTCATTATTGAACCTTTAAGCAATATCGTGCATAAAATGCAAAATATAATTACCCTTTATCACACGCTGCCCATGCCAAAATAACTTGCAGTTGCTTTTCCATTTCAATCCAGTTTGTTTCCTCTTTTATTTGAGTGAGAGCTGACTGACCAGAGCAGGCTGCGAGTTCCAAAATGATCCACTTCAAATGATAACGCCTTTAAATACCTACAGATACCCCCATAAATATTCGGTCACTCAGATTTTTGACACACTTTTATTGGTTAGTTATTCTTACACTATAATGATAACGTGTAATACAACGAAACATGTAGGAAAACATAATAACGCGTTCTACAAACATTGTGATGTAAGTCAAACTCTTCTGACAGTCATTAGTACGCCATCTGTCGTACATTAAATAAAAGCAATAATTCCAGTGCCACCTCAAAAATATTTGGCCACTAGACAAAAATGAACGTAAACTCGCATAATTCACAACCCTATTACACATTCAGTACATTTTAGGCCACCTTGATGTTTTATGACCTCTTCGAGTTGATTCGGCATTCTGGCAATAATTTTCTTGATATAATCAGGACTTAAAACCGCCCATTCTTGTAGCAGTCTGTGAGGGAACTTGGCAGCTGCAATTGCGGAGCTGTTTTCATTTGACTTCACACATTCTCGATGGGGTTCAGGTCGGGTGATTGTGGTGCAGTCTCCAAAACCTTCGGGCATTTGTACAGCAGCCACTCTCTGGCAAGGTACGACTTGTGCTTGGGGTCGTTATCTTTATAGAACTTGAAAGTACGCTCAGATTGCCGCAAATTGTTTTTAAGGATAGCTAAACAGTCCTCTTTTGCCAAAGCATGTTCAGTGAAACTCAGCGCACCGACCCCGTTCGATGCAACACATTCCCACATCATCGCACATCCTCCACCATGTTTTACCGTTGCTTGTAAATTGCTTGTTTTCAGTTCTCCGTTACCTTTCCGCAACGCCAATTGCTTTCCATCGGATCCAATGACGTTGAAATTTGATCACCAACAAATAACACATCCTCCCACCAAGCACTGGATTTGCTGACGTAGGTTTTTGTGAACTCAAGCCACATCTTTTTATTTACCGCACTAGTGTATGCTTTCCTCCTAGCTCTTCTCTGAAAGAACTCACTCCTTCGCAGAGCTCTTCGCATGGTTTCAGTACTCACTTTCTTTCCACACTCCTCTGAAACAGCTCCTGCCTGTTTCGGGGCACTAATTTTCAGATTTCGTTTCACATTCCGAAACGCAAACCTCTACTCTCGTTCTGTCAGCCTTCTTTCTCTGCCTGTCTGGGGAACTGAACCAATTCTGTCTTCGTTTCTGAATCGCCTTATTGTAACTCCGACTGTTGTTCTGCTTATGCTAAGCATCTGCGATATCTTTCTAGCGAATTACCGCGAACATGATGGAGTATCACGAACTGGCGTTCTTCAAACGTGGTATTATGTTGACTTTTGCACCCCGTTTGATACCAATCCGCAACACTGCAGCAAATGACTTCGGCACGACGTGTCTTGCGTCACCGCACCACTGAACTGAACGTTTCGCTGTCAACGAACATGGCGACAATCCCGGCCTTTCCGGGGGACCGAATATATTTGAGGCGTTTCATTTCACCCTTGTGAGCAGTGTCCTTTCTTTTAAAGCATACTGTACATCAATGCCCCGTGATTCCTCTTCGGCATAAGCAAACACATGTAGTTCCATTGCTTAGACACATTTGGCTTCATATTCTGCTCGTGGTTGCGTTATTGTCATCACTTTTTCGCAGATTCTACCAGTGGCCGAATATTTATGGAAGTGGCTGTAGCTGAAAGCTTGAATTCTTGAATTAGTAGGTTCGAATCCTACCATCGGCAGCCGACATTAGATTTTTCCTTTCTCCCCACTCCCCTGGATTTTACATATAAAATTTAAGGATAATAATAATAATAATAATAATAATGAAGGCCACCTCCCCATTGAACTCTTAATTTTGGAATAAATGTGACCATCTCAGAAATATTCCGAACAGTTGGCGTTATTGTGTCGAGACCATGTATCGTTGGAACCTAACTTGTGGAACATCAAAGCTAATTGTTTCTATGTCCAAGTAAGGTAAAGACTCCTGCACAACAGATATTTGTGTGCCAGAAATTTCAGTGTCTCATATCCATAGGAGTAACGAAATCGTACCTCCTCTTGATAAGCCAGAGGCTCCTCGAAAAACAAATCGAAATTCGATGGGCCGGAGGTAATACTGATGAGGTTCAAGGATTGAGTAGAGTTTTGTTGGTACTGAGACAGCAAAGATGAAGGTATTGAATATGTTAGGAATTACCATTGGAGAAAGGGGGGGAAGAAGATTATCACGTGTCCATATGAGTGATGGGAAGGATTCTTAATCGGAAATAGCACATAGTATATGAAATATAAACGAACAAATGGCATGGATAAGCTGATAGATTGCAGAAATTTGAACTACATTTGCTCCAATTTATTCATCACAATGAATATCCAAGCTTTCTGTAAAATTTAGGAGGTTGATTCAGCGTTATGCTGAGTCTTAGCTCTTATAAGTAGTTGCTTTTTGAAAGAATTTCTCATTTTCAGAGGAGTTATGGGCTACTACGTAATTTCAAAACCAATAACAATTATTTTAACGCTGGTGGACTTTTCCGTCCTGCGTACGGGTTTACGTTTGGTTTTATAAAGTTTTATTTTTATTTTTGGTCTTAATAGAGAATAAAAGATAATCTTCATTAGCCTTTAGGATGTTCGCCAAAAATACCACGAGGAGATTCTCACTATTTTTATTCTCTTGTACCTCACAGGCAACCAGGTGGCATAATAATAAACTGTTATAACAGCCTGCGATGTATTGCTCAGAGAAATTCCCAATTCATCGTATTTCCACACGGGGAACGAATCGTTTAAATATATCATTTCTGATACCTGTGACCTATGAGGAACCTATATGCCAAATTTTATTGTGAACGGATCGATTATTTCTGAGCTATAGAGATGAGGGTGTGAGTGTCATTTTGTATTTTTCTATAAATGCGTATAGTATACTAGAAAATTATACACTAACTCCATGTTAGACTCTACGAAATACTAGTTCCACACATAATATGATCTTCAAATGATGTCTACGATATCGTCAGGACCTACAGAGAAGCTATTACGACCCGGACATAGCTAAATGATTTTCATTGATCATCTTTTTCAAAGCCAGCATTGTTACAGACACTTGGTTTCTTGAAAACCCTACAGCTTGCGTGACAGAAATGTTGACATGCCATTGCTTTAATTTACATTGATACTGCATTAATGCACATACCTCCAGCATCCCCTGCCCTTCCATCGTCAATGAAATACAGACAAAAACATCACATTTACAAAATTAAAAAGAACAGTACAGCTGGAGAGGCGAGCATTCTCGTCGTGGGTGGTAAGGTTGCCTGTAGTGTTTTATTTCCCTTCTCACCAGCACGCATACCCTTACTACCATTGCGACTTACCACGAACAACGACTCAACTGTTGAGAGGCATCTTTGAGTTCGGCTATCAATACGTACAGACAGTGAGGGTTTCTCCTATCATCATCATCATCATCATCATCATCATGCTGATGACAATAATAAAATTATATTGGTCTTACGTCTCACTAACTACTTGTTACGGTTTTCAGTGACGGTGAGATATCGGAAATGTTGTATGGCTTTTAGTGCCGCGAGTATCCTAGGATGCCCGTAGGTGACCTGCGCGTCGTGATGAGGATGAAATGATGATGAAGATGATACATACACCCAGTCCCCGTGCCAGCGAAATTGACCAGTGATGGTTATAATTCCAGACCCTGCCGGGAATCGGACCCGGGACACTTGTGATCAAAGGCCAGCACGCTAACCATTTAGCGATGGAGCCGGACGAGATGCCGAAATTTTGTTCCTTAATACTTTCTTTGTGTGCTGGTATTTCTATCGATACGAGGCTGGTATATCTGAACGTTTTCAAATACCACTGAACTGCTGGACTATTCAGGGATCGACCTTACCAACATGGACTAACAAGGCCAACGCTTCACTGTCTGAGCCACTCAGCCTGGCCGGTGACGATCATCATGTAGCCAACAAACGAGTTTTTTGCATTAAGGTAACAGGTTCGATCCTGGCCGACGGCGGTTGCATGTCGTTCATTATGGCTTGTAAAACGTAGTCGATGTCTGGTCGTGTACATTCACTCATCAATCTAATCTGCCTACATACCGGAACAGTTTAGTTGAGGCAGGATGAGTAGCTCCGAGAGTAAAGGGCTGGCCTTCTGAACTCAACTTAGTGGGTTCGATCCCTGCTCAGTCCGCGGGTAAAACCCAAAGACTCGAATTGGTACACATACTGGTACGATAAAGAGCTCCTGAGAGACAAAACTGCGGCACCTCGGCGTCTGAAAATCGTAAAAGTAGTAGGTGGGACGCGAAACTATTAGTATTGTTAGAGTCATTGTATTTAATTATAGTGGTGCGACCTGTTAGAAGAAGCTGAATTTTCAAATTGATACTCAAGTCGGCTGGACATAAAATAATACATTTTGACAGTTGTCGCCATTCTATTATTATTATTATTATTATTATTATTATTATTATTATTATTATTATTATTATTATTATTATGCCTGTCGTAGTCATAGTGTTTTGCCTGTCCTTTTCAATAGTTTTATGATCATTGAACACCGGTACATAGTACGCCTCCGTAGCGTAACGTTTAGTGTTATTAGCTGCCGTCCTCGGGGGCCTGGGTTCGATTCCCGGTACTGCCATAAATTTAAGAATGGCAAGAGTGTTGGTATGCGGTTGAAATGGTACATTGGGGGTGTGCCTGAATAGAGCTGCATCACCTCGGGATGAGGACACGAGTATAAAATGTCAGTGTCAGCGTACCGGCCTTAGGTTCAGAGGGTCCCGCGTTCGATTCCGCCCGGGTCGGAGGTTTTAAAATTCATTGGTTAATTCCAGTGGCTCGAGGGGTGGGTGTTTTTGCTGTCCCCAACATCCCTGTAACTCACACATCATACACAATACTATCCTCCACCACAATAGCATGTATTTACCTACACATGGCAGATGCCACCCACCCTCATCGGAGGATCTGCTTACAAAGGTTGCACCCGGCTAGAAATAGCCACACGAAATTATGATTAAACCGGTACATAATAAATTGTTCATTCGTGATGTAATTTATAACAATGCTTTCCATACAATATTCACTGAGCTTCGACCATTCGGGCGTATCTGGACCTTAACGTTTTCAAACGATCTTGCCCGAGATAGTGCAACATACAATTGGCCATGACTGAGAACTGGTTCGGGTAAGTTGACACTCACGTTTTCAAGAGTCTGTCGCTACGCGTTATTAATGGTTATTCAGAAGGATAGTCGACTTGTTATCTTCCTTTCTGTGGTTATTCGACTGTTACCTGCTAGCAGCATATAAGTTATTAGGAACGTTCTGCCATCTGTTGAGTATATTTTGAAGCTGTGGAAGGTCAGAGAATCAAAGAGTATCTAGCAGAGAATACAGAAGTATTCTTCCATTATCATAGGAAGTGTATTTTCTCTGGCTGGACAGATAGTAATCAAACATGGCTGCATGCAGTCACAGTACTAAATATGAAAATCATATATGTCAGAATATTAAAGATTAGTGGCATAGCAACCCGCTATGTACAGAAGCTTTCTCCTGCAACCATTAGATTGATCATTTCATGATTTGCATTTTGGATTACTCAAAGTTGACTGAACTTATAGACCTAAAAATGTCTGACAAATTCACCGGCAGGTAGTTCCGGAGATAGTAAAAAACAAATGAAGCGGATCGGTCCAAGTGAACGGTCGGACGGATTGGACGAAGCTGTTTTTAGGAAACTTTTTAAATATATATATATATTGTATAATCCCCATCTTGAAAAGAGGCATATCTGATATGATACGGTAATTAGCGTTTTCTATCGTATACAACGTATAAGGTAAGGTATTTTTGTGCTATATTGCCCAGAAATGTGTTTATCAGTAAAGCAGTAATTTATTCTCCAGCTATAAAAAGGGTGATGGCTTTGAAATATATTTGTACATCATCTATACTTCCAGCAACACAACGGTTTTCTTTTTCTTTCTCGCCGGGCTGAGTGGCTCAGACGGTTGAGGCGCTAGCCTTCTGATCCCAACTTGGCAGGTTCGATCCTGGCTCAGTCCGGTGGTATTTGGAGGTACTCAATTAAGTCAGTCTCGTGTCGGTAGATTTACTGGCACGTAAAAACTCCTGCGGGACAAAATTCAGGCACCTCGGCGTCTCCGAAAACCGAAAAGTAGTTAGTGGGACGTAAAGCCAATATCATCATCATTTTTCTTTCTCACTGGACTCCATCTTAACTTTCCTTTTAAAGTTATCCATTGCTACATAAAGAAAACAGACTGTTGTTTCCTAATATTAGCTACCGGTAGCGTTCTGTTGTCCGAACTAAATAAGTTCACAACATTATTAATATGTTTGTATTTGTGTAATGGTATGTTTTTACTAAATTGCAAATATATACAAACAAAAGAAAACCATCCCCTGTAGGTGGAGGACGCAGACGAAGACCCACGGTATCCCCTGCTTGTCGTATGAGGTGACTAAAATGGGCGATCAAGGGATGACGACATTAGAACCATGAGACAACTCGTGATTAGTCCCATTACGTGTCGAACACTATGGGTTGACGTTTCTTGTGACTCGTACCACATTGCAATGAAAACCATGGGTGTGCGTTATATTGGAGCAGTACCATTATGTGAGGAACACAACGGGTCTAGGCGTTGTTTGTGATCGGGGTCACCGTGTGTATTCAATTGGTCGGTTCCACTGTGTTCAGAATGGGTCTGCGTTACCTTTGATTAGTACCACTATGTGAGGAAACCCATTGCTCGGCGTTGTCTGATAGTAGTACCATTACGTCAGGAACACCATGGGTTTGTGTTGCATGTGTGCGTTACCATAATGTGTGATGCACCGTGGCTCTCTATTGCCTATGATTAGTGCTGCTATGTGAGCAACACCATGAGTTTACGTGGCCTGTGATTAATTCCACCAAGTGAGGAACACCATGGGAATACCCGCGCCTGTGATTAGTCCCACTATGTGAGGAAAACCACTGGTCTGCGTTGCTTGTGAGCTGTACCCTTATGTGTGAAACACACTGGGTTTGAGTTGTCTGGTAGTGGTGCCATTGTGTGTGACATACCATGGGTCTACATTACATGCGATTAGTACCACCATGCGAGAAGCCCCATGACTCTACGTTACCTGTGATTTGTACCACTATAGGAAGAACACCATGGTTCTGCTCTAACAGTAATTAGTAGCATTATGTAGGGGCTGCCTGGCTGAGGCGGTAAATGCGTGCTTGGTTCGCCCGGAAGAACGTGGGTTCGAATCCCCGTCAGGAAGTCGTACAATTTCAGAAACGAGATTTCCACTTTCGGAGGTGCATATCAAAGGCAGCCGATCGTACAGCTAACCACTCTACACCATCACGTGCCGAGGTTACGAATGGTGGAAGCCTTTACCTTCCACCCCTCCGAGGGCCTTCATGGCCTGTACGGAGGTGACTTTGCTTTGCTTTGCTTTGCTTTGCTTTTAGTACCATTATGTGGGACCGGTGATCTAGATTTTAGACCCCTTTAGGTAATAAGTATTATCCCAGTAATTAAGGCATTGTGAATTGGATCCACTGATTACTTTCTTTCGCAATCATTTTTGTTGTAAACAAGGTTGGGTTTACAAAAACACAACTTCTTTATTTACTTCACATGTAAAATTACAATATTTATACTAACAAAACTGAAAGTTATCTCGAAGCAAATTGAACTATGAATTGGGAAAAAGAGTCTGTCTTTGTACACTATATACACGTTGGAGTATTCACGTTCACTACTATTTCGGAAAGATAGTCCTTGTGACATGAAAAGTTCTTGATAGTCGAAAACTATCAGAAGCACTGACGTAAATATCTCAGAGAGTCCTTCCTTGTTGAAGTGTCTGAGTTCATTAACGTAAGTTCAATGACTGAAGAGTTCCTACTTAGCGAAACTAAGTTGATAATGGGAGCTTGCATTAGCTAGGGAATGATAGTGGCATATAATGGTAAGACTGGGCATGTACAGCGGAATAGGTAAGAGGAGCGGTGACCCGAGGTGAGACCTCTTACTGCCAGAAATTCTGGCCGAAATTCTGGCCGAAGCACATTTTCAAGAGGAGTAGCCTCCGTGCTCGACGTAGGGTGTATTCTGGAGCTGGACACCGGGGTCAGTGGGCGTCTGGACAGACTAGGAGCTCCTTTTTATAGCACACACGACGTTCCAGGCACGCGCACTGAGAGCTGCGCGTCGAGGCCCGAAGAATAACACACTGGCACGCGTGTAGCTGGCTGGCGGATCGAGAAGGGAGCGACGGACATACAACAATTTTTATCACCATTTGTTTTATATTCTAGTCAATGGATACATTTTGAAGTTTAAATTTGCATTTCGTTGAACCTCGTACTATTAGGGACCGATAACCCAGCAGTTTGGCCCCTTTAAAGAACAATCATGATCATTACCATCATCTAAAGAAAACCATGGTGTGACAGCCTGTTACCCACTAGGCCTGTCGAAACAACTGCTGCCCAGTCAGGCTTCCTTCAGGTACTGAAGTGCCACACGGCCAGCGTGACGGTGACGACATCCTCAGCTCGGTTGCTTGGCATACTCGACAGGATCCTCTGCTTATCATACCAGACAAATTTTCAGCTATTCTCACCAAGCTGAGAGAACCACATTTCAGTCCTCAGTCCAGTATTGAAATCCATAGACTGGCCAGGAATCGAACTCAAGGCCTCGGGGTAAGAGGCAGGCATTCTACTCCTACACCACGGGGATGGCAATTTTAACATTCAAGTCATACATACATACATACATACATACATACATACATACATACATACATACATACATACATACATACATACTGAACCCTTTAGGTCCATATAGAGGGATACCTACCTTTCTTACCTATCAGCAAAGTTCATGAAATCTGTCTCTTGGGTCGTATCGGGTTCTTCGTCACTTGCTGAGGTAAAGGTAGGGTTCAGTAATTCTAATCTATCTACTGGAATGAAAGGTCTGTTTAAAAGATTCCTATTTATTCAGGAAAATTCTGAAGCAATCTGATATGTCAACGGTATCATAGAAGTCAATTGTGTCCACTGGACACCACAATCATTTTTACATAAACGTCAGAACACTGGTGTGAGACTTTAACGTAACTGCCTGACGGGCATTCGTACTAGAAACCATTGTCTCAATTATTAATCATTTAAGAAAGGAAAGTCTGGAAATCCTGAAATTCGGCTTCCATGTGAGACCACATGTACCATCATAGTGATTCGTTATGGTCCAGCCCTCGTAACACGAACTCTGGACTCTGGGTATAATTAAGGCCGTCCAATCGGTGTGTGCCACGCAGTGGTTCTACGGCATGGACCCTTAATTGAATCGATGTGACCTGCGTCTATGTCATGGACCGACATCTAATCTTCTAAGTTACTTTAAAGTCATTGTGGATGATGACCGCAAGGAAATGATGCTACAATGGCGTATGGCCCTAATCTAAGTCACTGAGGTTGATGACCCCCTGACCATCCAAGTTTCTAGGCTGAAGGCTAAACACAATTAAGTTACATCGGTTGATGACCAAAGTTTCCACTTTACTATCCCAGCACATTCACTGCTCAATCAATCAAAGTTCAATAGTTACAACAATAGCAATGCTCACAAACTTTGTGGCAGTAAAATCCATTTCCTTCGGATATGTCCCTTTAATCGTTAATTTATATTTAAATATTCCCCAGAAAAACAAACTACAATTTCCAGAATGCATCTCCAAGTTATTCGCTTGATTAAAGTTATTTCAAATGCGGTTTCACTGAATTTAATAATTAAATAAATTTAAATGATTTAACGAAATGTTAAAGAACAGTAAATTTTATCTCCGCGGACTCTGGTTTCTTCACAAATTCCTACGCAGCTGTGATGTGAATTCATTCTTGTGATGTTTGTCTGGCTGGAAAATAATTGTTACATAATTCATGTCCAGTTATATATCTTGTCTCGTGATCTCACACTTTTAAAATCTAATCTAGTCCTAACCGTTATTAACACTTGGATATCCTAATAATCTACGTACAAACCAAACAACTCGCCATTTAATTACGATGTCATTTCTCGTCATACCATTTATGAATTTTGCACACCCCCCACAGACAAACCGATCATCACAACCATCGCTCTATATTTTGGACAACCCTGAATTTGGTTACTCTGTTCCTTATACTTAAAGTTCGTGATTTCAAATGTTCATTACGTCCCCAATTAAACAAATTTTACAGTATTTCACAACCGACTATGAATTTCAACTAAATCCAGCATTTTAACGTTTTCCCCGGCCGAGAATACAGTACAATCTCAATTTCTTCGCCTGTCCCGTTATCACAGCTGAGGCCTCTCGTCCCCAAGTTCGCTTGGCAGGAACATGAAACACCTGGTTTATTCAAGTTGACTGGCTTCTCAAAATGCTCTCTTTTAACTCTGCCGACATAATTAAACAAATACGATATTCTAACCAACAAAATGCACAGATTAAGCTTCAAGATGCCCACACTAATTATACGCGTCGCCAATTAATACCGCTATGGATTTCTATGAATTTCTTTCCATTCCCAACATTATAAAATGTACCTCGGGCTATCGTGTCCCGGCTTCAATGACAGGACTCTAACCTGATTCGCACATCTCATCTCAACTCATATAAAACATTCCTCGGGCTTCCATGTCCCGGCTTCAATGACAGGTCCAACCTGATTCACAAATCTCATATCAACAAAACTAACCTCTGTTTCCCAGCTCCACAATTATCATCGACAAAGGACTGGAATAAAATCCTCACTAGAAATCTCGACGTCTAATATCGCACAATGCATTAATCATGAATAACTTCGCATAAATGATATCGTATTTAATAACTTGATTTTTACGAACAAAATGACTGAAACATTCTACTAGATCTTTTTATTGTCAGTCAGACACAGTTTAAAATGGGCCTAGAAAAACGTTTCTCTCCGTGACCAAATTCATCACCCTAGGTTCCCACCCGACAGCGCGCTTCCACTCGATTGAAAATGAGTAACCATGGATTTCTACATTATTAACGTCAAATTCCAGACAGAACATTTTTACGTCGAATGAACATCTTAATTTGACATCACAAAATATAGGCAGTACACTCACACGGATGACGATCTACGTTGAACGTGATATCACTTCGAAACCCTATTCAATAACTTTTTACAACATTATACGGCACTCGCAAGACTTCAAAAATTTATCCAAGTGGAAAATGAAACAAATGACTCTTTTAGTCGTATTCTCACATTTACAAAACTTAGTAGGGGTGACCACTGCGTCGTATATCCCCATTCAAATACACTTTTAGAGATCATGAGACAAGATATAACAGGTAGTAAGATGGAAAGTCACATTACCTTATGTAGTCACACCATTGTTCGTCATAGGGCTCACCTGCTACCCTGGCATTTTATTTAGCCATTTTTACATTCATGGCTTCACAGTTCATTATTAATTTTCTTCAGGTTTCCTGGAATAAAGCAAAAAAAAAGAAAATACCCTTCACTTGTTTGCAGAGCGCACACGATGGACTATAATTATTTCCGCACACGAATTAATCACATTAGAATTTATTCAGTACTTTGACCGTCCTATCTGGTACAATTATTTCACTCAAGAAAACTATCTCCTCATGGAGACAAGACCTAGCCACAATGGCTAAAATTTGCAGTTGAACTCAGTCTACTTTCGTTGGTTTGATTTCGCAGAGCAGCTCAACAATTTTTCGTCCGCTTTGTATCACAAATGCCGGAGAAGGAGACTTCGTCATGGCGTCCCTTCATATTTATAGCAGTTACCCCCTCTCTTCGGATATCTCCCTTTGCCGCCAAGAAAATTTCTATAAATTTTCTGACTTACCTAAGCTGTACTTTCAAGAGTTTTGAAATTGACTACACGCTTGCTACATTTCTGGCGGTAGTGTTCATGGACATTTAAAATGTATACGGGTTCGATTTGTGAGATGATTGACCTCCTTTGATAGGCACTATATTTTTTGACTTGGCTTGGGTCACGCCATGTACACGCGCTTTGAAATAGTTCACAAAAATGTCTTGAGATTCTTCCGCCGTTGACACGTGTGGCTGACGTCACGTACCCCAGAGCGTGGGACCGAAGGTAATCACCCCCTCGTCACGTGTCAAATCCATGCTATCAAGAATCCAACTTTTAAATGATTATCGATTTATGCATAATGTTCTTAGGGCACAAAGGTCATGGGTTCAATACATACATACATACATACGCTGATTTTAACTCCATAATTTGCAATAATCGCACTAAACATGTCGAGTGCACTACTTCCTCTCTGTTTGCTCCCCATATCAGACTATCATCTGCAACCAGCATTAACTTCAGCGCCTTGTCCCTATATTTTATGTTTGTCTTCTTCACAATGTCTTCCATAACCATTATGAATAATAGTGGTGATAGTACACTTCCTAGTCGTGGTTCAGTTTCATTCCAAAACCACTCTGTCTTGCCCTCATGTTGTTGGACTCTGGTGGACCAATTTTTGTGCATTACTTGCAGATATTCTGTAATTCGTTTTCCAAATCTTTTATGTTCCATTACTTTTCACACAACTCCGCCATGCCGGTTGAAAGCCCGGGGCCTCATCTCGCAAGTGATGAGGAAGGAGGAGCAGGAGGATTATAAACCTCGTTAAAAACCAGGCTCCATCTGGCTCCGGATGGTAGCACCCTGTTATAGGGCCCGTACCTAGGGTTACAGGCGAAGAGGACCAACGACTTGAAGGGTGGATGAGGATATGTCCCAACAGCTGGAAAGGCGGAGGAATCTCTCTCTTCCTGGTAGTGGAAGCAGCGCTATCAGTATCAGCACAGTGCATTTCTAAAGGTGTCTACTGGACTGTCGCTGAAAATTTACTGGCATGGTCAGGAAGACTTGAATGGCAGTAAAACTGCGATGTGGAAGGCAACGGGAAACTATCACATTATTTTTCCTAGTATAGCAACCATTGATAGTACGAATTGTCACTTAGATACTACTGATCATGGTACTCAGAAGAGATCAATGGTTGCAGCGACAAGGCAAAGCCTTTAGATAATGATGATGACTTCTCATACCTTTTCCCTGATTATTCTATCGCAGGTCTTTACTAAATCAAGGAATGTCATCACCATATCTCTTTCCCATTGCCAGTGATTTTCCATTAACTGCCTAGAGTTAATCTTCAATTTCGAAAGCCATATTGCTCCTCCTGTAATTTGTCCTTCCTTCACGTTCTCTGTTTAGTAACTCTTTAAATATGTTTGCTACCTGAGTTATGTGCCTTTGCTGGCAGGACCTAGTGTTTACAGTGCACTATGTCTTCTGGTATGGGCTAGAGCAATTTTGTTACTTTCATTGATCTGTCTCAGCTTTATCCTTGGCTTTGACAAAATGAAAGTGACTGAGGTATGAGTGATACTAGTAATGCCATTCCTTCTGCAGCCAGTCCCTGCTATGAATGGTGTGAAAATATTGCTCATAGGGTCGGTTGGTCATGCATTTCAGTGAGCTTGGCAGACTGATATGTAATAGCAACTTCTGGCTCGGTGAGGAAAGCAACGGGAAACTACCTCACTCCTCATTTCCCTAGTACGCCTCTTCAGTGATGCCTAGGCCATCTATGACAGCTGATGGCAGAGCTATTGAGGATCCAACCAGCCTTCGGGCTGAGGACTAAACATACATACATACATACATACATACACCTGAGTTATAAGTGTGATTTCTGGGTATCTTCTTGTTCCCCTTCTTAAATACATATAGATATTATTACTCTTTCACTCCAGTCATTTGATACAGTTTTCTTTTCAAATGCATCTAAATTGATCAACTGGCCCTGCTGCTGCTGCTATCATTTCCACGCCCAATTCATCCACTTCCACTACTTTTTACCCAATTTCATTCGTTTCACAACATTTCCCACCTGTTTCATTGTAATTTCACTCTCGCATTCTGTTTCCTCACACTCTACCTCTACCATCTCGTCCATATCCGACTCGTTGGCTGAACGGTCAGCGTACTGGCCTTCGGTTCAGAGGGTCCCGGGTTCGATTCCCGGCCGGGTCGGGGATTTAAACCTTAATTGGTTAATTCCAATGGCACGGGGGTTGGGTGTATTGCTGTCTTCATCATCATTTCATCCTCATCACGACGCGCAGGTCGCCTACGGGAGTCAATAGAAAGACCTGCACCTGGCGAGCCGAACCCATCGTGGGATATCCCGGCACTAAAAGCCATACGACATTTCATTTCATCTCATCCAAACCACTCCTCACATTCAGGAGTTAATCAAAGTAATCCTTGCATCTTTTCCTCCTGTGGTTGCGTTGTAATCTGCCCATTTTCCCTTTCTTCTTCTTTAGTATCTTTCTTTTCTCTTTCTTTTTTCAAGTCCATATAGCTTTCTTTTATTGCTATACGCACCCTCTTCCAACTATCGTGTTGATTCTTCCTAGGTTTTCTTATTTTCATCACCCACTGTTTTCTTGCACCTTCTTTTCATTTCCTGATACTTTCTTCCATTGTATCCCTATCCCATACTTGATGTGCTGTCTTATATTTCACTGTTTCTTTTTTCCCCCTCATTCCACCACTGTTATCTTTCACTCTTTCACATATTCTGTCACAAGCACTCTATGTACAGGTTGCAAATGCCTTCTGGAACTTGTCTAATTCCACTTTCACACTCTCCATTCCAGTTCTGAGAATATGTAGCTTAAATCTATATTGAATTTTTCTTTTACTTCCATGTCTCTTAATTTCCATACTTTTACATTTTTTTTACTGTTGGCCGTGCGCGTAGAGGCGCGCGGCTGTGAGCTTGCACCCGGGAGATAGTAGGTTCGAATCCCACTATCGGCAGCCCTGAAGATGGTTTTCCGTGGTTTCCCATTTTCACACCAGGAAAATGCTGGCGCTGTACCTTAATTAAGGCCACGGCCGATTCCTTCCAACTCCTAGGCCTTTCCTATCCCATCGTCGCCATAAGACCTATCTGTGTCGGTGCGACGTAAAGCCCATAGCAAAAAAAATGTACTCTCTTATTTTTTTCATTTTCACTATTTTTCCTACTCGTTATTTGTATTACCACTACTCTACGGTCTCTATCAAAGTCTACTTCTGGGATGACTGTTACATCTAACAATGGTCTACAATTTGCTGTTTCCACCAAAAGTAATCAGTTACTCTCTTTCTCCTTCGGTTTTCCCATCCAAAACCTGTAATCTTTCTTCTGTTGATTTATTGCCTACACTTAACCCATTTCACACACAAAATTTCACCAGTTTCTTTCCCCTATTCATTCCTATTACTTCTTCCATTCATTTTCTGTCGCATTCCACCATTCCTCTTTCCATATCCAAAAGTTCCAATTACTTCTTCCATTCCTTTTCTGTCACATTCCACCATCGAATTAAAGTCACCATGACACTCACTACCACATCCATTATTTCTCTCTCCAGTGTTTTCAATCATTTGTCCGTATCATTTTTGCATCCAATATGTGCTGCGTACACTTGGATGGAATCCTTTACTCCATGCTCTATCCTCAAATGTATCTTAATTGGGTATGCTTTCCCGTAAATGGTCTACTTTATCTACATACACATAGAAGATCTTGTTGGTTACTATCCCCACTCCAATTGTTGCCTTAGGTGCTCCACTCCAGTAGAGAGTGTATCCTTTCATCAACTTCTTCTTTCCTCTTCCTTTCCACTTAACCTCACTCAATCCCATAATAGCTATATTCTCGTTCTCAATGAAATCAATAATTTATTCTCACTTTCCAGTCAGTAATATGAAGTTTATCATTGCCAACTTGATGATTTTCTATACTTGTCGCATAGCAAAGTGCGTGACGCCTCCGGGGAAATCTCTAGCCCTTTTCGAAGCTCATTTGAAAGTGCAATTTTCATTTTAGACTGTTATTACGATGGAGTCGCCACTTCTAGCCATTTTAGAGCTACTGCCAGCAGGTGAACAGGGGGCTCCTTATGCGGAGTAGAGTCCCTTTGCAGCCACCCCTAACCTGGTGTCAGACGCTACTCGATGGGTTCATGGGCTCCAGTGTCATTTCTTACATTTTACCTAAGTAATTATTTTTTTTTTTTTTTTGCTAGGGGCTTTACGTCGCACCGACACAGATAGGTCTTATGGCGACGATGGGATAGGAAAGGCCTAGGAGTTGGAAGGAAGCGGCCGTGGCCTTAGGTACAGCCCCAGCATTTGCCTGGTGTGAAAATGGGAAACCACGGAAAACCATCTTCAGGGCTGCCGATAGTGGGATTCGAACCTACTATCTCCCGGATGCAAGCTCACAGCCGCGCCCTAAGTAAATTCATCCGCCCCAAGGTAGTTAGAGTAAGAGGTAGGGATCACGCGCAGGTCTCCCCACTATGCTTAGCCGTCGGTGACGTCATCGGAACCCTCAGCGCCCTGTCCTCTGTATGTGGAGCGATTCTGTTTTAGCCACAAGTTAGAGATAAGAGAAATTGATATTTTAACCTCACCTCATAAACAGGCATTCCGCTATTACATTAGAGCATTAATATGAGATCAAATACAATGTGAATCAGGCAGCGTTTCTGAAATATTTTGGTCTGTATAAAAGGTTGTAACACAATTCTAAGACTGTGATCGCTGTGGAATCGCCATTGCATATGTTCATGTTCCTAACACCTAACTATGAAAACAATAACAAGGAAGTCTAATTGTTACAGACTCGAACATTAAAGCTTGACGACTGCAGGAAGTATACTCATTGTTATGAAACATATATTAGGAAACTGTAATTGTCCACAATACAAAGAGCAAATGTTAGAAAACTATAACTGACCATAACAGTAAATGTTTTCCTCCAGATATCGAACTGACATATTCCACGTTAACATTAGACAGTCTCTACAAACCAAACCAAACCAAACCCCAAACCCCATGGCACTACAGCCCTTGAAGGGCCTTGGCCTACCAAGCGACCGCTGCTCAGCCCGAAGGCCTGCAAATTACGAGATGTCGTGTGGTCAGCACGACAAATCCTCTCGGCCGTTATTCTTGGCTTTCTAGACCGGGGCCGCTATCTCACCGTCAGATAGCTCCTCAATTCTAATCACATAGGCTTAGTGGACCTCGAACCAGCCCTCAGGTCCAGGTAAAAATCCCTGACCTGGCCGGGAATCGAGGCAGGCACGCTACCCCTACACCACGGGGCCGGCTAACACTGTTAGCACTGGTTTCAAATACAGTAGGCTATAACCCCGTTTATCCGAAATAAAGGGGGCGGAGCCACTTCGGATGACGTGTTTTTTCGGATGACACATGGTAAATATTTTCCGAAGTTAAATGTATAAACTTTTTTAAGCAAATGTGCATACTGTATATTAACATTAAAATATTTACATAATATCAGTCATTTGTATAAAATCAGAGATTTTCTTCTGAATTTTCTTGGTGCAGCGCTATCGTGCAGCTATGTCGCATCACCGTTTAATCAACCATACACCAGCTGGTGTAGTTTCATTGCTTTGATCAACAAAGCGCAAAGCAATTTGAAATAATGAAACAGTTTTTTGTTACCACTTAACTGAATACTGTATACAGTAAGTTTATTACAGTACTGTAATTAAAGCGTGTGGTACTGTATTTTAATAAAAATTCGAAATCAGTCTTACCTCCAATGCAGTAAATCCATCATCTAATTTAACTCGATTCACAGAACTGCTATTGTCAAGGTCGGAGTCGTCTGCAT
This sequence comes from Anabrus simplex, assembly GCF_040414725.1. Classification (NCBI taxonomy): domain Eukaryota; kingdom Metazoa; phylum Arthropoda; class Insecta; order Orthoptera; family Tettigoniidae; genus Anabrus; species Anabrus simplex. The sequence continues at coordinate 574,247,725 of NC_090265.1, forward strand.
AATCTTCGTGACGAATGATACAATGTTAATGATAGGAACCTCCGTGGCTCAGAGGGCAGCGCGTCGGCCTCTCACCGCTGGATACCGTGGTTCAAATCCCGGTCACTCCCTGTGAGATTTGTGCTGGACAAAGCGGAGGCGGGACAGGTTTTTCTCCGGGTATTCCGGTTTTCCCTATCATATTTCATTCCAGCAACACTCTCCAGTATCATTTCATAGCACCTATCAGTCATCACTAAATCACTTTGGAAATGGCGACCCCATCGTACTAATAAATAGCCTATATATGATTCATTCATTACATCCCTGACCCGGTTAATGACTGGAAAACAGGTGGTAGGTTTTTCAATTTCAATAATAATGATAATAACAATAATACAGTAATAATCATTCCTGCTTGTTCATGAAAAAATGTGTCATAGAACGAACTAGAGGGTAGGAAAGGGTAAAACCAAAATATTAAAATACAATTTTGCAAGAGCATTTCGGTTAAGCCGGGTTTCGGTTAAGCGGCGCTCTACTGTACAGCATAATAAACTGTCTTTCATAAAATATAAACGGGTGTGTTATACATTTACTACAGTATTATCAAACACACTTATCTATAATATATGAAATATCTATAACATCAGTGAAATTTCTTCAGTTTCCTTGCTCTTTTTCTTCCCTTTTTTCTTTCTAAGTCATTTTTATCAGTACTGTATTCACTGAAACTCGGCCTCGTGAATGCCTTACTTTTGCTTAAAGCGTGCATTCCAATAAAAGAATGGCTTCTCACGAATCACCCCACTGCAAATTGTTGAATTTCACACCAATTTCACGGAATTTCTTCTTCAGGATATTCGTAAGGTTTGCGATGATGGCAGAACCCTCTTTCCGTTCCTTCCGGTGGTTAATATTGAACTCTTTTTCTTTCATTTGCACTACCATGTCAAACCGTCTCTCTGTAGGCTTGCATCAAATTGTCTCCAGGCCTCCTTGAAAGCTTTCTATCTCTTGTTGTAGTTTGACCTGTTTCCTCTCCGTAATCAAGTTCAATGCCGAAATTTTCTTCTTTACCATGAAAGCTATATAGCCAGCGAGGTCTTCAAGCAGATCGTCACGATCCTTGGTTTCGCGACTGTCCTCGAGCTGTTCCACTAGCTCTTCAAGGACTTTAATGAACCCTTGATCATCCTCCGGTAAATAATAGGATGTTGTAGGCTCAACCCTGACCTTAGACTGGCACACGATATCCGAGTTTTGATCGACTTCGCAGTAGCATATGATAAAATATTTCTAATCTTAATTTTTCACAATCTTCTGAAGAACAGTTGGAATTTTTTATCAGCTCGGAAGTGTTGAGGCTGAAAGGCAATGATTTCATAAAATGCTCATAAAATCTTTCACGCCCTCGAATCTCGTTCTGCAGGTCAGCTTCAACGCGAGGGTCCTGCGTGATGTCACAGCTCCGCTTTGCTACTACGCATCTCTCCAGTGATCCCTACCTTGTATTCTACGTACCTTGCATCCGCTCCAAGTCGTTGGTCACCTTAGAGCAGGGCCTCTCAAACGCCCAAAATTTCACGCGTGCAAATCGAGCCGCAAGAGCTCCGTGCACTGTGCATCGGTCCCGCTCGGCTCGGCTCGGACCAACGCTTCGTCTCTGGGCTACTCGGCTAAACTCGGCGCAACTCGGATCAACTCGGCTCGGATTTGGAGCGCTACGGAGCGAGTGTGGAAGAGGGAGACAGGGGGAGCGAGCGAGATATACGTGGGGATAGAGAGAGACAGCGCTATTGCTCCAAATCGAGGAGTGGGGGTCTGCACTCTGGTCAACCAAGCGAAGTCGTCTTTTGCACCGTACACAGTGCATGCACCAGGAGTATGCACCCTGAGAGGCCCTGCCTTAGAGGATCGGGTAATTTACCCCCGCGCGACACACAGCGTTGAGACGCTGGGTGTACGATTTACTTATTACAGTAGTCGGGTAACCGATCATACAGGTATTATTCTTATTCTTATTATACAGGTTGGGCCATTTTAATCTATCAGAGCAAATATCTCGAAAACTACACATCGGATCAAAAGAAATGGGTAATAAAAGTTGTTTGTTTCGGCAGGGGACATCTAATGATACCAAACCCCACCCCCTACCCACTCCCCCTGTGGTGGGGGTAGCGGGGAGAAGGAAATTTTAAATAGGAACCCCCATTTGTATTGCAGATTTGGATTCCCCGAAAAAAAATACACCAATTTGACCTATGATTAAAGGTTTTGGTTGACAGATAGCGCTGCAATCGACAAAATTGAATTCGTTAAAAAAGTCATCAAAAATGGGAATATTTCGAAAAAGCACTGATATCAGAAAATTAAAAGTAAATGTAAACGATATTTTCAAAATTGATATCCTGGGGCACCATTATTCACCGACGCACCCCATCCCCACTTATGGGAGTGGAAATTATTTCAAAATTTTCAATGGGAAACCAATTTTTAAAATCAAATCTTGATTTTCCAGTACCGAATCGAATGTTTTGATTCTATTATTGATGCCGAAACAAACATCTTTTTTATTACCCATTTTTTATCTTATGTGTAGTTTTCGAGATATTTGCTCCGATAGATTAAAATGGCGCACTCTGTATAATTCGTTTTGTCCTCTAAGGAGCACGTACAACCATTATTTACCACTGATATTCTTGTTCTTCTTATCCTCCCAGAACTTCCTCATACTTTCACTATGGGCTTGTCTTCTCTCTTGTGTCCAAGCTTTTTTGAGTTTTAAGTTTCTGACTGTTGGGTTCTTGGATGTGAAATTATGTGAATTGATTTTCTGACTGAGTGAAGTCAGAATCGCCCAGTCATAGAATACAGTTCTTCTGAGCTTTTACGCATCCAGTTACCATCTTGAATCTTGGGTCAAAATATCTTCCTGAATATCTGTTGTTGTATTTTCTCTATGTCCTTAATATTTTTGGTCAAGGATGACGTATCAGTTGCACAGAGTGCTTCTGGGATAACAACTGTGTGATTGTGACGGAGTTTGGGGCTTTGGCGGAAAGCGATTTTTTTTATCGTACATATTCCAAGTAATTGTGTAGGCGTTTCGTAATTTTTCTGCACGTGTTATATTAGCCTTTCTTTTTTCTGCTTCAAGCATTCCCGATAATTTCACCTAAGTACTTAAAGTTCTTAACTTGTGTGATGTTGTCATATTTTGTTTCAAGTGATGTCATGCTTTGTTTCTTGGTGCCCATGTGTTGTGTTCCTCCGTAAGATTTAGAGGCTAGTTTTGATGGCGATTTCATGAAGTTTCTCGATCGCATGCCTGGATTCCTCAGGGTTCCGGGTAATTATTGCTAGGTCGTCACCAGAGGCAAAGCACTTTGTATTATTATCTTATCTTTTGTTCCCATACTTATTCCAGCTTCCAGTTACTTCCTTCTTCAGGTTTTGATGATCTTGTCTAGTACTAGACTAAACACGAGTGGGAACAACCCATCACCCTGTCTTAAGGTTCGAAGACTTCACCCATGAATTTTACTTTAGAAGTTGTGTCTGCCAAGGTCTGTTCAATTAACGCAGCTGTTTTGCTATCCACACCACATTATTATTATTACTTTTATTATTATTATCTTAAATCATTAGTAGTCGAGTCTAACCGTCATCGTTGTAGTCACCTCTGCGTTTCTTTCCCTCCTGAGTTAAATTCATTATTCTCTTAGGTAAGATATTACATATATAGCAAAATGAATTTGGGCTACAATCGATTAATGTGAAGTTGCGATGAAGAACATAACTATCACGGCCACTGCAAGCTCGGACATGCAAACCTTGAACTTGTAGTTACTACAACACTATTTGAAGCTCTTAATGCCTTGGCTGTGTCAATATCTAATATCTTTGAACGTTTTTGGCTTTTGACCTCTGTTTTCAGTCAGTTGCTTAGCTGGTCTCATTCAAACGTCCATCGACCTCGTCTGTTCTTTGTCCTTTTCCATATATATACCGTATTTCCTCACTGTTGGAATTTACATAAATAACAACAAGAACTAAATAAAGGAGGAATGTTATCCCGTAATTTCTCTTAATGAGGTATATTGTTAATATTGACTGAATGAATTAGTTGTTCGAGAGTTTGGTTAGCCCTTATCAGTGACTGGTTTATTGGAACCTGTTCGATAAACGGGCAATTATAATTGATGATATGGTAGAAGGGAATATAATTTGTAGCTGTATTCTAGAGATACACTTTGCTCGATAAGAAGCTCTTATGATTTGTGTATTTGATCAAAGGGCAACGAGCTGTATTTTACAGATAATGACTGAGTGCATTCCTCGAATATTCTGTCTTCTTTCAATGAGTACCGGGAGAGTTAACAGGTGCTGGTGTATTCTTCCATAGAGATAGACGGGAAGGAAGGTTAGCAGCGAGTTCACGAATATGTCCATATTTTACGTGGGATAGTGGGACGAATTTTCGGGTTTTGTTGTAAGCTCTGACCTCAGTGGTTAGCATGACCTTTTGTTTGCTATACAGTGTGTCCCCAAAAATGGGAAATCGTGGTGGTGGTGGGGGGGGATTTCCTCCCACCGACGATTTTATGCCAAAGGTCCCCCCTTCCACTAAAATTGCCCGGCGGGGAGATTCTTTCATTATAAAGTAATGAGGAAAATGTAGAACACCTATATTACTGAAATTAATGTTTTTACTGTGCATATTTTCATAAAAACATCAGCAATAATACACATAATATAGAAATAATAGAATGACTGCCAGACCTTGAGCAAAAATATACAGTAAATTACTTGAAGTCCTCCTCACTTGTCATCTCTCTAAATAGCTCGAACTTACACCACTCCTGTACTTCTTGGAGAGGACGTGTCTCCGATAGGTAGCCAATAGGACAATGTTCACTTAATGAGTGTACAAACGGAATAACTTTCCAATGTTAAACATTCCTTTTATAACAACAGAATTCAAACAAAAAGATCTGGAGGAGAGCGTAATTTGCTTACTTATTTACTTGTATACCCCCTCCACCGCCGGGTACTGCCTTCTATAAATACTAGTAGTTAAACCCTATATTCCTTCCCCTTCCCCCCCCCCATATCTTTCTAATTTCGCACCCTGATAGAGGTGTAGATAATATACCCCAAAACAACACAAAAAATCCTAATGTGCATGTTGCCTTCGATCGATCATTTACCATCTACGCCATATTTATTTAATGAATTAATTAATTTATTTATTTATTTGCTAGTGGCTAAATTAGGGCCCTCGGCCCTGTCTCAGACTTAACCACATTCTTGACTACAGGTTGGATTAAATAAATAAGGTGATGATTATGATTGTGATGATGATAGGAGAGGAGTGGTTTTAACATAAAATCCGTATTTAAAAAAAAGGAAATATGGTAACTTATAGACAAAAACCTAGTTCTGTACGTAACTAGATTACTGAGGATAATAATGGTGATACTAAATAAGAACAAATAAGTTATCACTTGCACCATTCGTAGCAGAATAATGAAAATATCGCTCATAGGGTCGGTTGGTGCATGCATTTCACTGGGCTTGGAAGGCTGATGTGAAATAACAACTTCTGGCTCGGTGAGGAAAGCAACGAGAAACTGCCTCACACAGAATTTCTCTAGTACGCCTCTTCAGTGACGGCTTGGCTATTTATGACAGCTTTGGGCGGAGCTGTGAAGGATTAAACCATTCTTCGAGCTGAATACCCAGCATACAACATATATAGATGATGGTCTACGTGATTTAGTGCGTCGTATTACAATTATTTCATTAATGGAAATACGTAAGTACTAGCCTACGGCATTCATTCAAACATTCTCCCATGCTTTCATACACGTTGATTACGCACTTAGCAGGAAATCCCAGTAATATGTCTTAATAGCGGCTTACGTAGTACAGTTCCCAACTCTCCGTGGAAGTGAATGACGTAGCCTAGCACCAGATACACGAGAAGATCGTAAACTGATGTATGATTTATAATTACAGTGAGCGAGGATTTGGATCGGGTGTCAGTAATGCTGATGAGTGGAGAAGAGGTATCTGAGGAACGATACTGCGGTGTTGCTTCATTCAAAGGTTTAAAATGAGTATAACAATGTGTAAATATCTCATTTGATTAATCATTACCCGCAGAGTGTTTCGCAATTGGGAATGATATGAGTTGTGTTCTTTAATGGAAAATGAAAAGAGATGCAAGAATCCATTGCCTTCTGCAGTTTCTTTATTTCTTCCTCGGTAGCATCAGCTAATAAGATACTACATCACAATACTAGAGTGTAAGTAATATATGTGTCTGTATTAATCTTATTTTCTTATTGTGTGGAAGAAGCGGCAGGTGAATTTTGAGAGGGTGGAGCTTATCATATACTTTCCTGCAGGCATCAGTTACTTGTCCTTTTCAGTCTAAAGTTTCATATATAATGACACCAACGCTTTTCACAGATTTTCGTAATGTTATTAGAACCAGGGCTCCTAAGTGGGGGGTGAAAGCGTTTCTTTTAGAGCAGCTATAGTACTTACCTCTCCTATAATTATAGCTTGTGTCTTAACAAGATGAATTAAAAGAAATTTCTTACTGGTACAGGATTATAATAGTATATTGAATTGCGAAGTGGCTATAGATTAGTAGGCTATATGAACAGAGGTACAGAGCTCGATAGCACCAGTCGCATAACTGCAGCCAGTATCCAGTATTCGGATGATAGTGGGTTCGAACCCCACTGTTGGCAGCCCTGAAGATGATTTTTCGTGGTTTCCCATTTTCATACCAGGATAAAGCTGGGGCTGTACCTTAATTAAGTCCACGGCCGCTTCCTTCCAACTCCTAGGCCTTTCCTATCCCGTTGTCGCCATAAGACCTATCTGTGTTGGTGCGACGTAAAGCCACTAGCAAAAAAATAAGTATATAAGTTGGCAACACTGTCGGCGAGCCAATCTCTCACCCACATTAGTCAATTAGTGAAGTTTGGCTTGTGTGCGGTTGCTAGCGGCGCGTAGTTTTTTGTGGGTAACTATTTAATGTTTTGAATTTTTAAGACAAATAGTAGTCAAGAGATTAACCCAATTTGGAGATTTGGAGAAATTATCGCACTTTATTTCAAAACCTCATATTGCAACAGTATTTTTTTGTTGTTGTTTGTGTTTGGATATTGACAGTTCAGAAATGGTGTTGAGTGAATTTCAAGAAAGCAGTACATGGGTGAACAAATTCGTACAACCTGGTGAAGCATTGGTGAAAATAGAGTGTGCTGTTGATGGTGAATACTCTCTCCAGAAGCCGAAGAACTTAATAGGTATTTAACCAGTGTAACAGCCTCCCACAAAAGTTTTCCGCCATGAAGAAACTTGCTACAGCGGTACGTACCCATACGCCTGCAAGCAGCTTTTTTTCTACAATTTTTTTTCTACAATTCCTCGATTTAAAAAGTTTTTTGTGTTTGTTGGCAGTTAGAAACCGTGGTTCAGACCTAAGTGGTTCTTGTGTGTTATTGAAGACAAGAAGTTATGAAACTAACATAAATGGCATGTCTACTAAGATTCAGCAACAAATTTCACAATAAAGTTCAGAACGAGATTTTACTTAAAGTCCTTTAACAATATTAGTATTTTTTTAATTTTTACATTTAATAATACTTAACGACGAAGTGTGTTACAATGGGCACTTTTTATATTGTTTTTACAAATAATGTTGGGTATTCTTAAAACTTAGATATTTAAAAATATATGTTTGCGGTATTGGCAAAATTTGACCACGGAACATATCAAATGTATTATTTTACAATATATAGGCCTATGTAATAACATGTTATGAAACATGATGGTTTGGAATTTGGGTTGAAAGTCGGGAGTGTTGGTGGTGGTGGTGGTGGTGGGGGGGGGGGGGTGTAGCCATTAAAATGGAAATAGCAAGTGGCACAGTAGACAGTTGAGAATAATAAACCAGATTTAAAATGGCACACTAGTTGGAAAAGGTTCGCTCTCCCTGTCCTAGGGGAAAAGGTAGCATGTAAGAATAATAATCGAAAACGACCGATTGGATCCGATGTCAGGTAAAATTTGAGATCCCTAGACTATGACCACATCAAAAACCACCATAATATAGTTTGATTTTACTTTCGAAAATAATTGGACGTACGGTACGTTGTTTACGTAAGCACATGCCGCTATATTACAATTCCTCGATTTAAAAAGTTTTTTGTGTTTGTTGGCAGCCTTTTTGTAAATAATCAGACTTATTTATGCAACTCTGATTTTCTAAGCATTTCTTTAACTCTCTTGAAAAGTAGCTCGTTTGTGTATAAAACAGCTCCTGTGGAAAAGTTCCGACCTTGTACCTTTCAACGACTGCCTGTTAAATTTCTTTGTCATTCTCGTCGTATTACTTCGCACATTGACATCATTAAGCCAGATCACGAAGCATTTTTCGTTAGCATCTCGTTTTCTTAGATAAGACCTGATTGGTGTTATCTGGAAGGAGCCAGTACGACACGATAGCACAAAGACTGAGTATTTCGATCTCCCATCTCAGTGAAGATACGGTTAGCTGAAAAGATAAAACATTTATTGAGGAATCTCATCAGTTTTAAACTACATCCGAAACAATGATCAGGCTGTACCTGAATTTTGACGCTGGACTCGAAAGATAAAGCTGCACTCCCTTTTTAACATCTTGTGAGTTTAAAGGTGATTATGAAGCGAATTCTCATCAAATATATCAGTAATAGTAACACTCTAAACTTGTATTATAATTAGAGATGGGAATTATAGGCACGAATAGGTTAGAATGCAAACGTATTTGAACAAGGCGCAAGTAAAATCTAGCCGCTCTACAGATATGTCGGGGAGTTGCATAAGATTTGGGGGTTCTGATAGTTCAGATCGATAATATTTATGCAAATCTCACCGCAGAACCGTCATGCGAGTAACATACATTTGCGCCTTGTTCAAACACATTTGCATTCTAACCTATTCGTGCCTATAATTCCCATCTTTAATTATAATACTTCCATTTTCCCGTATTTCAATCCTGCTAAAAGATGAAAAAGACAAAGTTTAATACTGAGTAGGAATGGAAATATTTAGGTGCAAATTTGGATTCAAGAACGGCTGGATTTTGTGAACAGTTGGTGTATAGGTAACTGTGTCACTTATGCTACTAGGTATTCTCCTCACTTCTGATAATATTAAACTTTATTTTCCTTAACCCATGAATATGGTTAAGTGTGTACGATAGGTAGACTTCAAAACCCACTGATGATAGAGCAATTGCTGGTACGATGACTTATTTCAAGCCCGAAGCATCGTCTTTAACTTCAGTGGTTAATGATGAGTTCTACTCTTACGTTGCAGCAGTAGCACCGTACCTTACATGTAAATAACCGTTCTTAACATTTTTAGTCGGTCAACGTTATTATTAGAATAAATTATTACTTTGGGTGTGTACTGTCAACAAAGAGTCTCAGAATCCAATAGCTGTTGAGATACGTTCGATCATTGTTTAAACCTACTTGTACCAAGGCTGGAATAGTTGCAGTGTCAACGAGTGGCCTTACTCAGCCGCTATTGGAAATAAATACCGTTGCTCTAGTCGCACGGTCACCATCAATAAATATCTGTGAATTTAATATCGTACTAGAGTAATTAGCGGCCGCTCTATCGATCGGTCTGATAAAATGAAACTTCAACGAAGTCGACATTTTCCATCTAAAATGGACGTCACATGATGTAGCCAGTGAGCAGATTTTATTTTAGTTGATTCAACATACGCATTACAAAATTAAAGTAAAAAAAAATGTCTTCAGAAATCCCAGTCGATAGCGCTTGCAACTCAAAACCGTGTGATCTGTACAGTTCATAATGAGCCTTGACCTGCCACGACGAGTGTTGTGCAGCCAGACGGGTTGCAGATATTGGAGCGAGTCGTGGTCAGCGTCGGGACACCCTTACACTTGATGATTGACTTCAATGACGGAATCCACTTTCTTCATATCAACTGTCTGTTTGTTGATCTCACGAGGCTGTGTGAACCCCTTTCCTGCCATCAACACTGATTTTAAATCTTTGGATAAGGCGGCGATCGAAACTGGGGCCTGCGAGAAGGAGGTAGACAAGCCACCCCTACACCAAGGAGCTGACATTATTATTATTATTATTATTATTATTATTATTATTATTATTATTATTATTACAGTTTAAAAAATATGTGTCCATGATTAAGGAGATACAATTCGAAATAAGATATACCATCATGACTTTTGTTCTTTTTATAACTTTTCACTACATTTATGGAATCATTTTCTTAATAGTCGTGTGAAGAATTTAATATATAATGTCAATATGTTAGTGCCGGCCCTATGGTGTAGGGGTAGCGTGCCTGTCTCTGGCACGGAGTCCCCGGCTTTGATTCCCGTCCAGGTCAGGGATTTTTACCTGCTTCTGAGGCCTAGTTTGAGGTTCACTCTGCCTACATAATTACAGTTGAGGAGCTGACTGACTGTAATATAGCAGCTCCGGTCTAGAAATCCAAGAGTAACGACCGAGAGAATTATTCTTCCCGACCACACGACACCCCGTAATCTGCAGGCCTTCGGGCTGAGCAGTGGTCGCTTGGTAGGCCAAGGTCCGTCAGTGTCGTTGACCATGCGTTCTTTTGTGAGTATGTTAACAGACATTGACAGATCCATCTATGACAGGAACTCTCAGGGTGCATGCACCAGTGCATGCGCTGTGCACGGTGCAAAAACCAGAGTGCACTCATGGATTTGGAACAACAGCGCTTTCTCTCTCTTTCCCCACGCCTGTCCCGCTCGCTCCGCCTGTCTGTTCCGTAGCGCTCCAAATCGAAGCCGAGTTGAGCCGAGCTTAGCCGAGTAGCCCAGAGACGAAGCGTTGGTCCGAGCCGAGCCGAGTGGGACCGATACACGGTGCACAGGAACTCTGCGCCTCAGTTTGTACGCGTGAGATTTTGGGTGTTTGAGAGGCCCTGATCTAAGAGTTCATCGGAGAAAGAGAATTAAATAACTCATTTTCCAGTCGGCAGTTATGCTCGAATATTCAAAAGTTGAACCATATGAAATCATGCATTGTGGAGATAGAACCGCTTTTGTCTCATGTACTTGTGACACTGAAACCTATACCAAAGCAAGCAAATCCATCTCTGTACACTTCATGAAGATCTCTTGAATGTAACGACTAGGCTACCTCCAAGAAATAGGATATAAGGGATCAAGTGAAGATTAAATTCAAACATTGTGACTAAAGGCTGCGGGACGAGAAGGTTTATGTGCTATGCTATCCAATACTAAACCAACCGAACCCGATGGCGCAACAACCCCGAAGGGGCATGGCCTACAATGCGACCGCAACTTAGCCCGAAGGCCTGCAGATTACGAGGTGTTTTGTGGTCAGCAAAACGAATACTCTCGGTCGTTATTCTTGGCTCTCTAGACCGGGGCCGCCATCTCACCGTCAGATAGCTCCTCCATTGCAATCACCTAGGCTGAGTGGACCTCGAACCAGCCCTCAGGTCCAGGTAAAATTCTCAGACCTGGCCGGGAGTCGAACCCGAGGCCTAATATTCAATGATCGGAATTTTGTTATTATTCTATTGCATGCTGATTTCATACTTTACATTTGTTGGAATCATTTCAGTTCAGGAGCGGAGTAGATTCTCGAATAAACCTGCTATCCAGACATTCGGCTCGAATAGTGTAAGAACGAAGTAATATCACACCTAGACTGTTGTTGAAAGTAACCATAGTCGAGCATATTTACCGTCACATATCGATTCATCCCTCGTACAAATCATGAGGAAGGAAAGGTAAAGCACGTGGCAACCTTTCATATTTTTATGAAGTATAAATAAAAGTATTTATTGAACTATTCAGCACTGAAACTGTTTCGTAGTTTTCTCACAACCCTTAGCATAGAAACCCATCTCATTTGTGTAACAAACAGTTAATTTTCTTTTCATTTGTTGTGGTCCAGACAGCTAGCGCCCACACCACAGTTCCTTAATGCACTCCGAGCCCGGGACTGATTGGTTTGTCCGGCAACCCTCTAGTACCGCGCTAGAGGCCCTTCTCCATCACTGCCTGTCGAGGTATTAGTTTACCGGCTGTTTCACCTTTGACTTCTCTCAACCACCCAGATCGCTATCATCGGGGTTGCTTGTCGAACTAAGCATTGTAGTCTGCTGAAACCTAATGTACACCTGCCAGTTCTTGACAGATGCCTCTAGAATGGACAGCATTTTTGTAATGTACATATAATGGGATGCGTATGTTGAATTATTTATGTGCAATTTATACATGAGAGAGTCTAAATGGAATATATTTCATCCTTTAAATGATATGCTTATGAGTAATATATATTGTTATTTCCTATTGAATTATCACATGAACTAGTCACTTGCACAAAGGGAAAACTGACTGTGACAAGCCAAACATTTTTCAAAGGTCTCGCTCTTGTAATTCATATTCACCTCTAAATATCATTTTACATAGATATTAATTTACTATATTAACCGTTAAATCTTTATTTGCCCATCGTTTAAGTCACGATGAAGGCATGTTAAAACACTTGGAAAGTTTTCGTAATAAATGTCTTTATTGAACCAAGGAGAAACCTTCTGTGACTTAAAGTATTTATTCATTTAGTTAGTTAATGTACCAGCACCATGGTAAATGGGTAGCGTGCTGGCCTCTTACCTCGAGGTCCTTGGTTCAACTCCCGGCCAGTCCAAGCATTTTAATTCTGGCCTGAGGACTGGGACGAGGTTCACTCACCCTCGTAAAACCAGCTAAAGAACTGTCTTATACGACAGGTAGCGGCCCGATCACTAAAACCAAGAAATACGACGGTGCATGTCTACACGCTGACCACATGACACTCAAAAAATTGTTGGTCGTCAGGTTAGGTAAAAGGCGTCTTGGCAGGCCAAGGCTCTTGTTTATAATTTGCTTCACATCGCACCGACACACAGAGGTGTTGTGGCGGCGATGGGGTAGGAAAGGGCTAGGAATGGGAAGGAAGCGACCGTAGCCTTAATTAACCCAGCATTTCTCTAGTGCGGAAACGTAGAACCATCTTCAGGGCTGCTGACATTGGGGTTCGAACCCACTATCTTCCGAATGCAGGCCGGTAGTTACGTGAACCAAACCTCACAGCCACTTGCTCGATTAATGAGTTGTTGCGCCGGGGATTTTTATTTTATTTTTCTCCTTTATTATCACATTGTCATCGCCCACCGCCGTAAAGTAACTGATAGCACTATTAATTGCCATTCTCAAGAGTCCTAAGTTCGATTCGCAGTGCTACCAAAAATTTAAGATATGCTATTGAAGAAGGTACATGCTGCTTACTTCCACTGGAGATATAGCTTGAAATAACTGGATCATCTCGGAGAATATGAGTACAAAAATCAACTTTGCACTGCCATTTATGGACATTATTGTTGAACTGTTTTGCTTTACGTCGCACCGACACAGATAGATCTTATGGCGACGATGGGATAGGAAAGGCCTAGGAGTGGGAAGGAAGTGGCCGTGGCCTTCATTAAGGTACAGCCCCAGCATTTGCCTGGTGTGAAAATGGGAAACCACGGAAAACCATCTTCAGGACTGCCGACAGTGGGGTTCGAACCCACCATCTCCCGGATGCAAACTCACAGCCGCGCGCCCCCAACCGCACGGCCAACTCGCCCGGTAATTGTGGAACTCAGAAAATACCTGATGAATATGCACATGTTAAGAGAATGCAGTGATGATTCAAACAAGATGTACTTTACATCTAGATTTTGTATCAGTCTGACAATTGAATTGAATTGAATTGAATTGAATTGAATTGAATTGAATTGAATTGAATTGAATTGAATTGAATTTGTTGATCATTATTTACATGCCACTGAGGCTGAAAAGCCCCTTTATGTAGCGTCTTCTTATAACACAATAGACACCTTAAGGCAGTGATATATGTAAATGAGGATGGAAGAGTATCATAGTTCGTAATAACACGCATCTGCTACTCCAAAGGGGTTTGCACTTGGTCAACAAAATAATGCGAAGAAGTTACTATGTATACTTTGGTTCGTTGTTCCATGGACTGGGTGGATGCAGCAGACTTGACGTAACTATTGCATCCCGTAACTACTTTAATATGTTGGTCTTATTTATGATTTAGCCCTCCTTCTGTACATCACATCAAAAGAAACTAAACAAGTCCTAGATATCTCAAGGTAATTCCTGTCAATCTCTGTCTTGGCGTGGTCAAAATTCACTTAATCATTCTCCTTTCACAAACTTAACTTGAAATGTATTCCATTTAAACTCTTCACAATTTGCTTTGCGTCGCACCGACATTGATAAGTCTTGTGAGTACGATGGGATAGAGCAGGGCTAGCAGTGGGAACGAAGCGAACGTGGCTTTCAGTAAGATACAGCTCCAGTATTTGTTAGGTGTCAAAATGGGAAAGCACGGAAAACCATTTTCAGGGCTGCCGAGAGTGGGGGTCGAACGCACTGTCTCTCGAGTACAACTCACAGCTGCGCGTGCCTAGCCGCACGGCCAACTCGCTCGGTCATTATCATACTTTCTCGTGTATAAATTGCACGTACATATTTCAACATTCAACCCTATTTAGCGTTATGCTGGCCATGGTCGTTAAGGTCGTCGAGTATATATTATATCTGACACTGTGGTTAGCCAGTTCGAGTCCTGTTGGTCAAACATTTTTACTGGAAATACTTAGTTGTGTGTGAAATTGTATATCGACGGCTTACTTCTAAAACCTCGTATGTCCCCATGCTCTTCCTACGCATTAATTTCCTTAAAGCAGGCCACGCCTCCCAGCCACATATGGATGTGAAGTCCATCAGAACAATTTTCATTGTGTTCAATTTCCTATGCTGTTGTGTAAAGGAAAATGGACCTTACCATGCCGTATAGTAGGGATGTTGTTTGCATCACGTATTTACACACTCCTACAGTATAATGCATTTAAGGTTCAATTTTCTTTACACATTGGCATAGGAAAATGAACACAACGAAAATTGTTCTGATAGGCTGCATATCAATATGTGGCTGAGAGGCGTGACCAGTCTTAAGTAAAATAATGAGTAGAAAGAGCAATGCGAGATACGAGGTTTTAGAAGTAAGCCGTCGATATGATGATGCTGGATTTAAAATGTTAAACTAGTAGTATTTCTTGTGATATTTTCTTTCCATGGAATTGTTTGTTGTACTATTGTTGTTGTAGTTGTTTTTGTTGTTATTGTTGTTAGGTAATTATGTTTTAACTTTACTTTATTATCATACTACTGTAAGTGACCATTGCCACCGGGATATTTCCCAATTGAGATGTAATTGTTAATAATAATAATAATAACTATTCAACGTACAAATCAAACTTGATCAGATCCTTATATGTGTTCCGATATACCCATCACACCTTTCAATTCTTCTGAGGTACAATAATGCTTGTGTTCTGCAGAAGTTGTTGTCAGTATTCAACGTCCACATAATGCCAACCTCCTCATTAATGTCTTCAGAAAATTATTTTTAAGACGTATATTATCTACAGGATGTCCGGCTCCATGGCTAAATGGTTAACGTGCTGGCCTTTGGTCGCAGGGGTCCCGGGTTCGATTCCCGGCAGGGTCTGGAATTTTAACCTTAATTGGTTAATTTCGCTGGCACGGGGGCTGGGTGTATGTGTCGTCTTCATCATCATTTCATCCTCATTACGACGCGCAGGTCACCTACGGGTGTCAAATCAAAAGACCTGCATCTGGCGAGCCGAACATGTCCTCGGACACTCCCGGCACTAAAAGCCATACGCCATTTCATCTACAGGATGTTTCTAAATTCCCATTACAGACACAGAGGGCTTGCAGTGGGTTAAATATATTATAGGAACTTGTGTCCGGAAACGTACCGTTTTCCCGCTGTCCGCAAAAAATCACCACAACACACGTTCACAGCTCTCGCATTTTCGGCGCTCTGTCAGACTCTTGTTGCTTGTCGTCTGGGTCCAGTACCAGGCGGGACTCGCTGTGACGACCACCGACGTCAACCATGTTCTCGTACACACGATCACAACTCCCTGGCCCTGCAATATCCACCACAGCCATAACCCGTGCCAGTAGCCTTCCTCGGATTCCACAGGAGTCTCGTAAATAAGTTTTCATGTGACCCCACAGGTAGTAGTCTAGCGGTGTCAAGTCGGGTGAACGTGGAGGCCAAGTAATCAGGCCACCACAACCTATCCACTATTTTCCAGATCTTTGGTGCAGTTGAACTACTGGACGTAGTGAATTATTATTATTGCACTGCAGTGTGAACGAGTATCACAAACACTACAGCAGGTACAACACGTCTCCGTGCGAATCACACACTCAGCTGAATGGCATGGAATGTCAACAAATCTGCAAGGGAATGAGACATCACTTGATCGTTCAATGACGTACGTACTCTAGTCAGTGGCGCGTACAATGCAGGAGACTTGAACATGTGCTGTGGTGTATTTTTTACGGGTAGCGGCAAGGCGGTGCCTTCCCAGGAACAAGTTCCTATGCTAAACTCAACAGTCTTGGTCCCCACTGCAAGCCCTTAAATTCTGTAATGGGAAACACCCTGTATATCTGGAGTGAGTCATTTTCCTTTATACCTTAATGCGACTATTTAGCAGGCTAGAGTCTCGTTCTTTATCGGAATTAACCAGACAAATCGCTCCACCAACTAAGAACGGCCATGCACCACCACCCACCGAATCAAGAAAGAGCTCTCAATCTGTCAATCCTTCCGGTGTCCGAGCCTCGTGAGGTTTCCCGTGTTGAGTCAAATTAAGACGCAGGCTCCACTCCTGGTGGTTTCCTTCCGTCAATTCCTTTAAGTTTCAGATTTGCAACCATACTTCCCCCGGAACCCAAAAGCTTTGGTTTCCCGGGAGCTGCCGCCGAGTCATCGGAGGAACTTCGGCGGATCGCTAGCTGGCATCGTTTATGGTTAGAACTAGGGCGGTATCTGATCGTCTTCGAACCTCTAAGTTTCGTTCTTGATTAATGAAAACATACTTGGCAAATGCTTTCGCGGTTCGTGCGGCCACGGCCACCGTCGCGTCTCCTGAAAAGAGCTTCACCCCGGTGGAGCTGGACCGGTCGACACCACCACTGAGAGTGTGTGAGACGGGAGGGTTGGTCTGCGCAGCGTCTTTGTGTCTGCTGGCGCCGGTTCGCCGCCCTTGCTCCGCGACCAAGCTCAAAAGTGTGTGCTGTGTATGCAGCGACCGAACATTTTGTGCGACACGCACAAACCAAACACGACCTCAGAGCAGGCGAGACTACCCGCTGAATTTAAGCATATTATTAAGCGGAGGAAAAGAAACTAACAAGGATTCCCTTAGTAGCGGCGAGCGAACAGGGAAGAGCCCAGCACCGAATCTCGCAGGTTCACCCTGCCGAGAAATGTGGTGTTTGGGAGGGTCCACTTTTCCCGGGAACCTGCGGCGAGTTCAAGTCCTTCTTGAATGGGGCCACGCTCCGCAGAGGGTGCCAGGCCCGTAAAGACCGCTGCGGCTTCCGGGAGGATCTCTCCTTAGAGTCGGGTTGCTTGAGAGTGCAGCCCTAAGTGGGTGGTAAACTCCATCTAAGGCTAAATATGACCACGAGACCGATAGCGAACAAGTACTGTGAGGGAAAGTTGAAAAGAACTTTGAAGAGAGAGTTCATCAGAAAGAGGAAAACTATCGAAATGAGAAGAAATGTTGGGGTACGATCACTGAAAGAATGAGGGGGGAAAAGACAATCATAAAAGGTTCGAAGCCTGGACCTCGAATCGCTTAAATATCACTGTGCCTGAAGAATGTCCGAAGTTTATAAAATGTATCAACAATTACAGTACACAGATAGGCTATTGTTAGTTGAGGTGGACTTTATATTTTCTGCTGCCACTCACATCCACTAGATGGCACTGCTGTTGCAATTACACAGCAAACTAACCCGTCAATGACAGGTAAAACACCTAGAACAGTAGTTAAATAATAACGAGCTACATATTCTAGAGAGTACTTGGCGGTGGTGTATATTTTAGTAGCGGTTTGTTTATTTTAGTAACAAAAGAGGTAATGTATGAGATAAATATATATAGTGTCCTATTACGAATGCCAGTAGCGAACAGTGTTACTGTATATAGCTACTTGTGCACGTTACCTTCCGTTGAATTGTCTTGTTGTCACGTACCTTCGTCGCTATAGTGAATGTAAAATGTTTGATTCATTGCTAGATCTTCGAAAAATAAACATGCATATCAGAAGTGAGCTGTAAAAAATGAATGACATCAGTGATCCTTGGAAGTATATGAATAAAGAATACTTGATGCTTTGATGCAAGCGGAATGTTTGGTCGGTTCTACAGCTCATGGACTTGAGAGTGGTTATGTTGTTAAGTATATGTCTGGCTGGATGGTTGCTTAAAATTATATCAAGTGTTCTCTTAACGTTCCTGTAATTAATCGAATATTTCTTACACATAATGTTCCTCCTTCTTCTTCGCTGTCTTTCACTAATGATTTAATGCTGTACTCAGGTTTATGGCGACGATAGAACAGGAAAGGGCTAGGAATGAGTAGGAGGCAGCTGTGGCCTTAATGATGTGAAAATAGAAACCATGGAAAACGCCTTCAGGGCTGCCGATGGCGTGGTTTGAACCCACTGTCTCCCAAGAAAAAATTTACAGCTACGCGGTACGTACAAACCAATCGACACCCACCTTACCTTCTTATTTTTATTCTTTACATGCCCAGTCTCTTGGACATCACCGATCGCTACAACTAGTACACCTTGGCCTTCTGCAAAACGATACAGTTATCCAGTTGTCTCTGATACTATTTCTTCTTATTTATTTATTTATTTATTTATTTATTTATTTATTTATTTATTTATTTATTTATTTATTTATTTATTTATTTATTTATTTATTTATTTATTTATTTATGGTATTACTGATATATGATCTTCATCGCCTTCCTCTTCCCATCTGTCCTTCAATTTTGTCAGTTTGCTCTTCAGAATAAGCGTGGGCCTAAACATGCATTTTTTCCTCAGATTCCATAAAGCAGGTAGGATGACGTTCTAAAATTAATGACTAACAGTACCGAGTGAGTTGACCATGCGGTAGTATCGTGTATCCGTGAGCTTGCATTCGAGAGAGAGTGGCTCGAATCCCACACTTGGCAGCCCTGAAGATGTTATCTCCGTGCTTTCGTAGTTTCACATTTTCATACCAGCAAATACTAGTGTTGTACCTTAATTAACGCCACGGCCGCTACCTTCCCAATCCTAGCCCTTTCCCATCCTTCCGTCGCCGAAATCTTTCGTTGTGTTAGTGCGACGTAAAGCAAGTAAATATACTATGTGCCTTTTATAAACACTCTTCGTAGCTGATATGTTGCACCCAAGAGATTCTTAGCATTCTTCTATGCAGCTACATTTCCAAACTTACCACTTAATTTTATACTCCTTCCGAGACCAAACCCCAACACCATCAAGTGCGTCGTTTATACGTAACTTTTCACCCTCTCCTGCCTAAATTTAAAAATGAGATTATAATTTCGTATTAATGACTTTATTCGAGTGAGGATCTGGCTATTTATATATGGGTCTATATCTGTTTTGTTTGTTGTTTTAAGTGGCCTAACATCGAAGGTCATCGGCCCGGTCTTAATATCTAGATCAGGTTCCGAGTCATTAGTAATCCAAGAGCCAAGATATCTGAACTTGCTTATTTATTGGATTAGCTTGTATTTTAGCTTTAGATTGGCAGTTTTCTTATTTTTTAATACAAAACGCCATTTGTTCGTGGTGTCAACCTATAGAGATCTTTTGCCCCTACTTCCACCATATTATATGAACCTGCGTGTAATTGGAATTGCAGAAGTGTAGAATGTTGGATGTGAGGAAAGGAACGTTAAGGACGGCACAAACTGCCAGTCCCCAGGCCAGGGATGTTAATCGTTTACAATTAAAACCCCTGACCAGTCCGGGAATCGAACCCGGGGACGCAATGTGACAGGCGGACGCGTTGCCCCCTCCACCGCGAGGCCGGACAGTGTTCTTCTTAGTACTGCCGAAAAACGGTCGTTCCGCTCGTGATTTAAGGCGAGTTCAAGAAAGAGAGTCATTCACAGGGAGTGACTCCTTGGAATGAACATGAAAAAAAGCGATAAATTCTTAGAGAAGGTACAGAATAATAATCTAGAGAACCTTAGTGCGTCACCAGAATTCGTGTGTTTACAAATTAGGTCTGAGCGGGAGATAAGGTCTACATATTCATTAATATAATGTTATCATTTATTTCCATCTTTTCTCCATTATAGTAAACAAAGGATATTTGAAGTGAGTTGAAATTAGCTACCCAGACTTGGTTACTTATAGCAGCATCCCCACTATCTCTTCTTTGAAGCATAATAATTCAAAAGTAGCATTATTTATGTAATTGTTTATCTACTTCATTTCAATTTTCTTTGTACAATAAATAAACAAGTTATCCGTTCATTAATATTTGTCTTCAACATTTAGTTTCAGTATTCTTCACTTTGTCAGTTTTCTCATTAAGTTGAAGGCTATTAGCGTCCAAATACTGGTTTGTGAGTGCGTTGGTTTTTTCCCATTGGTCTCTTTTTCCTAGCGGAACGATTTAATGGAATTGTATTTTTTTTTTTTTTTTTTTAAGATTGGTTCGTCTTTGTGAACCACCACTTCATGAATGAAAGTTGTAGCACGCGCAATATCTCACTTACTTATCCTCTTACTTTTTTACTTACTCATCAGCAAAATGCTTTGAAATCGAATGGTAGGAGAAAGTAGAATATATATGTTATGAAAAGGATCCAAGTAAAGTGGATAATCAAGAAATTAATTAAACTGGCAATAGTAAGAGTGTGTAATGGTATTATTTCTAAGACATTGCATAACTGTCTTAAAACACTTAATCTGCACTCCTTCAGCTATACAAAATTACAAACCGCCACATCGTTCGGAAGCCCTTGGAGATGGACCGAAGGACTTCGATCTTCGAATCATCGGTAGAAGCTGTTTGTGCCAGTTATAGTGCATGCGATACAGAAGAGATACTAACCTCTAATATATCGGAAGATAATGTGATAAAGTGCATAGAAAAATGCCCATGCGTTATTTAAAATCATATAATACAAACGATTTAATATAAATTCGTTTCTGGGCCTTAGGGTTGTACACAGAAAATAATTTTGCCTGTGCTTGCCTATTTTAATGTATAATGCCTGTTTATGCCTAATTGCCTCTGTTTGGAACAAAATTAACATTGCATTGAAAAGAGCTAAATGTAATTTTTCATTTTCGAAATCACGCGACATACTCTCAGTACAACAGGACAACACTGTTCTTGAAGGTCGGGTCACGCCATTGCCATTCGAAGAGACTAGATTGAATACATGGCTGTATGCAGCTCTATGTTACGCTAATAACTTTAATAAGGTCCTGAATTAATAAGATCTTGAAAATTTTAACTGTTCTCTACTAGGATTCTTCTTCTTCTATTCGCATTGTCAAAATAATGCCGTTGAAGGTCACCATACAAAATGACTTGGCTTTCATAATAAACAACTACTCTGTATTACCAGGTGCAAACATATGTCCTGAAGAGAGAAATAAAACGCTGGTAGTGAATCTCGTGGATGATATCGGGTAGAAAATTCAAGCTGTTCCAGCTTCTTGCTGATAAAATGTGCCGTATAGGAACGGTTCTTCGAAGCGAAAACACTGTTTCAACTTGAACTGATCCACGTCCTGTAACATTGTTCAAATATGCTCCCATAACGTCCAAGGAAGTTCAAGGATCGTTGCCTGTTCTTAAACGTGTGGTGGATGATAAAGAGCAAAACATAAAACTAGAAAAATCATGTTATTATGTGCAATCAATAACTGTTTATTATGATAACCAAGGAAAGTGATATAGTACTCTCATTTACTTCATGTTTGGTCTCATTGTATGAAAAGTAAAAGTAGATGTTTATTTATTGAATATAAAAACCAATGGCGCTACATCCCTGATAGACCTTGGCCTACCAAATGACTGCTACTTAGCCCGAAGGCTTGCAGATTACGAAGTAAAGCATGGTCAGTGTGACGAATCCTCTCGGCTCTTATTCTTGGTTTTCTAGTCCGGGGTCACCGTTTCACAGTCTGGTAGCTCCTTAACTTGTAAGCACGTAGGCTGAGTGGACCTCGAACCAACTATCAGGTCCAGGTAAAATTCTCTGACCTAGACAGTAATCGAACTCGGGGCCTCCGAATCAAAGGCAGACATGCTACCCCTAGACGATTTAAATATTTAGCTCATTTGATAACAAGTTAAAATTTTCCATTTCCATATATATTGCGCTCTTACTATAATGCCCTACAGTAAAACGTCAATAAAGTAAAATTTTGTGTGAAAAATTTGCTTGTTCCAAATATATGTATATGTATATTTTGGATATAAATTTCCCTTACATTTCCAATTTATAAATTTCATATAATATAGCTATATATTTATGTTGAATGCAAAAGTAAAAGTTATATAATCATGTAATATCGTTCGAATTTCGAAAATATTTAAAATTTGGTAAAATGCCTATTTAAAAGATGTTATTGCCTAGGATAATGCCTGCTTTGAAGATTTTTATTTCCTTTTTGACAGCCTGTTTTGTAGTATTTTGGTGTCTAACGCCCGGTTTATTATTATTATTATTATTATTATTATTATTATTATTATTATTATTAGTATTAGTATTATTATATATTAAGAACCTGATAATTCAAGTAACCCAAGATGAACGGTAAATAGCCTTAAGCTTGAAGGATGCATTAGTAACTGCTAATCTTTTGATCCCGCGGAGTAAGTGCTTCCAGTTTCAATCTCCATATTGCCCATATTTATTATTACCAATCCATAAGCAACAACCCTATTTCCGATCACTGTGCTGATGATCCATTGTTGTTTTAAGGGACCGAGCATTGAAATAATCGGCTGTAATACTTGCATTGAAATTACACATGCCATGGTTTTCTTGATGAACCGTCCCATTCCTAACTCTGCCTTACTCCCTTCCATAACTCATCGGTCTAAGACCAAGATAGTGTATCTCCATCACAATTGCCTTTTAGGAAGGAAGTGCGACAAATTTTACTTTGTTTTATGTATAACTGGTCCTATCAACGGCACATTCCTAGAGAACGACATACTCTTACATGCAGTGGTACATCTGTGGTACATAATTGTCATTTTTTACCAATAACGGAGATGCCAAAGTCAGTTATGCTATAGGCTTACCTATTTAGAAAAGCATTAAAATACACTTTTTTGGTTGAAAATTTACTTCACATTCCGAATAAGGAAATCCACGAAATTCGCCATTTTAGCAATGTTTATAGATAAGCTACTCTGGTCCAAAACCGACGGCATCTACTGTTAGGAAAATATTATTACCTTCTACTTCTCCTTCCTTATATCCTCTAGAGAAAATCTCGCTAATACTAAACACATCCAACTACATCAGGCAATTGTAATTTCTTATGCAAAAGTCCCATTGATACTGATATCGTCCTATCAAACTACAGTTTTTCGCTGAGATTTTTCCGAGATATCCCTGACCTGTGATATTAGTAGGATTACATCACTCCCGTAGATCGGAGGCTTGCTTAAAATGAAACCGTTGCGAATGTAGTGTGTGATGCGCATTACTAACTTTACTCATATGAAGTCCCAGGGAGAAGTCAGCTCTTTTTTTTTTTTTTTTCAATTTGATTTACTTCGCAGTGACACAGGTAGGAATGGGAAGGAAGTGGTCGTGGCCTTAATTAAGGAGCAGCCCCAGTATTTGCCTAATGTGAAAATGGGAAACCACGAAAAAACATTTTCAGGGCTGCCGACAGTGGCGTTCAAACACACTATCTCCCGGATGCAATTTCACATCTGCGCGCCCCTAACCGCGTGGCCATCTCGCCCGGTGAATTCAGTTATAAAATATTTTTGTTGTTGTTGATATGACCGCCTTAATTCCATGACAATTGATATCCCGATTACCAAGTCAATATAACAGGGCATTCAGGCTTTCTCCATGGGAAATAAATGAGGACGTAACGTGGGTACAGGAATCTTCACCGTGAAAGAATTATTGAAAAAAAATGAGAGAGGGAGAGAAAGAAGCGTATAGTTCACAGGCTCTGTTCCATAGTTGTTTAGACTGTCGTTTCCTATCTCGAGGTTGTTTATTCAAAACTTACCCTAAGGGAGTTGATTGACTTTTAATGGAAGCTAAAATAGGAGCGGCCTGTGTGACAAGAATAATTGATAAACAATTTAAAGAACTCCAGTTATGAGAAATCGTATTCTACAGTGTCTCCTACAATCGAAGGGGAAGGGGCATTATTGTATTTCTTTGCATACGGTATCGTTTCGGCCACTTACGTCCATGGTTAACACTTTGCTTGGGGCTTTACGTCGCACCGACACAGATAGGTCTTATGGCGACGATGGGATAGGAAAGGCCTAGGAGATGGAAGGAAGCGGCCGTGGCCGTAATTAAGGTACAGCCCCAGCATTTGCCTAGTGTGAAAATGGGAAACCACGGATAACCATCTTCAGGGCTGCCGATAGTGGGATTCGAACCTACTATCTCCCGGATGCAAGCTCACAGCCGCGCGCCTCTATGCGCACGGCCAACTCGCCCGGTATGGTTAACACTTGTCACCTTTCCGGATTTCCAGTTCTCGGTTGTAGAATGGAGTTCCTCGTTCTCCGAAATACTTTTACTGGGCGAGTTGGCCGTGCGCGTAGAGGCGCGCGGCTGTGAGCTTGCATCCGGGAGATAGTGGGTTCGAATCCCATTATCGGCAGCCCTGAA
This sequence comes from Anabrus simplex, assembly GCF_040414725.1. NCBI lineage: Eukaryota > Metazoa > Arthropoda > Insecta > Orthoptera > Tettigoniidae > Anabrus > Anabrus simplex. The sequence continues at coordinate 574,272,658 of NC_090265.1, forward strand.
GATGGTTGTCCGTGGTCTCCCATTTTCACACCAGGCAAATGTTGGGGCTGTACCTTAATTAAGGCCACGGCCGCTTCCTTTCAACTCCTAGGCCTTTCCTATCCCATCGTCGCCATAAGACCTATCTATGTCGGTGCGACGTAAAGCCCCTAGCAAAAAAAAAAAAAAAACACTTATTGCAAGCTCTTATTCTCACTCTTTCTGGAAGAGCAATTATCCTATGTACTGTGGGTCAGAACTTACTTCCTTCTCAAAGGCAACGGTCAAATGAATGAACTTTCATGAATGTTCATCTCTGTAGCAGCAATCATCTTTCTGATTGAAAGGGCGTTGACACCTCATTTAGCTATGGAGGTGTACTATTCCAAGCCGAAAATACCGAAAATTTGCATGACATTCCATTTTTCGGAATTCGAGAGATATAATTGTTATTTCTTCTTTCTCTCATAATCAGCTTTTCCTCCAGGATTAGTTTTTCCCTCGGACTCAACGAGGGATCTCACCTCTACCGCCTCAAGGGCAGTGTCCTGCAGCGTGATACTTTGGTTTGGGGGATACAACTGGGAAGAATGACCAGTATCTCGCCCAAGCGGACTCACCTGGTATGCTGAACATGTGCCTTGGTGGGGATGGAAAAATTGGAAGGGAAAAGCAAAGAAGAAGGTAAGAAGCGGCCGTGGCCTAAAGTTAGGTACCATCCCGACATTTTTCTGGAGCAGAAGTGAGGAAGAACGGAAAACCACTTCGAGGATGGCTGAGATGGAAATCGAACCCTCCCTCTACTCAGCTGACCTTCCGAGGCTGAGTGGGCGTCGTTCTAGCCATCGTACCATTTTACAAATTTCGTGGCAGAGCCGGGAATCGAACTCGGGCCTCCGGAGATGGCAGCTAATTACACTAACCACTACACCACTGAAGCGGACATATTATTATTGTTACGGGGTTACCCGTGGACTGCAGAGGTGAAAGAAGGTGCGGGCTGGAATGGGTCTAACTACAAGGCCGAAAGATGAATTAAAATTCCAGTAAAGGTTATATTTTCAAAATTTTCAACAAATCAGGTACAAGACCAGGAAGAGCCAAAATTTAAGGCGATTTAATAATCTGGGCTTCGAGCCCCAAGTTTTATAACTCCTGAGCTCTCAGCTCTCAACCACAAATTACCAAAGGGCAGAAAACCTCTAATTACATGGAGCACCTGCTCCCATCTTGTAATGTCAATCCTCCTAGAGGCACCTTTCAAAACACTAGCAAGAGCTGACCCGCTCTCAATCTTTCAAGCCTATTCAAGGCAATAACATACCTTACAATCACTTGCCATCAAGGCACAACTTACAAGAATTAAACAGGGGTATCTCGTACCCAGTCTACAGGGCCTTAAAAGAAAAATCACAGGTTAACTTAAATGGCCCTAAATACAAAAGGAATGGAGGCATGAATTAGCACTCCTAAATACACATATTAAAACCTAAGTGGCACTAGGCCGATGACACAGGGGCTATTCCAAAACTAGGGAGGTGACTCGTATAAGAAATAAATTTAAGACATTAAGGAAGAGAAGAAACTCTGTTATGTAAACGTAGTCACCTCAAATCAAAAATGAAGGTGAGCTCGAGAGGGTAAAGCACTCTCTATCCCCGAATTACAGTTACAGTAATAAGAAAATTTTACATAAGCCGGCACAAAGTTACATTTATAGACAGGTAGGTTACATTGAAAAGGTTTCGGACCTTCCCCGAGGGTTAAACTGCTGAGCTAGCAAGAAGTAAAGATGTTAAACGGCATTTACCTTGTTGAAGAGCTGCTGCCCGAAGGAAGAGGCGCTTCCCGCCCCCTGCTACACGTCCATACACTAAGCTAGAGGTTGAAGAAGTGGCGAGGAGCCGTGAAAATCAGCCGTTTTTAAACCCTCAGGGAAAGTTCGAGACCTTTCATGAATAAAACAGCCACACCCACTACGTTTTATTGGTCGCTTAAAGTTACACATCAAAATAGAAGAAGAAACCTATGATTGTTTGGAAATTAATTGCAGAAATTACTGATTGGCTAAGTTCAAAACTGGCGGAAAGAAAATCTTAATATGCCAACCCACAAATGAAGGAACGAAATTTAGTTATAGGAAAACTTATGAGTACAAAATATCTTCAAGAAAAGTTTCTTACCGAGCTCGATAGCTGCAGTCGCTTAAGTGCGGCCAGTATCCAGTATTTGGGAGATAGTAGGTTCGAATCCCACTGTCGGCAGCCCTGAAAATGGTTTTCCGTGGTTTCCCATTTTCACACCAGGCAAATGCCGGGGCTGTACCTTAATTAAGGCCACGGCCGCTTCCTTCCCACTCCTAGCCCTTTCCTGTCCCATCGTCGCCATAAGACCTATCTGTGTCGGTGCGACGTAAAGCAACTAGCAAAAAAAATGTTCCTTCACTTCGCACCCGGGTGCATGATCATAGTTTTTTTTTTTTTTTTTTTTTTTTTTGGTAGAGACATCTATAAGAGAATGTCCACACCTCTTGATCGATGGAAAACAAAACAAGTTGAAATCCACACAGTATTGACAACTACGTAATCACAAAATTTCCGGTAGTGACATCTTCTGAGAAAACTTGTAAGTTGATACAGTTGTTAAAGTTCAGAGTTTCTCCTGTAGAGGAGTACTTTACGGCGGAAAATTCAAATGTGCGGCGCATAGGTGTACCAGCCGGTACAATTATTATTATTATTATTATTATTATTATTATTATTATTATTATTATTATTATTATTATTATGCAGTGTTACCAACGAGAATAGGTTTTAATATAGCTGAATAGTACAGTACGGAATAGTACATTTCCCTTTGAAACAGATATTGAAATCTAAAAATAGGATACCATTTTCATCTAGATCTGTGGATACACGCATAGGACGCTTATCATTTAATTGAGAACCCCGTATTCTTCAGAAGAATCGATCAGCCACATAGAATATCGTCTCCGTACCTTCCTAGCCGCTATATGAAGTATTACAACCAAGCCAAAAATTCCCTATCAGTTAACGTCGAATAATCAATTGAGTATTGAATTCATACCCTGAATATAACGTGTACCGCGGGTCAGTATACTCGACAAGATAGTGACGTCGCCGTTTGTGCAGGCGCAGCTACGATATTCCTCGTACAGAATGATTTGGCCTTGCGGTGTGCGTCGCGTAGCGCTTAGCTTGCATTCTTGAGACGGTGGGTTTGAATACCGACGTCAGCAGCCCTGAACATAGTTTTCCGTGGTTTTCCATTTTCCATTTTCACACCAGGCTGCACATTAATTAACGCTACGGACGTTACCACCCCAACCCTATCACTTTCCTATCGTTGCGTCGCCGAAAATCGTCGATGTGTTAGTGCCACGTTCAACCACTAGCCAAACGAAATAAAATATAACTCGAATTCATCATCATCATCATCATCATCATATTATTATTATTATTATTATTATTATTATTATTATTATTATTATTATTATTATTATCTTACCCACTAACTACCGTTACATTTTAAGGAGACGCCTACGTGCCGGAATTTTGTCTCGGAGGTGTTCCACGTTCCAGTAAATCTATCTACACGGAAGTTGGCGTGTTTCGGCACATTCAAACACCACCGGATTGAGCCAGAATTGAACCGAACAACTTAAGGTCAGAAGACCAGCACACTTGCGTCCGAGCACAGTTCTGCGACTTGCTAAAAACAGCTAAATATCAACAGCCAGCCGTGATATTGTTTGTAGTGAACCGACTGTTAGTTAATGAGTGGCAGCACTCCTCTTGGTTTCAATACCGCATTAAGGATCAAACTACTTAACTGAATGCGTACGTGTGGAAAGCTTAGGGTAGCTGGGGTTATTTCACTACAGGTAACCGGTTTTCTCTCTTATAATTTCATGACGTGTCGGAGATAATGCAAGCAGGCCTCATCCCGCAGAGAGCTTGAGGTGTAACGGACAACGCCCCTAAGCGCGTTCCATACATTCAACAGGGTAGCATGACGGGCTGCTTTGTCTTGTCCAACCTCGATTAGTTGGAGAATAAGGTATTGAGCAGACATTTCGATACCTCTGGATATTGTCTGATATCGATATTTCTTGCAGTTTACACCAAACTTGGGAAAGAACTTTACTAAATTTTTGAGGGGGCAAAGTGAATTCTAACAAGGAATAAAGATAATTTCTAGTGCTCAAAAGTTATTCTATTGGGGGAAAAAGAAAATTTCAGGCGAATATTTCAGAACGAAAAAGTGTATTTCAGAAGTCAGAGAAAATTCTGAATGGAGAATTGTTGAGTGTAATAATAATAATAATAATAATAATAATAATAATAATAATAATAATAATAATAATAATAATAATAATAATAGACTACTCAATACAGGTGTAATTTAGATTATAAGGAAATCTCATGACCTGTACCAACAGTCAGAGAAAATATCAGACACATTTAGGAAAAGAAGTTTGAAATTTTAGAGACAAATTCTCAGAATGAGTAATCAGAAACTGACCAAAGAATTCTGAATCTTGCTCTATCAATGAAAGTTTAAAAAAACAAATTTTCTTCAGGAAATAGGCAACACAGATGAAATGAAATGTCGTATGGCTTTTAGTGCCGAGATATCCCAGGATGGGTTCGGCTCGCCAGGTGCAGGTCTTTCTATTTGACTCCCGTAGGCGACCTGCGCGTCGTGATGAGGATGAAATGATGATGAATACAACACATACACCCAGCCCCCGTGCCATTGGAATTAACCAATTAAGGTTAAAATCCCCGACCCGGCCAGGAATCGAACCCGGGACTCCCTGAACCGAAGGCCAGTACGCTGACCGTTCAGCCAACGAGTCGGACGGCAACACAGATGATATTGTGTTAGACAGATCTACGTTCAGAAAATTAATCGACAATCACCGTTAAGCATCATCCAAGCACTACCACCAACAAAACCTGGTCAGAAGATTGCAAGAAAAGCCACAGCGAGAAGATGAAGAGATTTTGTGAGAAGAAAAAGGCAACGGCATCAGCTAAATAAGTTCAATCGCGCTCCTCAGTTGGGCATAACGAAGAAAGAATAATAATAATAATAATAATAATAATAATAATAATAATAATAATAATAATAATAATAATATATGGCATAACTGCTGTCTGCGGACATTTTAATTGACGTCGTTTAGGCTCCTTATGTGTTACTTCCGCCGTTCCGTTTTACTTTATCAGATGAGCGAATTGCAGAGCTCTTCTGTAGTATTGGTGACAATAATGTGACCCCCTATGGGTGGGGGACGCAGACGAAGAGTACACCCACGGTATCCCCTGCCTGTCGTAACAGGCGACTAAAAGGGTGACCAAGGGATAATTATATTGGAACCATGAAACTCCTTGTGATTAGTACCACCACGCGGGGAACACCATGGGTCGCTTTTCCTTGCGCGTAGTTCTACTATGTTAGATACCAAATAGGTTTGTGATTAGTAGCAAACGAGAGCACGACGGCTTTTACAGTACCTGTGATTAGTAGCACTATATGAGCGACATCAGGGGATGAGGGAACCCATGGTTCTGGCTTGCATATGATTAGTACCCACTATATGAGGAAAACCACGGGATAGTACGAGTCCCTGTGGTTAGTACCCTTATGTGATGAACACCATAGGTTTACGTTGCCTGTCAATGGCGCCGCAATGTGCGAAACACAGTAGGTCTGTAATACATGTGCGAATTTCATTATCTGTGAGTAGTACCATACTGTGTGGAATACCGCGAGTCTACGCTACTTTTGATTAGTACCGCAACATGACAAATACCAAGGTTCTACTTTTCTAGCGATAAGTACCATTATGAGGAGCCGATGGCTTGGCTTTTGGATTCCTTTCGACTACAAGCATCATCGATTCACTATCGTTATAGAGAAGCAGTCTCTTGGTCAGTAATACTATTGTTTTACGCCAGCTTCTGTGCATGTGAGGCACTGAGGGTCGGTTCCATTGATCGTTTAAAATTCGTATCCATGCATCCACTCATTCTTCGTCCTCACGCTTTGAATTGTGGTCAGTGGAGGGTTTTGGGTTTTTAATTTGTCATTTCATTTCGTCCCATTAGGGGCCGATGACCTGGATATTAGGCCCCTTCAAACAACAAGCAACAATCAATCATCAATCAAAATTAATGTGAAATATCTCAAGAAGTAAGACAACAGTCCAGTTGCTCGGCTTCTGTGACCGCGTCCGCTGCCTCTACTATCAGCAGCTTCTCAGCTCGCCTGTTCCAGCCTTCAGTCTAGAATTATTATTGTAGTTCTGGGAATACCCGAGAATTTAACCTGGAGCTTCCAGATATAAGGCAGTTACTCTACTTCTACAGCATGGCGCTGCCAACAGAAAAGAGAAGTGGGCTAGAATCTCACACTCGGTCATCCTAAACGTGATATTCCTTCTTTTCATCACCCCCAACTAAAAAAAATAAAAAAATGGCCGCACAGTATCTAACGCAGGATTGTTAGGAACCTTCCCCAGTTAATTACTATTACAAACATACTTACATGCATATGCAATAATAACAACAACAAGCCGGGCTCAGTAGCTCAGACGGTTAACCTTCTGATCCCAACTTGGCAGGTTCTTTCCTGCGTCAGACTGGCGGTATTCGAAGGTGTTCAGATACGTCAGCGGCGTGTCGGTGGATTTACTGGCATGCAGAACAACTCCCACGGGACTAAATAACGGCATCCGTCTCGGCGTCTCCGAAAACCGTAAAAGTATGTAATGGAACAAAAAGCCAATAACATTAGATTCTTATTCTTATTCTTATTCTTATTCTTATTCTTATTCTTATTCTTGTTCTTGTTCTTGTTCTTGTTCTTGTTCTTGTTCTTGTTCTTGTTATTCTTATTCTTATTCTTATTCTTGCCAAAATACTACATTAACAATAACGATGATAACCCGAAAACTTATTTAATGTTTGCTGGCTAATGATGTTCTCCTTGTTCTTGTATTTACCGTACCTAAAGTTATCAGCGGGTTATCGGGAGAGGGAGGTGCAATCATAAATCCAAGCAGTTCCGAAGAAAAATGATAGATGGCGTTAGTGCATCAACGGAGTAGACAGTGGTTTCGAGTGTGTCAGTTCCAGAGGCTCACCTCTTCACGACTTCGTTCGCTACCTTTACCCGTCGGGGATGCAAAGTAGCTCTCGGCCCACAAGTGGCCACGGCTGATCCGTAATTCGACAGCTCTGCACTCCGACCGGCCAACTGAGCAGATGAGGGGTGGCCACGGCTCTACCGTAGCTCTAGGCCTCTGTATTCGGGAGACGAGATGGGGCTGGTCCCCACTGTCGGCTGTCTGGATAATGGTTTTCCGTGCTTTCCCATTCTCCTGCACTAAGACGAATACTGGGACAGTTTCTAGTATAGGCTACGGCTGCCAACCCTCTCACCGTCACCGTACATCTCCTTCGATACAAATCTCCTGGTGTGAGAGACGGCGTTACCGTCTAGGAGCCCGCCGTACCCTTCAGGGACAGAATGAAGACATTTTCGTAGTAGTACGCATCCCTCAGCCGCATTGCTTGGATTTTCTGAACGAATCTTCTAGCCCTCTTATGGGACAACGCCTCAACGCCTGAACTAACTGCAATCCAGCCCCCAGTTTTGAATAAAAGGCATAGGACTGATCGGGAATCAAACCCACGGTATCCGGTACGAACCAGGCAAGCTATCTGTACACCATGAGCCTGGCTATAAACAATACACTCACTACAGTAAATACGCGGTGCTGATGAACACGGTACCAACAATGATATTATTGAATACGGCTAACATTCAAGAAAACGAACGTTTTAGAATGAGAATAGAAACATGGCTTCAAACCTACAGATAATAAGCTACATGACTTATAAGTGCAATTCATCTATAGCTGCGTGACTTCATATTCTTTGCGGTCTACTACATGACTTTTTGACCTGTGTTCGGTCAGATGACAGCGTTATCATTGAAGGCGCCACGCCCGTTTTGTGTCAATATAACCAGGGTCGTAACTACATGATTACTTTTGTTTAGGGGAACTAACACCGACATCATCTGCCCCCAAAATGTAGCAGAGATGGTGGTCATTATCCAACATCCGTTCAGCTACATAAACCGCTGTTTCTCGAACACATTTTTCTCACACCCTCGGTTAGAAAGTAGAGGCTCGCTATGAAATTTTGAACATTATCATCAAATATCCTTATTTTCTTCTGGAAGTGAATGATTAAAATTAACCTATTTATTTTATTTTCAATAGAGCCTCCGTGGCTCAGGCGGCAGCGCGCCGGCCTCTCACCGCTGCATTCCGTGGTTCAAATCCCGGTCATTCCATGTGGGATTCTTGTTGGACAAAGCGGAGGCGGGACAGGTTTTTCTCCGGATACTCCGGTTTTTCCTGTCATATTTCATTCTAGCAACACTCTCCATTATAATTTAATTTCATCTGTCAGTCATTAATCATTGCCCCAGAGAAGTGCGACAGGTTTCGGCAGCCGGCACAATTGAAATCCTCGCCGCTAGATGGAGGCTCCATTCATTCCATTCCTGACTCGGTCGGATGACTGAAAACAGGCTGTGGATTTTCATTATATTTTCAAAATATTCCTCCACTCGGAGGCTGCCTAAGACAAAGAACACACAAAAACAATTTCATTCAAAAATAAAACAAATGAAGTAAATTATATCCCAGTCTGACGAATATAAGTGGTATCTGAGTATCAATGAACTCCTTGGAACTGACGTTAAAGGTCTTCATCAGCTCTATCGTCTTCTTAGGGACTGTTCATGTCGTTCAACTCGTATTTATTCTTATAATACGGCACTGTAGGCAGGTGGATAGACTTCTTTTCTCTGTCTACTTCGTCTGGTTGGTTGGAGTGCGTTTCATATCTCGCTGTGGGGTCTAATACATGGCCTTTGTTCCCTTTAATGGCGATCATGTCTATCCTTCTCGTGCTGCCATTTACTCAGATGCCATGGACTTAAAATCATAATAATGTTGGTAATATTATTGATTTTCAATTAGTTGAATTCAAATATCAATTTTCAGTCTGTTCTTCTGAGTTGTACTCGGGTTCAAGAGTGAAACTTTTCACTCCTGTCGCTACGAGTCTATTTCTCTCATTTCCTCCTGCCATCCTTGTCACCTTGTTTATTCCCTCCTCACTGATTCTTCCCTAAGGGCCACAGGGCGTCTGTTGAAGACGGTGCAAGTTTCCACTATAAATAGACTAAGCTTTAGCAATAAGTGAGATAAAGTAAACTTAATTACATGTAAGCGTGTTCATCTTAAATAATGATAATGTTATTTGTTTTTACAATCCACTAAGTACTTTTTGACGGTTTTCGGAGACGCCGAGGTGCCGGAATTTTATCCCGCAGGAGTTTCTCTACGTGCCAGTATATCTAGCGACAAGAGGCTGACGACGTATGTGAGCACCTTCAAATACCATCGGACTGAGCTACGACTGAACCTGCCAAGTTGGGGTCAGAAGGCCAGCGCCTCAACCGTCTGAGCCACTCAGCCTGCCTGATCATCTTTCCTCCCAGGAATTAACCTCGTACTAATTTATGTTATAGGCTGAGCGAAGGCTACTTCTCCGTAAGATAAAGTCTTGTTTCTACATCACTCGATTTTCTGAAGGGAGGGTATCGCAAATACGATCTTGAGAGTGAACTAAACGAGCTTTAGGATACCTCAGACTGCTATTTCTTCTTCTAAGATGTCAGTGCGTTTTATTTATTGCGAGATATTGATTCCCATACACAACGCATACTAAAATAGTTACCGTATATTATCCTTAAGAAATTGAGAAGACATTTTCCCGTAATACACCATGTATCGTGTGACTTAATAGTTAGTACGCTTCTAAACACTACCTTGATTTCTAATAAGTTTCTGTAACCACTTAAAGAACAGTGGTGAGTTTTAGAGTTCCTTCTCGATTTTGGATTGATAATCCAGTTCAATACACCCCCAACCACTCCTCCACATCTCTCTCTCTCTCTCTCTCTCTCTCCGGCTTCTTTCTCTTTTTTCCCGTATTTATTTGTTCTCTAAAAAGTTTTATTTTGCTTTCGCCGTATATTTAACACTTCTACTCGTCTTCTATTCTATATTTCATTCGACTTCTATCCATGTCTCATCCTCTCTGTACTCAATATTGTATTATTTGTTCGAGCGTGAACTGAACCAGTTCTAAATCTTTCTAACTTTATGACACAGACATGGACTCCAAAAGAGGCAGCACTATTTTGCATAAACTATTGCTAATTTATCAGCTCGGTATGTCTCTTGGCTCGGAGGAATAACAGTGAGTTAGTTGCAATGGGGAACTTCATAAATACGGATCAAAAAGAATCGAAGGTTCTAATATATTCTGCTGGCTACAATTGTGCGGATGAGTTAACATACTATGTTACAGCGGAACTTGTTTAATTTCATTCAGTGTTCTGTGACATCGTAGTCAACAGTTCAATGTACTTACCGGTGATAGTATATTTGATAAACTACAGTATCGCATAGTGATTTCTGTTCCTGTATGACTATTTGTAAATAATTCGGGGTAGAAGTAGGAAGGCCAGGTGAATTGGTCGTGCGGTTAGGGGCGCGCAGCTATGAGCTTTCATCAGGGAGACAGTGGGTTCGAACCCCACTGTCGGAAGCTCTGAAGATGGTTTTCTGTGGTTTCCCATTTTACACCAGGCAAATGCTGGGGCTCTACGTTACTGAAGGCCACGGCCGCTTCCTTCCCTCTCCTACGCCTTTCCTATCCCGTCGTCGCCATAAGCCCTATCTGTGTCGGTGCGTCGTAAAGCAAATAGCAAAAAAAAAATAGGAAGAAAACTAACATGAACTCTAGTAAAGCCCACATCCCAGCATTTCGTTTGAGTTGAAATAGGAAACCATTGTTAAGCCAAGCTTTGTCTTGTAGCTATAGTCTTAAAAGTTACCTATCTAGATTTTTTAAAAGTTAATACTACCACTAGATGGAAAGAAAAATAAATGGTGAGAGAAGAATTTAAAGAGGATAGCTGCCGTTGGATAAGGGTTACCGTGAATAAACAGCTCCATAGTCAGTGTTTTCAAATAATACTTAAATAACGTTTAGAAAAAGTATGTTATTTACGTTTTATTAAATCTTTCTTGGTTCCTCTGAAATTAAATAGCGTACGGCTTTTAGTGTTGGGAGTGTCCAAGGACACCTTCAGCTCACCAGGTGGAGGCCTTTTGATTTGACTCCCGTAGGCGACCTGCCCGTCACGATGAGGATGAAATGACGAAGACGACACATACGCCCAGCCCCCGTGCCTGCGGAATTAACCAATGATGGTTAAAATTCTCGACGATGCCGGGAATCGAACCCGGACCACTATGACCAAAAGCCATCACACTAAAGATTTTACCATGGAGACGGTCATGGTTCCTCTATAAAGGGAGCTATCCGCCATTACTACTACTACTACTACTACTACTACTACTACTACTACTACTACTGCTAATACTACGCGAGTTACTGTAGGTATGCGATTCATGTCACGTAGCAGTGATTTTGCATTCCGGAGATAGTGGGTTCGAACCCAAATGTCGGCAGCCGTAAAGGTGGTTTCCTGTGGTTTCCTATTTTCGCATCAGGCAACGTCCACGGTCACTTCCTTCCCATTCCCAAAATTATCCTATCGTCGTCAATTATTGCTCATCCTACCAAGTTTCATTGCAATCATTTTGGTCCCACCTGGACAGTTCTTTTGTCAGACAGGTTGACGAAAGTAACAAACTTATTCTCGCTCGTACTAGAAGTCTTTAAGAACTTCTTGTCACCAGTGAGAGACCTCGGCTTTGCACATAAATATTCAAGAGAAGTTTTCATGGAAAATTGAGTACTAAACAAGTAATGCCGTACCCAGGAAACAAGCTTTGCTTTATATTTAGCACTTGGCCGTAGCTCATAGCAATTCCTCAGACAAGAGTTCTCCTGTCGTGTCGTCTCAGAACTCAGTCTTAAAACTCAGGAGTATCAAAATTCATGAAATTCCAAGAAGAGGATTAGTAAGAGTAGGTTCCTTTACTTGGATCAGTTTTATAACTCGCAAAATGGGTATTTCACTTGCAATTATAACTTTATCGGCACACGCGGATGATAGACGGCCTTTTATGACAAAAATGCACTGTTTCGTCCGATTTGTTTCCTCTCTACTAATAAAATCTATAACCATTGTATATTAAATTTAGTTTACCCTTTCGTGAAGTAATGAAATTCATGTTGTGCACTGTTCAATGACACTAAGCAGAATAACTGAGTAAAGATCAGAATTTGGTCTGTGGCAAGGTGATAATTCTTGTTAACAATACACGGGATATTCCATTCTAAAAGTGGGTGGATAAACATGGGTTGAACGGCAGCGTAAGTCACCGCGCACCACATCCCTCCTGCGGTCATCGAAGGCACCTGCTGTTCGGATTCGTGAATTTGGAGACTCATTAGAATGTTAATTTAGCAGCTAGATTGTAGTCTTGAGTTTTGATACTAATTTATACTAGCTTTAGCCCGTGAGTTTTGAGACGTAACCTCCCATGTTCTACTCCAGCCTCGATGTGTAATTTTAGCTCTGTAATAAAACATAAGTTATGTAGTTCAAGCACGTACTTAATGTATATATGTATGTATGTATGTATGTATGTATGTATGTATGTATGTATGTATGTATGTATGTATGTATGTATGTATGTATGTATGTATGTATGTATGTATGTATGGCTACCCCTTAATCCCGTTTTCTGATATGTATCGGTAAAAATGAAATGGCGTATGGCTTTTAGTGCCGGGAGTGCCCAAGGACAAGTTCGGCTCGCCAGATGCAGGTCTTTTGATTTGACGCCCGTAGGCGACCCGCGCGTCGTGATGAGGATGAAATGATGATGAAGACGACACATACACCCAGCCCCAGTGCCAGCGGAATTAACCAATTATGGTTAAAATTCCCGACCCTGCCGGGAATCGAACCCGGGACCCCTGTGGCCAAAGGCCAGCACGCTAACCATTTAGCCATGGAGCCGGACATATGTATCGGTGATGAGGTGAGATGAAATTATATGTCATGCTTTAACGGACGGTTGCCCTTCCTGACGCCACTTCAGTTGAGGAACTAATGAAGATGAAACAAATGATAGTGAATGAAATTGGGTAAGAAGGTGGATGGAATCGGCTGTGCCTATAAATAAGAAACTGCTCCGGTATTTGCCTGGAAGTGAAAATGGAAAAACCACAGAAAACCATTCTCAGGACAGTCGACGGTGAAGCTCTATCCCGAATGCAGAGCGTGCCTCCATCGCCGTAACGCGTTAACACGGCTGACCACTCAACTCGGCCACAATATATTAGCCAGTAGCTGATGGTTATTTCGCTAGTTATCATTTTCTTGATAATGCTCGAATAGGAAAGGGCTATAACTCGAAAATTATCAGCAATAACTTTAATTAATTAAAATACATCCCTGGGATTTGCGTGGGCATGAAAATGAAGTTCCACAGAAAAGCAACTTCAGGGCTGCTGAAGGTGGGGTTCAAACCCACCATCACCAAAAAGGCTGTAAAGTCACCGCTGCATGATTTGGACCATGTAGCCAACGCACTCGATGGTAGCTGAAAAACCAAAGAGGGCTGATCGAGAGCTGCCCAGTGTATTTCTCCCTTTCTACCTCAAGCATTGAAGAACTTTTTTAAATAACGTATTCCTATATTCTTAACAAGCATTGCTTAACTAAGATATGTACTACATTTCAAAATTTTGGGTTGAACCCAAATTGCTTTTCTGCGTATGGGACTTAAAAGTCCCTTCGGGCATCTAGACGCAGGTTTCCCGATGTGAACTTAGTTAAAATAACCAACTCGCAATGGACACATTTACAGTACTCTGTGCAGGAGTACTATTAAATCAACATTTTAATAAAAGGGACGCTAGAGTAGTATTAAATCAACAGTTCATGCGACTAAACATAACGACACACACAAATCATATGGTTTATGAGAGAAAAACATGTTTTTAAATGAACATCTTCACTGTTCTGTCCTGTCTCAGACTAGCATTTCGTGGCCTTCCACGAAGCAGTTTTTTTTTTTTTTTTTTTTTGCTAGCGGCTTTACGTCGCACCGACACAGACGGTTCTTATGGCGATGATGGGATAGGAAAGGGCTAGTAGTGGGAAGGAAGCGGCCGTGGCCTTCATTAAGGTACATTTGCCTGGTGTGAAAATGGGACACCACGGAAAACCATCTTCAGGGCTTCCGACAATGGGATTCGAACCCACTATCTCCCCGATGCAAGCTCACAGCTGCGCGCCCCTAACCGCGCGGCCAACTCGCCCGGTTGAAGCAGTTCTTCTTCTCATTAAGACACAGGAATACATTACAATGTAAAATTTGGAATGGGGTCTCGATTCAACTTTTTGGGAGCTGCAAACTTCACATCGTCCCCTACTAGGCACAAATTTTGGTTAGTGGATTTCTGTGTTGCCCGTGCGGACATCATGTGGAACAGAGAAAGCTGTTTTCCTTCGTTTTATATCTGATTTGCGTGCCACTGCCTGCCCAGAATTTCTTTTATATCCACGTGATACATACTTTCTTGTCATCAACCCTTGCGCAACATAGCGTCTGAACTGTAGCATGGTAATTTTGTCAATGAGGTCATTATACAACATGTAGGCATTGACAAATGTAATATCCAGAACACCCCAAAACATTCTGTGCCACCATTTCCTAAACTTTCGGTCCACTGGATACAAAGCACGAAGACGATCTGCAAGATCAACACCTCCCATGAACTGATTATAGTCTGACACAGTCTCTGGACACACTACGGTTGGTTTTGAACCATCTGCCATTGATCTTTGCACATTGGTGGTTTCAGTTCCATGATAATTTGAGATGAGGTGGACAGCTCTATTATTTTTTCACTTAGAAACTTCTATACTTTGAGAAGCGATAATCACAGTCCCTGCGAGCTATATTCTCGTCATCCACCAAGTTGTCTGCGAGCCCACGTCCAACATGGCGAATCGTCCCACAGGCAAAGGTTTCTTCTAACTTCAGTTTTCCATTAACTTTACAGTGTAGAAAAAATTGTCCAAAAATACAATCTTTCCTTTTAGCCAAAATGGCCTTGTTAACTGCAGAACAACACGTTCTCCCAATCTGTATTCAGCAAATTCTGCATTTTCTCCCCTTGCCTTGATAAACTACGGATGAAATATATCCCTTTTGGTCAGCTACAGTCTACAGCTTGTAACCGAATTTCACTGGCTTCATAGTATTATACTGTTTTAGTGAGCTTCTGCCTTTGAATAGTGTAATAGATTTGTCGATACTGTGACCGTTCATCACATTAACAAGAGTGTACTACGGTATCCTGTAGAAGAATTGCGCTGTTTTCCGCGCTCCCCTACGTTAATTAGTGCCCAGGTTAGCGCACGTTTATCCTCCACCGGATACGAGGGGCGAGCTGCCAGCCCCACGCACCAAACTCTCTTTGCGCGCACTTGCTGTAACGAGTCATATTTTCACCTCCGGGCAGAAGCGCTCTCAGTCAGGCGCGACAGAGAAAGAAATACTCAAGCCGTTAAGTAAGTCACAGACACTGTGCCCAACCTTGATATTTTCGCTCCTTTTCCCGCTGAAACACCACTCACTACCAATGCCCTGTCTTCAACTACTTTCAGGGATAAAATTAACTTAGCTCACATTATACAAGGCAGATTTTCATGACTCAAGGTTCATTAGAAGCGGCGAATTTTATAGTAAAATTTAACACCAAGAAGTCCTTTACATGATTCTAATGGGATAATCTACGCAGTCCACAGACATCCTAGCAGGTGTTCACCATCTGGAGAAAGCTGTCAGCAAAAACGAAGCCACAGAACCGCCAAATCACAAGCCCCTCCTTCACTGGGATATCAAAGGATGTTTTCAAGATTATAGCAAAATGCGTGAAGCGATCAAAACGACAATCGATCAGTGGAAACTCGCGTAATCAAGCTTTAATTTGATGCATTGACCGATCCTGGAAACTACGTGCTAACGGAGCGATTTCTGCAAGTACGAGTCTTACCCTTTCTCTCGAGTCTGACAGGTTTTCATTATAAAATGGGGTGCAAACTGAGGCAAGCATCTTGTTCGATTCTACTAGTTTCACGGTGAGGTAGTACCTGATGTGAGTGACTCTTCAGTATTCTTTGTTTCAGTACTACAAAGTGTCACCAGTCAGTAATGGTTTAAATAGTATTTACATAGCTTAAGTTCTATCAGTGATATGATTATGTAACAGTGGAGTATCCGACTCGTTGGCTGAATGGTCAGCGTACTGGCCTTCAGTTAAGAGGGTCCCGAGTTCGATTCCCGGCTCGGACGGGGATTTTAACCTTCATTGGTTAATTCCAATGGCCCGGGGGCCGGGTGTTTTTGCTGTCCCCAACATCCCTGCAACTCACACACCACACAACACTACCCTCCAACACAATAATACACAGTTCTATACATATGGCAGATGCCACCCACCCTCATCGTAGGGTCTGCCTTACAAGGGCTGCACTCAGCTAGAAATAGCCACACGAAATTATTATTATTATTATTACAGTGGTGTGAAAGTTTATCGATATTAACACAGTACGGCATTTAATCTTAACTATGACTGTCGTATGATATGCGGAATGCTTAAGTGAACAAATATGTGAGTAAGGAGAACGTAAAATCGAACGCTAGTAGGCTGTGCAATCGTGTAAGTTCACGAGCGTATTAACTGCCGAAGGAATAACATGGGAGCTCAAATAATTGTGTAATGATGAATTATCAGTTGTAGGAGATAGTGCGGCTCAGTGACGATGTATAAACTCAGGGCGATATCGGCTAAGGGACCCCAAGCGTAGCAGTTAATCTGTACTCCCACATAAACTAGTGCTGAATTAGGCAAAGTTAAACCACGTTCGTGAGGATAGCTTGAGATTTCTAATAACAGTGAAAGTGCGAACGTGTATAATTAGGGCCTAAACTGCCGACAATAGAATAGACAGCCAATAGGGAAAACAGCGGGCTACAAGACAATACAGATGACTGATTGGAGGGCTCGAGCCCATGAGTCTCTCTGATCGTAGGAATTATAATGTGTTGCCATTTATCGCAATCATAATTAAGTCAGATTTCCTCATTGTGTTGTGCGAAAGTGACATCATTCCCCGAGGAAGAAAAGGATCGACGCTGTCGAACAGAGAACGTCCTACATTGTACGAGAGGTCAAGACATCATGCCATCAACCCAACGGCAGCCGAACACAGGACTTAAGGTTGCTAATTCGGTCGTGATGTGCGACTAAGCGACTAAACGTGCCTTCTCGGGTGAGCTGTGCGGTGATCCAGACAGATGAGTACTGTAAAAATATTTGAAAGTCTATTTCCTGTAAAACTGTAAATATTAAATGCATGCCAATTCTTCTCAAAGGGATGGTAGTAGTTAATGATAGGGTTAGTACTGATAGTTCTTCACGGTCGGTGACCGTATTTCTTTATTCAATATGGGAATTCGTGCATGATACATTTAAGACCCTAAACTTGATTTACCGTGGAGCACTACGGGAATTAAAGGGATTTTTAAATATTCGTGGAAAATCACTCCGGTATCATCGATAATAAATACGAGTAACAAGAGAAATATCAAGGTTTCCTGCAGTAGATGTAGTAACAAGAGAAATTTCAAGGTTTTATGTAGTAGATGCTTCACGTAATTTGTTAGGTTATTCCTTTGTATAAATTAAGTATGGTGAAGAAGAAACCTCGATGGACAAGTGAAGTATGATAATGTTTGAGTTTATTTAGAACGCGATTGTCAACATATTTTGTCCCGAGTGATATGGCTTTTCCTTCTTCTATAATATGTATGTATTGGGTATGCCGAAAAGTGGGATCGAGCTATTCACGTGAATAAGAAATGTCGTTGAATGCGGTGTTGATGGAATGTGAGCCTCTCCACATATGAGTAAATGATGCGCGCGATGTAGTTTATTTCGCGCCAGTGGTATAAATTAGGCTAGATGCAAGTCGATGTGTTTAATTGATGTGTATGGCATCCAAGGGTAATATGAGATTTAAAGCAAAGCGCCGAAGTGGCCGCATAACGGGACCAACTAAGTCCTCTTGTGTAGAAATGGAGAGTGAGTGACAAAGACAACGCTTACAGCTGACCGATTGTATTTAAAATCTGGTCAGGTAAGGGGGAGTGTGGAATACTGTCAATCGCAGAGTGTGAGGAACGTGTGTTAAAAGCTCAATTCCTTTTTCCGGTATCGATATTACATACAACCAGTTAGAAATAAACATCGTTGGGTAAATCTAAAATTCCAATCAATGAGGGAACTCTCCATTTCTTTGTGTTCATTAAAACGACTAGGGGTTTCAGGCTTGACGTCACGCTTCACTATTGTCACAGGACAGGAGTTCGTGTCTCAGCAGCACCAGAGGCAGTTATGCTGCTGCCACAAACTACGGGCGGATGCCACCGTCCATGATTTATCTTGGGAATTTCGAGTGTATTTATTGCCTTCTATTTACAGGAGTGATATTTATTTGAATACTCTGCTGGTCTTTGGTTCGTTAAATATGATTCGTTATAGGGACCATCATTGTACAAATGGCCAATTTGTGTGTATATTTAAGTGACATCCCATTGGAACATACGATGTGTAGTATTTGGTCATTTCATGAGGTAGCGAGATAGGTATTTTTTTCAATAAGCGATACGACTTTCAGTTATTTTAAACAAGCTCATACATTAGAATATGTCGCACCTGGTTCATTCGACAGCTAATGTTAATTTTCGCCGGTAGGACGACGACTTGCTAATTTAATATATGATTTAATAGTGTAAATAAGGCGAGTAATAAAAGATACGCCATCATCCAATTATTTCTGTGTACAACGGTACTAGTGCATAAAGTGTTTTGAATATCTTCAGAGTGAATTAAAAATCTGAGGACTAGAGAGGACAGTCACACACTCAAGAAAATTTACAGTGTCTAGTTTATAGGTTTAATATGGTGGCATATCCATGTATAAATTATCCATGTATTTTCCAAAGCATTAAAATTAAGAACAAACATAATTCATTCTTCTCACTTCGTAGATAAATAGCATTCGTCTCATAGTTAAGATTCCCCTACTGTATAAATAGTTTACTGCTCCTTAGGACTTTCTACTGACCCGCATGCTCTACCGATGCAGCTAACGTGTTATTACAGTAGGGGAGATGAGACTTCGACCCCCGGACTTAGTTCGAAGATCTCATCCTAGGTACTCCTTTCTAATGTCATGTTGCTGGACTGTTCTCATCTAATTGATGTACTTACACCACGAAAAGGGTACAATACTTAGTTCCCGCGTACCATTGTATACCTCCTTATATCTGACATTTAGGCTCTTGATCATTGGTCTTAGTTTGTACAGTTTATCTCCATTGTTTTGTGGAACTGCATTGTGGCCATTCACGTGAAAAAAGGCGCAAAATATCTTCAAGACTATTTCTAGTCTCACCTACCACTTTTACACCCAAATATACACTTCTAGCCCAATAATGCTTCCATGATGGCAAACAGTTGTACACCTTCAGTGTGTTTATTCCAATAAAAGAAAGTAATTCATCTTCTTGTAGGTGTATAATATTGCTATCCTGAGTAGCATGAAGGTTTGATTGATAAGTTATATATTTGATGAGAGGTTTTACCAATGTCAGAAAGATATCTGTTCGTGTCCGACAATCTGACAGTAAATCATTGACAGCACCTGCAAAAGCAGAAGTGTAGTAAATCATTACCAACTCTAATTTACAATCACTGACGGTTATGAAACTCATTACAGGGCAGTGATGCTAAACAATCATGAATTCTTTCCTTCTGGTTGTTTGCACGGTCGCGATGTTTTTGTAGCAATCCTTTCCTTCCAGCGGCGATCAGGTTCCGGGAGTCTATTTGCGGCATTTCTCTCAGGACCTTCTGCAGGCGAACTGGGTACAGAACTGGCATAATTTTCCCTTATATAGTACTCTTGATGCCCGACGGGACTTTTCAGTTCCAAGTGGATTTTTATGCTTCCCTCCCGTTACATTCAAACAACAATATATCTGAATTGCTAAATACACACTTTGGAGTATTATTACACCAATAACCACTTCCAGAATGCCTCATTTGTTTCACTCACAACAGAAACAGATATTTTCGCGCGTCCTACTTCACACAACATAAAGGGGAGGCTCATGCCGATTCGAACTGCTCTCTGGCAATAAATGTTTACATGACTGATTCAGCAGTTCTTGTGTATATACTGCATGGGACAAGAGAGTCACGACAAGCATCTAGGGTTCAAAAATACCTACCATGCATTTTACATGGCGAAAATTGAACCGGAAATTAAAAGTTTCTCCAGGGAAGAAAGGGTTTTTCCTGGCGTTATTGTGGAAAGCAGGACGCTGCTATCGGAATTATGCGTCGCCTGGTATGGTAGGCCTCTCTGACTTTGCCCAAGAGATCACCGTAAAGCGAAGCACTGAAAATGAATTGTTCAAGTAAAAGCAAATGACGTACATAACACCTTGAACTCTCCAAATATTCTGCGGAATAATGCTGACTCCGGGATGACGTGCGTGAGTCTGGTTAGAAGACGGCACATCGAGAAAATACTTCAGTTAGAAGTGCGAATTTTGGTTTATTGTTGCGAACCGTATATTTCCATAGAATAAATTGTGAAATATTTATCAAATGCTTGATTTTAATATTTTTAAAATACAGAAACGTTAAGTTTTATGCAGAAAGAATTGGTATCTGTTAGATTTTTATTAGATCATGTCCCTTATTATCAGTTTTTATTTTACAATTTGTTTTCACGTCACACCGACACAGATAGGTCTTACGGTTACGATGAGATGGGAAACGCCTAGGAGTGTGAAGGAAGTTGCCGTGGCCTTAATTAAGGTACATCCCCAGCATTTGCCTGGTGTGAAAATGGGAAACCAGAGAAAACCATCTTCAGGGCTTACAGCTGCGCGCCCCTAACCGCACGGCCAACTCACCCGGTCCTTATTATCAGAGAAATATAGAAATTTGGAGGGGCTTTTAACAGAACTGTGTAATCTAAATACACTTAACTATCTGAAATAAAAGTAAATCAATTTCACCGAGCGTCACGTAGCTGTTAGCTTGCATTCGAGAGATAGCGGATTGGAACCTCACTGTCGGCAGCCATGAAGATGGCTTTCCATGGTACAGGCAAGTGCTGGGGCTGTACCATCCCACTCCTAGCCGATACTTATTGCATCGTTGCCATAAGAGCTGTCTGTGTTGGTGCAACGAAAAGGAAAATGTGAACAGACAAAAAAGTTATAATCATTTTCAGTGAGCTAATTTCCGAACATCATGTACGAAATTTGGCAGTGTTACTTTAGATGTACCATTATCATTTGACGCCGGCCTCGTGGTGTAGGGCTAGCGTGCCTACCTCTTACCCGGAGGCCCCGGGTTCGATTCCCGGCCAGGTCAGGTTTTTTTACCTGGTCGTGAGGGCTGGTTCGAGGTCCACTCAGCCTACGTGATTAGAATTGAGGAGCTATCTGACGGTGAGATAGTGGCCCCGGTCTCGAAAGCCAAGAATAACGGCCGAGAGGATTCGTCGTGCTGATCACATGACACTTCGCAATCTGTAGGCCTTCGGGCTGAGCAGCGGTAGCTGTAGTGCCATGGGGGGAGGTATTATAATTTGACTTGAATGATCTAT
Organism: Anabrus simplex; assembly: GCF_040414725.1. NCBI lineage: Eukaryota > Metazoa > Arthropoda > Insecta > Orthoptera > Tettigoniidae > Anabrus > Anabrus simplex. The sequence goes on from NC_090265.1 coordinate 574,294,504, forward strand.
TTCATGTTGTGATTTTAATAAATGTCTTACAAATAGAAGTACTTGAGACAGAACTTTGAAATGTATGCATTGAAAGGTGTAAGATATACCGTGCGTATGTACCAGTAACATTAACAGGTTTAGCGGCTTCCCTTATCAGTCTTCCATTGGCTTACTTTCTTCTACCGGGCTGTCGCAGTAGCAAATGGACACGGAAATATAGTCATTATTTCTATGCCCTTGGTATGAAGTATCAAAATACCCATCTACCTACTTATGCACCTAACGTTTGTCACAAAACACTTTATTTTCATTGGTTCGTTCATAACAACTTACGTATTCCGGTGGTTCCACTTCAAACGTAGTGCAGTATTGTAAGGAAACTGTACAGTAAATTATCCATCTTTATTTGCCCCTTCAGTTTAAATAAATATCTGAGATTGTAGTGAATACATGTTTACGACAGCTGCTGGATAAATCCGATAAAAGAGATGGCAGGAAAGTGGAAGTCATTCTATGAATGCAGATCGATATTCTATTCGCTTATGGAATCTTCTTACTTGAATTGACAAAACTCGCCAGTGAAAATTGATGTTATGAATTGATGATACGATCGTTGCTGTCTGGAATATTAAAAGAATCATATAATATTAGACATACGAAAATCCCTTTTTGTATTTCGACAGATGTTGGATGATTTGATTTTAGGAAAAAGTAGAAACAGTTTAAATCACCTGTTTCAAAAATACTTTTGGTCTGTAATGTGCAATATCTCACCAAGACTTCACAAGTTGTGGGAAATAAGTTATCCTGGCCTTGAACTCACTTCAGATTTTTATCTATTCACTTTTGTCGGATGTCTATCTACCCTGTGTAACTTTTCTTATAAACCGAGGCCTACGATGTAGGCCTACAGTAGGCATTTACTTCCGAAATAAACCATAACCTTTCCTCTCTCAGTTAATAACGATACCAAAATTCCTAGACGGTAGTGTAGTTGGTTGGGACGATCGGTTTTTATCTGCGAAGTTGAAGGGTGTCATCCAGGCTCAGACGGTTGGCATTTAAGACTGCTAAAATTTGAAGGGCTGGTGTCAGTAGATTTAACGTAAAGTACTTCTTTTCAGAGCAAAATTATTATATTCCATTGTGTTTTAAATTCTATTGCAGTTGACGAGGCGTTAATAGTATGTACTACTGCCAAAATGAGGTTTATTGCATTTCTTTATTTATTTTTTTACAATTTTGCTTATGGCAACCATGGGATAAGAAAAGCTAGGAGTGGGAAGGAGACGACCGTAGCCTTAATTAATGTACAGCTCCAACATTTGCCTGGTGTGAAAATTGGAAACCACTGCTGTCGACAGTGCGGTTCGAACCCATGCAAGCTCACAAATACGCGACTCTCACCCCACGGCCAGCTCGCTCGGTTTATTGTACTCTCCACCTGTTATGTGAATGACAAAAAGTGGGGCCAGTAAGTATATAACTCTCTGCCATGTACAGTAGTGTATCTTGGGCAACTCTAGACAGCGATAAGTAAACTGCTCTGCTTACGGTCAGTGAAGAACGAGAGAATTAAAAAACTTCAGAGATATTAACCCTAGTAATTTCTTTTTAATGTAGGTAGTGACTTTTCAACAGACCCTATATTTTTCTGTGTTATTTTCTCAGCCTTCAGTCTTTAGACGCCTTTACGGGTATGACTGTCTAGTTTTACTTCACTTCAAATCGATAGTCATAATCACCAATGTATTTTCTTTCTCCTCACCTATATTTCATCTAATTTCTCTTTCCTGATCTTCAATCCTCTTCTCATTGTAAAAGTAATATTTCGATCAGATATACCTATCCTTCAGCAGCGCCACATTTCTAAATATTCCATTTGGCTTCTTTCTGCTTTAGTTATTGCCCATGTTTCCCTTCCATTGAATGTCACTCTCTGACAAACGCTGCCCGAAGGACTCCTTGAATTTTCGTTTACAATTCTACCTTACGTCACACCGGCACAGACAGGTCTTATGGCGACGATGGTATAATAAAGTGCTAGGAGTGGGAAGGAAGTGACCGTAGCCTTGATTAAGGTACAACCCCTGCATTACCTGTTGTGAAAATGGGAAACCACGGAAAACTATCTTCAGGGCAGCCGGCAATGGGGTTCGAACCTAGTATATCCCTAATGCTATGTGACAGCTACGTTTTCCCAACAACTGAGTCACTCGCTCGGTCAGGAAACGCATCTTCTTCGGAAAATATATTATTTCCTATATTTTATGTACTCCTTGCTTTTTCATCAAAAGTGAGTTTACTTCTAGAGTGGTGAAACGCATCTACATCACTAATCCATCATTTCCTGCCTTACTTGAATTTATTATATCTCCACAAGAACAATATTACAATTCTGTATTACACAAGAACGCAAGTATAATAATAATATTTGTCTCGAAACACTCATTTTAATAAACATAAATAAAAATTAATTTGTCACCATATAAATTTCGTTTTGCTGAACGGATACCTCAGACTGAATTCATAGAAGTAGCAACCATTTGAAACTTCGTAAAAGAAGTTCTTTCCTTTATTAGGGCATATTATGAGTGTCATGACCACTGCTTGAAAGTGCAGAGCAATGATACTGTCAGCCAACTTGGTGAGATTTAACGGCGTCAAAGAGGTATCTGAACGTTTTGTTATAATAAAACCAACAACATGACGTGGAAAGTAAATAGCTAAGCTACTCCTATGTTGTACCACTGGGAAGTTTATAGTATACAGATGATACTTTCATCAACTCCATGCTGAGAGGCAAGGCACAGATTTCTTTTATTCAAAATGTTTTCTGCCTCACAATATCTACTGAATAATACATTGCCTTTTGTTATTTCTTCGTAATTTTCCCCTCCTACGTCTCTAATACTGTCTTTTTCATAAATGCATACATATTTACGGTCGGAGCTCTTCTTTGGTGTCAACAAAATCTTCAAATTACACTACAGTCGGTCTTAATTCGTAAAAATTTGTCCCTGATGCAATTTAGTTACAATTAATGTATTTACATTTCCTCTAATGGTATTCTTAATATATGGTAATCACAGGGATGAGCCGATGGTCTTGTACTAATATTCATCGTATATGCTAATGTGCTTTTGTCTCATGTCAGGCTCCGCATTTCTCTTGTGAAACAAAGCTTCTGTACTGCAGATGGACACGTTTAATACAGGCCTACATACAATAACACAGGAAATAAATTACTGAAGATTAACGGTATTATTATTATTATTATTATTATTATTATTATTATTATTATTATTATTATTATTATTATTATTATTATTGAGGAGGTAGAGGTGGGATTCCTCGCCGAGTCCGAAGGAAACACCAACCCTTGAGGGTAAACAGATAAGAAATAAAGAATATTATATATATAATTCGCTGGGGCCATCAAGGACCACGTTATGTCTTGTTGCATTTGACACTGAACTTGGCCTTCTTTAGAGCCCAAATTTCCCTCATTCTTTGTGAGTGGGCCTGCTTACGCTCCTCTATCAAAGGGGCACCGTGTCTTCTCTTCGGTTGCTCGTCTCGGTTTAGCCCGTTCGTCAATATTTTCTTGCGGGAGAGATCTCTGTTAAGGGCGTCTTCAGCTGAGATATGTAGCATTTGCAGGTCTTCTTTGGTATTTCTAAACCAGGGGATTGTGGTTTTGGGGTTTGAATCAAAAAAGTGAAAGATTTCTTTAGTTAACTTTCTTCCATCCATTCTCTTCAGATGACCGTAAAATCGTGCCCGTCTTTTTCTGATTGTGTCGGTAATTTTCTCTATTTTGCTGTATACTTCCTTGTTGGATCTCTTTTGATGGATTCCATTTCTGCACTTTGATCCCAAGATTTCTCTCACAATTTTGCGTTCTCTTTTCTCCAGTTCTTCAAGGAGTCCTTTGTTGGCATTTAGAGACAGGGTTTCGGCTGCATATAGAACTACTGGCTTCAGAACTGTTTCATAGTGACGTATCTTGGTGTTTTGGGAAAGGCATTTTTTGTTGTAGATTGTGCGGGATGTTTGGTAGGCTATTTCCAGTTTGCGTACTCGCTCCTGAAGTGCTTCTTTGTCCAGTCCATTTTTCATGATGATCTCACCCAGGTATTTGAATTTGTCTACTCGGGTGATGTCCCCGTATTTTGTATGGAGGTTTGGTGGAGCCTCTTTGATGTTAGTCATTACTTCTGTTTTCTCAAACAATATCTGCAAACCAGTTTGTTCCGCAATTTCCTTTAAAACTTCAACTTGAGCTCTAGCGGTTTCTATGTCGTTTGAGAGAACAGCAATATAATCGGCAAATGCTAAGCTGTCTGTTGCGATCTCCTTGGATTTGGTTCCTATTCTCAATGTACTGTAGTTGGTTTCCTGTAATCTCACCCGCCAGGTTCTGATGATCTTTTCAAGAACACAGTCGAAGAGTATCGGGGATAGCCCATCACCTCGTCGGACTCCTGTTTTGATGTCAAAGGAATGCGAGAGACTTCCGTGGAACTTCACCTTGGATTTTGTATCGGTCAGGGTGGCTCTAATTAATGCCAGCATGGACACTAACTGAGACCATGTGCAAGAGATTGCAAGCATTTGAAATGTGGACGTACCGAAGGATGCTTAAGATACCTTGGACAGCTAAAATGACCAATATAGACGTTTTGCACCGTATGAACAAAGAACCAGAAATTCTCACTACCATCAAGAGAAGGAAACTAGAATACTTTGGTCATATGATGCGGAACTCTAAATACCACCTTCTGCAAGTAATACTCCAAGGGAAAATTAATGGAAAACGTGGTCCGGGGAGAAGTAGGACATCATGGCTCGGCAACTTGAGCCAGTGGTTTGGGGTGACAAAGCTTACTCTGTTCAGAACAGCTATGAACAAACAACAGATCATGCTACTGATCGCCAACGTTCTGCGAGGACATGGCACATGAAGAAGAAGAAGTTTCAAATCAACTCCAGATTCATTTAAGATGTTTAGCAGGACTTGCCGGTCAATGGAGTCGTACGCACAAAGACAGACACATACTGCTTGGACCTTAGTGTACAATATCTGATGATCGTTTTGAGATTTTGGATCTGTTCAGCTGTTGAGCGACCTTTTCTGAACCCTCCTTGGTATTCACCTATTTGATGTTCGACTTGTGCTTCCAAACGCTCCAGGATGGCAAGTGATAGAATTTTGAAAGTCACGGGTAGCAAAGATATTCCTCTGTAGTTGTTGATGTTCTTCATGCTGCCTTTTTTGTGTAATGGATGGATCAAAGCTATTTTCCAATCTTCGGGTAAGGTCTCCTTGTTCCAAATTTCTTCTATTTGCTTTTGCAAGATATCAAGTGATTCCTCTGGGGCATATTTCCATAGTTTTGCTACTACTGAGTCTTCCCCCGGCGTTTGTTATTTTTGAGACGGGCAATGTGGCGCTTGATTTCATCTCTGTCGGGTGGTCTGGAATCTGGGTACCTGAGTAAGGGTTCCTTGGTCTCAATGGCGCTTTGCGGTTTAGAGAGATTAAGTAAATTCTTGAAGTAATCTGCCAGAATGCTGCAATTTTCTTCATTTGACGTCGCCAGTGTGCCGTCCTTTTGCTCAAAGCATAGAGATGGTGGTTTATAGCCAGCGAGTTTGCGTTTGAAGGCTCTGTAGTTCTCTCTGCTTTCATTCTTCCTAAAGTTTTGTTCTATCTTTTCAATGAGAGATTTTTCGTATTTACGTTTCTTAGTTCTGAACACCCTAGCTCAGGGATGGCGAACCTTTTCTAACTAGTGTGCCATTTTAGGTCTGGATTATTATTCTCAACTTCTACTGTACCACTTGTTATTTTCGTTTGTAATAGATACAACCCCCGCCCCCACTCACCACCGCCACCACCGACTTCCATCCCTAATTCCAAATTATGTTTCATAATATATTATTACATATATATAGTCCGGCTCCGTGGCTGAATGGTTAGGGTGCTGGCCTTTGTCACAGGGATTCCAGGTTCGATTCCCAGCAGGGTCGGGAATTTTAACCATCATTGGTTAATTTCCGTGGCACGAGGGCTGCGTGTATCTGTTGTCTTCATCATCATTTCACCCTCATCACGACGCGCAGGTCGCCTACGGGAGTCAAATCAAAAGACCTGCACCTGGTGAGCCGAACCAGTCCTGGGATCTCCCGGCACTAAAAGCCATACCCCATTTCATTTTTACATATATATTGTAAAATACCAAATACATGCGATTGCATGTTTCATGGTCGTATTTTGCGAATACCGCAAAAATACTTAGTAGCTTTGTAATTTATGTTAGGTTCATAACTTGTCTTCACAACGTTCTTTGTAGAAAATAGCTGCTTGCAGGCGTATGGTGACCCAAACAAAGTAGGCTAAATAGCGCTGTAGCAAGTTTATTCATGATCGAAAACTTTTGTGGGAGGCTGTTCCACTGTTCATGTATTAAGTTCTCTGGCTTCTGGAGAGAGTATTCTCCATCAACAGCACACTCGATTTTCACTAACGCTCCATAAAGTTGTACGAAATTTTTCACCCATATATGCTTGCTTAAAATTCAGTAAACTCCATTTCTAAACTGTCAATATAACCACTCAAAAGAAGAAAAAGAAATACTCATTTGTGCAATATGAGGTTTTGAAATAAAGTACGATAATTTCTCCAAATTTCGAAATTGGGATAATTTATTAGCAATTATTTGTCTTACAAAATTCACAACAATAAAATGTTACTCACTAAGAATAATTACGCGATGCTGGCATTTACACACAAGCCAAACTTCACTAATTCACTGATGTGGGTGAGCGAATGGCTCGTCGGCCGTATCTATCATTTATTTCACTTGACTTCCGGACCTATCAGTGTTGTAGTGTTGCAGTAATGCACGTTCGAATGGAATAGAATTTAGATTTTCGGTATTTATTTCTTTAACCTGAAACACTATGACTGTACGATGCACAAGATATGTATAGTCTATAGTACAAAACGTACATAAAAATGTTAATATGTGCATGTGGTGTTCCACCGAAATCATGTTCGCGTGTCACCTAACGACACGCGTGGCATAGGTTCGCCATCCCTGCCCTAGCTGCTTGGGTATCTTGAGTTTTGTAGGTTTCCCAATCATGTTCTGATTTCGTAGAGTAGTACTGTTTCCACGCATTGAGTCTTTCTTGGAGGACTGATTCGCAGGTACCATTCCACCAGGCATGCTTTTTGCTTCTCTTGATTTCTGCAACGTCTTTGGCGGCCTCAACAAGGAGACTTTTGGCGTTGTTAAAGTCACAGTCATTTGGTCTAGCCTTCTTTTGGAACTCCTCGACCCTTTGCCGAAGTTTATCATTGTCGAAACGTGTGATCTGTTTGGATGTCTTCCTTGTGTAAATCTCAAATCTCAAAATATGCATGCATTCATGCACTACCATATAGAAAAACATGCACAATAAACTGGAAAATATGCACTATAAATATTCAGGTCCTTTTGAACAACTACTACATTCTCCAAATTGTCTTGACTTAAGCTCATCCGTTTATCTGTCGGCACCTTCTTAAGCTCAGAAAATGATCTTCTTACGTCACAAGAAGTGACAGGTGCATAGTTAAATGAAGTCATCTGGGACAAAATAAGGTCAAATTGTACATCTTTTGCATTTTTACCTCAATACGTCTTATATAAGCTTGACAGATTCAAAGTCAGGATTTGAACGGATCATTTTGTTCAACTTATATCTAGTTGCCGCAGCTACTTCTCCTTGTGATGACGGCAGACACATTTGAATGTCCTCAATAACTGGTAATGATTGCCTGTTGCGATAACAAAGTGACGAGTGAGGGATCTGGGTAGGATCATCCAGGATAACAACGGAAGAGGTTTCAGTGCAAAACCAAGGTTTGTAAGCTGCTAGCTCAGTAACAGATGTGCGACAAAGTTTCGTTCTGTTCGTCTAACACAGACGAAAAAATTAGCCGTTAATGAGTAATGTACAATTTACGGTTCGATTTACAACAACGTATAACTGAGACAGCTTATTCCTAAGAATTACAGAGATTGGCATGGGGCCTTCCGCCTTACGTCAATGTTTACTCAAGCCACAGATAAGAAAGTGTTTGGTTAATTGCATTATAGGTCCACTACCTTATGCACTAAATTTGTTTGTCACATACGATGCCGGGAATACATTCTCTCCGTCTCTCAGAAATAGACATACTGTATAACGTGGAAAAAGAGCCCCAAATTCTGCAAACCAACATTCATAAAAGGCAAGTTAACATTATATATGCGCCAAAGTGACAAGAAAAGTCATATTATGCAATATATACGTCCAAATATTTGCTAGAAAATCCAAAATCTTCAAAGCATTATGCATGAATTTTCTCCTAAAAAGGCCAAAACATGCAAACATGCAAGAAAAACAGCGGTTATTTGTAATCGTTAAGCCATAAAACGAATATTTGAAAAGTTTGAGAACTGTAACCAGCTTAATTAAAACCCCCATGAAATACAAATTTCAGGACAAAAATTTGGAATCAACTTATTTTCTTAAAATATTATTACAACGAAGCGTGTTGGTAACATGGAATGGATAATTTAGCTGCAAGCTTATATTCGGGAGATTGTCGGTTCGGGCTCTCCGAATGCAACCCTCAAGATGGTATTTCACTCTCCCATTTTCGTACTTTGTATTTTATTTTACTTCAATGGAGACGCTTCTAATCTTAGCCCTTGCATATCCCACTGGCTCCGAATTTATCTCTGTGTTAGTGTGACGTTAAAGAGTAAAAAGGAAATATAATTTATCCTCAGTGCCTTGCCCCAAAAGTGTATAGAACATAAATTTTAATAGTAGTAGTTCAAATTTATCACATGACCTACAAATTTAAAAAAAATCAGAAGAATTATTAACATTTTCAAGTTAAAGATATCTCCGTTTATCATTCTTCACACGAAAATTTCCATAAAATATTGAAAATTACATTTCATACTACTTTCTTTAAATATAGACTAAATTTTTTATTACTCCAGTATTGATGGAGGTTTTGAGAGCTTTCCCTTAGAATCTCGTGTAATCTATACTCCAACCTGATCTAATCAAATTATGTATACCCAAGTTAATTTCACTAAACATAAATATTATGGTCTTCCATTCCCACGTGATCTCTTATTTTACAAAAGGCTAATAAGAACGTCAGAAACTGAAGTGGACTTTTACTCCACCCTTCCTTACTCAATCCGTGTTAAAATCAAATTATGCGACAAAAGTACAACATTTTCTGATATGATAATTTTCTGATGTTATAACATATAGTATATATAGATTTCTGCACTCTTCTAAGCCTTTTGCATGTACAATTCCTACCACAAAAACTGAACAGACTCTTGTACATAAGAATCTGTTTCAAATTTTGTATAGGCTTACCTCCTTCAGGGCTACGGTTTTTTGTAATAAACTATTTCTTATCTCTTTGCCAATACGCATACTTTGCCAAAAGACTTGGGCATTTCTGTTGCATTAGGTAAATGACAAGCAACGTAGTAGGAAATGTTGTAATTTAAAAAGCTTCCGAAAAAATGTAAGTGCACCCTCTGTTGGCAAAGTGTATTAACTAACACAGAAAACTCTGTTACTTGTACTCCCTCATTTCGTTCGCTAAGGGAACAAATAGAATTTAAACCGAGGACTCTTTGCGTCATATGTGTACATTAGTACTTGATTGAGAATGTTATCAAAGAAGGTGGTTGATAAGGATCAGTTCCTCAGTTAAAATCGAATATCCAGATCTATGATACTGTGTAAATACTAACACAAAACAGCTCAAAAATTTTATTATCTAGCTATGCTAGACAGACTGGCTGTAGTCCATTATAGTTACCAGTTTTTCTTGGAAGAAATATATGTCGAGAAGAAACAAATGCTATGTTTCTTAACCAATCACGACCCAGTGAACGTCAACGAAACGTTGCTTGTCATAAGGGAGTTTTCCACTTGAGCGCGTCCTTTAAGCTGCCATACTCTTTCAGGCAAAGTCCTATATTGTTTTCAGAGATGCGGAAGAGCCTTTGATCGTGTTCTTGGGTACTCGAGATACCTCTTTAAAATGAAGCATTTTGACGCATTACTTTGTATGTTATCTTTGTTGTCCTCTAAGGGGAAACTATAATGTTAATTTAAAGTAATACAAACTACAATTTCCATAAGTAGAAAAATTACCGCCAGAAAACTGATATTGATAGAATAACGTACGTTTCACTTTGTTCAATCCATCTTTTGTTCATGGCTTTATCGCAGTAGGTACTCAATGCAATTCGAAAGGAAACACTTATCCTTCTTTATTTTCGAAATTAAGAAGTCTGTACTGAATTGCTACCTATAAATACGGTAGCTACCATGAGTGGGAAATATTTCTCACTCTTTTAATACAAGGGCACGTACTAATTCGGCCACGCAGAAATAATGTATCACAACATAGAGCATTGGTTACATGGTGAGCTCATCTGAAGCAAGAAAGACAAAAATCAGATTGTAAGGAACTGACTTAATGAGAGTAAAGACTGTACCATACGGACCGTAAAGGCCCCTGAAGGAGTGGAAAGGTTAAGGTTTTCAATATCCGTAACCTCGTCATTAAGTGGAACAGAGCGGTTAGCGAGGCTGATTTTCCCCCCAGAAAATAACTTTGTAGTGGTGCTCACTTTTGTTTAAATCAAGAGAAGGACGGTTATGGCCAGAGCAGACACTACAAAATTGAGCAGGATATGGAAAGACCGTACTGTTACAAAGAACAAACAACTGCAACTAGCTCACTCTCTCATACTCCCTATTGACATCTACGCAGCTGAGACATGGACATTCAAAGAGGCAGATAAGAGGAAATTCGAGAGCTTCCAGATTTGGGTTTACCGACGTATACTCCGAATTTCTTGAACTGAACACCCAACTAATGCGTCCGTTCTGGAAAAACTAGGCATCCATTCTAGGCTTCTCAAGCGGATCACCCAGGCATCCGCATCCGCTCCGCATCCACGAATAGTTATTCGCAGATATGTAAATATTTAACTACAGTAGAATTTATTGAAACGAATAGATCTGTTAACATACCACAACAGACCTGATACCTGACAGCAGAGCCCCTAGAGTGGCAAGTTTATGAGGGATTTTCTCTTGCGGCAACTACCTACGTATTGACCTTTGTTCCTTCATTCCATTAATTGCGGGCAGGATTTACGGCTTTACGGTATCAAGGCTCTTCATATATTACCATTCTGCCATACCACAACTTGAGGTACAATTTTCACGTAAGTTGAGTTCATTATTCATTCTGTGTAGGTTAACACTAGTACCTTCCCTTCAATATTATAGTGGAAAAATAAAATTTCCCCAGTATTTGGAAAACAGTTAGACTGTATTCCGTTTTCAGTGCGGGAGATCCTATTACTATTGAACCCGTTTCGATTGTGTACGCACCCGCTAAAATTTTAGAACAAATATTATACTTGCGTCATGTCAGACATGTTAATAATGAATACCAGCATGGTTCGTACCTGGGAGATCCACTGTTAGTAATTTAATTGCTCAAGGAAATGTTAATGTATTATATAGGGACCTTTACAAGTCATTTAATAAAATGGATCGCAGTATATTGTTAGGACGCTCTCAGGTTACAGCTTGTATTTTGGTGTATTAAAGTTGATTGCTTCATATCTTTCTGACAGGAAACAATATGTATCATACCATAAGTGCACCTCGTATATTTATAATGCAAATTCGGGTTTCCTCATGGTTCAAATCTTAGTAAATTCTTCTTTTGTTAACTCTATATTGATGTTCTTGCAGGTGTAATAAGTCATTCAAATCGTCTTCTCTACGAATTTAATGTCAAACTGTTCAAGTAAATCCCCTCATGTGAGGATATGGAAAACCTACAACTTGATCTGAATGTGTTGTATGCATATATGGCAAACAAATACTCGTTAATGCTAAATATATCAGAAAGTCCTGTTTCCAGAGAATGTAAAATAATTGATCCACGTATAATTGGACATATATTATGCTTAAAGAAAGAACACTTAAAACAAGTAGCATTTCTGAGTGATGTTGGTGTACAAAAGACCCATAACATTTCTTTAAAATAGCATATTACGTGTACAGTTAATGAAGCATGCACAAAGTAGGTTTCTTTAATCAGCCATACAAAGGATTTTCATAATATCGCATCTGTAGTATGGTCTCCCTATTAAAAATCATGTGAGAATCAAGTTGAATATGTTCAGAAATGTGATTTGTTGAAATTTATGTCCCTGTTGATTAATAAAGGGATATACTCGTATTATGCCTAAGTTGGCGGTAAAGTCTGCTTAAAAACACGCAGGTTTCACATCAAGGTACTTTTGAGGTGCAATATTCGATGTGATTAGTGCTTGGGCTGTTGAAGAAGTGTAAGAAACGGGCCATCGTTTTATCAGCTGGCTCGTGTCTGATCGGCGGCACTTTAGCTTGGCAGCTAGGTCTCCAGCGTTAAGACAGGGTAAAGCACTAAGCCTTTTCAGTAGTAGTTTGTATTTCATGAGGTCGTTATTCCGTATAATCACCAGCATAAAAGATGTCTCAACAGGTACGGCCTTAATTAATGTTCTCAGAGAGCTCCCCTGTATCCCAAGTTGGAAAGGAGCTGAGAGCAATCAGAGTGGCTCCAAAGAATGAAAGTCGTTGCAGGGAACATGTAACAGCACTGACTGATCTGACATATAACAATTCATTGCACCCTTTCCCTAACAACAGTGAAGCATTTCACTTTAGAATAGTTCAAAATCACCAGAAACTAAGAATAGGGTGTAAGTTTATTTAGACCTATGCAGACTATTTTGAAACATGCATAATACTTATTACAGAGTTAGTTTGTTTATTACTAAATTAAAATTATAATTGGAGCTAAGAATTGTTTTATACCCAATTTAGATATTATTAGATTTCTTCAAGTCCTAGATTTCAAACAGTGTTGTATGCTCTAGGGTAGATACGCATCCCCTTTTCCATTATTTACGTTCATGCTTAATCTATGTTCTTTTATTTTCCGTTGCCAAATATTATTTCTAGTAGAAAATAATATTGTTACCTTTCCTGATATGATCCATTCATTGTATAGCACTTAATGTATTAATGAGGTTGTAGTAAAGATGTAAAGGAGACCACAAATGAAATGGCGTATGGCTTTTAGTGTCGGGAGTGTCCGAGGACATATTCGGCTTGCCAGGTGCAGGTCTTTTGATTTGACTCCCATAGGTAACCTGCGCGTGGTGATGTGGATGCAATGATGATTAAGACGACACATACACCCAGTCGCCGTGCCAGAAAAATTAACCAACAATGGTTAAAATGTCCAACCATGCTCGGAATCAAATCCGGGACCCCTGTGACTAAAGGCCACCGAAAGCCGTGGAGCCGGACAGGAGACAACAATTAGAGCATGGTTGCAGTGTATAGGGCAAAAAAGGATTAGTGGCTCGAAAATATTGCAAATTTGGACTGGGAAGACTCGGAAGTAAGGAGACGAGCTGCTCGACTAAGCGGCATATTCCGAGCTGTCAGCGGAGGAGATGGGGTGGAATGACATTAGAAGACGAGTAAACTTGAGTAGAGTTTTAAAAATTATTAAAGACCATACTATGACGATGAAGTGAGAATTAAAAGGGGAAAATGGCGTAAATATTCTCTTATAGGAAGAGGAGTAGTGACTGAAGTAAATTACCAAGGAGGATGTTCGCTAAATTTCCAACTTCTTGATTTAAGAAAAGGCTGGGTGAAAAACTGCCACCTGCGTGTCAGCCCTAAATGCAGATTAGTGGTGATTGATTGATTGATTGATTGATTGATTGATTGATTGATTGATTGATTGATTGATTGATTGATTGATTGATTGATTGATTGATTGATTGATTGATTGATTGATTGATTGATTGATTGATTGATTGATTGATTGATTGATTGATTGATTGATTGATTGATTGATTGAAAATTAGGTGGAATTCTTTCTCTCTTTCAATACCTTAGATTCACCCTCAAAATATTTAATTCTGATTGATACCGTCCCTCTAAAGAATCTTTACAGATGTGTCTCAACACAACAAACGGGTATTTTCGTCATGGTTCTCTCTCTTTGACCTCTACTTTTGTGACGTTCTTCACTTCAAATCACCCTTTCCAACTGTCCTATGTATGTATTTGTCTCTATAGAGATTGTTTTTGATGAAGTACTGTGTGTGGTAAAGGTGCGCCAGGTTCACATGAATGACATTAATTCGATTTCCCACCAACGTCGAGAAATATGGAAAATATGTTATGGTTCTGCGGTTTACTCATAACAGAAATGAGGACCGAATTAAATTCCCGGGCACAAAAGCAGTCGTACGTAGAAATAACCTCTCCATCTCACTTAGAGCCGAAGCCAAGGTTAGGTGGAAGTTTCTACATTTCACATTTTATAACCTGTACCAGATATTCTAAACAATGATTTACAAGTTCCTTTCGAGGGCTATAGTTCTGTAAATGGATGGCATACAAATGAGAATTTAATAATAATAATAATAATAATAATAATAATAATAATAATAATAATAATAATAATAATAATAATAATAATAATAATAAAGGCAGTATGAGGAAATGAAGCACAATGTTCTACGGATACCTGAAAAGAATATTTACCAATAAATTAATTAAACACTTTTTTACATCTTTTTTTCAGAGACCTGAAACATGCTTGACATGATTCCAAAAGACGAAGAAGGATATACAAACAATAAAAATAAATCAAGACTAAATTATGTACAGAAATTCATATAGGAAATCACTAGTCGCCTTCAAAGATTTCCTTGAGAAGTTTAGCGGCAATATGAACTGGTCATATGAAAGGAGGGAAATCGAAAAAATTAAGAAACGAGTTTTTCACTCCCGAAGCTGCAAGAGGCCCTCAGATTCACTTAGCCTACACGAGAAAAGCATATATTTGATAAGAGAAGAACTATGGTAATATGTATCTTTTATTTTTAGTAATTGCTTTACGTCGCACCGACACACGTAGATATTGTGGCGACGGTAGAATATGAAATGTTTTTGTAGCGGGGATGAAGCGGCCTGGCCCTAATTAAGGTGTGAAAATGGGTAAACCACGGAAAACCATCTTCAGGGCTGCCGACAGTGGGATTCGAACCCACTGTCTCCCGAATGCAAGCCGACAGCTACGTGCCCCGAACCACGCGGCCAGTCGCTTGGTTTAATCAGTATCAACAGCACACTACATCTTACATACGATCAAACAGATTCTAGTAATTAATTTTGTTGTAGTTTTCGTAACATTACGTTTAACCGGGTAAGTTGGCCGTGCGGTTAGGAATGCGCAGCTGTGAGCTTGCATCCGGAAGAGAGTGGGTTCGGATCCCACTGTCGGCAGCCCTGAAGATGGTTTTCTATGGTTTTCCATTTTCACACCTGGCAAATGCTGGGGCTGTACCTTAATTAAGGCTACGGAAGATTCCTTCCCATTCCTAGGCCTTTCCTGTCCCATCGTCGCCATAAGACCTGTGTCGGTGTGACATAAAGCAAAACAGCAACAAAAAACACATTACGGTATCTGCGTGTAAATAAAAGTTCTGACTTTAGTGACAATATTTCTTACGATAATTCTTATAGTAATCGAATAAAAAAACATTGTAATTGGCAGTAAAGTCAAGATCAGTATGTCTGGGGTTATTTGCAAGCAGATTAAACGTTGAAATCTTAAAAATTGGACAATTTTTAAACAATAACTTTTTAGGAATAGAGGTTACACAATGATTTCTAAATTGTAAGTTAGCTTTTTTGATGTTAAAATGTAATTGTTTAAGTAGTTAGCACTATCCATTCTATTATTTACAAGTTTATATAAAGAGGTTTCTTGCGACATTTTCCTTCTCTTGGTTCATGATATATACTCAAATTGTTTCACAAGGTCTTCGTCATGTACTAGAAATAGGGTAAGTGTCAGAAACTTAGATTTTTTTTTTTAAGTGAAGATACCACAAGAACCTTTTCTGAACACTTTCAACTTGATTCTTACATGATTTGTAATAGGGAGACTAAGCTGTAATCTGAAAGCTTTCTTATCTGTATACTGTGATCCATTTTATTAGGTAGGTAAGGGTTATTCTGCCCGAAGGCAGGTCCGAACCTCCGCAGAGGTCTTCTTGAGCCGGTGTTTACGTACGGTAGTGTGGCCAGTTCCTTTCCGCTCCTCCATTCCCTTACCCCCCACCAACAGCGCGTGGCAACCCATCCAACTCCTGACCACGCCCAATGTTGCTTAACTTCGGAGATCTCACGGGATCCGGTGTTTCAACACGGCTACGGCCGTTGGCTCCATTTTATTAAATGCCTTATAAAAGTCCGTATATATTACATCAACAGTTCCTTGTACAATAAAATTACTGACAGTGGATCTCCCAGGTACGAAACCATGCTGGTATGCATTATTAATATTTTTGACATGACGCAAATATAGTGAAAATGAATGAAAACCTACAACCTGTTTTCCAGTCATTGACCGGGTCAGGAATGTAATGAATGAAGCAGATATAGGCTGTTAGTACGATGGGGTCGCCACTCCCAAAGTGATTTATTAATGAATGATAGATGCTATGAAATGAGAATGGAGAGCGTTGCTGGAATGAAAGGTGACAGGAAAAACCGGAGTACCCGGAGAAAAACCTGTCCCGCCTCCGCTTTGTCCAGCACAAATCTCACATGGAGTGACCGGGATTTGAACCCCGGTATCCAGCGGTGAGAGGCCGACGCGCTGCCGTCTGAGCCACGGAGGCTCACGCAAGTACAGTATTTGTTCTAAAATTTTAGCGGGTGCGCACACATTTGAAACGAGTTTATAATGTTCAATAGCAATAGGATCTCTCGCTTTGAAAACATAATATATTCTAGCTGTTTTCCAAATACTGGGGAAATTTTATTTTTCCACTATAAGATTGTCCAGAATCAGGAAAGGTACTTTTAATTATTCCGAACGTCGTTTTAGAACATGCTTCCCACTAATATTTTTTACGGTTTTCTTAGAGGGCGAGGTGCCGGAATTTGTCACACATGAATTCTTTTACGTACCCTTAAGTCTAACGACACGAGGCTGGCGTATCTGAACATCTTCAAATACCAACGAATTGTGTCAGGATCGATCCCACCAACTTCAGCTTACAAGGCCAGCGCTCTACCGCCTGAGCTATCCAGCCTAGCATGATAATTTGAAGTGTGTAAGGAGAAGGCAGAAATGATTAATGACTTCCGACTCGTTGGATGAATGGTCAGCGTACTGGCCGTCGGTTCAGAGGGTCTCGGTTTCGATTCCCGGCTGGTTCGGGGATTTTAACATACGTAGGTTAATTCCAATGGCTCGGGAGCTGGGTGTTTGTGCTATCCCCAACATCCATGCAACTCACACACCACGCATAACACTATCCTCCACCACAATAACGCACAGTTACACATGGCAGATGCCGCACACCCTCATCGGAGGGTCTGCCTTACAAGGGTTGCACTCGGCTAGAAATAGCCAGACGAAATTATTATTAATGCTCGGTCTTACTGTATCCAAACGTTTAGTACATTCGTAGTTAAAAAGGAAGGAATTGCCGTACGGTTGTTCTACGAGTGAAATGAAGCGCTTAAGAATTCGACACGTGTGGTTTTTTTTTTCCAAGACTCAGCGTGAGTCGAAGAGACACGTCACATATCGCTAGCCACTTATCGATCTCAGATACGGTCGTCCTTAACCTCGCCATGGGCTTCCTCGTAAGGTAGAGCATTAGCGATGCATCCTTCATGAATGAAATGACTCATGACTCAATCAAAAGAGCTAGTTAAGGGTTAGATCGTTCATGAGAGCTGGTCTTTCATTTCAGAATCGTTGGTTCATGCAGGGCCGTCAAAAGTGGAGGGCTAGGAGGGCTGTAGCCCGGGGCGCTGACTTCAGGAGGTGTCAAAGTAAATATAAATTTTTAAAAAATAACAATATAACATATTAAATATAAAAAAATACGATTGCACTTAGGTAGGGTGATATTATTGTTGATTGCAATTAACAGAGGACAGCAGTGCGACCAACGGGCAAGTCAGTGGATCAAAAGTGGATCGAGTACAGTCATTAATGAGTCTCACATCACAGGCAGGACAAGACGAAGGTTTGGGATGTATTTGTGAGTGCTAAAAATGAAAAGACAATAGGTCGAATTCAGAATGGAATGTGGGCTCATCAAACAAGGGCTAACGCCATCCGGAGCGAAAGGAACCACTTTATCACCAAAGATAAACTGCCTAACTGAGCCGTCATAACTCTAGAGGGCTCCTGTACTTGTTCACAAAGCCCGATGACAGAACACCGGCCGTAAACTAGAAGTAGTTCCTGGCAATGCCGTGTGCAATCGTATTTTGAAGTGAAAAGGCCAGTCACTGTTTTTGCAGTTGTTAACTGTATCTGCCTCTGTAGCCAGCGAGAGCGTAGCTTCAGTACCGTCAGTTAAAATTAATGAAAATATATGTCCACCCTACAATCGTCTTAACCCCTCAACGCCCATTGCTTGATCGTAATTTAAGGTCATTTTCCTATCTAATGAAGGATTCAAACTTCCAAATTCGCCTACAGATATGGCAGGTGGCCATTGTAGATGCTGTTAACATAACACACACATTTTAGAATAATGACTTATTATTTTTACCCGTATAAATAAAGTTGTAGGGGTGCGATGTCCCTAAGTTCGTTTATATTGCCAATTTTTAAGATATGTATCCGTTTTAGGTCAACTCCAGACCACATCAGTGGTTTTTAGTTTTCGTGTCTGTCCCATCATCACGGCGAAAGGGCTGGATAGATCTCGACAAAAGTCATATTTAGAGTATACTCATCGACGAGCAGTTTTGATATGCATTAGATTTAAAATCACCGAACAGCTTGGGGGTTTATAGGGAGATCGAATGAGTTATATTTTATCATACACTACTGATTTTCTGTAAAATCTGTAGGCTATATGTGAAACGTCCCTTCATTACAATTTTCTGCGTATTTCGTGCTCTGAGTTGAGTGACGGACACCCTCGCAGACCGACAACAAACCTACTGGTTACCAAAGCAACGTCTCTGGCCGCTTGCCAGCAGGAAAGTAACATAATGCCATTTCCGTCATCATTGTTGGTTGGGTAGAACGTGAGTAAGACGTCAAGCTGCCATTCTGCGGTATATTTTGGAATACCGTTGGAGCTTCGAATAGCACTAAGGGTGTCTGTCAATATTTCAATACTACCACGGAGTGTAGCCCATTATTTCTCACCATAAGGTGTTCTCAGGCATTTGTTACAATTTTTACTATATTTCTCTTCTGCTTCCGTTTTCAACTTTAATCTCTTGCCTCTCCCTTGCCCTTTTAGGCTTAAGTAATAACACCATAAGTCATCTTCTTATCTGCGACTACATTTATTCTGTTACCGCTTTCTTAAATCCGCAAAGATTGTCGCAATTTAGTGAGGGACATTTCATTTTTCCAGTAAGT
The DNA here is from genome assembly GCF_040414725.1 of Anabrus simplex. Taxonomy (NCBI): domain Eukaryota; kingdom Metazoa; phylum Arthropoda; class Insecta; order Orthoptera; family Tettigoniidae; genus Anabrus; species Anabrus simplex. The sequence goes on from NC_090265.1 coordinate 574,314,086, forward strand.
CACTTCGTATTTATATATTTGTCCTCACTTGTCATCCTATCTTCAATTAATGTCAACTTTCCTAACTTATTAATTTCTTCCTTAATTTCTCCATATGTATGCGAGTGCTAATCCCGAAACCTGGACACTCTTTCCTTAGAGAAAAAATTCCAAGCTGTTCAAATGTGTAAGCTTTTGGCCCAGAAAAATATATAAATATGAAGCCAATTTTAATGACGGTGCAGATATTCGTTCCGCAGTAATTGGTGACTAAACGGTAAGTCGTATCACAAAACAGATATTATAATGAAAACTCCCCAACTCGATTGTGAATGTCATTAGGCAAGTGATTCAGCAGTTATAGTAGAAACTCCTAAACTCGACTGTGAATGGCAGTAGGAAGCGTCGCCTGCCATTACCGTCAAATCCCCCCAACCCACACCTTACATCGGGAACAACGTATGGGCACCTCCGCGTGGTATTTTCGGATAACGCTAAGAGACGTGAAATTCAATACAATCTTACTCACTGCGTGTGCTTATTAATCATCACAAAGAGCAGCAGCATCAGCAGCACCAACAACAACTAGTGCAGAGAAAATTATTGTAGAGGCATTTTACACAACACTTTTCAGCAGACCTATCTGGAAGCTATCAAAGAAAGGTAGTCTGATATCTATCCTCACTGTGAAGGTGGGTGAGGGCTACAAGACGTCCTTACCCTTGGAAATGATCTACAGATTCAAAGCATTTTTTCGGCCCCGGAATGATTTCGGACGCCAATCTGGAAGTTTGAGTGAGCTGGAAGGCACCAGCAGTCTCACAGCCAAAGGAAGTGGGTTATGAGGACATAACAACTCCGCTAATATGGCTTACACAAGAAATCAACCGAGGGGAATTCATTCAGTCTTGGACTGACTAATGCAGCAGGTTGTAATGGTGATGTGGGGAGAAACCCCTGGTGAACTACTGGTGAACTAAACAAAAGGTACATTATTAGATAATCTTACTCACTACTTTATATAATATTTGATATATTATTTGTTGTCTTTGTTCTTTAAATTTTTTAAAATGGCAACTAATGTGTAAGCTAGTGAAGAGTTTTAATTGAATATGTACAACTCAATGTGGAATTAAATATCCATAGTGGTGATCCCGACGTCTATCGTACCAGTGCAGTGTAGATTATTCCATATATTATTATTATGATTATTATTATTATTATTATTATTATTATTATTATTATTATTATTATTATTATTATTATTTTATTATATGTTATTACCATGTCAACTAATGACACCACAAATACTGCAATGCCACATGACAGCATGCCTACAGACAATGACAGCATGCCCACAGACAATTAACAAATAGCGCGAGTTGCAATTAAAATTCCGCCTATATGGTGTAGAAACATTAGAATATGGTTAGTCCAAGTAAAAGCTCACTTCACTAATGCTCGTGTCACTGCTGAGATTACAAACTTTAATTACGTTATAGATTCACTTGAACCGGACATTGCAGAACTATTGAGCGATTTCTTAACCAAACCTCTAACTAACTTAAAACACGCCTAATAGGAGAATTCGAGGAATGTGAAGGCCGGAAGGTTATACAATTCCTAACAGAACTTGAACGAGGGGACAAGAAACCCAGCCAGATGTTAAGAGAAATGCGTGTCCTCGCCGAAAGCCAAGTAAAAGATGACTTTTTATGGACCATTTTCATGCAATGACTACCGTTAAACTTAAGATCTACATTGGCCTCATCAAATGGCACAATAGACAACATGGCTACTATGGCTGACCGCATATTAGATTATTCTAAACCCCACGTCTTGCATATCTGCCGTACAGTTAACCCCATCTATTACCGAATCATCATTGCCACAAATCGATCGGATCTCCCGTTTAGAGACACAATTCGAACGACTGTCACTATCAATCAACAGTATGCTTGAGAATCAAAGTCGATTCAGTTCTCGTCCAAGATCACGTTCATCTCATTATCAAACACACCAACCAGATGGTACAATATGTTGATATCATCTCAAGTACCGTGAAAATGCAAAGAAATGTGTCGCACCATGCTCCTTAAGTGCACAACTTCCTTCTGCTTCGGGAAATACGTAGGCTCCTCGTTATATGCGGCACATAGCGATGTGGACCAAATTACTTCTCGCTTCTTGTATATCACCGACTGTTCTTCTGGTACACGTCTTTTGGTGGATACAGGATCGGACGTATCTGTGTTTCCCCCTGCTGTTCAAGACAAACACAGGACTTCTAAACTAATTCTGTATGCTGCAAATGTAACACCCATTCACATTTACGGCCAACGCCTAATCAAAGTTGATTGAGGTTTGAGACGTACATTCCACTGGCCATTCACTATCGCCGATGTGCCGATTTCTTCAATGATTACGCACTGCTAGTTGACATCAAACACAAACGCCTCATTGATAGTACTACCAACTTTTCAACAACCGCAACTTCAGCACAGAATTCATCCACTGAAAGTATACTCCTGTTATATCCTCATAATAAATATTCAGATATTCTTAAGGAATATCCAAACTGCGTTGCGACACGCTAACATTTTTTGCGCCAGATATCCAATTTCTCCACACCATTTCAACGGTAGGCCATCCAGTTACAGCTAAAGCTTGACCTGACAAGCTAGCCCAGGCCAAGATGCAATTCCATCAGATGACAGATCCAGGCATCTGCAGAACTTCCAGCAGTCCATGGTTCAGTCCTCTTCATTTAGTACCCAAGGCTAATGGATCCTTGCGTCTATGTGGAGATTGCAGGGCTCTCAATGCAATTACTGTACCATATCAATGCCCAACTCCACACCTGCAGGACATCAACAGTCACCTATCAGGTAGAACAATATTTTCCAAAATCGACTTGATACGTGGGTTTCATCATATTCCCATAGCAGAAAATGATATAGCAAAAACTGCTGTTATAACCCCCTTCGGTTTATTCAAATTCTTCAGTGTTACGTTTGGCCTTCGCAATGCAGACCTATTATTTCAGAGGTACAATGACTCTATTCTTCGAGATCTAGACTTTGTATTCTGTTACTTGGATGACATCCTCATAGCATCTAAAAATGACCTGGAACATGGAAGCCACCTTAGAATCCTTTCGGAACGCTTACATAAATATTCCATCAATGTGAATCTAACAAACTGCATTTTTGGGGCTTCTGGAATTTCATCCTTAGGATACTGTGTAACATCTGCAGGTATCAAACCACTCAACAATCGTGTCGAAGCTATTCTCTCTTTTCCACAACCTATCAATATCTCCGAGCTCCGCCAATCCTCGGTTTGGTAAACTTCTATCATCGCTCACTACCCACCGCTGCTGCAACTCAACATTTGCTCTACAGTCTTTGCAAAGACGCGCGCATGTGTGAGAGCAGACCTAACACTCATATTGATGGTCAATGCTTCTGATTTCGCCATGGGAGCATCCTTGAACCTTATTCGTAATAAAAAAAACTAGAACCCTTAGGATTCTACTCAAAGACTAAGTGGAACGCAAAAGCAGTATAGCACATATGACCGGGAATTACTCGCGGCGAATTCAGCAATTATATACTTCCGTTATTTGCTGGAAGGTAAGAACTTCGCACTTTATACAGACCACAAACATCTGGCATTTGCCTTCCAGCAACGTTCAGAAAAAGTATCACCCAGACAGCTACGACAGCTGGACTTCATTAGTCAGTTTATTACTGACTTAAGGTACTTCCCCGGCAAGGAGAATATTCCAGCTGGCTTCTGTTCACGCATCTCATCAATCTCAGTTCCATCACAGTTATCATTTAATGATGTAGCCCAAAGGCAGTAAATCGACCAGGAACTTCATGCATTATTGCAGTCAAAATATACTTATCTCAAATTCAAAAATGTGTGTCTACCATCAGGAAATGAGTTAATTGTTCATATTTCTACTGAAAACATCTGGCAATACTTACCGGAACAGTTTTGCAAACAAACATTTGACGCACTACAAAATATGTCTCACCCAGGCATCAATGCATCCGTCCGATTAATACAGAAACGGTACGTCTGGCCATCGCTCAAAAAAGGTAAGAGATTATGGGCTAAAACTTGTGTACGATACCAGCGTTTCAAGGTGACCAGACACACCAACAGCTCCATTGGTACATTTGCTCCAGTAGATTGACGGTTCTCCCACAGTCACATCGACATCGTAGGCCCCCTTCCTCCATCTGAGGTTTTCCACTACCTGCTCACCACCATCGATCGCTTCTCCAGCTGGCCAGAGGCTACACCATTGAAGGACATCACAGCTGAAACACACGTGGATAGCTAGGTTTGTTGTACCGTCTATCATCAGTATAGATCGAGGCAAAAAATTCGACTGTTCGTTATTTAGCAACCTTACGAAAATTCTAGGCAGTACTCATAATTAAGACAACAGCCTATCATCCGGCAACTAACGGAAAAATTCGATCGATGGCACTGACAGCTCAAAACAGCACTTCGTGCACAACTATCATCAGGGTCTTCCAGCTACCAAGCGTTTTACTGGCACTTCTATCACTTCTTATACCACATCTGACATCTACACCAGCTACATTTGTTTATGGAGAGCCAGATTGCTTACCAGCTGACTTTGCCGAAGAACAAAATATGACAACAGATGTTCCCTCTTTCATGCTCAAGCTAAAAGGCCATGTTTGGTCTTTACGACCTGTCCAACCTGGGCACCATTCAACAAAGCGTCATTTTGTCCACTCCAACCTCCCCAGCACCTCTCATGTGTTCATCTGGCATGATGCCTCTCGCACAACACTCAACCCAGTGTATGATGGGCCATTCAAGGTGATTTCCCGCTGTACTAAGTGTTTTGTAATCGACACAGCTCATGGCGGACAAACTGTTTCTATTGACAGACTCAAACCCGCATTCGTTTTGGACAGTGACTACAATCCTTCTCCTGTTAGGTGCGCTACTACTTTTAATACCACAACTGATCACCTGACTATCAGCGGCAATCAAGGAAAGGGCTCATCAGTACCAACTCGAATCAAAAATACCTAATCTCGTTCAGGTTGAACTGTTCAGTTTCCTGCCAAATACATCTCCGTTGCCACTGGGGAGGGAGTATGTGGGGAGAACCACTGGCGAACTAAACAAGTAGCATATTATTAGACAGTTTTACTCACTACTTTATGTAATCTTTGATTTTTTGTTCTTTGTCATTGGTTTTAACAGAAGTTCTTTTAAAATGTGTAAACTAGAGAAGAGTTTTAACTAAATCTGTACAACTCAATGTGGAATTAAATAATCATAGTAGCGACCATTCGCAGAGTGAGTGCGCTTTATCGCTTTTCGGACGCGCACCATGCCCAACACTTGTTTACTGATGCCTCCGGGTATTCAATCGACCCTGCGCCTCGGTCACAGAGTGATTCGCAAAACAGATCAACAGTCCTTTACCTCGTCTGGAGTTCGGCTGTCACCCCAAGGATATCACCAAATACGATAAAGATGTCTCTCTCTTCGTTCACCTAAATCAGGACGTATTTGTAAAGTGATGACCCCTCCCCGCCATCACCCGTGGCGACCATCCAGTAAGTCAGTGCGCTTTGTCGCCCCCGGAATCCTTTCGAACGTGCACTTCATCTCGCGTATTTGCTAATATCTTTGAAGTTTCAGTCGTTCCCGACACTCGGTCGTACACTGAATCCCCAAACAGAGAAAAACCCTGTTCTGAGGAGCAGTGACGTCGTGTCGAGTTCGGCTGTCACCCCGACGATATTAACAAGTACAACAGGGGTCTACATGTTGCGATCGCAGCAGGCTTCCCCGTAGCGATGGCCCCTCCCCGCCACCACCCGTGGCAACCATCCAGAGTATCAGCACGCTTGATCGCCCCAGGAATCCTTACGGACGCGTGCTGGGTGAACGGGGAATAGCGAAAATCTTTCTTATCCTCTTATATTAACTGAATGCGGACTGCAGAGTAAGCGACCTGTTCAACAATAGAATGTTACTGTCGTGCCTTTGTTGACCGTGCACCGAATGTGTTGTGACTATACAGGAGAATGAATCCTTCTCCCAAACCCAATTACTTCCTACCAGATCTTAAAATTGTTACACGAAGAAATAAGGTCGTAAAAGTAAAGAACTGACTTTCTCACATATATGACAGTATAGTGTTTCCTAGAGGAGTATTTTTGAAGTCGGCTGTGAAACTCCTGCTCTTGCATTCTATTCCGGACACATGTTCATTTACGGATATCAAATACTCTACTAGTGTTACTACCTGAATCCTGTAGATGGTGCATCACCCTCAATGAACAGTGATTACTACTGAATGTATCGCATTTATTATTACAAGTTGACATTTCCTCATAAAATAATAGATTTTTGTGGCAATAATAGGTTTGAACGTTTCCTTAGAGATAATTCCGACATATGAAGCTTCCAAAAACTGAATCGCAACATTATTTTCAGTTATTCAGCACTTCCTTCGTGATGTTACACCCTTTAAGTAGATCAGATGGGTGCAATGTACGGGCCGTATCGAGGCTTTCACCAACTTGAGAGTCCACATGCATTTGTCCCATTAAATCTAAATACTCCCTTAGATAGCTACATGAAAAGTTTCCCTCTCATCTTATAGTATCATAAGTCGTCATAAATAACACGTTAAATTTAACATAATATGCACGGACTTGAGTTCTCCTTTATATTTAATTCCAATAATTATTCGGTAGACGTGAATGAACCCATTCCTTTCGAGAAATACCTGTGAATCTTGCTGTTAGATATTAACCAAGGACATAAAAGTAATTAACATCGTCACTTTTCTGTTCCTTTCTTTAGCTGGCTTCAATAAAGAAGCGGACCATCGCCATTTCGGGTACTACAATTACTTTAAAATAAATAATACTGTATTGAGCGAATTTTTACCCGGTCCAAAAAACAAACTTAGATGCGAAAATACTCAATTTTCTGAATTTCTATGGAATAAGCAATTCAGCATATTTTCGAAGAGTGGCTGAGAGAATGGTATGTTAACCATGTTTATACCATCATATGGTTAATATACCTACGTCTGCTTACATGAAAGAAAAGCAGCCCCACTATTTATGATGTGCCACATAAATCCCACTGTGGGTGGGCGCGGTAGGATAACACCCACGGTATCCCCCAGGGGCCTTCAACTTGGGAGCTTGGGTTGGCGACCACGGGGCCCTTAGCTGAGTCCTGCCATTTCTTCCACTTACTTGTGCCAGGCTCCTCACTTTAATCTATCCTATCCGATCTCCTTTAGTCATCTCTTGTTCTTTTCCGACCCCGAGGCTATTAGTTTTCCGAGGGCTAGGGAGTCTTTCATTTTTACGCCCGTCGTGGCCTTTGTCTTTCTTTGGCCGATACCTTCATTTATCGAAGTGTCGTATCCCTTCCATTTTTCTCTCTGATTAGTGTTGTATAGAGTATGGCTGCCTAGTTGTACTTCCTCTTAAAACAAATATCACGACCACCACTGTCCCACATAAATAAGAAAATGTTAAAGTTGGTACTGAATGTAAAACAGGATAAAGGCATTTTAAAGCAATTAAATCTGTCCTCTAAAATAAAATCGTAACACCAAAAAAGTCGTGAACAAATACTGATAATCCGACATACATTCAGAACAGTCCAATTTTTAATACTTGAACACTTGGAACATTACTACTTACGGTTTTCGTGCGTAACACTGTGGGAAACGACTCGAGATTAAGAATAACGAATTAAATTGTAATATAATACTTACAATACAGTGGGACTTTGAATTCTTGTATGTTTCTAGTTAGAAATAAAATGTTTACAACATAAGAATTACAAATGGAGATTTGATGAAATATACTAGGTAGAATGTTGTAATTCGTTGTGTAGATTTGTTTTCTATGATGTCTACAAGCAATTGTCTTTTGTTTCCTTTTACATTTTGTTTTACGTCGCACAAACACAGAGAGGTCTTATGGCAACGATGGGATAGGAAAGGCCTAGGAGTGGGAAGGAAGCGGCCGTGGCCTTGATTGAGGTACAGCCCCAGCATTTGTCTGGTGTGAAAATGGGAAGCCACAGAAAACCATTCTCAGGGCTGCCGACATTTGTGTTCGAACCCACTATCTCCCGAATGCAAGCTCACTGTTGCGCGCCCATAACCTCACGGCCAACTCACTCGGTACAAGTATCTGTGATCAAGAGCCTACCAGTTCGCATTCTTCATTCAAAAGAACTGGAAGAAATGATGAGTCTAAACCTTTGAGTGTTTTATGACTGGCAGGTAATAGGCTAGTATTACTATACTGTATATTTACATTTTCTTATGGCAGAAGAGGTTTTAGAAGGGTGGTTATGATATAATTCAGTGTGTCAAGCATTGTACGTTATACATGTGATTTTTTGTAGCAGTAATAGAGTTACGGTATATTGTTTCTTTAGGTTGGAGGTTCATGAGATTATACTGTAGAGGCTTTAGATGAATGTGGGAGGCGTTGACCGATCAGATAAAAATGTTGACGACCTTATGGTTGAACTTAGAGGAAAGAAATGATCGTTTCCTCTATTTTCATGCGGTCGAGAGCAAAGAGCAAACGTGTGTGAGGATGGGAAGGATTTGACCCACTGCCAGTCCCGAGAAATTATCGTCCTGGCATACTGTGGGCTTTGTGGAAATCCAGCAGAGTAAACCTCAGTTTGTGGAGCTCCTACGAATATCAGAGTTCCACGTGAGGTAAGACTGAATCCGTATGCTGGGCAGCATGGATTTTTACCGCTGAAACATGCACAAGTTCAGTGGATAATTACATACAGTGGTGGTCAAAATAATAGAGCCACTAGGCAAAGGTTTAGAATAAAGTGCAAATTTATTACTAGACATGTTTGTACTATGATGGAAACAAAATTTTACGTTGTACAGGAACCATTACAACAGAGTCACATTGTACCACAGTCAGTTATATAGATAACACAACTGAAACTAATTAATAATATTCAAAATAATACCAGACCACAGGGTCAAAAAAATAGAGCCAATTGACACAAATATTTTGTACTTGATCTAAGTCTTATGAAATTTACAGGAACAGTCGTTTTTGCATAGGAGTGCATTAGTACTTCGTGGTGTAACCCTTATTTTTGAGGATTTCCCTGCACCTTTTACCCATAGAGTCGTCTAAATGCCTGCATTCGTCGCTGCTGATCGCATACAAGGCTCTCTGGATTTCTTCCCAAAGTTTATCTAAAGACGTAGATTTTGAGCGGTCAATTCTCTTGTCTACGATCTCCCATAAGTTCTCGATGGATGATGCGTCAGGGGATTGAGGTGGCCACTCTAATACTTCGATATGGTGATATTGAAAAAACTGCCTTATGATCCTTGCAGTATGCTTTGGATCGTTATCGTGCTGAAATTTCCATTTCAGCGGCATTTCCTCTTCAGCATAAGGCAGCATCACATTTGCTAAGATGTCGTTGTACATTTCTGCGTTCATTATGCCGTTGATACGGTGTATTGGACCAAGGCCATACCATGAAAAACATCTCCATACCGTAACACTTCCGCCACCGTATTTCACAGTTTTAAAAGTGTACTTGGGATTAAATTCCTGGTTTGGTGGGCGGCGCACATAGACTTTTCCGTCTGAGGCAAACCTATTATACTTGGATTCATCGGATCAAAGGATGTTCCTCCATCAAATATTGGGTTTGTGTTCATTTCTCCGGGCGAAGGCCAACCTTTTCCGAACATTAGCTTTTGAAACATGTGGCTCCTGTCTCGCAATGCGCCCATTCAATTTTGCGGATCTCAGTCGTCTTTGAATCGTTGAAGTTGATGGTTGAACATCATTTTTGTCGCTAAACAAAATCGCTTTCAGTCGTGGTGGTGACAAAAATGGGTTTCTTTACTTCCCTAGTGATGAGTCTGTCTACGCGAGGAGTAGTTACACGAGGTCGCCCCAGGTTCCCCACCTGCGGCTTTGTTTGTTTTGCCAGTCTCATGGCGTTCTGGACTCGTTTTCTCGAAACGTGTAAATATTTGGCTATTTGATTCATGGATATCCCACTTTTGAACATCCGGAACATTACTATACGACCATCATCACTTGTATGCTCTGCTCTGCCCATCTAGAAGAATGTAAACAAAACCAAACGTCAGTTTACATACAAAATAATATTGAGTGGAGGTTTGTTGACAAATAATATCGCTAGCCCCCAAAACAACTGCAAAAAATCAATTTGAACGGGACTTCTGTAAAACGGCTCTATTATTTTGACCCATAAGATTCTTACCTTTATGCCTCTTTTCGAACGTCTAGCTCAAACGCTTCCTTTCGCACGACTACAGACAACAGCGACGTCTTCCCTGATATTGTCTAAAAGGGACTGACAACATGGCACTCGTGGAGATTTTGCGAACTAATAGATATCCTAGTTCTTAATCTCGTCAATAGACGTGGCTCTCTTATTTTGACCGCCACTGTATATATGGCCACCATTTAAGAAAAGTTAGTCACTGGAAATTAAAATAGACTTTTATTTGAACTTACTTTTGCTATTTGCTTTACGTCGCACCGACACAGATATGTCTTACGGCGACGATGGGATAGGAAATGCTTAGGAAGTGGAATGAAGCGGCCGTGGCCTTAATTAAGGTACAGCCCCGGCATTTGCCTGGTGTGAAAATGGGAAACAACGGAAAACCATCTTCAGGGCTGCCGACAGTGGGGCTCGAACCCACTATCTCCCGATTATGGATACTGGCCGCACTTAAGCGACTGCAGCTATCGAGCTCGGTATATATTTGAACTTAGTAGGTCGATGCCAATTTCTGCTTAATTGGTCCAGTAGTTCAGATGTGACAGATTGTGAGAGAGGAATGATGAGGCACCCTCATATTCTAAACTATTACGTATTTTGTAGAAATGAGTTCGAAAATATTACATTTTCAGGTCAATATCTTGAAACATATCATAGCAATATGTTTCCGTCGTTCCACACCTCTTATAAGGAAATACCTAAAAACCGAGACTAACCATCATCGCACTTGTCACCGTGTATTTTTATTGGCCTCCAAGACCTAGCCCGTTATTCTCCTAGGTAACTTATCTTCCAGTTGCTTCACATGATCCCAATACTGAAGCTTCATCCATCGAATTTAGCATGTGCCTAACTTAACCTTCATCTCCTCATTTCGAATATCTTCTTGGCAGTCTTCCTGCCTCTTTTTACCAGCAATAATTCCCGCTACTTACATGCCTGTTACTTCTTACGTACGATTGCGATATACGGTGTAATTCAGCAGCTCCTTCCAATATCGTTGGCTGCAGCCCAACTAACGTGAACATGGTTATAGAGATGCTATTCCCCTGCAGGCGTACTGTATGATACTAATGTTCAGTGAGCACATTTTGTACACGATTCTGAACTCTAGCGGAATGTTATATCATCCGTTCGCAAAAAATTATACCTTGAAATCATGTAGCAACGTCCTTTTAACATGTAACTATGTTAATGTGTCGTGCCTCGTGACCGGGTGTAACGAAGAGGGGAATCGATGCATAAAACTAGGTAACAGTGCAGTAATTGATGTCCTAAACAGCGAACCGGATGGCATATGTAGTCTGCTCTCGTCGTACTACCAGCATGTTTCCAGCAGCGTAGCGAAGCTGATGTGTTTAAGTGTTCGCATAGCAATCGACGGAATGTGCCAGCGGCGGTTCGAGTCCTGCATCGTTCAAATATTTTTGTATCGGTATGTTGTTTTAATACGTAAACACAGGCCCACGTTTGCCACACTCAAACAGTAAAATGGCACTGTTATTTACCTTGTGTCCTGCGCATACTCCGCTGGTTAGGGCCTGAATGTACTGTAATCTTTGCTGTCATTCGGCATGTTTTCCTCAGAGGAATACGTTGACATGCTCTTCATTTATGGGGAAGCAAGACAAAACGCGTGCGGGGCACTACGTCTGTATCAGGAAAGGTATTCCGACAGGCGCGACACGGCTGCTACGACATTCCGCCGTGTTGAAAGACGCCTAAGGACAACGGGCGTGATACCCAACCAGCCACCAGTGAGCGACAGGCCCGGTACATCGGGTGAAATAGAAGGGGCCGTTCTGGAGGCAGCTCGTAATAATCTACACATAATTACAAGGGCGATTGCACGACAGGTTAACACTAGCCAGCTGTCCGCCTGGCGGATACTGCATGAACATAAATTTCATCCATACCATTTTGAGCTGCACCAAGAGCTCCATGGGCGGGATTTCTAAGCTCAAATGGAGTTCTGTCAGTGGTTATTAGGCAGACTGAACAATTATACCGCATTCGTATCGCATATCTTGTTCTCGGACAAGTCGCACTTCCACAATAACTGGAACATCAAACGTCACAAAATGCACCGTTGAGTTCGGACAATCCTCACTGAGTGCGGCAGGTGGCCCATCAAGTACGATAGGGAGTGAATGCTTGGTGTAGAATCTTGGAGGATCGCCTGATTGGGCCGTCTTTCTTTGAGGGCCATTGGACGGCTCGTACAACCTGCACATCTGCGTCAGGAACTCCCACACTGCTGCTGGAGGATGTGCCCTTGCACGATCGTTTGACGATGTGTTTGCAACAGGATGGAGCGCTACCACATTCGACTTTGCCCGTTCGTAACCATCTGAACGAGGAACTGCCAGGGAAAGGGATAGGACGACGACGCCCTGTTTCTTGGCCCGGCAGATGATCGGACTTAACGCCGTTAGATGCCTTCTTGTGGGGGCATTTGAAGAACGTCGTTTACACTCAAGCGCCGGAAATCCCCGATGAGCTCCGGCAACTCATCACGGACGCCTGCCGAGCAATTAAAATGGAATGCTTCAGCACGCAAGACGATCTATTGGGCACCGGGCTCGATGTAATGACCGTTTTAGTTTATGCACATTCGAGCATTTGCTGCGATAAAACATTGTCAGGCCGCGTTGGATTTTAACCGCATGTGATTATTCCTCTTTTCTCGAGGAATGGTTGTTTGTGTTTGTCTCAACACTCTCCTCTTCATATTCAGACAATACACCATGCTACCCACCACCACAGAAACACGCAATAGTGATTACATCCCTCCATATAGGGTTGAAGGGCATCCTGACGTAAAACAGGGCCAAATCCACATGTGTGACAGAGTTCGCACCCGCGAGCCCACAAAGTGTGGGGAAAATCGGTAGAGGAAGTACGTCATATTATATCACTATTTTGCATTTAAAGACAATTTCTATATTTTAGCTCCAGTGAAAGGATCATTAATTGAACAGGACATAATTCTCCTCGCCACATTTTTATTTTCTCTGCTTTCATCCAATTATCTTCTGTTCATCATGCTTCTATTTACGGGGCCTTGTTCAAATTGAAGCAGATGAACAGATCACTAGACATAATTCGCATTAATATTGGTAGTTCCTTTCACTCCCATGCTGTTACACAGCGTTCACTTGAAAAATCGATTTTGTTTTCCTTTTAAGTTGTTTATTTCGGAAGAACATAAACTACTTAACACATTGTGGAAGTGTTATCAAAGGTTATTGGATTAATATTCTACAGCGTGTACTGTACAGAGGAATGATTATCAAAATATAAAAATGAAATTGCTGAACGACAAATAAATAAATAAATAAATAAATAAATAAATAAATATACTTTCCTGTGTTTTCCTTTTTTTGTGTGCAGTGACCACTTTGACCTTGATTACTCTTAAAGTAAATAATTTATCATATCATCGTCTTACCGTGTCTGTTAGGGTTGTATCGCCCCTTAAAATAATCACCAAGCTTGATAGCTGTAGTCGCTTAAGTGCGGTCAGTCTCCAGTAATCGGATATAGTTGGCTCGAACCCCACTGTCGGCAGAGCTGAAGATGGTCTTCCATAGTTTCCCATTTTCATACCAGGAAATGCTGGGGCTGTACCTTAATTAAGGCTACGGCCGCTTCCTTCCTTTTCCCAGCCCTTTACTGTTCCATCGTCGCCGTAAGACCTATCTGTGTCGGTGCGACGTAAAACAACTTGTAAAATAATAATAATAATAATAATAATAATAATAATAATAATAATAATAATAATAATAATAATAATAATAATAATCAGCACATTTTTCTGGCTGCACCATAAAAGTGCCATTTCGTCATTTATTGAAAGTGACTTCTCCACATGAGTCATATCACCTATATCTGTCCATGTTAAGAAATGTGAAAATTCCTGTCCCGTAGGCTATTGCATTGTCTTCCAAACTTCATAGTACATCAGGCGAAATCTCTGTGCTCTGGGTATCTTTAGGCTTGGTATTGAAGCAGATAAGCGCCTCCACATTTTCTGTGTAAATTTGGGTCTCGCTTTGTCATGAACCTGAGTAATGTTTTCTAGTTATTAGGTACCGTCAGTATGTTTTCTTCAAAAAATTAAGTAAGTAAGTAATTCCTCCTTATTCCTGGTGATTTTAGGGCTCAAGGCCCACTCTTACATTTAACCAAAACATTTAAAATATGTTGTAACAGAAACGTAAAAAAATTGCACAAATCATAAAATTAAATAATACAGTGTACTATTAGCAAATATGGATATGGTAATAATAGCAATAATTTTAGAATGTACAACATTCCGATATAAATGAAGGTGATAATAATTATAAAAGTAACTAACAATAGTAATAATAAAAGGAAGAAAAACAGTAAAAACGTGTAATTTTATGAAAATGTGTTCATGCACACACTTATTCACACATCATTCATCATACTGTACAAGTCACCTAGAAGTATTTATTAAGTATAATAAAAATCGTCCGGACCACAGAAGATGACTACCGCAGCAGTAGTCGTAACGTCTGGAAGGAATGAGAGGAGTGGACCACGGCACAATAGTCCGGAATTTTTATTAGATTGACATATGCCTTGAAAGCTTTCATACTTTGATATTCAGTAAGTGATTTCGGCAATCTAAAATCTGCTACGAGAACGCAACTATCTAATTTTAGCAGAGAGGGTAGCCTATTCCATAGCCTAAGCGGCGGTGAATACAAAGGAGCGGTTGTAAGCCCTGGCGTGACTGAGAGATACAGAATATTAGGGCAGTGGTATTCAAACTTTTTGTTTGGCGTACCCCCAAAATCCAACAGTTTTACCTTCGTACCACCGAAGTGCGAATATAATGCGATTAATACCAGATATAACAATTAATGATTGTTGCTGGATGCCAAAGCATAATAATAATAATGAACTTTCGAAGCTTATCCCACTTTCTCAGGGTCCTTGCACGCACTAAGGTATGAAAGACTTGTGGCTGAGGATTTAAGGTCGCTTGCCCTTCCTGACACCACGGGATTTTCAACTGAAAATCCTACCCTGTAACAGCGGGAATCAAACCACTGTCACTGGGATGAAAGGCAAGCAGCTAAACCGCTACAGCACCCTGTTTCCCAATAATAAACAATAATATATTGTATATAATATATCGTCGGTGGGCAAAGAAAAACTAACTCCTTCGTAGTAAAGTTTACATAAGAAGCTCAGGTGGTGGTGGTGGTGGTGATTATTGTTTTAAGAGGAAGTACAACTACACAACCATCGTCTATATAACACTAATCAGAGAGGAAAAATGGAAGGGATCCGACACTTCGAAAAATGAAGATATCGGCCAAAGGAAGGCAAGGGCCGCGAAGGGCGTGAAAACGAAAGACTCCCTAGCCCTCGCAAACCTAATAGCGTCGGGGTCGGAAAAGACCAAGAGTTGACCAAGGGAGGTCGGACAGGATAGATAAAAGTGAGGAGCCTGGCACAAGTAAGTGGAAGCAATGCCAGGACACAGCTGAGGGCCCCGTGGTCGCCAACCCACGCTCCAAAGTTCAGAGCCCTTGGGGCCCATAAGAAGCTCAAAAAACAATGGTCGGAGAACTGTTCCTGGCATTTTCATTGCTTAAAGATAGCCCGATTATTCGACCATTGGAGTCTTCTGTTCCTTTCTGAGGCGTCGCGGCATTCCTTCACCAGACAGATGGAAAAACGTGGTTTTCTCATGAGTGGTCCCCCTGTGGGTGGGGGCGGTAGAATAACACCCACGGTATTCCCTGCCTGTCGTAAGAGGCGACTTAAACGGGCCCCAGGGGCTCTGAACTTTGGAGCGTGGGTTGGCGACTACGGGGCCCTTAGCTGAGTCCTGGCATTGCTTCCACTTACTTGTGTCAGGCTCCTCACTTTCATCTCTCCTATCCGACCTCTCTTGGTCAACTCTTGTTCTTTTCCGACCCCGACGCTATTAGGTTTGCGAGGGCTAGGGAGTCTTTCTTTTTCACGCCCTTCGTGACCCTTGTCTTTCTTTGGCCGATGCCTTCATTTTTCGAAGTGTCGGGCCCCTTCTATTTTTTCTCTCTGATTAGTGTTACATAGAGGATGGTTGCCCAGTTGTACTTCCTCTTAAAACAATAATCACCACCACCACCACCATCTCATGAGTGGAATTACGAGATGTCCATTGCCTAGCAACGATATATACGAGCATAATTATTCATGCAACAATGTACTATTGTACTACATAAACCGCTACTGAAGAAAAATTAAGTGAACGAGTGGATTTCGGAAAAATGAAAAAAAGTGCAATGCAGTATAATTATGCATTTTTACATACCTAGACATTGGAAGATACAAACTGACAAGTATTTTAAAATGAATAGTTCTTAAAGGGGACCCTGTGAAGCGGTAGACATAAACACTTAATCAAAACAAGATTTTATTGAAATAAGCACGCAGAACTCCTTTATGAACAGCTTACTGAAAGAGTTAAGAAGCTACGATAAATTTTCGTATCCCTATGGACGACTCCGCGAACCCCTAACGGTACTCATACCGCACTTTGAATACCACTGTATTAGGGCATAAGTTCTGTGCTCATGCACAAACGTGCGAATCCATGGAACATATGTACTTTTAGAAGCGTTTCACAGCAGTAAAGTTCATTCTCTATATTGCATTGACACTGTGGGCCTAAGTGACTACCGAGCCTTGACAGAGCTCACTGCCTGCAGTAGCTGGCTCCTCGTTGGTCAAGGTAATATAAATAGCTTTCATATGGTGATTTTAATGTCTATCAAAGCTTCGTCTCTTGCTTTCACACACGTTTAAACACTTGATTATCAGCATTTGCATATCGGTAACTATTTCATTTTTCATATGGTCTGACACCGTAGGTCGAAAAATTTTCACCATCAGAATGTTGACTGACAGGGTTGGAGAGGTGGTGAAAAGCAATTTCTAATCGGCAGATTGCGTGCCGAAAGCCTGGATCAAATTCCAAACCTCTTCGCAGTATTCATATGGAGTGAGGACATCAGACGTTGTTGATGGTGTATCGTCCGTCGGATGGTGACTTTAAGATTCGAGCAGATTCCTTGGTGCTATTCGACGAAGTACCGGCACCGATTTTGTGTTCAATTTACCGATTTATTTTTGAATATCAGAAATTCAGAGACTGAGGACGTTATACCTTAATGGCTGCCATCACACCAAAATGGTCGTGGTTCGAATTCCAGTCAACATACGTCGTAATTTTGCAATTAACATTCATACCACTGTGGTTCGGATGGCACTTCAGATTATACGTCTCGTGGCTAGGATAACTATATCACCTGACACATAAAAGCACAATCCTGTTTGCTTTTATTCAGAGTTGAAGGATTCAAGTCCAGGTGACAATGATGTTCGATGTCTATCTTCCTTTTAAGTTTTGCTCATCCTTCTTTACTCAAAACAAATTCTGCAAAGGTGCTTTATTTTCTGCGCTGGTATACATTTTGAAGTTGCTACCACTTACGAGGGAAGTACCCCAACTCGAACGGCTAAACCCGACATTTGTACTTATGTTAATAGGCCATTCATCTGTAAAAGTATGTGTTCGGTCGCCAGAGCCATCTGACAGTCAGCGCACAGGCCGCGCTGCATTGGAGCTGTACATGCAATGCCTGTTAGTCAGTTGCAGTGTGTCGTAGTATAGTGCACACACAAACGTCCGACATGAGTAGGTGGAAGCCAATCAACCCTGTGAATGTTGTGAAGTTGCTGCGCGAAAGGATACGCCGACGCTACACACTGGATGGCGAAGATGTAAGTGGAGTGGAGGATGGGCCATTTGCATGCATGTTATATGATCCAGAAATACAATGGATCTGTAACAGAACTACATACAGACACATTGGAGGGTAATGGTGACTGTGAGGCGGGCGGCGTAGAAGAAACAGCACATGAGTATGAGGGTTCCAACCGTACCGACAATCCAGCAACGGAAGGATCTACACGTGACAGTGATTTCGCTCCTTCACCCTCAAAACGTGTAAGAACAAGTGTGATGCGGAGTATTGATGACCGAATATTAGACAACATTTATGAGGATTATTATAATCGCGGTTACAATTCTTATCAGAAACTAATGAAGCGTTATAGCTGCATTAGGTCGAAATCAAACTGCAAGGTAATTTTATATTATGTGACGCGCAAAAGGCAAGACCCAGGTCTGTTCAAGGGAAACAAAACATTAAAATTGAAGGTTAAAAAGAGTCTGTAGAAGCACAATTTGACAGAACTAGAGATAATGGATCAGTGGTCCACTACTGGCACATTCAAGCGTGGGCTCTGGAGGCCGCTAGAGCAGTTTATCAGGACGATTCTAAAGCTTCGTTGCATTTTGTCAGGGCCTTCAAAATTTCGCCCAGACATATCACTATGTTCATGGCTCGCAAAGAGATTGAAGAAGTGTATGTTATTGTACAAACAGCAGAAACATTTGTGGCAGACGTAAACATGTTTATTCAATACGGGAATATAATGAAGGAATGCGTGTGGAATAGTGATCAGATCCAATTTCTTTATGAACTAACGTCTTCTGCAACACTTTCAAACAGAGGGGAAAAATCAACAGTTAGTCTGGAAGTCTGTGCATAGTTCTACGCATAGTTACACAATTGATGTGGCTGTGTCCATGAATGGAAAATTAGCGAACAAGTTTTACATTTATCTGCAGGAAAAGGATGAAACGTTTGGTCCACAGGTTGCAAAGAAACTGACAGCAATGTGTCCACGGAACATCCATGTTGAAACGAGTAAAAGTGGAAAAATGACTAAAGCACATATGAAGAGCTTTCTTAATTCGGTCCTCGCTGAACATGTTGGTGAGAGAGGTCTATTACTTTCCGTTTCCTGGTCAGGACACAAAGACTACAGCGTCATTGAAGAATGCTTTCCAAATAAAGATATTCATTAAAGACTTTGCCACCAAAGAATACCAAATACTGTCAACCTCTCGATGTATATTTTTTGAGGCAATATAAGCTCTATGTCAGACGTCTTGTTGATTTTGTACGTTTACAAATAGATACCACGTAGGCCACGTTACATGATCGATCTTCATCATCCTTCCTCACTCCGTCATCTACAACCAACTATCTGCACCGGCATACAGACCTATGTTTACATGCGCATGGCAAAGAGCAGGTTATGGTGTGGATGTTCCTGTTGCTTCGTTTGATAATGTGATCACCGAGGCATTTGAGTTTGGATTATTGCAACGCGGGAACATTGTAAATAATATAGTATATCTACATGTTGCCCTCGTTAAGTATGCATACTGTTCCATTCCGCTGTGTTTTAATCACTTCATTGAAACTCCACATTCACACTTCGACGTCGAATAAAGGACAACAACAGTATCTTCTATTTTGTTCAACCTTTTGCCAGTTGATACTGCACCACATTTGTTTCTTGTTACTATAATTGTCCGAAGTGCCTGTTGCACGGTAGTTTCTGCTGCGAATTGTGTTTCTGCAATCTTTGTACGCCGTAACTTCCAAACATTGATTGTACACTAATGCGAGGTTTTACAGATAAATGCCCTTGATGGGTAGTAGAACAGACATATCTTCGTATGTTAAGCGCACTTCCAGTCGGTTTTAGCCGTTCGAGCTGGGGTGCTTCCCTCGTAAGTAGAAATGAATTAGAATGGACATTGCAGTACCAGAGGTAATAATCAATCAGTCCTCACACGGGTATGCTGATGGCTTACCTCTTTTGTCTCTTGACTAGATCCGGATTTGGTTACATATTCGCCTTTTGTGTTCTAGATCAGAGTTTCCAACTTGTACGGTCTCGGGGACCACATTTGAAACCTTAGGCATGATGGCGGCGGACACATTTTCGTAAAATTCTGCACAGCGGACACAGTATGCATAATTCAATTGAAACTAATATTTAATCACTTTAATTGCTTAAAGCACTATTTAACAATTACACAAAAGAATGAAATTGAAAATACACAAATACTATTCTCTTTCTTTCCCCATGGCGCAAAATTCCAAAAAGGCTTCGGCCTACCAAGTGACCAAGTGACCAAGTGACCACTACTCAGCCCGAAGGCCTGCAGATTACGACGTGTCGTGTGGTTAGCATGATACATACCCTCGGCCGTTATTCTTGGCTTTCTAGATCGAAAGCAAATTCTATTATATCCGGACTAATTGAAATTTGAAAAAGACCACCAAACAATTTTAGGTTGCATCTACCAATAAACGAATGTTCTCTTCTAGCTCTGTTAATAATTTTGTAAGAAGCAGCTAGGAAGAATGTGAAATTCGACTTATGTACTGTTTTTAATGAATTTCACAAGGGAAAGTACTATGTGCTTGCTCCCAAACAGTGAAGTAATTATTAGTCCATATTGTGGGTATGTTTTCGCAGGATCGTATAGTATCGTAATCTGTTCTACCATCCAGGGTCGGTTTTTCCCTCGAACTCTGCGAGGGATCCCACCTCTACCGCCTCAGGGGCAGTGCCCTGGAGCTTCAGACTCTGGGTTGGAGGATACAACTGGGGAGGATGACCAGTACCTCGCCCAGGTGGCCTCACCTGCTATGCTGAACAGGGAACTTGGTGGGGGATGGGAAGATTGGAAGGGGTAGACAAGGAAGAGGGAATGAAGCGGCCGTGGCCTTAAGTTACGTACCATCCCAGCATTTGCCTGGAAGAGAAGTGGGAAACCACGGAAAACCCCTTCCAGGATGGCTGAGGTGGGAATCGAACCCACCTCTACTCAGTTGACCTCCCGAGGCTGAGTGGACCCCGTTCCAGCCCTCGTACCACTTTTCAAATTTCATGGCAGAGCCTGGAATCGAACCCGGGCCTCAAAAGGGGTGGAAGCTAATCAGACTAACCACTACACCACAGAGGCGGACCCTTTCGCAGAATACCGGTTTAAAAATCTGTGATCGCTTTTCCTGTCTGGTCCAAATCCAAAGATATTCCTTGTGGAGAGAACATTGATATTCCGTTGGAAGAGCCTAAATTCCAGGAATGTATTTCCAAGACTATTTCTCTGAAATGTTCTCCGAATGTTCAGTGCTCCCTAGCAGCCAGTACAATCAAAAAGAGAAGCTTGAACAACTGAAACCGCCTCCTACATCAATAGGAATGAAACATTTTTTTTTTCTATTCACTCTATGCTTGGTTGGATAAAATTTCCACGACTGTAGGTCGCTTGGAGTTCAAGAATTGGAATGGATCGCATAGCCATTTTTATCACGGTTATTATCCAACACTCACATTTGTGACTGATCATTTTCTCCAAATTTTGGATTTAAATTTTAAAAAGTCAATGAGTCCGCCTCTGTGGTGTAGTGCTGCCACCCCCGGAGGTCCAGGTTCGATTCCCGGCTCTGTCACGAAATTTGAAAAAGTGGTACGAGGGCTGGAACGGGGTCCACTCAGCCTCGGGAGGTCAAATGAGTAGAGGTGGGTTCGATTCCCATCTCAGCCATCCTGGAAGTGGTTTTCCGTGGTTTCTTATTTCTCCTCCAGGCAAATGCCGGGATGGTACCAAACTTAAGGCCACGGCCGCTTCATTTCCTCTTCCTTGTCTACCCCTTCCAATCTTACAATCCCCCACCAAGTCCCCTGTTCAGCATAGCAGGTGAGGCTGTCTGGACGAGGTACTGGTCATCCTCCCCAGTTGTATCCTCCAACCCAGAGTCTGAAGCTCCAGGGCACTGCTCTTGAGGCGGTAGAGGTGGGATCCCTCGCTGAGTCGGAGGGAAAACCAACCCTGTGGTGCAAACAGATTAAGAAAGAAAGAAAGAAAGAAAGAAAGAAAGAAAGAAAGACAAAGTCAATGAAATATACTCTAGTTAGTTCGAGTGAATACAGAAAATAACTGGAAATAATATTAAAGAATGAATTAATTCTGATTCGGGTGTGTAATAGGTATGGAAATCAATAAATATTCCGTAGAGCTATGAAATGTTTTCGTAAATCTTCATATTTCTCTAAATGTTTTTTTGAAAAAGCTTTCGTGGACCAAAAACATAATTTGTGGATATTTCAGAGTGTTAGTAGGTTTAAGGGGAGTTTAAAGGGCTCTTTTTTCAGAACAAAGATGGTAATCTGGCATCTATAAAAATCAGCGCAAATGAAGTAGCATTATAAACAAAACATATTATTATTATTATTATTATTATTATTATTATTATTATTATTATTATTATTATTATTATTATTATTATTATTATTATTATTATTATTATTATTATTATTATTATTATTATTATTATTGTTATTGCAAATAAACGGCCACAACGTCTGCTCGGCCATCTGCTTCAGGAACAACTTGTTCCATACCTGCCCTGAATGTGTGTGAAATACTGCATAGTGTGTTATTGTACAATAGAACGGGCTAGGGGTGACGTTTTATGAGCTGGCGGCCTAAAGAACAGGTCTTTCCTATTCACTGAAGTATTATTCGCTACCTGAATATGGAGTGTTCAGAGATGCCGCTTTCGAACATGACAGGCTTGACTATAACTTGTGTCATAAGCTGGATTGATGGAGGCAGCGTGCATTCAGACGTGATGACTTTCTTTTCCATTCAAGGTGGTAGAAACCGGTTTTCTATATGCTTTTCATCGTGCCATACAAGGTGTAAATTATCTTAAAAACTGTATCTTATTGCAATTAAATATTTGATAAACTGCTTCGGATATTTTTTACATTCAAGTAAACCAAGATTTGCTAATTGTATGCGACAAAACATGTGTAGAACTAGACTAGTCAACAAATATTAAATGCAGTCTCTTTCTAAACTTAAGATTTACATCATATTCATAATATCGGTGGAGGATGTTACTGCACTGTTTATATGCCTGGGTCCACAGTATTTTAGTTCTCATACGTCTTACTGATCTAGTTGTCAGTAAACTCTCCGTACTGTGCATGCGGTGGAACTACTGTTCGAGGCATTAACCAAACACTTGTTGTTCGCCTGAAGAAGATACCAGAAGCATTAAGAGACGTCCATGAAATTAATGAGCAATCATCAACAGTAGTTCCTGACATCCATATATATACACGTTGCATCACATTACAGAGAAATGTACTTTACAAACATTCACTATCTCAGACACAGTGAAATTTAATCTGAAAAAATGAACATGAGAATACATAGCTTGTTTTCAGTCATTCGACCGGGCCAGGAATTAAATGAATGAAGCCCCCATCTAACGGTGAGGATAGGAATTGTGCCGGCTGCCGAAGCCTTTCGCACTCCTCTGGTGCATTGATTAATGACTGATAGATGAATGAAATGATATTGGAGAGTGTTGCTGGAATGAAAGAGGACAGGGAAAACCCGAGTACCCGTCCCGCCACCGCTTTGTCCAGCACATATCTCACATGGAGTGGCCGGGATTTGAACCACGGAACCCAGCGATGAGAGACCAGCGCGCTGCCACCTGAGCCACGGAGGCTCTGAAATTTAACTTACTGTATCTTATTATAAATGATTCTCTCTTTTCTTGTTTGTTAATATTTTCTTCTTCCGAATATTATTGTTAAATCTTGGTGTGATGTTTCTTTAACGGGCCCAAGTCAACCTATTGTAACTGTGTGGAAGCATTTAATGATTCTGTAAGAAACAACAAATTATGTCACTAAAAATTTACAAATATTGATTAATAATAAATGTTTCTGTTTCCTTGGCTGAATGGTCGGCGTACTGATCTTCAGTTCAGAGGGCCGTGGGTTCGATTCCTCTTGTTCGAGAAATGGGTGTTAGTGTTTGTCCCAGTACACATCTTCATCTAAACAAAAAGCATTACGCTACAAATAATCGTAGGAACACTTAATTATGAATACATTCCACCACATGGGGTTGGCGCCAGGGATGGCATACGACCGTAAAACAGAAGTGATTCCATACAAAGTGTCGACTCTAGGTACCTGGGAAAAGGTCAGGAAGGAGAAGAGTAATAATAAATGCAGCTTGTTGTATGATCTAAATACAAACTGACAATACGTACATTTCCTCTCAGATGCCCGAGATTCGAATCCCAGTTGATAGCTAGTTTAAACTTTCACCAACAAAGTCGCGTAGCATTAAGAAAACATCAGACCTTATATCGTCGTTGCCGGGTCAAAACCTCCTATGTGAAATATTTTAGCTTAGGACTTTGGCTGGTAAGGTTCTGTCATCGAAGGTGCAATATTGTGTGAAAATTGTCAAGGCATTCTCGCTCTTTATAATGTATGCGCTGCGGGTCAGTATATCTCCAAAAATATTATAACATAGGAGGTTTTGTCCCGGCAACGACGATATCTTTATCTAAAACAGAAAATGAGTCATAGTGGCTTCAGACACAAGAAAATAATTGGTAGCCTTTCCTTTTCTCTCGGCGATTATATTGTTGAAATAGCGATCGGTTGTTTTTCAATGCATCTTCTTCTGGAAATAATCTCTGTATCTTTCTCTCAGAAATAGTGGTCCTAATAAATATAACCCGACTCTACAATATTCAAGATACTCTCTTTCCTTCTCTCTGTCTCTCCATGTAGAATTCGAAGTTGGTCATTATTTTTCTTACTAATTCAGTCCCTATTTAATCAACGTAAGGTGCGGAGATTGTTGTCGTCTTCTTTTGCTTTCCTGTTTGTCTGCTTTAGGATTTAGAATTCGTCGTTGCACCACGAAATAACGTTATGTTAAGAGGAGAAATACTGACCCGCAGCACATCTATCACATAGAACCAAACATCATTGATATGCACCTACTGTAGTTCATAAAATACCTTAGATGACAGAACCTTTCTGATCAGTTTTCTAAGCTGGAATATTGTCACATCTACGCGCAACGACGAATTGCATTATTGGATTAGCGGATGTATCGGCCGTTCACAGCCCGGCTTTTTACATTTCCATTGACTAACGTATCCGCAGTTATCACAGTTTCGAATGAACTATCGACAGTATCGTTCTTTGTGTGAAATTATTTCTGTTCCTCCTGATGTGCAGTATTCAGAAACATATTTTCAGGAACGCTAGAGAAATAGCATTTTGAATGTCAAGAAGGAAATAAGGAACTGAAATACATGGTTAATTACAAGCACTTAGGATGTGTATTCTCTCAGGATCGTCAGTACACTAAAATTGAATCAATAGCAAAATGCTGAATAGCGACTACAGTGATCTTACAGTTTTGATCAACGGCATTGATTAAAAGTAAAACAATGCTATATATTTTCAGGTCTTGGCATTTATGACGTGTAGTCAAAGTTACCACGGTAGAATTGGCTCTTAAACGTCCTGGTCGTTCCGGAATAATTAAAAAATCCACAATTCAACCGAAATCTTTCACTGCAAAATGTTGCTTAGAATTGCATTTTCTATTGTATTTTCATATTACAACCTTCCCCCATAAACTCAGTATCAACAGAGATATTTGAAATATTTCGTTTCATGCTTTCTACAAACTCACTGTGCATTCAGGGATTATGAAATGATTACCTATGAAAAGTATCCTTGAGATTGGTAAATTTAAAGTTAGGTTGAATTAACACCAATAGTTTTCCCGTTATAAGAGTGCAAACAGTTAGGCACACAAACACACACGCACACACCAAACATTTTTTCGGTGACACAACCTTAGACGACCATTTAAGTGCCAAACGCATCTTCGTACACTGCCCTCTTCGACAGATTGGGTCTCTCCTCATTAATCCCAATTCTTCAAAGCCGTCTCTCCTCAGTCCTCGGAAAGCTCTTTTACACTTCTGAGCTTTATCAGGAGGGCGGGTATCATCATTGAGGAGCCATGTTGACATATCTTGAGAAAAGCCAAACGAACACAGGAAAAGGAAAGAGACACAAGATAAAGTGGTAAAAGATCAGAAACACAGGCTAAACACAAAAGCAGAAAAGTTCCCAACAGGATAACGTAAGTATGGAAAGGAAATTATATCATACACAAATGCACACACACGCACACGCACGTACGTACACACACGCAGCCTATACAGTGCATGTAGTGTTAGCCTCAATTGAGTTGCCAATAATTTCCTGTGCCGTGTCTGGGCGAGTAGATGATGCAATAGCCGCGTGACCCATATCGATGGTACGCAAGCAATAACTCCTATCCCACAATGGTCTTTCTATCTATTATGTTCCTTAAGACTGATTACGCCTCCCGGCCGCACATGGATGTAGAGTCCATTAGAAGAATGTTCGTTGCGCTAATTTTCCTATGACCGAGCTCGATAGCTGCAGTCGCTTAAGTGCGGCCAGTATCCAGTATTCGGGAGATAGTAGGTTCGAACCCCACTGTCGGCAGCCCTGAAAATGGTTTTCCGTGGTTTCCCATTTTCACACCAGGCAAATGCTGGGGCTGTACCTTAATCAAGGCCACGGCCGCTTCCTTCCCACTCCTAGACCTTCCTTGTCCCATTGTCGCCATAATACCTATCTGTGTCGGTGCGACGTAAAGCAACTAGAAAAAAAATCCTATGCCAATATGTACTTGTTTTGTACCGTACTCTAGGAATGTATATGTTCGTGAAGTATTCACGCACTCCTACAGTATAATTCGTTTATGATTCATTTTACTTTACACATTCGCACAGGAAAATGAACACAACGAACGTTATTCTGATGGACTGCATATCCATGTGTGTCTGGAGGGGGGGGGGGGCGTGACAAGTCTTAAGGAGAATAATAGATCGGAAGAGCATTGTGGAATACGAGGTACTGCCCGCGCACCGTCGATATAGTGTGCCCAGTAACGTCATGGTCTCAGTTAGTCTGCGATAAGTTTCCGCATAGCGTACACCGCGATTGCTCCTTATACATCATTAATAATTGACAGGTTTAGTGCGTTTCATGGCTTCTGAATTGTGTTGAGCAGCGTAATCCCATGTGATGTATAATACAGCACGAATATACTGAGGAGCGTGAGAAGAGCATTCTGCGAGCCATTTCCTGGAACGCGAATGCCAACGCGTTACGTGAAGAGAAAATGAAAATCCACAGCCTGTTTCCAGTCATTCGACCGAGTCAGGAATAGAATGAATGGAGCCCTGATCTAGCGGCCAGGATATGAATCGTGCCGGCTGCCGAAGCCTATAACACTCCACTGGGGCAATGATTAATGACTGACAGGTGAAACGAAATGATAGTGGAAAGTGTTGCTGCAATGAAAGATGACAGGGAAAAGCGGAGTACCCGGAGAAAAACCTGTTCCACCTCCGCTTTGTCTAGCACAAATCCCACATTTAGTGACCGGGATTTGAACCACAGAACTCATCGGTGGAAGGTGTAACCCGTCATGGGGGTTATATGCATATATGCCTATATAATAATAATACTGCCGAGGGAAATCACGAAGTATCGGTGACACCAAGTAATTTCAATCGGTAGTTAGTAATATTACGCAGCGAGTTAAACTCCAAATTGAAAATGGAGGCCGTGGTAAAAAAAAAAAGATCTCCAATAAGCATTCCAGAGTAACAGCAGATAGCGCAGTGGAAACCATGCTAGATAATATTAAAAAATTAAAAGAGAATGTGAGGAGAAATAAGGGACATGACGGGTGAAAATAGATGAGAAACCAAGATAAAATTTGAAAACATGTATTAGAATAATAAATGAAAACTCTAACAATTTACATGAAAGGAGAACTGTACAAATATGAAATTTTCCCAACCACACATACAAAATACAGATTCATTATAGTAAAATAAGATATCCAAGAGAGAGAATGTAAATGAGAGAGAATAGCGCAGGAATGGAAAGGGACGAACAAGGAAAGGATAAATTTAGCAGTAAAAGGAGAAACCCAGAACAACGAGAAAAAGGGGATGTTTACAGTTACCGAATTCGAGTATGCCAGCAGGAAATCTTCAGAGCAAAATCAAAATGCTATATGCAAGTCACAACCACTTCCGTTATCACTCGATTGACACAAAGTAACGTAGTTCTACAGGAGAATAATCACAATATACTTCAAGTGAACCAGTTTCACAACATTCAGAAACTCAAATGGCGAAGCACTGAACGGGTAGAAGTGTGTGTACAGTAGGAGTCGCACAGTTGCCAATACACCACACGCACATTTAGAAAGAAAGTCGTTACTAGGTTCGTCAATGAAAAGTTTAAATACAAAAAAGACAAGTGAAATTTCGGCCTGGAAATGCCATGCTCTCAGTCAGAATTTGCAAGGAAAGTATCTCCCAATGCAACTAAAGGTATTTACAGTAAATAAATCAGTTTGTCATACCTCATCATGAACCAAATTGCACCAACTGCCCGAAAATGGAGACTTCTGGGCACATGTCCCTAAGGACGGAGTTGACGTTAGATGTTGCTCCCTCCACACAGGCCAAAGTCCATCTCAATACATTCAGAGGAAGGCCAGGTATTTATAGTGTCGAATAATGAGAAATATGTCTGGAAGATTCCAGAGGTTAGTGGAGCATGCGTAACAAACCAGGTGATGTCACATGACGTCAGGCGGCAAAAAGGAAGTTAGTTTATCGTAGATCGTAAAGGTGGATAGAGCAGAGTTCGTGCAAGGTATGATGTGTGCAAATTCACATAAGTATGTAAGTTCCAGTTGGAGAGAAAATGCGGTTTATATCATGATGAGGGTAAGTCCATATTAATAGTAGAAAAAGGTTATGTGCGTGGCGAAGTTCATAACAGTAGTTGCCGGTGAAGTGAGGAGTCCGTTACAGAGGCCGGCACGCTGCCGTTCGAGCCACGCATGATTCAATGCGTTACGTAATTAAGAAAATTGTGAGTAAATTCAAAACTTCGGGTTCAGAGCTAAACTTGAAACTAATTATACAACCGTCTTAACTGACGCCATGGAGCATGAATAAATTCCATAATATAGGGTACCATGTTGACTATAGGCATATAAATTTTCCGTCTTACTAATAAACGGTGTGTAACTTTTATACAAGGTTTATACACCGTTTATGTGAAATTCGTTACTAATAAACCGTATATAAGCCTCCTGTGTCTACATTTGTTCTAGTTATTCATTGAATTGCTTATACAGACCAGGACCCTTGTATAAGCGTTGTATAGCAGCGAGTAGCGGAAAAAGGAACGAGTGAGCATTTTATTTTCGTGGTATTTATTGTCTACAGGTAATATAATCGTGGTGAAATATTCGACTTATCCATATAACATTCAACACACATTGAAGATATGGACGATAACGTTGATGATCTTCACGATATTTTAAACATAGAAGACATACAACATTCAGAGGTTATGGAGGCTAGACATCTTCGTAAAGTAAAACACTTTAAAGAGGCGGAATGACAATGAATAACGATAAAAGAAATTATGGTTGGGCGTATGTTTGTGTAATAATGTGTTACTGCTTAATAAACTTTTGAAATTGCGAGTTTATTATACATTATCTGCCTCTACAAAGATCTTAGATCTTTCTCAAATTTGAGGGACATATTACTTGACATAAGAAATTGTATAACTTGAAAACCGTACGTAACATGATTTCCATACTTTGTAGTTGAATACGCAGAAATATGATATATAAATACCTAATAGAAACATTTTGATCAAACTTTTCGTTTAGCTACAAAACAGCTTTACCTTTCTCCTGAAAAGTAAGGATTTTGGAATGTGTACCCTTTTCAACTCGCCGATTCATTTACAATTGCTTACGTTTTCCGTACTATCCCAGTTAGGAGCTATTGATCTTTTCATAAGCCATTCCATTTCTTTTTTTGGCGTTCATTACACAAGCAAGCTGAAGAAATGTTGATATCAGTATAAGCTAATTTCCAGCTGTCTCAGTGTTGCCACTGCCTTTTCGATATGCCGTGCTACTGTGCGACTTTCCGGAAAGTTTTGCTCGTAGATAACCACCAGAAGCGATCATAAAGGCGGTGAACGTGCGAAATAAGTCAGTGAACTGCAGGAAGAGATTCCTACGCCTTGGAACGAGTGTATACGTGCTGTATAGTAATACAATGCGTATACCTCGTTTAATAGTAAGAAAAATGTAAAACGCTTATACAGGGTTTATTCACCTTATAACTAAACAAGAGTTAAACAACTGTATAAGGAATTTTTATTAGTAAGACGGATAATGTATATACTGCTCTAAAAATGATGACATTAGCGTAACTATAGTCATTCACGATCATGCAACTAAAGTATTAAATAATACAATTTCACCTATTAAATTCAAAGTAGGGTGTGCAACTATATTTGAAGAACTAGGTAAAAACTACCACATAGCCAATGAAGGCATAACATTTATTAAACCCTTTCTTACAAGTATACTTCGGCTACCAAGACGCTCATATGTAATATCAAAAATTTTCGTGCTTCATACACCTACGTATAAATATACCAATAACCTTATAGAAAAACTTAAGGATATGTATACTGTCTAATTATTTAGGTTCAGTATGATTTATACCTTCTGTTAGAATTTATAAAGTAAGTTATTTCCCTTTATTTCTTGGGAAACAAGTTTGAAAACCTTAGATCAAGGCTGAAGGGAGGATTGAGGGGGTCAAATAATTTATAAACAGTCTGTTCGATATTCGCAAATGATTCAAAGTTGACAGAATAACAGTATTCATCATGAGGATGAATTTCAGAGAGTGAACCGGAATAATATCACACGCTAGTCTATAGTCTGAGGGAGGGTATTTACTGAAACGGGGTAAAATTGATTGTTTTTCTACTGAGGGGGAGGGTGTGTGTAAACGTTTTCACACCGTGCCGTGACAGGGTACGGGGGGAATCCTAGACGGTTACACCAACTCTCCAGCCAATGGGATTTGTATTGGTGATATGATTTACGGAAAAGGTGAGATGGGTGTGGCCATAGCCAATAAACTAACTGTCCCGGTGTTCACCATAATGCAGAAGAGTGGAAAACCACGGGAAACCATTCTCAGGACTGCCGACGATTGGGATCAGCTCCTCCACCTCCCCCACTTGGTCTGTTTTTCTGTTTATCAGTCTGATTATCCACTCATGTAATCTGAGGTTTTCTAAGGGCGTACGGGAATGATGTGGTGGCGAACCCCTTCTCGTTTACCGACTGCAACTCGCTCTGTACACATGATGTTCCCAAATATGTTGGAAGTAATCGATGTGGATAATACGCCCAAAAGCAACATAAAACATCCCTGAGAACATATGCCCTACCCCGGACAATGAAGTACTTCGTTAGCGTGTGGAACAAGGTTACCATCGATACCTAGAATGGCTACTCACCAAATATTTATGTAGCTCCAAGCGAAATAAAACCAACACTCTGTTCACACTTCACCTTCACGATCCGTCTGAATCTACCCCTCAATCCCTCCCAACGGCCAATATTTTGAAAAATTTGTTTATAACCTAGAGCATTCAGACATGAATACCTCGCGCTCAAATTGGTAGCTAACTAGCTGTGCCTGACAACTTCGCTACATATACAAATCGCAATGTGTTTTCAGAAGAAAGGTCGATGATAAATGCATATTCCTCTCTTTCTCTGCCAGCCATGGTACATAAATTGGTGTAAATAAACAGGTGATCCAAGTCCAAATCTTTATTCAAAGGGCGAAAACACATTCTATAAGATATGTACTGTGTATATTATTCCCGTCCTATATACGTTTTTAATATTTGTTTTGTGACAAAGTCCTCATTTTCACACTAACGACAGGTACATTGTACCTTTGGCAAAAGGAAAATTTCCCGCGGGGTTAAATTTCTTACCCTTGTGTACTTATCCTGTATTGTTTCTAAGCCCAAATTTACTTTTAATACCTGCAAGCCACCTGACTGGGCAGCTGTGATCTTGGCAAGCCAATGCTTCTAATGGGCCATATCTGTTACGAATTTGCTTGTTTTGATTTTATGGAATTCATACCTTGATTTATGGGCCTAAGAGGCGAATGTACGTTTAGGATATAAGAGTGATCAAAAGGTACAATTTTTATAGATTGAATTTGATTTGAAAGACCTTCTGGACTTCACATACTCGAGGTAGGGAGAGAACAATGCTTGAAAAAGTTATGTCAGACAGGATTAGCTTGGAAGTCAAAGTATTACCAGACACTGATGTTACAAATTCTCAAGAGCTTTATAATTTAAGAAGGTGAATTATAATTCCACACATGTTATGTCCCTAATTCTTGAAATATTTTATTTTCTTCTTCTCTTCTTGTTTCTCAGAACTGCTTATGCTGCTAGGCGTCTGTGTCTTTCAGACACCCTCCACTTGCTTTCATATCCTGAGCGAGGCGACTGGTCTCTCGTAGTGTTTTTCCTCCTCTAGCTACTAGTCTCTCTGCATATTCTTCCCACTTCAGGCATGCGCCTCCTCTTCCTCCTCTTCCTCCTCTTCCTTCCCATCATGCCTCCATCATTTCCGTCTTTTATCTTTCATACTGTATGTCCCCTGTCCGAAGGCTGGTTATCGAGAATTTGCTGTTATATGTAAGTCTGCCAAGCTCACTGAACAGCGTGCACTAACCGACCCTATGGGCAACATTTTCACATCATTCATAGCAGAGACTGGCTGCATAAGGAATGGCATTACTAGCAGCGTTCATACCTCTGTCACGTTCGTATTGTCAAAGCCAAGGATAAGTCTGTGACACATCAATGAAAGTTACAAAATTGTTCCAACCCATTCCAGAAGCCATAGCGCAATGTAAACACGTCTGACAATCAAGGGCATCTCTACGCACGGACAACCATCCCATTCTCGACTGTCTCAATTACCGATTCCTTTTGAAACTGAATTCGTATTGTAAAGTAAACTCATGTCTCCATGCTTACGTGGTGCAGTTCTTTTTAGCCAACCCCCCACCCCCCCACCCCAATTAGATGAGCTGCATGTGCTATTTTAACCACACACCGGCCATCCTGGCAGTACCAGTAATCGAACCCGGCCCTTCGAGGACGGCAGCTAATAGCGCAAACTATTACGCTACGGAGGCGGACTGTTTCTGTGGGGGTGTTGCTGATAGTGTTCCTCTTTGTTCGCTCAGCCGCTCTCCTCAAGTATATCATTTCACTCACCTAAAGTCTGCTCTCGTATTTCTCCAAGTTTATCCGACTCTCTGTGACATACGATAGTGTTGCTTTAATGCTACACTTGTAATATAATTTTGAAATATTTAGCTCTGTTTTTGGTGAAGGTTGTAAGCTCACGGAAATAGATTGAAGGGACCTTTCTGATTAGACTATATGCTACCGGGCGAGTTGGCCGTGCGGTTTGGGGCCGCGCAGCTGTGAGCTCACATCCGGGAGATAGTGGGTTCGAACCCCACTGTCAGCAGCCCTGAAGATGGTTTTCCATGGTTTCCCATTTTCACACCAGGCAAATGCTGGAGCTGTACCTTAATTAAGGCCACGGCCGCTTCCTTCCCATTCTTAGGCCTTTCCTGTCCCATCGTCGCCATAAGACCTCTCTGTGTCGGTGCGACGTAAAGGAAATAGCAAAGAAAAAAAGACTATATGCTGATTTATTTTGAATTATTTTGAGAGGGACATGCATTACGTAAGTGTGTCTATTACAGGCAATAAGAAAATATTTGCACTGTATTTGCTTGATTGGTCCATTTTAGTTGTTTATTTCATACAAATGTGTGAATTCCCCGTTTAGTAGTTTGAGAAAATATCAAGTGTCAACCATTGCATCCTAGTAATGCATTAAGTGTACTCATACGATGAAGTCACACCAGGCAAATGCTGGGTTTGTACCTTAATTAAGGCCACGGCCGCTTCCTTCCCACTCCCAGCCCTTCCCTGTCCCATCGTCACCATAAGACCTATCTGTGTCGGTGCGACGTAAAGCAATTAGCAAAAAAAAAAAAAAAACCATACGATGAAGCACTGAATTGTCACCAGTTTCTAGTTCCGCATATTTTTACCACTTTGATATCAAGTGAAATAATGAAACTCTTTCTGAAATTTAATGGAAATTAAAGCCTTTTCTATCACTTGGTTTTGGAAATATGAGGTTTGAAGGCAAGCATTTGCAAAAACGCATTCTTTTAAACTACAGTTTAGTATATATCAAATGTTTGCTTTACCGATCTCAATAGCTGCAGTCGCTTATGTGCTCAGTATTCGGGAGATAGTGGGTTCGAATCCCACTGTCGGCAGCCCTGAAGATCGTATTCCGGGGTTTCCCATTTTCACACCAGGCAAATGCTGGAATGCACCTTAATTAAGGCCACCGTCTCTCTTCCCACTCCTAGCACTTTCCTATACCACGGTACGGTCTCCATAAGACCTATCTGTGCCAGTGCGACGTAAAGCAAATTATAAAAGAAATAAAAGTATTTCTCAGGGTAAAACTTCCCTGGCTGGGTTTGTCACCTGGGCTGTACAGAGCCTAGGCAGATTTTCTCGGGGGGTTTTGGTTTCTTCTACGTGTTTAGATACAGTATTGTTAAATAATCGGACATTTTATTGTTACCGTATGGGACAAGACTTTCCAACTGGCATTTTCCTGTACCTCGGTATTAACTCAGGTTGCACTCTCTTCCTACGACTCACTCTTTATCAGGTTATAAGTTCATTATGTAGGTCATTCATAATTTTGCATCAAACTGAATGAAAAAAAAAATGAAATGTCGTATGGCTTTTAGTGCCGCGATATCCCAGAACGGGTTCGGCTCGCCAGGTGCAGGTCTTTCTATTCGACGGCCGTAGGCGACCTGCGCGTCGTGATGAGGATGAAATGATGATGAAGACAACACATACACCCAGCCCCCGTTCCATTGGAATTAACCAATTAAGGTTAAAATCCCCAACCCGGCCGGGAATCGAACCCGGGACCCTCTGAACCGAAGGCCAGTACGCTGACCGTTGAGCCAACGAGTCGGACGTCAAACTGAATGAATCAATACTATCAATCCATGTCGAGATTACTCGCGACATGAGAAGTGAAATGCACTCTGCCTCCATGTACTATACAACTGAAATTGAATTAAGGCGATAGTGTACTGAAATCTGTCAATGTTGTAACTTTATTAATATTCGGTAAACTATTCCGAAGGACTCTTTCCCAGTGTCACTTAATGCATCATAGGCAATCCTACGAAGGGAGGTGAGTGCCTCAGGCTAGACAGCCAAGGAGGAATTAGAGTATCATATAACACTAGATTTGGGTCAAATAGGCAACCCCATGATGTAGGAGCAGCGTGCCTGCTTCTTAAATGAAGGCCCCGGATTCGATCCGCGAGTCGGTGGTTGAAGAGTAGGCTTCGGCTTACGAGAGGCCACGGCTTGTCCGTGATCCGACAGCTCTGCACTCCGACCGGCCAACCGAGTAGAGGAGGGGTAGCTGCTGCTCTGCCTTGCTTCTACGCCTCTACATTCAGGAGACGGAGAGGAGATGGTCCCCAACGTCGGCTGTCCTGAGAAATG
Organism: Anabrus simplex; assembly: GCF_040414725.1. Classification (NCBI taxonomy): domain Eukaryota; kingdom Metazoa; phylum Arthropoda; class Insecta; order Orthoptera; family Tettigoniidae; genus Anabrus; species Anabrus simplex. Next base: position 574,349,864 of record NC_090265.1, read on the forward strand.
GTTTTCCATGCTTTGCCATTCTCCTGCACTCAGGCGAATGCCGGACAGTTCCTAGTATCGGCCAACCCCCTCACCTTCACCGTATTACATCTCCCTGCCCTGAGACACAGCGTTACCTTCTAGGAAGCTCACCATCCCCTTCAGGGACGGAATGAAAACGCTGTAGTAGTAGTAGTAGTAGTATCGCCGGTCAGTTCAGGGATTTTAATTCTGGACAGAAGACTGGAACGTGTATCTCTCATTCTCTTGAAACCAAATGTAGAGTTGTCTTATACGAGAGGTTGCAAAACATGTCAAGAAAGCTTAATAATATGGCTGAGGATATCGTCACGTTAATCACGTGGTACTCCATTGTCTAATGGCCATCTGACTGGGCAGCAGTCTTCTTGGCAGACCAAGGCCCTAAATGAACTGTATTTTTACAAGTAATGAAAATCATTTTATTTTCCGTATTGAAAGAATCTCAATAATAATATAAGAAAATTGATTGGACTCCAACCTATTCAATACATTACAGGATGTTAACATTTTTAGTTAAACATCGTTAAAATGGAGACATGTTTCGCCCCCCATGTGGGGCATCATCAGTCATATCAAAGCACCTCAAAATTAAACCAGACGTCTGGTTTAATTTTGAGGTGCTTTGATATGACTGATGATGCCCCACATGGGGGGCGAAACATGTCTCCATTTTAACGATGTTTAACTAAAAATGTTAACATCCTGTAATGTATTGAATAGGTTGGAATCCAATAAATTTTCTTATATTATTATTGAACTGTATTTGCCACGAATTAGTTTGCATTGTGTTAAATAGTTTTGACTGAAAAACGTCCACCATAGAACGAGGCATCATGTTGACTTTCTTAGCCATCACTTTAAAAATAAGACAACGGAAATTCGAAGCTGTACCGTCTATGAGAGCCTTGAATTATATCTGTTAGGATCTCTCATTGTGAGTATCGAAGTCATAGCCTTCTTAGAGATAAGAATTAAATCCCGAGAAGTGCATTTGTAATCTGACGGCTGAGCAGGAAAGCTTTGGATGGATCAATGGGCCTTGTTTGAAAACTGAACGGAGCACGCGGGCGAGCACACAGTTCGTTACTTGCTGTGACAAAGGCATGAGGGATTAGTGGGGGTGGAGGTAATTCCTTTGCCCTGATTGGTTCGAGCGACTGCAGGTAGAATGAATTCAGCACCCACATTTGTTTAAGCCAGGGGTGACATAGCACCCTTCTAGATAACTGAATTACTTAAGCAAACATCACACCCTCTCCGCTTACTCCCTTTGTCGTGTTGTGGCCTCTGAAAATGGTGTATCTACCCGCATCTCGAGAACTTTCTCATTTACACTGGGATGGTGGACTGAGATACCAGAAACTAGCTTATCTGATAAAATATGAACAACCTGAAAAGGCGACGAATATTCTCTGAGTGAAGTGCGGAGGAGGAGAAGGTGAATAGAGGGAATATCAGGAAGAAGGGTACAATGACTGAAAAGACGAGGAGACCGAGGGAGTTGGCCGTGCGGTTAGAAGCGCGCAGCTGTGAGCTTGCATTCGGAGAGAGTTGGCAGCCCTGAAGACGGTTTCTCCGTGGTTTCTCATTTTCACAGCATGCAAATGTTAGGACTGTACCTTAATTATGGCCACGGCCGCTTCCTTCTTACTCCTAGCCCTTTCCTATCTCATTGTCGCCGTAAGACCTATCTGTGTCGGTGCGGCGTGAAACAACCTGGAAAAAACACACAGACAGTAAGTAAGGAAAAGGTATGTGAAAGGAAGAAATGGAGAGTGTATTGAAGGAAGAAAGGAGGATTAGATGGAAGGAGAAAAGAATGGTACGAAAAGACAGGAAGGCATAATTATAGGAATGAATGGAAGGTCGGAGAGAAGATGAGGTTTACAAAATGAAAAGTTCTCAACCTGTTTCCAGTCATTCGAACGGGCCAGGTATGGAATGAATGAAGCCCCATCTAGCGGCGAGGATAGGAATTGTGCCGGTTGCCGAAGCCTGTCGCACTCCTCTGTGGCAATGATTAATGACTGAAAGATGAAATGAAATGATATTGGAGGGTGTTGCTGGAGTGAAGGATTACAGGGAAAACCGGAGTACCCGGAGGAAAACCTGTTCCGCCTGCGCTTTGTCCAGCACAAATATCGCATGGAGTGACCGGGATTTGCACCACGGAACCCGGCGGTGAGAGGCCGGCGTGCTACCGCCCGAGCCACGGAGGCTATTTAAGATCAGGTCTACATGAGGCAAAATTTAAATGCGGAAAGCTACTAGATGAAACCATTTCCTCCTTCTTTCTCAGTCACCTGCGGACAGCACTAGATATGAATTTGGTCTAGTTTTATGGCAGTGTGTGTTCTACCTTACACCAACCCTCTGTGAAGTGATGCATTCACTGTTGAACACCTCTGTACTGGTTGGTAGTGCGATGTATGTAAATGACGATATGTATATTAAGACGTCCACAAAACCTGAGACCCAGAACCAGGATCATTTACCAGACGAAGCTAAAATTCTTGCCTCGATCAGGAATCAAATCCGGACTTCTCTTAATCAATGGCCTCCGTACCATGAGATCAAATAATTATCTGGGGTAATAGAAGACACATCTCGATATAAAATAGAATCTAACTACAGCGGCAGATAGGAGAGAAGCACTTCAATTATCATTGTTGATAAGGAATAACTTTCGCATATTTCATGCATTTCTATTGCGTTTTATGAAAATAGGTACAGTATGTGTTTATTGCAACATGTCATTGTGTCATATCAACTACCAAGCTTTTGTGTCGATTCACGTGTTTAGCAATAAGAATGCATGTATAGGAAATGAGTCATTATCAATATTATTTTACGTTCTCTGGTAATGAACGTTGGAATAGTTTCCGCGAGACTTTAAACAGCCATATTTCTTATGTGAATATAGTAGAAATTGGGTAAATACTGTTTCGTGATAGGGACAGCCGTTGTTGCTAGTTATGGTACCAATCTACTGTGCGAGCAAGAAAGTAGGAATACAGTACTTGAACAACATTATCGCTGTATTTCTCTGAGTATTTTTCATAGGAAGTGTGCACTTTATAAACGAGAGTGTGTTCATTGATGGATAAGAAGTTCCATCCAAGAATTTATTTATTTATTTATTTATTTATTTATTTATTTATTTATTTATTTATTTATTTATTTATATATTTATTTATTTATTTAATTATTTATTTGCGTAGTTAAGGCTATGGAGCCTTTTCTTACACTAAACCAAACTACTTAGCAACTAAGGAAAATACAACCTACAGTTCCTGGGCAGTCATTTTAAAAATAACTGTGTCCTGTATTATGTCGTAGATGTTATAATATTTGATGACTATTTCCGAAACTGCCGACTATATCACTAAATTCGTCTCATAGGTTAATGTAGTGATCCTGGAGTCCTGAGCTGAGTCAAGTATTCTCTACATTTACGTGAACAAGAATGTCCTGTTCATCTTCCATGTTCAACCTCCCTTCACCACCAACCTTTGTTTTCTTCCCATACAGTCGATATTAGGTTTGTAAATCCTCGGAAATATTCTACTTTTAGCATTTTATTAAATAACGAGCCGCTTTAACTTGCTTTTCTAAGTCCTACATTCTGAAATCGTTTAGTGCTGTGTGAATTTAAATTAATTCTCAACGACCCGAAGACCGAGCGAGTTGGTCGTGCGGTTAGGGTCACGTAGCTGTGGGCTCGCATTCGGGGAAAGATGGGTTCGAATCTCACCGTCCGCAGCCCTGAAGATGGTCTTTCGTGGTTTTCGATTTTCACTCAGGTAAATTCTAGGGCTGTATCTTTATTAATGCCACGGATGCTTCCTTCCCAGTTCTTTCCTACCGTCGCCGAAAACATTCGATGTGTTCGTGTGACGTTAAACCACTAGGAAAAAGGAAAACATCAGTCATGAGATCTCTATTTTTACGCGGAATCCAAATCACACATATAAGGCTTTTCACATTAAAGGTGCAATATCCATCGGATTGTATCTGAACCACGATTGTGATGTTTGACATTCTGAATCCTAAGTATTTTCAGATGAACAGACAATTCTATGCTGAATTGTTTTTACAACAGTGTATCTCGTCAAGGGTTGGGCTATTTGAACACATTAACCCTTTGACTAGTGTATTGTATGATTAGGTAGCATATGGTACTCTTTGAATAATCATTTCCTTGTCCTTAAATAGTTTTTAAGCATGTAGTACAGTATAATGCAGCACCATTAGTTTTTGAGAGACTGAGAATGTCATCGAAGTCATCATCCGATCTTGAGTTACCGTACAAAGCAATTCCATTATTCGGTCAAAGCAAACAAGTCATCTCTGTACAGTCCCTTCATGGAGTAGGAGTAAAGACTTCTTCTTCCTCCTCTTCTTCCCTTCTCAATCCGAAAATTGGTTGACAACAATTCTTGTCCGCCATTCCTCTCTGTAATCTGTAAATATGTTCATTTCCTCATATATCTGTCTAGAGTATTGCAGTCTTGGTCTTCCTCTTTCTCTCTTGCCTTGAAACATTCCTTCCATGATATTAAGTATAAAACTATTGTGCCTATAGAGATGGCCAATTAACTGGTCTCTTATCTTTTTTCATTGTTGATAATAAAGAGATTTTTCACCTATTATTCAAAAAAATCTTCATTTGGGGAGTTTGCTCTCCATGACATCTTTTCCATCCTGCTCAGCACCACATCTCAAACGCCTCTGGACGTTTCTTATCGCATGCACTGATAGATCACGTTTCTGAGCCATAAAAGGCCACATTCCATACTTCCATTACTCATAATTTCGACACGAACTCGGATAGAATAGTTAGCTCTACACCCGACTGCCTTTGTCTCTAAGAGTTAACCTTATACTCATTTTTTGGTGTATACTGAGTGAACCTCAGGCCTATGTGCCTTTCCAGAAGTGGAATCTCGTTTCTACATTTTTCGATTTCCTAGGGGCGAATGAACACACCTTTACCACCTCGGCTAGTAGCCACTGATTAGTCAGTTACTCGAACAAAGTCGTTCTCGGTCTGGGGTTAGCGAGGGAACTTCGTAACCGGAGGCCCTACGTTCGATTCACGGGCAGGTCGAAAATTTTTATCTGGATCTGAGGGTTGGTTTGATTTCCACTCAGCTACGTAATAATATTTGAGGAACTACCTGACTGTGAGATAGCAGCTCTTGTCTAGGAAGCCAAAAATAATGGCCGATAAGATTTGTCGCGCACGTTACCCGTCACCTGGTACTCTGCCGACCTTCGATCTGAGCATGGTCGCTTAAAAGTCCAAGGCCCACCTGTGCTGTAGCGCTATAGAGGGGAGCTGTTTACTCGAACAAATATATGGTTAGCTGTCGGATATTCTGATACACTAAGTTATTTCTAGCTCTAGAGACTGACAGGAGACGCCTGCATTCCAGTAACATAGCCGTTATGGCTAAACAAGTGTGTTAATAGAGATTAGTTTCGTCAACAGTATCCCAAACTTTTAATGTAGGTAATTGAGTGGCAAATTAGATATAGGAAGTTGAAATAGTCAGAGAGTACGACCATTTGCATACCAGAGTACCATCGTTATAATTATTGTTTCACTCTTCTGGGAAAAGTATCTTGGAAAGTGGCATTGGTTCAGTCCGTTACTGTAGAATATCTATCCCGGAGCCATCTAAAGAAAACTCGGATGTGATTGATTTGGTCAGGTTGTTTCAAAAATATAGAGACGAAAAATAATTTCAATGGAAGTGAACTATTTAATAAATAAAAAGTGGTATGCCTTTGGAAAATATTTAGGGGCTATTTCATGGTCCCCGTTCCACCTACGAAACATTCCTATAGACCTTTCACCTTCTGTCACCTACTGGCTAACAACCAATATCCTTAAAATGAAAGGTAACGAATTCACTGCACTCTTTTATGCTAAGCCAACGGCCGTAGCCGTGTTGAAACACCGGATCCCGTAAGATCTCCGAAGTTAAGCAACATTGGGCGTGGTCAGGATTTGGATGGGTTGCCACGCGCTGTTGGTGGGGGGTAAGGGAATGGAGGAGCGGAAAGGAAATGGCCACCTTACCGCACGTAAACTCCGGCTCAGGAGCACCTCTGCGGAGGTACGGACCTGCCTTCGGGCAGAATAACCCTTACCTTACCTTTGATGCTAAACAAATTACCTCACAGAGGTACTTTTAACCGTTCATATCCGGCCATCTTCAGCAACTGACTTTCAGGACAGGAGCAGAGGTCATGTGTCCGTTACCATCATTGCGGTTATAAAGACTGTTTTGTGTGATGTGGTCGTATTATAACGCATGTGTTTCGAATTATACCTGTTCATTAAGATTGCTGGTGAGCTCACCAAATCTATGGTCTGACATCGTGGTTATTCGGTTTGTGTCCCGTTGGTTAAAAGAAATGTTCACAATCAGAATGTTGGCCGGTAGGGTAGGAGAGGTGATGGTATACAATTTTAGTCACTAGATTTCATGCCAAAAGCCTGGGTTCAGTTTCAAACCTCTCCATAGTTTTCATATGGATTCAGGGTATATGACGCTGTCAGTCGGATGGAGACGTTAAGTCTGAGCAGACGCCTTGGTGCTATTCGATAAAGTGCCGGCACCGGGTTTCGCCCTTTTCCCTCCTACTATCGCGTCATTCATTTTATGTCACCAACTCCTAAGATGATTTTGACGTCGGGAAAGGCATAAAAAATATACGCTACGAAGAATCATCCCACGGGACAAGTGTTGAACACACACACTGAGATGATTGGAGCTTCAGGGTGTATGCGTGGGTATATTTGGTATAGCTATAGAGTGTAAAGGTTGTGTCCCTTCGTATTTTACGGGTTTTTTGTCTGTGTATTCATATCGAGTGTCTAGTAAATGTTTGGCAAATACAGATTCTGTTCCATATATTTGAGTGCTCTGATGGGTTCTAAGTACTGTACCTCATTTTGAAATTTAGATCGGGTTGTCTAATTACAATTTGGGGAACACACCGTACTCGTATTTTAGTTTGTGAGCGCCAAGCCCTAGTGTTTATGTTTACTGGTTGAATCCTGTTAAGCGTTTTGTTGTTGGATCTGAATGTTAGCACGCACACCTTTTTTCATCTTCTTTTTTCAACCTGCTTTACGGCGCAGCGACACAGATAGGTCTTATGGCGACGATGGGATAGGAAAGGACTAGGAGTGAGAAGGAAGCAACGGTGGCCGTAATTAAAGTACAGCCCTAGCATTTGTCTGGTGTGAAAGTGGGAAACCACGATAAACCCTCTTCAAGGCTGCCGATGGTGGTACTCGAACCCTCTGTCTCCCGAATACAAGCTCACAGCTACGTGACCTAAACCGCACTGCATTTGCTCGGTCAAACTAATTTTCTGAATCTTGGGCAAGTTTCTTGTGTGTATAGGTAAGCAACGCTACAATCAAGGTTATGAGTATAGTCGGATATTAAATTTTGACTCAAGTAACTAGGTTGTCTACATACCCATCCAAAATTGTTTTTAGACAGACTATACTACAGTCAATGTTGAGTATAAATACTGAAGTCGAATTTCAGTGCATCAATATCTTGACATAATCAGTCCAAGACTTCTTTCCCATTTATGGCTTACGCCACATGTACTGCAACTACTTTAAACGTATCTTTCCTCTGTTGCAGGTAAGGTGACTTCCCCTTGATAACATCGTGAACGTAAGTGTAAATGTTTTTGTATTATTTTATGAAATTGTAAACAATAATACAATATAACTTGTTTTGTGAGTTGTACTAAAACACTAATTATAATTGATGACGTCGAGGAATATGTAGGCTACTTCCTGATATACATTACTTCTATGATACTTTAAGTAGAAGAAACGCAAAAATAAGATGTTTAGTTTTACATGAAATCTGCATCAAATTCACATTAAAAATATTATATGCAGTGCGTGAGTTAAGAGTATAACCACTAAGATAAAAACGAGGTCGTACAATCACAGTATTACTTAATCTATTATTAGTCAACCTTCAGAGAGACTGCAGTATGGTGAGTCGGCAACCGGTCAGTCACTTGATTCAGAAAAGCAAGGCTGCAGTCAACGCTGCGTATTACTGTCGATGCTTTTTGTGCTTTATTAAGAAAAAACGTTTCATTCAGTGAAGTGATGATGCCGTATTCACAATGTTGTCTCCTATTGGTATGAGTTCCAACTACACGTTCCCTGGTTTTAACTTCCAAAGATATGTCTACGTTCATAGAGCATGTACTGTAGTAGTAATTTAATCGTGTGTTGTGGCAGTTTGTTAGTTAGTTAGTTAGTTTGGTATTTGTTAATACTAACAAAACTAGTGGCATGTGATCGGGATTATTACTATGGGCGGATGATCTCTCCCCTGGTTGGCGCTCAACCGTGATTGATGGGGGATCTGTTCGTTGTCTTCGTTCGGTCATATGTAGTAGAGATCCATGACTTGGGGATGGGGGAGTCTGTTCCTTGTCTTCGTCCATTCATATGATGTAGTAAGATGTGGGACTCTCTTCATTGTCTTTATCCATTCGTATGTACTGTAGTATGAATATACAAGCGGAAGTATCCTAGACTCAATAACATAAGGTTAAGGTCTAGGAAATGCCTCAGAAGGTTGAGGTGTATAATATTTATTGAGTACGTAACGTATATTTGAAACATTATTGTAATATTTCGCTAATTGTTATTTTGTAATACTATCAAAACTAACTCCATGTAATAATTTCGATTGAAGTAAACGAATACTTTCTCCTCAGTTGATGGTCATGCGTGAGTGGGACAGAACAGTTTTCATTCACACATTCAGACACATTTCCTGAGTTCTGGTGCCCTCCACAGGGTTACTATAAAAATAACGTTCGAAATATTGAAATTAACACCAGATAAATGTTGCGGGAACAATAGAATGATGACATCCATATCTGACGTGTTTAGCGAAAAAATACCTTCTATCAGTTAAATGAATGAATCATTCTGGAGTATGCAACGACATTTCCTCTATCTACCGTGTCAAGATGAAACTACCACCGCTGATTTTTGGGGAGTGACATCTAACAAAATGTTGATGATCGCTTGATTTCTTGTAGGTATTTCCATGGGATAGGTATGATTCGGGCGAAGTGGAATTTCGCATGCTTGGATCTTTCCAAATAAAATACCTCTTATTCAGCGAGGCGAGATTGCCATATTTTTTCATTTAGCCCTTCTTCTACTACCATAAAACTGAAGTCTGCTTAGAATTTTTATCCTACAGAGATCGATATCTAACTAATTCATTAACGTTTATATTTTTAATTTACAATTATTTTGGATATAGTAAATCGGCTGCCGAAGAGAAGCTTGTGTACTAACGACATATATGGCGCGGGAGTATCTAAATCAACTGAGCTGCAGTGCCAAACCAAAACAGTTGATCTAAGAGCTATTGTTTCTACGTACTGGTTGACGACGAGAGCGTGTTTGTAAATAAGGTGACTATAATCCCGTGAGTTGAAGCTAGAATCAAACGGCTATCTGCTGGAAGACCCATGACAGAATTAAACTGCATAATAATTTAATTATACATACAGTAGGTATGTCTACAGATTAGCCCCGTTTCCTGATGCGGGTTAGGGGATGTACAGAGATGAAATTATATGGCATGCTTTTACAACTGGATGCCCTTCCTGTTGCCCACCTCAGTTGAGGAACTAATGAAGATGATATTACTGACGATGAAATTGGTAAAGAGGTGGAAGGAATCAGCTGTGGCTTACGAATAAGACTTGTCCCGACATTTGCCTGGGTGAAAATGAAAAATAACAGAAAGCCATTCGAAGGACAGCCGATGGTGGGGCTCGAACCCACCTATCACCTGAATGCAGAGCTAGGTTAACAAGCACGACCGCTCTGCTCGGTCCTTTATTAATGCATATCACGAACAATATTAAAATAATACACGTAATAAGTAGCGCGCGATCTTTTACCGGATTTTGGGTAAGTTCGTGAGCGAACTATACAATTTCTTCTCAAGAATACTATATCAAACTATAAAATCAGACACTTAGTAAACACAATTTATAGAAAGGGCTAAACGCACTACGACTTTGTGTTCATGTGCGGTCGTACGTGCGCTTTTCCTTACGAAGCTTATACGTTCCTTTGCACATATATCCGGTTTCCATGGGTGGATCCTATATTCACATTCCATCAGCCGGTCCTACTATCTAGGGTTAGAGTACATGCCTCCCACCTGGAGTATCTAGGTTATCAACAATCAGTGTGGGGAAAGGCACACGACGATGTCGAAATATACGTATTGTATGCCAGAAAACTGAAATTTAATGAGGGTCATTATAGTTAAAGGTTCATTATGGTACAAGTTCTCCACCAATCAGAGTTCATATTTTCATTATGATACAACTGTTTGACCAATTAGGTAAGCATAGCAAAATCATACATGTCGGACACATATACACTAGTGTCCAAACTTAAGCATAATCAGTAAACGAGGCAAAAAAATGGAAATGCCGTATGGCTTTTAGTGCCGGGAGTGTCCGAGGACACATTCGGCTCGCTAGATGCAGGTTTTTCGATTTGACTCCCGTAGGCGACCTGCGCATCGTGATGAGAATGAAATGATGATGAAGAGGACCCTTACACCCAGCCCGTGTGCCAGAGAAACTAACCAATGATGGCTAAAATTCCTGACCTCGCCGGTAATCGAAACCGGGACCCCTGTGACCAAGGGACAGCATGCTAACCATTTAGCCATGGAGCCTGACAGTAAACGAGGCCATACCGCCTGACAGGAATGCCAGACGGTTTGCTAAACAAACGGAAGCTGACTCACACACCATATGTCACAAAACTTGTCAAAAAATAAAAAAATAAAAAATAAAAAAAACAGTCAGAAAGGTTCTGATAGCTAAGGTACACCTTTGACAACAACTAACAAAACTTGGCTATGTCTTCCACAAAGATATTGCTGTTAATAGGGTGTATGGTTATCCCTAACGGCTACACATGCTTCGCAGCGACGTGGCATGCTCTCTATCAGATGGTCCAAGAGCTCTTGTGGCAGTCGATCTCATTCCTCCGAAAAGGCAATGCGAAGGTCTTGGAGGGTCCTTGGTGGAGGCTGACGGAATGCAATTCGCACCCCCCCCCCCCCACCAATGCATTCCTCGTATGTTCTATAGGATTCAGGTCCGCAGGACTCGCTGGCTAGTCCATGAGATTAATGCCTTCCCCAGCCAGAAATTCATCCATCAGAGTAGCGCGGTGTGGTCGGGCATTATCGTCCATTAAGAGGAAGTCTGGACCAACCGCACCTCTGAAGAGTCGAGCATGTGGTCTCAGTACCTCATCCCTGTATCTCCGAGCGTTAACAGTGTTCCTCGGACCACCCATGAAGATGTGCAGGTCCGTACGCCATTCGCGCCACACCATCACGCCACCACCACCGTACTGGTCCCGTTCCACGATGTTCCAGTGGTTGTATCGGCTACCCGGTTCTCTCCAGATTAATGTGCGACGGGAATCGTTCTGCAAACTGAAGCGGGATTCATCTGTGAAGAGCACATGCCTCCATTTATTCATGGTCCAGTTTCGATGTTGACAGCTGCACAGTAAACGGGCCCGTCTCTGCGCTGGAGTGAGCGGGATGCACACCGCTGGACACACCTTCTACTTCCAATATTCCACAACCAAACGGCACATTTTTTGCAAATTCTCTTCAGCAACTATATAATAAACAATTTGTATTGAAATGAAGCTAAGTTGTGATAACCTTTGTGATAAGCTTTGAAAACATATGACATTTTGCAGGTTTCTGATCCAGTCACGGAAAATTAATAAACCGGCGCATGCGTTCTGCGCCTGTTCAGTAAACTCAACTGTCAAGCGACATATCGACAGAAATGTATAAATATTTAGAAAATAGAGTTTAACTATCATCGAGCATAAACAGTCGTATGCACTATTAAGAGGCACGTGCAGGGTAACAACATAGGCCTACATCAGTTTAATGACATATTTTTAAAACTCTACTTATTCAAACATGGTACTGTGTTTCGTATGTGCCATTTGTTGTTTGCTGCTGAAAAGTTGCAAATGAAAAAGTTCAAACGTCAGGAAGCCCTCTGCACAAAGGACGTGGAACTGCCTTCTGTACTGGATCGAGTTCCTTACTCCTTGTCAGTCTCCACCGCTGCAAGATATGGGTCCTACGATACTGGAATACAGGGTGTATCAGAATTATACCGACAAAAAGTCAGGGATGCTCTTCGTATTATCATAAGAACGATGGGACAGGTCGTTCACGACACACCACACATGGTAAAGTGAGTCCAAAATCACTACTCCACTGCTGTGAACTGTGTATCGAAGTAGGAGAGGGAGATATTGAACATATACTGTAATCAAAGCACTCGGCGTATAGCTTCTTTCATTCAGTATTTCATTCCATTTAAATGTTGTGAGTGAAGGGATACACGATCGTGGCCCGGCAGCGTTGCATCTTCTTGCTTCAAATAGAGAATATTTAAGATAAACGAGTGGTCCTTCTATTCAATACAATTCATAATTTATTACATTAGTACATGATTCGTCTCCTAAGAGACATTATCAGCTATAATAAATTAACATTAATATATCAGAATACAAAATAGATATTATTAAAATTGGCAAGGCACATTAAAAACTCTGATGTATGTTTTTTTTTCATTTCACTACAGCCCATGAAGGGCCTTGGCCTACCAAGCGACCGCTGCCCAGCCTGAAGGCCTGCAGATTACGAGGTGTCGTGTGGTCAGCATGAGGAATCCTCTCGGCCGTTATTCTTGGCTTTCAAGACCGGGGCCGCTATCTCACCGTCAGATAGCTCCTCAATTCTAATCATGTAGGCTGAGTGGACCTCGAACCTGCCCTCAGGTCCAGGTAAAAATCCCTGACCTGGCCGGGAATCGAACCCGGGGCCTCCGGGTAAGAGGCAGGCACGCTACCCCTACACCACGGGGCCGACGCACTGATGTATGGTACGACATTTAAAATACAATTTTAGTAAATTTTGTTAAAATTATAAGCCATATGATCTAAAAAACAGTTGAATTGTCCATTAAACTCTTGATAATATTCTTGGGAATAACAGTTGTGCTTTATAAAATCTTAAATGATCACTGTTGTGAATAGCACTCTTGATTTAAAGTATTTCTTGATGATAGATTGTTAGGTCTTTGATATGCAATTCTTCTTGCATGTTAAATAATAAAGAACGTTACTGCGACCAACAAACGAGAGGAGAAACGATCTGGTGCATTCCTTGACTAACAAGTGTGTTTTAATTGCAGAGTGTTCTTGTACTGTGTGTGCAGTTACGGGTGTGAATATTGCCAGTAAGATACAAGAACAATCCTGTGCGAGTCTAACGAGGAAACTTGTGCATACGCGCATACATCAGAATACTTGTCTCCATCATATACCCCATTTCCTCTCCCTTCCCTGAAGCACGGCGGCGGGTGATGCTCTCTCATAGCAAATATGACGAGTTCGTCAGTTTAAATGGCGCGCCTGGAAGTAACAAAGAAACATCATTTTCTCGAAAAGAAAAAAGTTATCCGCCAATCGGATTGCACCATCGTTCTTAACATGAAGAGCATCCCTGATTCTTTTGTTGGTATAGTTCTGAAACAACAACTTAGTGCTGAGATGCATAAAATGTGAAGAGACAACTATCAGCTTCTTAAAATCCTGCTGATTCTGGCAACATCACCGATGAATCCCAGCTTTGAATAACTAATAATAATAATAATAATAATAATAATAATAATAATAATAATAATAATAATAATAATAATAATAATAATAATAATAATAATAATAATGTTATCTTCTTTACGTCCCACTAACTACTCTTTTACGGTTTTCGGGGACGCCGAGGTGCTGGAATTTAGTCCCGCGGGAGTTCTTTAACGTACCAGTAAATCTACCGACAAGAGGCTGAAGTATTTGAGCACCTTCAAATACCACCGGACTGAGGCAGGATCGAACTTGCTAAGTTGGGGTCAGAAGGCCAGCTCCTCAACCGTCTGAGCCACTCAGCCCGGCTTTGAAGAACTAGTGACCGATTTGGTCATTAAAAGGGGCTAAGTTTGTTTCATTTCATGTTAGTACAATCGGCGAAGAATATCTTATTTAATCTGCAGGTATTTTTGAATTGTTATTTATAAGCTAAACAGACTATAATTTGCCTTAAATATGTAGGAGTCATTAATTAGTACTGGTTTCGCTTCAATTACATAACCTACCGGGCGAGTTGGCCGTGCGGTTAGGGTCGCGCAGCTGTGAGCTTGTATCCGGGGAGATAGTGGGATCGAACCCCACTGTCGGTAGCCCTGAAGATGGTTTTCCGTGGTTTCCCATTTTCACACCAGTCAAATGCTGGGACTGTACCTTAATTCAGGCCACGGCCGCTTCCTTCCCACTCCTAGGCCTTTCCTATCCCATAGTCGCCGTAAGACCTATCTGTGGCGGTGCGATGTAAAGCAAATAGCAATTACAAAACCAATTTCATATTCTTGCAAACTATTACATTTTAATCTTACACGAATGTATAGAAACACACAACATTGATGATACGTCAACGTGCAATGACATTCGAACAACTCTGAACATAGGCATGCTGTGCACTACGGGTTGACTACCCCTGGGCTATAGTATTGTAGTCGCATGCGAATTTCTGCATAGGGTGACTGGGAAGCACCCACACCTGTTGGCTTTCTTTAGGCAGACAACACTCCAATCACGACTGGGCATGAGCATTTTAGTCGTTGCTGATTTCTGTACAGAGTGATTGGATATTTCCCATGCCCGTTCACATTCTTTCAGTAGGCAACACTCCAATCAAGAATGGATGTTTGTTGCAGTCACATGTGGATTTCTGTTCAGAATGGTTAGAAATCCTCAAATTCATTCATTTGGCTTTGGCTTAGGTTGACAATTCTGTGTTCTAGTCTAAGTTTTATTATGTTAATAATATTTCAGTATATCAGCCTTGGCGGACGTAATCGGCTATACTTACAATGTGGAAAAACAGATACAGTAGTGAGAAGTACAAAGTACGTAGTCTGACGAAAGATAACAGACGTGCAGGCAATGAAACAGATAGTTGAAGCTTTAAAAGTAGATACGGAAGTCTCAACAACGCTTGAGTGAGGAAGCATGATTTTGGCTTCTGGCAGTATTTAACACAAGCCGTACAGTGACAGATATAGGAAACAGTCGGACACATGTGGTGTAGTTGCTGCCTCGATTGAAGGCTTAAACATCGCGATATATCAAGCGAAAATTTTCCTAACCAAGATCGACCGAGATTCGAACCTAAATCGTCCGGATGGAAAGCCAGCTGGTAGGCTACTACACTATTCACGGTTCTGACTGGAAATCTGTATTTTCGAAGGTCCCCTATTTACAACAAAACTTAAATTTTCTATCGCCACATAATAATTTACATAGTCAGCGTGACTGGTAAACTGGTGACTCGTGACTTAACGCACTTAAATACGTTAGATGTAAATACTAAGGTAATTTTCAAATTTGTAAATGTACATTATTTGGATAAATTGTACTGACAAACTCTGCGGCAGAATTGTTTTAGTTTAAACTGTCTATGAGAATCGAATCCGTTGCTGCCGGTTGATAGACGTACTTGACTGACAGGGACGCCGGATCTACAGGTATACGAGGACACTTTACAGCTCCCTTCAAAGTACACCACCATCTCTCCGACGCCTCTCATGGCCGGGCTGACTGGCTCAGGCTGTTAAGCTGGCAGCTTCGTTCCTGGCTCAGTGCGCTGGTATTTGAAGGTGCTCAAACACGCAAGCCTCGTGTGGGTAGATTGATTGGCACGTGGAAGTAATCCTATGGGACAAACTTCTCGCACGTCAATGCCTCCCCAAAACCGTAAATGTAATTTGTGGGTTTTAAAATCAATAACATTATTATTATTAATATTATTATTATTATTATATTATTGATAATAATATGAGCCTCCGTGGCTCAGGCGGCAGCGCGCCGGCCTCTCACCGCTGGGTTCCGCGCTTCAAATCCCGGTCACTCTATGTGAGATTTGTACTGGACAAAGCGGAGGCGGAATAGGATTTTCTCTGGGTGCTCCGGTTTTTTATGTCACGTTTCAGTCCAGCAACACTCCCCAATATCATTTCATTTCATCTGTCATTCATTAATCATTGCCCCAGAGGGCTGCGACAGGCTCCGGCAGCCGGCACAATTCCTACCCTCACCGCTAGACGGAGGCTTCATTCATTCCATCCCTGACCCGGTCGAATGACTGCTGTGGATTTTCATTATTACTAATATGCTAATTAAAATATTAATAATATTTTTACAAGTATTTACACTGCCACAAGACATTTTAATACGCTCAGGATAGTCCAGAAAAGAATCCCCACGCTGCCTTGGAGACAGATCTTTTCTTTTTCATGACCTAGAAATTACCTCTGTATTCCCATTCAAACATAATCGAAAGAATGGGAAAAGGTTTGTCTTACTTAAAGAAACAACAACAATCATCCGAAAACTTACCAAATATGTATGTTTTCGCATACGGTAATTCTGCTTACTGGACATGTAGTAAGTAGCTACTTGTAAACACGTTTAGGAACATCTGACAGTAATACTGTGAACTACACGGACATATACAACACGTAGAGACCAAACAGTCCCATGATTCCTAGGTGGTCAGTTTGAATATGTCCGTTAATTTATTATATCATCTAGTAAATATTGGAATGCGTTTATTTTAGAAAGTTAAATTTTAAATCTTTCAAATGGAACGATACGTATTGACATCAGCAAAAAACTGGACTAAGAATGGCAATGATTTTTTTTCAGGATTCTAGTACAATTATTCTTGTCTTTTTCCCAATAATTTCTTGCGTTTGGTTCTTTGTGTAGATTTGGCCAGGTTTTACAGCCCTATGTTCTTTCTGACTCCAATCTTGTGTGGCGAGATGTCTTCACTTTTGCATGTTCCTGTGTTGGTTGGTAGTATAGTGTCATGTGGTGTGTATTGATGCGGAGCTGTGTACTAAGATGAACACAAATACCAGTCCCAGAGTCGGAGAAATGAATACGCAGTTAAAATTCCGGCTAGGAATCGACACCGGGACCCTCTGAACTGACGACCACTACGCTGACAATTTACCTAAAAGAGCCGGATGTTAATGTTGCTATTCTCCCTTATCCTAGCTTATTAAAATATTTTGGGGTCGCCACTTGAGGTGGATGTGGCTCTGGTTTTACGGGCGGCTACCATTCCTTACGCCAACCCTGTGTGGAATGTTGCCTTCACTATTGCGTGTTTCTGTGGTAGTTGGTCGTGTGAAGATGAATTGATGCATATTAAGACAAACATTCTCCGAGCCAGAGGAATTAACCATATAAGCCTACAGTTAAAATCCTCTATCCAGTTGGGAAGCGAACCCGGGGCCCTCTGAACCGATGGCTAGTGCACTGACAATTCGGCCAAGCAGCCGAACCATTATGTTGCTATAGTTGTCTGTAGACAATTACTCTTATTAAAAAATGGCAATTCGTGTCTTCGTCCCGAGGTGGAGCAGCTGTTTTCAGTTACACTACCAATGGAGATACGCTGTATGTACCTTTGTAACCACATACCTACCCTCCTACCGAGCTTAACTCTCTGAGAGTAAAGTAACGGGAATCGAACTCGGGCCTGCGAGAACGGCAGCTAATACCGCTATTAGTCTATGGATTATTATTATTTTGCTAGGGGCTTTACGTCGCACCGACACCGACAGGTCTTATGGCGACGATGGGATGGGAAAGGCCTAGGAGTTGGAAGGAAGCGGCCGTGGCCTTTATTACGGTACAGCCCCAGCATTTGCCTGGTGTGAAAATGGGAGACCACGGAAAACCATCTTGAGGGCTGCCGATAGTGGGATTAGAACCTACTATCTCCCGGATGCAAGCTCACAGCCGCGTACCTCTACGCGCTCGGCCAACTCGCCCGGTATTATTATTATTATTATTATTATTATTATTATTATTATTATTATTATTATTATTATTGGCAAGCCTCCGTGGTCCAGGTAGCAGCGCGCCGGCCTCTCACCGCTGTGTTCCGTGGTTCAAATCCCGGTCTCTCCATGTGAGACTTGTGCTGGACAAAGCGGAGGCTGGACAGGTTTTTCTCTGGGTACTCCGGTTTGCTCTGTCATATATCATTCCAGAAACACTCTCCATTAACATTTCATCTATCAGTCATTTATCAGTGCCCCAGGGTAGTGCGACAGGCTTCGGCAGCCGGCAATTTCCTATCGCTGCCGCTAGATGGAGGCTTCATTCATTTCATTTCTGACCCGGTCGAATTATTATTATTATTATTATTATTATTATTATTATTATTATTATTATTATTATTATTATTATCATTATTATTATTATTATTATTATTATTATTATTATTATTATTATTATTGCCGGGCTGAGTGGTTCAGATGGTAGAGCGCTGGCCTTCTGGCCCCTGCTTGGTAAGTTCAATACTGGCTCAGACCGGTGGTGCTCAAATACGTCAGCCTAGTGTCGGTAGATTTACTGGCACGTAAAAGAACTCCTATGCCTTTGCTGGCAGAACCTAGTGTTTACAGTGCAGGATGTCTTCTGGTATAGACTAGAGCAATTTTGTTTTTTCATTGATCTGTCTCTGTCTTATCCTTGGCTTTGACAATATGAAAGTGACTGAGGTATGAGCGATGCTGGTAATGCCATTCCTTCTGCAGCCAATCCCTGCTATGAATGGTGTAAAAATGTTGCTCATAGGGTCAGTTTGGTGCATGCATTTCAGTGGGCTTGGCAGACTGATATGTAATAGCAAATCTGGCTCGGTGAGGAAAGCAACGGGAAACTACCTCGCTCCTCATTTCCCTAGTACACGCACACACATTAACGGTGTACCGATATAAACAATCAACACTACCCCACTCCAGTACTGAAAAGGAGGGGAGAGAGTGAAAGGATAGTGTTGAAGGCCACTCCAGTACCGAGAAGGAGGGTGTGTATTCCGGCCTATATTTCGTTATAAACATTGTAAGATGGCTCCTATCTTACCACAGGTGAATCGAGGCCGTATTATTGGCACGTGGGAGGCTCACATGGACCCCCAAGCAGTAGCTCAAGCAATACCATGCAGTCTTATGACAGTTTGGAGATGGGTAGAAATATGGTAAGAACGAGCTGAGGAAGGATTGGTAGATCTTAGGACACATAACAAGGCTCCTAGAATAACTACTACCGAGCTCGATAGCTGCAATCGCTTAAGTGTGGCCAGTATCCATTAATCGGAGATATAGTATGTTCGAACCCCACTGTCGGCAGCCCTGAATATGGTTTTCCGTGGTTTCCCATTTTCGCACCAGGCAAATGCTAGGGATGTACCTTAATTAGACCACGGCCGCTTCCTTCCCACTCCTAGCCCTTTCCTGTCCCGTCGTCACCATAAGACGTATCTGTGTCGGTGCGACGTAAAGCCAATAACAAAAAGAAAAAAAGAAAAGAAAAAAAGAACTACTTCTGAACAAGATGCTGCAATCGTTCAAATTATGGACAATTCTCCGTTTGCAACTATCGATAATGCGTTTGCTGCATTGAAATTGCCAGTAAGCCGGACTACCGTGAGTCGCCGACTCCACGCGGCAGGTATTTACAATCGCCGAGCTGCGAAAAAGGGGCGACTTCTTCCTATCCACAGAGAATTTGCGTAGGCTTTGCACTACAAGAAAGTGTTACTCCACGACAGGAATAGGAAATTACAATTTGGTTGGATGAAAAGGTATTTTGCTGAAGTGCTGGCGTCCAGTTTAAAAGCGTTATGAAAAGCCCTTTGTCCAGGTAAGTAATCAGTCGGGTCGCGTCACATGTGGCGTATTGGAGTGGATAAGTGGTGCTGGTCCAGGAGAGTTGATAGAGGTCACTCCACGTATGACTTCTTGTGAATATGTGGACATTTTATAGGTGCCGTTCTTTCTAGTGTTCGAGCTACAGTATTTACCCCATAGAAGAAGTTCCCGTTATCAGGTTTGTGCAGGATAACAGCCCTGTTCACACTGCACATGTGACCGAAGCTTTCTTCAAACAGCATTCTGACGTTCACGTGCTTGACTGGCCTCCCCAGTTGGCTGACTTAAATATAATATAACATGTTTGGGCACGAATGGTGAACATGTGGGTTCCAGGTCAGGAGAGGACAAGATCGGCTCTGTTAATGCACTGCCATCGAGATAGGGCGAATCTAAGGAATGAACCAGATTGTTCCCAACATCTAATAGATTTCATTCCCAAGCGGCTAGAGCAAGTGATAAGCAGGAACATAAACATAAACTGATTATTAACTCTAGGAGGGAGGAGGAACCCGTCATTTACACTTGTTGTAAATTCAGTATTTGACACAACTCTTTAGTTACTTAATACCCATTTCACAATTAGTTTTGAGTAAATTTCCATTTTTCTTTTCTTGAAATGAATGTTATTTGATTTACGTCCCACTAACTACTTTATCGGTTTTCGGAGACGCCGAGGTGCCGGAATTTAGTCTCACAGAAGTTCTTTTACGTGCCAGTAAATCTATCGACACGAGGCTGACGTATTTGAGCACCGTCAAATATCACCGGACTGAGCCAGGATTGAACCTGCCAAGTTGGGGTCAGAAGGCCAGCGCCTCAACCGTCTGAGCCACTTAGCCCGGCTATGTATCTATAGACAGTGCATTATGTTTATTATTTTACCGTACGTTTATTTTATTTATATATTTTCGAGGAAGATGTGATACGTTCATATTTTGGATAAGATATTTCTGTAAAAAAAATGTGTTAATTTTATAATAATTAGTTATGTTGAGATGTTGCAATAATAGCATTTGGAAATTGATTTTGAATGATATTAAATTATCTTCAGATGTATTTTCTTATTGCTCAAGAAGTAAGATGTATCTTCAGCTACTTTTATAAAGAAATGTTTACACAGTTATGCATCAATATCTTATTTTAGCATATTAATTTTCTGTTTATAGAATGTATCGTAATTCTATATCGAGGTGGTAAATGATGATGATATAACTTCTGTAAAGTCCAGAACAAAGTTACGAACCAGTAAAAGGTATTTTCATATCACGACCCAATATAACGCAGCTACAAAATATTCCTAAGTACCGGTACTATAAAATAATTTTCGCTTAAAAACCTGTTTTACCTCATGATACTGTAATTATCAGAGTAGGTTACCTAATAGTGTACTGTACGCCTCTTCAATAATGCCTAGTCCATCTATGGCAGCTGATGGCAGAGCTGTTGAGGATCCCACCAGCGTTAGCGTTGACGGACTGAACATACATACAAAAGAACTCCTACGGGACTAAATTCCGACACGTTGGCATCTCCGAAAACCGTAAAAAGTAGTTATTGGGACGGAAAGCAATTATTATTATTATTATTATTATTATTATTATTATTATTATTATTATTATTATTATTATTATTGTCATCATCCTGAATGTCATTTGACATTTTCATATCGTAAGTGTGTAAATGGGCTCAGGGCTATATCTGCTTCACCCCTGTAACTTTGCATAGACGAGAAGTCTGACAGTAGCAGTTCAGAATACAGATGCACGTCCTCTTCCTTCTCTCAAACTTGTCTTGTTAGCGAGCTGCTAAACTCGGTTAGTGTAACCAAGTCGCGGTGGCTGATCGTTCTGTGGGGTAGGTACAGTCACTTGCAGATCTTGGAGATACTTCTGCCATCGTGGGTAAAAGTTTACTTCTGGTTAACCGACTAAGTAGTGTAGTTATAAAGCACTCGCTTCTAATACTAAGGTTATCATGATCGCATATCAGTGCAGTCAGTTTGTATCTGAATATGTTTAAATGTAGGAAACCCATGCCAATACATTTGATGACAACGTAGAACCTATTTCTGGGAGAAAATTCCGGTATCTTTTGGAACTGATAGCAAACTAAGCTACGAATTTAATAAAATAGATCTGAATACTGTTACACTCTGAAATTAAATTTGGTGTTTGATAACGGAGTTAAAGTACCTCTGTTGTATGCTCAGTACATGGCACGAAGGCCGGTTTAATCTCCAACAGTTTCACTATTAGCAACTTGAGAAAGTCCAGTTTTTTCCACAGAGGCGCGCTAGGGACCTGAGGAATTATGTAGTATAGTTGCTTTTCTCGCTGAGTCAGAAAACTGTATTGCATAGTCTGCCAAACCCACTGAAGTGTACATACCAATCGATCCTATAAGTGAGACCCACACAGCATCCATTGCAGAGACTGGCTGCAAAATGGTATCGCAAGCGTCACACATACCTGAGTCTCTTTCACATATTGCCAAAGCCAATAATACTGTGAAACTGAGGCGGACTAATGGAAGAAACAACTTGAGATAGTCCATACCACTAGATGCAGTACACTATCAACACCATATCTCACCAGAGATGTGTCCGAGCTTGAACGTATATCGACGGTGCGCGAGCAATACCCCGTAACCCGCAAATCTCTTCCTATCCATTATTTTCCATAAGACTGGTCACGCCTTCCATCCACGCATGGATATGCAGTCATCAGAGCACTGTTCGTTGCGTTCAGTTTCCTATGCCAGTATGTAAAGGGAAATGAACCTTACTGTACCGTTCTGTAGGAAAGTATATTTTCATGAAGTATTTATGCACTCCTACAGTACAGTGCATTTAAGGTTCTTTTCCTTTATGTATTAGCACAGGAAAATGAACACAACGAACGTTCTTCTGATGGACTGTATATCCACGTGTGGTTGGGAGGCGTGACCAGTCTTAAGGAGGAAGAGCATAGTGGGATACGACTTATTGCTCAGGCACCGTCGATACATGCTTATTAGGTAGGGCTATAATAAAATACAAATCATTTTTGGATTCACAAAGAAGCCTACCTATCAACCAAGTCTCATTGGCGTTCATCAAGAGAGTGCATACGATGATTTGCTGCTGACAACAAGCATATAAATGCTTCATGGAACGTGTACTGGAAGTCTATTGAGCGAATTACGAACTGATCACTCACTGCTCCTGTACCAGATCGTTCCGCTGTTCTGTCGGCAGAGGGCGGTGAGTCAGTAACTTTCCTCCTGACCACGATCTCTGCGCGCAGTCAGTAGGGAAGAGTGAATAACCATTTTGTTATTCGCTGAACAGGCTTCCAATACATGTTCCATGAAACATTTCTATTCTTGCTGTAAGCGGCAAACTATCGTAAGCATTGCACTAGTGAAAGCCAAAGAAAATTGGCTGAAAGCTCGGCTTTTTCCTTAAAGATTTGTTAAATATGCAAGTGGATTTAATCTAGGAATATTTTTTATTTAATGATGATAATGAGCTACGGAAACTTACATTCAGTACTGCAAACTGGGTCATTTAATTAGAGAACTCTGAATATCTTTAGTTCACAGCATATATTTTATTCTTCTATGAGATCAGCTTAAGAAATGAAGTAGTCAGTACATCATGATATTTACGTGTGTGTAGAGTCTGGCTCCTTGGCTGAATGGTCAGCGCAGAGGCCTTCAGTTCAGAGGAACCTGGATTCGATTTCCGGCTGGTCCAGGTATAATAGACAACCTTTATTTTATCCAGATCTTTACAGTAATGAACATAATTGATATATACGGTGAAAATAGGAATGCAAATACAAATAAAAACCAAAAAATAGCACAAGAAACAACAAAAGGTGTGGCCGCACGTGTTTCCCTATCACTCCCGACCGAGAACAGTAGGTCCTCCTCCACGGGAACGCATATGCAACCCCCTCCCTTCCCCTCCCACTGTTAGCCAGTAGTGGAGAAGTCCTCCTTAACTTGCACTGAGTTGAGTATTTCTGGTTCACATTTCTTGCAGCAGGATCATCCACTACCTAGTTCATGGTCTCTCTCCACTAGACACGCCAGAGGTCTTGCTTTTAATGCAGCTGTAGATGTGCCCCTAATACTAATAAAATCTTTGATAAATTTCCAGCACACTTCCATTCTTCCACTAACCACTTTAGAAGTTTGTCATCATTACACGGTTGAGCTATCATCCTCAACTGCTGCTCAGTCATAAATATACGTCTCTCTTCATACATTCCCTTGCAGACTGTGAATAAATGAAAATCCTCTCTTTCATCACAATATAATATACAATCATATTATTATTTTAGTTCAGCCTCCATTCATATGTATGTTGGGTATTCATCCCGAAGGCTGGTTTGATCCTCCACAGCTCTGCCAAAAGCTGTCATAAATAGCTTAGGCGTCACTGAAGAGCCGTACTAGGGAAATGAAGAGTGAGGTAGTCCCCCGTTGCTTACCTCACCGATCCAGAAGTTGCTATTACATATCAGTCTGCCAAGTCCACTGAAATGCATGCACCAACTGACGCAATGAGCGATATTTTCACACCATTCATAACAGGGACTGGCTGCATAAGGAATGGTATTACTAACATCACTTTTTTTTTTTTTTTTGCAAGTTGCTTTACGTCGCACCGACACAGATAGGTCTTACGGCGACGATGGGACAGGAAAGGGCTAGGAGTGTGAAGGAAGCGGCCGTGGCCTTAACTAAGGTACAGCCCCAGCATTTTCCTGGTGTAAAAATGGACAACCACGGAAAACCATCTTCAGAGCTGCCGACAGTGGGGCTCGAACCTACTGTCACTAACATCACTCATACCTCAGCCACTTTCATATTGTCAAAGCCAAGTATAAGACTGAGACAGGTGAATGTAAGTAACAAATATATTCTAGCCCATACCAGAAGACATAGTGCACTGTAAACACTACATCTCGCCCGTAAAGGCATCTTATTCATATATATTCCTAATATCCACCATATTAAGCCTCTCCTCTCCATCCTGTTCACATATGTCATTTTCATATTCAATACCTGATTTAACCTCATAAACATCTTTAGGCTTGCTCTCTTTGTGCATTCGGCCACGAGCTCTTGTTCTGCAATGTCTCTTGTCCTCTTTATCACATGTTTCCAATATGCACTACTTCCTCTCTTCCATTCTCTATCGAAATAACACCCTAATACTAGTAACCCTAAAGCATTTTTCATCTGAAATGAAATGAAAAGAATTGGCGTGTGGCCTCGGCAGAGGTCTAGTGCAGGTCTTCTGATTTGACGTTCGTAGGTGACCTGCCCATCGTGATTAGCATGGAATGACGATGAATACGGTACATACACCCAGTACCCGTGCCAGGGGAATTAACCAATTATGGTTAAAATTCCCGACCCTGCCGGGAATCGAATCCGGGACGCCTGTGACCATAGCCAAGCACACTAACCATTTAGCCATGAAACCGGACGTTTTTTCACCTTATCTACCCAGTAACCACCATTATTTCTCTTTCTATACTGGTAAGCCGACTGCAGAATTAGGCCCCCTTCACGGTTTCTCGATCTGCACCACTGTTTCAATTACTCTCACCCACGCTTTTTCTCGTCCCCTGTCTTTACACTCCCTCTTTATCGCTTCCATTTGGACCTTTTGCCATGTCTTTGTTCTCCCTACTAGCATTTTCTTAAATTATTTCCTCTACCTGCAAACCTGCTCCCTTAAACCTCTCCCTCCATATTTCCTGTACTCGCTTAGGGCCCTCATCACTAACTTCCTCTTCTCCTTACAATCTTTATTGTGACAGCCAGCCCTCTCTCTCTTCTCTAATCATCTTCCTCCACACTCCTAATTAGGATATTATAGTAACTCTAAAGCCCTATCATTGGTATTACCCTCTAATGCTACATCGATCCTTAACCTAATAATCTGAAATTCTGTATCTTCAAGGTGGTTATTTAACTTCGTTTTTCCCTCCTCTGTCCATATATACCGGGCGAGTTGTCCACGCGGTTAGGGGCGCACAGCTATGATCTCGCATCTGGAATATAGTGGGTTCGAACCCCACTGTCGGCAGCCCTGAAGATGGTTTTCCGTGGTTTGCCATTTTCACACCAGGCAAATGCTGGGCCTGTACCTTAATTAAGGCTAACGGCCGCTTCCTTCCCATTCCTAGGTCTTTCCTGTCCTATCGTCGCCATAAGACCTATCTGTGTCGGCGCGACGTAAAGCAAATAGCGAAAAAAGTCCATATATACTAGGGAACTCTACAACATTTCTCCTTCCCCCTCTTCCTAATCCCCTCTCCTCTACTAACCCACTTCTATTCACGATTACATATACTGGAGAATGGTGTGATTTCACCCAATCAACAACCTTGATCTTGCTTATTCTATCTAACATATCTTCCGAACTAATTACCAAATCAATAACACTTCCTCCCTCTTTCGTATTTTTCCTTCCCTATCACCCTTACACCAACTGTTCAGAATGTATACGTTGCTCGCCCCACATAATTCTAGCAAATTCTGTCCGTAGCCGTTTCTCCCTTCATCTTTACTTCTCCTGCTCCCCATCTTCCGATCCCCCCTTTACTATACACATGGCTGGAGCTCCCTATTCTCGATTTCCAATCTCCTAACAAATTGAATCTATCCTCTTCGTACTTCCCCCTAATTGTATTTATTTCCTTCATCAATCCTTCAAAAAATATGCATTTGTATATATCGAGCCCCTCGGATGATTGTATGTAAAACTCAAGCACACCTTTTCATCTCTCCTCCCTCCGTCATAAACCTAACCCACATCACCTCTTCCATCTCATTCTCTATTTCTGCAATTAGATCACTTGTTTCTTCCTTTACTAGAAACGATGTACCCCTAGGATCCCTTCCCCTCCTTCCCTGCTTCTTCCACGTTGTATTCCTTACCACATATCTTTTCCATGTTAATTTTTACCTTCTTCGAGCCATGTCTCTAGGAGGGCCACTATATCAAAATTCTCCACCATTTTACCCCCTTCTTCATTACCTAGCTTACTTAATACCCCTTCAATATTTACAAAGCCTATATTCCACCCTAGGTATCTCCTACTCTCTTTTGTCTCCTCTTTGTCTCCCTTATTTCTATTTACATCCACTGTATTTGTCGTTTTAATTCTAGATCTCCACATTCTCCTTCCTAACTGCTCTCTTCCTTTTTGGACGTCTTAGCAAATTCTTTAACCCCTCCCTCTCCTCTTGCCCTTTGCTTTTCCTTCCCCACAGATCTTTTAGACTTAAACTTCTAGCCCTGCTCATTACCTCTCTACGGCTTCTGTCCTCCCCTACCACCATAGCACTCGCCGGTGTCGTTCTGCTAACCCCTCCTCTTGCCGTTCGTTGATGAGCCGCTTCATCATCTTGCTGATTCTTCTTTCCTCGCACTATACATTACTCCTCTCATCACCTTCAGCCTTTGGACCATCGTCACCATCCAGTTCCTCCTCGTCTATTCTTGCAACTTCCGCTACCGTTTGCATAACAGTCTGCAGGCAGTTTTTGTCCATTTCCTGTAACTTCCCAACCGACGACACTCTTGACCACCTGCCGTTCTCCACTACCAGCTGTTGGCCTCTAATGAACGCTCTTAGGCCTTGTTGCCTCGCTTTCACCATATATTTTGATGATGATGATGATGCTTGTTGTTTAAAGGGGCCTAACATCGAATGTCATCGGCCCCTACACATATATCTTCTTATAATACTTTAAAATCTCTACACGCTTCCTTGACTATATCCTGTTTCGTCCAGATTTTCTCTTCTTTTAGGTTCCCTGCGTTCCTTTGAACAATACCTGCCATCAGGGTAGATATTAGCGTAATTTTAATTTGCCCTATACCTTTCCCTTTCACTCTTTCCACTCTCTGGACCTCATCGATATCCACCTCACTAAAGTTTATCTTCATTCTGTTCTGTGTCATCTCAAGTACCTTATAAAGCAGTGTCACCTTCTCTTCTTTCACAGCTTCTTCTACTCCATATACAAAAATATTGTTCTTCCTTTTTTCCTGGGTTACATACGCTACTTCCCTCTTCAATTTCGCCACCGCCCGTCCAGCAACTGCACTTTCTTTCGCATGTTTCCATCTCCTCCTCGTTCCTCTCTACTTTTTCTTTTATCTCTTCCACTTCATTCCCTACGCACTGCCTTAAGTCCTTTAGCGCCTTCGAATGATCCCTTACCCTTTTCTGTAATTGGTCAATCGGGCACGCCTCCCTCACGACGTCTTTTATCGCCTATTTCTTCCCGCCCAAGGACGCCCACTGGACCAGGCCCTGGATTAACCTTCACATACCCTATTATAATTAGCGCTACCATCACCACGACCACCAGCATCCCTGATACCTTCCGTATATTCTCTCCCTTTCTCCTTTTACACAATTCCGTTTTCTTCTTCCTCCTGCACTGCCAACAACCTATCCTTAGTCGATAAAGCTCCAAAGTAATTCCAATCCTTCAGCACATCCGCTCACACTGCTTACTCAATCGAGACTGTGAGGTATAATAGCCTCACCTAGTTAATTGCTCTGGCTCGGTCTTAATACTCATCTTCATTTACATACAACACATCACACTACTGGTAGACGCAATAGTGAATACATCCCTACACATAGGGTTGATGTCTGGAAAGAGAATCAGCCATAAAACTGGTCTTAATCCGGATGAAGTTTCCAAGATCCAAGAAGAGAAGAAACTTAAGACGTGGGTGGGTGGGTGGGTGGGTGGAATGGTGGGTGGATGGGTGTAGGTGAAATTGCTTGCCATTCGATCAAAAGCATCGGATGTCTTTCGTGCACAATTTTCTACGTATCTCCGTAGTTTACTGTATGATGCCGGGCTGAGTGGCTCAGACGGTTGAGGCACTTGCCTTCTGACCCCAACTTGGCAGGTTCGATCCTGGCTTAGTCCGGTGGTATTTGAAGGTGTAAATATACGTCAGCTTTGTGTCGGTAGATTTACTGGCACGTAAAAATAACTTTTGCGGGACTAAATTCCGGCACCTCGGCGTCTCCAAAAACCTTCAAAAGTAGTTAGTGGTACATAAGGCAAATAAAATTATTATTACTATGTGGTGGATTGACCGGAGAAGTGAAGTAACTCAGCTTAACTGATGCCATGAATGTATTCCATTCAATGATAGGGTATGGGACGACTTTAAGACCTAAGTATATATTTTATCAATTCACGACTTTAAAACACTGCAATAGTGCGTTTGTACGAGCGTTACGAGTACTCACGTCAACTTGAAGTGGATATTCTCAGACATGAGAAAGGATGATGGCTGACAGTACAATGCGTTGCGAACGGAATCATGAAGAGTAGACACTGCTTATTTTAGGACAGACGCACCCGACTACGTTGTCCATTGCTTTAATGCAATCTTTGAGCTGTTAAAGAAACTGTGTAAACTAGTAGCTTTAAACCCCTTCCCTGATAACTGAGAATATTAGCGAACAACATTAAATGTTGCTTGAGGTTATCATGTTTTTGTTAGGTGCGAATTTTGGCGGCCGGCTCTGCGGTGTAGGGGTAGCATGCCTGCCTCCTACCCGGGGGTCCCGGGGTTTTACCTGAATCTGAGGGCTGGTTCCAGGTCCACTCAGCCTACGTGATTACAGCTGAGGAGCTATCTGACGGCGAGATTGTGTCCCCGGTCTACAAAACCAAGAATACCGGCCGTGAGGATTCGTAGTGCCGACCACATGACACCACATAATCTGAAAGGCTTCGGGCTGAGCAGCGGTCGCTTGGTAGGCCATGGCCGTTCAGAGCTGTTGCGTCATGGGTTTTTTTGCTGAATTTTGGCAATATCAACTAACAAATAACTGGTTCCGGTATTGAGATGAAATACTGTTTATACTTCGTGTGTTTGTTCTCTCTCTCTCTCTCTCTCTCTCTCTCTCTCTCTCTCTCTCTCTCTGTGCTAGCGTGAGGTGTACGCACTAAATTAATACAACATGCATACTACTTGGTCCATTCTGCACAGATACAAGATTTTTCTTAATAGAGCGAGAACACTTGATAACACCAATATATTTTCTTTAGTTAAGACACATTCTGGGGGCTACCTGACTGAGGTGTTTCACGGCTCACCCGGAAGGACGTGGGTTCGATTACCTGTGAGAAGGTGGAAAAATTGCGATGAGGTTCCCTCAGCCTATACCAAAGTGAGTAGGACCTACCAGGTCAATTCCTGGGGCAAAGATGCCTTGGTATAAAGCTAACCACTCTACTTCACGAAGTGCTGAGGTTACATATGGTTGATGCCTTTATATTTCACCCCTCAAAGGGCTTTCATGGCCTGCACGGAGAGGTTTTTTTTTTTTTTTTTTTTTTTTTTTTTTTTTTTTTTTTTTTTTTTTTTTTTGCAAGACACATCGTAGCTCACGATTTACAATTAACTGCCACCCAGTGAGAATGTCATGTTTTACTTTTGAAAATCTCCCTTGGACCAAATTGTGTCTACTCTAATGTGTTAAGTCTTGTTCATTTATGCATTTATGCTAAGTAGTAAAAACCTTTATCCGTGGATTCGATCACTCGGCGAAGCTTTAATAATATTAGTGTCAGTTCGCCTGCATGAACTGCTCTAACTAGCATTCTTTCTTCTCGGTTCGCCTACCTCATCTAACACCTACTCTACTGATGGAGACAGTTTGAAAAACAGGGCAAGGCGAATTAGAACGCGAATCTTTTCAGAGGAAGTGCTCTTTCTGAGAATAATTGCACCAAGTTCATTCTGCACAACTTTCTGGAGGGGAGAGAGATAGCGGTGGGGGATTAAAAGACACGCTTTAACTGTTTACAGTCCCCTCCAAGTCAGTATTATAATGTCACATTCTGTCCTTTTCACCTCCTCGACAGTTAAATTTTGCTGAGTCTCTGCCATATTTTAGGAATAATTTGCATATATCCGAGTCCATCCCCATGTTTTTGCTAGTGGCTTTACGTCGCACCAACACAGATAGGTCTTATGGCGACGATGGGATAGGAAAGGGCTAAGAGTTGGAAGGAAGCGGCCGTGGCCTTGATTAAAGTACAGCCCCAGCATTTGCCTGGCGTGAAGATGGGAAACCACGGACAACCATCTTCAAGGCTGTCGGCAGTGGGATTCGAACCACTGTATCCCGGATGCAAGCTTATAGCTGCGGGCCCTTAACCGCACGGCCAACTTGCACGGTTCCTTCCCTCCCTACCTATTAAACGTGTGGGATGAAATTTTTCATT
This sequence comes from Anabrus simplex, assembly GCF_040414725.1. NCBI lineage: Eukaryota > Metazoa > Arthropoda > Insecta > Orthoptera > Tettigoniidae > Anabrus > Anabrus simplex. The sequence goes on from NC_090265.1 coordinate 574,381,112, forward strand.
GTATACCTGGAGTGACTGTTGTAAGACTCGAACAACATAAATGGTTATTTACGATCACAATAAAAAGGCTATAGTTTGTTCAAAATAAAATGCATTTTCTCCAGAGCTATATTTTTTCAAAGTCAAACGAATAATTGAAATATACTTTATATGTTTTCGCGCCGAGTGCATCCCGAAAATATGTAAAGTTTATGGTAATGATGGCCAATAGAACGCCGGTAGAAACCGAACCCACATCCTTCAAATTTCACATCCCGTGTTCTCCGGATTTAGCTGCGGTAGTGTGCGTATTTCTTGTTCTGAACAAACGAGTAGCTGCACGATTCGGATCACATAGCCATCAGGCTTCATTCGGCAGCCCTGAAGATGGTTTACCGTGGTTTCCCATATACACACCAGGCAAATGCTGGGGCTGTAGCTTAATTAAGACCACGGTCGCTTTCTTCCCACTCCTAGACTTTTCCTGTCCCATCGTCGCCACGAGACTTAACTGTACCGGTGCGAAGTAAATTAAAACTGAAGGGAAAAATGTGGGGTAGTTCGCTTTTGATTTCCTCACCGAATTACAAAGTCCTTTAATGGCTGCCAGTCGTAAGAAGCGAAAGAGATATAGGCTACTAGGAGAATGAAGAGTGAGGCAATTTTCGTTCCTTCCTTCGCAGATGCAGAAGGTTGAAGGTATGGAATAGTCTGCCTGTCGTAGAACTCCAGATATGACTAAAGAAGTGTACTAGGAAACTGCAAATTGAATTAGTTACCCGTTGCTTTCCTCGCTGGATCAGGAGGTAATTACTATAATAAAAGCTTATTATAATAAAATTTTATTATAATAAAAAGCTTAAATATTAATTATTATCCAGCGAGGAAAGCAACGGGTAACTAATTCAATTTGCATTTTCCTAGTACAGTTCTTTAGTCATATCTGGAAAATCCACCAATGAATTAGAAGCAAGATAGCAGATTCTCCTTCAGAAAGGAATTATGAAGTTTTAGAGGAAGTACACTGCATTGCCGACAACGGGAGTACAAGAAGAGAGGACATGAATCGACAAGAAAAACCAGTCGGGTTTCAATGTCGATCCAACCGTACGATTTGAAACAATCTCTGAACAGCCACAAGAAGTTGGCTATGAGAAGAAAAATATGTATGAACCGATAGCAGCATATTTCAAAAGAAATACGCATTGGGAAAAGTCTCTGACTTTAATGATTGGCAGCCGTGGAACTATTCCAAGGAAATTTCTAATTTTATGCAAGTTATTTTCGATTTCTTGGCAACTAATCCAAGAAGTGGCTGTTTTCGCACTACGCAATATTCTCATTGTTAATTATTAATTAGTGAACTCGTGCTGCTCCGCAGGATTTGTTATACAGTAATGGGTCAGATAACTCGTTTTGATATGCCTGTAGTAGACATATTGCTTTGCCTGCCCTTTCCAATGCTTTTATGTACATTTAATACACGTATATAAAACTGATTCATTCGTAATGAAGTATGTAATACGTCTCTCCGTACAATGAAAATGAAAACCTACAACCTGTTTTCCCGTCATCGACCGGGTCAGGTATGTAATGAATGAATCATATATAGACTATTAGTACGATGGGGTCGCCACTCCCAAAGTGATTTATTAATGACTGTTAGATGCTATGAAATGAGAATGGAGAGTGTTGCTGGAATGAAAGATGACAGGGAAAACCGGAGTACCCGGAGAAAAAACCTGTCCCGCCTCTGCTTTGTCCAGCACAAATCTCACATGGAGTGACCGGGATTTGAACCACGGTATCCAGTAGTGACAGGCCGACGCGCTGCCGTCTGAGCCACGGAGACTCACTCTCCATACAATATTCACTGTAATTCGACCATTCAGGATTATCTGTATCTTAATATTTTGAAACGATCTTTCCCGAGATAGTGCAACATACACATATACCAGTTATGCCTTTTAGTTTATTTTTACATAACAGATGACAAAACAGCCCTACAACAGAAGGTACTCCTTCCAACCCGTCAACATTAATGTCTACTGGTCATGGGTACGTAAATGCAATGCGCAAGTATAGTTGCACGAACCACTTCTCAAGAGTTTGTCCCTGCGCTTTGTTAATGGCCATACGAAAACTAGTCGAGTTGATACCTTTCCTTACGTGCGGACGTCGACTGTTTTCTCGTCTTAGTAGCATGCAAGTTAGTAGAAACGTTCTTCCATCTGTTGAGTATATTTAGAAGGTGGGAAAGGTCAGAGAATCAAAGAGTATCTAGCAAAGAATAGTATTCTTCCATGATCAGAGGAAGTTTATACTCTCTGGCTTGACAGATAGTAATCAAACATGAATGTATACATTCACATTACTAGTGATGAAAATCAGAATAGTAATGAAAGTGTTAATCTCTTAGCAACCATCTAAGTACAGAATGTATTGCGGGCTAGGTTAAGCCTTCGCCTGCAATCATTGGAGTGGTCATTTAGTGATTTGATTTTAAGATTACTGTAAGTTGACTGAACATGGAGATCTGTCAATGTCTGATAATTCACGCGCAAGTAATTCCGAAGGGAATAAAGGGAATAAAGAACGAAGCAAATCGATTCAGTGGAACAGGTGGACGGACTGGACAAAGTTGTTTTTGGTAAATTCTTTTAAATATATAGATAATTAAGAATAAATATATTTATCAAGCAGTTTAGCACAAACAACACCGAGCTCGATATCTGCAGTCGCTTAAGTGCGGCCAGTATCCAGTATTCGGGAGATAGTGGGTTCGAGCCCCACTGTCGGCAGCCCTGAATATGTTATTCCGTGGTTTCCCATTTTCACACCATGCAAATTCTGGGGCTGTACCTTAATTAGGGTCACGGCTGCTTCCTTCCCACTCCTAGACCTTCCCTGTCCCAACGTCGCCATAAGACCTATCTGTGTCGGTGTGACGTAAAGCAACTTGTAAAAAAGAAAAAAAAAGCATAAACATTATATTACAACTCCTTCTGAAAAAAATATTCCTTACCAAATGGAAATCTCCAAAGGCAGAAAGATATTTTATTTATTTTATGTATTTATTTATTTATTTATTTATTTATTTATTTATTTATTTATTTATTTATTTATTTATTTATTTATTTATTTATTTATTCTTCCTTTCTTACGATATTTTTGGTATTCTCTTCTCTTCGTTTTATGATGAAACTGGGAAAAGAATATGTCAGGCTTTCCGTTCCTATACGCGAATAAAGTTGATAAATGGCTTTATGGAGATGAGCTGAGTTATTTATTAGTCTGGCCAAATTAATTACATGGCATCGTTATTGTCTTCTTTGTACAGTTAGAACTGTTTATAAAAACGCGAAAACATGAACATTTAAATGAGATTCAAGAACGGTAAATATTGGATACTTTAATATAATTTAATATTAAAAGTTTTTAACATTCGTTGATATGAATATTTCAGTCTTTAGGAAGGGGCTAAAAATTGCATTACACATTAATTATTTAGAACATGAGTGTTCATGTATTTCAAATTAATCTGCATTTGGGGTGGGGATGCTCTTTGCATTTCTCAGATGTGTTTGACGGAATTTTATGCGTTCAGTGCTGACAAATTGCTATGTATCTCATAGGGATCACTTCTAATGAGACAAACGTGCAGGGATAGTCAATGAGGCCTTTTTCATGCCTCATCGTTGAGGATGGTAGTTCATATTATTATTATTTATAATGATTATTATTAATTTGACGTCGTATCGACTCAGACAAGTCTTATAGTGACAATGGTATACAGTCGGTGTAGGACTTGGGAAGAAGAGACCGTGGTCTTAAAGTAAAGCCACACAGTTCTTTTTGAACCCGCTGTCTCCCAAATGTGAGCTGACAACTACATTGATCCAATCGCGTAGCTAGTTAGTCCAAAGTAATATGGGAGAGTAATTCCTTGGAGGTGATTTGTGATATCATGGACTTACCACTTGTACTCGCATAGAAATTTTCCCCGACGACTTTTCCACTTCACGTAAGTAATTTTTGGCATCCTAGCCAACAGTCTCGTAGGATTAGTGAGTATGCAAGTGTACTCTAATAACCTGTGCTGCTGTGCTATCTGCTTCGTTATATGATTTTGCAAATAGTTGGCGCTAAAATGGAGAAGATTTTAATTATTATCTACTACCTAGTCTGCTTCTTCTTCTTCCCTTCATGGGGCCTCTAAATATTAGTTCCTAATTATCGTAGACCTCTAAGACCTTTTGCTGCCATGTTTTTCCTTCATTCCCACCTAGATATACCTGCTCTTCCTTCACAAAGCTGCAGGTTGTTCCTATGGAGTCTTAGATTTTCTCTCTCTTCTCCTGGTAGTCCTAGAGTGGAGAGTCTGATTCTACCCAGCGCCTCCTATTCGAAAAATGTGTTTTCTTTTTTTTTTTTTTTTTTTTTTTTTTGCTATTGGCTTTACGTCGCACCGACACAGATATGTCTTTTGGCGACGATGGGACGGGGAAGGGCTAGGACTGGGAAGGAAGCGGCCGTGGCCTTAATTAAGGTACAGCCCCAGTATTTGCCTGGTGTGAAAATGGGAAACCACGGAAAACCATCTTCAGGGCTGCCGACAGTGGGATTCGAACCTACTATCTCCCGAATACTGGACACTGGCCGCACTTAAGCGACTGCAGCTATCGAGCTCGGTGAAATGTGTTTTCAGCTTATTCCTCTGCTTCATTGTATTTCCTACATATGCCTCTTATTACTCCAATTCTATGTAGGTGATTTTTCAGATGGCAGTGTCCTGTCAACAGTCCTACTACCCATCTTATATTTTCTCTGCTGAGTTTCAACAGTTCTTTAATATGCTTCTTGTTTAGTTCTTTTATCAGTTCCTTTGCAAACCTGCATCCTGGAGTATTTTTCCAGTTTTCCATTTGTTTCTTTTGTAACCATTTTCCTATGTAGTATCGGGCTTGTCCATAGGAAATCCCGCTTGCAGGTTCTGGGCCTACAAAAATGTGTTTCTGCACCTTTCCCGGCCAGTGTATCTGCCTTTTCATTTACTTCTATACCTACATGCCCTGGTACCCATATTATTTTGACAATGTTGTACTTTGAGAGCTTCAAGAGAAGTGAGTGGCAATACCAGACAATTCTGGATATTATCCGGGCTGCCTCTAGTGCCTTAATAGATGCTTGGCTGTCCGTAAAAATAAAAATGTTCTTATTCCTATAGTTCATTTTCAAATTTTCTTCAAGACATGTTATGATAGCTATTATTTCAGCTTGAAAGACTGTAGCGTGTCTGCCCAGGCTCATCTGGATTGATCTCTCAGGTCTTGCCTCGTTGATCCCTCCTCCTGTGCCATCCACAGTCTTTGAGCCATCAGTCCACCACACTATATCTTCCTTTTTAGTATTCCATTTGTTGATATCCCAGTCTACCTTTTTTATTATCTGGGTCTCAAACGGTTTTTCAAAGTTGTACTTTGGTATCATATGATCAGAAGGCATTTTCGTCTGTTATTACTCTGTTAATTTTCAGTGTCCTAGATTGGGTCTTTGTGAATTCCAGCATTTTGATTGTGTAATTCTAGACTGTCCTTTTATGAAACTATATAGTGATAGGAGGTCTAGTAAAGTATTCAAGGCTTCTGTCGGTGTAGATCTCATAGCCCCAGTTATGGCTATGCATGCCATTCTCTGTAGGCTATCCAATCTACTGCCGACTTTTCTTTGACTTACTTTCTGCCGCCAGATGATTACAGCATAGGCCATCAACGGTCTAATGATCATTGTGTATATCCACATTACCATTGATGGTATAAGGTCCCATGTCTTCCCAACGGCTCTTTTACATGCATACAGCAAGTTCTTGGCCCGGGTTATGCTCCTTCCTATATGTGGATTTCAGGTACTACCTAGTCTAATTTTCATCTCAAAGACTGTCTTACACTCTTTCTTATTATCTTGTATGGTAACATACCTCGTCTACCAAAAATCAAAGTCTCCTCCATACAGGCTTCATCGACCCTTTGGGGAGTGGTCCGCTATCCGTAAGCAAGTTGGACAGAGTGGTTAGTTCTATGTCTAACCCCCTGTTCCCTCAGGAGTTAACCTAGTACTTATACTTAATGTGCAATGAGTGAACCTTAGGTCCATCTATCTTTCCAGATGTGGAACTGTCATTTCTAAATTTTTTGGACTTCCTGACGACGAAATGAAACCCCACCTTGATTGACCTCCTCGGCCAGGTGGTTCCTGTCTGCCTAGCGTGCGACCCAGTATGTTATATCGGCCATTAACATGCATTGTATGTTCTCTATACAATATGTAGAATTGTATTGCTTCACTGCAATCATTGGTATATGTAATACGCAAATCACGAATCTTATATAAAGTCAACGGGAACCGAAGATACCATGTAATATTTGGGAGTAACATTTAAAGACGAAATCCTTTTAGAGCCAGAAATATCACTTAGATAAGACTTTGAAAACCTGATATCAACACAACGCTACCGATCAGAAACTAAATAACATTAAACTGTATGTATGGCCGAAACGAATATACCCCTTACGGAGGGCACAGTTGCACCAGTTACCATAGGGATTTTTGGAAGACATAGCCAAGATTATTCCAAGTTCTATTAGAGAGATGCTTTTCTTACCAGTTGACATACTGAGCAGTATGTTGTATTCAGGGAGAAATGTCAGAGGCTAAATTGAATTCGAGCTGCATGGGAAGCCATCGTCCAGCACAGTAATGACGATATAGCTTTAATAAGAGCTAATAATGCACATATAAATACAGTTAGAGTGCTGGAAGATGAGTTAAAATCCTTCTGTGATCGCGTGAACGTTCCTCCGCCATTATAAATGACGAAGTAGTCTGTGATCAAATTCTGGGAAAGACTGTGTAACAGCGAGTTTGAAACTAGGTAATCTATGCCTGGAAGAGGTAATGAGGTAGCAATGTACAGCGCGGTGCCGGAGGCCAACAAGTGGGTATCTAACAAGAGCGGGTTATCTGCTTCGGATTGGGTGACATGCTTAACGATGAATGCAAACATTACTGCAGTTCGAGCCATTCCCAGGCGGTCCGTAGGCGGCATTCCGTGCAGACATTGCTGCCCGGAGACTGAATCCTTGGCTTACGCCTCGAGACAGTGTGACCGTGGAATGCTCATTCGGAACTCACATCACTGCATTGTAAGGTCAGAAATAGATGTCCTGAGGAAGAAGGGATGGTCAGTATATGACAAAATTTCCTGTCTTGCTGTGACTGAATGAAGTCGGAGGATTGACACGATAGTGTACTCCACTAATGCAAAGCCAGGTGTAATTGTGAACTGAGTTGGGAAATTATCAGGATACAGAGTTACATAAAGAAAGGAAGAGTATTTATAAACCCACAGCAAATTTCTTCAAAGATAAATATCACTTGGAGTCAAACAAAGTCTATGGCAAAGGTGGGCACAATTCGGCTCAATGAATGGGAAGGTACAGCCCAGCAGCTGCTTCCACGGCTCGGTTATAGCTAGTGAAGGGGCACGTATCTAAACAGATTTAAACTTTTATAAGATTTATTGAGCCTAATGTGTGTCTATAATCAGTGCATTATATTATAATGAGGGAACAATATCTATGTTGTATACAAATGCCTTATCGTAAGTAAACACGTTTAATCATATTAATTTCATTAGGTTATGCGTAGGAAAGAAAATTATTTCTACAAGTGATAACTAAATACTAGTTTGACGACTGCCTCTACTTATAGAAACACCGCATGCCAACTTGAAAGCTTGTTTAGGAATACAGGATAAACAACGAACGACTAACGAACTGTACGATTGTATTGCGTAAACATGATATAATCATCCAGCTACATTGCTGCGGCATTGCTTGCGCCTTTACTCCGCATATCGCCATCTAGACTTCGCAGCACTAACTATTAGAAGTCAGCTGCTATCGGCTCTTCCCGCGCTCATGCCGTTAGCTTAAGGTGCGGGGTTATATTATTGCCCATCTGTGGTCTTTTACCGGGAACTTGAAGTGCTATACCAAGGATTTTAGGAAGATTTTAGGAAGAGATTCGGCTTACATTTCTGTCTTACACATGTAGTGATAGTGCTGAAGAAATACTGTCAAATCTTAAATCTTCATCTCAGTGCAAATACTTGAGTACGATTTTCTGTAGTTGTTATATATTTCCGTCAGCCAATATACTGAGTCCTATGGGACTACCTTTGTTGGAAAAAAAATATACGTTTTTCCGGTCCCGCTGTCTAGGGGTATCAAGCACGCCCTTTACCCGGACACACCGGGTTCGATTACCTGAACCTGACCGTTTATTAGAGGTCCACCCAGCCTACGTGAGAACAATTTTGAGAAAGTAACCGACGCACAGTGCGGCGATCATATAGGAGTAGGGGAAAAAATTCGAAATTACGTTTTCTTCACGTGTTTTGTAGTCTGCGAAGGTACTTACTGGCCAATTAGATCCAAACAAATATGTTTGCCATCGTTGAATTTTACAACTGTAAATATATATAAAATACTACCCCGTCCGAGAGTCCCGTATTAAACTTTACAAGTCACTTGCAAACATAAGTAATAATACAGAAAATATAGTGAAAATTAATCAATTATAAGACTTCAACATGTCAGATTTTTCCTCCTGTCAGTCATCACCACCACACTCTACGAAATCATAGTTGTCCACTCCTAGCCCTTTCCCATCCCATTGTCGCCAGATCTGTCCAGATATGTGCTTATCGTCCTTTTCTTTGCGTACCTCTTTACCTGTGAGGATACAGCAGGGACCGATACAATAAGCATGGGTGTCATCAGGTCTAAACATGTATTCAACATGTTTTCCGTGTATAGGGGCTGCCTGGCCGAGGCGGTAAAGGCGTACTCGGTTCGCTCGGATGGACGTGGGTTCGATTCCCCGTCAGGAAGTCGTAAAATTTAAGAAACAAGATTTCCACTTCCGGAGGTGCATATGGCCCTGAGGTTCACTGAGCCTACACCAAAAATGAGTACCAAGTTAATTCCTGGGGGCAAAGGCGGCCGGGCGTAGAGCTAACCACTCTACTCCATCACGTGCCGAGGTTAACAATGGTGGAAGCCTTTACCTTCCACTCCTCCAAGGGCCTTCATGGCCTGTACGGAGGTGACTTTGCATTTTGCTTTGCTTTTCCGTGTATTCTTTAACCCCAGTGTGGCGGAAGACTTTCCTTTTATTGCTATTTGCTTTACGTCGCACCGATACAGATAGGTCTTACGGCGACGATGGAACAGGAAAGGCCTAGGAATGGGAAGAAAGCGGCCGTGCCCTTAATTAAGGTACAGCCCCAGCATTTGCCTAGTGTGAAGGTGGGATACCACGGAAAACCATCTTCAGGGCTGCCGACATTGGGGTTTGAACCCACTATCTCCCGGATGCGAACTCACAGCTGTGCGCTGCTATCCGCACGGCCAACTCGCTCGGTGCTCTTTAGAAAACAGTCCTACGGATAACTAAAACGACTGTAATACTCTGTTCTTAGAGAACAGTCCTTGAACTCTTTACTCTGGCAGTGAAATGAAATGGCGAATGGCTTTTAGTGCCGGGAATGTCCGAGGACAAGTTCGGCTCGCCATATGCAGGTCTTTCGAATTGACACCCGTAGGCGACCTGCGCGTCGTGATGAAGGTGAAATGATGATGAAGACGACATACACCCAGCCCCCGAGGCAGCGGAGTTAAACAATTATGGTTAAAATTCCCGACCCTGCCGGGAATCGGACCCGGGATCCCTGTGACCAAAGGCCAGCACGCTAACTATTTAGCCATGGAGCCGGACACTCTGGCAGTGAGCGGTTATCAATATTGTTACGTAGCCCAGGAGCGTACACGGACGATCGAGCCGCTCTGCATGTTTAGCTAGAAGCACCAACGTAACCCTGTGAGACATCCGCCAATTTTGCTCAAGGTCACGTGCTGTAATTCATTTAATTTACGTAAACTGTTGTGCACAAGTTTATAAGCACTACAAATAGCCTTCCATAATTTCCACCTTATTTCGACCAGCATCGGTAGTTGACATCCACCCAATATGTATTGGTGTTTCATGGTACATTATCCTGAAAAATACGTAATAAAAGTCAAACATGCGGACAAATGCACACAAAGTATTGATAAAACTAAAGAGAAATGTTAGAGAAAGATATTACTGCAGAGATCTCGAGACATGTTTTGGCATTTTTAAGATATCCCTGATTTACTAGAGAAAACCTATATACCAAACGGTCGTCGTGATGGAAAGCACATACCTGTACAGACACTGCCCACTAGTAATAATAAGCCTCAGTCTTCTCTGTGGCCTCAAACACCGATGCAAACGCTGGAGGTGTTGACTGTCAAGTGGTGAGGTAACGACTTGGTTGGTCGAATAGTGTTGCTTGGAGCGCTCGCGCTGTTGACTGTTGGAGTTTCATCTGTTTGGGACGTGGGTTTTCTATCTTAGCAATCAATTGTAATTCATTCCGTGCTATGCACATTTAAGATACAATAAGTTGTTATTTTTTTAAATTTTCTCCTTTGGTCGACGCACTGTGCGACGGGGAGGTAGGGACTACGCATCACCTCGAAATCCACAGGCCTTCGGGCTGAGCACCAGTCATTTGGTAAGTTGAGGCCCATGAGACCTGTAGTACCCGTGGAGGGAAGTATTTATATATTTTCATAATATAACTGAGTTTATGTGATAGTAATATTCAATAGAGTGGTATCTTGGGAAGATTAGGGACGTTAAGTACTGGGTGAGAGCCATTTTATTATTGTTTAGTAGACGTAGAAGAGCCTCTGTCGCTCAGACGGCAGCGCGTCGGCCTCTCAAATCCCGGTCACACCATGTGAGATTTTTGCTGGACAAAGCGGAGGCGGGACAGGTTTTTCTCCGGGTACTCCGGTTTTCCCTGTCATCTTTAATTCCAGCAACACTCTCCATTCTCATTTCATAGCATCTATCAGTCATTAATAAAATCACTTTGGGAGTGGCGACCCCATCGTACTAATAGCCTATATCTGCTTCATTCATTTCATTCCTGACCCGGTCAATGACTGGAAAACAGGTTGTAGGTTTTCAGTACACCTAGAAATGACGTGCAATAAAGCAGTTGGAATGTGCCAATATCCTGTTGAATGTAACTTCATTTTGATTTAATATGACTTGAGTTTGTTGGCTTCGTAATTTGCCTGACTGGTTGATAATTAGTTGAAAGGAGGTCGAGCTTTCCAGTGTCGACTTAGTTAAATGCCACTTAAAAGCTTTTCAGTGTGTCGAACTCTGTGGATCAGCGGTAGAGTGTCGGCCTCCGGATCCCAAGATAGCGCGTTCAAACCCGGCAGAGGTAGTCGGATTTTTGAAGGGCGGAAAAAAGTCCATTCGACACTCCATGTCGTACGATGTCGGCATGTAAAAGATCTCTGGTGACACATATGGTGTTTTCCCGACAAAATTAATTAAATCTCAGCCATAGACGCCCAAGAGAGTTTCGGTTTACGCGGTCTGCCATCTAGTGGGCTTAGAGTAAAACGGAACGTCGAAATTGACGAGCAGACAGCCAAATGGCATCAAATTGAAATTTCTGCACACGGTAGCTGAGGCAATACGATTATTATTATTATTATTATTATTATTATTATTATTATTATTATTATTATTATTATTATTAACATAAATATTACACTATAACATACCTGTAAAAGAACACAATGTTAAACAAGGAATACATTGCCACTAAACAAAGAATGACATGTTTCGTTCTGGAAATCATCAGATTCTATCAAATCACACTCAAATATCTAGAATATTTATGTTTGTTTCTGTTTAATACTTAGGAGATTGAAATCTGGAACTTATCATCATGATGTCGTGCTTTGTCTCTACTCCAGCAGGGCTTTTGGAAAAACCGTTGCTTTGTAACTGCCATGAGTACAGATGGTTGCAGTCCGTTGACCTACTTTCGCCACGTCAAGCCCTTTTTTTGGATACGTCAGTGACATGCTGTGCTTTATTTTCATGTTTAGCGCTTCCATCATTATTCCCGTGATTGTTATTCTCGTATTTCAATTTCTTTTTGTAAAATATGAAAGGGTTCTTAATATGCATCAAATTGGCTTCCAGTTATACCGGTAATTTTCATTATTTCATTTTTGTTTACTTCGACTCTTTTGCAACAGTACATTTGAGTTCATTTAGATTAATCTACCATTGTCATTGTTATCGTAATTTGAATTATTTTGGAAAAACTAAGGGATAATCTAACGAGCATCTTAAACGGGTTGGTAATGTTTCCTTTAATTCATCGTTAAGTAATTTACGTTTCCGTGAATGGCTTTCGTGGAACTATATTAGCTTTAAAAATATTCATTTATTACGATTTTACTTTCGGGATAGTCTTCTTTCTAAGCAAAATATCCTGTTGTTCGAGAAAATAGACTTTTTCGCGGTACTACATTACTAGGGGCTACCTGGCCGAGGCGGTAAAGGCGTGCCCGGTTCGCCTCGAAGGACGTGGGTTCGAATCCCCGTCAGGAAGTCGTAAAATTTAAGAAACGAGATTTCCGCTTTCGTAGGTGCATATGGCCCTGAGGTTAACTCAGCCTACACCAAAAATGATTACCAGGTTAATTCCTGGGGGCAAAGGCGGCGGGGCGTAGAGCTAACCACTCTACCCCATTACGTGCCGAGGAAGCCTTTACCTTCCCCTCCTCCAAGGGCCTTCATGGCCTGTACGGAGGTGACTTTGCTTTTACTGCATTACTACGAAACTAAACTAGTTATCATCTCATTGGTCAGTTCGAATAAGAGCTGGAGAGGATGTTGATTGATTCGTGCTGTTTAAATGATTCTTGCTGCGTGTTGTTTGCTATACTGACCATGTCACCAGGAAACCGACTAGAGATTGTTACTCAAACGTATCAGATTATTTTATTCGAAATATGGCATCAAGGGTAGACTGTAGCGTCGACAGTTTTTTCGTCTCTATTCTCAAGAATGTATTTAGCGTTTTCTATTTGAGCTTAATGCAGCAATCTTTCCATTTTTGTCATGTGGTTCTAATAAGAAGTTTAAAGCGTGCGGCTGCCACCAGAGTCGCGCGACTCCCCTCGCCCATCATTTAGCGCCTAATTTACGACCCGCCTTCTCTCAATGTGTGCTCCTTAATTTACTCCACCGCCATCTAGATTGCGGTCTACTAAGTGTCGATTATAAGGGTGGCGTGGCTTCATTTTCGACCTTAATAATAGGAGACAGGTATTATAAAGGGTTTGATAACATGCTTAAATTGCCTGTATTAACGTCAAATTTTAAGGTCTAATTGTGACGTCTAATGGTTAACAGATACTTCCCATTATTAAGTTCAGGTTATGTGAGGTCATGGAAGGAACATCTTCTGAAAGACTGTTCCTTAATATATATAAGAATTATACAAGAATGTAGGAACAGCCCAGGATTTAACTTTCATGAACTGTGTAATGAGTGCAATAATATATCTCGGCTCGAAATTATCAACTTGTCATCTTACAGTAAGAGCATAAATCTTAATGTCGTCAATTTTATATACAATGTAATATTTAGGACTTCGTGAAAGAATATATCAACGGTTACGAAATACATTTAACACTATCCTGTAAGTTTATTTTTGTAAGGCGAAATAATAACAGATATATATGGATAGAGGCGGCGAAGCTAGGGTTCTGGGCACTTTCCTTCGTACCATTTCTGTACACAGCTGAAGGATTTCTTTACTATCACGTGGATAATACGTATTTGTTACAATACTTTATAATCTTCGGCTATCCAGAACAGAAACCAAAGTTATGGCGTTGCAAGGGAAATATCCTATCAGAGCGAAGATAGTAATTGACAATCAACCAGTATAACAAGTCACAAATTTTAAGTACCTTGGTTGTGAAATATCTTTTAATGATGATGACGAGGTGAAGAAGAAGCTTCATCGATTTCAATATATGTGTGGGACAATTTTACGAACACTGAAAGGGAAGGTAAGAGAAGATACTCAACTTAAATTCTATAAGACTATGGCTGTACCAACTTTGTTATATGGAAGGGAGACATGGGTGGATAAAACAAGCTATAGGAATAAAATACTATCATCTGAAATGAGATTCTTAAGATCAGTGAAAGGATACTCCCAAAAATATAAAATACGAAATGAAGAGATAAGACAACAATTAAATATATTCTCAATGAATGAAAGAATATTCCAAAACAGTATAAATTGGAAAAACCACGTTCTGAGGATGGATAACGACAGAATCCCAAAACTTGCCCTGGAATACCATCCTACGGGAAGGAGAGATATTGGTCGTCCTATGAAGAGATGGAATGAAATCTGAGGTCGGAACAGGCTATTAGCCTAATCCATGAAGAGGAAGTAAGTAAGTAAGTAAGTGCTTTATTAGAACCTCGAATTGAGTTTGAAATTATTTCCATTTCAGATATGGATTTCCTTTTATAAATTTTCCTATTAAAATGATATTGGCTTTACGTCCCAGTAACTACTTTTACGGTTTTTGGAGATGCCGAGGTGCCGGAATTTTGTCCCGCAGGAGTACTTTTAAGTGCCAGTAAATCTACCGACACGAGTGTGACGTATTTGAGCACCTTCAAGTAGGCCTACCACCGGATTGATCTAGGATCGAATCTGCCAAATTGCGGTCAGAAGACCAGCGCCTCAACCGTCTTAGCCACTCAGCCCGGCATATAATTTTTCCTCCTCACAAATCGGATTTGTTTTAGTCCACTCCTGTTCTATTCCGTCATGATCATTGCTGTGCTGCCCTAAGCTAATATTATTACCTGATAATTCATGGTCTTCGAAATTTCTTCCGTGTCCAATTCTTCTGGATTGTTACTTGCATTCGGTCTCTTGATAGAGATGTGGTAGTGTATTCGTTACTTATCAAAAGAGATAACTCGAAGCATTTGTCTCGTGTAGTTCATCAGGGACTGACGACTAGAGGTTTCAGGAATTACAGTTGAGGAGTAATTCTTCAGCTGGTTTTGTTTCCTTAGTAACCATTGACTTCGAGGTAGACCATTCACGTAGGCTTTTTTCTATCTGCTCCTCTTGACTTTTCTATTTTTCGAGCCTACAAATCCTTATTCTTAGAATGTAAATTACTCGTATTTTATTTTCAACATTACTTTTTAATCGAACCTGTGCTCATCCTTACTGGTAGCTGAAACCTTAAGTCCTGAATGTTAAAATCGAACACCAGTGTAAAGTTTTCCGTTTCGTTCAGTTTATCTACCAAAATAACCTTAGTAAAGTTTTCTTGGCACCATATTAGTTTCTTCACCGCGTCGTGGAGAGGTGATCGATGGTGTAACTTCCGCAAGACCAATACAGCTCTCACGGTGGTAACGTCGGTTACGTGCCCAGAAGCGACCGTGGCGGATGCGACCATGCCAAAATCGTACCGAATGCGACCAATTGTTTTCTTAGAGGGCTTCTACCTTGACTTCCGAGTCCCTGGTGTAGCGTAATTAGTTCCTGAAACAATATTTAGATGTGGTCAGCCGGAGCCCCATATTAGACTAGAGATAAGTTCTCTGTTTCCTGCTTTTACCGCGAGGAGGTTTGAGGTTGAGCTACACCTTCAACAGTTTCATATTTTATAAGAAATTTGGTATCAATAGTAACCTTTTGGCTGTCCGGCCCCGTGGTGTAGGGGGCTACGCGTCCGTCTGTCACCCGGCGGCCCCGGGTTCTATTCCCGGCCGAGTCAGGGTTTTTAATTGTAATTATTAATATCCCTGGCCTGGGGACTGGGTGTTTGTGACGTCTTTAATCTTCCTTTCCTCACACACAACATAGCATCGCCATTCGAGTTACACGCAGTTTCATACAATATGGTGCCAGTAGGGGCAAAAGATCCACATGGGTCGACGCCCCGAACAAATAACATTAAAAAGCATTCCAGTTATCATGCATTCTTAAGTGATTTTGTGAAAATATATTCTTAACACGACGTTAGTTTCATCAAATAGAATTATTATAGTCTGGTAGAAATGAAAAATTTAATAATATAAACGTTATCTGGATTCCTGAAATCTGTTCGCGATAATTGTCTGGTACTAAGAGTGTAAAATAGATTTCTTGATCCGATATGTCAAAAACGTTCATTGACCAGGGAAGGGAGTGGTTCTAACTCTCTCACTGTTTTCCGACCAACCCAGTAAGTACAGCAAAACAACGACCAGCCACTACAAACTCACATGTTAATCCTACCACTTTCCAATATGTACTGCATACATTACATTTAAACGCGGTATTGTAATTGGCTCCGATCGATTTAATGAGGTCCTATAATGGAATATTGCAGAGTCATTTGCGGTGAAAGAGGAGGGGAATAAACGAATGAGATGACTTCATACAGTTTCAGTTGTCGGATGACACGGTTTTCTCTCCCCTATGTTCATTTATTTTCATCATTACCGAGAACGTCGTTATTTGTAAGCGTTATGATGGCTACATCATGCCCATACAAAATAATTGCTACTGTCAAAGACTAGTCGGTAATGCCCTGTCCTAGAACTAAACATAATGTGCACGTTTTAGTCATGTTTGACACAATGGCAATGGAGATTGATGCCATAAGATTAATATTCATTAACATAGATAGCACTTGAAAAATACCACGGATATTGGGTCAGCCCTGACAACATTTATTATAAGTTCTAGAGTCCGGATTATTAGGTACTGATAGGTTAGAATGCAAACTTACTTAAGGCAGTAACAAGTGTACCCTA
The DNA here is from genome assembly GCF_040414725.1 of Anabrus simplex. NCBI lineage: Eukaryota > Metazoa > Arthropoda > Insecta > Orthoptera > Tettigoniidae > Anabrus > Anabrus simplex. The sequence goes on from NC_090265.1 coordinate 574,397,915, forward strand.
CACTGTACAACGGTTATGCTATGAGATTTACATAGATATTAGGGGTACAGCCTATAGAACGCCTTGAATTTATGCTACTACTCGTACATTATGGTACATCGGGTTGCATGACACTTCCTACAAACCAAATAACTTTGCAATCTAACCTATTACCACCTACAAATCCTAGGTATAATTTTTATAACATTCGTTATTTTACACAATTATTATTCGTACATGTTTCGAGAGCTTGGCCACTCTATTCATTAGCGAAATCGACATTATAAAACAAAATTCCTCATATTTTAGGATCTAATAGCCCAACTTACACTAAAAACACAAAGAGTTAAAATCGTAAAAAAATCGTGAAAATTATTTAACACACACAAACACTAAAAAGATTCCTCAATAATGCATATCTAAATAGCATTTTTAAATTGATTAATTCTGACACCAATACATGTTTGCCAAAGTACACAGAATAGCTCAAAAGTTACTTGGAAAGATAATTGAATTATTAGTTTTTTAAAAAGAAATATCAATGTACTAAAAAATATGAACATTGTTATGCTGCCGAGAGGAAATTCAATAACTTACTATGTTTCCATACAAATGGTTCCGGATTATTGCTAGTGAGAATGTTATAGCCGTGGTAACAAGTTTATCTTGAATATTTCTGTCCAGTCTGTACGACTACAGCCATTCGACAACATTTCTGGGGATGGTGCCTCAAGCACTCAAAAGCAGTTCTCTTAGTTGAATGTTCCTGACTTAGTAGTCTCCCTGGAAGTAGGGTATTGTTGGTGCATATATTATATCCTGTTTTTCTTTATCTACGTCATATGGCTGGGAAAGAGAGTTTTCAAACCTTATCGTAGGGTCAATGATTTCTGCTCTGTTTTTTCTCCGATTAATTGCAACTGTATGTCAATAGGACGGTTACTTGCACCTTCTGCTACACAGTGAACTTCTTCATGATCTTCACGGCTTTTCTTCTTTGAGACCGCTCGCTGATAAAGATCTCACTACATTAAGGCGCTGGCGCTGGAAGCACTTTAAAAATTCGTATTAAAATCTTAGTTGATCTATTAGATTAACTAAAAATAAAACAATTCACATTGGTCTTGCTTGCTGTTGAAAATCCATCTTAAAGGATCATATCCTCCACTAAGGTATGGGCTTAGAACCTCATAAGACCTGTTTAGAAAAACTTTCCCATTGAACTGTAGCTTAGTTAAACACACTTGTCCTATGATGGTGCTGGTCGAAAAGCAAACAGAGCGGATCAAACAATACCGCCGTCCATTGAAATGAGTGCCTGGTAGAGTTCAACCACCCGTCTTAATTTTTATTATCCTAGTCAATAAGGACCAATGAAAGACCAAAAATTGTCGTATTTATTGATACAGATAGCACTTGTAAGCCTCACCTGAATTTCCAGTACACATTCACCTTGGCAGAGAATGCGGTTCTTCGCTCTGCTATCTAAGTTACTGCTATCTGATGAATTAAACTCAATTATTACTTCCAGATATTTAAAATGAATACGACGTTTGATTTTGGAAGTGTGGCTGGAGAGTTAATTTCGTAAAAGCACTGTATTTCTACTACCTGTATATCGTTATTATTATTATTATTATTATTATTATTATTATTATTATTATTAATATTATTGTTATTATTCCGACGGGAGAGGGCATGATTAACCTAGTGGTTTAGCTGCTGGCTTCCCACTCCGATGGCTGAGGTTCGAATCCCGGTAGAGCCTAGGTGGCTCTGCTGACACTACAAATAACTGGAAGTAGCTGAAGAAAGTTTTATTTTTATTCAGACGGATTAAACAGTCACAATTTCTGGACTGGCTTGGCAGTAGCACCATACATTAATATAGTGTAACGATAATTAATTATGAGATTGAGAATAGTTATAAATACACAACTGGTCTAGGCCATATTCATTTTTATACAATTATCTCTGGTGCATCACTGGATCTTCATGATGGTAAGACGTCTAATATACGCGAGCAGTGATGAGCAAAAGGGCAAAATATGCTCTAAAACATTAACATCTTTACTACTAGGTGAATTACTTAGAACCTGTATGGCTTTACTAAAAAGGTGTGGGGGAAAATGCTGACTCAGCTCCCACTGTTTTAGAACATACTTTGCCCTTTTACTATGGTGGGGGGCAAGACGTTTCCTGCCCCCTCCCAAAATTATCTTATGGGCAGAGTCCCATTTCCCCCCCAAGTGATCTCAGGGGGTTTGAGTTCCATTCCCTCTCACCCCCCCACCCCCCTCACCCAGACTCCTCCTAGATGTTGTGCCCGTTGCATTTTCGGACGTGTTCCGAAATGGCGCCTAGGAAAGGTATAGACCACTCAAACTAAAGAGAGTATACAACGAAGCCTTAACATTTAGATTCCATAGGAGGCTATGACTAACTTGGAACGACTACATTTCAAAGGCGGTGCAGAATGAGCAAGGTCAAGCGAATTGTTTTAAAAACCAAGTAAAATAGAATAGATTGTTGAAGAAAAACTCGAGAAGACAAGAAGTGAATTGCTGTTGCTCTGTAGAAATAAGGAGATTGTCAAGATAGTGGCAGTAACCCTGAAGGAAAACTATCATAATTTAGAAGATGACGGCAAATCAACCTGTAAAAACGCTGTCGAGGATATAAAATACAGCGAGATATTGTAACCGTACAACAGGGTTACAGATTCCATTCAGTATTTATTATTATTATTATTATTATCATTATTATTATTATCATTATCATCATTATTATTATTATTATTATTATTATTATTAACCCGATTCATTAGATTTTATATATTCTGTTTCTCATCATTTAGACTGTAATAATTAGGTATCGCGTATATTATTGTATTTAATCATAGGTTAAGTGAATATGTTTGTAATTATTCTGTATTGTATTAAGTGAGATTTGTTGGTTTCATATTGTCATGCTGTGGCTTGTAACTTTGGCTAGATGAGCTGGCATAGTATTTTGCAATCGAGGCTATGTTTAACTGGGAATGTTGTGTACAAGGAGATTTCCCGGTGACGCATTCGGTATAGTCATTCTTGGTCCGCTTGGGTACGCTTAGACAGCGCGTGACTGATGACATCAGTGCGTGGACACGTGATTGCGACCAAGTGTCAGTATTCGCCAGCTACTGTATGTGGAAGTGGAAGGGATGAACAGTGAGTGGGGAGATGAGTCGTCATCGCGAGGTGATATAAGTCGAGGCAACGGTAGTGAGAGAGGCAGATGATATCAATCAGTTGATAGTACTCAGTTCATAAGCAGTTGATATCGTGCAGATCATATGTTACAGTCAGAGGTATCAAATGGAAGAAGTGGTCTTAGTGTGATGGTAAGAGCTAAGAGTTGTGTTTTCAAGAGGTCCGGTAATAATCGAGGAGGTCTACAAGTGGTGGTTGTATCCGAGCAGAGACGGGTACTATGCTGATAAAGAAACATCATCTTCTTGTGAGGATGGACTTCACAAGATGTTTCAATAATATTTTCCAATTATTTAAAATATATTGAGTGGACGTAATTACATTGGAGCTCCCTACACGCGTACATGGTATGTAGGCCAACTCCTTGTTATATAAGAAGATTACAACAGACGGCTCCCGACTTCAGCTCACAGGTTTTCCCAAGAATTTCAAGTTCAACAGCGGTGTATGCAGACAACAGGTAATTAAAGCATCAGACATGTTATGCATTCATAACATGAAGAAGAGTGTAATCGACGGCGATATCACATCTCACTTCAAGTTCATGCCAATAGCTTCTTTGTTTAGATTAAATTTTCCTTTTCTTTGTACCGCAAATCTCACGATATATTTCTTTTGTTAAAAGACGTAAATGATTGTTCATTGTGACGTAAATTTAGTCATAAACTCAGTTTTATTTTTAATTATAATTAAGTGATTCCAGTTCCATGTACAATCCTCAATTGTGGAAATGCAACAGTAATTTAATATTGTCCTGATCCATATCCCTGTATATTGCCAGATATGTGAGTTTATCACCTCACGCCTTGAGATAATTGATATAAGAGGTATGCTCTACCGAATTTTGTTGTTTTTCTTAAAAAAGCAACTGGCGCTCAAACAAATGTTATGTATATTGTGTGAAGGAGATGTAAGTATAAGAGTAGTGGTTGGAGTAGCCACAATATACGAGAATTTATTTACTGTAAATACGTATACTGATAGACCCGAGGCGCAAGATCAGTGGTACTTCGGAAAACATAAATTGGAAGCCGCAAGAAGAGGAAAGGATAGGAGAGAATTACTCCATTAAAAGGAAAGTCAAGGAAGGAGTAATATTTTTGAAAATAGATAATCTAAATTTGAAGATTTTCGCAAGACAAGGCGAAAATATCTTACGCGGACTTAGAGAATTCGTCGATTATAACGCAAAAGAAGACTAAAAGAATAGCTTAAAAGAAATAATATTCTAACAAGAATCTAAAATGAATATTTACTTGTCGGAAATATTTGATTTTATTGGCAGTTATTCCAAGAAGATGATGATCTGCTAAGCATCGAGATGGACCAACCTGGAGGGAGATATCATCCGAACAGCTGAACCTACCCAAGATGAGAGGAGGAATTCGCCCAGCTGAACCTACCCGAGGTGAGATGAGGAGTCCAGCCGAGCCTCCAACCATGGCCAATGAACCAGCGATGTGACGAGCAGAAGGAGAGCAACTGACGGCTGATATGATGAAAGACGAGCTAAGTGCTTATAATAAGTAATATAATTCTTAATTTATTTAGGAATATGCGTTAGAATAGAATATTCTATGTGTACCCGATGCATTTACTGGACGTATTACAAAATGGCGCCTACGGAAGATAGAGGCCGGCCAAGGCAAAGAAATGTGTAGTAGGATATCGATACTTATATATGTCAGAAGGCCATGACTAACTTAAACCTACCACTATGAAGGCGGTGTACAATGGTGTAGAATCGATAGAATTGTTTTTAAAAAATAAGAAGGGTCAATCGGATTATTATAAAAACTGACTTAAAAAATTGACCTTGTAAGGATAAGACTTCCTGAACATCGCTCTAAAAAATAAGCAAGATTTGCAGTATCTAACGAGAATTTTAAGCTCAGAGGTCGGTAATATTGAAGAAAACGAAGAGATAAACGTTGAAATACAGTAAAGAAGAAATAAAATCCAGAAATTTCGAAAAGGTCGTCAAAATACTTAGACGCAAAATGGTTCGGAAACAAGAAGTTGATTGAGTCGCGAGAGCTTGAAATTGAGCTATATTAAGTGGAAATAATAGCAACGATAGCCTAAATAAAGAGGCAATCATTATAAATATATATATATATATACTTCGCAGAACCATGATGAATTCATATTTTCCAGTATCGATGGATATTGTCTACTGTGTTCCTGAACAGATAATGGCTTGCTAAATCGGCATAGACCAACCTGGAGGGAGATGTCATCCTGGCAGTTAAAACCACCCGACCCGTGTGGAGGAGGTCACTCTACCCGAGAGACCAGTGATGGAGAACCTGCCCAGTTCTCAATCCAAGGCCTGTGACCAGACCGAAGAGCAACTAAGGCCCGAGATATTGAATGGCGAGCTAAGTAATAGTATTAAGTAGTATAATTTCTTATGTAGAGTATTACCAGTATATGCAATAGATCTGAATAGCCTAAACGTGAGATAATTAAGTGTGCAGTGAATACAAGAAAGTGCAGTGTGAAATAGTTAAGACGATATCTCGTGACAGATTGGTAACGTATTTACTATATCATCTTATCCAAGGAAGTAAGAATACGATTTAAAAGTGTGACGTAGTGTAACATATGTTTCATAGAATCCCGGTTAGTTAGAAAGATCCATGAATGATGTAATACCAGTCAAACCCAGTTTACGTCACAGAGGGACGCATGTTTGAATTGGTTAAGTTAAATTACCATACTCTTTGCTGTGTTATTATATTGAAAAAAAGATACTGAATTTGGGGTTATATGTTAAATTGTATGACAAAATGCGTTTTGAGGAACGAAGTCTGCGCTATTGGAGTGATACGTATCGTTGTGTTTAATTAATATTGGAGGTTAAACGCGATAATTATAGATGTTAAATGAATTAAATATGGCTTGAAACGAAGGTTAGTAATGAAATAATAAGTATATATGATACTTTAAATGTATTATTGCGCAGATTAACAGGAAGTAAAACGTGTATATATATATATATATATATATATATATATATATATATATATATATATATATATAATGTGCGATATAGGAGCACAAGTAAAGCGACTACGGAATATAAGTATGCCCCAGGGAGGAAATATAGCAAGGTATGGACAATAAAATTACGCATATTTTAATGAAGTGTGAAAGTGGTTTGACTATTATAACAACCGGTGATGGGTATATGAATGCATGACTGTGTCGTATTCTGAATGAATGTTAATGGCGTGGAAGATCAAACTAGGATGTAACTAGTATGGTAATGTAGTGTTGAAATATCTTAATGTAGGCACTTGCACATCCATATATGAAAAAATACTTATTGGCTACGTGCATATTGAACTGGAATACGTTACATAAGAAATTACATAGCTAGAGTAGGGAAATTATTTGAGATTTACGTAGGATATCATCGATGCTTTATTAATCTGAAATATTATTAGAGCGAATATTTAGCTAGGAGCCATACTTAAGTGGCAATTGGACCGAGAAGCTTAGTGCGTCATTCAATATTTCATTTTCTTCACTGTAGTCTGCACCAACGAACTCAGATAATTTTCAATGTAACTTAGGTCACTGATATTAGTATTCAGAACACTTTTATTCATATTCAGTTCATTTCCACGATAATTTGAACAATGTAATGATTGTTTTTTTATGAGGGTGTATAATTAACACCGTGAGTGATGGAATAATTTACTGATATACCGAATTTTGACCATGATCAGAAGACTATGATATACTATATACTTAAATGACTGGATGTAAATTTTAATAGGAAGATGAAACAAAGCAACAATTCATTTCAGGAATACGCGACCCAGAATGTTAAGATATGAAAACTTAGATTAGGAATAAGCCAGCGCTGACTTAGAATATTTGATTTAGGAATTAGAATATTTATTTATTAGGTTGACAATTGGAAGATCATGAGCAATATTTGACATTAACCATTTCTTTCGCAAGTCTTGATAATTTAATAAATGTGTTTCTTGATTGATTTTTTTATAGAATGGAATGAGTTTTCATTTGTAATGGTAGTCTGTAGTTATAGTTAGTGAGTAAGGTTCTCGTTATGCAGATGTGTTTGTCGAAAGGTTGACTGAAGTTTGCGTACGCGAAATCCACTACTGAGCGTTGAATTACGTAATGCTGGACCGCATATGGTGTCATTATTTTCTCTTTGAACGCACGTTAAACCAAACCATAGAAAAATTAACCATTTTTCTGGAGGCATGAATACCCTGAGATATGTAACTGACTAGTTGGGAAAAATACTGTGGTCACCCTGACCCGTAGGGTGCATATGTGTGAAATATTTAAGTGTGCAACTGAAACAGTGAAGTGAAGTGCGTTACATTTAAGCTGCTAATGCTATATTAAGTCAATGTAGTATTAGATAGATATCTCGTAAAGTATGACTATGTTTGAACAGGTGATTCAACGAGGTAGTTGAGAGTTCAAGTAAGAAGAAAAGTAATATAACAGCTGATTGCAAAGATTGTCATATGATGAATAATATCTATGAATCTCGCGAAGCCATTCATTCAAAGATTACGTCACAGGTGGATCGCGCTTGAGAAGTGATAGAATCGAGTTATTCCTTGTAAAGTATTGTTAAATGCACAAATACGGTATTTGTGGTTATGTATCGTAATTTTTGGAAGAGAATTGATCAATGTAAAGGAGTATTTACGTACAGAAGAATATTATGTCTCAGTAGTTACAAATAATATGAAGAAGGTTATGAGTGATGAGAATAGATATTGAGAAAGTTGAGGTGGAATTAATTGAAATTTGTATGAGTTATATGAGTTGATTTGAGTATGATAATTTGTGTCATGGTAATTATGAGACATAGTTATGGATGATAGACGTTAAATGTGAATGGTATTGAATCAGTTAGACGATGCCAGTACTGGAAAAGAAATACACCGCGGGAGTAACTTGAAATAAGGTATGGATGGTGAATATTCGTATATAGTTGAGATTTGAGAGGTGATGTAGTAAAAAATACAGCTGTGAATATAAAGATATGAGCTTTGTGACGTATTCTCAAAATAGATGAAATGTGAGGTAGGGAAGACGATATATATAGTGGAGCCGACGTATAAACATAGTACCGAGATATCATACCGCAGATACTTTTTGAATTACTTGCACACATGATATATTTTAGAAAAACTTAACGGATGAATGCATATCGAGCCGAATTGCAATGAATTAATAATTATGTAGATAGAATAGGGATATAGATTATTTTATATTTTGAGTATTGTTTTATAATTCATGCTGAATTTTAAATAAGAAGATAGTAGATTAGGAGCCGTGATTTAAGAGGCAGTAGGTATAGAAACTTTAGCACGTCAGTCGTCATAATACAGTTCTTCAGATTGATATTCTACATTAACGAATTTAGATTTCATGACTTAAAGGTGTATAAATTATGAGGAGGAATTCCAAATTTTCCTAATGCTAATGTAATTGTGTCACATTGATGCATGTGAATGACTAATTTAATTTTTCAAGGATGAATATGGATAATTTGATTTCATTTAAGAAATATTGAATTCGTAATATCATGCTATTTTATTAATAAGCCAACGGTGACTTAAATATTGAATTTCACGGATTATTATTTATTTAAAACAACGATTGTGGAAGTTCATAATGATACTAGTTCTCATTTCTTTGAGTGTTTCTTAGTTAATAAATATGTTTGTTCATTATTTTATAATTTAGTGAGTGATAATTTATAATAGTAGTTAGTAGATTGACTTAGTTTGTAAGGTGATTTTCATGTGATTTGCGTGAATAAATTGCGGTCGGTGATGAATTTACAATTTCATGCGGTAACATGGAGACGTTCATCGGTGATCATCGCGTACGGTCGCTACGTCTTTCTCGGAATTCACGTAAAGCCTAACCTACAAGAAAAATTAAATATTTTTCTTACTTGATGAGATACCCTGAGATTACATCTGACTGTCGGGAATTGATAGCTGTGTCGGACCTGGACGCGGGAAGGGCTCAATGTTAAGTCCCCTTAATACTCGGAGTCTGGTAGTCTTTCGGAGGTTTCTAAGGCATTAAATTTGGAAAAGGTGGGCGATGGTTTTATATAAAGAAATTAGATTAGAAAGCCGGCATTCCTTCAGAGAACTATATTTCCCAATTGAGAATGTTCAGGTGGTACATCTAGTGGCTATTCACATTTATTATCATGAAATGTATAATATACAGTAATGCGACATTTATTAAGAAAATATATTTTTGAAACAAGTTCTTTTTTTTTACTTCTGATTACTCTGATAGCTTCGTACATAAAACATTCCTTAAAAATATTTACTGTGTTTATGAATCAAGTCCTATTTTTCTGTTTACTTGTGAATATTATTAAAAACTCCATACATAAGAGTCGTATTTGAGAAACAAGCTTTAATATTGTTCTGTTTTCTCTGTTTGTTTGTGAATATTGTTATTAAATATGAATGTTTGCATTAATAGTTGTTCCTCATTACACATGCCTGTGTTCATGTTAATCATGCCTTCAATAATTACCCGAACTCATATCTAAGAACTTCCTCCCAATGTGGCAGGTATTCATGAGAACAGCGTTTTGAAATTCTATATAAGTGGACGGATGTAGAATGAATGTGTCTAAGAACCGTGCATTGTCTTGCAAACGACACTAGTACATAATAAAACTATTGCAAGAGTGGTTGTAGTGTTAAGTTTCTACAAGCATTGTATTTCTACTGCCAGTTGAGATCTGTTTGTTACAATTATTATTGGAACAGTTTGGGTAGACAATTTCTATGAGAAATGGTGTCTTTATAGCCTTATTAACAAAGACGGCATCTGGTCTTTTATTGCTGATGCTTCCATGTGTTACCACATATCTGCACCAAAACAGTTTCAAGAATTGCTTCTGTTATGTATTTCCAATAACTAGAAGCTGATAATCGTACCGATGTTTATAGTCTGAATTCTCTAGAAGTAGGCAACATGATGGACTACTCTTCTTTTTCATTTGTTATAGAAGCAACTTGCAGCAGTTAGTTAACGGAATAATTGAATTCTCCGAGATACATTTCTGGCAGTTACGTGTTGCTTCTAGTTATTCTTATTGTTGTATTTGTTGATCTTCTTCTTCTCTTGAATTCTTAATTGTATTCATGAGCACAAACATCCATTCATTTGTTCAGTGTGCTAACATCAGTGGGTTAGTTTCTTCCTAAAGGCATTAATATTTTAATAAATTGGAAGACATGTCTTTATAATGTAATCCTTAATTTATGTAAGTGAAGATAAAGTCAATTTAATCTTTTCTAATGAACTTTCACCATATAAGTGTATGCAGAACATACACATTTTTAAGTGGTTATCCGCTTTTCCATTATGATTTGGAGGCACCTTTTGTGCAGATTTTGGTAGCTTTGCCCCTGGCTTCTCTGGGTTCAATGTACGGCTCAGAGGGACTGAAATAGGCACAATCAGTTTAAAACTTAGATTAACAGAATAGTGGGCTTACATGTAATAGTCATCCATCATGGAAATGGTTTTATGTCTCTCTCTTAATTCTCAATCCTAAGATTGGTTGGCTGCAATTCGTCTTCTCCACCCATCTCTGTAATCCGCTAATCTCTTCATTTCCGCATATGAGCCTGCTCCTACGTCATCTCTGATCTGTCTTGCATATTGCAGTCTAGGTCTTCCTCTTTTACCTTGAATCATTCCTTCCATGACATTAACTATGATATCATTGTGTCTATAGAGATGGCCAATTAATTGGTCTCTTTCTTTCTTTCTTATTGTTGCTTTATGTAGTTTTTCCAAAATTGGTGAATACCAGAATGGCACCTTTATAATTGACATAGGCAGCTTCAGTCCCATTCCTAGTCCCGGTTAACACACACATAAGTATAGACACCATATCAGCACAGGTTACAAACAAAGTAAGTACAGATGGTCAAAGCGTCCCGAGCCCTCGCATGAGGGCACACTTACAGCCTTCCGCGGAACTATCGACGACGTTCTGACAGCTTCAACAATGGCTATTCAGTGGCTACAACATCTGGGCATTGTAGTTTAGTTCACATTATTTTTATTTGACTTAATTTAGTTACATTTTGCATCATTTCTGTGTTTTTATATGTTTGTATTTTTTCTTTCTATTTTTCTGTCTTGCACATATCTCTCTTGATTTCTACTTTGTGTTTTATCGTGACTTTTTATATTTATTCTGTTTTGTAAATTATTCGTTGTATTTCACAATGTTATTCTTACTTAATTTGTGCCGAGCCTAACGTGTATCGTAAGCTAAGTAAGTAAGTAAGTAAATAATAAATAAATAAATAAAAGGTAAAAAAAATACATAGATAAATATATCTAAATCCACTGTGTATTTAAGAATAACATGATATGTCGTACTTATTACAAAGCAGTTTCCTTTCCAAGAGCTGCAAAAGTTGAAAGTAACCGAGAAGCAGACTAAATGTTTCTTCAATAAAATGAAGCAGGGGTTGTTCTATGGAAGTCACATTGTCGAAGTCCGGCCCTTGGCTGAATGGCCAGCGTAGTCGCCTTCGCTTAAGCGGGCCCCGGGTTCCATTACCGGCTGGGTTGGAGTTTTTAACCAGCATAGTGTTGTGTGTGGTGAGTAAGTTGAAGGGGTGAAATGAAATGCGTGTGGAGTTTAGTGTCGGGATTGTCCAAGGACAAGTTCGGCTCGCCAGATGCAGGTCTTTCGATTTGACGCTCGCAGGCGACCCGCGCGTTGTGATGAGGATGAAATGATGATGAAGAGGACAAATACACCCAGACTCCGTTCCAGCGGAATTAACCAATTATGGTTAAAGTTCCCGACCCTGCCAGGAATCGAACCCGGGACCCCATTGACCGAAGGCCAGCGCACTAACCATTTAGCCATGGAGCCTGGCAGTTGAAGGCAGTATCAACACAGAGTCCCCGAGCCAGTGGAATTAACTATTCAAAGTATTACAAGATAAATGACTGAGACAGCCTTTTCCAGTATACGAACGACAAAACATCAATAATGATCGTTTACCATCAATGAAGACCAGTATTAGTGTTCCATAGTTAATTTTTATTGCTTAAACATGATGCAAGGAAACTTTTAATTTTGATAAAATATGACTGTCATCATACTTGGCCAAAACACTGTACCTAGATCATAATGGTTTGATCTGTTTTGATGTTCCCTTTATTCTCATCTAATTGGTCTGCTTTTGCCTTTTACTATCGCCGCTTGCGTCCCGCCCAGTTCACTAATTGCCATCTACCCCACAAGCTATTGTTTCTGTGCGTTAAATCGGAAATGTTCTACGCCGTCATCCATTAACCGTTTTATTTATATTTTACTGGACTATTGAGCAGCCTATCAAGCGCAGTGGACAGAATTACCATCAGTTAGTATCTTGTTAGAGACACAGTTAACGTTTCCGAGGATCTACCATTTAAAGGTGGAAACCATATACCTTGTCATTTACTGTCTTACGCTGGTGTAAATGTGTTAAATAAAAGTGAAACACAATTCAGGTAACGAATTTCTCCGTTATGGCTACTTACAGTCAAAAATACAGTTAAAATACAGGATGGGTGGGGACTGAGTTGGAGCCACGGCTGGAAGAATACGTTGCGTTGGGGCTGAGTGGGTGTTGAAAACAGAGTTTAAGGTTCATATTTCCTTTCTGAGCTCTTCTTTAGAAAATGTTGTCAAATCACGCCACTTACAATCTTCATCCGTTCGAGTACATCTTCTTGAGAGTCTTCGAGCGTATACCTCGATAGGCTAGACAGGAACAGTAGACGTATTATGCTCAGTTTCAGCTTGCGGCGCACGGCTGTCTTATCTTGTAGAGAATATGTACGTTCGGTTATATTCAGCATGTGATATTTTGGGCTTTTTCGAGTCATTTTGACTCATTATTTCTTCCTGTTTCCGTCTGCGAAAGGCTCGAACCTTCTTTACATCAAGAGATTAAAACATTACGGACATGTACAATAAGGTGAGTCAAGACTGAAGTTTTGAACGTTCACAATTTACCACTTATAAAAATCTTAAAACGCAAGGACATATTAATAAGGTATAGCCTCACTCAAAATTTAGAGTTTATTAATTAATTGGTTGCAAACTTCTCGAAAAATAATTTTTTTGATATTGCATAGAAAATGTTTATTGTAGCACAGTTTGAATTTTTTTGGTCTATAATTTGGCAGACTTGTAAAAAATACTCATATATTTAAGAAGAGCTCCGGGTTTTGCAGTCAGGTATGTACTATTGAAGATTTCTTCAGTTTTTCATTATTCACTCAATAGATAAAAGTCTAGCTTCGTGCTATTTCAGGAGTAAACATTTTCACTTAATATTCATCCGATAATAAAATGCAGAATTAATTTTAATTCTTGTACATAATCAATCTTTGAAAATTTCAGGTGAATCCGATAAGAACTCGTCGTCATAAGACCTATCTGTTTCGGTACGACGTAAAGCAACTTGTAACAGAAAACATCATATAAATATTTTTCTCTCATTAGAAGGGTTTTCGTCGTTGTTGATAATATTAGTGGGAAGCTTCAGAAGGAAGTATCTTCGAACACTACCATCGCCAGCCCCGAAAATAGCTTTCTCTGTTATCCGATTTTCACACCAGGGAAATGCTAGGGATGTGCCAAGGTCTTGGTCGCTTCATTCCCATTCCTCACCCTGTCCTACCCCATCGTCGCCATGAGACCCGTCTGAGTCGCACCGACGTTAAAATACTGGAAATAATAATCTGTGTAATTATAGTCTCCCTCGTAGTATCAAAACATTAATTATTTGAATTAATGATAAAGTAAGTTCTTGAGGTCTGTACAGAGGACAATCGTATTCAGCATTTTATTGATGTTACTGTGAAATTCAGCTGAGATGTGATGAACACTGAAGATAGTTACCAAAATAATTGTCTCCATAGAGCGAGCTTTTCAATTTGGACTTCAGAGCCCCCGAGAAGCAGTTTAGCTCAATCGCGTTTGGAGACCACTGATATTATTAGTAATTAGAGGACTCAAGAACTAGAATAGCGTGACTAAGCATCCCGGCGGTATCATACAAGTTTTATGGATTTTTGATTAAAGAGATACTAAATAATATATTCCTAACTTGGCCATTATACCCCTTACAAACACATTATTGTCGTTGTTGCCATCTGTTCACCCAGCAACCATAATGACTAATTTCATTTCGGGTACCGTCTGCGAATGAATGTTGAATATTTAAGTCCATTCGTACAGTGGAGTTGGCCTAAAAACTGAGCATTGTAAAGATACCTCCATGTGGATCGCAACATTAAGAACTCTGTGTATTAGGTTTCCCAAACTAAACTAGGCTTTTTCAGTCGCGAAATAACCAGCGTTTCGCCCCAGTATAGCGGTGGGCTCATCAGTTGGTTGTTACACTTTTTCAAGACGCTGTCGCTAGTGCGCCGTTGAGACACCACTGCATGTCTATGTTATCTTGAACGAAAACATACTTCAAATACAAACAGGGTGGTCGGAAACAATGTGAACTGCAGCTACTATCTGGCAGGCGATATTACTTGGTCTCTTCCCTATTCACATGAAGCGATGAGACTATGTGATACTGTAGAGAAAACTGGGTTATTTAGAAGACTATATTAACCCGCCATCGGTATCGTTGTTAGGTAGCCCCTAACAAAAACATTCCTTATTAAGAAAAGTTTGTTGGTTTGAATCATCGCGTAACGAAGGAAAACGTGTGACTCATAAACTTATTTGAGAATACCTGGAGTTTGAAAAGTTTGAGTCTTAAACCAAAAAACTTTTCTTAATAAGGAATGTTTTTGTTAGGGGCTACCTAACAACGATACCGATGGCGGGTTAACGGTGTATAGCCTGCGGAGAGACCTGGTGTAGGTCTTCTGAGATGACGTCCATGGATGACCGACGCATCTGTGAAGATAAGGTCCTGTTGGACAAAAGATCAGCATGCTAATCAGTTAGCCAAAGAGCCAGACACAGTATTAAAGGAAACGAACATGCCAATTAACGAAATGTTCCTGAAGTATACAGTATTTTGAGAAACTCTTCGGAAGAGTAAAAGATCTATGGCTGGTAGCATTTGTGGTCATTTGTGGTCATTTGTGTTAATTTTTTTCTGGTTTAGCCAAATTGAACGGCAGGGCCATGCGCCTTTCCAGAGGACGAAGTATTTCTAGGTTGACTTGCTGGTGAGGAATCGAACCGTCCTTCAGGGTGAATAGAGCACTCCTATAGTGTTTCGGCTAAGCAGCCTCTGTCCTAAAATATACAACAGTTATAATGTAAATATGTAAATTTGTTTACATACAATTGATCCTCAGGAGAACAGATAGAGTTATAATGGCCTGAATAGTGATGGAGTTTTCCCAGGGTCTCATATGTCCATGAAATAAACGTCGTGACCACGAAAGCCCATCTAAATCTGGGATTACTTGCTCTCCCGACTCGTAGCGCACCGCTTTTGGGTTCTTCTTGGAAGGGTCGAATTCTTTTCGGTCTTCCTTCAGTAAATAACCAGAGAGGTTGATAATATTGTCGTTTTTCACTTAAAACATAGGCACGGCCATGCAATCCTGAAGATGTGCCTCAAAATTCTCGAAAATTGACTAACGTATAATAAAATGAGACCAGTCACTTTAGGTGTTTCATTTTTCATTGTTGTTTTTGTTTGGCAATTTGCTTTACATCCCACCGATACAGATAGGTCTTATGGCGAATAAGGTATTTTTTTTGCTAGTTCCTTTACGTCGCACCGACACATATAGGTCTTATGGCGACGATAGGACAGGAAAGGGCTAGGAGTGGGAAGGAAGCGGCGTGGCCTTAAGTAAGGTACAGCCCCAGCATATTTGCCTGGTGTGAAAATGGGAAACCACGGAAAACCATCTTCAGGGCTGCCGATAATTGGGTTAGAACCTACTATCTCCCGAATACTGGATACTGGCCACACTTAAGCGACTGCAGCTATCGAGCTCGGTCGACGATGGTTTAGGAAAGATCTCTGAATGGGAAGGAAGTGGCCGTGGCATAAGGCAGACGTCATCACGCAGTTGCTCTAGGGAGCCGGTGTTACTTGCTCCGCTCGGGACGGGTGTTTTTCACGTGACAAGAGAGCAGCAGTCAGGCGAGTTGCATAACGTGGCCGTACTGTACTTGCGCCACGGGCCTTCAGTACATAACAGTACTACGTCATGCACTTCCCCTACTTCTTCCCCTACTTGGTCGCTAAGCTGCTCTCGTTCCTCGAGAGCGGGGAGCAAACTGGCTCCGAAGGCATTTCGCTCTCGATTGATGATGCCTGGCCTAAAGTACACCACAATTTGCCTGGTGTTAAGCCTCGTGATTTAGATATTAGATTGTAATCTTAACATACTATTCAATTTTGTAGCTATAGCCAACCCTGCCTCCCCACAGATCGATCCTGGATACGCTACTCGTATATATAGTACTCAAAATGCCGAGGAGTGGTATGCATTGGTGTTTACCAAGTCATGGCGAGGTAATGTGCTTAATGGCTTGGGGGAAGAATTTTTAGCAACGAATAGGTTAGAATGAAAACGTATTTAACCAAGGTGCATGTGTCTTCTACCCGCACGACGGTTCTGCAGTGAGATTTGCATAAATATTAGCGATTTGAACTATCAGAATCCCTAAACTGTGTGCAACTCAACGGCATAGATGTAGAGTGGGTGGATTATAGTTGCGCCTTGTTCAAATACGTTTGCATTCTAACCTATTCGTGCCTAAAAAATCCTTTCACCTAAGCCAATGGCCTAGCTGATAACGAAGAGCTGGCGTACTTCGCTCCGATATATCCTGTCCCGACGCTTTGTTCTGAAGGACTGCGCGGTCGGTAGTTGGAAGTTTAGTATGAATATTAATTGAAAGAGTAGGGTGGAATAGAGTAAGATGGGTTGAATTGAAGACCACAATAGGGACCGATGAAAAAAGTAGATAATATTGAACCGTCCTTTTAAAGAAGTTGACGATCTTGCCTGCAAACACAAAAGGGAAATTCCTTCCGTACAAATTATCTCCTAGGAGTCTAAACGCAATGTTATTCTGTTTAGAAATGGCTCAGGGAGAATGTTATATCGAGGAGAAAACACTTGTAGCTTAGTCCACAAGAACTTCGCATAATCACAGTATTTTTGGTAATGACTCTCACGAGTTTATTCTTTTGTGAGCCCTAGCCTTGCCATCTGTAGAATTACGGTAGTGACAGGATAAGTGAGGCTTAATGGATATGAATGTTGTAGCGGAGAACGCTGTCAGTTTTAATCTAGCGGTCATTATCGAAGCAAACATAAACGGAAGAGACATACCACCAAGTACAATAGTTGACTGATAAACGAAAAAAGGCCGCCATCGTCGGCTGAAGCTCAATATGGTAGAGAGCAGCCCAATTGAGTCGGCTTCAGTTTGGGGGACTGCCATGAGGAACTTCTGATAAAGTAGTGGACGAAAAAACGGAATTTCAATCCCAATCAGCACCACAATAGAAGCGACTTTCAGGTCCATCACTTAACTCCAGGGAAATGTAAGGTTGGTGTCTAACATACTAGTCTAGTCCCAAATAATTAACAAGTTCACACAGCACACAGCAGTACAGCTAAGCAGTTTATCTGACACATGTCTAACACAGTGAGTGGTGGGGAATGTATACCAAGATATCAAACAACAATAATAAATGGACCTAAGGTTTCCTTTTCCGATCGGCGAACTTTAGTTTTACTACTTTCAAGTAGTTCACGAAATGATTTCAGTCAACTTCTTGTATGAACCCCTTTAGACGAGTTCTATATTGCTTTTAAAATACGGACAATATACGCCCAGAAGGAACTACCTCACCTCGATGGGCTTGACTCATATACGTCAATGCGTTACACAGACTAAAGCCACAAAACGCCCAAAGCAAAAGAAAATGTTCGAGTACTTGATGATTTTCAAAATATTGAACACCACTATGAGAAAGTCGTGAGAAACCTCAAGAAACATATAATTAAGGAACGTACCCATTATCGGCTATGGTACAAGTTTTAAGGAAGAAGGCATGATGAAGAAGTAACATTGTTACCGGCTTCTCACCAAGGTGCAAATTGTTCGGATCTCGATCATTGCACGGGGGCCTTTTTGAAATGGAAAATAATGTCCCTGTGATATTAATTTCAACGTCATGATTTATTGTACCTGATAGTTCCTGCTTTAGAACGTCCTCCACTCTGATTGCGTTGTTAAACCTTCAATTGAGAATGCATAACTTATAATATTTATAACATATTTTTTACTGGAGATTAACTTAAAAATGATTTTCCTGATTTTCTCAAGGCAAAAATGTAGATATGCATGTAATACTGGCTTTTGAAATGGTGTGCTAGGCATGTGAGCGACGTGATTACCCTATCGAAATTGATGTTTTATAATCACAGTCTTAATGCCGCGGTGTTGGTTTCTTCCTTGAGTTTGATTTTCGTTTGCCAGTCCTGACATTTTACTCTTTCTTCTAAGTCATCACTGGTGTCCGACTCGTTGGCTGAATAGTCAGCGTACTGGCCTTCGGTTCAGCGGGTCCCGGGTTCGATTCTCGGCAGGGTCGGGGATTTTAGCCTTCATTGGTTAATTCCATTGGCCCGGGGACTGGGTGTTTGTGCTGTCCCCAACATCCCTGCAACTCACACACCACACATAACACTATCCTCCACCACAGTAACACGCAGTTACCTAGACATGGCAGATGCCGCCCGCCCTCATCGGAGGGTCTGCCTTCTAAGGGCTGCACCCGGCTAGAAATAGTCACACGAAATTAATTTTTTTAAAGTCATCACTGGTGGCATTTCTCTAGATATTAAAAGTGTCCAAAACTCGCATCCATAAGTAAGTGTTGGTGTATCTGTGGTAGGCCTATAGTAAACTTGTACTGTAACTTCGTCGGAACACTGAGACCGTGAGTTTCCAATGACCCCATGCCGTGCCAGCGTGTTCGATAATGTTTACTGTTTGCATCCTGTAATATAGATTACATTATGGTGACCTCCTAGTCCGTATATTGTGATGCAGTATTACACTGAAGGAGTCTTACAGAATATGCTACATAGGATGGTACTTAAAAATGTGAGAACAATCGACATAATCCTAGTGTATGGTGATTGTAGAAGGAATGTGCATTCGAACAATGTTTAAACTTAGAGATATCCTGATGGATATAACGCATCTGGACGCCTATTTGCGAAACTCTTCAATCATATGCATGAAAATGGAGGAGTAATCCCTCGAAAACGTACCCATAACAAAGGAGTGACTGGAGAAGAGGGCGAAATGAATGCTCTAGCTGGTATTGCGGTAGCTCCCGGGCTATACCGAGGGGAAGTAACATTAGACAGGCAAGTGTACCACGTATTCTGCACTGTCATAGGTTCCATTCGTTATATGTCTCTCTCTATCAACAGCTACATGGAAACGGTTTCAAAAATTGTGTCAATTTTTGTGAATGGGTATTAAGACAAGATACAACCAAGTGGCCATATGTCTTGTTTGCGGACAATACAACATTCACAAATCATGACCACGTCAACTATTGGTCAGTAACCTCTACCCATTGGCTTTAGCATTGGCTAAAATATGTTATTCACAAGGAATATCGACTACCTCAAATGAAATGTAACGCCATATTGGAGCAGCCTGTACTGACATTTCTTTTGCTATACTACCTTACGTACAGCGATATTTGCGTGGAAAACTGAAACTATATATTGTGGTTAATGGACATCATTTTGAACATGTACCCGTACGTTAGTCATGGCGTGTCAACCGGAGCGGATAGCACTCGCAGACAGAAATGACGATATTTGATGCATTTTCATTAGGACCAAAATTCATTGTGATTCTAATCATCTCAACTTTTACTTCACTTGTGTTAATATGCATTGTTACATTAAAAATACCAATGAAGTGCTCCAAAATCACTTTTGAAAACGTACACATATGAGCGAGGTAGCACATACACTCTAGCAGTGGGCGGAAATTTGGTGTTGAACCACTCCCAGATGGAAATGACGATATTTCATAAACTATTGGTATCAGGACCATGCTAAAATGCCAGTTGTGATCGTTACTAGCATTGTTGTATTTACGCTAATAATAATAATAATAATACGTTTTATTTATTCTGGCAAAGTTAGGGATGTATTCCCTTTCTTACATTTAATTCGTCTTAACCTAGAATACTACTACTTTCATTAGATGCAAGAAAGGAGACAATAAGATGAAAAAATATTAACAATAATAACAGTGTTAATAAAATCTTCAAACCTATTGGTATTAAGGGTGAATCATATAATATATCCAAAAAGCAAATCATATGAACTATATAGACAAAACACATCATACGCACAGAAAAAGCGTATGAATATTAAGTACTAGGTATACTAATTAAAAGAAAATTTCATAAATTTTTAAATCACAAGAAGATACCGAAATATGGCCTTCAGTTGAGAGGTGAAGAGAGGAATAGTAAGAAGAGGAGGAGGAAGGAGGTGGTGTTTTCAGGTAAAAACTAGATGATTTTGACACAAGCATATTTGAAAGCTGAGTTGCTGGACATGCTTCTAACGTCCACGGGTAGGAAATTCCATTGTCGGGCTGCGGTAATGCTGAATGATTTCCCGTATATTGTTGTTCAGTGTACAGAAAGGGATAAACATAATATGGTGCTGCAGGATCGGGTATATTTGTTATGGTGTGTGGAGAGGAAATTGATGCAATCACAGAGATAGGCTGGTTGAGAAGTTTTAAGAATATTATGCAAAAATCAGAGAGTATAAAGTGTGCGACGCTCTTGCAAGCGAAGTCACCCGATCCGCGTGTACGACGGTGAATATGGTCAGCGTAACGAAGCCCTCAGATAAATCCCATCGAAGCATTCGAGCACACTGTAGTTTCCTTCCCCATTTTACTCCTAGGTTGCTCTAAACTATGTCACAATAACCAAAATGAGGTAATGTGATTCAACAAGGAATTTGTTAGTATAACAATACTCTATTTAAAAAAGTAATCTTAGTTTGAAAACCCATTCTGAGCATTTTTCGAATCGTCGTAAAGGCTACAATTGGGAGTCCCTGTATGTTTCATTATGTGAAAACAGCACATCAACGGAACATCTCGCTCCGGAAAAATTTACGGTGATCATTTCAAGTGATTCATCCTGTAATTGTGAATAAGTACTTTTGCTTGAGGTTTAACGTCGCACTAACACACCAAAGGTTTTGGCGTCGTAAGGATGGGAGAGGACTATGAATGGGGAGGTAGTGATCATGGTCTTAATTAAAGTACATCCTGGTGTGAAAATGAGAAGCCACGAAAAAACATCTGGGCTTCCAACGGTGGGATTCGAAACATCCATATCCTGAATGAAAGCTCACAGCTAAGCGACCCTAACCACCGTAATTAACTTACTGCTTCAGCATTTGCCTGGTGTAATACACTGACTGACAGAGCAAATGCAACACCAAGAAGGAGTGGTCAGAACTTTACGCCAATTGCAGGGTAGACTGACGTCACTGAGGTATGCTCATGATGTGAAATGCGCCGCTGTGCTGCGCACGTAGCGAACGATAAATGGGACACGGCGTTGGCGAACGGCCCACTTCGTACCGTGATTTCTCAGCCGACAGTCATTGTAGAACGTGTTGTTGTGTGCCACAGGACACGTGTATAGCTAAGAATGCCAGGCCGCCGTCAACGGAGGCATTTCCAGCAGACAGACGACTTTACGAGGGGTATGGTGATCGGGCTGAGAAGGGCAGGTTGGTCGCTTCGTCAAATCGCAGCCGATACCCATAGGGATGTGTCCACGGTGCAGCGCCTGTGGCGAAGATGGTTGGCGCAGGGACATGTGGCATGTGCGAGGGGTCCAGGCGCAGCCCGAGTGACGTCAGCACGCGAGGATCGGCGCATCCGCCGCCAAGCGGTGGCAGCCCCGCACGCCACGTCAACCGCCATTCTTCAGCATGTGCAAGACACCCTGGCTGTTCCAATATCGACCAGAACAATTTCCTGTCGATTGGTTGAAGGAGGCCTGCACTCCCGGCGTCAGCTCAGAAGACTACCATTGTCTCCACAGCATAGACATGCACGCTTGGCATGGTGCCGGGCTAGAGCGACTTGGATGAGGGAATGGCGGAACGTCGTGTTCTCCGATGAGTCACGCTTCTGTTCTGTCAGTGATAGTCACCGCAGACGAGTGTGGCGTCGGCGTGGAGAAAAGTCAAATCCGGCAGTAACTGTGGAGCGCCCTACCGCTAGACAACGCGGCATCATGGTTTGGGGCGCTATTGCGTATGATTCCACGTCACCTCTAGTGCGTATTCAAGGCACGTTAAATGCCCACCGCTACGTGCAGCATGTGCTGCGGCCGGTGGCACTCCCGTACCTTCAGGGGCTGCCCAGTGCTCTGTTTCAGCAGGATAATGCCCGCCCACACACTGCTCGCATCTCCCAACAGGCTCTACGAGGTGTACAGATGCTTCCGTGGCCAGCGTACTCTCCGGATCTCTTACCAATCGAACACGTGGGGGATGTCATTGGACGCCGTTTGCAAACTCTGCCCCAGCCTCGTACGGACGACCAACTGTGGCAAATGGTTGACAGAGAATGGAGAACCATCCCTCAGGACACCATCCGCACTCTTATTGACTCTGTACCTCGACGTGTTTCTGCGTGCATCGCCGCTCGCGGTGGTCCTACATCCTACTGAGTCGATGCCGTGCGCATTGTGTAACCTGCATATCAGTTTGAAATAAACATCAATTATTCTTCCGTGCCGTCTCTGTTTTTTCCCCAACTTTCATCCCTTTCGAACCACTCCTTCTTGGTGTTGCATTTGCTCTGTCAGTCAGTGTAAAAGGAACCCACGGAATATCGTTATGAAGAATGGTGGCTGTGGGGTTCGAACTCGTCATGTTCAGAATGTAAGTAAGCAGCTACACAACCCAAACCGCGCAGTCAACTCGCTCGATACGTGTACAGGTATATTTATTTTCGTCATTCTGACTACGTGGCAGCCGATATTTTGCCTAACAGTCGTCTTGGCAGGACCAAAGTTCTTGATAGATTATATATAGGTCGATAATGTTTAAAATGGACGTGTTTGGAAGAAATGTTTGTTAAGATCAACCCTTAAGGTTGTGTCAAAACTGTAATAAAAATTATTTACCGTTTATTCATATAAACAATATTGTACCGCCTTTTAAACAACATAAGCTGATTAGATCCCCCAGACGCTGCATCTCTAGGGCATCTTCATCGGTTCTATAATAAAAATGGTAAGCAGGTTATTGAAGAAAAGATGGTGAAGCTGGATTCGATCTATCTAAGTGATCAAGTATTCCTACTCAATTTATTTGACCATTTAATTAACTTAAGAGCTTGTGAAACATTTACTACTTGTCTTTCGCATAATTGCTTTCTAGACACACAAAGCCTTGGCAGTCTGTTGAACAAATTAAATGCAATCTTTACGTTCTTTAATTTCTCTATTTCAAGTCCATTACCCATATTCATTTGTCACTTTTATAGCACAAGTCTTTAATTGACAGTCTTGTCTTTTGCTAAATGAGTCTGGAATTCTATTCTGATATCCACAGTTTATTGCAAGAAAACGATAATTGTTTCTCAGGCGGCTCATCGTCTGCCTGGCAGACTGCCGAGACGTATCACGTTAATGTCACAGTGTTGCTTTCTTGCTTCAAGGATCCCACATATGGTAGAATTTGGGAAATAGTACTGAATTTGAAGAAAAAGGGTTGTTATTTATTTATAGACTAAAAATGTAGAATATTAATATTTTTGCTCCCGTATTTCTAACAATATGTAATAGATCACCTACATAGCTCATCATCCCCCTGCTCAAACTTTGTGATAAATTAATTCCCTTTCTTTCTTTTGCTTATTCTTTTGCAAGTTTGTACGCCTATTATTCTTATTGCTGGACGCAATTAGAGTGGTTAGAGCCGCGTGGCACTCGGGAGCTGCTGGGTTCGAATCCCATCATCAGCAACCATGAAGGTGGTTTTCAGTGGTTTCCAATTTCCACATCAGGAAAATGGTGGGGATGTATGTTAATTGTGTCTAAGGACGCTACCTTCCATATCTCAGCCCTTTTCCATCCTTGCGTCGTCGAAAACCTTCAATGTGTTGGTGCGACGTTAAACCACTAACAAAAAAATAAAAATAAACGTAGAGCTAGCTGCAAAGGTATGTTCGCTAGACTCAAAATTATCGGAATAGAAACCCATTGTAGTAGGTTGACAGTTTCTAAGACTTTCTTAACGGGACTCAGACGTCAAAATATGACCAAAGTTGTCATTTCAATTTTATCACCAATGTGTTGAGGAAACTTTGCTGAAAGAATAAAAATTGTTATGTCGTTATTTTGTACTATCTTCCCAAATCTATTTAAAATGCTTTATTTAATAATGTATGTTGTATGTTGGGTATTCAGCCCGAAGGCTGGTTTGATCCTCTGCAGCTCCGCCAACAGCTGTCATAAATAGCCTAGGCGTCACTGAAGACGCGTACTATGGAAATGAGGAGTGAGGTAGTTTCCCGTTGATTTCCTCATATAATAATAATAATAATAATGTCATTGGTTTTTACGTCCCACTAATTATCTTTACGGTTCTTCGAAACACCTAAATACCGGTATATTTTCCTACAAGAGTCGTTTTACGTGGCCGTACATCTACTGAGAGAAGTCTGATGTACTTGAGCACCATCACCTGTAAATAATCTCTCAATATCTGAATAAAAATTGTTTTAGGGCATACATTCCCATTAAGTGTAAT
Organism: Anabrus simplex; assembly: GCF_040414725.1. Classification (NCBI taxonomy): domain Eukaryota; kingdom Metazoa; phylum Arthropoda; class Insecta; order Orthoptera; family Tettigoniidae; genus Anabrus; species Anabrus simplex. Next base: position 574,423,060 of record NC_090265.1, read on the forward strand.
TTTCCATTATTTATGGTTTTAAATAACTAAAAGTCCGCCTTCATGGTGCAGTGGTTAATGTGATATGCTGCCACCCCCGGAGGCCCGGGCTCGATTCCCGGCTCTACCACGAAATTTTAAAAGTGATACGAGGACTGGAACGGAGTCCACTCAGCTTCGGGACGTCAACTGAGTAGAGGTGCGTTCGATTCCCACCTCAGCCATCGTCGAAGTGATTTTCCATGCTTTCCCACTACTCCATGCAAATGCCAGGATGAAGTCTGGCACCTTGGCTGAATGGTCAGCGCAGTGCTCTTCGGTTTAGAGATCCCCGGGTTCGATTCCCAGCCAAGTCGGAGATTTTAACCTTAAATGGTTAATTCCCTTGCCTCGGGGATTGGGTGTTTCTGGTGTCCCCAATATCCCTGCAACTCTCACATCACACATAACACTACCCTCCACCAAAATAGCACGCAGTTCCCTACACATAGAAAATGCTGCCTACCCTCATCGGAGGGTCTGTCTTACAAGGGTTGTACCCGGCTAGAAATAGCCACACGAAATTGTTATTACCTAACTTAAAACCATGGCCGCTTCCTCCCCTCTTCCTTCTGATATTCCCATTCTCTCACAGAGCCCGTGTTCAGCATGGCAGGTGAGAACACCCCTGGGAGAGGTACTGGTCCTTCTTCCCAGTTGTATATCCCGACCTAAAGTCTTATGCTCTAGGACACTGTTCTGGAGGCAGTAGAGGTGGGATCCCTCGCTGAGTCCGAGGGAAAAGCCAAACCTGGAAGGTGAACGGATTAAGAAAGAAAGAAAGAAAGAAATCGCACAGTGAATTTATGAGCATTTGACGGCATCAGTTATTAAAGTGAATAGTTTAACGAACTACTTACCGTATTAAAACAATTGTAACTAAAGGTGCTTCCGTAATATGAAATGTTTCAAAAGTGCTTTAACAAATTTTGATGTAGGGTAATTTAAAAAAATACATGGTTTAATGTAGGTCGATGATATTTAACAGACATATTGTTAGCAGACATTCTTAATAAGTTAATTGAACTTTGTGAAAAACAAGTGAAATTTTTACTGAGAAAATTAATAAATGTTGTTTAGTTTGTCGCAACTAGGAACCTTTAAACCCGAATTACTTAGATAAATAGACTTAAAGTAAGTTAAGGAATCACCATTGAGGGTAATATTCCAGAAGGAAACACCATTGAGGGTAATATTCCGGAAGAAATCACCATTAATGGTAATATTCTGGAAAGAAACACCATTGAGGGTAATATTCCGGAAGGAATCACCATTAAGGGTAATATTCCGGAAGGAATCGCCATTAAGGGTAATATTCCGGAAGGAATCGCCATTAAGGGTAATATTCCGGAAGGAAACACCATTGAGGGTAATATTCCGGAAGGAAACACCATTGAGGGTAATATTCCGGAAGGAATCACCATTAAGGGTAATATTCCGGAAGGAAACACCATTGAGGGTAATATTCCGGAAGGAATCACCATTAAGGGTATTATTCCGGAAGGAAACACCATTTAGGGTAATATTCTGGAATGAATCACTATTAAGGGTAATATTCCGGAAGAAAACACCATTGAGGGTAATATTCCGGAAGGAATCACTATTAAGGTTAATATTCCGGAAGGAAACACCATTGAGGGTAATATTCTGGAAGGAAACACCATTGAGGGTAATATTCTGGAAGGAAACACCATTGAGGGTAATATTCCGGAAGGAAACACCATTAATAGTAATATTCTGGAAAGAAACACTATTGAGGGTAATATTCCGGAAGGAATCACCATTGAGGGTAATATTCCGGAAGGAAACACCATTGAGGGTAATATTCCGGAAGGAAACACCATTGAGGGTAATATTCCGGAAGGAATCACCATTAAGGGTAATATTCCGGAAGGAAACACCATTGAGGGTAATATTCCGGAAGGAATTACCATTAAGGGTATAATTCCGGAAGGAAACACCATTGAGGGTAATATTCTGGAAGGAATCAATATTAAGGGTAATATTCCGGAAGAAAACACCATTGAGGGTAATATTCCGGAAGGAATCACTATTAAGGGTAATATTCCGGAAGGAAACACCATTGAGGGTAATGTTCAGGAAGGAATCACCATTAAGGGTAATATTCCGGTAGGAAACACCATTGGGGGTAATATTCCGGCAATTTGTAGGTGTCTCAAGACCGATGGTAGTTGGAGGAATGTTAAAATTTTATGATATCGGTAATGTTTTGGTAAGAAAGCATTAGACTGTAGTTCGTGACGAAAATACAGACAAGATTATTTTATATAAAAATATACATATGGATTGAACAACAACACAAGCTAAAATGAATTAGACTGGAGGAGGGCGAGGAGCACGTGCGATCCCAATAAATACGACGTAGACTTGAAGGACACAATTTTCTGGCCCGTCCACTCCATTGCACTGAACGGCGTTATGAAAGGGGGCAGTAAATAAGGGAGGGATAACAACATCATTGTCTCTTAGCCCAGCTGACCGATCAATCAACTCGTGGCGCGGCCGGACGTGTCACATCCAATCTTAGAAATACTTCATAAGTTGCCTGGACCTTGTAGATATCTCGACCGTACTTCGTCCACAGCAAACGTTCGTCCCAACACGATTTGTTCCGGTCAATGAACAAGTCATGCCGCTATATTTACAAAACAACGTGCAACTCGTTCGTGAAAACATAATAAATAACAATAATAATAATAATAATAATAATAATAATAATAATAAATTTTCCGACTCCTTGGCTGAATTATCAGCGTTAAGGCCTCACGTTCAGAGGATCCCGGTTCAATTCCCATCCGGGTCTGGAATTTTAGGCGCATCTGATTAATTCTGCTGGTTCGGCGACTGGCTGTTCGTGTTTGTCGCAACACTTTCCTCTTTATATTCAGACCACACAACACACCACACTACCAACCACCATAAAAACACGAAATAGGGATTACATCCCTCCACATAGAGTTGGCGTCAGCAAGGGCATCTCGGCCATAAAACAAGACCAATTCCATATGTGCATCACATTTCCCACCCGCTACCTTACAGGTGTGGAGAAAGCGGTAGTAGTAGAAGAAAGATAATTTTATTTCTTTTCGGTCCCCTTTACTAATTTTATGGTTATCAGAGACGCCGAGATGCTGGAATTTAATCCCACTAGAGGTTTTTATGTGTCTGTAAATCACCCAGCACGCGGCTAGCATATTTCAGTACCTTCAAATAAACCTGCCACCGGACTGAGCCGGGATTGAACTGGACAACTTCAGATCGAAGGAAATTGCAGCGCTCTGCCGTCTGAGCTACTTAACCCGACTGTCGGTGGGAAGGCATAGTGAGAAATGGAGAGTGAACCAAGTTATAAATAATAATTAAACGTTCCCTGGTTAGTCCCTTGGTCCCAAGGGAGTTGTAACACAGTCTGGCTAAAGCAGGAATAGTCCCTTGTTATTTCTAGCTTTCAATACTAGTAATTGAATATTTTCCTTGCTTAAAGAATACAGGCTTAAATGGCGTTACCGCGCAGGCAACGGAGGCTTTGGGTGAGTGGAAGGTAAAGGTCTCTACTACTCGTAACCTCGACACTAAGTGGGGTAGAGTTGTTAGCACTATTGTTGGTATACACTGGGAAATACCTGGAGCCAAATGCTACTCACAAGCAAACGTCTTCTTTCTACATTATTATTATTTCTTTTGCAAGTTGCTTTACGTCGCACCGCCACCGATATGTTTTATGGCGACGATGGGACAGGAAAGGGCTAGGAATGGGAAGGAAGCGTCCGTGGCCTTAATTAAGGTACAGCCCCAGCATTTGCTTGGTGTGAAAATGGGAAACCATAGAAAACCATCTCCAGGGCTGCCGACAATGGGGTTCGAACCCACTATCTCCCGAATACTCGATACTGGCCACACTTAAGCGACCGCAGCTATCGATCTGGTGCCATTATTATTATTATTATTATTATTATTATTATTATTATTATTATTATTGTTATTGTTGTTGTTGTTACGTTATGCCCATTCATAGTGTGCGTTGGAACTTATTCATTTGCTTGATGACTTTCGCCTTCGTATTCGTCCAAAATCTCTTCATCAATTCACTGTGTTGCCTCTTCTGTTCTTTGTACCATTCCTGCTTTTAGTTTTGACCACAAATGCGTGTTTATTTACTAACGTCCTGAAGACTTCTCGAATTTTCATGATGTCTTCCTCGATGCTCAATACATTCAGGTTCACTCTTGTTTCCTCCAGCCAATTTATTCGCCTATTTCGATAAGTTATTACATTGAATAATTTTCTTTGTGAGTCTATTGCTATGCTTCCTAAAAATGTGTCCGGAAAGTTTCGAACGTCTCCTACGTACAGTGCTGATGAAACCATATGCGTGACTATAAAGGTCTGCAGTTCGCCTTTGGATCCAAATCCCATTTTCTTGTGTGGGGCGGAAAATTTTCCTTACAATCTTATGGTTTTGTTTCTTCAGTATCTGCAATTTTAAAATGACCTTCTAAATTTAAGGTTTCTGATACATATATTATTATTATTATTAAAATTATTATATCCCTCTATGTATCAGTGGTAGAGTGTCGGCCTCCGGTTCCCAAGATAGCGGGTTCAAACCCGCCAGAGGTAATCAGATGTTTGAAGGGCGTAAAAGAGTTCATGCGACGCTCCATGTCGTACGATGTCGGCATCTAAGAGCTCTTGGCAAACACGTTTGGTGTTTACCCAGACAAAATTTATTTTAACTCAACCACAATCGCCCAAAGGAAACTCGGTTTACTCTGCCATCTGAAGTAGTCGGCCTAGAGTAAATCGGAACGTCGAAATGAATTATTATTAATGTTATTATTAATTTTATTACTAATTTTTATTATTATTTATCATCATCGGTTTTGTGCCTATCAGGAGGTTTTCACATGCATATTCTATATTTCTTCTGACATCCTTTTAGTTTTCCAGTATCTTCTATTAATTGTCACACTGTCCATCATCTGATACTTCTTTGTTCCTCTCAACCTACTCCCAGGAACTTTTCCTTCCAATGTCTGTGTTAATAAATATTTCCTTCGTAAATAGTGATCTAACCAATTCTTCTTTCTCTTTGAATGCTTTCCAATATTGTCGTCCTTTCTTCACCTACTCTTTCCAATACTAATTAATTCCTTAATTTATCTTGCCAGTTGATCTTCTCCATTCTTCTTCATACCCACATTTCAAAAGTCTTCAATCTTCTTTCTTCCTCCCTTCTCAAATTCAAAGTCTCAGACCCATACAAAGCACTTCACTAACTTCTTCTTAAGGTCCATTTTCAGTGACCCACTCATCAGTACACTTTCCTTCATGTATGCTTCCTTGGCCATTGCAATCCTGCTCTTCGTTTCATCACTTCTGATTGTGCTTCCTAAATATCCGAATGCAGATACTTGTTCTGTTACTTCACCTGAGAGAAATAACTTTGCTGTTTCATCTTTCTTCTTACTCATGATCATTGTATCAGTCTTCTTTCTGTTAATTTTCATACCAAAGTTTTCACACGATCTGCTCAGTTTCTCCAGCATGATATTCATAATTTTCTCAGTTTCTGCTAGAACCACCATGTCTTCAGCAAATCTCATGTATTGAATTTTATTTCATCTCATATTAACACCTTGCTTACCTTGATAACAACTTCAAATTATTTCCTTGTGGTATATATTAAACAAGGTTGGTAAAATACAACAGCCTTGACTAACTGCGTTACCAATTTTGCTTCCTTCCGGCAAATTCTGTCCTACTCTTACCCCAACTGTTTGATTTATCTAAATATTCTCTATCAGCCTTCTTTCGTTCCAATCTACTCCTTTTATCTTCAGTATATCCATTAATTTCTCCTATTGCACTATGTCAATGGCCTTTTCAAAAATAATAACAACCAAAAACACTAATCTTCCTTTTTCAATATATCTTTCTCCAATGGTTCTTAATAACCCAGAGGAATCTCTTGTCCCTTTTCCCTTCCTAAATTCATACTGCTCTTCCATAATGTATTCATATAACTTATTGTATAGTCTCCAATTTAGTAGTACTTTTGCTGTATGGAAAATGAGACTTATAGTCCTGTGATCTTCAAATGTAGTGAGAAAGTCATGAGGCCTATATCTTCTCTCTCTTATGTCTTGTTACAGATTGATGTCATTATTTTTATACCTTAAAGCTTTTACAATTTCCACTGGAAAATCATCAACTTCATATGCTTTTCCCTTTTTCGTCTCTTGAATGCAAAGCTATACTTCTGCCTCAAGTATAGAGTAGCCTTTCTCATCCTTACGTACTTTTGTCTTCCTCTTCTAGTTTTTCAACCATTGGTCTGTTCGCAGTATCATACAAACACTCTATGTATCCTTTACATCGTTTCAGTTCTTCTTTTGGATCACTTCTTCCATTCTCTTTGCTTCTTGGTACATCTATTCATATTTCCGTTATCATTCTTGATTCTCTATCTCCTCACATTACTCTTTCAAACATTTTTCTCGATCCCTATCGGTTTCTGTTCTCAAACCATTGTTTAGGCTTCTGTGTTTTTTCTTGCCTTCTTGTGTTTTTACTGTTTTCCACTTACTTCTTTCTTCCATTTCACCAAACATCTCTTTTGTTACCCATTCCTTTCTGTTTTACTTCCTTCTCTTACTCGAAGTGCTTGTTTCCCTACCTATTTCCTTCCGTCTCTGATTGCTATGCATATTTGTACAGAGTGTGAATAGGATTGATTGAAATACCTATATATAAAATCATAGCCAATAAGCTCAAGGGAGAAAGCCTTGAGAGATTGAGGAAAGTTGTAATATTAGTCAGGCTTTCTTCATGACTGGGTGTTACAAGGTCATCCAGAACAATTCCTCCAATAGAACGTTGTTTCGATTCTAAACTTTCCCCAGACTACCAGTAAGATCAGTGTATTAGTCCCAGCTTTTCCAGGCGCGAATTATGTGAACGAAGTTTCTGCTTACATCAGTGTTTGATGAACAACCTCATCTTAATAGCGATTTATACATTTAAATGTCTATTATATGTACTAGAAATAACAATTTAATATGCCGTAATTATACCAGAGAAATGTATACCTCTGACCACAATTAGATACGTGCCGAGTTCATGGTTCTCCACCTTCTTACAGCTCAAAGGTCTCTCTCTCTCCTTCATTCGCTCAATAGCTGGTAAAAATAGATAAAATTTCACATCCTCTGTCAGAACTGTCAGCTCAGTAGTTTAGGGATAGTGAGATTGTCCCTAAACCGGAGCCCCGCTTCGATTACCGGCAAGGTCAAGGATTTTTACACGTGGATTTGAGGGCTGGTTTGAAGTCCAATCATCCCACGTGAGAACAATTGAGAAACTATCTGACAGTAAGGTGGTGTCTTTGCTCTAGAAAGGCAAGAATAGTGATATGGAGGATTCTATACGCTAACCACGCGTCACCTCGTAATCTGCAGGTCTCTGGGCTGATCAGCAATCGCTTGATAGGTCAAGACCCGTCATGGCTATAGTGCCACGAGGTTTGATTTGGTTTATAAGAAGTGGTCTTCAATTTGATTTATCATTTCTAGTGTTTCCCTTGCTTATCCTGAAAATACATATTACTCATTATAGAGATGGTTTTGCTTTGACTATATTTTCAGAGGAAGACAAGGCAATATGTAGCCTGCATTGTTCAGAGTTTGGATAGAATCTGACTAGAAGTTTAATTCATTCTTGGAACTCAATTCGATGCTATTTAAAAGAAAGTGCCGGATAGGATATTTACAATAAATCACACAATGCAGGATTCACGAATACAATTACAAAACTTGTGTTAAGTTCATTTATCAGCAAGAATTTAAAATAGCAGCCTTCTTTGCCTGAGCCTAGTCGTATAACTTAGATATTTAAAAAGAAGAAGAATAGATGAAATTAAAGAGTTTCACCGGCTGAAAATGAGCCAATAGTTGGCAAAGATCAAAGCCCAACAGTTGAACAAGCGTGGTCCAAAGTAGGCCTATTCGAACCAAGAAGAATAATATATTAAGGTATCCAAATAAATCCCCTGAGATAGTGGGAACCAAGCAATGGCTAGGAGAGGCTATAGGAGTAATAAAAACCGATGAACACTGAAGAGACTACGGTTGCGTTAGTTATTCAGCTGATTCAACATTAGCGATTGTACTAGATCATTGCCACAAAGTTGACGTACAAAGACTTGTAGAGAGCGATTACTGAAAATCATGTGTCTAAAAGGGAAATTAATTAATTAATGAATTATTTCTAATCTGTTGGTTGAAGGGAAATGGGACACAAATCCTCCATTAATCAGGATTATACAGAATTCAGCTGCTGAGTATAATGTAGCGTGATGTGAATACATCCGTGCCAAACAATTACACATCCCAGTAAATGAATTAATAACAGACTTAGCTCGTGTTCTGCTAAAATGATGGGACAGGAAATGTTGTGGAGACCCCAGCCAACATTGAGGTTTGTGAAGTCTATCCCACAACTGGGGATCAATTGATTATGAAAGCTTTGAAAAATGAGACATAGGAACCTTCACTTTGCCCCAGATGTTTGAAACCAGAGTACAGCGGTCTAACCATCTGAGCCTGGTGCCAAATGAACTTTTAAAGGTAAGTAAAAGCAGAACCATTCTATACATATGATCTGTTCTGAGGGGATGTTCTGCGAGTTCATCCCATTCACGCTCATGAATATTAACGAAATTCTTATTCCAAAATTTAATTCGAGAACAGCAGTTGAATTTCGTCTGTAATGACCAAGCATTCATTGAGCGTGATAGAGCTGGACACAGAATACACAATTAGTTTAATGAGTGAATGGATGCATGCAGTGATGCAGTCTTTGGAGGAGGTCGGGGCTGTAACGTCTATTTAGTAAACTAGTTACTAATAAATGTAGGTGGGCATAAAACATAGCCCATAGCATGAAGGCAGGTTGAATCATCAGAGACGGTATTAATAGAAATACATAGATTAAAAAATAATTAGGAACAAACTGTATTTTAAGTCTTGAGCACGAAAGAAGTTATATACTCAGCAGATCCACCGTCAACTTCAATATATGGCCTGCTAAAGACGTGGCTTAGGGAAATAACAAGTGAAATAGTTTACTCATTCCTTTCCTCATAAGTAGACCCTACACGGTCAGTAATACTGATCAGTAATACTGAGTCAATAATACTGACAGTACGCATCAATATTGTAGCGACCTTACACGATCATTATTACTGTCAATATTTTGGTCAGTACCAGTGCACTAGCTTACCATTGCGGCATTCTCACTTTACAAATAAAGTCAATAACCGTCACTACGGAATGAGATTTATAACATGCAATTGCGGTATTCTATCAAAATGGATCGTAAAAGACGGGCATTTTGTAGCTATCATATTAGTACTGCACGAAACGCATCGTTTGATGGGTTAAAGATTGGCTTAGGAAAAGAGAAGTGTATTCTCATATGAAGTGTTGAGGGAAACACAATATACCGAAACAGATTATAAGAACTATCTCCGAATGCGTGAGGGTACTTTTGCGAAATTACTACGAATGGTAGAGCCTTTTGTAATAAGGCAAAATACAAACATGCGGTGCTGTTTATCGGTGGCAGAGAGATTAGCGGTGACAGTGAGGTATCTTACAACTGGTATAAATTTTGAAGATTTAAAGATTTCCGCTATAATGTCACCAGTTTCCATCAGTACAGCAGTTGTGGAAACATGTAAAGTATTGTGTTAAGTACGTTTATTCTGGCAGCGTTTCATATAGCTCGAAAACATTTGGAATAGGCCTACTTGACGGTTCCACAAGTACCTCTACTTGGCCTTGGTGAGAAACGCATTTTTCGTCCACCGCTGCTCCGTTGATACTGACAGAAATAATGACAAGCGCACTCACACGGTCAGTATAACTGTCAGTATCCCCCCAACTCTACAGTACTGACGCTCGCAGATCAGGAAATCCGGATCTGCTTCAGTACTGGCCTTCATTCCATCATTCCAGTCCACACGCGATCAGTATTACTGTCAATATTTTTCGGTACTGACAGTTTTATTGATCGTGTAGGGTCTGCTATAGAGCTAGAAGATACTGTTACGTATCAGTCTGCTAAGCCCACCAAAATGTACAACATACCAACCATATGAGGGAAACTGACTACAAAAGGAACTGTTATTTATATCATTCATACCTCTGCTCTGTTAATGACCACTGTAACTCAAAGAATACGGGCAAGGGAAATAATAACAAGAAATGTTGATCGTCCTTTCAACCACTAACACTTTTAAAAGACGCTGAAGAGGCGGAATTTTACATAGGAAATAGTTCTTTTCTACATTCTGCCGTAAAATCTACCGACGCTGATCTCGCATAATACCCTCAAATACCAATCGACAGCGCGGCGATTCTATCCCGCAACTTCTACAATAGAAGGCGAAAACCTAAAATACTATACTGTCAAGCTAGTCGTAGAAGGACATTAATCAGTATTATTTATTGGATACTTTTCGTTTACCGGGCGAGTTGGCCGTGCGCGTAGAGGCGCGCGGCTGTGAGCTTGCATCCGGGAGATCGTGGGTTCGAATACCACTGTCGGCAGCCCTGAAGATGGTTTTCCGTGGTTTCCCATTTTCACACCAGGCAAATGCTGGGGCTGTACCTTAATTAAGGTCACGGCCGCTTCCTTCCAACTCCAAGGCCTTTCCTATCCCATCATCGCCATAAGACCTATCTGTGTCGGTGCGACGTAAAGCCCCTAGCAAAAAAAAACTTTTCGTTAGGTTAACTACGCGCGCGCACGTCTGTGTGTGTACAGTGCTGGCGTTCTGAGCTCAAGTTGACGGGTTCGATCCCGGCTCAGTCCTATGATATTCTTAGGTGCTCAAAATATGCCAGCCTCGCATCAGTAGATGTACAAGTACTTAAAGGACATTCTGCAGGACAAATTTCTTGTACCTTGGCGTCTCCAGAAATCGTAAAAGAAGTAGTTACTGGTTTGTTAAAACCAATAACATTATTATTAAATTATGAGTGTCTCAAAAATCAGCAAATGTTTGGAACCTATTTCATAACAAAGACAAAGACAAAGACACCTCCGTACAGGCCAGGAAGGCCCTTGGAGGAGTGGAAGGTAAAGGCTTCCACCATTGATAACCGCGGCACGTGATGGGGTAGAGTGGTTAGCTGTACGCCCGGCCGCCTTTGCCCCCAGGAATTAACCTGGTTCTCATTTTTGTGTAGGCTGAGTGAACCTCAGGGCCATATGCACCTCCGGAAGTGGAAATCTCGTTTCTTAAATTTTCGATTTAGAGACGGGGATTCGAACCCACGTCCTTCCGGGCGAACCGAGCACGCCTTTACCGCCTCGGCCAGGCAGCCCCTCTATTTCATAACAAGTAAATAAAATTTACATTAGTTGACTGTGGTAAAAATGCACTATTTATTAGCTTTATTAAGCTTTAGGAATGCCATTTTGATGTCTCTTTTCTCAATCCTGGATAGTAGTCACTCCTATGAGCTGGTTCAGGTTAGGTTTCGTGTGAGATGGCCTAGTGGCCAAGCATTCACCGAGAGTGATAGAGCTGCAGGTAGAGAACGCAATTAGTTTAATGTATGGAACAAAATGCTCTGGGGTATTATGTTCATTATTTCATCGCTTTTGATGCCATCCAGGATTACATCATCACTATCGGTCCCACTGGCAGGTGCTTCATCACTGGATTTCCTCTGTTAACCCTTGTATCCGTTATGGATTATATAGTTCTACCGGCTGACCCATAATTTCGACATGCATACTACTGTGTGTGAAACTTTCACTGGACTAGGAAGACTCATATGAAATATTTGCATCTACCGTGGTGCTGATACAGCCGGAAAATATAAAGTTTATCTTTTCTGTAGTATGCCTTTCCAGTGCCACCGCAGCTATCCTAAAATATTTCAAAAATATCAATGTAAGTGAGAAAAATCTGCTGATATCAGGAATGGAAATCACAAAATTCAACATGTTGATAGAGTTTTTTACTTACTATAGGTACAGTCATTACAGAGGGTAACAGATACAACACAGAAAGTAGGAGAAGATCAGCACCGGATAAACTTTCGTTTCAAGAGAAAAGACAGCTATTCATTAATCAGTCACTTCGCATGGAGGTATGAAAGTACAGTAATTTGTTCTTTCATCTGGTCTGTGCTTTTGTACAGCTTCGAGAGCTCGACGTTGTTAAAGAAAACCCACGGACATCTAGAGGCAATGGAGAAGAATGACCAGACGTCTTAGAAGAAACTAATGGAAACGTCGTAAAAGTTATCAGAGAACCCAAGCATATAATACATTCAGAGAAATAAAAATTACTTTTGGATTATTCGATAAGGCACAATTCCTTTATCACAAACGTAATTGAAAGCAAAATCCTGAGGAAGAAAACAAGAGGGAGACCAAGACTAATGGTGGTAAACGAAATCACACACATAACAGGGTGTAAATACTATCAAGAACTGAAGTATAATAATAATAATAATAATAATAATAATAATAATAATAATAATAATAATAATAATAATAATAATAATGGCGTGTGACCTCCGGGGAGGCCTGATGCAGGTCTTTCGAGTTGATGCCTGATCGGCTACTTGAGCGTCTGTGAGAATTTGGTCCTACCTATGATGGATTCAAGTGGTGGGAGGACACACACACACACACACACACACACCCACACCCACACCCATCCCCCGAACCATCGGAATTAAACGCTGAAGATTAAAAAAACTCGAACTGACCGGAAATCGAACCCAGGGCCTCTTCGATGAGCATGCTAACCATTTAACCATGCAGCTGGACGAGAATTGAAGTGAAAACAGAAGGAAGAGAAATATGTCCACATCGACAAAGATGACAATGTGATTTCAGTGACAGCTAATAGAGGAACAGCTGAATATACGACCAAAATTCAAGCTGAGGACTCAACATGAATATATTATTAGTATTTGTTCGTATCTCCTATTTAGTACCACGTTATTTCAGCTGTCTTCTATGGGCTTTGATCTTTATCCAGTGCTTCTTGATTCGTTGCCAATGTTCCTGTTTTCTTTCCTCTGTCCACGTCTTCCCCGTCATCAACTTTTCTTGAAAACCCTGGTGGTCTTTCAGTTTCTTCCTGAGTGGGTCGCATTCTTGTATATCTTCATAAGTGATCCCCATCTCCTGTAGGTCCCTTTTCCCCTCCTTGAACCAAGTTGGCTGGATCTTCTTATCTTTAAAATAGGTAAAGATCCGTTTCAATAATCGTATTGGTTTCCTTCTTAGCAAGTAACCATAAAATTCAATTTTGCTTTTCCGCATGACATCTAGAGCTCTTCTGCACATAAATATACAACTCATGATAATCATCTTTGTTTTAATTGTGTCAAGAATTTTCCTTAAGATCTTTGTTTAATTTCTATTTTTTTCTATCAAGCCGTTCTTGTTCATAGCAAGGCATTCCGCTGCCAGTGAAATAATGTCTTAGTTTTGCGTTCAAGGATATGGACTTCTTGTTGTAAATGCCTGGTCATTTGATGAGCCATTTTATTCATGCACGGCGCTTTGGCTTCTTCTTCAGAGAAGTTTGATTCTATCCACTCACCAAGATATTTAAACGAATCTGTTCGTTTGATTTCTCCCTGGTTCACTTTGAGCTCTCTTGGTGCTGGATTGATGTTAGTTATTCATTTATTTTTATTTTTATTTTTACTATTATTATTATTATTGTTATTATTATTATTATTATTATTATTATTATCATCATCATGGGCTCAGGGCCAGTAGAGGGGAATAAGCTCAGAGCCTAGGATACAGGACGAATGACAACATAAAATATTTTATGCTCGACGATGCCGAAATATAAATATTATATGCCAGAAAAATGAATCGTAATGAGGATCATTATAGTTCAAGTTTCAGTCCGATACAGGTTCGCAACCAAAGTTCAGATTTTCATTATTATACAGGTTCTACACCAATCGGAGTTCATATTTTCATTATGATACAACTGTTTGACCAATTAGGTAAGGACAGCATCGCACCTGCGCTCAACGCACTTGTTTCCAAAATCAAACATGTCGGACACACACATTAACAGCAATGCACCTTCTACTTCCAATATTCCACAACCACACGGCACATTCCCGCAAATTCACTTCACCAACTGTACAATAAACAATTTGTACTTAGAATAAAGCTAGGTTATGATAACCTTCTATCAAAGCTTTGGGGACATATGACATTGTCAAGGTCTCTGATCCACTCATGGAAAATCAATAACCCAACACATGCGCTCTGCGCTCTGTTCAGTAAACTCAAGTGTCAAGCGACATCTCGACATAAATTTATGAATATTTAAAAAATAGAGTTAAAATGATCGTCGAACATATACAGTCGTACGGAAATTATAAAACTCGCTTCGCTCATTTTATAAACGTACTCGTGTTTTCATTATTGCCATTATAGGCTTGTTGTATAATGTACTATTATAAACTTTGAATGTATTTCCTAAATATTTTTGTTCTTTTCTTTTCGTTTCTTTTCTCAAGACACATTAATGATGATTAACAATGAGAATAAATATTAGAAAGGGATATAAAATACGTTTAACAATTTAAGCTTTAGCACTTCATCAACAACATGGGAAAAGGAGCTCTCATTTCGCAGGACCAATTCGTCTTTAAAAATCTTTGGTAAGTAGCTTAAGAATCGTGAGCTTCCAAGAATAAGTTTTATATTCCAACGGGAGGTCAAGCTACCAAATTTTAAGGCCATCAGGGCCTAATATCCACAACAAGGGACCTTTCAGTACTCTTCAAAGTTATAAACTTTTACACCATTTGACATTCGCTGCCCTTAATTCAAAGGAAAGCAACAACACAGTATATGGATGAAAGGGACCCAAAAGAAACAGGAACAGTAGCTCATATTACAAGATCAAGAATGAATCAAATGAAATGTTCACTAGAAAATGCCAAAAACCAAAGTAGAATGGGATACTGAACCTACTCAGGCAATCTCGTTACATGACTTACAATAAAATCTAAGGGGGCACAAGGCCCAATAACACAGAAGATAAGCCGTACTACATTGCGACTAAGGCAGAAAATGGAGATTAACGAAAGAAAAGAAAGAAGGAATAATGTAAATTTGGGAAAGCTTAGTCACAATATCAGAAAATTAATACAAGGAAACGAGGCCGTTCTCTGACGACTGTCTCCAGAACACAATTGAACAGGAGTGGGGAGAGCCCATAACCTTGTTTCAGACCTGTTTTATTCTTAAATATTTTAGAGTTCGCCAATTCAGTACAATTAAGGGAAGTGTGGTCGATTGCCATTTCTCTGAGGACAATTTTCGTTGTGCTTATTTTCCTATGCGTACATGTAAAGGAAGATCAACGTTACCGTGCCGTATTGTAGGAATGTGTGTTTGGGTGGAGTATTTACACACTCCTGCAGTATAATGTATTTAAGGCTCATTTTCCTTTACTCATTCACAAAGGAAAATAAGCCCAACGAAAATTGTTCTGATGGCTGGGAGGCGTGACCAATGTCAAGGAAAATAATGGAGAGGAAGCGCGTTATCAGATACGTGGTATTAGAACTAGGCCGTCGATTTGCTTATTTTAATCCACTAAGGTTGTTAACACTTCGGTATCATTTTCCTGATTCTGATCAGTGATTTTATGATAGATATAATGTTCTTCACAACAACAACACTTTCTGAACCCAACCTGGTACTTCCAAACTGTTTATCCAGGTGAGCTTGTTGTAGTGCCGTCGGCAATGTCTTATACGCAATGGGGAGGAGAGATATGCTTCTGTAATTACTGACGTCCTTTTTGTCTCTTTTCTTGTGCAGATGACGAATGAGCGTGCTCTTCCACTTTCGTTATCCAGGTGTGGGTGAAGAGCATTTCCAACTATTTCACTACCTTTTCCCCAGCATGCTCGAGCGATTACGCAGCGATGGAGTGTTTACCATAATCCTTGTTATTTATTAACTAAATGGAATCCTTGATTGCATCTCTATCGGGAGGTGGGGGATGCGGAGGATACGAATCAAACAGCTTTCCTGTGGGTGTTTTCAAGGATATTCCCTCCTCGGTGCAGGAGTGTCATAGTTCAAAAGCTTATGATAGCATCGAGAAAAGCCTTCGCAGTTTTTTCTGTTGGTCGTTATCAGTTTTCCTTGCTCCAGGTTTCCTGGAGTGTATCCATTACCCGTATTCTTGATAACCCAATAAACATCGTTCTTCTTAAAGATTTATTCGATGGCATCCAATGGTTCCTTTGCGTATTATCGTTCACATACTGCACCCTTGCAAAGCTTCTTCGGTGTTGATCTGGAGTCCAATATTGCCAAGGCTGCCCTGAAAAGAATATACTTACCGAAGAAGTGAGATCTCTGTCCCCGGGCGCGATCAGTCCCTGTCGTCGAATAGGGATGCATAGGGATACTAAGGATAGTCTACTCATTGTATGAATCATGACACAAACTGATTTTTTTAAATTTTGTGTATAAAATTTTATTTATAAAATTTAAGAAAAATGAAGAATTTAATTAATATCAATTAATGCAATGTTAATTCAAATTCTGATCAGAATTATACTATGTTACAACGACCAAAAGTATATTTTATAAATTGAAATGTGATACCTCATCACTAAATAATTCTTAAAATAATTAATTTTGTTAATTGCTAAATTTGAAAAATTTATTACAAAATATGTTATTTAAAATTTGTAAATATAAACGCAGATATACACAATAACATGGTTATGTGGTATTAATAACCTGGATAAACATACTAATTAGTGGACATAAAATAATAATAATAATAATAATAAAAATTTTACTAAATGACCTTACTAGTGGCTATCCATAAATCAATAATTAAAAATACTAATAATCGTTCACCAGATTCAATAAAATTAGATAATAAAATAATTTATAAGTTACAAAAAAATACAAATATTAATATTTAATTAATTGAATTACAATTAATTTAATTTCTTTATTAAATACACAACTAACTGTCTTAAATGATTGACATCATGCCTAATTAGGCCTTCCAAATAACCTGTAAATTACACTGGTGACATGCTAAAATAATATAATAATAATAATAATAATAATAATAATAATAATAATAATAATAATAATAATAATAATAATGAAATGTAGCCACTCATGTCCACCATCATTTATTACCATTGTGTATGTGTAGTTGTAACTCAGAACATCCATAACATATCACTTCACTGGTGATTACACAGATTTTTTTTTCTAATTTATATATTTTAAAATATTCATTGTCCAACATAATAATTTCCATGACCTCTTTTAACTCAAAAGGAAAAAGAACGTATACACTGTGCGAGTAAAAAAATATCAATTGCCTTAGACGTGTTTTTCCAAAATATTAATATTAATAATAATAATAATAATAATAATAATATTATTAATAATAATAATAAATTTCTAGTTACCAGCTAGTTACTGAATTTTCCAAGTATTATTTGTGTTCCATAACACACTCTTTCTAAACACATAAATATTTATTAAAAACATTTGTTCAGTAACCTGACCGATTTAAATGCTTGTTGTTGTTGTTGCTTTACAAACACAAGGAAGACAACCAAACAGATCACACGCTTCGACAATGATAAACTTCGGCAAAGAGTTGAGGAGTTCTAGGAGAAGGCTAGACCAAATGACTGTGACTTTAAAAACGCCAAAAGTCTCCTTGTTGAGGCCGCCAAAGACGTTGCAGAAATCAAGAGAAGCAAAAAGCATGCCTGGTGGAATGGTACCTGCGAATCAGTCCTCCAAGAAAGACTCAATTCGTGGAAACAGTACTACTCTACGAAATCAGAAAATGACTGGGAAACCTACAAAACTCAACGTGCCTAAGCAGCTAGGGTGTTCAGAACTGAGAAACGTAAATACGAAAAATCTCTCATTGAAAAGATAGAACAAAACTTTAGGAAGAATGAAAGCAGAGAGTACTACAGAGCCTTCAAACGCAAACTCACTGGCTATAAACTACCATCTCTATGCTTTGAGCGAAAGGACGGCACACTGGCGACGTCAAATGAAGAAAATTGCAGCATTCTGGCAGATTGCTTCAAGAATTTACTAAATTGCTCTAAACCGCAAAGCGCCATTGAGACCAAGGAACCCTTACTCAGGTACCCAGATTCCAGACCACCCGACAGAGATGAAATCAAGCGCCATATTGCCCGTCTCAAAAATAACAAAGCGCCGGGGGAAGACTCAGTAGTAGCAGAACTATGGTAATATGCCCCAGAGGAATCACTTGATATCTTGCAAAAGCAAATAGAAGAAATTTGGAACAAGGAGACCCTACCCGAAGATTGGAAAATAGCTTTAATCCATCCATTACACAAAAAAGGCAGCATGAAGAAAATCAACAACTACAGAGGAATATCTTTGCTACCCGTGACTTACAAAATTCCACCACTTGCCATCCTGGAGCGTTTGGAAGCACAAGTCGAACATCAAATAGGTGAATACCAAGGAGGGTTCAGAAAAGGTCGCCCAACAGCTGAACAGATCCAAAATCTCAAAACGATCATCAGATATTGTACACTAAGGTCCAAGCAGTATGTGTCTGTCTTTGTGGACTTTAAGAAAGCGTACGACTCCATTGACCGGGAAGTCCTGCTAAACATCTTAAATGAATTCGGAGTTGATTTGAAACTGCTGGCATTAATTAGAGCCACCCTGACCGATACAAAATCCAAGGTGAAGTTCCACGGATGTCTCTCGCATTCCTTTGAGATCAAAACAGGAGTCCGACAAGGTGATGGGCTATCCCCGATACTCTTCAACTGTGTTCTTGAAAAGATCATCAGAACCTGGCGGATGAGATTACAGGAAACCAACTATAGTCCATTGAGAATAGGAACCAAATCCAAGGGGATCGCAACAGACTGCTTAGCATTTGCCGATGATATTGCTGTTCTCTCAAACGACATAGAAACCGCTATAGCTCAAGTTCAAATTTTAAAGGAAATTGCCGAACAAACTGGTTTGCAGATATCGTTTGAGAAAACAGAAGTAATGACTAACATCAAAAAGGCTCCACCAAAACTCCATACAAAATACGGGGACATAACCCGAGTAGACAAATTCAAATACCTGGGTGAGATCATCATGAAAAATGGACTGGACAAAGAAGCACTTCAGGAGCGAGTACGCAAACTGGAAATAGCCTACCAAACATCCCGCACAATCTACAACAAAAAATGCATTTCCCAAAACACCACGATACGTCACTATGAAACAGTTCTGAAGCCAATAGTTCTATAAGCAGCCGAAACCCTGTCTCTAAATGCTAACAAAGGACTCCTTGAAGAACTGGAGAAAAGAGAGCGCAAAATTGTGAGAGGAATCTTGGGATCAAAGTACAGAAATGGAATCCATCAAGAGAGATCCAACAAGGAAGTCTACAGCAAAATAGAGAAAATTACCGACACAATCAGAAAAAGACGGGCACGATTTTACGGTCATCTGAAAAGAATGGACGGAAGAAAGTTAACTAAAGAAATCTTTCACTTTTTTTATTCAAACCTCAAAATCACAATTCGCTGGTTTAGAAATACCAAAGAAGACCTGCACATGCTACATATCTCAGCTGAAGACGCCCGCAAGAAGATATTGACGAACGGGCTAAACCGAGACGAGCAACCGAAGAGAAGACACGGTGCCCCTTGGACAGAGGAGCGTAAGCAGGCCTACTCACAAAGAATGAGGGAAATCTGGGCTCTAAAGAAGGCCAAGTTCAGTGTCAAATGTAACAAGACTTAACGTGGTCCTTGATGGCCCCAGCGAATTATATATATACATATATATATAATATTAATATCCCGTAGTATCACGCACAACATTTTTTTAAGATAAACAAAATCTAACACTCTTAATAAATAAATTTGGTGTTTGTCGTGCCAATACAATATTACAGTGGCATTCTAACTATTCAATAAAATTCTACCTGTCATCTCTGGATGTTGCGTCACAGTTTTACCCATAAAACATCACTTGGTCCTTTGAATCATGTAATATTTGACTGGTTTATCATCTTATATATTTCTCAATATTAAATTATCTCGGCTTCAATGCACCGGCATTCATTATATCTCAGCAGTAACACGGATTTCCATTATTTCACGTCAACATACTAAAATACATAAATCTCTCATTTTTTCCACTGAGAATAACGTTGCGTACCACTCCGTTCCGTTACAAATGGACCTTATGAACTCACTGAGTGCTATCGTCACTCAACATCGCATTTATAACTCACCAATAAATAATTCTTACTAAAGACATAAATTTTCTCATAATATTTTTTGCCACCCAATTATTTATTAAGATACCAAAAAAATAACAATCACCGTCACCTTTGCTGAAATTATGGCGATGAGTCACGCAGATTCAGATTATAGCATTCAATTGAATTATTACCACCAACACTCAGTATATTAGTCTGCATACAAAATAATATTATTAATTCATTTAATAATAATAATAATAATAATAATAATAATAATAATAATAATAATAATAATAATAAGAAGAAGAAGAAGAAGAATATTTCCGAAGAACAATGAATACGAATGCAATACCCTACATAAGTTGACTGTGTTCCCGTACCTACATCTACGACTCGCGTAACTACATCTAAATTATATTAAAGGGATGTTTTAGATTCTACGTAACCATATAAGAATGGTACTTACATTTAGCAACCAGTCATCTCCGTCCAAGGTAGCAGTCATGGTGATTTAGTAACCCATTTTACAACAATTTTGTTTCTTCATTTTTCTTAAGGTGCACATATTCCTTAATTACTGCTTATAACTAACACATAATACACTTTCACACGATATCTTAACTATATTGCTGGTGTAAAATATTAACACTTGTCACTTAATATACACACGACCTGTCTTGCACTCAACTGCAGAAGAATTTTAATACCATGCATCATCCTGGACGTCTCATTTCTCTTCCTCACACGTATTCTGGGGCTTGGTGTTGTCGACCCTTGGTCTTAACAAAAGAACCGTTATCTGCGAGGGTTTGCGTTCAGCCTTGACACACTGCTGGATGGCGAAAGTTGCACCCTAAATAGCTATGCTCCAGCTGGCTCAACAGATTAAAACAGGAAAAGTGTTCCCAAAGACTGTAGTAATCTACTAATGTTTTAGAATGTCTAACTCCCAGCACTAGTTGGCATACTCAATATATATTACAACTTTACTGCAATTATTGCGTAACTCATAATTTCATGTCAGTAATATGTAAATTTGATTCCGAGTATATATTTATCCATTATTTATTTCCCTAATATACTTAAAATCACTTTCATATTCATTCGGCACTTCTGATAGTTAACTTCACATAAATGTATAGACAAATATTCTTTGTTCTCTGTGGATATCCGAAAAGACAGAGCGATTCGCGATATGCGTGTTATCTGCAATACCCTCTGAAGCCGACTGACGCTCGAGATTGGAGCTGTTTAGTGGCAAAGTTTCTACTTCAGCGGATGGATGCAAGCTCTTGACCACACAGGAATCCCCGTTCGAGGGCGTTGAAGAGCGCCTCCTTAATAAAATCCTTAAGAGATGAAAAGCATTACACACAAAAATTCCAAAAATACCTGTCAATATACTGATGCATTGTGATCACACAATTGTTCGTAACTTTTTATGTAATACCCGTAGCGTTAGTCGGACTGTTTCTTCTTACACACTGACTAACAAACTCCATGATGGTAGGGAATTCACATTCGTGTTGCTACCCAAAAGCTCAGTGCGCAATTCTTTTTGCTCATTAGCAATAAGCTATTGACTTAGTTCAAAAATTCTCTAGTAAATACTAATATCTTGCTGTCACGAAATCCATCTTAATTGTTAGCCTAGATTGCAGACGAGTTAAATATATTTTGTCCCGCTACATTTGAAAATATTTGAATACTGCAATCTGATTGGAACACACATATACGCTATTCATTCTTATGGACGAGTCTATTCGAAACCAAGGGGATTCCGGTAGTAACATTCGACATTTTCTCTCTCACTCATCCTAGTGGAATTTTCCACTGTCACTACGCAGTACCAATGCTGATGCAACACCAGGTGTAACTTGTTTATGTTACAGAGATAGCGATTTATTCCAGAAAAGAAAGGAAACATAGGATTCTACTGATGCTTTGTTCATAGGCACTGGTCTCTTGAATATCCCAATATTATAATTATTATAGCATATCTGAATACTTTTATTCCATATTAAATATAATTAATTAAATTCGCCAATCAGGCTCATATGATGGGTGAAATACCTGAGAATGTTGATTGTGTGTTTTCTTTGACCCTTAAATCCATCAAAATATTTGTGATTTGAGTGCCAAATATGCAGTGCTTTGGATATTTCCTGCAATACTTCCTCGTACTCCTTGTTTTACCACGAAAGTTTTTCCTTCTTTGCTAGAAATATTATATGTTACGCTGAATCCTGAATTATCCAAGTAATTTTCTCCCATTCACATGAATCCAAAGTGCCAAGTTCCTTCCTATGTTTGTCCACAGTAACCCTGATTTGCAACGAATTTTTTGTCAATAAATCCCAACTTGGGAGAGTTTCAAATTGATCAATTACGTGGCAGAGTACAGAGAGGAGCCAACGTGTCCTCCGACTACTACCTGAATAGAGTTAGTATCAAGTTCATTGCCAAAACAAATAATAATACCACACCGAAATTCAATTCAGTTTTTCTTTTCACTGTTGTCAGTTTCCAGAATGTTATTTTTCCTATTTACTGCAGTATTGTTCGCGTATGACGTCCTAAGTCTAGCATAAGTTATGTCTTCTTCAAACTCGTGGTGACATAGAGTTTTTCCTCTTATTACAGTTAATTTCCTTTTCACGCTGTGTGCAAAAACAAACCGACATAAGCCAAGTAACATAAACACACTCAATGTATACAACCAGCTGCACATCAGTCAACAGCAGGAAAACTAAAAACCCAATAATTCTTCTGAAAGAATACATGCGAATATCTGTTATGTTTGCATTTGCTGGCGGGACCTAGTGTTTACAGTGCACTGTGTCTTCTGGTATAGGCTAGAGCAATTTTGTTACTTTTATTGACCTTGGGTTTGACAATAGAAAGTGACCGAGGTACGAGCGATGCTAGTAATGCCATTCCTTACGCAACCAGTCCCTGTTATGAATAGTGTACAAATGTTGCTCATAGGTTTCGGTTGGTGCGTGTTTTTCAGTGAGCTTGGCAGGCCGGTGTGTAATAGCGACCTCTGGCTCGGTGAGAAAAGCAACGGGAAACTACCTCACTTCTCATTTCCTTAGTACACCTCTTCAGTGATGCCTAGACCGTCTATGACAGCTCATGGCGGAGCTGTTGAAGATCCAACCAGACTTCGGGCTGAGGACTAAACATACATACATGTGTTATTTATAGTTGGATTCAAGACTGAAATATTTCGTATGGCTCTCTGCATGTTTTTTTTCTAAGCATCAATAACAAAGAATAAAGGTCATTCAGAAAACCATATTAGAAAATGGCACCTTTGAAGAAAGAAGCATTGATAATAGTCCACAAAAAGTATTTAACTAACAGTCCTTTAGAAAAAGGTCATTATTGTTCCAGTAAGACAAATTTAGACTAGAATTAGGACTTAACTGTCAACACATTATCTGAAATGTTCACAGACCATTTTTTGGAACAAACGGGTGAAAAGCTGGAAATAAATATGAAATATGCATTCATTTCGCCCACAATATGGAACCAAGTTGAGAAATTATTTAACAGATATTAAACTACAATATATACTTTACAAAAAGAAGGCAGAAAAATACTGCCTTTGAAGAAATATCTCCTCCTCTAGGCCAAAATAGATCCCTCTTATCTTGTCGTGGAGTTGAGCTATTCACAAAATTTACTAGTATTCCTATTCAAGCCGTTATAAGACTGACTTATTGCTTTAAACCTCGGAACCGGTTCTTAAAAACTCCATTACTATCGAAGTAATTATTGTTGAATTTTCAAGGTGGTAGTATTTTTTACTAAAATCTCCCAGTGTATTAAATTATAAATTTTGTTAAGTTTGTTTATTCATTCCTTGATTGTAAATATCTCAATTCACCACGTTGTATCATGGACCTTCTTCCAGATTATTTGATCATCCAACTTTACTCAGTCTCTTTTAGAGAAGCTGACACTTACATTATTTCAAGTATTAACTAGGAAGTCATTAAGCTCGGACTGTGTTGTTGTATTAATATTATATTAACTATTTCCAATATGTTTTTATAATTTGCTATTACTATTGTATTCTAATAGACAATTGTTATTTGCCCTAACAGTGTTTAAAATATACGAAAATGAAACATGTAATACATAAATAGGCTGATATTTTTCACTCTGTAGTTCTACTTAACCATGGTTTATAGTAACTATGACCACGGAAGAGTGCATGTATGTGCTATACGACAATTGATTAACCCTGTCCGTCTGTCGATTTTGATCAAGTACGTCCTCCGGAAAGGTGTATTCTACGGCAGTTTATTTTCATTTACAGGGCGTCTAAATTCTGAGGGAAAACTGTTAATTTTAATACTTGGCAGTAAAACAACATTCAAAGGCAGAAACATTGAGAACAATAAGTTCAGACCCACTCAAGGGAGGAATAATACTTTCTATGGGAAATTTACGACATTCCGTGTAGGTTTGTTATTAGAACGTCATTTCTTGTAGCAGTATTCGTATTGAAATGTATGAAAGCGTATTGTGGGAGATACCTGGTGAATACCGAAATAATAGAAACCATACACCTACATGTGCAGGTGTGTTCGATACAATACATCTACCGAGGTTTTAAAAGAAACACACATTCAATGAATTTCTTGAACTTTTGAGCTTTCGTTCTGTCGTTTGTGACTAACGGTCCATTCACTGGTGATATCCAAGTCGTACGAGGCCCGTTCGATTAACGGTACTCGATGTTCTCATTTGAGTTTTCTTGCTAAATCTCAGGAAAAGGATTTAATTCAGGTTACACGAATTAATACAATATTTCAAGTACACATCTCTATTCCATCACTCTAACAAACTCATTGTGATTTGCAGATATTGGCAATGAAATACCGAGAACTTTCAAGCCTACTTTTCTAAGATATTAATGTTCATAACATTTCTTCGCAGACAAAGTAAGGGTGCCCATACTACGAAAAACGTAAAATTATTATATTTTCTTGCTATTTGCTTAACGTCGCACCGACACAGATAGGTCTTATGACGGCGATGTTGGGATAGGAAAGGCCTGCGAATGGGAAGGAAGCAGCCGTGGCCTTAATTAAGGTACAGCTCCAGCATTTGCCTGGTGTGAAAATGTGAAACCACGGAAAACCATCTTCGGGGCTGTCGACACTGGGGTTCGAACCCACTATCTCCCGGATGCGAGCTCACAGTTGCGCGCCCCTAATCGCACGGCCAACTCAACCAGTAAACGTAAAATTAAGAGATTCCTGGATTTTGCCGAACGTCGAAGGGCTAAACGGCCCGCAAATGTTCCAAATTGTGGCCAGTCATGGATATCTCTATTAGACTTTTAAAAATCGAAAATTACTTCCAGCGTAAATGACAGTTCCGGAAAATCAGCCTAAAATCGCTTGTTTCTTTACTGGTTTTCTTTTTGATTTAAATCCTAGTCAAATTATTTATATAATTCTTTCTGTAATGTGTTCATTGGTTCAATACCCTCAGGAGTTTTTGATGTTTGAAATAATGTCCACACCCAGTGTAGTTACAAGGGCTTATATGAAACTCTACATTAACTCACATTAGCGCTCGTAGTGGTGCTTAAGTGAAATAATGTATTGACTCACATTAGCGCTCGTAGTGGTAGAAAAAGGCAAACTGCTAATCGAATCGACCGGATGGCGATGATTAAGAAAAGGATTGTAATTTTAAAGAATAAGTAGAGAATATATTCTCACACTATATTATATTATTATATTACATTTTATTTACCTAACATTCGGGTGTTTTCAACATTGAGTTGCTTGCCTGAAGAGCTAGAACTGTGCATTTTAGCTTAATGTGTTTTGCTTGTAAACTCACGATATTGTTATACTGTAGTATTGTTTAGTTGAGATCTGTCCGTTTTGAATTTATTATTCAATTATAAGGCATGGCTCGTGGGGGAGGGTCGCTGTAAACACGTCCTAGTTAGTGAAATATGAGTACTGTTCGAGAGGCCTAGTAGGTGGTCCAGAGAGTCAGAATACCAGTTACTATGAAATACGAGCGAGCACATTAGACGTACAGTATTCTGAATCGTACCCCTCGCTGTCTTTACACTACTACCCAGTGCACCAGACGTCACTAAACGGTTAGATATCGTATCTCCCTCGTATGTGCAATCAATGCTAGCGCATAACTTCGCAGAAACTCGCAGCTATCAATATTTTTTAGCAAGCGACAGATAAGTCTGGGTCACTTCAGGAGCAACCGTCACCTGAGCACATCACAGCATAATAGAAGGAAATTATAGTCAAGCTACACAAAGATTATTTTTTACAATCTTATTAGGTATTTACTTCACTATTCTACAAGCCTACGAATATATTGTAGCGGTAATAGCTACGGCTCACACGAATAAAGGTGTTTGATCTAGTGACATTCCAGGAGCTCGTATATTGATAAGAAATTTGAAAACAAGGACACTTATGATTCAGAGGGTAGTTTAGTGTAAAAAAATATTAATTTTGGGGATTAGTGAGAAGAATTTTCTTTCCTCTGAGTTTTTTCTATCTGTTTTACGTCGCACCGACATAGCTACGTCTTATGGCGACGATGGGATAGGAAAGGCCTAGGTAGTGGAATGAAGCGGCCGTGGCCTTAATTAAGGTACAGCCCCGGCATTTTCCTGGTGTGAAAATGGGAAACCACGGAAAACCATCTTCAGGGCTGCCGACAGTGGGGGTCGAACCCACTATCTCCCGATTACTGGATACTGGCCGCACTTAAGCGACTGCAGCTATCGAGCTCGGTCCTCTGAGTTTTAGAAGAGAGATCTTAATATTGGTTTACAAGACCATTCGTTGGTGTAAAATCAGTGGCGATGTGGCTCGTGGAAATAGGAATTTAGAAGTAATAATAATAATAATAATAATAATAATAATAATAATAATAATAATAATAATAAGAGCCTCCGTGGCTCAGACGGCAGCTCGTCGTCCTCTTACCGCTGGATACCGTGGTTCAAATCCCGGTCACTCTATGTGAGATTTGTGCTGGACAAAGCGGAGGCGGGACAGGTTTTTCTACGGGCACTCCGGTTTTCCCTGTCATCTTTCATTCCAGCAACACTCTCCATTATTATTTCATTGCATCTATCAGTCATTAATAATCACCTTGGGAGTGGCGACCCCATTGTAATACTAGCCTATATATGTTTCATTCATTACATTCCTGACCCGGTCTCAGACTGGAAAACAGGTTGAAGGCTTTCATTTTCAATAATGATAATAATAATAATAATAATAATAATAATAATAATAATAATAATAATAATAATATTGTTTTACCGAGCAAGTGGCTGCGCGGTATGAGTCACGCAGCTATCAGCTTGTATTTTGGAGATAGTGGGTTCGAACCTCACTGTCGCCAGCCCTGAAGTTGGTTTCCTGTGGTTTCCCATTTTCACACCAGTTAAATGGTGGGCTGTACCTTAAGTCCACGGGCGCTTCTTGCCCTCTCACATCCATTCCCTACTCCATCGTCGCCATAAGACCTATCTGTGTTGGTGCGATGTAAAGCTAATTCTAAAAACATTAATAATATGGATTTTTTACTTTTTAGCGTCTCAGTAACTGCTTTTGCGGATTGTGGGGACGCCGATGTGCTGGACATTTTGTCCCATCGGACTTGCGTTACGTATTTTTGCTCAAAGTCATCTTTATCCTAATTTTCTCTATTATCCGTAATTCATGCAGTCAATAAATCCATCCACATTGCTCTTTCATTTACATGCCTATGTGAGACGAGGTATAGCGATTTGGTTTCCATGACGAACAGACGCACTCCTCACTTTGCCCTCCGCGTAAAGAGGAAGTAGGTCACGTCCCCTGCGGTGTATTTCTTTTCTACCCTTACACCAACTTTATTAACTCGTAACATGTTTTATTTCATCTTATATGCTGGCTAAGCGAATTCTACAGCCCTCTTCGTTCCCAACTATGGTCAATGGGATTTTACGTTGCTTAAATGCTGCATCCTCGCTTTGTTGGCTTGCGTAACGTTAAATAATTTGACACCCTGGCTTCTCCAAAAACGGCAAGAGTAGTTAATAGGGCGTAAAATTATTATTATTAATATTATTATTACTTGTTGCTAATAATTTTCAATGGATAACAATAATAAAAGTGTTCCATCGGATCATAAATCAACACGGTTAGGAAATTCGAGGCTCGACTCTTGGTGATTATCCTAAAAGTTACATTCACTTCAGATTTTAATCAATATAAATAAAGCATTAAGGGGGTCCCCTGTGTGTTATTTCGTTGTTTTCTTGCCAATTTTTCAGATATGTATCAGGTTTAGATCAACTCAAGACCATATCGGTTATTTTTCGTGTCTGTTTGTCTGTTTGTTCCACCATCACGGCGAAACGGCTGGATAGATCTCGATCAAACGTCATATTCAGAGTAAACACATTCCGGGGAAGGTTATGATATCCAGATGATTTAAAAATATTTGAATGGACGGGGGTTTATAGGATAACCTGAACAGTTTTCCTCCATTTTCTCTTATACTATTTATGTTCTGTAAAATCCGTAGACTGTATGTGAAACGTCTCTTCATTATAAACAACTTTATTCGGAAACACCGCAATGCCGGAATTTAGTCCCACAGAAGTATTTTTTATGTGCCAGTAAATCTACTGACACTAGGCTGACGTATTTGAGCACCTTAAAATGAAACGGCGTATGGCTTTTAGTGCCGGAAGTGTCCGAGGACATTTTCGGCTCGCCAGATGCAGGTCTTTTGATTTGACACCTGTAGATGACCTGCGCGTCGCGATGACGATGAAGACGACACATACACCAAGCACCCATGCCAGCGAAATTAACCAATTGTAGTTAAAATTCCCGGCCCTCTCTGGAATCGAACACGGGTACCCTGTACACCTTAAAGTTAATTCCTGAGCGATCTTTAACAACACACTGTTTTTAACAGTCAGTACTTTGTAGGATACACTTTAGCACTTATACGGCTCTTAAACGGCTAGGCATAGATTGTACCAACTTTTCGCAATAAGATGGATCTGCTTTCTTCCATTCTTCACATAAAGCCATTTGCAAATCATCTTTGTTCTAAATCTGGTGTTTTCTTATCGCTGCTCTGGAGGTGTCTCGAGTACTTTTGGGCAGTTATACAGCAGCCACATCCGTACTGTAAAGAGCTTTGTGCTTCGGGTTGTTATTTCGGTAATACTTAAATCGATCAAGTATCCCAAGCTTTTGAGCACTAAGTCGTAAATGTTCTTTCAGTATATTTAGAAGCACATGTTGATCCATGGTCCCATCAATATACCTCAACTCTCCTGGTACTCTGGCTGACATGCACCCCTAGACAGTTACACTACCTCCATGTTTGACACTTGGACGTAGATGGCTAGGTTTCAACTCCTCATTTGAATTCCTACTTTCCATCTGATCCGAAGAGATTGTACTTGCTACTTGCTTTCATCTGCAAAATCTTTGTCTATATACTCGTGAACGAAGCTCAACCTAGTCTTCATATTAATCTTGCTAACAAATGGCTTTCTTGTTGGTGTATCCTTCAGCCATCACAGCCATTTTCGGAGCACTAATCGCTGGATTTTTCTTCACTTGTCTTACTATCCAGCGTTATTCCGTTATTTTGATTTTTTTTCTCTCACTCACTTTGTATTTATTTTCAATGCTGCGTGTACTTATATATCTATTTATAACGCACCGAAGAGTTGCGTGACTCCTGCTTACAATTTTACCATTTTCTCGGAGTGATTTTCCTCTGTTATGGTGAAAAATAATTCTCTTTCTCTTCTTTCGAAGAATGTCCTCCTTGGCGCCCCATGATAGCACCGGAACTTGTCTGTACTTCACAAATCTCCACAAGAAACTGAACGTGGTGTCGAAACACATACATACACCTTCTCTTATCTGCCCATGCAGGACTGTATGAGTTTCATTTTGACGTGCCCCAGCAACATACAGAGAAAGAATCTGTTATATCTTGCTATCTATCTAGCCTGTGGTGACTTAATATTTCAAGACATGCCTTTATTGTTCCATACATAGAATGCAAACAAATTATTGTCCACATTTCTATTCATAAATACATACAGTGCTGTATGAGTTTCACTTTGACTCACTTTACTTCCCTCTTCTCGCTGTCACCAATTTCCGGCTGATCTAGGATCTTCTAGAATCGTATCATGAGTCCAATTATAATAACTCTAACCTTTATTTGACAATCTTTTTACAATTTGCTTAACGCCGCATCGGCTCAGGCCTTATGACGTTGATGGGATAGGAAAGGTCTTCGAGTGGGAACGTAGTGGTCTTAATTAAGGTACAGTCCCAGCATTTGCCTGGTGTGAAAATGAGACACCACGAATATCCATGGAAAACCATCTTCAGGGCTGCCGACTATCTCCTGAATGCACGCTCACACTCGGTCTCTGACGTGATTTTAGTGCCGGATGCCCTTCCCGACGCTTACCTCAGTTGAGGAGCAATAGATACATCATACAATAATGATATGACTTAATTACCATCGATGAATTAGTGTATTCAAAATATGTTTCTGTATTAAACTCTCCTAGCCTTTATGACTGATAAACCGAACCAAACCCCCTTGGCCCCGAAGGGCCATGGCCTACCAAGCAACTGCTGCTATGCCCAAAGGCCTGCAGATTACGAGGTGTCGTGTGGTCGGCATGACGGATCCTCTCGGCCGTTATTATTGGATTTCTAGACCGGGGCTGTTATCTCACCGTCATACGGCTCCTCAATTGAAATCACGTAGGCAGAGTGGATCTCGAACCAGGCCTGACATCCAGGTAAAACCACAGTCCTGGCCGGGAATCGAACCCTTGGCCTCCGGGTAAGAGGCCGGCACGCTACTCCTACACCGCGGGGCTGGCATTTATGACTGATATTTGCCTTTATTTCCCAAACAGTTTGGGCTCCCGAGTAGGACAAAGTATGCCAATACATTATTACCTAAATATTAAAACTGTAGTTAAAAGTACAGTATATAAGATAATAACTTAAGCTTAACGGAAATTGAACAATTACATGAATTTTGTAGGCTATGTAACAATTCTTGAGATTGTACTAGCAATTCCTCAGTGACCCCTTCAGAGAGTTGTAGTGTGGCATCCCGATAAATCTCCAGCTGGATCCCAAGTGATATTTAAAATTCCCCTAAATATCTTGGGATTATCCTACGGCTTCCAATCATCAGCCTAACCACACAGTTCTTGAATGTTATATGCCTACCGGAAGTAACTTATTGTTGGCACGTATACTTCCTTTTCCTCCCTGTCAGTAGCTGCCGGCTGATGGAGTCTCTTATCGAACCGTACCGTGAGGTCAATTGTAATCTCTTCCCCTTCACATTTCTAATTTACCTTACCAAAATGAATAACTTATTACGATACAGATGCTCAGTGAAGCATATCGTCGTTGCGCGTAGAAAAACCGCTATGTGATAATATTTCAGCTTAGAATTCTGACCAGAAATTTTCTGTCATCTAATCTATATACTGTATATAAAGTAACTTGTCCCGACTGACTGACTGACTGACTGATTCATCATCGCCGAGCCAAAACTACTGGACATAAAGAAATGAAATTTTGGGGATATATTCATATTAACATGTAGGTGCTCGCTAAGAGAGGATTTTTGGATATTCCTTTGTTAAGGGGGTGAAATGGGGGTGAAATTTTAAAATGAGTGCATCTATATCTCAAAACTTTAAAGGTTAACAGATGTAAAAATCGGTATTTAGAATCTTCTTTAAAAATGAGGAAACACGTATTTTTTCGGAAAACCCCAATAGGAGGGGTGCAAAAGGGGTTGAATGCTTTTAATGAGGATAGTGATATCTCAGAAACTGAGAATATTATAGACCTGAAATTTGGTATTTGGGATCTCCTTTAAAAATAAAGAAACATGTATTTTTTGGTTTCTTAAAATCCACTTAAGGGGAGGGTGAAAAGGGGGTGAATTTTTAAAATGAGTGTATCTATATCTCAGAACTTTGAAAGTTTACAGACGTAAAAATTGGTGATTAGAATCTCCTTTAAAAATAAAGAAACAGTTATTTTTCTGTTTTCAGAAAATCCCAATATGAGAGGTGAAAAGGGGTGAAAAAATGGTTGAATGCCTTTAATGAGGATACTCATACCTCAGAAAATGAAGATACTACGGACCTGAAAATTGGTATTTGGGATCTCCTTTGAAAATGAAGAATTTTTTGTTTTTGGAAAATCCAATTAATGGGGGTGAAAAGGGGGTAACTATAAAAATGTGTGTATCTATATCTCAAAACTTTTAAAGTTTACAGATCCCATTTAAAAATAAACACATATTTTTTGTTTTCGGAAAATTCCAGTAGGAGGGGTGAAAAGGGGGTTGAATGCCTTAAATGGGGATACTTATATCTCAGAAACTGAATATATTATAGACCTGAAAGTTTGTATTTGGGATCTCCTTTAAAAATAAAGTAATACGTAATTTTTTTGTTTTCGGAAATCCACCTAAAGTGGGGAGGGAAATTGAAAAAAGTTAGTTGAATTATTTGAATGAGGGTACTATTATCTCAAAAATGAAAGATTTTTCAGACGTGAAAATTGGTATTTGGAATCTGGTTTAAAATTAAAGAAACACGTGTTCTCGGAAATACCAATGAAGGGGATGGGGGTGGGGAGGTGAACGAATTGAAAAATTAATTGAATTAATTGTATGAGGATACTTGCCTCTAATAAAAACCAAAGATTTTACAGACGTGAAAATTGGTATTTGGATCTCCTTTATAAACAAAGAAAAAAGCGTTTTGGAGTGAATTCATCTTGGGGGGCGGGGGTGAAAAGGAGTTGAATTCTTTTTATGAGGACACATATCTCAAAAACTGAGGATGTTAGAGTCGTGATAATTGGTATTTAGAAGATTCTTTTACTATTAAATAAACGAGTATTTTAACGGGAAAGTCATTTAATGGGGGAGTGTGAAAGGAACATAAGGAAACACGCCTTCTTTTTTTGGGGGGGGGGGGTAAATGTATTTACGGCTGTGGGGTGAAGAAAAAGAGTTGAGACCAATTGATTTTACTGTTCATAATGTGCTTATTCTGATCATTAATCTTTCCTGGGTTTGTTTTCAAGAAATATATTTTCCTTTGGAGAATATAAAGTTAGATTTCAGTAGATTCTCCTGCCATATGAATAAAAATTTAAACACATTTGAAATAAACGATAGGAATGAAATTGACCCTGCAAAGGTTCACCTCTGTAATAAGGTCAAAAATGCACGGAATTATATCATTCGTGCACTTGCCTACGCGTGACGATGGTGCTGGTCACATTGTCAGCAATGACAATGGCTGCAGATGTAATTTAGCGCCAAGTAGCGGTCTTGCATTTTGCTGTGGGTTCCATCCCATCAATAATAATAATAATAATAATAATAATAATAATAATAATAATAATAATAACAATAACAATAACAATAACAATAACAATAATAATAATAATAATAATAATAATAATAATAATAATGTTCTGGGCCGTCGTCAAAATGCGTGGACCGCGCTAGAAACGGGTCCTGGCCGGGTAATGCAGTCCGGCCGCGGGTTCAGTACCGCCAAGGCACCCAAAACGACACCACGCCGGATCTCCTCAAGGATTTGATCCATATTGAAAATGCTTGTAGGAAAAGATGGCAAAGATTTAGGGACCCAGCTGACCGGGTGGAATATCTGGACCTAGCTCGGGAAGTACGAAATCGATTACTGGAAAAGATTGAAAAATGGGAGGAACTTTGCCGTAATCTCTCCGAAAACGAGTCAGATTACGAATTGTAGCCGATACTGTGAGAAAACGAGTTAGATCGCTAATTTCGGAGTATTATATATAAAACGTTAAGCATTCAATAATAAACTTCATTATAATACCGTGGCGAAGCACGGGTATCTTGCTAGTGTTTATTATTGCATGAACTACTGCATATCAAAGAATTTTCGTTCTGTGATACATGTGCTGCGGGTCATTATTTCTCCCCTCGACATTGTATTAAACACCACACTGATTTTCATCCAGCTTGCTCTCCACTACAGATCCCACTCTCCCTTTCAAGATGCCAGTGAATACTTTGCCTGGTATACTAACCAATGAGATCGATAGTTGGTGCAATCCTTCCCGTTAGCTTATAGATACGTTCATGTACTGCTTTGTCCAATCTGAAGGTACCTTACCAACACTCAATGCTAATCTTTTTACTATATGAAGCCATTTCATCCCTGCCTTCCCACTATACTTCAGCATTTCAGTCTAATTTCATCTATCCCTGCTGCTTTATGACAATGGAGTTCATTTACCACCCTTTACATTTCCTCAAGCGTAATTTCACCGACATCATTTTCCTCCTCCCCATGAGCTCGGTTCATCGCTACTCCACCAGGCAGATTTCCTTTTACGTTCAGAAGATTTTCAAAATATTCCCTCCATCTGTCCAGTGATTCCCTGGGATCTATTTTGAGTTCATATAAATTAGCCAAAACATTGTTCATTTCCTTTTCCCCTCCATTCCTAAGATTTTTTATTACTGTCCAGAAAGCTTTCCCTGTTGCTTGACCAAGCCTTTTCAGGTTATTACCAAAATCTTCCCACGACTTCTGTTTGGATTCAACAACTATTTGTTTCGCTCTGTTTCTTTCATCTACGTACAACTCTCTGTCTGCACCAGCCCTTGTTTGGAGTCATTTCTGATAAGCCTTCCTTTTGCGTTTATAAGCTGCTCTCACTTCATCATTCTAGGAAGATGTTCGTTCATTCCCCATCTCTACATTTGTCCCTCGGCATTCCCTTCCTTTTTCTATTATAGTATCCATGTATGCCACCCATTCACTTTCTATATCCTCAACCTGCTTACTGTCCTATGTTCGGAAATTCTCACTAATCATACCCATGTACTTCTGTCTAATTTCTTATTCCTGGAGTTTTTCTACCCTTATTCGTTTGCAGACAGATTTCACTTCCTCTATCCTAGGCCTAGAGGTACTTAGTTCACTACAGATCATATAGTGTATCAGCTAAATATCCCTGGAAACCCGTGCATTCCTAACAAATTTTCCGAAGTCAAGGTCGAAGTCGGTTAAGATGTAGCCTGTTATGGATCGGATACCCCTCCCATGTGTAGTGGTGAATAGCCTTATGCTTGAAGAATGTATTCGAAACATCCAAACACATACTAGCTCAGAAGTCCAGTAAACGGTTTACATTCCTATTAGCTTCCATAACTATGTTGCGTGCAATTGCCTTCTTGATGAACAAACCTACCCCTCACTCAGCCCTTCCCTATACAATACCTGTCAAGCACATTTTATAATCTCTTCCTCGTTATCTCCCCTTACCTGAATATCATTTACTCCCAGCACATCCAGATGCATCCTCTTTTCTGACTCATTCAGTTCTACTTTCTGTTTTCCATAAGCCCCATTAATATCCATCAAGAAAGTAAGGTGAACTTATTTACGTTTCTGTTCGCTCTTTGCGAAACGTAAAGAATTTCGCCTTATTTTCCTCACATGGCATAACTCCAAGAAAGGCTATATCATGTCTATAAGAAAGAGTCGTGAAAGCATCAATGGTAACTTTATTGTCCTCCTTCCCATGAGCTAGGTTGTTAAGAAGTTTTCAAAATATTCTTTCCACCTTTCCAGTGTTTCCCTGGGATTTACTTTGAGGTCACCTGATTTTCCTTAAACACTATTCATTTACTTTCCCCTACCTTTCTTTCTTTATTATTGTCCAGAAATGTTTGTCACTTGACCAAACCTTGCCAGGTTATTACCGAAATATTCCCAGGACTTATTCTTTGATTCAAGAAGTAAATTCCATTTTGTCACCTCCATTGACATTGACGTCATATTGCAGCTCAACGTTTTATCTATATAGACATCCCCCTAATGTCGTGCTTACATGGCGATGACAAGATGTAATTTACTTCCATGCCACAATTCATCAATTTTAATATGTCATATTGTACATGGTACAATTTAAGTTTTTTATCAGGAGCCCTCCTTTCATTAGGTCTTATTGTATATACGAATGTTAACCTATTAGCTGAAGAGTGGTGGTGGTGGTGGTGATTATTGTTTTAAGAGGAAGTACAACTAGGCAACCATCCTCTATATAACACTAATCAGAGGGAAAATATGGAAGGGGTCCGACACTTCCAAAAATGAATGTATCGGCCAAAGAGAGACAAGGGCCACGAAGGGCGAGAAAATGAAAGACTCCTTAGCCCTCGCAAACCTAATAGCGTCGGGGTCGGAAAAAAACAAGAGTTGACCAAGGGAGGTCGGATAGGATAGATGAAAGTGAGGAGCCTGGCACAAGCAAGTGGAAGCAATGTCAGGATTCAGCTGAGGGCCCCGTGGTCGCCAACCCACGCTCCAAAGTTCAGAGCCCCTGGGGCCCCTTTTAGTCGCCTCTTACGACAGGCAGGGAATACCGTGGGTGTTATTCTACCGCCCCCACCCACAGGGGGATATTAGCTGAAGAAGAGAATGAACAAATTTCTCGAAACATGTACTATATATATTGTAAATGTGAAATGTAAATACATTTTTAGTATATAATATTAACTAGGTGGGTTATACATCTCTCTGTTGTCCGGCTCCATGGGTAAATGGTTAGCGTGCTGGCCTTTGGTCACAGGGGTCCCGGGTTCTATTACCAGCAGGGTCGGGAATTTTAACCATCATTGGCTCTGGGGGTGGGTGTATGTGTTGTCTTCATCATCATTTCATCCTCTTCACAACGCGCAGGTCGCCTACGAGTGTCAAATCAAATCAAAAGACCTGCACCTGGCGAGCCGAACCCGTCCTGGGATCTCCCGGGACTACAAGCCATACGCCATTTCATTTTTCATCTCTCTGTTTACTGTAATTAATTCAATGTGGACCCAAAACTGGTCATTATGGTCACAATATGGTCATAATGCTAATCACATATTAGCACAGCACACAAGTCCAGTAAACGGTAACCATTTATATTATCTTCGACATCTTCCCCGCCTTAGCCATCACCTCTTCTATCCTTCAGTTCTGTTTCCATCTCTCGCATTGAAATTGCCCATTAACACCATCCTATCCTTGCTATTGACCCCGACTACTATGTCACTCAGTGCTTCATATAACTTGTCTTTCTAATCCTCATCTGCACTCTCACATGGTGAATAGACTGAGACAATTCTTGTTATAATTCCTCCAACTGCCAAATCTAAGCATATCATTCACTCATTTACGTGCCTAACAGAACCTATATTCCTGATGAACATTCTCATCCCACACTCTGCCATTTCCTCTTTATCACCTGTTAAGAATACTTTATACTTTCCTGTCTCTTCCTCGTTATCTTCCCTTACCCGAATATCATTAACTACCGAGCTCGATAGCTGCAGTCGCTTAAGTGAGGCCAGTATCCAGTATTCGGGAGATAGTAGGTTCGAACCCCTGTCGGCAGCCCTGAAGATGGTTTTCCGTGGTTTCCCATTTTCACACCAGGCAAATACTGGGGCTGTACCTTAATTAAGGCCACGGCCGCTTCTTTCCCACTCCCAGTCCTTCCCTTCCATCGTTGCCATAAGACCTATCTGTGTCGGTGCGACGTAAAGCAACTAGCAAATATATATATATATATATCATTAACTCATAACGATTCCAGATGCATCGTCTTTGCTGACTTAGCCAGTTGTACTTTCTTTTATTCCATAATCCCTATTACTATTGACAGTTACCCATCGAATTCCATTTTGTTCGCCAAGTTGTTTCCAAGGAAACAAATGGAAGTCGCACTCCGTTACTCCCACATGTCCAAGGCTTGCTTAACATAGCATAATATATATAAATAGGCTTATTTTTCCACTCTGAAGTTAGTCTTAGTTTATAGCAACTATGACGACGACACGGCACGCGCATGCGCTGTAGGCTATTCATAACGCTGGCTGTTTGTCTCTTTTGGCCAAGTAGAGCCTCCCAAAAACGTATACTATGTTAAAACAGTGCACATCTCTGTTCTTAAATTGTTCATAATTGGCAGGAATAAATGTTTCGCTGCCCATCGTACAGGATCATTGCAATAAAGTGGAAGTGGTATAATTTTTGTGCTGTAAGGTAATAAAATAACGTAAGCGGCATTTTCCCCGTAGGTTATATTCCATTGTGCTTGCATCAGTCCGATAATTTCTCTATGTGGAATGATAAATATTGCGTACAATTGTGAATGCTCATTTATCGGGTGTCTATCTAATTGGGTTAACTAATCCAATCTCTGCTTGTATTGTGTTGCTGTAAGGGGTAATTACCACTACGACCTACTTAGAGGCAATACCTGGGGGCGGTAAAGACTGGCGTGATGCCAAATTTACTCTGTGGAATACGGCTGCCACGCGACAGATGAATTCCAATCTGCTGTCTGACTTTCCAGAAAGAAGGCGGGACAAAGGTTTGTCCAGGAGTTGGATGTCTGTAACGATCTCTTTGTAGCTATTGCTTTTACTGTTTCCCTTTTAGCGACATTGTAGTCAGCCACGAATACTTTAATGTATGTGTGATTAATGTCCAATAACAATGTTACTGTGTTGCTAGAAGTAATGTGTTTATAACAGTGAATCGTATGATTTGGGATAAAATGGTCATAGTTTTGGAATTGTACTGTACCAGCTCTTTCCTGTAGGTGAAACGGACCACAGAAAACCATTTCGAGGATGATTGGCCATGGGATCAGTACTGTACCGACTTTATTCGCAATCCATGGTTAGAATGCAAAATGCTGTTTAAGTTCTTGAAATAGCGATTTTGAAGCTCTATTCTTTATGGTCAATCATTTACTTCTTTCAAATACTGGTAATTCATGACTGACGTATAACAAATGAATGGGGAATTCCTATAGTAGCCCCAGTGTATAAAGTGTGACAAACATAAAGCGGACAGTTACAAATTCACACGTTCTGCATGTAAGCTCTGGGAAGGCATTCTTTTAGACACGTTTGTGTAAATTCTAACTACTTTGATGGAAGGCAGTTCGTACGTGACTCACCTTGTAGGAGCTCAATAAAATATAGCAAATATAATCGTTTCAGGAGGTCATATGGACTGCATCGCTATTACACTAAATAGGGTAGACCATGTGAGACTACTAACGAAGATCAGGGTTATTGGGCTAGACAAAGGAGTGACTGAATGGGTGGCTACATCTTTTGAAATTAGAACTCAGAGTATTAGAATTGGTAATTCTTCTTCTTCTTCTTTTTCGTCTTCTTTTTCGAGTCTCTGAATTAGACTTTCCTTACATGAATGTCCCTCTCGTGTGTTGATTGCCCCGTAGACAATTCAGGTTTAATGCGTCTTAAATTCGACTCCATCCCGTATGTAGTGCAGGACCATACATTATAAATATAGAGTAACGTAAGTTTCACTAAATGTTCTGGCGATATTGACCCACAGTTAACACTCAGGGAATGAATTATGGGACTATTCTTGCTATTGGCTTTACCTCGCGCCGACACAGATAGGTCTTATGGTGACGATGGGATAGGAAAGGCCTAGGAGTTGGAAGGAAGTGGCCTTGGCCTTAATTAATGTACAGCCCCAGCATTTGCCTGGTGTGAAAATGAGAGACCACAGAAAACCATCTTAAGGACTGCCGACAGTGGGATTCGAACCTAGTATCTCCCGGATGCAAGCTCACAGCTGCTCGCCCCTAATCGCCCGGCCAACTCGCCTGATGAATTATGGGATTGGATTAATAATAATAATAATAATAATAATAACAATAATAATAGTCATCTTTTAAATGACACTGTAACGGTTCAAATCCCGTTACAAGATATCTGTATTTTTATTATTTTATCTGTATTATTATTATTATTATTATTATTATTATTATTATTATGTCAGTATTATTATTTTATCTGTGAGATTACTATTATTTTGTTATAATTATTATTCAATTCCAGTACGCAAAGCTTGTCGCATGCGTATTTGTAATTGAGTGTATGCATATATACGTATATGTAGATTATCATTAAATACCTGTACAGTGAGAGTTTCGATGTATCAGATGTAGATGCGACGTCGTTATATTGTTATACTACTGGCGATTCTGCCAAGTCATTGCTAAGTCATGGCTACGTCATCGTGAGCTTTTAGAATATTCGCTCAGAGACTCAGCCGCCCCGGGGGATTTCACCATTTCATGCAACGGTTTGCCGCGTTGTGGGAGTATGTCATTGTTATTTCTGGAGATTACGTAGCTGTGTCAACCAACGTCTATAAAAGGTGGGTGCATATTGTAGCGTCAGTCATTATTTAAACGGAAGCAGTACAGTGAACAAGTCTACTAGATGAAGAGGCCTCAGTCGGTCAGTCAACGAGTGTGAACGAGAGATGGAGAAGACTCAGTGAGCCATTAATTATTGGTCATTGAGAGAGTGAGGCCAAAGTTGGTCCGTCACTTAGTTGAAGACACGGACGCAAGGGCTTACCATGAAGTCAGAGAGGGCAACCCTGGACCTGCCAAGCGGTAATACCATATTGACTTACAAAGAAGTCAGATGATATGGAGAAGAAGCAGTCACAAGGATGTATCACCAAGTTAGGCGTGACACATCTACAGTAAACACCAGATCAAAGGAATACGTCGTAATTACAATCAAAGTGTTGAAGGTACAGTCAAGTGAATCAGTGAGGGAAATATTTCGTATAAACTGTTAAATGTCCGGTCAAGAAGAATTCAAATTCATGCCTAGTTTCTTTTAGTTGCAATGTCATACGTTCATATTCTCATGTGTTTTATCGCAACAAGACTCACTATTTTTGATATATTATTTAAAGAATATATATTGTTCTATCAAACGAATTCATAGTTTCATTTCATTGACAGTAAAATATCTTAACCTCAAAATTAATGGGGAAACCGAACGCCAATCTCCTTTTCCCAGAACTTATATGGTATGTTGTCAAAAGTAAGCTTATTACCCCACACCCTGGAGATAGTCAAGAGTCTCATTCTATTATTGCTGCACTGAGTGGCAGCTGGCGCCCTTCAAATAACGTATGTGTAAGTAAGCAGGTAACAAGTAAGTGTGAGTACAAGGTCCGACGAGTGTGTATTTTATTTAATGAATATTAATTTTAATATTTTTCAATATAAATGCAGATATTTCATATTTTACAAGTTAAATGCAGTTTTATAATGTTTGTAAAATAAGTCAGCGATTCAAGAACATGTTGACAATGTGTCGACGCAACGTGGGACTTGAATAAATTCAGAATCTGTTCTGAATGACAGCATAACATAGGTTCATTTTGGGAAAAGTATGCACAGTTAAGCCAACAGAATTATTAACGGTAAATGTCAAGAGTGTAAGTTTGTGATATATATTTGTATTTTGGGGATATGTCAAG
The DNA here is from genome assembly GCF_040414725.1 of Anabrus simplex. Lineage (NCBI taxonomy): Eukaryota > Metazoa > Arthropoda > Insecta > Orthoptera > Tettigoniidae > Anabrus > Anabrus simplex. The sequence goes on from NC_090265.1 coordinate 574,464,936, forward strand.
GGATTTGAAGAGGGGAAATTAATTTGAGATCGCGTACTATCACTAGTGAACCAAAGATGGACAAGGAAGACAATAACAAGTCATGTGACGACGAGGTCATTGCTTTTGCGAACATCCAAGGTGAAATACAGAGTAGGGAGCAGGTGAATACGATGGAAGCTTCTGAGGTAATTCAGGAAAGTGCAGAAAGTGAGAAGCACACTGAAACTCAGAAGGAAATCGCGGGGGGGATGAACCAAGATACTCTAAATTTGCTGATGGCCAAATTTACCGAGTTCAGCAGTAGAATGGAGGAAAAGTTTGATAGTAGTGAAAATAGTCAGAAACGAATGAAGGAAAAGATTGATACTAGTAGTGAAAATAATAAGAAAGAGATGAAAGAGATGAAAGAGATGAAATAATTATTTTGTAATAGTAGTGAAAATAATAAGAGATGAAAGAGATGAAAGAATTAATTAGTAATAGTAATGAAAATAGTAATAAACGAATTAACTCTCTAAGTAGTAAAATGGAACAAGTAATTGGTAGTAACGAAAATAGTAAGGAAGAGATGAAAGAATTAATTTGTACTAATAATGAAAATTGTAATAAACAGATTGACTCCATAAGTAGTAAAATGGAGGAAATGATTGGTAGTTGTAACGAAAATCTTAATGTGATAAATGATAAAATAGATGGGTTAAGTGAATCACTAAATTCCAAAATAGATACTAAGATAGTAGAGGTAACTGGTCAAATATGCAAGTTAGAAAATAAGTTAAACAAAGAGTGTGTTGACCTTAGAGAAGAAATGGAGTCGAGTCGGAGCGATCTTCATACTCAAATTGAGCATGTCAAAGGAACATGTACAGAGAATATCAAAGAGTTAAGTAATAAGATTTCTAGTAATCGGGAAGAAATTCACGAGATTGTAGACAAAAGATTGGACAAAATTTACAATGCAGTTAGGGAAGATACGAGGGAACAGATTAGTAGAATTGAACAAATTGAAAGCAAACTTGTGGAAGTCAGTGAACTACGGAACGAACAGGAAACGCTATCACAGCAGGTGAGAGAGAGAGAGAGGAAGAATTGCAGGAAGACGTGAGAATAGTGGAAGAGAACGCTGAGAGGGGAGCGGAAAAGAAATTTTGAGTTGCCAGGAAGTGATACGGCATGAAGTTACAGGTAAAAGAGCGGTAGAGGTGCTAGTAGCGAGTGGTTTGTTCAGTAGGGATCGTGATTTAACCAAGTTTAATGGAAAACAGTTTAATCCTATAGAGTTTGTGAAAGTAGTTGAGAAAAGATATGCAAGTAAGTTGAGGAATAATTTTATTAATGAAAGGGAATACGTGCTGGAAGTCTTGTCGAATGTTTTTGTCGGTGAAAGTGAAACATGGTTTCCAGTGTACTGGGATAATATGTTTAATTTAGGAGAGATTAAAAGCAAGTTCATTGATAGGCTTTGGAAGCAATATGTGCAAGGGCGCGCGCGAGAGAGAGAGCGCATGATGGCTGGGGAAAGTAGTATAGTAGAGAGAAGGGGGAAAATGTTAGCCGTGTATCAGAGGAGAGGGAGTGATCATGATGAGCAGAGGATTAAGAGTTATGTCGATGGTGATAGGGGTCAGATGAGTAACCAGAGAGAATCGGAAGATGGGAGGCGTATGTATTTGAGTTATGAGAGAAAGGGTCAGAAGAGTAACCAGACAAAACGGAAGATGGGAGGCGTACGGATGTGAGATATCAGAGGGATTATGATAAGCCGAATATGAAGGTTATCAAGGTGTCGTTATCCAGCCAGAGTATTTCAGATTCACAGGGAATAGGGTAAATTAAGTGAACAGTCCGAAGGTAGTAGATGAACAGGTATGTAGTATAAATAGTTATGTAGTGAAAGTAGATTTAAGAGTATAGCGTGATTGTGACCTAAGTAATGTTAAGTGAGATATTTAAGTAATGACGTAGTCGTAGATAATGAAGTAATTAATGGTAATCGTAAATTAGACGTAAGAAGTGTTCTGTTAAGTGATGTAAGTACTTATAATACTGAGAATATAATGTAAGTAGTGAGGTAGTAACTCCGATGATGGAAATTGTGATATGAAGAAGGTGAGTGAAGGTAATTTTAGATATTATAACAGTCGTTGGGTAAGTCACAGTGAGTAAATAAGATGATAGCGGTAGTAATCACGATAGAAGATGATTGTAAGTTTCATCTATGCGTTGTACCAAAACTTGTGTACTCAGTTATTTTAGGAGCTGACGTGGTTGCAAATCATGGAGGTAGAATAGACTTTAATTTAGGTAGTGTGTGTTTGTTCTGGGACTAATCTAGCAAAGAAGTACGTATTAATTATGATGGTCTGAGGTAAGTGTGTTGGTGACGTGTGTTCTTTGAAATATATGGGAGGTAAGTGAAGTTGTTCCTAGTGAGAGGAAATGTTTTGTTGGGTGTGTTACGTGCCTGTACGACCAGTATCCGAGGGATAGTCGGTATGAGGCAGTGACGTGAGGTAATTTGGGTGAATTAAAGGAGGAGTAATTGTGTTCGATGTTAGGTAAGCATCGAGATGTATTTAGTGGTAAGTGAGGAAGAACACGTATTTGAACATAAATTTGTAGTACATGACCATTCATCGTTTGTGGGAGGTAAGTACCCCATTCAACTTAAAAATGCTAGTGACGTCTAAGAACAAATAAACATTATGCTGGATTACGGAATAATTGAACCATCTTGTAGCTATGGTATTGAACCTTTAATTATTGTTGCCAAGAAGGATGTGATTTATTGATATATGTAAGTCAATGAGGGCAAAATTGATTCTGTTTGAGTGACAGAGTGCTACTCAGAGTTCCATTTCATCATCTGCAGAGGCGGGAAATATGTTGAAGTTATATTTTTTATCAGGGGTATTTCACTATTGTGAACCGTATCGGGGAGTGTGCATATTCTAATAAAGATCAGGAAGGGGATATTGTCGGTATTTATAGTATAATGAATGTAAAGAAGTACTTCACGTGAGATTTATTGAGATAATAATAAGATGATTAATTTTTGTGAGAAACTGGCAAAATAAAATTAACATCTGCGAGTTGCGTGTGAACCAAGTGTCGTATTGGTGTATTGGAAGAATAAGTGCTACATTGTCATGTGTTGTGTGGCAAAAGGCGGAGAACAAGACATTGAACAGTTAACTGCGATAACAATATGCGAGAAAAGTTCTCATATAAGTGAATTTTCACAAAATATTTTGATATGTTAAAAAAAGGAGAATAATGTTGTATATTGATTGAAAATTATTTGTGTGTGTTAAATTAAGGGCTATGCTCTTGTGTATTGTATGAGAATGGGACACTGGACAGTTATCTGCGATGACAATGTGCGAGAAAAGTTCTCATACCTTTGGTATTTTATAAAATGTATGGATGTTGAAAAAGAAAATTATTGTTGTATACTCATTTAAATTGTTTATATGTGTCAGTGTTATATTGATATTATGTTGTTCATAAACCAATCGATTCTTTGTTCTTCGATTTATTTATGAGGGAGGTGAATTGTAACGGTTCAAATCCCGTTACAAGATGATATCTGTATTTTTATTATTTTATCTGTATTATTATTATTATTTTTATTATTATTATTATTATTATGTCAGTATTATTATTTTATCTGTGAGATTACTATTATTTTGTTATAATTATTATTCAATTCCAGTACGCAAAGCTTGTCGCATGCGTATTTGTAATTGAGTGTATGCATATATACGTATATGTAGATTATCATTAAATACCTGTACAGTGAGAGTTTCGATGTATCAGATGTGGATGTGACGTCGTTATATTGTTATACTACTGGCGATTCTGCCAAGTCATTGCTAAGTCATGGCTACGTCATCGTGAGCTTTTAGAATATTCGCTCAGAGACTCAGCCGCCCCGGGGGATTTCACCATTTCATGCAACGGTTTGCCGCGTTGTGGGAGTATGTCATTGTTATTTCTGGAGATTACGTAGCTGTGTCAACCAATGTCTATAAAAGGTGGGTGCATATTGTAGCGTCAGTCATTATTTAAACGGAAGCAGTACAGTGAACAAGTCAACTAGATGAAGAGGCCTCAGTCGGTCAGTCAACGAGTGTGAACGAGAGATGAAGACTCAGTGAACCATTAATTATTGGTCATTGAGAGAGTGAGGCCAAAGTTGGTCCGTCACTTAGTTGAAGACACGGACGCAAGGGCTTACCATGAAGTCAGAGAGGGCAACCCTGGACCTGCCAAGAGGTAATACCATATTGACTTACAAAGAAGTCAGATGATATGGAGAAGAAGCAGTCACAAGAATGTATCACCAAGTTAGGCGTGACACATCTACAGTAAACACCAGATCAAAGGAACACGTCGTAATTACACTCAAAGTGTTGAAGGTACAGTCAAGTGAATCAGTGAGGGAAATATTTCGTATAAACTGTTAAATGTCCGCTCAAGAAGAATTCAAATTCATGCCTAGTTTCTTTCAGTTGCAATGTCATACGTTCATATTCTCATCTGTTTTATCGCAACAAGACTCACTATTTTTTGATATATTATTTAAAGAATATATATTGTTCTATCAAACGAATTCATAGTTTCATTTCATTGACAGTAAAATATCTTAACCTCAAAAATTCATGGGGAAACCGAACGCCAATCTCCTTTTCCCAGAACTTACATGGTATGTTGTCAAAAGTAAGCTTATTACCCCACACCCTAGAGATAGTCAAGAGTCTCATTCTAATATTGCTGCACAGAGTGGCAGCTGGCGCCCTTCAAATAACGTATGTGTAAGTAAGCAGGTAACAAGTAAGTGCGAGTACAAGGTCCGACGAGTGTGTATTTTATTTAATGAATATTAATTTTAATATTTTTCAATATAAATGCAGATATTTCATATTTTACAAGTTAAATGCAGTTTTATAATGTTTGTAAAATAAGTCAGCTATTCAGGAACATGTTGACAACACTAACTACTTCTACGGTTGAGGAGTCGTCGAGGTGCCGGAATGTTGGCCCTCAAGAGTTTTTATGTGCCAATCAATCTATGGGTATAAGGCTGGTGAATATGAGTACCATGCAGTACCAGTGGACTGAGCTGGGGTCGAATCCGCCACCGCGGACAAAAAAAGCCTCCACTGTATCGTCGAGCCGTTCAAACTTCTACCCTAATTTAATAACTCTGAGAAAACTAAGAATTTAGTCAAGGAAACCATCACTGAAACTATACCACAAGTAAAGTTTATTTGTTTGTTGTAAAAACAGTTGAGATTGAAACATTTGTCCGACAAGGGGACTGTATCGCATCACTCCTGTTCAATTTTTTGCACGAAAATATGGTCATAGAGTAGAGGAAGGGGTTGACAGAATTAAAGTAGGAGTGAAAAATGAAATATTACTTGGGCAGGTCTAGAATAATAATTATTTTCTAGCCTTCGCAGACGTTATGGCGATACTGGCAGACGAGGCAGACGAGGTAGAAACAGCTAAGGAAAAGATCGAAACGCTTCAAGAGATTGCTGTAAGAACGGGACATCAAATAACGTACGGAAAGCCAGAACTAATGATAGAAGACAGAAAGACCCAACACAGAATATTGTCACTATGAATGGAACCAGTAATAGAGTATAAAAGTTTAAGTATCTAGGGGAGTGGATAACTCCTACAGGATTACCAGAAACAGCGTTATAGGAAAGACAGAAACAGTATATCAGCTATGCTGCAATGTATGTAACAAACAATCAATATCAGTCACTGAAAAATTCAGATATTACAACACTCTGACAAAGCCAGGACGTTTGTATGCGATCGAATGCATTTCATTGAACAGGAAGGGCTTACAGGAAAGTATTGTGAAAACAAAAAGAGAAAATCTTGAGGAAAATACTATATGGGGAAGTGGGATAAGAATTTCGACTGCTACCAAATGTGCATTTATATTAAAAGCACAACATATTTAACAATAGAGGACATAGTTTTAGGCACCATACCACCAGAAAAACAGCTAAAGGAATTCTGGAATGCATAGAAAGCAGGAAGATACAAATTAATTGGCTTAAGAGAGTCAAGGGGGAAATGGAGGAAAAGAATATATCACAGGATGCAGTATATAATAGACATAATTATAGGATTACCATCAATAAAATTACGAGATTACGAGATCAAACGATCAACCATGATCACACGACTATGAAATGCACCGGCAAAACCTGGTTGCAAGAACATAGTAGACCCTAACGAAAAGAAAAACGTCCTTCTAACTACTTTTACGCCGAGGTGCGGAAATATTGTCTTTAGAAGACTTGTTATGTGTCGGAAAATCTACCAACAGAACGCTGGCATATTTGAGCATCTTTAATTTCCACTGGACTGAGTTGCGGTTGAATCCACCAACTTGGGATCAGAAAGACAGCGCTCTACCGTTTTAGCCACCCAGGTCGGTACCTGAACTTCAGCGTGTATCTTTGTGAGCCTTCTAGTTAGTACACAACAGAGCTAGAAACGATCCCTGGCTTACAATTTTCCAAGCCGTGTACGAGTCGTTGATTCACAAGCACCACTCCTTCCGTACGCTTCTCAAATACTACTCGTTTCGTCGCTTCAGCATGAGCATTGAAAATCCAAGTTTTGTTAATCCATAATCGACGGTTATTAGAGGCATAGAGGTTGAACTTATCACGACTGACTTTTTTTTTAATCAGTCGTTTTACGTCGCACCGACACAGATAGGTCTTACGGCGACGATGGGACAGGAAAGGGCTAGGGGTGGGAAGGAAACGGCCGTTGCCTTAATTAAGGTACAGCCCCAGCATTTGCCTGGTGTGAAAATGGGGAAACCACGGAAAACTATTTTCAGGGCTGCCGACAGTGGGGATCGAACCTACTATCTCCCGAATACTGGATACTGGCCGCACTTAAGCGACTGCAGCTCGGTGCGACTAACTTTACCAAGTTACCTAGTTAAATATAATTTTAGAATAGAAAGCCCGTGACTAACGGACTGTGTCTTTGACGTCGACAGGCGTATGTAATTGTATTCTTGTTTCTGTCTAATATCGCACGAGCTCAAACATATTTTCGGTGACCCTGGGATAGAAGAAGACTAGGACTGTAAAAGTAAAGGTACAAATCTGGCATTTGCAGGTGGGAAAATGAGAAAAACAATCTTCATGATGGGGTTAAAACCCACCATCTCATGAACACAACCTTATTGCCACATGGTACGTACCTCGTAGCCAACTCGTTCGGTATATAATGGGCTTACCATACTTTTAATACAATCTACCATTATTACCGTTTATGAGGGGTAGTTTGTGAATATCATCACTGGTGATGTGACAGTTCCGGCGTCTACCATGAAGCTGTGACATTAAGAGACCATTCATAGAAGGTGTGAATCCATAGAGTTATAAACAAAGAAAGCATATCAGTGGTGCTGGGAAAAGAATACTAAGGCTTGAGAGAAGAAATCACTTCACTTTAAATCGGGAATAAAGTACGATATTACCGGGCGAGTTGGCCGTGCGGTTAGGAGCGCGCAGCTATGAGCTTGCATCCGGGAGACAGTGGGTTCGAACCACACTGTCGGCAGCCCTGAAGATGGTTTTCCGTGGTTTCCCATTTTCACACCAGGAAAATTCTGGGGCTGCACCTTAGTGAAGGCCACGACCGCTTCCTAGGCCTTTCGTCTCCCATCGTCACCATAAGACCTATCTGTGTCTGTGCGACGTAAAGCAAAATAGCAAAAAAAACACTATATTATGACCTAAATAGATGCGGACGACCATTCATAGCCATGTTTGCATATCTAATTATAATAAAAATACATTGAAACAACGAAATAAATGTCCTGAAAGGAACAGTAATGAGAAGTATTGTGAAGGGCTGATAGGAATGTAACATCCGCGTTCGTTCACTACGTGGGTATTTTATGGTTGGTGATTGATTGTTATATTTTTATACACAAGAACTAAATAACGCACATTTTTTCTATCATATATAAAGTAGGTATAGTGAATCCAAGCACAGGGGATGCCAAGAATTTCACTTTCCCAAAATTTAATTTTCAAAAGAATAAAAGCGATATTTAAAGAAACTGCTGCACTTATCTGTGAAAGCGAGTGAATGAGACTAGTGGAAGTACATGATGTACTGTATCAGCATACTGACAAGTGACTGAATTGGTTATTAGAACTGGTAAGTCATGTGGATGATTGAGATAATAAATGAGCAGTCAAAACGATGTACCTACAGAAATATTTTACACATTATACATTATTCCTTTTTTTACAATTGGCTTTACGTCGCACCGACACAGATATGTCTTATGGCAACGTTGGGATAGGAAAGGGCTAGGATTGGGAAGGAAGTGGCCGTGGCCCTAATTAAGGTATTGTGTGAAAATGGGAAACCACGGAAAACCATCTTCAGGGCTACTGACAGTGCTGTTTGAACCCACTGTATCCCGAATACTGGATACGGCCGCACTTTAGCAACTGCAGCTACTGAGCTCGGTGATTAAATTATTTGTTTAGTAAAATACATAAATATTGAAAATAGGCCTAATATTGCCTTTTGGATACACTATATAATTTTAAGTACTGGTCTAGCAAATATTTTATAATTAGGTATGGCTCGCAATTTGTCATAGCTCTCTCATATATGTGTAGTCAAAATTCTGGTGAATAAATAATAGTAATAGACTACATCCGGTCAAGAAATCCAAGAATAACGGCCGAGAGGATTCGTCGTGCTGACCACACGACACCTCGTAATCTGCAGGCTTTCGGGCTGAGCAGCGGTCGCTTGGTAGGCCAAGGCCCTTCGAGGGCTGTAGTGCCATGGGGTTAAGGTTAAGGTTAATAGACTACATAAAACAAGATTTACTAAGAACACTTATTAAAGGGCATTCGATGCAATTACAAATGAAACCACAGTATTTGCCTATAGGTTCTTCAAATAATATAAAAGAATAGAACTCATAAGTAAAGAGACTGAAACAAGAGAAATGAATACAAACCTGGCGTACAGTAGGCTGCAGATAAAAGTGGAAAACGTCTGATACTGCAAACATTTGACGTTTCTTGATGCTCTTCAGAATCTTTCTTTCTGCAACAGATAAACTTTTGTTTGCTTGTTCTACATCTTGTAGTCAATATACAAGAGATTCAACTTTCTCAGTTTGTGTGCTTTAGAGAATTTATATTCGGATTTGAAGAAACGACAGGGTATATATATTTATGACGATAAATATTGAGAGAAGAGACCATTCTTTCTTTTGGTATCTTATACTCAAATAAACTCCTCCTCCCACATATGTACGTACAGTATACAAAATATAACTTAGGACTCTCCACTAGAAATGCATACTACTTTTTGTGGCAGTTTTATCAATACAGCATCTTTGTCATGGAGAGGAGAAGACGTATAGAATTTCTTGTTCAACTGGAAGATCGTGCGGAGATTTATTTGTTTAGAAAAGTACAGAAAGACCAAAGAGTAAAGTAATCAAAGTTTGTAATCGCTAACGGAGTTGTCTGTTTTCTTAGTTTTGTGTGCGTTGATGTGTTAAAGGTAAGGTTTTTACAAGTTAAATTGGAAAAGTGGCGGTGCAAGTGGAATGAATATGGGATGTCTGAGAACTCTCCAGTGAAATCAGAAGCTGTAACTCTTCCTGTCCGCATATGAGACGAGGCAGGTAGGAAATGTTATCTGAGGTTTCCGGCAGGAAGGGTGGCGTTAAGTAAAACATTTCCTGCTGAAACTGATACAATATTCATGTGGTACAGGCAGAAGGAGGCCTCCTGGCTTACGCCCCTAGGGTGATAAATTCGAGTTGTGCAATAATAACGATGGAATAATTTGGTGAATGTATTTTTAAGAGGTAATAATAAAACGTAAACAAACCTTCTCAGAAAGAATGAAAACCTACTGGAACAACAAGAATAACCCATGGAAGAATTTAGTTATTTGCTTAACGTCTTCCAGTATTGGGAGAATTCGATGATAATAATAATAATAGAGTAATAACACTTAATGATAATTGTTGATACGTTGGCCTTGCAGTGCAAACGAGAAATGATTTCGAGTTCCACCATCGGAAGACCTGAGGATGGTTTTCCGCTTTTTTAAATTTTTCACTTCAGGAAAATGCTGCGGCTCCCTTCGCAGCTCATTATTGAAACAGTATGAAAATTTGATTGATACACGGCTATTATTGTGTTTTGCAAGACAATTCTTTATGTAGTATGTCTCTTGTATAAATTACATTATTGTAATATAGAGATGAGCCGTACACATCCGAGCTGTACACATTAAAGTTCCAGTCACATATTAAAATAATTAACAAAATATTTCAACAGTATAGAGTTCGCACATCGATATAAATAAAACCATCAGTGTCACGTGTCTGTACATGTAAATTTTGGCAATATTTTCAGAGAATTATTCACTTAATACGTAATACTGCTAAAGACCGAGCTTGTTCACGCGCTACGGCTATGGAGCAAAGCTGTGTATGTGGGCGATCTGGGTTCGAACCACGCTGTCGGCTGTCCTGAGAATGCCTTTCTATGGTTTCCCATTTTCACTTCTAGGCAAATGCTGGGAAAGTTCCTCTTCCTAGGTGCCGGTCGATTTCTTCCGAGTCCTTGCCCAATTTCATTAAAAAATAATTCAGTTCATTGCCATCATTAGCTCCTCAGTTGCAGTCAGCTTCTTCGGGAAGGGCATCCAGCCCGAAAAACATGCAATTTAATTTCATCTTGCCTCATCCCCGACCCCGTATCAAGAAACAGGACCAAGGGGTAGACTTACATACGCAATACTGATAATGTAGAGATGTTTGGTGTTTGCCACTAGAACTCTTAAACAGCTGGACAAGCAAATCTACTCATTCAGGGTTGTGTTATTAGATGCATATGCCTTCAAGGTCATTGCATGGAGTAGGAAGATCCAAATGGTAATTGTCAAAAGTCTCTGTTAATATTAGGTTTATCAAACGTTTCACAAAACATAATCCCCCTGTGGATGGGGGCGGTAGAATAACACCCACGGTATCCCCTGCTTGTCGTAAGAGGCGACTAAAAGGGGCCCCAGGGACTCTGAACTTTGGAGCGTGGGTTGGCGACCACGGGGCCCTTAGCTGAGTCCTGGGATTGCTTCCACTTACTTGTGCCAGGCTCCTCACTTTAATCTATCCTGTCCGACCTCCCTTGGTCAACTCTTGTTCTTTTCCGACCCCGACGCTATTAGGTTTGCGAGGGCTAGAGAGTCTTTCATTTTCACGCCCTTCGTGGCCCTTGTCTTCCTTTGACCGATATCTTCATTTTTCGAAGTGTCGGATCCCTTCCATTTTTCCCTCTGATTAGTGTTATATAGAAGATGGTTGCCTACTTGTTCTTCCTCTTAGAACAATAATCACCACCACCACCACTTACAAAACATAAGTTGTAGAAATTGCAATTTCCGATCGTTTTTGTCATATACATATTTATTGTACGGCGATTAAAATGGAGTTGTTTACAACATTTGGTATATAGTTAAAATCTCGTGGAACTACGATATATAATTGAGAAGCAGGTGCAATTTCGCACAAGTTCGGTAAAGAAACTGTACCGTACCATGTATCATCACTGTTCGGGGAAAGGGTCATATCTCCCAACGCTCTTCCTATCCATTGTTTTCCTTAAGACTGGTCACGCCTCCCAGCCGCATATGGATATGCAGTCCATCAGAACAATTTTCGTTGTGTTCATTTTCGAATGCGTATGTGTAAAGGAAAATAAACCTTAAGCACATTATACTGAGGAGTGCGTAGGGCCTAAATAATTCATGCAAACATACATTCCTAGAGTGCGGTACGGTACGGTTAATTTTCCTTTACACATAAGCAGAGGAAAATGAACACAAGGAATAATATTCTGATGGAATAAATATCCACATGTGGCTGGAAGGCGTGACCAGTCTTAAGGAAAATAGTGGATAAGAAGAGCATTGGGAGGTATGACCTTTTGCCGCAAAAGTGAAGATATTCGCAAATTCTCCTCTTCTTATCTCGATTTGGTTAAGCTTTACCGTACTTAACACTACTGCCATATGCATGGGAGAAAAACAATTGAACCGAGCGTGTTGGCCGTGCGGTGAGATTGCATTCGGGAGGTAGTGGGTTCAAGCCCCACTGTTGGCAGACCTGAAGATGGTTTCCGTGCTTTCCCATTTTAACATCAGGCAAACACTCGGGCTGTACCTTAATTAAGACCACGGTCACTTCCTTCTCACTCCCAGCCTTTTCCCATCCTATCGTCGCTATAAGACCTATCTGTGTCGGTGTGATTTGCAAACAAAAATTTGCTGTATAAAGTGCCGTAAAAAGCGTGTCACTCGAGCCTCGGAAAACCATATCAATTCACGCAGGAAACATATATATTTTATGAAATTGCCATTAGAAAAACAAAGCCATAAGGTGCAACAAAAGTACCATAAAGTCTATGACAACAATTCAAACTACTACAGCAGGGTTAAGTCCAATTTTATGACCAGATTTCCCTGATGATGCCAACCATGTTGGAAGGAATGTATTGAATATTGCATATTTATGTAGTGATAGGAAGTGTGGTGTGTTGTGCGCAAATTAAGATTTGTATTAAGGCGAACGCATACACCCAGTTCCGAGCCAGAGACAGCTCAAATCCCTTATCAGGCGGAAATTGAACCCGGTACCACTCTGAAACCAAGACTGACTATTCAAACTAGGCTATGGACATCTATCATAGATCCATTTCTTATTATTCCTGTTCTTCTTCTACCACTTTTACCCACACCTGTTGGGTCGCGGGTGCGAAATGTGTCGCCCTTGTCGATTTGGGCCGCGTTTTACGGTCGGATGCACTTCACTATGTGGAGGGATGTAATCCACCATTGCGTGTTTCTGTGGTGGTTGGTAGCGTGGTTTTTTTTTAAGTGAATATGAAGGCTAGAGTGTTGGAACAAACACAAACAACCATCCCCCAAGCCATAAGAATTAATCAGATGTGACATGATTAAAATCCCCGACCCGGCCGGAGATCGAACACGGCATTTTCTGAACCGAAACCCTCTATGGTGACCATTTAGCGAAGGAGTCGGACATATATCATTAATTAATTAATTAATTAAACTTATTATAATAAACTTTTGCGAGTATTGTTCATTTTGACATCAACGACGCGACTACATCATTGCGACAGTGTATTAAGTTTATGATCCTTTTGTTGGATATTTCATGAATATGCGAACTTCCGATATACCGAGCTCGATAGCTGCAGTCGCTTAAGTGCCACCAGTATCCAGTATTCGGGAGAGAGTGGGTTCGAACCCCACTGTCGGCAGCCCTGAAGATGGTTTTCCGTGGTTTCTCATTTTCACAGCAGGCAAATGCTGGGTCTGTACCTTAATTAAGGTCACGGCCACTTCCTTCCCATTCCTGGCCCTTTCCTGTCCCATCGTCGCCATAAGACCTATCTGTGTCGGTGCGACGTAAAAGCAACTTGCAAAAAAAAAAAAAAAAAAAAAAAAACTGAAAACTATATGAAGAGCCTCTGACGATCATGATTTTATGTTACAACCTTACAGCTTCATGCGCTACACTACACTACATGAACATTGAGTACATCATACTCTACGAGCGGGTAAATATGTCATGAAAACAAACATTCCTACAGTACGGTAGAGTTATTTTCCTTTACAAACGCGCATAGGAAAATGAACTCGACGAAAATTGTTCTGATGGGCCGCATATCAATATGTGGCTGGAAGGGTGACCAGTCTTAAGGGAAATAATGGATAGGAAGAGCATTGTCACATTCGCGGTTTTATTTACTGTATGATAGTAAGAAGGAAGAGGGTGAAACCCGGTACAACACATACCCTACTCCTGTCAAATAGTATCAAGTGTTCTCCTCAATACCTTACGTCCCCATCCGACGGACAATTCACCGTCAACAGCGTCATATGCCTTCACTCTATACGAGCACTTCGGAGAGATTTGGAACTGAATCCAGGCTTTTGGCACGCAATCTAGTGATTAGAAATTGTATACCACCACCTCTCCTACCCTGCCGATCAACATTCTGATGGTGAAATGTTTTAGACCAACGGGACTCGAACCAGCTAACCACGGTGTCAGACCGTAAAAAAATTCTCGTCTTAACTATCCTGGCCACCAGGCGGGCATTGGTTACATAAACGTACATTTCTGAAATTAAATGAATAACAAAGTGCCGTTCATCGAAAGCTGTCCTTAGACTGTGTAATTAGAGTAGAATAGAATATGTTAATAATAATAATAATAATAATAATAATAATAATAATAATAAACCGAGCAAAAGGCCGTCTTTGTCGGCTGTTGTCTTGTACCGTAATACAAGTTCTATCTATCTTCAGCTATAAAATCACCGAGTTCGATAGCTGTAGTCGCTTAAGGGTGGTCAGTGTACAGTATTCGGGAGAAACTGTCCGCAGTCCTGAAGATGGTTTTCCGTGTTTTCCCATTTTCACAACAGGCAAATGCTGGGGCTGTACTTTAATTAAATCCACGGCCGCTTCCTTCCCTGTACTAGCCCTTTCTGTCTGTGTTGGCGCGACGTAAAATAAATTGCAAAAGAAAATTTAAATAATAACATGTCTTCTCATTGGAAGTTGTCGGGTTCAATGCTGGTTTGGACCGGTGATATTTCAAGATGTTAAAATTTACTAGCCTGTCCGACATCTTGGTTGAATGATCATCGTAGTGGCCTTCGGTTCAGAGAGCTTCGGGTTCGATTTCCGTCCGGGTTGGGAATTTCTCTAGCTCGGAGACTTGATACACATCTTAATCTACACACAGCATACCACACTACTCACGACCACTGAAACAAACAGTAGCGAATACATCCCTTCACATAGGGTTGTGTAGGGAAGAGCATATGGGCTTAAAATTCAGTGAAATCCATACCACCTGCCAACTGCAAGAAATTGGGGAAAAGGTCAGGAGTAAGACGTGATTGTTGATATCGTAATCATAGCCACAGTACCTCTAATTTTATGTTAAATCCTAACGACAGGAACGTGGCTTTTCCTTTCAATAATCTCCCACATTCACTGGCCGGGATTCAAACCGCATCCGCCTTGATGAAAACCCAGGCAGTGCCAGTCGGCTATCACTTCTCGTTGTAGTATGAAAAAAATTAAAACAGGCACACGAAATGCACGATTTGATACCTAGACACTGTCCCAGAAAGGAAGAAATCCCGTTCTTTCGCACTGTTTTACATTTATTTCAGTGTCACATTTCGAGAGCCGTATCGTGTACGTATTACCAGGGTTAAAATATTCTGCTACATCAGCATTCCCTCCGGCGAAGACTTCTGCTTGTTCGCAAGAAAGTTGGTTTCCCCGTAAAATTTATGACTGTCGTTAACGCGTAACACTTTCAGATTCAAGGCATACTAGAATATAAATTTAGGTACTTCTTTCAGTTTTCATGTGGAATTACTTTCAAGCTGAGGTGTACTGAGTGAATGTATCAACAACATATAATCATTTACGTATAAGAAACATTTAAATACCGAATTCCTATCTCAACACAAAAATGCAGCAGGCATTCAGCTAACTGATCTTTGATTATGTATGCATAACAGACATGGTCTTCAGTTACAACAATCTCATCTTCTTGACCGGTCAAATCATGGTCGTCGGACTAAGAAGTTAACTATGATAGTGGGCCCTAAGACAGCATTCCAGCGAATGCGATCTTACTCGGGTATTCTGAGTATATTGTCATTAGACTGTTAGGCCCTGTACACACGTAGCTACTCGTTAGAAACTGACTGGTAACTCGAGTTTCTCGCCGATCACTTGGGAATAACTTCCTGTGTAACTCAATGGAATGCCACACACGATGCTACCAATTAGTAATCCGTTAGTAATTAGTAGGGTTTGGAAGTTTATGACCTAAAGAAGTATGAAATATGGAAGCAAATGTGTATGTGTATGTTCAGTCGTCAGCCGTAAGGCTGGTATGATCCTCAACAGCTCCACCATCAGCTGTCATAGATGGTCTAGGCATCACTGAAGAGGCGTACTAGGGAAATGAGGAGTGATGTAGTATCCCGTTGCTTTCCTCGCCGAGTAAATAGGACCTAAAAGGTCAAATATGTCTATGTTTATAAAACATGACGTTTTGCTTACAGAAGCGATGTAGTAGCTTCATAATTGTTCATAGGAGAGTTAAGCATGTTAGGTCCCCTAAAATGTAAATTCCTATTAGTTTGTACTTCATTGCTTCTTGCAACCTTTAAAGCAATTATTTGTGTTTCTGGTACACGCTAATTACATCGTTCGACACGCCGTGTTGAACACATTGAATAATGTACGTCCTTATATGAAAGATTATAATTTATTATACATGTATTGTACGGAGTACCATCGTCGTAAAAGTGTAATGTCCATCTCTCCAGGCTTGCGCTATCTGTTAACGTCCTGGGCTAGCGCTCGTAACAAGTGTTTCTCGTGCACACAGAGCTGTCAGTCAGCCCGTGGCCTTCATATACCTGCTGTACAGTAATCTCGCGTATGGAGCCGAGTCATTATTCAGTTACTAATCAGTTTTCGCGCCCAGTCACAGACCAGTTATGTTTCTAATACAGTAGAACCCCGTTTATTCGGAATAAAGGGGGCGGAGCCACTTCGGTTGACGCCTATTTTCGGATGACACATGATAAATATTTTCGGAAGTTAAATATCGAAATAAAAATGCATAAACTTTGTTAAGCAAAGGTGCATACTGCATATTAACATTTAAATGTTTACGTAATGTCACTCATTGTATAAAATCAGTGATTTTCTTCTGAAATTTCATGGTGCAGTCTGTCGTGCAGCCATGTCGCGCCACCGTTTAATCAAGAATACATCGGTTGGTGTAGGGTCATCGCTTTGTTTAACAAAGCGCAAAGCAATCTGAAATAATTACACTTTTATTTTGTTACTACTGAACTGAATACTTTATTACAGTATTGTAATTAAAGCGCGTGGTACTGTATTTTAATAAAAATTGAAATCAATTTTACCTCCAATGCATTAAATCCATCATCTATACTTATACTTCTATACTAATATTATAGGAAAAATTTGTATATTTGTTTGTAACGGATAGACTCAAACACTACTGAACCGATTTTAAAAATTACTTCACCTGCAGAAAGCTACGTTGCCAGTGAGTAATATGGGCTGTATTTTATTTTCATAACAATTTGATGGGGGGGGGGACGACGAGGGGAGACAAAAAAATATTAAAATAATAGGCTAATATAGGCGAAATCGAATTTTTCGTACAAGGACGAGACAAAGCCCCTTGACGCAAAGAACAAAACTCGGTAAAACATTCGGATTCGAAAACCATGTTTGAAGGCCCTAAAACCAACCGTTATGGATATATTCGAACCACACTACCCCTGCTCTAGGAATCGGATAAAGAAATGAACGGCCGTAACCAAGGCAACGTCAGCTCCAGGATTATACAGCAGCGAGATTATGCATGTACGTTTGGGCATAGCTGCCAACCAAAATTGATACACATATGACTTACTATCTGGAAAAAATAAGCTGTTGTGTAAGACGCTCATAGCACTCCTTTGGGCGGGGATGGAAAGGGAGTGAAGTATAAATATAATTGCCCTGGATATCTCCGTAGTACAGCGACCAGCGGTTGCCGACGGGCCTCCGTTTTTACGTACTGGCTTAGGTTTCAGCATTTTGCGGAGTCTGCTACCTATAGTTTAAACTATGTTCTATCAAATCGTGGAGTAGTAGGATCACTGATGTTATTAGTGTCGATATTTTGGTCCACTTTTACGATCATTGTAACCATGAAACCTATATACTGTACACAATTGTCAAGATGGTGCGCCCATGACTTGAAAAAATTCTCAAAATTTATACTCAGATTCATTATATGATGTGCGACTTTAGTGACAAGGCCTGAGAATTATAATTCTCGATAATTATAGTAGTTTCTTTTATGCATCGCGTATTTCCTTTATCATTTGTAATAGTTATGAAATGTCGGATCAAACAAATACATTCAATAATATTTATATTTGTGGTACTATCTGGCGAGAGTACACTTACACTAAACCTGCAGCTTTGTGAAGGGAGCAGGTATATCTAGGTGCGAATGAAGGAAAAACATGGTGGCAAAAGATCTTAGAGGTGAACGCTAATTAGGAACTAATATTTAGAGGCCCCCATGAAGGAAAGAAGATGATACACTATAATTCCGAACATGACAAATAATTTCTACGTACTTAAGTAAATACACCAGTGATATAAACATCTAATGAAGTCAGTCACACCGATAGTATGAGTAACTAAAGCCAGTTTCTGAAAACCCGTACGAAGAACTTCTGCTAGTCTAATATAACTAGATTCCCAGAACTGCTATTGTCAAGGTCGGAGTCCTCTGCATAATCTTCATGACGAATAATAATAATAATAATAATAATAATAATAATAATAATAATAATAATAATTGCTACTTGTTCAAGAGAAAATGAATCATGGTACGAACTAGAACGTAAGAAAATGTTTTGTTTTATGCTACACGTACATTCTTGCGTAAGTCATAATATAAAAATAGAGTTCACCTAGTAGCTCTCAGCACATATAGCAAGAGAATTACTAATATCGACGGCTAAGGGTCAAAACAAAACATTAAAATACAATTTTGCCAGAGCATTTCGGTTAAGCCGGGTTTCGGTTAAGCGAAGTTGGGTTAAGCGGGGTTCTACTGTAATGATGTTATTGGGTTTACGTTGCACTAATTACGTCGTCGGTTTTTCGGAGACGCCCATGTGCCGCAATTTAGTCCCGCAGGAGTTCTTTCTAGGTACCAGTAAATCTACCGACACGGGGCTGACGTATTTGAGCACCTTCAAATACCACCGGACTGAGCCAGGATCGAACCTGCCAAGTTGGGGTCAGAAGGCCAGCGCTTCAAACCGTCTGAGCCACTCAGCCCAGCAGTTATGTTTCTAATAAGTTTCTCCGTGTGTAGAGGGCGTTACAAGCAGCCATGTTTAAAGACAGGATCCCCTAAATTCTGCAAAGATAAGCAGCATTGAGCGTTGTATCCAATGCGATATGTACAGTGTTATCCTAAACAATTAAAACCGAAGTATCATTTAATCGGTTAAAACTAATTAAAGAAACGTTATATGTTATGTTATGATATAAAAAGCAAAGTCATCTCCGTACAGGCAATTAAGGCCCTTGGAGGTGTGGAAGATAAAGGCTTCCACCACCCGTAACCTCGGCCCTTGATTGCGTAGATTAGTTAGCTATGCGCCCGGCTGCCTTTTTCCCCAGGAATTAACCTGTTACTCATTTTTGGTGTATGCTGAGTGAACCTCAGAACCATATGCACCTCCGGAATTGGAAATCTTGTTTTTTAAATTTTTCGACTTTTTCGACTTCCTGACGGGGAGAACCCACGACCTTCCGGGTGAACCGAGCACGTCTGCGTCGGCCAGGCAGCCCCTAATGTTGTAATAAAGGAAATGAGTAACGGAATGCGCTCTGATTTTTACTACCTCCTTATTGTCAACTCAGTTTTTTGTAACTCTTCCATCGGTGCGCTAGTAACTGTCCATACAATGGTGACTGTACTTTTTTTGTGATGTGGATTTATTGTGTGTCATGTCAACAAAACGGGAAATGGGTCGCGAATGATAAAAGAAAAGTATAATTTAAAAGAATTAATAATGGTGGGATTCTGCGTGCTGTGGCAGGCGATTTTGTTGTTGTTGTTTCTACTGTTTCTGATTGGGTTAAAATTAAAAATAAGTTTGAAGAGCAAGCTTCGAAAGTGCCTAACAAAAACAATGAAAAATCTGTCAATCTGTGAAGGTAAATGGGGCTATGTTTATATGGTTCACGCAACATAGAGGGAATGGAGTACATTACACATTGTATGTGTATTACCTTCGTTTACTTTCACCTAAAACGACAAAACACGTTATAGATTTGTAACTATCAAACAATAAGCAGTAAATTAAAATGATATTGCTCATAAAGCATGAATTCCAAGAACTTCATACACACTTCTCGAATATTAAAGTACATGCCACACGATGCAAAGGGGCTGCCTAGCTAAGACAGTAGATGCGCCTTTGATTCATATGGAATGATATCGGATCAATACTTTAGAAATGAGATATTCACTTCTGGGGACGTGCATGGTCCTATCGTTCATCCAGCCTGCATAAAAAGTGAGTATCAGGTCAGTTCGTGAGGACAAAGGTGATCAGGCAAAGCGTTAACCTCTCTAACCATACTAGCCAAAGTTATGGATAGTAGGAACCTTTACTGTCCGCTCCTTCAGGTTTTATTGACACCAAAATAAAGTACACAAAATGACCAACAGATGGCGCTGGACAGCAACACGTCAGGTACAAACGGCCACACATGATTGACATGGCATGGGGTTTTATTGACACAAACAACGAGTGCATAAACAGGCCAACAGATGGCACTGGGTTGCGAAACGTCAGTGATACCGTATGAGACCCGTGTACGGTTTAAAAGGAGCTGTCGTGAGAGAGGGCGTCAGATACGCCTGCAATCGCAGCTTGTTGACATTACCAGAAAAGGCAGTGTTAGTGAAGCTTTATTTACTTTATTTTGGTGTCAATAAAACCCCATGTTATGCCAATCATGTGTGTCAATTATTACCTCTCTACCTCCAATATTCCATAAAGTATTGCCTCGTCAAATGTTAGCGTACTTTTGGGTCACCCTGTTTGGTATTGAAATCAACCGGTGGGCCTGTTAAGGACTATTCGATATCATAATTATTCATGTTGTATACCCTGAATGAGATACACACTTTCGGAGCGAGTTAGCTACTCGAGTTGGGTCACGTTGCCGTCAGCCTGCTTTCAGCAGTCCTGAAGATGGCTTTCAGTGGTTTTCCATTTTCATGACAGGCCTTAATTAAGGTGACGGTTGCTGAGTTCTCATTTCTACCTCTGTTCTAACCCATTGTTGTCGGAAGATCTGTCGGAGACGGTGCGAAGAAAAGTTATTGGCAAAATAGATAGTCTGATAGTAATGAAAAGGTATTTGTAAATCAAGCTCCACTTGTTTCTTGTCTGGCTCCATGGTTAAACGATTAGCATTATGACCTTTGGTTCAAGGGTCCCCGATTCGATTCCCGCCCGGGCCTCGGACTTTAATTTTCATTGGGCCGGGCAGGGCGCCACATTGTCAGACGTGCAGGTTGCCTATAGGGTGTCAACTCAAAACTCTACAGGGCCACATGCCAAAATAAAATTTAAAAGAATCATATCCCGCTGTTCATCAACGATCAGGAAATTCTACATATTCTTAGAGAAAAACCATTTGCATTCCTACTGAGGAAGCTTAATTTTAACAAACAGGAACGTTCCTTAGTCGTTACGAAAGCCATACAACTGGCTGAAATGGGTTGAAATGATTTTATAATATACGAGATCCTCATCACGTACGAAGAGGTGAACTATACAGTACCGTATTTCAGTACTAGACGATAGAGAGTTGTAGTCAAGGAGATCTTATAACTGTAGATAGGTAGAACTTGCATGTGGGAAACGAGAGATGTGGAGACGAACGTCTCAAACACGAGCTCTTTAAGATGAGAGAATTCCATTTGTATGTGGCTGCGTCTCTGTCAGACGCTTGGGAATATGCCTTAGAGAGTGAACGCTACCTCAGAACGACTTTCTGTGTCACCGTGACGCGGATTCAAACCGCTCAACTCTGATTTCCTAGTCAACCGAAGGCACCTGTGTTGTCATATGCTTTATATTAATTCACGAGGTATATAGAGAAAAAATGATTACCTCTACTCAAACGTCATAATATTTAATGAATTGCTGTACAGTCATTATATCTTTCTAATCAGTAGCGTAGCTCAATTTCACGCACGCTCACTTTCTCTACTCAAGGTGTCCGGATCCATGGCTAACTAGTTAGCATGCTGCCATCTGGTTACAGGAGTGCCGGTTTCGATTCCCAGCAGGGTTTAGGTATGTGTCGTCTTCATCATCATTTCGTCCCCATCACGACACGCAGGTCGCCTACGGGTGTCAAATCAGAAGACCAGCACCTGGCGAGCCGAAATCCTTGGACACCTCCCGACACTAAAATCCATACGCCATATGATTATCATCTCTAATCAAGATTGAATGATAAAATCCCTCAGCAGTTGACTGGTATCCAAGATAGCTCCAGTTCCGTGGTTCTTACTTGACACTCAATCCTCCTCAATCACTCTAGTCTTGGATAATAACTGTACTCGTTGCACATTTTTCCAAACTCCGAAACGTTAGATTGTTGGCTTTCTGTACAGACTATCATTAAGACAAATTCGATGACAGACCAAAATAATTATATTTCAATCTAATTGAATCCCTCCCTTCCCTTTTATACATTTATGAGATACATGTAACTATGAGCTATAAGGGTGAAAGATAACAACTTTGCCTAAACCAAGTGAATACTTTCAATCAAGAACTCATTATATCATCAATTGTACCCATTTGTCAGAATGAATATTTTTAATTCTATAATAACCCACCCTTGATCCTATAATCCCTGCATCACCATATTTTCTCTTGGTACTCTGTCATATGCCTGCTCGAGATTTATGAAGTTGAGGCCAGTGTCATTATGTCCGACTCCTTTGCTTAATAATCAGGGTACTGGTCTTTGATTCACAGGGTGGCAGGATCGATATGCAGTCGAGACGAGGATTTTAATTTCGTATGATTAATTCGTCTGGTTCGGGAAGTGGATGTTTATGTTCGTCTGGACACACTTATATTCATATACAGACAACACACACCAACACAGAAACACGAAATAGTACAGTAAATACATCCTTCCACATATGATGAGCATCAATAAGTGCATTCGGCTGTAAAACTGCGCCAAACCCATATCAAGTGCGGGCCCCCAATAAACTGAGAACGTCCAGGATTAATAATAATAATAATAATAATAATAATAATAATAATAATAATAATAATAATAATAATAATTCTGGGGCTTCCGTGGTTCACAGAAGAATATAAAGCGCCTGGGTTGAATGGCTGGACAGGAAATTACTTAGAGCAACTTTAAGTATAACAAATTTGGAAATGTTATTTCTTTCATTTCTTAAAATTGAGGGATAGAAAATTTAATATAACAACAAAGAACAATTGGAATGGTTAACAACGAGGTCGTCAGCTCTAATAATACCTTGGACTTAAAAGTCCAAAATCAGGTACAAAATAACTTGGGATAAGATCCCAGTCTTTCAATTACATATGAAGGATCATAATTGTTTCTGACAGGTACTCTTGTGAAAGAGCAAGGTTTGCTCCGAGCAGGTACACTTCATAGGAGCCTCAGCTCCGAGATACAAGAGTCTAGCCTTGAACAGACAATCAGTTTCTTTTGACACACGTAAATTACACTAAGCAACCCATAGGGTGACCCCATTTCGAAATGTTAATACACGGTTGCCCCATGCTGGGCTTAACAATAATTGCAATGCTCCACAATAAGTTCAATTACTGTGTCCGAAGGGAACCAGAATTAAAACACAGTTACCCTACGAATAATTCAGAATAAACAGGGACATAATTGCCCATACTACAAGGCCTAAAGAGCAAAAATGAAAGACTGCACAAGACAGGCCATCAGCAAAAGGCAAGGAGCCGAAACACCAGCACTCCTTATAGAAATTTTTGGAAGAAAAAAAACTATGTGGGCTTAAGGCCCAATGACGCAGAGGCTAATCCCATTCTAAAGGAGGAATATTTAAAGCCAAGACAAGATTTTAAAAATTTAGAGGTTGAAAATTTAGTCACCCAACTCCAAGTTGAAGTGGAGACGACTGAGTGTCACCACTCGCTTTCCCTTACATTACATGTTTCCCATTAGGAAATAGAAGTAAAGAACTATAGTAGACATAAAGTCTACATTCAAACCATGAAAATATAAAATTACATTAAGAAACGGCTGAAACTTTCTCCTCAAACTACCCGCAGGCACGATCACATGTTCAGGTAAATTCTGCCATTACCTTATATCGCTGGATTTTCTTCAATCAGGCCGCAAACCTGCCTCCCTAGCCCTCTATGGCCTCCGTAAAGTCACACTCTCAAGCAATGAAGCAATTCAAACAAGACGGTCTCAAAATGCCTTGCCTTGTTATAGTTCCATAGGGGAAAGTTCCAGATTAAATTAAACTACAATATGCTGATAGGCAGAATTTGCATACACCCCCCCCCCCGGGTTTGATTGGCCAGATAACATATTTACAAACATATGATAGGTAGATTACAATAGAGGAGGAACCAGCTGTAGTGTTGACAACTTCGGTACATGAAGAAAAAAAAAGTAATTCTAAATTGTTTTTACCAACTCCAAAAATAAACATTTCTCGGTCAAGTAGTTTGTGTCTAGTCATAAGAGTGCGCTAATAAACCGATGTTAGAGCACTCTCACCGCCGAAGAAATTTTTGTGATTTTAAAAGTTCATGTCCGGTAGCATAGATGGACTTAGAGAAGGTGCACAGTTTAAATAGCCGGGGAATGTATACCCCCGGTAAAATAATAATAATAATAATAATAATAATAATAATAATAATAATAATAATAATAATAATAATAATACAAAGAAGAAGACCAGTGTCATTATTTTATCAGAGCAAATATCAAGTGCTCCAGGTTTTCTTGAAAGGAACAACAATTTAACAGACAATAAACGCATAGTAATATTGTTAATGTTCTAATGTAGGCCTTTGCGGCATGTTAAAGCAGGTTTCATTTCGAGTGAGTTGCCGTGCCGTTAGGGGCACGCATATGTGAGATTGCGTTTGGAAGATAGTGGATTCGAACCCCACTGTCGGCAGCCCTGAAGATGAGATGATTTTCCGAGGTTTCCCATTTTTACACCAGGCTGTACCTTAATTAATGCCACTGCCGCTTTCCTCCCACTCCTAGCTCTTTCTTATCCCATCACCGCAATAATATATCTCTGTGTCGGTGCGAAGTCACTTTCGCTCTTGAAAGTTCAAGCCCTTCACACACGCAGCTGCGCGCAGACAGCTAGGTTTGATTACATGGTCACTGGCCACAAGACACGGCTATTGTGGTAGGACATACACACACAGTACTCCAAGGCAGTACACAGGCAGTACTCCACTCAGTATGCGACGATACTCTGACTCCGGAAGGAGACTCACGACAACTAGCACTACTACCATCAAGCTGCAATCACTCACTCCAGACAGTACTCCAAGGCCATACCCACACAGTACTCCCTAATCCGTACTCCAACACGACGATACTCTGATACAGGTGGGATACTGACGGTAGCCAACACTGCTGCCGCCCTAGCCCTACTTCCGAAATCCAACACTGACTGGTGGAACATCCACTATACACTCGCCTCTCCGACAATACAACTACTCCTCGTTCAGACTCCGTGGGACAGTGCAACAGTCAGCACTGTTGTCGCCCCAGTCCGACGATTGAACTCCAGGACAGGACTGATTGAGTGTTAATTCATCCTAATTATTGACAGTAAAACACAGTGTGGAAGAGAAATAAAATCTATACAAGAATATTCTTCTTAGCAGCGAGCAATATGTGATATAAAGTGGAAAATTGCATCCTTGTGGTTCGGTTTTCACATAAAACTGTAGATCCCGTAACTTATTGTTATAAAATTGGTAGTTATGTTTGCCTCATTGGCGAGACATGGCGGCATAATATTCAAAAACATTTCTATGGTACCCAATAATATGTTCTTAGTGTATAAAATCACTCTGCAAATATTTAGAAGAAGGTTAACGATGGTAACCACTCGTGCTTCCTTACATTTCAACTATTCCCCCTGAGGAAATGAAAGTATAAAAATATAAAGACGAAATTGACATTAGTTCTCGAAAGAGAAAGCCGTACTTGGAAGTATTTATTTATTTACTCGAGTCAGAAGCAATATCGTACAATTCAGTAAAGGAATGTTACACTTACATGCTTATTTCCGCTGAGCAGAGAGGGGAAAGAAGCATGAGTGTTGAACGCCTGGACTAGGGCTAACCCTAATTTAAATATAGCCCCCAAAATTACAACTGAAGTATATTTATTTTCTTTCACTGTGTTGAACAAATTGATAATAAGTGCAGTTTGGAATGTACCTTCAATTATTTATCAAAAGCGGAGACACTCTAGAATGTACATAGATTAATTCAGGAATTTTACAACTTGAGGAGCTCGATGGCTCAAAATATTACAATAGTGTAACTAAATGCAACTCACTTCGATTAGCACAGTCAATGTTGTTGACCGCAGGCCTTTAGAAACCAGCAAGGGGGTGGTAACGCCTTCTGGAATTTACACAGTCGAAAAAGAAAGAAAAGAAGGCTTAGCTTCCCTAATATTTACAATACGAAGGGTTTCTAACCCCGAGAGTATATTTTATATCAGATACGATTTTCACCTAGTGGGCTATGAATCTTCAAACATGACCACCTCAGTCATCATTACAATACAAGGCAATAGTGCACTGTTGTACAATTACCCCTCCACAACTAATAAGAAGCCTACCATCGAAAAATAGAAAATATTTAATAAAAAAAGCACATGGCCTACGTTACTCGGCCGAAGAAAGCGAAAATGCGGTTCAAATTTACAAGGACCGAGCTCGATAGCTGCAGTCGTTTAAGTGCGGACAGTATCCAGTAATCGGGAGATAGTGGGTTCGAACCCCACTCTCGGCACCCCTGAAGATGATTTTCCGTGGTTTCCTATTTTCACACCAGGCAAATGCTGGGGCTGTACCTTAATCAAGGCCACGGCTGCTTCTTTCCAATTCCTAGATCTTTCCTATCCCATTGTCGCCATAAAACTCATCTGTGTCGGTGCGACGTAAAGCAAATGGGAAAAAAAATAATACAAGGCTGGAAGTACACAGTAAAATGGAGGCAACGTTCAAGTACTCCAAAATAATTTAAGAAGCAAGATCCCTAAGACGGCGTCCAGCCCTGTGACACAAAGGCTAACCCATGCTACCGGGTACTATATATTGGGAATTTTAAGCCAAAAAATGTAAAGAAAATGTAGAAGGTTGGAAGCTTAGTCACCCTGCAAATATTTAGAGGAAGATTAACGAGGGTAACCACTCGTGCTTCCTTACATTTCAACTATTTCTCCTGGGGAAATGAAAATATAAAAATATAAAGACGAAATTGACATTAGTTCTCGAAAGAGAAAGCCCTACTTTTAATTTGAGAACGGAGCTGGCGACCTAGTTGTTACATTCTAAGGTAAGGTAAGGGTTATTCTTCCCGAAGGCAGGTCCGAACCTCCGCAGAGGTGTTCCTGAGCCGGAGTTTATGTGTGGTAGGGTGGCCAGTTCCTTTCCGCTCCTCCATTCCCTTACCCCCACCAATAGCGCGTGGCAACCCATCCAACTCCTGACCACGCCCAATGTTGCTTAACTTCGGAGATCGCACGGGATCCGGTGTTTCAACACGGCTACGGCCGTTGGCTCCTTACATTCTAAAGGGGACGTAAAATTCTTCTTTAGCTTCGCACGCAGTAACTCTCTTAATAAAAAAGACTGCCATATCTTGTTTATTTATGTTGTCATGATGCCGAAACCCCGTCTGTTTATCTTCCTAAGGCGATATCCTCTCTCCTTAGTTTGTAGTACAGACACTAACGCTGCCGCAAGATCAGACAGACTATCCTCAAAGCTCACGTCATATATAGGAGTTTCGGCGGAGCCATCTAGACGTTTAGTGAAAACTCTTTTGTTTGGATAAAATGAAATTAATATCAAATATTCTGATAGGTGAATTAGCTTGTTATCACGCCTCTAGAGGGGCGGATTTGTAAATTTGCAGTCTAGGTAACTTCATATATTCAAACTAAACAATGGAAGATCAACAGTACGAATAACATCTAAATACAAACATTCTCCCTGACAAATGATGACATCTGAACTCTGAATTAGGTAATATTTTGATGTCGGAGACGTCTAGTACTCAAATGGAAAAGCTACTACGATTTCTTCAAGTTCACAGTTTTTTCTAGAGATGGATGCTCATTCGAAGAATGCACAGTTTAAAATTCACCTGTAGACCTTACGCATGTTACAGTTATAAATTGATAAATGAAGTGCCTTGATATACATTATCGTCGCCCAGACGTTTTGCCACTTTCATAGCACTACCACAGCCACCATTAATTCTTGCGTTTTCCAAGAGTATGGGCCCAGTTCACAAGTAGCCTACGCAAGTGTAACATTGTCTGTCGCTCCCCACACTTGTAAATATCTGTATCCTGTAGGTGTCCCCAATTAACTCTACATCTCCCCATACCATTCCGAAGTCTGTTTAATGATGGTCAGATTTCCCAGTTGGTTTCGTGACCTGCAGGTAGGCTTTCATCGGCCTTCACCCACTTTGGTGGTATCGTGGATTGCCATATCTGTGTCCTGACTACCTCAGGTTGGTGACCAAGGAGTGGTTGAGCTTGGTCCATCCAGAAGCATTTTCAGTCGTGATAGTACTCCGTCTATTTATATAACCTTTCAAGCTATCATAAGCGTTTTCCAGACATATTTTCCAATAATGATAATAATAATTCCCTACAGTATATTTCCCTGTATCTACTATGAAAATTGTATGCGTTATATCGAATACCAAACTCTGATGTTAGTGAGTAGCTTGTTCCGATATCAACTCAGTAACGCTGAAACTCCGATGCACGTGATGTTCATCCTCATATACACAGTCAATGACAGAATAAACATGGAATGAATAATACTTGTGTTACAGCCTATGTTCATGCTGACCAATGGATGCTTTGAGATGCAACAATCAAAAGGAGGCGAGACAGAATGCATGACGTGGCTACCATAATACATATTCAGAGACGTCTTTTGTGTGAGTTAATAAGGATTACAACATCTGGGTGGAGAGAACACGTGGTCTGTAATGGATTAAGACTGTGATGATGTACGACCAGCAGCACCTGCAAGTGTTAGCCCTGCCTTTTGAGTTTGGTTGATGAGGAAATCCAAAGAGGTATTGTTCTAAGACACTTGCTACTAACAATAGGGCTATTAGCTCACCTGTCCCGCGACTTATAACTGCTGCCACTCGTTCGTGTAAATGCATTGCCTCCTAAATTGGAATTCGCACTTTTCTTCTTGCCGGGCTGAATGGCTCAGACGGTTGACACCAACTTGGCAGGTTCGATCCTGGCTCAGTCCGGTGGTATTAGAAAGTGCTCAAATACGTGAGCTTCGCGTCGGTAGATTTACTGGCTCGTAAAATAACTCTCGTGGGACAAGCTTCCTGCACCTTGGCGTGCCCCAAAACCGTAAAAGTAGTTGATGGAGCATAAAGCAAATATCTTTTATTTCTGATACGTCATGCCCAACTAAGGAACGCGTGTGAACTTACTTAGCACAACGTTTCTTCCCAAAATCTCTTCATCCTTTTGCTGAGCTTCTTTTTGCTTTCTTCCGTCCATCCTGTGACTTTTATTTTAGGTTGATCAGCAAATTTGTGTTTTTTTATGATATTTGTGATTTTCTTTCTGTCTTGCAAGATTTCTTCATTCATACCAATTTCTTGAAGATGTCAGTTTATTTATATAAGCTAGTTTTCGTGATTTTTATGATATACTGCAAGATTAGTATTTTCTTTCTTAGCCTATCGTTATCAATCCTGATCAGGTGACCACAGAATTTTAATCTTTTTATTACGGTGTCTGTGATTTTTTTTGTTATTTGATAGATTTCCTGTGATTTCCTTTTCATCCAAATTCGCATTTAGGTCCTGGAATTTTGCTGAGAATTTCCCTCTCTTGTTGTTCGATGTTTTTAATTGTGATATGCCATCAATTATCAGAGTTTATGACGCGTAAGTGGCTTCTGGTTTGACAACTGCGTTGTAGTGTTATAACTTTGTGTTTTGGGATATAGAGTTTTGTTGTATCTGCTCCAGACAATTTTGTATGATTTTTGTAATTTTGTAATTCCTTCTTTGTTTGCTTGCTGATTTATCCCGTTTGTTTGTATAATTTCGCCTAGGTATTTGAATTTATCTATTTGGAATATGTTCTAATACCTAGTGATTAGAAATGGTTGTTAAATCCTGATTTTGTACCTTCCATATACTTTTTTTTTTCTATATGAAATTTGCAGACCTGTTCTTGCCACTATTTCACGACGTTTTTCTGCGGACTGGAATGATTCTTGTTTGTTGTTAAAGAGAATTGCCAAGTCATTTACAAAGGCGAGGTAATCAATGTGAATTTTTTTGAGTTGTCTACCAATATTGATCACTTTAGATTCATTTTTCCATACTCAAACCACTTTTTCCAGAACTAGATTGAATAGTAGTGGTGATAATCCATCGCCTTGTCTGACCCCTGTTGTAATTTCGAATGGGTCTGAAATTTCTCCTAATAATTTTACTTTCACTGTTGTGCCTGGTAGAGTTTTCTTGATCAATTCTCTTGTTTTTCTCTCGACTTCAAATTTCTCAAGTTTGTTCAATAGAGTCTGTCAGTCTATTGAATCAGAAGCTTTTTTGAAGCCAACAAAGGTAATTATTGTATGTTTTGTTATACGAATTTGTAAAATAATTTTTAGGTTTTAAGATTTGTTCTGGTCCTGATCTTCTTTTCAGAAACCATGATTAATATTCTCCAGTGAGGTGGTAGGTGTGTTTTTATAATCTATTCAATAGGGCTTCGGAGAAAAGTTTTTAGATGACTGATAGTAAGGAAATCCCTTTGTAATTGTTCGTCTGATTTGTCCCCTTTCTTGTGGGGTGATAGAATTAGTGTATATTTCCAGTCTTCTGGAATGTTCTCAGTATTCCAAATGTTGTGGATAATTTCTTGAATTACGTCATTTTCCCACCACCTGTTTTCAACATTTCAGCAATTATCCCACCTTCTCCTGGTGCTGTATTATCTTACATTTCTTGAATTATTTGCATGATTTCTTCTAGACGTCTGTACGTTTGAAGCAAAGACTAGGAGCTTGGTATTTTTGGAGTTTTGAAGTTCTTCTTTAAAATTCTTGTAGTAGTTTCTAGAGTTTCTGTTCTAGAAATCTTGGCCTGTTTACTTCGGACGGATTTGGTCTTATTTTCGTTTCTCGGTTCTGATAAGTTTGGAAGTTTCCTTCTGTACCTTAAGGAATCCTCGCTGATTAAGAAAGAAAGAAAGAAAGAAAGAATAGTTAATATTGTCCATAGTACAACGTGTAAATTCAGGAAGTTGATGGTTACACAATAAATAATTTGTCTCTAATAATAATAATTGTACCGGGGGTTACACCTCAACTCCGCACATTCAAAAGAAGCGCCTTTATGAACTCCTCTATCGATCAAAACGCGCAATTGTTACTACAGGAAGTTGGAACTTTTATCAGAAAATGTCACTACTGAAGTTTTAAGTAATAGTGTTATTGAAAAGTTTCCTAAACTGATTGGATTTCTTTTGTTTTTGGTTTTGCTATACATCAAGAAGTTTGGACACTTTTCCACAGATATCACTACCAAATAACTTATGGTCAAGGTTTGTAACACTTAATTCTCAGTCCGCCCGTTTTGAAGTTAGCCAATTAGAATATTCTGTAATTATTTTTCAGCCTATCACAGGTTTATTTTTGGTTCTTTGGGTGTAAATTTTGAATTTGCCAATAAAATTGAGAGGCTGTGTTCGTATTAGTCCTGAATCCTCTCGAACCTTCCCTGCGGGTAAATAAACGGCGGCTGCTCTGGCTACCTTGTCTTTGATCGTCGTCATTCTGAGTATGTGTGTGTTATGGCAGGAGGCGGGGCGCCTCATTCTTCGGCAGCCAGAACATCAGCCTGGTAATGACCACCAGACTTAGTTTTCTGTAGCTGTCTCCGCAACTTATCTGAGGGGAAGGTCCGAATTTCTAACTATGTAACTAACCTTTTCTAAGATGTAAATTTTCGTTCGGCTAATGTAAAAATTTCATAAAATCTTTAACTGTAATTCGGGGATAGAGAGTGCGTTACCCTCTCGAGTTCCCCTTCAACTTGGTTCGAGGTGACTACGATTTTGTAACTGTTTTTCTTCTTTTCTGTAATGCCTTAAAGTAAATTTTATTCGAGTCACCTCAGTAGCTTGGGATTAGCCCCTGTATCATTAGGCCGAGAGCCCCGTTAGAATTTTATTTTTCATTGAGGAGTGCAAGGATACGCCTCCATTCACCTTGAGTTTGGGCCATTAATTAAATCTGTTATTCCTTTTCCACGAAGCCTTGTAGGTTGGGTACTAGATACCCCTGTGTAAAACATTCCATTGTAAATCGTGCCTTGAGAGGGCGGAGATTGTAAAATATTGATCTAATGTTGCCTTGAGTAGGATGTAAGATATTGAGAGCATGTAAGCTCTTTCCTAAGTTTGTGTTATAGTGAGGGGTGCCTCTGGAAGGCTAAATATTGTGAATTTTTGGAGCAAATGCTCTTCAATTGGGATATTTCCTTCCTTGTCTGAATATTGAAATTTCGCAAGTTTGTAAACTGGATCCGGCGTCTCACAATTTACAAACTAAGGGCTTGAAGCACCAAATGTGTAAATATTCACTAATCTTGGATTTTCCAAGTCTTGTTTCAAGATTGCTATTTTGTACCTGATATTTCATTTTGAAAGAAAGTTTTAATTCAAATTTCTGATATCGTAGTTAGACCAATTCAACACCCGCACCTTCTTTCACCTCTTTCTGCGATCCACCAAAACACGGTAATAATAATAATAATAATAATAATAATAATAATAATAATAATAATAATAATAGAAATGATAATAATTAGTGGACCCATGCTGCTCCACAACATTCGTTATAAACAGATCAAATAACTCGTCCTGATATGCCTGTTGCAGTTATATTGTTTTGCCTGCTCTTTTGAATAGTTTTATGAACATTTAATACCGGTAATATAGTGTATGTCCGCCTCTGTGGTGTTGTGGTTAGTGTGATTAGCTGCCACCCACGGCGGTCCGGGTTCGATTCGAGGCTCTGCCACAAAATTTGAAAAAATGTACGAGCTCTGGGACGGGGTCCACTCAGCCTCGGGAGGTCAACTGAATAGAGGTGGGTTTGATTCCCACCTCAACCATCCTTAAGTGGTTTTCTGTGGTTTTCCACTTCTCCTCCAGGAAAATTCCGGGATGGTACCTAATTTACGGCCATGACCGCTTCCTTCCCTCTTCCTTGCCTGACCCATCCAATCTTCCCATCCCTCCACAAGGCCCCTGTTCAGCATAGCAGGTGAGGCTACCTGGGTGAGGTACTGGTTATTCTCCCCTGTTATATTTCCCGACCCAAGGTCTGAAGCTCCAAGACACTGCACTTGAGGTGGTAGAAGTGGGATCCCTCGCAGAGTCCGAGGGAAAAACCGACCCTGGAGGGTAAGCAGATTAAGAAAGAATATAGTTCATAACACTTCTTTCCATATTGTCTGTGCTTCGACCATTTTCAAATGATCTTACCCAAGATAGTGCAACATTCAATGGGCCGTAGCAGAATATTGGTCCGGATAAGTAGACTACCCACTTTTTCACGAGTTTGTCCCTGCGCTTTCATCATAAAGAAGGCTAGTCGACTTGATACCTTCCCGTCTGTACGTACTTAGACTATTTTCTCTTAGCAGCAAGTAACTTTCTGCCATTTGTTGATTATATTCGGTATATTCAGTATAGTGCGCCTCTGTGGTGTAGTGGTTAGTGTGATTAGCTGCCACACCGGAGGCCCGGGCCCAATTCCAGGCTCTGCAACAAAATTTGAAAAGTGGTACGAGGGCTGGAACGGGGTCCACTCAGTCTCGGGAAGTCAACTGAGTGGAGGTGGGTTCGATTCCCACCTAACCTAACTTAAGGCCACGGCCGCTTCTTTCCCTCTTCCAATCTTCCCATCCCCCACCAAGGCCCCTGTTCAGCATACCAGGTGAGGCCGCCTGGGCGAGGTATTGGTCATTCTCCACAGTTGTATCCCCGACCCAAATTTTCACGCTCTAAGACACTACCCGAAGCGGGATCCCTCGCTGAGTCCGAGGGAAAAGTCAACCTTGGATGGTAAGCAAATTAAGAAAGTAATATTCAGTATATTCAGTTATCGAGTATGTATTGAGAAGCTGGAGAATGTCAGAATCAAAGAGTATCTAGCAGAGAATAGTAGTATTCCATCATCAGAGGAAGTATATACTCTCTGGCTTGACAGGTACTAATCAAACATGGCTGCATGCAATCACATTACTAAGGATGGGAATAACATGTATCAGAAGTGTTACTCGCTTAGCAACCCCCTAAGTACAGAATGTATTGCGGGTTAGAGCAAGCCTTCGCCTGCAGTTATTGGGGTGATCATTTAATGATTTGATTTTATGATTACTGAAAGTTGGTTGAACTTAGAGACCTATCAATGTCTCATGATTCACCTGCAGGAAATTCCGGAGAGAATAAAACAAAAAATTAAGCAGCTCGGTTCAGCATAACTGACATTATCGTTTGCTGCAGCCAAACTAACGTGCACATGGTTATAGGGGTGCTATTCCCCTGCAGGCCTACTGTATGGTACTAATGGTCAGTGAGCACGTTTTGCACACGATTCTGAACCCTAGTGAAATGTTATATCATCCGTTCTGAAAGCATGACTCCTTGAAGTCATGTAGCAACGTCCTTTTACCATGTAACTATGTTAATGTGTCGTGCCTCGTGACCGGGTTTAACGAAGAGGGGCCGCAATGCATAAAACTAGGTAACAGTGCAGTAATTAATGTCCTAAACAGCGAACCGGATGGCATATGTAGTCTGCTCTCGTCGTACTACCAGCATGTTTCCAGCAGTGCAGGGTAGCGGATGTGGTTAAGCGTTCGCCTAGAATTGGACGAAATGTGCCAGCGGCTGTTAGAATCCTGCATCGTTCAAATATTTTTGCATCGGTACGATGTTTGAATACGTAAACACGGGCCCACGTTTGACACGCTGTTATTCACTTTGTGCCCGCGCATACTCCGCTGGTTAGGGCGTGAGTGTACTGTAATCTCTGCTGTCATTCGTCATTTTTTCCACAGATCAATACGTTGACATGTTCCTCATTAATAGAGAAGCAAGACAAAATGCGTGCGAGGCACTACGTCTGTACGAGGAACAGTATCCCGACAGGCGACACCCGGCTGCTTCGTCATTCCGCTGTGTTGAAAGACGCCTAAAGACAGCAGGCGTGATTTCCAACCAGCCACCAGTCCGCGTAGGCCCGTTACAGCGGGTGAAACAGAAGAGGCCGTTCTGGAGGCAGCTGTTATAATTTACACATCAGTACAAGGGTGATTTCACGACAGGTGAACACCAGCCAGCCGTCCGTCTGGCGAATACTGCATGGATATAAATCAATCCATATCATTTTGAACTACACTAAGAGCTCCATGGGCAGGATTTCGAAGCTCCAATGGAGTTTTGTCGGTGGCTACTAGGCAGGCTGGACAATGAAGCAGCATTCGTTTCGCAGATATTGTTCTCGGACGAATCGCGCTTCCACAACAATGACAACGTCAATCGCCACAACATTCATTATTGGAGTCCGGACAATCCTTACTGGATGCAACAAGTGGCCCATCAAGTACGATGGGGAGTGAATATTTGGTGTGGAATCTTGGGAGAGCACCTGATTGAACCTTATTTCTTTGAGGGCCATTGAGCGGCCCCACGCTACCTGCACTTTCTGCGTCAGGAACTCCCACTGCTGCTAGAGGATGTGCCCTTGCACGATCGTTTGACGGTGTAGTTGCAACAGGATGGAGCTCCAGCACATTCGACTTTGCCCATTCGTAACCATCTGAACGAGGAACTACCAGGGAAATCGATAGGACGAGAGGCCCTGTTTCTTGGCCCGCCAGATCACCGGATTTAACGCCATTAGACTTCTTCTTGTGAGGACATTTGAAGAACGTCGTTTACACTCAAGCGCTGGAAAACCCCGACCACTTCCGGCAACTCATTACGGACACCTGCCGAGTAATTACACCTGGAATGCTTCAGCACGCAAGTTGATCTATTGGACACCAGGCCCGAATGTGCATAAACCAAAACAGTCATCACATCGAGCATTTGCTACGATAGAACATTGTCAGGGCAGTTGAGTTCCTAATATTTCCGGTTTGTATTTGCCCGGCCTGCTAACAAATTGGCCCTTCCTAGGGCCACAAACACATTCGTTCACACACAATTTGCATGAAAGTTGGTATTGAACTTACATTGCGTGCGGTGCGTATTAAACACTCGAACCTCCCATCTGACTTGCAAGCCCGCTCCGCCACGCCTTTACCAACTACACTACGGTTTCGTACGGCACATTGGGCAGCTTATAGCAAGTATTATGTTTACTGCGGTCACAGTAGCAATTTAGAGTTTCTGCCGCGTGTCCAGTCGATATGATTTAGAAGATACACACATGTTTTCCAGTGTTTAATACGCGTATAATATTACGGTGTCCTATCATGTTGAGGCGGTAAATACCAAGATATCCGGCAGGGCAGATGTTTTCAGGATGGAGTGAATATTGTGGGTTGCATAAAACTACATTGGAAGGGGTGGCTGAATCACGCTGTATAGATAATAATTGGTTTTTTGCAGTTACCTGTGTTCGGCACTTTGAATAGTTTTAACCCAATTTTACGGACGGATGTCTTTCCTTACACCAACGTATATGGATCGATGTATTCAACATTACGTGTTTCTGTAGTGTTTTGTAGTGTGATGTGTTGTATGTAAATCAGGATGTGTATTAAGACGAACACAAACACTCAGGCCCCATGCTAGAATTTACCAGACAAATTTTAAGTATCCGACGTGGCTGAGAATCGAACCCTGGGCCCTCTGAACCTAGACCACTACGCCGACCATTTATCCAAGGAACCATAGAATAATAATAATAACAATAATAATAATAATAATAATAATAATAATAATGTTCTGTATCTAACACTTCTTCAACTGCTATCGGTCCTAAAGAACGCAAGAAGGCAGGAAATCTGCACTATGAAAAGGATCATTATCATAGCAATATGTCCGTGGACTTGTACATCTCGTATTTATGTAGTTCCTGAATACTAATCAACAGCGACGTGGTTCAATCCCGTAAAGTAACTACAGTACTTTATGCATCCTGTCCTCAGGCATTTTCACATTGGGATGGAGCCCAGTTGGCTATTTTCTGAGTTTTTCTATTTTCTGACTCCGACACTTTCAATCATTTTACTACAGCATTGAGAGGATACCACTGGGTTGCACCGTCTAGTGGATGGAGGCGATAGAATACATCCACGGTATCCCCAACCTGTCGTAAAGGGCGACTAAATGGGGTCCCAGGAGCTCTCAACTTGGGAGCATGGGTTGGCATCCATTGGGACCTTAGCTGAATCCAGGCATTGTTTCCATTTACTTGTGCCAGGTTCCTCACTTTCATCTATACCATCCAACCTCCCTTGGTCAACTCTTGTTTTCTTCCGAACCCGACGCTTATTAGAACATTCGAGGGCTAGGAAGTCTGTCATTTTCACGTCCTTCGTGACCCCTGTCTTCCCTTCACGAAGTTTCCCTCCGACTAGTGTTACGTAGAGGATGGTTGCCTAGTTGTACTTCCTCTTAAAACAATAATCACCACGACCACTCTCAACTTTGGCAACCTCAGGTCTCCTAGCTGAATATGACATTCTATCGCTTCCTTGTGGGAGGCTACTTACGTTCGTCTTTCCAATCCGACCTCCTCTGGTCAAATCTCTACCCCGATGGTATTACGTTTGCGAAGCCTAGATTATTTTCCATTTTCACCCCTTTCGCTCTCACTTTTCCTCTACGAATACGTTCTTCAAAGAATTGAACCTCTTTCGACTTTTTGTTTAATTATTGCCAAC
The DNA here is from genome assembly GCF_040414725.1 of Anabrus simplex. Lineage (NCBI taxonomy): Eukaryota > Metazoa > Arthropoda > Insecta > Orthoptera > Tettigoniidae > Anabrus > Anabrus simplex. The sequence continues at coordinate 574,502,963 of NC_090265.1, forward strand.
ATCCACCATCACTTTCTAAAACAAACTGATAAGATAAGCACGGTAAAACCTGACTGTTGGTGAGTTTCAAACGGACTGTACATACACAGACGTTACTGGAATAAAGGACTTCCTAATACCAGACAAAGGTTATTGTATGAGCTCATCGTACTTTCCGTTAGTGGAGTCACGCATAAGGATATTTATTAACACACTCCCCCGAAAGAACGTGAGGTACTCGCTAGCTAGCGGGACATAGCATACGTACATATTCCTAGCACGTACCGTAAGAGAAATTCTTTGTTTTCTAAATACGTGCGTACAGGGTAATAATTAGTTACTTAACTGCGGTGAAGTTCTTTCACAATAGCTTGCACGGTCTTTAATTTGCTGCCTCCATTATGTATCTTCAGGACCTGTCTCTGTCACTGTATGGAACAAGACAAGCAACAGGACAAGGGGCATTTATAACCTCTGATTGAGTAATTTATAATTCCCGATTATTGAAAAGTAATATAACTTATTGTACCTTCATAACAAACTGTTATGCTTACGAAAATTCTCGCTTTTCAACAATAGTTTTATTGTTTTCTACGTACCACTAACTACTTTTGACGGTTTTTGGAGACGCCGAGGTGCTTTTATTTTGACCTGCAGGAGTTCTTTCACGTGTCAGTAAATCTATCGACAAGAGGCTGATGTATTTGAGTACCTTCAAATACTACCGAACCTGCCAAGTTGTGGTCAGAAGGCCAGCGCCTTAACCGCTGAGCCACTCAGTCCAGCTATTTTTAAAGAAAATTCTGTGTATTAAAATAATACTGTATTTATATTGTCAAGATGGCCCACGCCACTCTCACGACCTTTCAGACCACTGGAAGTGAGAGAGGTGACAAGTTTGGATGAACGATCTTGAAACTATGCCCTAAGGCATAGAGTTCCTGTCTGTATTTCGTTGTGTGTTCTAATGTCAACAACACACGCACAACATTATCGCCTGAAACTTGCCACGTCTTATTACAAAATTACGGTGTCAGATCTTGATTCTGCCGTGGTACAAGAGGTAGTATGTTCCGATGTGGAGGCGGAGTGTGTTTTTGGATTTAAAATGCGGTGCATGTATGTATGTACGTACGTATGTCTGTATGTACAAACTATTCTTCAACATCTCGGTTATGAAAACCAAACAGTGTTACTGAGGATGCAGTCACGCTGACAATATGACACTTAACTTCTAGTTGGGCAGCAGTCACATTGGCAGGCTGACCTTTAATAGGCTGTGTGTACCGTGTATTTCTTTGTTTGTTTATTTTATTATTTAATATACATTTGTTCAAATTACAGCTTAATGTAGTTCTCTATTACGTTAGGAAAGTGACAAGTAGTGTTTAAGGCATTTTTTTTTGCTAGTTGCTTTACATTGCACCGGCACAGATAGGCCCTATGGCGACGATGGGACAGGAAAGGGCTAGGAATGGGAAGGAAGCGGCCGTGGCCTTAATTAAGGTACAGCCCCAGCATTTGCCTGGTGTGAAAATGGGGAAAACCGGGCGAGTTGGACGTGCGCGTAGAGGCGAGCGGCTGTGAGCTTGATTCCGGGAGATAGTAGGTTCGAATCCCACTATCGGCAGCCCTGAAGATGGTTTTCCGTGGTTTCCCATTTTCACACCAGGCAAATGCTGGGGCTGTACCTTAATTAAGGCCACTGCCGCTTCCTTACACCTCCTAGGCCTTTCCTATCCCATCGTCGCCATAAGACCTATCTGTGTCGGTGCGACGTAAAGCCCCTAGGAAAAAATGGGAAACCACGGAAAACCATCTTCAGGGCTGCCGACAGTGGGGTTCGAACCGACTATCTCCCGAATACTGGGTACTGGCCGCACTTAAACGACTGCAGCTATCGAGCTCGATGTGTCTGTTATTACTTATTCTAGCTGGTGTACGTAGATAACCCTTACTTTCTCAACATATTATTGTTTTATGAAGTTTTTGTATCTCCTGAAAATGTTTATATTTTGGGACTGTCTGGTTCTTGCACCGGGTTCTTCAATTTCACTCTCTCTTTGGCAAAGTGCACATAAACCTCCATGTATTAACTGCCCAATAAATGTCTACGACTCTTTATCTCAAGGCTCCAATGACCAATCCGACATAAGAATATCAGGAACTTCAACCAATCAACAGCTGTCTGTCACCACAATTCTATCATTTTTATGGTATCACTTTCGTATTAACGGAGCGACCCGGATATTCTTATTTGCTTTATAAATAGCGTGCTTAAATAATGCATTTGACTACGGAATGCAAAATTAACAGGACGTCTCTATTTTATTCTGATGAAGCCGGCAGTCGACATACTGAGAGACTGCGGCCCGAATGGTTTAAATGAAAAAATAAAACAGTAGGTATATATCCTTGCCGACAGTTTTGTTCACTCTATAGCTTATGCATATCTGTATAGTATATTTAATTTGTTTTATATTTATGCACTTTTATTGGCATTAATTATTTAATTTTGTAGTTATTCTCTACATGGTCCAAATAACTACAACTCGAACTCCAGATTCTCTCTAGTTAAATTCTGGAGCTCTCGCGATATTACAGTATATTCGGTCATGCTTGTACTTTTATCCGATCACCGTTTCGTCGAAAAATAGTAGTACATTAATCGGTGCATTAACAGCCTATATAACCATAGCTTGAAATGTTACTTAATTATTTATTTATTTTTGACTTAGCAATGGCGAAGTTAGGGCTCGTGGCCCTCTCTTACACTTAGCCACGTAAATTACAGGTTAATAATACATATATTTAAAAAATTACTATTATATTATAAAATCAAAGATATCTAAGCTAATTAACAGATCTGGAAAACATACAATGAAGAAAGAAAGGAAAGCTCAACAAATGAAAGAAATACGGAGCATGAAAGGAAAGAGGAAAACAAACAGAACAGTATACATAATGAAGTAATGGAAAAACAATTATGGCAATACAAAGTGATCTGTGTACATGAGCTAGAAGCTAAATATTATGCACTATTACACTATAACAATAAAAATAGTATTAAGATAACATTAATTACAAGACACAACATTGCTTTTCAGTTGACGTAAGCATCATTACAGAGGAATTACCTGGTCTTGCAGTCTCTTCTTGGAAAACCCTACGTTGTATGCTTCTGATAATATACACTGACTGACAGAGCAAATGCAACACCAAGAAGGAGTGGTTCGAAAGGGATGAAAGTTGGGGAAAAAACAGAGACGGCACGGACGAATAATTGATATTTATTTCAAACCGATGTGCAGGTTACACAATGCGCACGGCATTGACTCAGTCGGATGTAGGACCACCGCGAGCGGCGATGCACGCAGAAACACGTCGAGGTACAGAGTCAATAAGAGTGCGGATGGTGTCCTGAGGGATGGTTCTCCATTCTCTGTCAACCATTTGCCACAGTTGCTCGTCCGTACGAGGCTGGGGCAGAGTTTGCAAACGGCGTCCAATGAGACCCCACACGTGTTCGATTGGTGAGAGATCCGGAGAGTACGCTGGCCACGGAAGCATCTGTACACCTCGTAGAGCCTGTTGGGAGATGCGAGCAGTGTGTGGGCGGGCATTATCCTGCTGAAACAGAGCATTGAGCAGCCCCTGAAGGTATGGGAGTGCCACCGGCCGCAGCACATGCTGCACGTAGCGGTGGGCATTTAACGTGCCTTGAATACGCACTAGAGGTGACGTGGAATCATACGCAATAGCGCCCCAAACCATGATGCCGCGTTGTCTAGCGGTAGGGCGCTCCACAGTTACTGCCGAATTTGACCTTTCTCCACGCCGACGTCACACTCGTCTGCGGTGACTATCACTGACAGAACAGAAGCGTGACTCATCGGAGAACACGACGTTCCGCCATTCCCTCATCCAAGTCGCTCTAGCCCGGCACCATGCCAAGCGTGCACGTCTATCTTGTGGAGTCAATGGTAGTCTTCTGAGCGGATGCCGGGAGTGCAGGCCTCCTTTAACCAATCGACGGGAAATTGTTCTGGTCGATATTGGAACAGCCAGGGTGTCTTGCACATGCTGAAGAATGGCGGTTGACGTGGCGTGCGGGGCTGCCACCGCTTGGCGGCGGATGCGCCGATCCTCGCGTGCTGACGTCACTCGGGCTGGGCCTGGACCCCTCGCACGTGCCACATGTCCCTGCGCCAACCATCTTCGCCACAGGCGCTGCACCGTGGACACATCCCTATGGGTATCGGCTGCGATTTGACGAAGCGACCAACCTGCCCTTCTCAGCCCGATCACCATACCCCTCGTAAAGTCGTCTGTCTGCTGGAAATGCCTCCGTTGACGGCGGCCTGGCATTCTTAGCTATACACGTGTCCTGTGGCACACGACAACACGTTCTACAATGACTGTCGGCTGAGAAATCACGGTACGAAGTTGGCCATTCGCCAACGCCGTGTCCCATTTATCGTTCGCTACGTGCGCAGCACAGCGGCGCATTTCACATCATGAGCATACCTCAGTGACGTCAGTCTACCCTGCAATTGGCATAAAGTTCTGACCATACCTTCTTGGTGTTGCATTTTCTCTGTCAGTCAGTGTACCTATTTTAGTTTACAAATGAAACCAGATATTTCCGTAAGTTCTCTGTGGATCTTCCTTTCAATGTTTACAAATAACGATCTGCTCTACATTTATTAGGCTCTCTAGCTCACTGCTCAACTCTCTCCGTGTCTTTTTTTTTTTTTTGCACTTGCACAATAAATGTTGGTCGTCGGACATTATTCCTTCTAACTTCCAGAGATTTGCTTCCAATTTCCTCTATAATTCTTTTCACATTACATTTATAACTGAATTTGCTAAGAATAAATCCTGTTCTTGCTCTAGATACCAGAACCACCTCAGAAACGATATATAAGGCAATTTATTCGCCTTGGTAGTAGTCAACTCCAACACAAAAGGCAACGATTTTAGATTCATTCCAATTTTAATAATCCAAGATATTTTCTATCAGCACGGATGACGCAATTCAACAGTGGAGGCCATTTTATCTTCCTGTTTTTAAGAAACTACATGTTAATAGCATGCATTAAACGTACTTGTGGTCCTGACTGCTAATATTTTCATAATAATAATAATAATAATAATAATAATAATAGCTTTAGGTCCCACTAACTACTTTTATGGTTTCCTGAGATGCCGAAGTGCGGAAATGTAGTCACGCAAGAGTTCTTTTAATTTCCAGTAAATCTACCGATACGAGGCTGACGTATTTGAGCACCTTTAAATACCACCGGACTGAGCCAGGATCGAACCTGCCGAGTTGGGTTCTGAAGGCCAACGCCTCAACTGTCCGAGCCACTCAGCCCGGCTGCTAATATTTTTTTACAGACACTTGTTTGTGCCTCAGGAGTGCTTTGCCTTCCGGAAGGCTTCGTACGAAACGCATATCACTTTATTCGGGAGATAGTGGGTTCGAACCCCATTGTCGGCAGCCCTGAAGGTGGTTTCGCGTGGTTTCCCATTTTTACACCAGACGTACCTTCGAGGCCACGGTCGCTTCCTTTCCACTCCTCGGCTTTCCCTATCGCATCGTCGCCGTAAGATCTATCTGTTTCAGTGCGACGTAACGCAAAGTGTAAATTTAAAAAAGTATATCGTTTTAACACTTAAATACCATCAACCTAGGCCATACTCGCAAAGTAACAGAACACCAACAATTAACCGTCTTCACCCTTGAGACTATACTTTCATTTGAATTATGATTATTATTATTTTAATAATTTGCTTTACGTCGCACCGATACACACAAGTCTTATGGCGACGATAGGATAGGGTTAGGAGTGGAAAGGAAGCGGCCGTGGCCTTAAGTAAGGTACTACCCCAGCATTTGCCTGGTGTGAAAATGGGAAACCACGGAAAACTATCTTTTGGGCTGCAGACAGTGAGGTTCCAATCCACTATCTTCAGAATGCAAACTGAATGCTACATGACTCAAACAGCTCAGCTACTTTCTCGGTTTATGAAATATATAAATTCAAAATCATTTCTAAACAACACGGCAAAGCCAATGTTCGATATCTCATTGTAAAGAGGAAGAACCTGCGTTCCTAACAAAAAGACTCTGATCGTGGTACGACGTCATCGGGTGATTAAATAATGCCACCATCTTCAGTGTTAAAATCGCCGTGCCGCGCTGCTAACAGGTGGTGGTGGTGGTGGTGATTACTGTTTTAAGAGGAAGTACAACTGACTAACCATTCTCTATTGATGATGATTGTTCCTTAAAGGAGCCTATCATCTAGGTCATCGACACATCATCTATTGACACTAATCAGAGGGAAAAACTGGAAAATGAAAGTGTCGGCCAAATAAGACAAGGTGCACAACGGGCGTGGAAATGAAATATTCCTTAGGCCAATCGTAATATCGTCCTGGTCGGAAAAGAACAAGAGTTGACCAAGAGAAGTCGGATGGGATAGATGAAAGTGAGGACTCTGATACATGTAGGTGGAATCAATGCCAGGACTCAGCTAAGGGCCCCGTAGCCGCCAACCATCCCACCCTCCCAAGTTAAAGACCCTGGGGCCACTTTTTGTTACCTCTTACAACAGGCAGGGGCTAGCACGGGTGTTATTCTACCACTCCCACCTACAGCGGGAGTGCTGCTAACAATTAGTATAGCTCTTCACTCCGGTGTAGTAGCACATCATGTAAGGTATCCTTCGATTTTCTGTAGTGGGTGCTACAAGTATACTTCAAAAATCAAATAGTAAAAAATGTGAGACATTCATGGTGAGAAGTGCGAAAAACGTAATTTTTTTCGCAAAATATCGCAACATACGGAAAATAAATTTTAGAATTGTAGAATTCTAAAAATTCCAAAATCGTCAATGCCGAACTTCTAAAGACTTATTGGAAGAGTCTCAAAGTTAGGGCGGCCGAGTGTCATAAGATGAGTTCAGCGAATAGTCTATACACGAGTGCTTATCGTACTAGCTGAAGATTTCATTGTCGATGGTAAACTGAACTTACATGCCCAAAGCTTCACGAAAACACATATCAGTCTAAATCATCTGTGCTTCGAAGTTCCAACGACTCTGGGTTGCACAAACTTAGATTTAATTTTAGCCCGTAATACTGACGTCAAATCCTTACCATAATATGTTACTTTTCACATCGCAAACCATTGTACATCGACTTTCTCTTCAAAATTTTTAAATTTATTAAAATGTCAGTATTAAATTTTGAACCCATACTGATTATACGGGTGTCTCGATATAATGTAAAGTCATTATTTGTGGACACGGAAACAAGTTTGGAGGAATTACAGAGGAAACATGTGATTACAGAATCATGTTCGCAAATGTTCAAATTGATGACCGCTATTGTCTAGACAACGCTGATAACGCGAACCAATGGATTCACAAACGTCATGAAACAGTATATTTGGAATTTCGCGACATCGTCCTTCAATTTCCAATTTCAATGCATCAATTGTTCTTGGTTTTGTGCGATAAACACTGACCTTTAGGTATCCCCATAGAAAGAAGTCCATTGGCGTAAGGTCTAGGGAATGCGCAGGTACTCAATGCTACCCCTTCGTCTTATCCATGTGTTTGGAGGTGAGCTCACATCGCGATGGTAGTGGGGAGGTGCTCCATCTTGCTGAAAGTAAATCTTGTCGTCATCATCAAACATCTCTCATTGTGTTGACCGACGGACTCCTGCAACAAGGTTAGGTAACTGTCATCATTTACAGTTCCGTTCCTGCTGATATTCCAAACACACTGTTACCCCTGATAATTTTGCATGCTGTTCAACTGTAACATGAGGATTTACAGGAACCCAGTAGGTACAATTATGGCGATTAATTGAGACATTTAATTTCAAGGTGGCCTCATCGCTCCAGACAATTTTGTGTGGAAACCCTACATCTCCTGCACATTTAGCCAAGTACCATTCACAAAATTGAACTCTCCTTTTCGGATCGTCTTCATTGAGAGCATGGCTTGGTGTTGGAGTGTAACATTTCCAGCGTGGTCGCTTTACGATGCGATGGACGCTATCTTTTGAGAGGTGTGTCTCCCGAACCGTTTGTCGTAGAGATTTCTGTGGGGATCGAAGTAGGGTTTCCCACACCTATAGAGGATGGTTGCCTAGTTGTACTTCCTCTTAAAACAATAATCACCACCACCACCATCTTTCTCGCTGGTGGATGTCCGTGGTCGTCCAAAACGTTTCTTGTTGGGGTTGGGGACTGTTCCATCTACTTCAAATTTATCTCTGATGCAAGCAATTGTCCGGTGCGTTAGTGGTGGTTTATCGAACTCCCTTCTGAACCGTATTAGCACTTTCATGGCGTTTTCGGTCTTCCAATAACATTTAAGCATACACTTCCTCTCTTCAAAGCTAAGTTGATCTCCTGCCATGCTGTTACATTAGTTACACCTGAAAGAAAGAAAAAAAAGAAAAGAAAAAAAACGTCAGCATTACTTTGTGGTCATTCGGAGTGTTAGTACATTATTTTGAAACACCCTGTATATTTAATATCGGTAGTGTCCACCTAGTTCGCCACTGTGGTGTAGTGGTTTGTGTGATTAGCTGCCACCCCCGAAGGCTCTGGTTCGATTCCCGGCTCTGCCACGAAATTTGAAAAGTGGTACGAGGGCTGGAACGGAGTCCACTCAATCTCGGGAGGTCAACTGAGTAGAGGTGGGTTCGATTCCCACCTCAGCCATCCTGGAAGTGGTTTTGCGTGGTTTCCCACTTCTCCTCCAGGCAAATTCCGGGATGGTACCTAACTTAAGGCCACGGTCGCTTCCTTCCCTCTTCTTTGTCTATCCCTTCCAATCTTCCCATCCCCCGCCAAAGTCCCTGTTCAGCATAGCAGGTGAGGCCGCCTGGGCGAGGTACTGGTCATTCTCCCCGGTTTTATACCCCGACCCAATTTATCACGCTCCAGGACACTGCTCTTGAGACGGTAGAGGTGGGATCCCTCGCTGAGTCCGAGGGAAAAACCAACCCTGGAGGATAAGGATAATAATAATAATAATGGCGTATGGCCTACGGAGAAGCCTGGTGCAGTCTTTTTCTAGTAGACGGCCTATTAGGCGACCTGCATGTCTGTGAAGATGAGGGCCCTACCTAGGAAGATTTCTAATGATGAATACGCCACACACCCCCAGCCCTTGAGCCATTAGAATTAACCAATTAAGGTTAAAATCCCCGACCCGGCCGGGAATCGAACCCGCGACCCTCTGAACCGAAGGCCAGTACGCTGACCATTCAGCCAACAAGTCGGACGGAGGATAAGGAGATTAAGAAAGAAAGAAAGAAAGAAAGAAAGAAAGAAAGAAAGAAAGAAAGTGTCCATCCATCACACCGTACGTACTCTATATACAAACTTGGCAATCATGACTCCGAAATAGCTTTATTATTGAAAATGAAAACCTACAACCTGTTTTCCAGTCTTTGACCGGGTCAGGGATGTTATGAATGAACCATATATATGCTATTACTACAATGGGGTCGCCACTCCCAAAGTGATTTATTAATGACTGATAAATACTATGAAATGATAATGGAGAGTGTTGCTGGAATGAAAGATGACAGGGAAAACCGGGAATAGCCGGAGAAAAACCTGTCCCGCTTCCGCTTTGTACAGCACAAATCTCACATGGAGTGACTGGGATTTGAACCACGGTATCCAGCGGTGAGAGGCCGACGCACTGCCGTCTGAGCCATGGAGGCTCCAGCCTTATTATTATTAACAAATAATCAACGTCAAGATTAGAATCCATATTTTGCTATTAATAATACAATCCTCATATAATATAAATGGTTTTTACCTCAATGATCTTAAGATTTAAAAAGCTATTTACCGTATGAAATGTGTATGAATGACTGGCGGGTTATGTCGTTTTAGGGAAATGGTTGAAAACAGTGAATTGGGACAAGGAGTGAGTTAAGAGCAGGCGGCTGGAAGGGCTACGTTGAATACGCACATCAAGAAAACAGCAATGTCGTGTACAAGGAAATCCTATAAGACATATCGACATAAATTCCCAATTGTTTCCTCAACAAAGCCGGGGCGGGTCGCCAATTATTCACAGGCCTAAATGTGATTCAAAACTTCAATCCTGTTTGATTCCCGACATAATGACATCTACAGAATACTTTTCTTCCTACTTTTCCCCTTATCCTTTATTCCTATTGTTGTATGTCCGGCGCTCCCTTCTCGCTCCGCCAGCCAGCTACACGCGCGCCAAGTGTCATTCTTCTAGCCTCGACGCGCAGCCCTCAGTGCGCGTGCCTGAACCATCGTGTGTGTACTATAAAGAGGAACTCCCAGCCTGTCCAGATGCCCACTTGCCCCGGTGTCCAGCTCCAGAATACACCCTACGTCGAGCACGGAGGCTACTCCTCTTGAAAATGTGCTTCGACCAGGTGGACTGAATTTCTGGCAGTACGAGGTCTCACCTCTGGTCACCGCTCCTCTTATTCCGCTGCCCATATCCAGTCATACTATTACATATTTCCCTAATTAATGCAAGCTCCCTTGGTTTCGCCAAGTAAGAATTCTTCCAACATTAAACTTGCTTTTATGAACTCAGCAAGAAAGGACTTTCCAAAACATTTATGTCAGTACTTCGGATAGTTTTCGACTATCAACTTTTCATATATCAAGGACTATCTTTTCAAGATAGAAGTGGATGTAAATACTGCAAACTTGTATATAGTGTACAAAAAAAATAGACTCTTTCTCAAGATTCCTAATTCATTTGCTTCAAATTAAATTTCATTTTATTTGTGTAAATAGTGTATTTTGCATTTGAAGCGAATAATAAAGTTGTGTTTTGTAAATCTCAACCTTGGTTACAACACCTATAAAAGTAATTAACCCTATATCCTAATTTCATCCGAGAGCACAACAGGAAAACAGTCCCTTACCTGAAGCGTTAGACTTCCTTATCCTCAACGAATATAGAAATCATTAATAGTATTTCTAATCCCACTTTATCCGACATCAGCTATCCATTGTATAGTAATTGCCACGTAAGGAAATACCCCAGAAAGTAAATATCGCCGCCTGATGCTCTTCTTTTCTCTTTTTTGTAATGGCTGATCACTGCTGCCAACATGCCTGGTTACATATTAAAATCATCAGACATAACCATAACAAACTAACCTCAATGTAAACACCGATAATGAATGTTTCCCTACCCTAGTAAATGATAAATAAGATGAAATAAATCAAGATAATTATGAATATCTCTTCAATGAGGAATTAAGGAAATAAACACACTTTCTCACTTAAATTATCTGTCTTTATTTTGATATACAGTAGGCGTACTATAACCATATTCTTGAAAAGAGGGGCGTATTAAACGATGCAATTTATTTAATAAGTCTTTGCAGTGTGATTTTCGAAAGTTCCAGACATCCAATGACTTCCCTTTCTTTTGCGCGAATTTTTCCTTCTCTCTTCAATACCGGTAACCAGTAAGGAGAGAGATTATTGGGCATATTTTCAGCCTGCAGGCTGGTTATATCTTCAAGCTTATCAGGAAACATATAGGAATACTAATGTGCCAAGCTCCGTGAACGGAATTTAGGTCGGCTTTCAAGTTCACTGCGGATTTGAAAATAATAATGTTATAAGTTATACTGCCAAAATTTCGTCCCGCAAGAGTTATTTCATGTACCGGTAGATCTAGACATGTGACTGACGTATTTGAGCACTTTCATCATTTCACAGAAACTATGTTATTAAATGCATTATCCGAACATGCCACAATCCTACTTACCTGGTATTAGCCAAATAGATTTACAATCCCACAGAAAAAGAAAATATGCTTTAAATATTCTCGCAAATGTATCACTAGTGACTTTAACGGCGATGCGGTGGCAACACGCACTTCACGCTAGAGCAGTGATTGAACGTTGCCAACGTGCCAGATTAACGGTAAATGTAAGACGTCGTATCGGCAAGTAGGGTCCCTAAACTGTATGGTTACCGACACTGAAAAAGACCCAACAGCAAGAAAAGTAACTATAAATCAATATATTAATATTACAGGGGAGAAAGGGTAAGGTTGCACCCTTAGGGTACGTCATTACACGGAGAGGACTATACAAACACGAAGGTTCCTCTCCAGCTCTCTCCTAGTGCCATCCCTTACTATGTGTAACGAGGCTTCAGGGAAGTGTCAATATTGTTTCTGTGTTTGTTTATTATTGATAAGTTGGTAGATAAGTAGAGCTGAGGATTCTACTTCAAGGGATTCATTCTGAATATTTAATGACGTGGAAAGTTGTCAGTAACAGGTGCTCAAGGAGGGAGGGTGGGACAGTGAGGTGAGGTAAGGTGACGGTTGACGAAGGAGAAGACGTGGCGATCGATCAGATCTGACTCACCTTGCTATTCTCGTTATCAAAACAACCTGTTCACACGATGGCTTTACATCTCCCTCTCATCCTTAATCTCGACAAATGTCTAGCTGAAGGAATGTGTATTTTTTTTCTTCCCTTCCCGTGTTTACACGCGGTACTGTTATATAATCTCATTTTGTGTAAAAAAAATTCTACAGTTTCTCGGCCCACTGGCTTCCGTTTTATGTTATTTTTGTCATTCCGAGAGCTCATCTTTTTTATCTAAAATATGTTGATTCACGTGTAGGATAAAGTTTATATTTGAAATAACAGAATCTAGCGAACTCCCTGTCATATCGTGTTCTCATTTTGTCAGCTTATACAAAACATGCGTACATCATCTCCATTATATTTCACGATGTGTGATTTATTATTGAGCCGGTCTGAATGGCTCAGACGGTTGAGGCGCTGGCCTTGTTACCCCCACTTGCCAGGTTCGATCCTGGCTTAATCCGGCACTATTTGAAGGTGTTCAGATACGTCATCCTCTTGTCGGCAGATTTAGTAGCACGCAATAAAACTTCTGAGGGACTAAATTCAGACACCTCGGCGTCTCTGAAAACCGTAAAAGTAGTTATTGGGACGTGAACACAATATTTATTATTATTATTATTATTATTATTATTATTATTATTATTATTATTATTATTATTATTATTATACATACATTTCTTTTATTTGGAGCTACAGTGTACTTAAATATTATCTGCTGAAACTAAGGAGATCTCAGTCAGATATTTTCAAGCGATGGTGAAATTGCGTAAAAAAAAGAAGAGTGGGCACACGGCATTGCGTAAGTCATACTTTTCTCCGAAATAATTGAACCTATATGTACTGAGGGTATCCAAAAGGTTTGTATCTACATGGGAGCTGAATTATAATTTTATAATAATTCTGATAAAATATTAAAGGCGAGGAACATGCATTCATTCTATTTTTGAATGACTATAACTCTGCAGATATGAGTGACGGAATGTGTAGACCGATCAATGGATTTAATTTTGGTGATACTTTTACACCGAGCGAGTTAGCCGTGTGGGTTGGGTCGCGCACCTGCAAGCTTGCATTCGGGAGATAATGTGTTCGAGCCCCACTGTCGGTAGTCCTGAAGATGTTTACCCGTGGTTTCCCATTTTCATTCCAGGAAAATGCTGGGGCTATACCTTGATTAAGGCCACGGCCGCTTCCTTCCAACTCCCAGCCCTTCCCTGCCCTATCGTCGCCGTAAGCCCTATCTGTGTCTGTGCGACGTAAAGTAACTGGTAAGAAAGAAGGTCACTTGTCGATTTTAAACAAATTAATCTTTTGAATTATTCAGCAAATAAACCAATTCAGACGATTTAGTAAACATATGCAAGTTGATAATTCTAGGCAAGTTGAGAAGTAATTTCTGTGCTTTCTCTGGTCACGGTCGGAAACGTTCATTCGTTATTTCGCTTATAGTCTGGTCCCAGTGGTAGTAGCGATCAGCTGTGAGCTTGCATCCGGGAAATAGTAGGTTCAAATCCCACTATCGGCAGCCCTGAAAATGGTTTTCCGTGGTTTCCCATTTTCACACCACGCAAATGCTGGGGCTGTACCTTAATTAAGGCCACGGCCGCTTCTTTCCAACTCCTAGCCCTTTCCTCTCCCATCGTCGCCATAAGACCTATCTGTGTCGGCGCGACGTAAAGCCCCTAGCAAAAAAAATGTAGCGATCAGTGAAGTCTAGATCTAGATTATAAGCATTTATAAGCGAGGTAATAATGGAAAAGACCTCTTTTCCGTATCAATACATAATTCGTCAGTTATATCAGAGACTGAACTTGAATTCAAAAACTAAGTAGTGTTTCTTAGATTAGAATGTAGGCTGAAGTGTTTAGCCTGTACTCAATATTCTTTAGGTTAGATAATCATATATTTCAAGTGAATATTGCTGGACAGCGTTTAGGTTATAGCCTACCATGAGAGTATATTTTTAATTTTTAGTAGTGTTGCTTACATTAAATATTTTACAGCTCTGTATCTGAAAATATCTCGATGATTGTTTAAAATACAGTTTTGTAATAATTTCAAGGTGCTGAAATTAAATATGTTACAAGTTATTTGCCGCCATGTCATTTTCTTCTGGAAAATCAAGTATTAAATTTGTTGAAGTATAAAATATATTATACTGCGTTTTATTGAATGAATAATATTATGAATTTTACTTCTCTTAGAGGAATTCTGTCATTCATATCCAAGAAATTTTAAATCGAAGCTTGTTTGCTCCAACCCCATGTAATTGGGAACATGCATCATTTTCAAAAATATTTTTTTTGAAAAGTACACCAATGAAATAGTACGTAAACGTATTACATTGCGGTATGTTGCCTTGTTTTCTACCATTAAAAAAATATTTAATAGTGCCTTTCCGCAAGGCGAGTGAAACGGCCTCTGACGTAAGCGGCGCGCTGTGACGTCACGATCCAGTACCGCATGGAGCTCTACCAGCCGTTGTGCATCAGCCGTTGCTAAAAGCCGATTGTTTATTATTCATGATCGCGAATAACTTCAGAATGACAGAAGAAAGGTTCAAAACAGCACAATCAGACAATCTATCTTGTGTAAATGTCATCATTCTTGAAAACTAGTGACTTTTGTGGCCGCAGAAATTCGCGGATAACAAGCAAGTTTGTAAGTGGCGTCTTTTATATACGTGCAATGTACTGTAACCCATAGTATTAGGATAACAACGAACCTGGATAGATATCACATCACTTTCAACATTTCCTTCTAGACTGATTCCCCTATTAAAGAATAACATTACATTTTCGGGCTTTCAGCATTAGTAAAGTAAGAAATGGATTTCAGCACTAACATAAACATACAGGTAGCATTATAGTACTAGTCCGCTTCTGTGGTGTAGTGGTTAATGTGTGCCACTCCCGGAGGCCCGGTTTCGATTCCCGGCTCTGCCATGAAAGTTGAAAACAAATAGTACGAGGGCTGGAACGGGGTCTACTCAGCCTCGGGAGGTCAACTGAGTAGAAGGGTTTCGAATCCCACCTCAGCCATCCTCGAAGTGGTTTTTCGTATTTTCCTACTTCTCCTCGAGGCACCTAAGGCCACGGCCGTTTCCTTCCCTCTTCCTTGTCTATCCCTTCCGATCCTCCCATCCTCCAACAAGACTCCTGTTGAGCATAACAGGTGAGGCCGCCTGTGCGAGGTAATGGCCCTCCTCACCAGTTGCATCACCATACTCAGTCTCAGGTTCCAGGACACTGCCCTTGAAGTGGTAGAGGTGAAATCCCTCGCTGAGTCCGAGAGAAAACCAACCCTGAAGGATAAACTGATTAAGAAAGAAAGAAAGAAAGAAAGAAAGAAAGAAAGAAAGAAAGAAAGATCATAGTACTATAGGGCTATAATCTATCATTCCCCAAAAATATATATATTTACGGGTGGGACAACTGGCCTACCCACTTCCGGGGCCCATGAAAGAGAATTAAATATCTTTGTGGAGGGAAAAAGTTAAACATGATAAAGATAAATATGACTTCATCTAGTTTTCACAAGTCGGGCTGAGTGGTTCAGACTGTTGAGGTGCTGGCCTTCTGACCCCAACTTGGCAAGTTCGATCCTGGTTCAGTCCGGTGGTAGTTGAAGGTGCTCAAATACGTCAGCCTCGTGTCGGTAGATTTACTGGCACGTAAAATAACTCCTGCAGGACTAAATTCCTGCACATCGGCGTCTCCGAAAATCGTAGAAGTAGTTAGCGGGGCGTGAAGCCAGTAACATTAATTACATTTGGCTTTTAACAAGCTGAGCATATCAGGAAAGAAAAGTGTCCTGGTGACATTTTAGTCGCTCAATACAGGAATGTCTTTGGGTGCTGTGACTTTTACGGTTTTTTTTTTTTTTGCGTCACACCGTCACATATAGGTCTTATGGCGACGATGGGACAGTAAAGGCCTAGGAATGGGAACAAAGCGGCCGTGGCCTTAGGTACAGCCTCAGCATTTGCCTGGTGTGAAAACGGGAAACCACGGAAAACCATCTTCAGGGCTGCCGGCAGTGAGGTTCAAAACTCACTATCTCCCGGATGCGAGCTAACAGCTGCGCGCTCCTAACCGCACGGCCAACTCGCGCGGTATTTTTACCCTTCGGTTTATTGACTTGGCTTGTATAACCTAAAACTTAGGCTAAGTTGGATAATATTTTTAAACACCCACATCACTATTTTCACCTGTGTGCAATTATGTTATTTATTTCATTAATATTATGATAATTATTATAATTGAGCATTGTTAACTTATAAGACCCCAACAGACAAGCATTGGTTTTGTGTAGAATTATACATTTGTTAAATTCACGTTGTTTCATTTCATGATGTACACGCCTATCCTTTGTTACATTATAGAGTATTTAGATACAGCCTAAATTTCTTTACCAATTAAGCTCTTCAATAAAGAGATACATAACTGTCCCATGCCAAGATATATTGGTAGAATTAGAGCTGTCAAAATGGTTCATAACCCCTTTGATTTATTATCTTGACATGGATCACCCAAAACATAGGTTAGGTTTGGAGAATACTTTAATAATCAGCATTATTTAATGCACTGTTTATTACTTTCATATTCCAAGATGTAATTGAAGCATTTAAATAAAGCATCATACATTAAAATTTAAAGTTTTACCACTAGAACAGCTGACATGGAAAAGTGATTTGAAAATTCAAACAAATTCATCTTACGTTAAAATCTTCAAAAAAATAAACTGTAGACTTTTCCGATATATCACCAGCATTTCTCCAGCTCGCCAAAATCCATTTCTCCCTAGTTTTAGCGTCTTTGGAACGTTTATAAACAATTTGTTTGGTATGGTATGCGATGTGCTATTGCACATCGGAACTCTACACCATTTATAAGTTTTCTGCCTCACTGTCTGCGCAGGATTCATTTTAAGTCTAAAATATACCACTCAGATTATAATCCAATGTATAGACCTCGAATTTAACCATACTAGACACTAACGTAAAGTAGAAATACGCGAAGTGTATCCTGCTTCTCACAGCACACTGTGTTATTTCGTCTGCTAATTCAGTCAACCTGTACGATGACGTCAGGCCAATGAGATCGCGTACTTGCGTGACGTGACATTTTCGTAGATTTTTATCATGTTTCGAGTTATTATTTGTATATTCTGATCACATTTTTGAATAGGGAACATGCATGATCCGGGGTTTTAATTAAAAATATGCTAATCTGATTCAAAATTTCGTGCAGAATTCAAAAATGTGATCAGAATGTACAAATAATAACTCCAAACATGATAAAAATCTACGAAAATGTCACGTCACGCAAGTACGCGATCTCATTGGTCTGACGTCATCGTACAGGTTGACTGAATTAGCAGACGAAATAACGCATAGTGCGCTGTGAGAAGCAGGATACACTTCGCGTATTTCTACTTTACGTTAGTGTCTAGTATGATTAAATTCGAGGTCTATACATCGGATAATAATCTGAGTGGTATATTTTAGACTTACAATGAATCCTGCGCAGACAGTGAGGCAGAAAACTTATAAATGGTGTGGAGTTCCGATGTGCAATAGCACATCGCATACCATACCAAACAAATTTTTTATACATGTTCCAAAGACGCTAAAACTAGGGAGAAATGGATTTTGGCGAGCCGGAAAAATGCTGGTGATATATCGGAAAAGTCTACAGTTTATTTTTTTGAAGATTTTAACGTAAGATGAATTTGTTTGAATTTTCAAATCATTTTTCCATGTCAGCTGTTCTAGTGGTAAAACTTTAAATTTTAATGTATGATGCTTTATTTAAATGCTTCAATTACATCTTGGAATATGAAAGTAATAAACAGTGCATTAAATAATGCTGATTATTAAAGTATTCTCCAAACCTAACCTATGTTTTGGGTGATCCATGTCAAGATAATAAATCAAAGGGGTTATGAACCATTTTGACAGCTCTAATTCTACCAATATATCTTGGCATGGGACAGTTATGTATGTCTTTATTGAAGAGCTTAATTGGTAAAGAAATTTAGGCTATATCTAAATAGTCTATAATGTAACAAAGAATAGGCGTGTACATCACGAAAGGAAACAACGTGAATTTAACAAATGTATAACTCTACACACAACCAATGCTTGTTTGTTGGGGTCTTATAAGTTAACAATGCTCAATTATAATAATTATCATAATATTAATGAAATAAATAACATAATTGCACACAGGTGAAAATAGTGATGTAGGTGTTTAAAATATTATCCAACTTAGCCTAAGTTTTAGGTTATACAAGCCAAGTCAATAAACCGAAGGGTAAAAATACCGCGCGAGTTGGCCGTGCGGTTAGGAGCGCGCAGCTGTGAGCTCGCATCCGGGAGATAAAAGGTTTTGAACCCCTCTGCAGCCCTGAAGATGGTTTTCCGTGGTTTCCCATTTTCACACCAGGCAAATTCTGAGGCTGTACCTAAGGCCACGGCCGCTTTGTTCCCATTCCTAGGCCTTTCCTGTCCCATCGTCGCCATAAGACCTATATGTGACGGTGTGACGTAAAGCAAACAGCAAAAAAAAAAAAAAAGTCACAGCACCCAAAGACATTCCTGTATTGAGCGACTAAAATGTCACCAGGACACTTTTCTTTCCTGATATGCTCAGCTTGTTAAAAGCCAAATGTAATTAATGTTATTGGCTTCACGCCCCGCTAACTACTTCTACGATTTTCGGAGACGCCGATGTGCAGGAATTTAGTCCTGCAGGAGTTCTTTTACGTGCCAGTAAATCTACCGACACGAGGCTGACGTATTTGAGCACCTTCAACTACCACCGGACTGAACCAGGATCGAACCTGCCAAGTTGGGGTCAGAAGGCCAGCACCTCAACCGTCTGAACCACTCACCCAACTTGTGAAAACTAGATGAAGTCATATTTATCTTTATCATGTTTAACTTTTTCCCTCCACCAAGATATTTAATTCTCTTTCATGGGCCCCGGAAGTGGGTAGGCCAGTTGCCCCAACCATAAATATATATTTTTTTTAGAAATGATAGGTTATAGACCTACAGTACTATGATCTTTCTTTCTTTCTTTCTTTCTTTCTTTCTTTCTTTCTTTCTTTCTTTCTTAATCAGTTTATCCTTCAGGGTTGGTTTTCTCTCGGACTCAGCGAGGGATTTCACCTCTACCACTTCAAGGGCAGTGTCCTGGAACGTGAGACTTTGAGTATGGTGATGAAACTGGTGAGGAGGGCCATTACCTCGCCCAGGCGGCCTCACCTGTTATGCTCAACAGGGGCCTTGTTGGAGGATGGGAGGATCGGAAGGGATAGACAAGGAAGAGGGAAGGAAACGGCCGTGGCCTTAGGTGCCTGGAGGAGAAGTAGGAAAATACGAAAAACCACTTCGAGGATGGCTGAGGTGGGATTCGAAACCCTTCTACTCAGTTGACCTCCCGAGGCTGAGTAGACCCCGTTCCAGCCCTCGTACTATTTGTTTTCAACTTTCCTGGCAGAGCCGGGAATCGAAACCGGGCCTCCGGAAGTGGCACACATTAACCACTACACCACAGAAGCGGACTAGTACTATAATGTTACCTATATGTTTATTTTAGTGCTGAAATCCGATTCCTTACTTTACTAATGCTGAAAGCCCGAAAATGTAATGTTATTCTTTAATAGGGGAATCAGTCCAGAAGGAAATATTGAAAGTGATGTGATATCTATCCAGGTTCGTTGTTATCCTAATACTATGGGTTACAGTACATTGCACATATATAAAAGACGCCACTTACAAACTTGCTTGTTATCCGCTAATTTCTGCGGCCACAAAAGTCACATTTTTCAAGAATGATGACATCTACACATGGTAGATTGACTGTGCTGTTTTGAACCTTTCTTCTGTCATTTCGAAGTTATTCGCGATCATGAATAATAAACGATCGGCTTTTAGCAACGGCTGATGCACAACGGCTGGTAGAGCTCCATGCGGTACTGGATCGTGACGTCACAGCGCGCCGCTTACGTCAGAGGCCGTTTCACTCGCCTTGCGGAAAGGCACTATTAAATATTTTTTTAATGGTAGAAAACAAGGCAACATACCACAATGTAATACGTTTACGTACTATTTCATTGGTGTACTTTTCGAAAAAAATATTTTTGAAAATGATGCATGTTCCCAATTCTGCATGCAATTTTGAATCAGATTAGCATATTTTTAGTTAAAACCCCGGACTATGCATGTTCCCTATTGTACATTATAACACGAAAATCGTAACGTGTTAATTTGTTTGAATGTTTAAATATAGGGGAATAAAGCCATGCCTATTAATATCGAGCGCAGTATAACTCAAATCCGTATAAGTTTAAGAAGCATTTCACTGATAGGAGCGAGGAGAGCTTCGTAGTCACTATGGAATGTCACTGCTCCTGTCTCGTGTCAAGTGTGTTCGCTCTCTCGCTTGACTGTGGCGTACGCTTGGTACGCACTGGGCTAGTCTCAACTTGCACCCAGCTGAGTTACTCTGTTCTGGAGCATTGTCCAGGTAACCCGATTTCCGAGTTGCCTGCATGGCAGAACGACTACATCTAGATTTAGAAGGCGTTTCAATATTCATCATTAATATTGATATCAAGCCTCATTGGTGGAGTAGGTTAGTCGTTTTCTTGTTTCCAATTCAGGAGGTTCGATCCTGGTTAAGGTCAGTAGAATAATAATAACTGCGTATGGCCTCAGGAGAAGGCTGGTGCGGGTCTTTTTCTCGTAGATGGCCTATTAGGCGACCTGCATGACTGTGAAAGGAGCTGCCTGGCCGAAACGCTAAAGGCGTGCTCAGGTCGCCCGGAAGGATGTGGGTTCGAATCCCCGTCAGGAAGTCGTGAAATTTAAGAAACGAGATTTCCACTTCCGGAGGTGCATATGGCCCTGAGGTTCACTCAGCCTACACCAAAAATGAAGACCAGGTTAATTCCTGGGGACAAAAGCGGCCGGGCGTAGAGCTAACCACTCTACCCCATCACGTGCCGAGGTTAACAATGGTGGAAGCCTTTACCTTCCACTCCTCCAAGGGCCCTTCATGGCCTGTTCGGAGGTGAATTTGCTTTGCTTTGCATGTCTGTGAAGATGAGGGCCCTACCTGGAATGATTTCTAATGCTGAATACGCCACACACACCCAGTCCCCGAGCCATTGGAATTAACCAATTAAGGTTAAAATCCCCTACCCACTCCGGAATCGAACCCGTGACCCTCTGAAGCGAAGGCCAGTACCCTGGCCATTCAGCGAACGAGTTGGACAGGTCGGTAGAATGTGAAGGTGTTCAAAATGTGATTTTAACGCTGAGATTATTATGGTTACTATGTGAGATTGAGACATTTACTCTGATATAGAGACTTAACACGTGATATGAAAATCAGAATAATTAAATGCTATGCATTCTCTTCAGGAATTTGAGTCCTGTACATTGGTCAATGGAAGCCATTAAAATGTTGATTTTTAGACAGCTACTTAGAATACAATGGGTTGACAATGTATCCATAAAAAGCCGTATAGAGTCAAATCAATAAAAGAGCTAATTAACACCATCAAACAAAGAAATCTAGAATACTATGAGCATTATCATGAGGAATGAAGAAAAGTACTAAATACTCTAGCTCATCATGCAAGGAGAGATCTTCGGGAAGAAATACAGAGTACGCCGACGGATCACCTCGTTGAGGGAACTGATAGCCTGGTACCAGTTGTCTTCAGCAGAACTATGCCAACAAATCTTAAATCACAATAATGATAGCCAAAATCCGAAACGGATAAGGCACTAAAATAATAAGTGACATTGAAAACACGGCCTTGAAAATGCCATAAAGCTGTAATAACGAAATGACGAAATTACTTTCTAAGGTCAGCTGTCACTGAAACTCACTCATCTAGAAATAATGAGAATTATAGGCACTAAAACCCGTTAAAATAGGCAGACATATAGGCTCTTAAATGAGCCAAAACAGGCATATAAATAGGCACTAACGTGTGTAATAGGCAACAAGATAGGAATGAAAAAGTACTTATAATTTAATAACACACTCCATTACTATAAAAGGAATTTACAATAAGCAACTTTTCAATGTTTTCCGGTAACAGTCTTGTTTTTCTTTCGTGCAGAATGTTTTCGTACTGAGAGAAAGATCACTCAAAATTATACGAAGTGACTGGACAAAACTTCAATGAAGCCACTTCATCTGGTTTTATTTCATTTGTTTCATCTGCCTCATATCGTAGCACTCTGGCTACTTTTTCCATCGCTTTCCATCTTGGATTACCCTGTAGGACACTATCGAACTTCTCGATGACAACGGTTACCTTCCCAGAGGTTAAGCGGAAACTTCTCCTGACTTCTTCCAAAATCCTAAATGACTCCACCAGGGGCATGCCACTCTTCTCCAACTCGGTGATTGCTCCCGGCAGCTTGTTGAAGTTCGAAGATGTTCAAGTTTATGAAGGGGGGGATATTACCTCCCAACATTGCACTGCATAGGTGTGAAGAAAATTTTTGTTGGTCGTTGCTCACAGTGAACTGGTAGAAAGGCTGCGTTGATACAGCTTTCTGCACTCGTGTCAGATGTCTCGCAGTATTTCTATGTTGATCTATGAGGAAAATTTTTCACATTTCATCTGAAAAATAATAAAATTGACTTAAATTACAATGTTGATATATCTTAAATTTCTACAGTTGGGCTAATTGGCAATAATGCTTAGTTAAATATATCATGTCCGCCTCTGTGGTGTAGTGGTTAGCGTGATTCGCTGCCACCCCCGGAGGCCCGGGTTCGATTCCCGGCTCTGCCACGAAATTTGAAAAGTGGTACGAGGGCTGGAACGGGGTCCACTCAGCCTCGGGAGGTCAACTGAGTAGAGGTGGGTTCGATTCCCACCTCAGCCATCCTGGAAGTGGTTTTCCGTGGTTTCCCACTTCTCCTCCAGGCGAATGCCGGGATGGTACCTAACTTAAGGCCACGGCCGCTTCCTTCCCTCTTCCTTGCCTATCCCTTCCAATCTTCCCATCCCTCCACAAGGCCCCTCTTCAGCATAGCAGGTGAGGCCGCCTGGGCGAGGTACTGGTCATACTCCCCAGTTGTATCCCCCGACCAAGAGTCTGAAGCTCCAGGACACTGCCCTTGAGGCGGTAGAGGTGGGATCCCTCGCTAAGTCCGAGGGAAAACCGAACCTGGAGGGTAAACAGATGATGATGATGATAAATATATCATGCATTTGTTTCGTAATAAAAATAAGGAGACTAAGTTATTAGAGATGATGTTTCGGGAACTACAAAACTTTAAAATAGGAACAAGACAATTGGTAATTTACATGGAAATATGTCCTCAAAGGTTTTGCAGTTACAGTTTGGCAGTATCGTAATAAAAATAATAAAAATGACGTGAAACGATATCTGAGACGCGTAGAGGAGAGATCCTTCCTTTATGCTTGCCACGGCGGATCCGCCAAGCTATACCTAGCTGTGTTCTTACTCATATAGAATAATTTAAACAGAGGCACTATGACATTCAGATATATGAACATTTTATATTTTGCTATTCGCCGGCTTTGGTCAGCCGGGTCAGCTGCCATGAAGACTATTTTGTGGTGCCTGCAATAGATCCTGCATCATGTGTGCCTAGAAGGTTGCCACCCTCGTTGAAAATTAGAATACCGCGCAATTTGAATTGGTGTGGTATTCGCCCATAACCTTACTTTTTGTCTTAATTTAGCAAGACTCAAGGGGACGCTAGAGGCTTGTTGGTTGCTTCACAGCCCTAACCTGGGGGCTAACATCACCCCCCTACCGAGCTCGATAGCTGCAGTCGCTTAAATGCGGCCAGTATCCAGTATTCGGGAGATAGTAGGTTCGAACCCCACTGTCGGCAGCCCTGAAAATGGTTTTCCGTGGTTTCCCATTTTCACACCAGGCAAATGCTGGGGCTGTACCTTAATTAAGGCCACGCCCGCTTCCTTCCTACTCCTAGCCCTTTCCTGTCCCATCGTCGCCGTAAGACCTATCTGTGTAGGTGCGACGTAAAACAACTAGCAAAAAAAAAAAAAACATCACCCCCCACCCCCACCCCGCCCCGAGACTATTTGCTTGCCCTCCAGCACGCCGGTTATTAACCGGACGTCACCAATCTAGACCGACGGTTATTTTACTGGCCTGGTCTTGTAAAGGTAGTCTTGACAGCCTTGTAAAAAATGCCGTGACAACGTCCGAGCCGTGCCATATTGTATGTCTAACCTCTGTGACATCGTCCAAACCGCACTACATTGTATCTGCAACCTACTGTATGTTTCGCGAAAGCTTAGCGGAAGCGTAACAGAGTTCACTAGAGCTTACACATAGTGCTGGTGAAAGTTACTCTCGCTTTTTTAATTGCATTTCAGTTATAAATCTCTATTTTCACAGGAACTGAATCACAGTTCAATATACCTATTTTTAATTTTCATCCACTCTGTGACAAGAGACCACCGGCGTTTTAACTCCTCCTTCAATAATTAAATGATTTTTTAAATGTTATGAAGATAATTTATTGAAAGTTCGCGACTAATACAGCATTTCAACAGAACGGCATGCCACAATACATAAATTAATAGGCATATAACTGCTACAACGAAATGCGATCGTAGTTCTCAGTCACATAAAAGCTAAAAGGAATGAACGAATTTACCTCCTTACAGCAAACTGGGCAGAAGACTACCGCTCCATCCGTAGTGAAATTGGGATCCCCTGTGATCCACTGCTTCAGCCAGTAGGACTTCGACTATTTTTCTTTGGGCATTGCCCTAGACCAGGGATGGCGAACCTATGGCACGCGTGCCACTAGGTGACACACGAAAATGATTTCTCTGGCACACCGCACGACTTGTTAACGAATTTTATTTTTGAGATATAATAAATAGGTCAGAAATCTACCTACATAGCCTATTTTAAAATTACACTTCAATAACATTAATAAAGGAGTATGTCAAAATTCATTCTATGGCCATATTTTTTACACATTTTATTAAGGTTGAAACAAAATTATATTATTCATAAAATGTACCTTTTTTAAAATGCAATTTTCAGTTATGTTTACAAAATAAACTGAAACACTCCCTCAGATGGATTTATATGTAATGCAATCTAATATCTAAACTAAGTGAAATGGAGCATTTCATGATGATTTTAAATAAAAACAACCGGTGGCACACAAGACAGTAAAAACTAATAAAAATGACCTTAATTGACACGCTAGTCGGAAAAGGTTTGCTATCCCTGCCCTAGACGAACGTCTTCACAATAAATCATAACACGTTCTGAAGATAAAGCGTACGTGTACAGCAGTTCGCATCGAGGAGGAGATATAGCGGATATGGGTTGTGCAACATTGATAGTTTGACCTAGATTGGTTCTCGCATATGTCTTAGGAGCTTGGAGGAGTTCAAGTCTTCGAGGTCAAATTGTTCCTTTTTTCTCCTGATGGAAATTTCCCAAGTACTATTTCTGGTGACTTCGATAATTCTCATTTTTGTTCATGGCTTAAACAGATATTGAGAAATAAGAAGACAGTTCTGTCGAGCACACTAGCTACAATATGTTGCACTGAAAGAAAATAGACCTTTAAAATACAGTCAAAAAGCGTCAAGTAGGCATTTATATTTCAAATAGGCACAAACTCCTGACATGTGCATTTACAAGCACAAGAAAACTGACGACATCCAGCTAAAAAGACCCTAAAAAGGATTTATATCTCAAAAGCCTACGTTTCTGAACGCAGGAATAAAATAGACAAATAGGCAAATTCTCATTCCTACGTCATATCACACGACCCCGAATGTGCTGCAGAAACTGTCAGTGATAAACGTTCATCTCTGCCGAGCTCTATGATAAATAATTCTTTCTCGCACGACGAAAGCCATCAGTATACAGCATAAAGTGCAACATAGGTATGGGGCAAGGGCGATATTTTAAGAATGAGCTCTTCATGTATAAAATAAATAAAAAATGTAATATCGATATAGATATGGAAAGCTTAATCTTGGAGTTATCCGACATTTAAGTTTTATCTGCTGGATCTATTTGCTGAAAGTATGAAACACTCTGTTGACACTACCTTAAACGGAATTTTGAAAAGTCCAACCCCGTCTGAATACAGGCCACAGCTCATCACCTAATGGAGTTCTTAAGTCGCTCCAACATTCCTGACATAGTGCACATAGCCTGACAAGCTCCACAATTAGGTCAGGAAGACTCTCTGTAACATTGTTGAGCTAATCGACATACCATTGTCTCGGATATAGTTCTAGAAAATGAACATATTGGAGCATCTGAACAGTTTGGGCAGTCAGTGAGTAAGCATTTCAGTGAGCAAGTTGGCCATGCGATTAGTGTCACGTAGCTGTGAGCTTGCATTCGGGAGATGGTAGGTTCGAATCCCACAGTCGGCAGACTTGAAGATGGTTTTCCGCGGTTTTTCCATTTTCACACCAGGTCAATACTATGGCTGTACTTTAATTAAAGCCACGGGCGCTACCTTCCCAATCGTAGGCTTTACCCATCATTGGGTCGCTGAAAAATGTCGACGTTAAACCACTAGCAAAAATAAATAAATTCGCACTTCCAGGCCCATTTTAATACCACTTATAGAACTTGACCTTAAGATTCTTAAAACAATAATAAAATAATCAGTATGTTCCCTTTTCTGCATTATGAAGAATTTGTCCCGAAAACGTTACCCCGTACTCCTCGTTCTTTCTTTCTTTCTTTCTTAATCCGTTTACCCTCCAGGCACGGATTTTCCCTCAGACTCAGTGAGGGGTCCCACCTCTACCGCCTCAAGGGCAGTGTCCTGAGGCGTGAGACTTTGGGTCGGAGGTTACAACTGTAAAGGAGGACCAGTACCTCGCCCAGATGACTTCACCCGCAATGCTGTGCGGGGGCCTTGTTGGGGGACGGGAAGGTAGACAATTAAGAGGGAAGTAAGCGGCCGTGGCCTTAATTTAGGTACCATCCCGGCATTAGTCTGGAGGAGAAGTGGGGAAACCATAGAGAAAATCACTTAGAGGATCTGTGGAAGGAATCGAACCACACTCAACTCAGTTGACTTCCTGAGGCTGAGTTTTCCCCGTTCCAGCTCTCGTACCACTTTTCAAATTTCGTGGCAGAGCCGGGAATTGGGCCGAGGCCTCCGGGGGGTGGGGTGGGGGTGGCAGCTAATTAACTAAATATTACACCACAGATGTGGACATCCCGTAATTCTCATACGTACACAGTGAATATACCGTATTGAGTTTTATCAAGTAAAATATTCACCTGAAGTAAACATACGAATATAACGGAAATGAATGTATCTTCCCTTTCAAAGTCACGTCCCGGTGATTGAATTCCACATAAAGCTGGAAATCCGTGGCTCCGTACTTTTCCAGTGTGACATTAACTGCTAAGATAACAGCACCGATATGGAACTGTGCAGCTTTCTGCACCTAGTATCATAATTGTTTGTTTGTTTCATTAGAGCTATTATTTTTAAAATAAGAGCAAGTGTTTTTCGAGAGAACACACTCAGTTTACAAGTTAGGATAAAATGAATCACCTAGTAGACTGCACACACTGTGAGCTTGCATTCCAGTAGCGGAAATCTTGTTTCCATTTTTCTTCAATTCCTGATTGGGGATCAAACCTCGAACCCACATCCTTCCGGGTGAACTGAACACTCCTTATTGTCTGGACTAGGAAGTTCCTATAGTGTGATATATTTTATTATTTTGAACATTTTAATACTTTCGTTTGAATTTTGTAATGGAAATGCGTATGAAAGGCGTGTGTGATGGTGTAATTAGAGATTAAATAAGATTGCCATGAAATTATTTTTTTTTGCTAGGGGCTTTACGTCGCACCGACACAGATAGGTCTTATGGCGACGATGGGATAGGAAAGGCCTAGGAGTTGGAAGGAAGCGGCCGTGGCCTTAATTAAGGTACAGCCCCAGCATTTGCCTGGTGTGAAAATGGGAAACCACGGAAAACCATTTTCAGGGCTGCCGATAGTGGGATTCGAACCTACTATCTCCCGGATGCAAGCTCACAGCCGCGCGCCTCTACACGCACGGCCAACTCGCCCGGTGCCATGAAATTAATCCAAAATATTATTTATCTGGTAATCATATAACATGAATAAACAAGAGACTTCAAAGCATATCTCTCTGTAAAGAATACCGTTGCTTATGTTTCCTTCTTTTTTTTTTCATCCTGTATTGCACTCACCACTAGGAAGTAACATTTCTGGTTTCTCTCCATTAGCATAATGCATTTCTTTAAGCCACAACAGCGCTCTACCCTGTGAGTGCAGTGATAGAACTCGTGTGTGGTAGTAGTTCTCTTTGCTTGTTTTTTTGCGTTCTTTCCCCGTCTGCGACATCATCACACATTCCTCCATGATATTCTCGAAGTTCTCTCTCTTTACCTAGTGTAGCCTCGCCGGCAATCGTCAGCCATTTAAATGCCTTGTTTGTGCAACAGTGTTTTCTTTGTTATGATTAGAGAATAAATAAAGCTTTCGTTACACACGAGAAGCTCTCGCGTATCATATTTCCTTCAGTAGATACCCACGAACATATTTAGTACTTTAAGCGGTAGAAGGTGCGACACTACAAGAGGATACGGTAGGAAAAATACCTTGCTGCCATAAGACTGACGAAGATGTTTCTGTTTCACATAGGGCATAAAACAGTCTTGAGCAGTTATCCTGTTAAAAAATTAATTTCGTGTGTTTTTTGCTAGCCAGGAGCAGCCCTTGTAAGGCAGACCCTCTGATGAGAGAGGGTGACATCCTCCGTGTAAAGGAAATTCCGCGTTTTTGTGGTGTAGGATAGTTTTGTGTATGGTGTATGAGTTGCAGGGATAGGGATCGCAAAAACATTTAATCCCCGACCCGGCCGGGAATCTAACACAGGGCCTCTGAACTGAAAACTACTGCGCTGACCATTCAGGTAGAGAGCCGGACAGCCTATGTGGAGATTGATTTTAACAAAACGGCGTGAGTACATTTCAATATGTTCCATATTCTAAAAATATGCTCGTCAGAATTTGAAATTGTTTACACTACTAAATTTGCGATGCAAATAATTTTAATATTATGTGCAGTAAAGAAATCGCAAATAGAAGAAAATAATTCCCCCACTATCCCAGCAGTTAATGACTCTTTGAACAACTAATGTAAATTATGTTATGGGCCCCTTATTACCATTATTGAAAGTAAAAACAGATTTTCTCATGGGAACTGTCTAGCTAAAGTAGTCCACCCAGCAGGTCGTGGATTCCAGGGAGTCAAAAGAATTAGATCCGATACTTACACTTCTAAACACGAAATGAAGTATTAAAGAAAGTAGAAAAATATTGTTATTTGGGTAGTAAAATAACTAATCATGGGAAAAAAGTAAGGAGATCATAAAATGCAGACTAACACAATCGGGTAGAAGCGTGCAGCTCTGAGCTTGCATTAGGCAGATAGTGGGCTCGAGCCCCACTGTCGGCAGCCCTGAAAATGGTTTTCCGTGGTTTCCCATTTTCACACCGGGAAAATGCAGCTGGTTATCGGAATAATAATCTGCGGGAGTCCTGAAAGCGTATTGCGATATATTTTAACCTGGGACGCCGGGCTGAGTGGCTCAGACGGTTAAGGCGCTGGCCTTCTGACCCCAACTTGGCAGGTTCGATCCTGGCTCAGTCCGGTGGTATTTGAAGGTGCTCAGATACGTCAGCCTCGTGTCGGTAGATTTACTGGCACGTAAAAAGAACTCCTGCGGGACTAAATTCCGGCACCTCGGCGTCTCCGAAAACCGTAAAACAGTAGTTAGTGGGACGTAAAACAAATAACATTATTATTATTATTATTATTATTATTATTATTATTATTATTATTATTATTATTATTATTATTATTATTATTATCATGAACCTGGGACGAATCGTTTATTTCAGTCATTCTTCAGACTGGGTACATAAGAAATGCTTTATAAAAGCTACAACATGATTTTCGTAACATTCCATCGTAATTTCCTTTATTCCGCATCAGGAGCCATGAAAGAATATTTTAGCCAGTTTTACGCTTGTGTCCAGTAATGCTGAACACGTTTTAAGATGCAATTTCTCTTATTACTTACATCTCTTCGACAGTGAAATTTCGTAATGCAGGAAGAAATGGATGTTCATACGCATCCAAATCATATTTTTGTTGCTTTATCCACGTAAACATATACATCATAGGATTATTTCTTTGAAACCGATAATCTTTTACTAAGCTTAGCTAAAAACACACATCTCATGGCCTCTCTAGCCGATAAAGGGCTTAGTTTTCCCAGACAATTCTTGCCCAGCCAGATATTAGGATGTCGTTTGACCAGTATAAATCACATCAACATTGCAGACATTTTTCGACCCTTTTGTGTCATCGACAGTATATTACAATAAGACAGTGAAATTACAAACAACTTTATTAAGATAAAAATCTCCTTTGGAGAATTATAGTGTTCAGTGTCTGTAGTTGAGATATTAAGACATTAGATCAATTATTAATATGATGAATTGAGAACACCCTTCCTTATAAAAATTATTTACGGTTCTGTTGCTTAAATACATGGTTTGCTAAAATCAGTACTATACATAATGTGTGACGCTGCGGCAATTCGTATACAACTGTTATTGATTCAATGGTACATGAACGATCTTTCTGCATTGAGTTTCCCAGTCTTTCCTCCGGTTAGTGAAGCACTTTTCCTTGTAGTTTCTTCAGTTTCTTCACACTTTTTTACCTGAAAAAATTTCCCTGGCTTTTGTATTCAGGTTGAGTAGAAGGATGCGTCTTGCCTCGCACATGAAGAGCTTTAACTAATGACTGAGTCTATCCTCGTGCTATTTGCACAATAGAGACTTCCGTCTGCAGTGTCATTGTGAAAAAAATAGACACAATGAGATGTTCTCGCTTGAAATATCTCACTCTTAAAATAAGACATATCGATGTCTGTATCACAGATGAGTGTAAAGAAATGTAACTTCTACCATAGCGTATTGAAATAGGAAGTGAGAGCTTTCTCGTAGTAGCGACAGACTGCGCTAGTGTAGCTGTGGGCGAACAGCGTTGCTCTCGTTAATACAAAACGTACACGAAGTAAATTCTCTAAGACTTCCAGTTGCCAGAATGACCTTTGAATTATTCCCTTTCATGTGCCATGTGTGTACAGTCCACGAATATTTGAATAGAGGAAGCTGGTAAATACACTAATTGTATGGCGTAATGTTATCCTCTGAAAAGATTTGAACATCAGTAATTCTGAAATGACTTACAAAGTATTGAGGTATAGTTGAAACTATTATCAAATAGCATAATATGATAATAGTGGAAACTCCTGCGAGAAACTGGCGACACCGCTTCTGCGTGCCATCTAGCGACTCGAGAGGCTAACTACTCTTGCTACGGCTGTCAGCTGTGTATGCCAGAAGTGTCTTATTTGTACTTCAGATAGTTTTATGCTTGTTATGTATCACGATTTTGGAAATGGCAGGAAGAGGAGTTATTTGTGCTATGCATGGGTGTTTTCATTACAGAAGACAAAGTAATCGCAAGCCATTTTACAGAATTCCTAACAACAAAGTGCTGTGAGTGTAGGCCTACCTGTTAATGTTTACGTGCCCGTATTTTTTTTCTATCTATGACACCATACTTTCTTTAAAATATTGTTATGAATACACCTATGCATTTAATCGATTTTTAGGTGTACTCAGTGGGTGAAGAGCAGAAGGGCAGATTTAAATGAAAGGTATGAGGGTATGTTTAGCCACCAGAGTCCTCAGCCATTCTGTAGCTTCTGGAATGCTAGTTCATGTGTCATTCAATTCTTTGCAATCAAGTGCTGCAAACACTGCAGAGTTTATAGAAATGTGTGATACTTTATCTGATATTTCTAATTCTTCAAGTCTCAGTAGCCCCAAAGAGTACAGGAGACCTTTAAGCAATGACTCAGGGCATATGAAAAAACTGGATGATATTTGTGATTGTCTAAAACAACTCAAAGTTTTGAATAACCGCAAAGGCAACCCTCTGTATTCAGGGTTGGATAGACAATATTTCTGCACTGAAACTATTGTGGTCTGAATTATACAGTGATTATGGTTTTCATTATTTGGTAACAAGGAGGCTCACACAAGACTGCATTGACTACATTTTTTCCATCATCAGAGCAAGAGAAGGTAACAATGTAACCCCAGATGCAACAACATTTCGCAGTGCCATAAGGAGTGTTATAATAAATCAATTGCTCTTTGCTTCTGATGACAGCAATTGTGAATCTGATGTTGCAGGCTTTCTACTGACTCATAATAATGTGATGAAATGCAATTTTGATGCTAATGTCTCTCGACAGTGTGAGTTATGTGATCAGGTAACTGATTATGACATGATATAATACAGAAAAATGCGGACAATTATGTCATGGGATGGGCATGTAGCAAATTTCCCCATGCTAAGTGTAGGGATGTATTGTCATCTTATTATAATGATTATAGCATGGGAAACTTGCACATAGAAATGAAAAAGTATGACAATTCTAAAATTATGTTTCCAAATATTTGTGGGGAAAAGTTAGATGCTAAAATATCAAGAACATTTGAAGATAGGTTTTTTAAAAGTTTTTGTTAGAAAGCAAAGATGGAATTAGAAGAAAATTAAATGACAGGTTTTTGTCATTGAATGAATGTAGTGTAGGCTTATGTAACAGCTGTGTAAAATTACTGACAAACAAGTATTTCAAAGTCCTTATAAAGGCATATGTGAATAGAACCAATGACTCAACAGTGAAAAATATTGCCTGTAAAAATGCCAAGTTTAAAAATATATTGCATATGTGATTTGCTCTTGAAAACTGTAGGCCCTAGTCATAACACGACGATCTAATGTTTTAATTGGATATTACACTTGTTTTATTCTTATCACTGGTTCATTCAGATCAACATCCACCTTTTTCCTTCCCTATATTATGTTACAAGAACGACGCAAACGTCTTAAAATCTGTATTTCGTTGGGTTGGAAGTCGAAATGTGTAGTGTTTGAATAGCGCGTAATGTTAGTGCTCCCTGCGGGCCGCTAGATGGCAGCACTACGTGCTGTCGCCGCTGCTCTGCGTGCTAAGTGAGGAGAGTTTCCACTATTATCATATTAAGCTATTTGCTATTATGCATTTCACATTATCTAAGACATATACAAAAAGTTTTAACTCACCCCCGAAAGCGTTATTTGTCCGAAACCTTCGAGAAAAAAGTTGTAATTACCTCTTTGCCTTTATACAGCAAAAGAACTTTATCCTGGAAATAATTACGTATGCGCTTCAAAATACGCACGGAATCAGAAAATGCCCACAATCGCCTTTGAAGAACTGCCGGGTTTTTAATGGAGCATTTTATTTTATCATTCATCCCTGAAATTTCCAAATTCATCCACGCCCTTTTATTACACTGACTTCCATCACACGTAAAAGCAATTACTTTTACCCCAGCTTGTTCCAATTGAATAATGACCTGAAATATTATTTTTGACAATAGTTGCTCCAGGAGTTGCATTTTTGCTAGCACGAACTGCTATAGGCTGGATCCAGCTGTGCAACAAAGGGACAAACATAATACAAGCGCGTGATTGGCTAGGACGTTCTTTTTGTTGTAGGGAGTTTCATCTTCTAAATCAACAAATCCGTCAACTGTCAGTGTAGTTGTATTAAATCTAATCTTCTCTCAATTTCACTTCATCAAAAATCACTATACCTAGTCGTTTGTTTTCTCTTGCTCGTTTAAATAAGTATCTTTAATTGCATTCACGGCATTTCCATTAATACCACAATTACATTTGAACCCCTTGCATAGCCATCTCCAAAGAGCTTCGGTAGGGAGAGAAAGTAACTCATGCTTCAAATCCTTACATGATTTTATTTTCAAAAGCAACCTAATATAAATTAATTAGTATATTGCATACCTTTCGGACTGGTGCTACAGTTTTTGAGCATTGTGTCCACAACATTTTTTTGTTTCTTGCTAAAGAACTTAAGAATGTCTTTAGCTTCACTTGGCACATTGACTTTATCTGCAATCTGCTTTAATTTAGCTCTGCATGCAACTAATTTCTTTTCGGTTCTAATTCAATTCCTACCAAGGTTTTTAACTTGTCTACTCAAATTTAGAATAGTTCTGGAAGCATCAACGTCACTATCAGCTACTTTACAGGGCAAACTGAGACCAGGTTCCATTATTTTTACATTATCGTCACTATTATTTTAGATGTCGTGGGAAAATTTAGTTCATTACATTCTAAGCTACTACTCTTAATATTGTCATTGCCAACATTTTTTTTAGTAACTCTCTTATGGGGGTTTCGAATTTTCAGGGACTTGCTTAAATTGGACGGTAAGTTAGTAAAAATGTGAGGGACAGCTCCTGGCTTTCAGCACCACCTTGTTCTCGGAATTTCAACTTTTTCCCCATTAATAGTAAACAAGTCTACCTTTATAATAAGATCTTCCGAAACGACACTCACAAACCCTAGACTCACGCGTGAGCTTCATGTCTTTTCTTTGAATCGCTCTAGCCCACTGAGTGCTCCTCATTTTCAGGTGGAGAGAAGAAATGTTTACGTCCACCTGACCTGTAAGCAGATCGACACCCCAGCACAAAGCACGATGGCATTTTCACACTCACTGTGTTCCAAAATATAGTGATTACACTCAAAAAATCACTCCCGCTACAAGCAAAAACGCACGCACCCAGCATAAACAATGCCAACTGTTCACTCAAAGTGAGCGTTGCGCTGCAGTGGAAAATTTCCGCACTGTAGCCACTAGTTTCTCCATTGCTGTAATGGGAAGCGAGTCGAAGTGCTATCACTTCCTCTTTCTATTCGCTATGCTTCTACTAAGAGAAATGCAGCTGGCAAAAATCGTATTGCAAACGAGCCTGCCTTACAGCTGATCATGTGAAGTCATGTGTCACGAGAGATTTCGAGTTGAAATTCGGGCTTCGTAGATTTCCGACGATCAATCTTAAATCCACTCATTAGGATGACATGGTAACACATTTGAAATTTTAGGACATCTGCGGAGGGATTTAAAATTAATATACTCACCCTACTCCAACGGAGGCTGCCTGTCCGAGGCGGTAAAGGCGTGCTCAGTTTGCCCGGAAGGACGTGAGCTCGATTCCCCGTCAGGAAGTCGTAAAATTTCAGAAACGAAATTTCCACTTTTGGAGGTGCATATGGCCGTGAGGTTCACTCACACTACATCAAAAATGAGTACCAGGTTAATTCCTGGAGGAAAAGGCGGCCGGACGTAGAGCTAACCACTCTACCCTCTCAATTGCCGAGGTTACGGACGGTGGAAGCCTTTACCTTCCACTCCTCCAAAGGGCCTTCATGGCCTGTACGGGGATGACCTTTTTTGCTTTTTTTTTTTTTTTACTATATTCCAACGGGTAGCAGCGTTTAATCTGGATTGAACGGAGTGAGTTGTCCGTGCGGTCACAGTCGCGTAGCTGTGAGCTTGCATTCAGAGAATGACATATAAAAATAATCGAAATAATGTCGAGTCCATAGGTTTCGGGGTCGCTGAGATGAACAGTGATACTCCACATGTCACGTAAGTCTAACTTCAGCCCCCATCGGCATGGAGGTGAAAAGGGGTAAAAGTCCAAAATGGCCGAGATTATGGATGTACGTGTGTTTATCACTCTGGTCGGGGATGGAAAGTGGGTGAAGTATGAAAGTAATAGAAAATGACCAATATTAAAATAGAATCCGTAGTTTTCTGGGTCACTGAGATGAATAGTGATACTCCAGACGTCGTTTAAGTCGGTATGGTGATACAGAAGGGGTGAAAAATAACCAACGCGAAACGAGAAATAAAATAGTCTAAAATTAAAACTTGAAATTGAACACATAACAATAACTCCTAAACTACGAAATAGTTCTCCAAATATAAATCGACGTCAAATTAAAGAAATCTACAAAACTTCGATTCACACGTTTTTTTTTTTTTTTTTTTTTTTTTTTGCAAGCTGCTTTACGTCGCATCGACACAGCTAGGTTTATAGCGACGATGGGATAGGAAAGGGCTAGGAGTGGGAAGGAAGCGTCCGTGGCCTTAATTAAGGTACAGCCCCAGCATTTGCTTGGTGCGAAAGTGGGAAACCACGGAAAACCATCTTCAGGGCTGCCGACAATGGGGTTCGAACCCACTATCTCCCGAATACTGGACACTGACCGCACTTAAGCAACTGCAGCTATCGAGATCGGTGATTCACACGTAATTAACAGGTAATAAATTATCTAAAGTAAACAATCAATAAAGTGACCGGGCTGTGTCGGGTAATATAGCTAGTTATTTTGTAAATAATAATAATGTTATTTTCTTTAGAACCTAACTACTTTTACGGTTTTCGGAGACGCCGAGGTGCTGGAATTTAGTTCCGCATGAGGTATTTTACGTGCCAATAAATTTACCGTCACGAGGCTGTCGTATTTGAGCACTTTCAAATACCACCGGACTGAACCAGGATCGAACCTGCCAAGTTGGTTTCAGAAGGCCAGCGCCTCAACCGTTTGAGCCACTCAACCCGACTTCTTCTTCTTCTTCTTCGTCTTCTTCTTCTTCTTCTTCTTCTTCTTCTTCTTCTTATTATTATTATTATTATTATTATTATTATTATTATTATTATTATTATTATTATTATTATTATTATTATTATTACTTGAGTGAGAGGTAACTTATGCATAAAAATTATCACTAAAGGTCAGTGATGTTATTTGAACAACCCTCTCGCAAGCCTACCCGTTTGGGCGATCACTCATGCGTCGTATTCATATCCTTCGCCCCTTAATGGCGTTTCCGTGCTCCGTTGTATGGAAATCCTCTTCTGTATGGTTATTGCTTCATTCACTCGCTCACAGTCTGCCCCTTCATGTCTACGTCTAGTGCTTTTTTATCGTCAGAGATTTGGTGAAATTAAACGGCTTATCATCTCTTCTTTCACTGCCCCATACTTCACTATACTGCACCACCAGTGTAGCAAGTTCATACCCAGCAATTTACTTACGTGTTTCCATGGAAAAACGTTCCGTAGCACTTACGCTAAGCATGGCTACTGAAGATAACAATTAAATAAGCTTATAGTAGGTTCCACCATTTCAATACATTTACAATATTGTTATCTGATGTTTACAACATTATTTATTACAAATTACAGCACATGTTTCGGTGTACAATTTATTTACTTTTTTTTTTCGCGAGTTGTTTTACGTTGCGTGTACAATTTTTAACACCATCATCAGCTGCATGAAAAATGTATAGAAACTTGGCGGTCAAAACAATGAACAGCATATCGTCGTTGCCGGGACGAAACCTCCTATGTGATAATATTTTTGGAGATATACTGACCCGCAGCACACACATTATGAAGAGCGAGAATGCCTTGACAATATTCACACAATATTGCACCTAAAATGGCAGAACCTTACCGGCCAATGTTCTAAGCTAAAATATTTCACATAGGAGGTTTTGTCCCGGCAAGGACGATATTATCATACTTAACTCCTTGTATATAGACAATAGAATGATGTTATAATTAAATTTAACTTCTTATTATGCTAGGTTAAAACTAATTTGTATAACAAAGAGATTCTTGCATGTCAAAATATAAAATTGTTCATTTGGTATATGAATGGTCTTCGGTTCCTTAATGTCTATAATATTATACACTCGTAATATTGGTTTCACATGCGATCCTAAATTAGAGGATTGAAGTTGAATGCAGTCCGTTTGACATTAAGATATTCATTTTTTGTATATTATTTTGTTGAATTAAAAGTTCGTTGCATATGAAATAATTATTAAAGCTGAGCCGTCTTCTTATTTTTGTTGAGTAAAAACGTAGTATTTTTGATGCTCTATATGTAGTTGAATTAAAATTTCGTTGCATACAAAAGAATTATTAAGGCTGAGCCCTCTATACTGCGTTTTTACCCAACAAAAATAAGAAGACGGCTCAGCTTTAATAATTCTTTTATATGCAACGAACTTTTAATCCAACAAAATAACATATACAAAAAATGAATATCTTAATGTCAAACGGACTGCATTCAACTTCAATTTAGGATCGCATGTAAAACCAATATTACGAGTATATAATATTATAGACGTTAAGGAACCGAAGACCGTTCATATACCAAAAGAAGAATTTTATATTTTGACATGCAAGAATCTCCTTGTTACCCAAATTAGTTTTAACCTAGCATAATAAGAAGTTAAATTTAATTATAACATCATTCTATTGCCTGTATATAAGGAGTTAAGTATGATAATATGCTGTTCATTGTTCTGACCGCCAAGTTCCTATACACTTTTCATGCAGCTGATGATGGTGTTAAAAATTGTACACCGAAACATGTCCAGTAATTTGTAATAAATAATGTTGTAAACATCAGATAACAACATTGTAAATGTATTGAAAAGGTGGAACCTACTACAAGCTTATTTAATTGTGATCACAGTTCAATACGGATAAAAACATGAAATTCCTTACGCTTAATACCGAAGATAATGCAAAAATATTAAGTAATCTGCGACAAATCTGCGCTTATTGTACTTTCCAAGGAATTAATGAAGGACAATTTTCTGTTGTTTTTGTTGTTACAGTCGTTTTGTTGATTTACATTACGAGCTTCAAATAAGGGTTGCCCAAATGAAACTGACACTTTTGTAATGGTTTATTGTTTGAAAGTCGTGAACATACAAAAGTAGGCCATCTCCGTACAGGCCATGAAGGCCCTTGGAGGAGTGAAAGGTAAACCTTCTTCCCTTTTTTCAAACTCAGCACTGTGGGATAGAATAGTTCGGTTTATGCCCGGCCGCCTTTGCTCTCAGGAATTTACCAGGTGCTCATTTTTTATGTAGGCTGACATACAGGAATAAAAAATCTATATACAGTGTATAACAGTCTTGTTTGTACATCCCACGTAGCAGAAAGAATGTCTTTATAATTTCTAAATAGTGCGTAACCAATGTACCCGAGACTTGGATAAGTTGTTGTACAAGGTGTTCAGAACTTGATGTTAGCAATCAAAAGTCTCGGTACACCATTTGTTTTAAGAGGAGGAGTGAAATATGTTGTGCACTGGGCTATTTGCCTGCAACAATCTTGTTTGTACACGTTCACTACCTCGTATTCGCTCGGGAGCACTCCTAGTTAGATGGTGTGTATCTGTGCTGTACTAATGTGTATAGTTTCGCAGTTAGTGTACGAGGCCGTATATTACATAATGCGTAAAAAAATAGAGTTAAGTGACGAACTTAAAAATGTAATCTCTCGGCTTGTACGAAATTGGACGCAAAGTAAATAAACCGCATTTCACCATACACTGTGTGTTTAACAAATTCAGATATAGAGAAACCACAACGAATTTTCCAAGAAAAGCAAATGAAACGATAGTTAATAGGCGAGATGAACATTATATTCTGAAACAAGTAAAATAGAATCCACAATTAAGTGTCCTTAAGATCCAAGTAATGCTACAAGGAAGTACGAAGAAGAAAATATCAAGTCAGACAATTCGTTGGGTATTGTGGAAATATGATTATCACGGTAGACGACCACGGAAAGGCCACGGCAAGCCAGAATGAAATTTTTCAGGGAGTATGAAAACAAGGATTTTACGTTCTTCTTCTTCTTAAGCCGTCGTCTCCAAACGGAGGTAGACGATCCACACGGCCAGCTCCGATCTTGACGTTGCAGCCATGCCATGTGGATTTATTGGAATATCTCTAAGGATCTTTAATGCAGTGGTTTCCCGTTGCCTTCTGCATCCTAATGCCGTTGACCAAACTGGTTCCTCCGCCTTTGGGAACAATTTCTTGTCCCCAGGACAATAGAGTGCCCTTACCCATACCCGTTCATCCACTCTCAAAGAGACTGTTGGCACTTGGTATAGGGGATCTCCTTATACCGGGAGATAATCGGTCCCTTCATTCGTTAGTCGCCTGCATATAAAATATTATTTTGATATGCAGTCGTTGCCCCCTCTCTACCACGGGGAGGTGAATGTCAGGATTTCGCCGTCAATGAAACAAGGGCCAAATGGCATGTCCTTGTTTCTCTGGTTCTTTAGAGAGGATTTTACGTTCTGGAACAAAGTTATTTGGGCAGATGAGACCAAATTATCTCTATACGGTTCGGATGGAAACAGTTATGTATGGAGAATAGTAAATACAGCCAATATACCTGCAAATACGCTACCCACTGTAAAACAAGGAGGTGGATCAATTACGATTTGGGGGTACATGTCGTATTGTGGAGTGGGAAATACCGAAATCATCAATGACATCATGGACAGATGGGGTTATTTAAACATTTTAACTAACATTGTGTCAAACAGAGTGCAGTAAAACTGGGGTTGGGGTCTCGCTACATATTTCAGCAAATCAATGACTCCAAGCACACAATTTATATCTGCAAGCATTGGCTGATATACAAAGTACTAACGCAACTGCGAACTACTGCTCAATTCTCTGAATAGTTGTGGGTCGATCAAAAATGAACGGTTCATGCAAGGAAACCTGAGTCACTTGAGCAGTTAAAATGTATAGTCAGCAAAGAATGGGATAAAATCGACCTAGAAAGATGTGAGAAACTGGTTCATTCCATGCAGCGAAGATACAAGGCAGTTCTCAAGGCCAGAGGATACTCATCGGGGTATTAAATCCAAGGTAATAAGTGTTTGTAAGTGAACTTTTCATTTTCTTCTGTAAGTGTACAAACAAGATTGTTGCAAGGTGAAACGCCCGGATTTGGTACATTGTTTGTATTTGTGTTAAATTGTAAGATCACAGATCTGTTTTTCTATTATTCTCGTTGTTTATTAGTGTATCTATTACGAAATGAGCAATAAAACACAACACAATAATTGTATACCGAAATTTAATCGTTTCGTTGCAATAAATTGGTGTACAAACAAGACTGTTATGCACTGTATATAAAATCCTTAATTCTGTGTGTCATTCACAGCGATATTGAGAAAATGAGAAGGTTTCAAGGGCTGAAATTGGTACCAGTTACAGATTATGTCCACTTTACAAGAAAAATACGTTTCTATCAGCGAATTCGTTGTCGCATATTCGCCTTGGTAACGTAGGTACACAGCTATATCTGTCGGCATGATTTCGAACTGCTTACATCCTATTTATAGCTCCTGTTGCCTTCCATAGATATATTAGAAAAACTGGTACCAGTTATGCGTAACAATAACAATGCAATGATGGCGATTATACTTGATACCATGAGAATGCTCACCGGCAGGAGAGAGGAGGTAGTGTTGTAGAATTTCTATATACCAGAATGCGCGCCAAAAGCGTGTATTCAATTTAAAACTCTCCGCAGTGCTCATATGGACTAAGGGCATATGACGCTGTTGATGGTGATTATATTTTGGACAGTTGCATGTAGCTTTCTCAAGAGTACGCAAATCCATAGAAGTCAGAGTAACGAGCTCGATAGCTGCAGTCGCTTAAGTGCGGCCAGTATCCAGTAATCGGGAGATAGTGGGTTCGAGCCTCACTGTCGGCAGCCCTGAAGATGGTTTTCCGCGGTTTCCCATTTTCACACCAGGCAAATGCCGGGGCAGTACCTTAATTGAGGCCACGGCCGCTTCCTTCCACTTCTTAGGCCTTTCCTATCCCATCGTCGCCATAAGACCTATCTGTGTCGCTGCGACGTAAAGCAAATAGCAAAAAAAAAAAAAAGCAAATAGCAAAAAAGAAAAGAAGAAGTCAGAGTACAACCCCGAGCTATAACTGTATGCAATATTGTTTTTAAGCAATTCCTACAATACCCATTTTTATTACAATCGAATGACGTATAAAACTGGAAAGTGTGACTTTTACTCATAAAACTAGTATATGTACCCTTTCTTCGCTCGGGAATTGGTAATCGATTTTACAATTCCTTAATGAATTTATGCTAAGTTATATGCCTGCGCTTGATGTTCTGATATTCTTCTAAGAAAGCACGTGGCTGTACCGTGAAGTACGATAAAGCTGAGCATAGTGTTGACAGAATGGGGTAGATCACAGAGTTCCTGGACCGAAGTTGTGCGCAGTTCTCCCAACTTCTCGGTTATATATTGTTCTTCATCTGAAAATGGCAGTGGCACTGTGGCTGAAGAATCGTGAAACCAATCGTTGACGATAACCTCCTTTATTATCTGTTCTATCGAAAAGAGTAAAATGGCTCTTTAGTTAAACTAATTAACGTAACTTGAAATGACATGAGAGCCTATAAGACAGTCCATTAATGGTAACTCCTGAAGATGGTTTTCCGTGGTTTCCCATTTTCACACCAGGCAAATGCTGGGGTGTACCTTAATTAAGGCCACGGCCGCTTCCTTCCCATTCCTAGTCCTTTCCTATCCGATCGTCGCCATAAGACTTGTCTGTGTCGGTGCGACGTAAAGCAAATAGCAAAATTAAAGAAATGGTAACTCCCTTGTTTTCCTCCTATCGAAAAGGTGCACATGAGAAGATAACTTTTTAGAAATCGATTTCCCTTAAGGCTGGTAGTTTTCCATTAAGGTCGATCATGTATATTTTATGGGAGAGTAATATCACGGTTTCTACTTCCAAAAAATTCCAAAGCAAACCTGGATTCAGAAATAATATTGATCCTTATACCTACCCAAGGACAGATATAAAGTTTGGTAGAAATATATGCAGCATTTTCCCAGTTACAAGAACTCAACAAACGAACGAACAGACAAATCGACAAAAGAGCTTTAAAATGTCCCCTCGAAGTTAAACTGAAAAATGGTACGTTAATGATATCTCCGTTATTAATCCTCGTATCGAAACGATGCACATGAGAAAAAGTTTTAGAAATTGATTTCCAACAAGGCAGGTAGATTTCCGTTAAGATTGGTTGTGTATATTTCGTGGGAGTGAAAAATCATGGTTTCGGTTTCGTATAAAACCTCAGTCAATTTAGGGATTTAGAAAAAATATTGATCCTAAAACCTAAGCAAGGACAGGTGGGTTCTAAATATGAAGTTTCCTAGAAATATATCCTGCACTTTTCGAGTTATAAGAACTCGAATAAACAAACAAACAGACACTAAAGTTAAAAAATATGCAGACGTTCATTATTACCCCTGAAACGAAAAACTGTATGAAAATTTCGCCAAACTAGGCAATGTACAGACACCTTCGTCATGATTGTATTTATGTAGACAAGATATATCACTAATTCATTTGTAATTTCCAATTACTTCAGACAATAATTTCGCCTGTGGAAGGCAGCTTTACGTACTAGTATGTTAATACATTTCCTTTTAGGCAAATCAAGTGATTATAAATATGTCTTTCAAATAGAATGTGTGACGCGATGTTACCTACCATCCGTGCAGGTTGTGACGAAAAGAATTAACTTTTCAACATATTTCGCACTGGTCTTAGTTATGTTACATACAAATATAAAATAAATATTGAAGAATTAAAAAAAAACACTGAACAATCAACCAGACTTTTGGTGCAATCATAATACAAATGAGGTTATAAAAATTGTCGACCGGGCGAGTTGGCCGTGCGGTTAGTGGTGCGCGGCTGTGAGCTTGCCTCCGGAGATAGTGGGTTCGAACCCCCGCTGTCGGCAGCCCTAAAGATGATTTTCCGTGGTTTCCCATTTTCACACCAGGCAAATGCTGGGGCTGTACCTTAATTAAGACCACGGCCGATTCCGTCCCACTCCTAGCCCTTTCCTATCCTGTTGTCACCATATGACCTATCTGTGTCGGTGTGACGTAAAACAAATTCAAAAAAAATATCGATTTAGGCACTAACTAAAACTAGTTAATACTTAGCTAATAATTGTAAGGACAGGATTAACTAGATTTGAAGAACAACGAACGCATAGTTTCCCATTGCATGCATGGATCGCAATTGTAGGAATATTGATAAAATTGTAAGACGGTTGCCGATTGTCTTTATTCTGCGACTCTTGTACTACTTAAAATATTTTCAATAGAGCATATCTATCGATTCAGTACACAGATTACAAATTGAAGAGTCGAAAATTGTTCAGAGTTTCTTGTTTGGATAATCGTACTACCTCTCACACTGATTGGCTACGATGGTAGCGAATTTCATCCTAGATTGCCTGTACGCAAAGTGGTAGCTAGAATGACCGATTACCATTGTCCATGAAAGGTGGAATTATTTAGATGAT
The DNA here is from genome assembly GCF_040414725.1 of Anabrus simplex. NCBI lineage: Eukaryota > Metazoa > Arthropoda > Insecta > Orthoptera > Tettigoniidae > Anabrus > Anabrus simplex. The sequence goes on from NC_090265.1 coordinate 574,547,684, forward strand.
AAATGAGAGGATTGATTTTGCGAGTGCCTGGCGTTCACTAATTGGATCCATTGAATCATTCAGTTTCTTTTTTCTCTGCTAGTTCCAATCCTACCACTTAACAATGATTTCAATTAACTGAGAGGGGTGAATTTTAAATCATTTCAGAACTTCAAAGTCCCCTTGTAACCTCCATAATATAATATTTGAAGATATCATACTTTTATGAATTAACACTCAAAATTAGTTTCGGCAGACTGAAAAATATGTAACAGTTGTAAATTAACTGAACCTAAACTGAAATGATATGGCTTCAGATATTACATAAATGCAAAGAAAGAAAGAAAAACAAGGTGCTCAAACTATTTTCGATTTTCGCTTAGTTTGGACCGTGACAATGTTTTATGAACAATGTGTGCTGGTTGGAACAAATTTTCAGTAATCATTACTAAGATGGAGACCCTCCGTGGCTCAGGCGGCAGCGCGCTGGGTTCTCACCTCTGGACAGGTTTTTCTCCGGGTACTCCGGTTTTCCCTGTCATCCTTCATTCAAAACTACGCTCTCCAATATAATTGTGTTTCATTTGTCAGTCACCAATCATTGCCCCAGTGGAATGTGACGGACTTCGGCAGTCGGCACAATTCCTATCCTCGCCGCTAGATGGAGCTTCATTCATTCCATTTCTGACTCGGTTAAATGACTGGAAACAGACTGTGGATTTTCATTGCTAAGATGGCTGAAATAGTTTAATAACAGATCGTAGTAATCAGTCTCCATACACAGCTAGATATCGAATAGTTCCGACATCTGTTACGTAAGGCAGACAGAGAGACATAATTCCACTGGAATTCAAGAATTACATTTTAGGTGTGGGAAAGCAGTCTTACGAGATCAAACATGAAATCTCCTTCGAATGAATGAAATGTTTAATGTAGTCGTTATTTACCTACCAGGGGAGACTGATGGTCTTGGTTCGAAAGGTAGTGTTTCAGTTGTCACAATAGTGAATACGGCTGGATTGAGTGGCTCACGTGGTTGATCGCTAGGCTTCTTGAGCCTAAGCTGGTGGATCCAATACTTAGCTCAGCCTGGTGTTATTTGAAGGTTCTCTAATAAGCCAATCTCGTATCGGTAGACTTACCCACCTGTTATATTACAACTTGCTTTACGTTGCACTGACACAGATAGGTCTTATGAGGACGAAGGAAAGGGCTAGGAGTGAGAAGGAAGCGGACGTGACCTTAATTAAGGTACAGCTCCAGCAATCGCCTGGTGTGAAAATGGGAAACCACGGAAAAATATCTTCGGGGCTGCCGACAGTGGGGTTCGAACCCACTATCTCCCAAATGCAAGCTGATAGCCACCTGATCCAAACCGCGCGGTTACTTCCCCGGTACCAGCATGTTAAAGAATTCATACGAAATAAATTTCTGGCACCTACAAGTCTTCGAAAGCCGTAAAAATATGTAGTGGGGCTAAAAACCAACAATATTGTTAATATAGTGGATACTTAAATGCATGGAAGACGAGCTTGGATTTGGGAGCTTGAAACTCTAACGTGAAGTAACCATCACATAGCGCACGGGCAGGTTGTTTTGCTCCCATACAAACAACTCGCACTGTCAGCGTCCGATTATACTAGTGAACATTCATCATGTCACAGTCAAGTTCTGGCGCTGTCGTTTCGAAATAATATCCGGGCGATATTTGACCCTAGAACCACACTGTAGCATCGCCCATGACCCTGTCATTCTAAGATCATCTCTGTGCAAGCACCAAACGACATTAACTTGCTATTATTCATTCTCACCTCAGTGTTTGGCTGATAGCTGAAGTGGCAATAATAGTCGAACACTTTTCTTTATTTATTATGAGTTATTGAACATTTGGGTTACAGACGACCCCACGGTGTGGATTGTGTAACAATGTTTTACTGAAGACATAAATGTCATATGTAATTGAATAATTGTTGAAAGTAGAACTATATATTATTTGAACGTAATTTGAGGTACTGAACTGTAGCAATCGCTTTTTTTTTGTTTTTTTGCTAGTGGCTTTACGTCGCACCGACACAGTTAGGTCTTATGGTGACGATGGGATAGGAAAGGCCTACGAGTTGGGAGGAAGCGGCCGTGGCCTTAATTAAGGTACAACCCCAGCATTTGCCTGGTGTGAAAATGGGAAACCACGGAAAACCATCTTCAGGGCTTCCGACAGTGGGATTCGAACCCACTATCTCCAGGATGCAAGCTCATAGCCACGCGCTCGTAACCGCACGGCCAACTCGCCCGGTGATCGCTTGTTCAAGTCGTAAGCTATTAGTTGGTGGCATTTTCAAAACAATGAACGATGAAGTAGGATATGAAAACACAGCATGCAGTGAGTTGAGTAATTCTGAGGAATAAGCAAGTAATCAAGTCTGTAGTTACACATGAATATTGATATCTTGATCATAGCAAAGTGATCCCCAGTTTTACGTGAAACCTAAACCAAAGAGACATTACTTTTCTTTTCTGTTCATTTCACGAATTTTCAATTGATTGCACAGATGACAGGACGTAGGATTACACAGAAGGACTAAAATAAACAACAGTGCACTATTCTGTGAAAGCATTCGTACGTAAAAAAAGTAATTAAGAAATCTTGTCGCTAGATTCCGTGGTTTAAATCCCAGTCACTCCGTGTGAGATTTGTGCTGGACAAAGTGAAGGCGGCAGAGATATCTCTCCGGGTATTACACTTTTCTCGGTCATCTTTCATTCCAGCAACACTCTACAGTATAATTTCATTTAATCTGTCAGTCATTAATAATTTTTCCAAAGGAGTGTGACAGGTTTCGGCAGCCGGGACAATTCCTATCCTCGAAGCTAGATGGGGACTTCATTCTTTTGACTCCTGACCCTGTCGAATAGCTGAAAACAGGCTATGGATTTTCATATTTCATCACAGGGGCTCCCAGTTTGAGAATCTTCAAGGATATGGTCAGAAAAGAGAATATATATGGGTAATTCAATACAGAATGATACTTCGTTAATCTATTCAGTGAATATTTTGTACCCTTTCATATTTCGGAGAATAATTGACTGATTTCCTCCTCCTTCCAGCGATGAGTATCTTACTACCTTTCTATATTTTATAAAACCCTTATTGTCCTCTATTCTCCTCTAATAATTTATATGCTTTAATATTTTATGTTAATTCAGTTCAAATTCTTGTGCATGTTTGTAGAGAGGGGGCTGTGTGTAAGTTCTTCAAGCTTCTGGAATGTAATGTAAAGTCTATCTAATATCTATCTAATAAACAATAGCCGTCGTCGAACGGACTGATCCAGGTAGTTCTGAATAATAATAATAATAATAATAATAATAATAATAATAATAATAATAATAATAATAATAATAATTTGCTGTACAACCCACTAACTATTTTTATGGCTTTCGGAGACGCCGAGGTGACGGAATGTTGAACCGCATGACTTATTTTACGTACTAGCAAATCTGCGGACACGAGGCTGGCGTATTTGAGCACTTTCAAATGCCACCGGACTGAGCCAGGATAGAACCTGCCAAGTTGGAGTCAGAGCTTCTCAACCCGACCAGCTAGTTATGGACAATAAGCATAGAAAAATTCAAAAACTCAATAATGGTCTCCCTCAAGGATCTGTGCTCTCCCCGCTGCTGTTGCAGATATACCTTACACTACATCACGCCAATTTGCTAATGTTGACGATCTTGCAATAGTTACTCAACAACCCACTGTAGATGAGATAGGAACAATTCTAAATAGATAACCTGGCAATTTTGTCTGCGAGAATTTTGATAAGTGATGTCTAATTCCAAGCACCAGTAAAACAGAAACCTGTTTCTTCCATCTAAATAACAGACAAGCAAACATTAACTTGAAGGTATCACTCGATAAATCTCCTCTACCGCATAATTCCAACCCTAAGTACCTTGGAGTAATTCTTGATCGGACATTATCATACAATAAACATTTAACGAATAGCACCGCTAAACTCAGGGCAAGGAACAATATCATTCAAAAAACTTGTGGGATCTTCATGGGGAACGATGCACCATTCGATCGTAGCAATGGGGTTGGTATATTCTTCAGCTGAAAATTGTTCCTAAATGCTAATCGACGGTGACAGGTTTCGACTGCACAACCTTGAGCACAGGTGGTGAGAGTTCAACCAACTGGACTACATACTGTAGACGCTCAAATAAGAAGAATATGAAGGAACCCTATGCACATGTACTATCATGCATTTCGTGGTGTAAACTTGTGAAACAGCCTATGGTTGAATTAATAGACCGTACAGCATTATAGTGGAGATGTGCTGTGTATACCATCGTTAAGTTTTCCTCGCCCTTGTCCCTTTCTCTCATGTCATGTTGGATGACATGCTGGTGTCGGGATGAGAGTGTAGGTAAATATTTGGAGAGGTTTTATTGTATCTTTCTTTCTTTCTTGCTTGCCCTTCTGGACACAAATACATTTAATTGGAAGAGTTGAGTCGGGTAGGGCCATGTATAGTTTGCTGCTTCAACTACGTTACTGGCAGTGTCTGTCTTCTAAGAAATTACTAATCACTTCTATTTGTACGGTTTGGACCTCATAATGTGCACTAACTGAATATTGCCCCTAATGCTAATCGACAGTGACAGGTATCGACTGCACAACCTTGAGCACGGGTGGTGAGAGTCTAACCAACTGAGCTACATACTGTAGACGTGTAGGTAAATTCAGGTATTCAGTCACGTCCGTACAGGTTCGACTCATTGCCTGAATGGTCAGGGTTATGGCCTTCGATTCTGAGGGTCCCGACTTCAATTCCCGGCCTGCTCGGGGATTTTAATCGCGTCTGATTTATTCTTCTGGCTCGGAGATTAGGTGTTTTTGTTTGTTCCAACACTTTTCTCTTTATATTATGACAACACAACACTACTACCAACCACCACAGAAACACGCAATATTGATTAGTAGGTAGGTAGGTAGGTAGGTAGGAAGGTCATCCGGCCGTAAAACAGCGCCATATCCACCTGCGCTGCACATTTTGCACCCGCGACCCTACAGATGTGGGAAAAGTGGTAGAAGAAGAGTAATAATAATAATAATAATAATAATAATAATAATAATAATAATAATAATAAGTCACGTCCGTATAGGTCATGAATGTTTTTATCGTCGGCATATGGTCTGATTAGCTCAATAACCGGCCTCTTTTGTCGCCAGGAAGTAACCTGGTACTCATTTTTCATGTAGGCCGAATGAATCTTAGTGCCTCTCCGGAAGTGGAAATATAGTTTATAACTGTTTTTACTTCCAAAGTGGGAGTCGAACCTACGTCCTTACAGATAAACTGAATAAACGTGCCTAGGCTAAACAACACATATTGCATGACTAAATTGTACACGCTGAGAGACTGCTAAAAATAATCGTATGAGGGTTAGAATTCCCGAGCTATCATCAAATTTACCTACTAATCAAAGGTCACTTATTGATATTGATCCGCTGGCAATATGTACACCAATTCCTGTGTTCGAATGAATCCTTCATAACGACAGTTGGAATCGTAAACGAACCCCTTCTATGTTTCGCTGTACCTCTCAAGGGTAAGTATCAAAATTGTGTCCTGATTAACATTCAGAAGCCCATGACTCAAACCAGTGAGTGTAAAAAGATTGCGGAAGGAAGAAGAGGTATCCTGATTAAATATATCTTGCCATAGGTCAGCCTCGAACAACGAGCCATAGATAAACTTGCCAGATGCATTGCAGTTGAGTCACTTCCTTTCATAGATTTTTTTTCTCACCTCTGACTTTCTAAGTGCTTCAGACAACTCGTGGGAGTTTATAACTTACTTCATTTGTTACTGAAAGAAGAAATGGAGATTACAGAGTCTTGTCGCAAGGACTAAAAACTGCAGCCAACGAAGTGTTTCCTGGCTGACATGACTACCATAAGACGTTTGTCCTGAGAGAAGCACTTTGCACTACACAAGTTGTCACCAACAGGCACATTTGTATGAATTATCCGCAAGTGTGACTGCCGCTCTTAAAACTTACTCTTGTTTTGTCTGCAATGCTGTGATTCCATAACTAACGATACCGGTACTAAGGGAAAGAAAATACAATATTACAAATAGCACACTTCCTATACACTTTCACAAAGGAAGAAATGAATCACATTATTCCTTTAATAGACCTCCATTCTGGTTATGTGGTCAGGGATTTTGATTGACTGGACGAGTTGGCCGTGCGGTTAGGGTCACGCAGCTGTGAGCTTGCATTCGAGAGATAATGGTTTCGAACCCCACTGTCGGCAGCCCTGAAGATGGTTTTCCGTGGTTTCGCTCTTTTCACATCAGGCAAATGCTTGGGCTGTACCTCAGTTGGGCCCAAAGCCGCTTACTTCCCACTCCTAGGCCTTTCCTATTCCATAGTCGCCATAATATCTAGACATATCTGTGTCGGTGTGACGTAAAGAAAATTGTAGAAAATGGATTGTGATTGCTGACGGTTTGGGAGGCGATTCGATTTTTTGATGTGTAGTAAATTCGTCCTCGCTTTGAATAAAATCTTCTTATAAGCATAATTAGTAGGAGAGAGATTGTGAGCTCGTATGTTGTTTACTATTGGCTAGTATGGGGACTGCGGTGAGGTGGAGATTATTGTTTTAACACGTTCGCGGCCGAAGACGACACATATGCGTCATGACTCCACTTTCACTCAGTCCCGAGGACGACACACGTGCGTCACACTCCGCGCCAAATATTAAAGCTCGTATTTCCGCCAATATGTATGTAAACAAACAGACTTCTTATCTGTGCATTGTTAAGGTGTTATTAAACATATGCGCCATTCGGGCATCAGATCAATTGTTAGTTACAATCTCTGTAGCCATTACAATTCGGCATACATTTCTGTGATGTCAAGAGAAGTTTCAGATCCTTCTCATCGGAGGAAGCCCCGCCTTAGCGGGATAAACACGCGATTTGCAATTGATGATGATAGCCTGGAAGCTTTCCTGAATGCTAGTGACAGTGACAGCATTGATAGTGACGACAGCGATGACAGTGATGACAGTGTGAAAAGTGACTGTAGCCACCTGAGTGAGATTGTTAATCACGGATGTGTGTGTCGAGCGTCTACTCCCAATTCTCACATTACAGAAGGTGAGGAAGACTTAAGTAATATCTCATCTCCGAATGTCCCGCCAAATAACATGGGCAATATTTCAGGGGTCATTCCTTGGAGTTCACATTCATCCTCAATGAAACAAATAAACGTTATTGGTCGGTTGGGAATGAAGGTTCCACTGCCAAGTGACGCGAAACCTATTGATTATTTTCGCTTGCTTGCAGATGACAACTTGCTGAATAACATTGTAAATGAATGTAACGCATTTGCAGAAGAGTCATTTTTGCGAGGAAATGTCACTAAAAAGTAGCACACTGCATTGAGTGGTTACATTGTGCGCCTTATGGAGTAATGCAAATATACATTATTCACACAGTAATAATGATTCTACTGCACAGTATTTATGTGTGAAATGTTCAAAAACTTATTTTTCTGTTGTAAAGAAGTTCTACAATGGAACAAAACATTATTTTCCTCGTTCCACTGCATTACCATTCATGACGCACATGCTGCGTCAAACGGCACCGAAGGCGAAAAACTCATCGGTAGTGCCGCTGACGCAGGGTGTGCGTCACGGCTCGTATGCACAAAAATAATATTGATATAATTAAAATAATAATCTAAAATGCATAAGGACACAGAAACGAACTCCTTTAAACAAAAAAAGTATTACGGTACCACGGTGACGGATGCCGATATCCGAGCGGCCGCGAACGTGTTAAGAGGAAGTACAACTAGGCGACCATTCTCTATATAACACTGATCAGAGAGAAAAATGGAAGGGATCCGATACTTCGAAAAATGAAGATATTGGACAAAGAAAGACAATGGCCACGGAGGGCGTAAAAATGGCAGACTCCTTAGGGCTCGAGTGTTCTAATACCGTCGGGGTCGGAAAAGAGCAAGAGTTGACCAAGGGGGGACGGATAGGATAGATGAAAGTGAAGAGCCTGGCACAAGTAAGTGGAAGTAATGCCAGGAGTCGGCTAAGGGCTCCACTGAGGCCAACCCACGCACCCATGTTCAGAGCCTCTGGGGCCTCTTTTAGTCGCTTCTTACGACAGACAGGGGATACCGTAGGTACCAATATAAATGGTCCGTTAGGTGTTATTCGCGGCCACCACTCAGCGGGGGGCGGGGGGGGGGTGGCGGCTGTAGGACTGCAGTGACTTGCCCGCTAAAGGCAGTACTTTTGCTATTTAAGGGTTGGTATCTGTCTGTCTGTCTGTCTGTTAAGTCATCAGCCCAGAGGCTGGTTGGATCCTCAAATAGCACCACCAAAGATAATACGGTTATAAGGAAACCCCAAAAACCAATGGCAGCACCAAAATGAGGCGTACTAGGCAAGATGAGGAGTGAGGTAGTTTGCTATTCCTTTCCTGACTAGGTCAGAAAGTACTATTGCATCACGACTGACCCTATGAGCAACACCTTTCATAACATCCATACGCAATGAATGTCATTACTCAGCACCACCCATACCCCAGCAGCTACCATATTGTCAACAGCCATGGATGAGACTGGGACTTCGGTGGAAGCTACAATTTACTCTGGCCTGTGCCAAGAGATGGACGCAAAAGTACTGTATCCATCACGAAATGACAGCAGGCATGGTTGGTATCTATCGTTGTTATACGAGTATATTTAAGTGTCGTGCATTATTGTTAACAGTACGTGAAGAGCGTATAATTTGGTGATGTGTATGTATAAATTATTCATTTTCGTAGTTCGTGCAAACATAGCGCTGAGCTTCCGAATCAAACGTTATAGACTACAAATACACCGAGTAGGAAAATATGCCTATTTTTTTCGTTCCAGGCTGCAAGACCGGTTACAAAACTTCTGCAGGTAAACATTTCTTTAGGCCACCTAATGATGAAGTAAATTTTCAAAATCGGTGAAAAACGATTTCCAGCAAAAATAAAAGTATGTTTGATCAGTGATATGTGAGTAATTCAGATTTTTCTGATGAATGTATTGTTGAATCAGACTCAGCTGTAGCACAACGCAAATAGGTAGAAATTCCTAATAATAAATGGAAACTGAAAACCGGTGCTGTCCCTCACATATTTGCAAATCTTCCACAATATCTCACGAAACGATTAAAGAAACAGAAATTACCCCGCAAAAGAGAACCTCCGAAGACGGAAATAAATCTCATAGGCATCACCACGTATTAAATGTCGATGCTTGTTCTGAGAGTGCTAAGAGAAATGAACTGAGTTCAGAAACAACTAAAAAGACGGGAACGTAATAAAATTACTATCCGTAATGAATTGAAAATAGCTCATGCGAAGATTTAGTTGTTAAAAATTCTAAGAGATTCCAGATCACCACAGTAAAATTATTAAATGAGCTGATATTAAGTTATAATAAAAGGTTATTATTGACCCAATGTTAAAAAAGAATGTCGGCTAAAGAATAAAATATGATCATTAATTATTTCTTGATACACTCTTATTAGAAATGAAATCACCTAATAGTTAGAGGCACTGTTTAAGGGATGTACGTGCCTTCCTTTCCTTCGGAGGGTCGTCTGCGAATTTAGTCAAATAACCTAAGTGTCCTTATGCGTTAAACACTCGTGTAATTAGTGCTATTGAGAACTATTTCCGCTATTAGAAGAGTGAAAACAATCGTGCAGGAATTATCATTTTTTACAAAGTATAACTAAGAGAGGAAGTCACGCTTCTTTATGCATACTCTGGGATGACGTGGGATTAATTTATATGGCATGTTTTTTCGGTCGGACGCCTTTCTGATTCCAACCTCATTTGAGGAGCCAAAGAAGATGAAATGAAGGATAGTGAACGAAATTGGGTAAGAAAGTGGAAGGAATCATCTGTGGCCTATGAATTAGAACTGTCTAGAAATGAAAATGGGAAACCACGGAAAACCATTCTCAGGACAGCTGATGGTGGGGTTCGAACCTGCGCGTCTGCAGAACGCAGGCAGAGCTCCACTACATGGTCGTACCGCATTAATACGCTGTAAGAAATGCAGTGTAATACCAAATTAAAAGTTGATGGATTTGTGAGGTTAGGAAGAAAATAATGTCGTATATCATGCGTTGGTGTTCATATTTGTGCCCCTATTGTATAATTGGGTTCAACCGATTGCTTTTTATGCATGCCGAAATTCTACATCTGATGATATTTGTCACAAATTTTAATCCAGGTAGGTCGTCTTAAAACTGGATGAAGTTGGCTGTAATTATTCGTTTCACCTCAGACGGAAATCAGCGGGGGAAAAGAGAAGATATTTGTTCCATTCCTGACAATTTTGATTTTGATGATAGAAGGAGACTTCAGGTCTTTACAGATGCTATACATAATCGATGGCATCGGAAATAATTATCAAGACAAAAGGAAAGTCTATTACAATAATTGTGTTTGGACTTCAAATTTTATCGACAAATTTTTGAAATGGATGCAGTAATTTTCATAAATGTGCAGGTTTGAAAGTCTGCCACAAACTAAAGTTTTCACATATTATAGTTATTTAGTAATTGTATTCCAAATGATATAAAATATCTTTGGCCGATAAATTCAGAGAGATTTGAAGACGGTGAACTGGCATAAATGTTCGCTATGGAATTGAAATGCCTTATAGATATATTATATACCTCTGCACCAGGGGTACCTTTTTATAAAGTTTCAATATGGTATGATATGAATAACAGCTTTGCCAAGACTACAGTGCTGTCAGTTGGAAAGAAATCCAAGAAAACTGAATCAGGTTGGGAATGCAAAGCTGTAACAGGTATTTAGGATGTGTATTATCCTAGTATAGTAAGTGAGATTGAATCAAGGAACCATAAAGCTAATGCAATGTGCTCGCAGTTGCGATCAGCAGCAGTGAGTGGCGTGAGGCAATTAAGATGACAGATAACGTTTCAGCAGTTAGAGAGGTACTGCCTCGAGGAGAGTGAAACTCTTGTGCATGTTCCGGGATTTTGTCCTAATGGTGAACTTTTAAAGGAATATGCGTCACCATAACGTACGCAGGTTAATTGTGACGACGCTGAAAGACCAAGGTTTACAGGTATTTGAAGAGGTTCATGGCTTGGCGGACAACGGAAGCCACAGAAGGATCAATATCATTGCCTTCAAAAATAAGAAGGGAAGTAACATAATCGACCCATCTGTACGCTTCGAAAGCCGTAAGTCGCAGCCGGCAGATGTCAAACTCGAGAAAAAGAATATTTACTTATCAACAATTCCTTACTACAGAGATAAATACCACCAAGAGGAAATCGACATAGTGGATCTGATGATTGGAGCGAGGCGATAGTACCGGTTTTTACTGCCGATTTTAGTAAACACATGTCTGTGTCAGTAGGGAAAATTGCCATCATTGCCTAAAGGGGTTTATTAATAATTCAAAAAAAAAAATTGTTACAATTAATTTGTCATCTAAATTTCTTAACCTTATATCCATTTCTTTCCTAAAAATAATTGTAAAAGTGCATTTTGTCAAAAGTCAGCCTATGTATGAGAGGAAGTATTTTATAAATAAAGTAAAGTGAAAAAAAGTTATCTACCGGACGAAAGTGTCTCTACACCGGCCTTTTTCCAGACTAACTTTGCTTTACGGCAAAGATAGCTACCTGAAACGAGCGAGAATGATCGCTGGTACAAAGTGGGGAGGCGGCAGGAGGATAATAGGAATGAGGAGACAAGCGCTAAGTTAGGAATGAATTCGACTGATACAGCTGTACGTATTAACCGGCCTCGGTGATAGGGTCATGAGAGGCGAATGGAGTAGGAATGAAGTAGAGAATAATGGACTCGGCCATGGAAGTAAAGAGAAGTAGAGGGAGACCAAGACGACGATGGTTAGACTCAGTTTCTAATGATTTAAAGATAAGACGTAGCCTATAGAACTAAATGAGGCCACAGTACTAGTTACAAATAGGGGATTGTGGCGGCATTGAGTAAATTCACAGAGGTTTGCAGACCGAACTCTGAAAGGCATACGCATCTATAATGAAGATGTATGTATGCATCTCCGGTATAATAATAATAATAATAATAATAATAATAATAATAATAATAATAATAATATACCGGAGGTACACCAACTCCGTACATTCAAACTAAGCGCCTTCTGGAAGGCCATCTATAATATGAACTGTGAAACCTCTAGTGGAAGAAGTTTGAATGTTTATCTTCAGATGCCTCTAATGTCAACCTCTGTTAATTTTCTAAGAAATTTATAATTTTGATGTTTTCGGCACTGAAGTGTTGTAAATTCCTTTTTATGTTCTTAGGTTAATAGCACTGCTATCCCTTCCTTCGTCTTCTAAATGTTCGACCAATCAGGAATTTTTGACATTTATTTGATTATCCAGTCATATTTGTGGGTTTGTCCAGGGCTTCGGCCCAGAGAATTCTGGAACCTTCCTCTCTGCTATAAAAGCTGGGACCTTTTGAGCCATATTGTCTTTCGATTGGTCCATTCCAGCAGTAGGGTGTGTTCGTAGAGGAGGCAGGGGAGGGCTTGCGTCATCCATCTCCGGAAGTCCCACCAGGTCAAGGTAATGGCAGGCATCTTGTAATTGCGTAATAGCTCCAGAAAGCTAGTTTGAGGGGTAAGCTTCAAATTAATTCGTAATGTAATCTTAAATGTAATTTTTCAAACAAGTCTAAAGACCTTAGGGTAACTCAGGGAATAAAGAGTGTAGACCCTCTTGTATTCCCCTTCAACTTGGTTTTGAGGTCACTAGGATGTTGTAATCTTTAAAATTTATCCCTTCTTGTAATTTAAAATATTCTTTCCGTCTAGTCACCTTCGTAGTATAGCCAAAAGCCCACATAGGGTTTTAATGATATTCGCTTCCTAACATTTTGATTTTCGGCCAATAACTTCTTCACTAAGCCCATATAGTTTAGGCATTTATTGCCTCTGTTGATGTTGAACTATTTAAATGTAACGTAGACTGTCGAGCGAATAAGTCAATGGAAATTGGTTGTTGTTAACCTAGTGTAAAAGTTGAATTGTGCCTCTGAAAGGCTGGAATCTTGTAAATTTTGGAGAGTAGTCTCCTAGAGAGTAATTGTGTGGAGCAAAGACACTCTTTCTAATGTTGTAAATTTTTGAGCCCGGTCTCCTGACTTGTGATTGATTTGGAGCATATGTGCTCTTGGTAATAATTGTAACTTTTGTGCTACCTAACTCTTCACTTGAAGGTACCTGATTACTCTTAAACGTCAAATAACTATTGTTTCTAGAGCTGTAGAGCTCCCCTTATGTATGTCAAATTGTTATTTGTTATTGTCTAACAAAGTTTAACAAAATCGGAAAAGAAAAATCAAGGGAAGAAATAAAACGTCGAGTTTTAAAGTTTTAAATTTAAATTTGATCTTCTCTCTATCCACCCATTCATGGCCGCACCTTCTTACACCTCTGCGTTCCACAAAATCCCCGGAAAAATTATTATTATTATTGTTCCGAGGTATCTGTGGAACAGCAGAGGTGAAAGAAGGTGCGGGCGGGAATAGGTCTCAACTTACGAAATTAAAGTTAATTTAAAACTTTAACAAAGGTTATATTTTCTTTTCAGATAAACAATAACAGAATATAACAGGTACCAAGTAGCAGATCAACAAATTAAGAAGGTACAAGTTTAGTTCATTACAAAATTTGGGCTTCGAGCCCGACACTCACGAACCTTGAGCTATAAGCCCAACTTTACCTATATACCAAGTTCAAACAAAGGGGCAGAAAACCCCAATCATGCCAAGGAGCCCTGGCTCCTGATTACCATATTAAGCCTCCTCGAGGCACACAGAAACCGAAATTTTTTTTTATTTTTTTTTTTGCTAGGGGCTTTACGTCGCACCGACACAGATAGGTCTTATGGCGACGACGGGATAGGAAAGGCCTAGGAGTTGGAAGGAAGCGGCCGTGGCCTTAATTAAGGCCTGGTGTGAAAATGGAAAACCACGGAAAACCATCTTCAGGGCTGCCGATAGTGGGATTCGAACCTACTATCCCCCGGATGCAAGCTAACAGCCGCGCGCCTCTACGCGCACGGCCAACTCGCCCGGTGAAACCGAATTTAAGAAAGAGCAAACCCGCTCTCAAGGTTCAAGCCCATCAAAGGCCACAATAAACTATACTTCAAACTGCCCTCAAGGCATACCAAGAACAGGGGTAATAAATACCCAACCTACTGGGCCTATTCAGTAAAGAAGCAGGTTAATTACATGCCCCAAAATACCAACTTGACTGGAGGCGTAACTTGCACTCCTAATACACTTTTAAAACCTACTTGGCACTAGGCCGCATACACAAGGGCTAATCCCATACTAAAGAGGTGACTTGTATAAGAGGACTTTATTACATTAAGAAAGGAAGAAACGGTTGTGAAAACAAAGTCACCTCAAAACAATAGGAGTGGGAGCTCGAGAGGGTTTAGCACTCTCTATCCCAATTGATAGTTAAAGAGACGAAGTTTTACCAAGTGTCTATTACATTGTAAAGATAGGTTACATGAGAAAAGTTTCGAACCTGCCCCGAGGGTTAAACTGCTGAGCTAGCGAGAAATGATGTTATTAAATGGCCATTACCTTATGGATGAACTGCTGCCCGAAGAAGGAGGCGCTTCCCGCCCCCTGCTACATAATCACACTAGGAGAGATGTTACTGAAGTGGCACCGAGACAAGAAAATCAGCAGTTTATATACCCTCGTGGAACATTCGAGACCTTTCATGAATGATAAGACACACCCACAGCAGTTTATTGGTTACAGAACACAGTTACAGAGCAGGTTGGGGAAGAAAGCCCCGATTGGCCGAAAATTAATTTAAGAAATTCGGGATTGGCTAATTTCAAAACTGGCGGAAAGAAAGGATTAACATTGCCAACTCTCAAACCACAGAACAAAATATAGCTAAAACAAAACTTATGAATGTAAAATTTCTTCAGGACAGTTCATTCCTTAACACCAGAGTGCGTTATTATAGTTAGAGAACGTCCAAATTTCTTGATCCGGAGGAAACAAACACTAGTCGAAATAGACACCGTTCAGACACTGCAAAATTACCAAATTTACTGTGGTGACATCTTTGGAGAAACCATCGGATTAATATAGTTTGTTAAAGTTCAGGCGTTCTCCTGTAGAGGAGTTTAAACTGGCGCAATATTAGAATTTGCATTGTGGAGGTGTACCGCCCGGTACAATTATTATTATTTTTATTGTTATTCACCGAGCTCGATAGCTGCAGTCGCTTAAGTGCGGCCAGTATCCAGTATTCGGGAGACAGTAGGTTCGAACCCCACTGTCGGCAGCCCTGAAAATGGTTTTCCGTGGTTTCCCATTTTCACACCAGGAAAATGCCGGCTGGGGCTGTACATTAATCAAGGCCACGGACGCTTCCTTCCCACTCCTAGCCCTTTCCTGTCCATGGTCGCCATAAGACCTATCTGTGTCGGTACGACGTAAAGCAACTAGCAAAATTATTATTATTATTATTATTATTATTATTATTATTATTATTACTGCAATTCGATACCAAATGATGGAAACACACTTTTAAAAGGAAATGTAATATTAAGTAGATAATTTCGTTGGAACTACATGCAAATTGAAAATTGAACAATAACGGGCATGGAAATAGCGCTATCTTTCTACGATTTCTCCTCGTTAAATTAATCGAGTTACATTTCCCTTAAACTTCACGTGATGGATAATAATTTTTTGTAGATTTAACATCCTTCATATTCAAGGATGTGATAACAAATCGCATCTTACGATTTGTGGCTAGTTACTTTGACATCCTGAATAGGTTAAACACAGGGAACGATGTGTCGACGAGATCTGATGTCTTAGGGTTGTGTCTGTGGCTTACATTTGTTTAAGGGAAATCGACGTGTAATAGCATACGCCTCCGTAGCTTAACGGTTAGCACTATTAGTTGCCGTGCTCTGTGGCCCGGTGAAATCTCTCTATTAAATATAAATATAAATATAAATATAAATATAAATAATAATGACTAATGGAATTTGGGAGCCATAAATATACAAATAAATAATTCTTAAACTTTGCCGGCTGTTGAAACTCATCTTCAGGGTCGTTGCCTTGTGACAAGGAGATCTGAATCACTTGATACCTAAAAAATTAATATTGGAAAAGGAGTCCATCTGGTAATTTCCCCCACCCATCGAAATTAAACAGAATATATATTAATCTCATACAATATACTTAGTCAATTAAACCTGTATTTACCTAGAAATCCGAGCAGAGCTCGTCGTGATACACCCTTGAACATATATAACAAAATAAAGAGAATATTGATATAAATAATAAATGTCTTAATTTATGAAATAACTCTCTCTCAATAACTGGTACTCAGTTTATTCCGCAACGCAAAATATTCACACGCAGTCATGACTCATTTTTCAAGAATGGACTCCACTTTGCCGATGGCGTTGGTATAGTTTGAAAAGGCCCAACACGTTACCTTACGTAGACTCTCCGTAGAATTATATATGGCTAACATTCATAACCATAGAATGTTGTTACACTCCAGCATCTTTCTCCCTGGTTCCTTCAACAGCAGATCTCGAACTCCCAACATGGCATGGGACATCTTCCCACAACTCGTACAAAACACCTCTCCGATTACCACCAGTATCACATCTGCACACTGCAAGCTGCAACTTCCAACTCTCGACGCGTGCTTGCACCACACTAGCCCAAGCCAACACAACAGCATCTTAAAATAGCCCGGTTCCTGGAATTTTCCACCTCAGCTCCGTCAACACGTAAACCCCCGCTCGGAGACTCGTCACGTACACAACCGGGAGATAAACTGAGTGATCGAAACACACTAGTCCCAAATAAAATATAGAGAGTATCCATAATAACGAGAGTTCCAAAAAGAGTTACTAAGCCGCGACGGCTAAATACACACATAAATGAAATATACACATGAATAAATAATAATAATAATAATAATAATAATAATAATAATAATAATAATAATAATAATAATAATAATAATAATAATAATATCTGACCGGGGTTTGTCAGGTTACACCGGGTTCGATTCCCGGTACTGCCAGAAATTTAAGATTGGCACAAGGGCTGGTATGTACGAATCGGTACATGCAGCTCCATTGGGGGTGTGGCTGAAAAGAGCTGCAACACCTTGGGATGAGAACACAAATTCACTTACTTTAACGTGCAATAACAAGCTGACTCCTGCACTGTAAGTACCCACTGGGTAAATATTTTACATACCTGAGTGTTTCAATACAGACTTACAATTTAGAAACTACCTACAGATATTCAAAAGTTCTGGAAAACATTCTTAATTTTAATTTACGTTAAATTACGTTGTATTAAAATAATTCTGTAGACTATGGAAATTGAACGTGAGTTCAGAGATTCATATCACATTTACAATAATAATGTTAGTTGAAAACATAGAAAGCATGCCTCAAGTTATGCGCATCACTCAGTGATAATATAATGATATTTTTCCTGGATGACATCTTACTATGTAATAGAAACCTATATTGCACACAGTGTTAAACACGGAATTACTGACAAGAAGAATTTAGTGGCACCTTCAACAGATTCTCACCAACCCAGACAATTCGAATTCCGTATTCTTGCTACTTTCCAGTATCAATGTGTGAGGTTGGATCGACAGATCTTGTTGCACCGAGCTCGATAGCTGCAGTCACTTAAGTGCAGCCAGTATCCAGTATTCGGGAGATAGTTGGTTCGAACCCCACTATCGGCAGTCCTGAAAATGGTTTTCCGTGGTTTCCCATTTTCACACCAGCCAAATGCTGGGGCTGTACCTTAATTAAGGCCACGGCCGCTTCCTTCCCACTCCAAGCCCTTCCTTGTCCCATTGTCGCCATAAGACTAATCTGTGTCGGTGCGACGTAAACCAACTAGCAAAAAAAAAAAAAAAAAAAAAAAAAAAAAAACCGATGTTGTTGCCACACATCAAACAGTAAGTACGGCTTACTTAATATGTTGGTCCTTTCTAAATCAGTCTTGAGACACAATGAGTGACGAACAGCCTGGATGCGTGATGCAAGAATAAGATGGGTGAAGTACTATTTTCTGAAGATTGACAGTCGATTTCTAAAACCGAGAGCGGAGAGCGACCTTTTATAATGTCAAGAAGACGAAGATGAACGCCACCAATCTATCACTTGGAGTATTCAGTGATGGACGGGTGTCCAACTAGGTGTCAATTCTGGACGAAGATCTCTCAAGACCTATATTACTTTACTAGCCGATATCCACTTCAGAGATCGGGATTATACTGTATAGGTATACTGTATGTTTTAAATACATATTATTATTATTATTATTATTATTATTATTATTATTATTATTATTATTATTATTATTATTATTATTATTATTATTATTATTATTGAAAGGGCCGATGACCTTCGATGTTAGGCCCCTTTAAATAACAAGCATCATCATTACCATAATATTATTGAAACGTAATGCAATAATATTTTCATATTATTATATTACATTATTATTATTATTATTGAAAATATAATTGCATTACGTTTCAATAATAATAATAATAATAATAATAATAATAATAATAATAATAATAATAATAATAATAATAATAATAATAATAATAATAATAATAATAATTGTACCGGGCGGTACACCTCCACTCCGTTAATTTAAAATGTGCGCCTGTTGGAACTCCTCTGCTGGAGGAGGGCTGAACTTTATCTACGCTGTTAATTCTTTACTTTCTCAAAAGATGTCACCATGTGGAAAAATTTGAGTTTTTGAACTGTGTCATTTTTGATGTGTTTTTGTTTCGCTTGAAGTAAGAAGTGTGAACTTTCTCTTCTAGAGGACACTACTGAAGATCTACAATAGTGCAACCTAGTGCGGAGTCAAAGAACTATTTTGTTGGAGAAAATTTAATTTCAAGAGTTTGTTCTTTGTTAAATTTCTTTCTGTCATTGTTTAAGTTGGCAATATTTACCCCTTTCTTCCCCTTGTTATGAATGTAACCAATCCCGAATTTCTTTAATTAATTTCTGACCAATCAGGGGTATCTTCCCCCAACTTGAATCTGTTGCGGGGTCCTATCCAATAAAAACGTTGTGGGCGGGTGTTTTCTTTCCCCTAACGCCTAGAACCTTCCACGAGAGGTTATAAACTGCTGATTTTTGGGTCTCCGGGCCACTTCTGTTCCATCTTTCAGTGTGTTAAGTACATAGCAGGGGGCGGGAAGCGCCTCTTTCTTCGGCAGCGGTCAACAATAAGGTAATGGCCGATTAATAAATTCATTCTTTTCTTGCTCAGCAGTTTAACTTTCGGGGCGGGTGCGAAGCGTTCTACCATGTAACCTTTTCCTAAAATGTAACTACTCTTTTCCTCTATTCTCTTGTAAAGCTACATACTGGGATAGAGAGTGCTACCCCTCTCGAGCTCCCACTCATATTGTTTTGAGGTGAACTTATTTTTCTCAACCTATTCTTCGATAACGTAAAACAAATTGTTCTTTTCTAAGTCACCTCTGTAGTATGGGATTAGCCCTTGCATCAGTGGCCTAAGAGCCAAAGTAGGTCTTAAAATCAAAGTGTATTAGGAGTGCAAGTTCGCCTCCTCTCAAATTGTTTTAGAGGTCATTTAATTAAACCGCTTTTCATTTAATAGACCTCAGTAGATTGGGTATTTTACCCCTGTGTTTATGTCCGTTGAGGACAACTTGAAGGTGGAGTTTGGTGTGGCCTGGGAGAGGCTTAAATTAAAGAGCGAGTGGCTCTTTTGGAAACGGAGTGTTGTGTGCCTCGAGGAGGCTTTACTGTGTAATTTGGAGCAAGTGCTCCAGGGTTTGATTGGGGTCTTCTGCCCCTTTGTTAAAATTTTGTATATCGAAAAGTTGGGCTAGTTGCTCAAGAATTGTCAACTCAGGGCTCGAAGCCCAAACTCTGTAACCCCTGTAATTGTACATTTCAAATTGTGTTTCGGCTACTAAGTACCTGTTCTTTGTTATTACATAATCTTGAAAAGAAAATATAATCTTGTTAAATTTTACATTAACTTTGATTCCGTAGTTTGAGACCCATTCACGCCCGCACCTTCTTACACCTCTACCTACCACCAAAACACGGTAACAATAATAATAATAATAATAATAATAATAATAATAATAATAATAATAATAATAATAATGAACCTGTGGCGCAGCAGCTCATTGAGGCTTTAGCCTGCCAAGGCAACTCTTGCCCAGTCAGATACTCTGCAAATGATGGAACGGCACGTGTGCAGTAGATTTACATGTGTCGGTTGATTTACTGGGACATAAAAGAAATCCAGTGCGACAAAATTCCCGGCATGTCGGTGTATCTGAAACACATCCAGTAGTGTTCCCGTACACCATAATTGGAATGTCAATTTATACTTATTCTCTTGAACCATTTTTCATAATATGCACATGATTTTTTCCACGTTGGTTATTGTATGCCTCCTCAATAAGGAACGCAAAAGCGAACTAGGAGATAATTCAATCGATCTTTGCACAGATATCCAAGTCTCCGTTCGGAATTTTCTTCATCATATATGCTACTCTCTGTATTGTTTTCTACATTGGGACGAGGAAAATACGAAGGATATGAATAAACGTTACTTTCATTGATCTGTCTTGGTCTTATCCTTGGCTTTGACAATATGAAAGTGACCAAGGTATGAGTGATTCTAGTAATACTATTCCTTATGCAGCCGGTCCCTGCTATGAATGGTGTGAAAATTTTGCTCATAGGGTCGGTTGGTGCGGGCATTTCAGTGGGCTTGACAGACTGTTATGTAATAGCAACAGCTGGCTCAGTGAGGAAAGCAACGGGATACTACCTTATTCCTCATTTGCCTAGTACGCATCTTCAGTGACGCACACGAAGAAATAGAATGATAAGTCACATCTTAAGACACGCAAGACCTATTCAGTTAGTTTTTTAGGGAAGTGGAGATGGCAGGGACAAGCCATGGCTTCAATATGACAAACAGATTAGAGTATATGTAGGGTGCAGTAATTGCGTAGAAATAAAAAAAGGTTAAGCCATATAGGGTGGCATCGATGTCTGCATCGAACCATTTTGTGGACTGATGACCCCAACAAATAAATGAACACACGATTCATTAACTGTAATAATAATAACCTTAAAATGGTTACTGGTTTTACGTACCATTATCTAGTTTTACGGTTTTCGGAGAAGCGTGTTTGAACCCTTGGAAACCACAAACTTGGCTCTTCCGTAGCTGTGAGCTTGCATTCGGGAGGTGATGGGTTCGAATCCCACCGTCGGCAGTCCTGAAGATGGTTGTCCGTTTACACAAGGCAAATGCAGGGTCTGTACCTTAATTAAGACCAAGGACGCTTCCTTCCCACACCTAGTCCTTCCCTTCATCCCATCCCATCATTGGCATAAAACAAATCGTAAAAAGAATACATATCCTGGATATATAGCGCAGCATTTTTTAATGGGAATTCTTACGCAGCTTTTTACAGGGAACTTTCATGGAACTTGAGAAAAAGAGCTCAATAAACAGCATAATTAATCAAACTGGAAACTTTTAGTGAAATTTTACGTAGTTTTTATTGTCCGCCTCTGTGGTGTAGTGATTAGTATGATTAGCTGCCACCTCCGGAGGTCCGGGTTCGATTCCCGGCTCTGCCAAGAAATTTTAAAAGTGCTACAAGGGCTGGAACAGGGTCCACTCAGCCTCGGCCGGTCAACTGAGTGAGTGGGTTTCGATTCCCACCTTAGCTATCGTCGAAGTGGTTTTCCATGGTTTCCCACTTCTCCTCCAGGAAAATGCCGGTATGATGGCTACTAACTTATGGCTACGGCCGCTTCCTTCCCACTTCCTTGTCTATCCATTTCAATCTTCCCATCCCCACGCAAAGGCCCTGTTCATCCTAGCAGGTAAGGCCGCCTGGGCGAGGTACTGATCCGTCTCCCCATTTGTATCCCCCGAACCTTAAGTCTTACGTTTCAGCGCACTGTCCTTGAGGCGGTAAAGATGGGATCCCTTACTGAATCCGAGGGAAAAACCTACCCTGGAGGATAAATGGATAAAGAGGAAGAAAGATGTTTTTGATCGATCCACCATGGATGCTTATCTACCAATAACTAGCATTGTGGAAACAAATAAGAGATCATGTTAGACGATAGTGATCTCTTAAGTGATAAGCACATCCTCTTTCCCACAAGATTTGACCTCGTATAGCGTGTTGTTAATAAGGACTCAACTCAGTGTCTTGACTTTAACAGCGGTGGGAAGAGGGGTTACTTGTCATGCTGTGTCGTCCATCAGCTTAACGCGACGTGGCACTCATAATCATGATGTTTAACGGTGTAATGCGTTTGTGATAGCGCCCGCTAGTTAAGAGTAATTGCTACCAACGTGACTCCTCAACACGAACTGATGAGTTACTGAGAGGTAACAATGATTGAAGGGAAGAGGGCTGGACAAACTGTACCGTGGATCTTGAAACTGTGTGGTTTGCTATGAACAGGACACTTCTTGTTCATTAGGCACTCTATTATGCCGCCAATTCCGTACAATTATTTTCCACCATTTATAGAGCACATTGAACCACTTCTCACTTCTCAAAGGTGATATACAGTCGAAATTCGTTATAACGACTCCGAAGGGAGCCCCCATATACCGCCGTTATAGGCGATAGACGCACAAATCGGTTTTCTTTGTTCCTAGAAATGTCATATCTGTAAGGTGTTTTTTTTTTTCGATTTGCTTTACTTCGCGCCAACACAGATAGGTCTTATGGCGACGATGGGACAGGAACGGTCTAGGAATGCGAAGGAAGTGGCCGTAACCTTAATTAAGGTACAGCCCCAGCATTTGCTTGGTGTGAAAGTGGGGAAACGACGGAAAACCAGTTTCCGGGCTGCCGACAGTGGGATTCGAACCCACTGTCTCCCGGATGCGAGCTCACAGCTGCGCGCCCCTAACTGCACGGCCAACTCGCCCGGTATCTGTACGTTTTAGGCTGAAGACTTATATGGTTAATTCTTAAATGATTGTGAAAAACCGGGTAACTAGCAATTCACTTCCTGACCATTATTTTCCTTAAGACTGGTCACGCCTCTCAGCCACCTACGGATATGCAGTCCATCAGAACAATTAGGTATCGTTGTGTTGATTTTCATATGCGCACGTGTACAGAAAAATGAACCTTACATGCCTTGTAGCATAGGCCTGCTTCAGAAGTGTATGGACCGAGCTCGATAGCTGCAGTCGCTTAAGTGCGGCCAGTATCCAGTAATCGGGAGATAGTGGGTTCGAGCCCCACTGTCGGCAGCCCTGAAGATGGTTTTCCGTGGTTTCCCATTTTCACACCAGGCAAATGCCGAGGCTGTACCTTAATGAAGGCCACGGCCGCTTCCTTCCAATTCCTAGGCCTTTCCTATCCCATCGTCGCCATAAGACCTATCTGTGTCGGTGCGACGTAAAGCAAATAGCAAAAAAAAAAAAAAGTGTATGGACGATTTCCTCCTACAGTATAATGCATGTTATGTTATTGTGAAGTTGTAAAATGCTAATTATTTATTTAGAAGCCCAAGAACTTGTAATAAGTCTGAAAAACTCCACTGGGAAATTAAATGCGGAGTAAAACCACCATGAATGTTGGAATTCGAGCCACAGAACTTCGAATTTTTTTGAAATATCTAGTAGCCTAAAACACGTATATATAGTAGGAAGTCGTTATTCGGGAGAGAGTAGGTTCGAACCCCACTGTCGGCAGCCCTGAAGATGGTTTTCCGTGGTTTCCCATTTTCACACCAGGCAAATGCTGGGGCTGTACCTTAATTTAGGGCCATGGCCGCTTCCTTCCCACACCTAGCCCTTTCCTCTCCCATTGTCGTCATAAGACACATCTGCGTCGGTGCGACGTAAAGCAACTAGCAAAAATATATAGTAGGAAGTAGTTTTCGGTAAATAATTATTTGAATTGATAGTACATTAAATTCTTTTTTTATATTGTTAAATAATTTGGTTAGTTCCTTTATCGATTGTTTTAGTACATATCTCCAGTGACTCTACACACAACATATCACACCACCAACCACTACAGAAACACATAATAGTGAGTACATTTCTCGACATAGGGTTGGCGTTAGGAAAGGCATTCGATCTTAAAACTGGGGTTAATCTACATTAGTGTCTATGCCAGATAACTGAGCAAAGAGGCTGTTAGACGGAGAATAATAAGAAGAATTACTCCGGAAGATCTAACTGTAAGAAAGGAGAAGGCTGGCGCAGTGGTCTAGGCAGTCGATTCCCCAAATAAGTGTTCCAATTCTGATTTCAGTAACAGCCAGTGAATTTGAAATAGAACTATTGCGTAGTGGCAGGGAGGAATTCGGCATTAAATCCTCGGTGAAGTCCTAAACAGAGGCTCGGCGATGCACCAACTATACATAAACTTGAGAAAGCGCTGATGAAAAAATAAGTCTCTTCCTTCATGCTATTCCTTTCACAAAATCTTGGTATTAGCAGTATTGAGAGGTAATCATGAGATAATTGAAACATTCTGCTTTCATAAAATAATATTTTCTTCAGAATCTGATTCACTGCTACCTGCGTAGATCGTTAAACTTCTGGTCGTGGGGAACAAATCATTGGTCTTACCAGCCTCGTTCCTGCCTGTGTTACGCGGGCTAGTATCTCGTTGTTCTCGAATGAGGTAAGCGCTGCTATCTAGCGAATTTGAGAGCAACTATTACAACTAGTAGCTCCGTGTTGCTCTCCTGCTCTGTGTATTTACGACCGCTCGGAGCTGCAGCTCTGTCTCTGTTTTATCCCTTAATCTCTCTTGCTAAACCGTAATAATTTTGTTTGCTTCCCGTATTTTTTACCTTGTAACTGGCAAGATTATCTCGTTGGCTTTTTGTCTTCGTTGCTGTGTTTATATATCTCCTGGAATAAAAGAAGAAGGCACTGGTCTCCTCAAATCTTACAAGATATTTTAAGGTTTTAATGCCAGGAGATTAATAAACATGCAAATGAATTCCTTCCGCATAATTCTTGATTTATCTGCTCTCTACGAAAAATAATTAGCATTACATGGCGCATTACATGTATATATAAAATAACATGAATGACTGGTATTCGGAATCTCCTTTAAAAATAAAGAAACATGTATTCTTTTATTTTCGGAAAATCCAATTGAGAGGGTGAAAGGATGGAAAAATTAGTTGAATTATTTGTATGAAGATACTTATATCTAAGAAACTAAAGATGTTAGAGACGTGAAAATTCGTATTTGGAATCTCCTTTAAAAAGAAACATGTATTAATTGTTTTCGGAAAGACCACTTAAGTGAAGAGAGGGGTGGATAGAGGTGAATAAGAAGTTGAATTATTTTATTGAGGATACTTATAAAACTAAAGATGTTACAAACGTGAAAACTGGTATTTGGAATCTCCTTTAAAAATAAATAAACACTTATTCTTTGTTTTCGTCAAATCTGCTTAGGTGGGCGTGAGGTTGGGGGAAGGACAGATGAACGGATTGAATCTTTTATGGGGATACTTATATCTCATAACTGAAGATGTTATAGACGTGGAAATAAATGTTTCGAATCGCTTTTAAAAATAAAGAAACATGTTTAACTTTTCAACTTCAGAGAAGACTGGTTCTCACATGTACAATTTTATGTCGGAAGGTCATCTTAACCCCCAAAGGCAATACCACAAAACATGATTTACAAAAAGTCTCTGGGGTAAATGAAACTCAATTTTTCGGTGAGCGTTTATAGTTTAGGGATTTTCAGATAGCCTAAAGCCTTAATACAGTACCGGGGACGATTAGCTTTAACAAAAATTATGAAATCCACGCGAGCGAAGCCGTGGGTAACTGCTAGTGATTAATATAAAATACAGTAGAGACAATACGCGACACATACGGATTTAGCCTTGTTAAAATGAGACACAATTCGATGGTGGCGCTCCTAGTGACTTGACCTGAAAAGTCGCGCTAAATTCAAATATCAATGAAAATGCATATACGAAAATGAATAAATAAATTACGTCTAGAAAGAAAGTATTATTTAGATATTAACTTCGAAGTTGCTAAAGCAATTCTGGATTAATGAATGAAGAATTATTTAAAAGGTTATTATTTAAAGACTAAAATTAGACATATAAACAAGATGTGAAATGGATTGCTGTGAAATGGGTTGATCTTTCATTTATGCATTGCTTTTTTGCTTTAGCATTCCTGCCTGAACTTTAACGGTTAGATTTGTCTTTTTTCTCATTTAAAAAGCATTGTATCATCACATTAAGACACTTGTCAATAAAATATCGGCAAATTCCTTGCACACGTGATGCAATGAATTAACATTTGAAAGCTGGACAATTTTCCTCTTAACATGAAGCCTACTAACAGAAAGAAAATGTATAAAATCTCGGCTTTAATCTGAGAAGGGGGATAAAAGAAAGAAAAGTATAAATATGTTGTCGATAGTCATGCTTTGGGGAATATTTACGTACCATTAGAGTAGAAATGTAACATACCCTTGGCTGTATAGTCGAGGATTTTTAAAGTCGCTGGCCTGGAAATTATCTGAACAGATCTTATAATTCCTATATAAGCGTAACGTCCCTTTGTTATTGTACACCTTATTCAAATCACTTCTGTGACATTTCAAAAACCACAGATCACACCTACAACACATCGGTATTGAAGGTTAACTGCTGCACTATACAACAAAATATGCGTATCATATTTTAAGCCAGTTTAAATATGGGTCGAGCAGGTCAGAAGATTATGACCGGGCGAGTTGGCCGTGCGCGTAGAGGCGCGCGGCTGTGAGCTTGCATCCGGGAGATAGTAGGTTCGAATCCCACTATCGGCAGCCCTGAAAATGGTTTTCCGTGGTTTCCCATTTTCACACCAGGCAAATGCTGGGGCTGTACCTTAATTAAGGCCACGGCCGCTTCCTTCCAACTCCTAGGCCTTTCCTATCCCATCGTCGCCATAAAACCTATCTGTGTCGGTGTGACGTAAAGCCCCTAGCAAGAAAGAAAGAAGATTATGAAGTACTATAAAAATCTCTTTGTCACTGGAAGAATATGTATGCAAACACAATATTCTTTCATTTTCTTGTCACGAGGGTAGCGAAAGAAAGACCACGCATTCTTCTCTACTTCATAGTTACTGCAGCCAAACACAACACATATCAAGGAATGCTAGGGCTTTACGTCGCACCGACACAGATAGGTCTTACGGCGACGATGGGATAGGAAAGGCCTAGGAGTTGGAAGGAAGCGGCCGTGGCCTTAATTAAGGTACAGCCCCAGCATTTGCCTGGCGTGAAAATGGGAAAACCACGGAAAACCATTTTCAGGGATATCAAGGAATGACACACGCTACTATTTAATTATGTCAACTCACTGAAAACGCATAAATAACACCAAAAATGTCACACACAAATACACGTGCTCTTATGACAGAATCAGTAGTTCTCAGGTCTACCCGCTAGAGAGAGCTCTAATAGCTGTGCCTCGATATCTCGCTGAGTGTCGTGTATTGTCTCTATTGTATTTGTTAATATTTAGGTATGTTTTATTCCAAAACGGTTTGTGAATCGACCGATAAAATGAACGGAAAAGCTCCAAAACAAACATTATTGCCTATATACATGCTACTTGGAGGTAACTGGGCCGAGCAGCTCAAAGGCTAATGACTACTGGCCTTCTGAGATTAAGATGGCGGGTTCCATCACGGCTCGATCCGTAGTATTCCAGAGTGCTCAAGTATGCCAGCCTCGTGGAGGCAGATGTACCGGCACGTAAGAGAACTCCTACGGAACAAAATTCCGGCACCTCACCGTCTCCGGAAACCGTTAATGTAGTTAATCGAACTTTAAAAAATTATTATTATTATTATTATTATTATTATTATTATTATTATTATTATTATTATTATTCGACTCCATAGCATAGCTGGTGTGTTACCTTCTCTCTACTCGTGTTGACCGTGATTAATGGGAAGTTGATGACCACGCATTTTTTTTCTAGTGGTGGTTGTTGTTTTAAGGAAAATCAACGTAATTATCAGTCCCGTACCTTTCAAAAACAGGCACGATAAAATATAATACTACTAGCAAATGTACCCGTGCTTCGCTACGGTATTATACATTTCGTTATTACTCAGCTAGTGGCATCCTTCGGTGGAGGTGAGGGGTGTTTTTCTTCTTCTTCTGCTTCTTGCCTTCTCCGATGAGACAGTAAGCATCTCAGATGTCGTCAGAAAGCTCTTCAGGGATCTCAGCTGTTGCAATGGTAATATGAGATTTTCCGGGGTTCGGAATTTTTCGCACAAAGTGTAAAGTTCCTCTTCTTCTCGTGCCTTCTTCTCACAGGAAGTTGTTAACCATCGTGAAGTAATTGATTCATTCATGTGTTTTTTGTATCAGAGTCGCCGTATTCCGGATGTCGAAACTCTGGCGGAGGTCCCACGCTCGGCCCAGTTGTACCTTTCCTTTCTCTATTGCCTTCTACGATCAGTTGTATGATTCTGTGCTTCTCATTCGGAACATGTGGCCGAAGTACCTGCTTTTCTATGTTTTGCGAGTTTTAAGACTTGATACGATTGTTCGAGCATGACTGAGTGTCTCCTCGTTGATAACACGTTACCCGTAAGATCTACATTTTGCGATACATTCACATATCATAAACCAGCAGTCGGTCTATTGGTGGAACCTTCAATATCCCGTCTTCGACACCCTGAATCATCATCCATAACTTATGACAAGCACTCGGATAGGTATGCGATAAAAATGCATAATATGTTTGTAATTATGCAGCTTAAAACAGGAAAATATGCATTAACAACGCAGAAAGTATGCACTGTCTACAACCTTACAAAAATTATGAATTAATGAAAATAAATCGACCGAGTGAAATGGCCGTTCGGTTAGGGTCACGCAACTGTGAGCTTGCATTCAGGAGATAGTGGGACTGAATTCCACTGTTGACAGCCCTGAAGGTGGCTTTCCGTGGTTTCCCATCTTCACACCAGGTAAATGCTGGGGCTGAAAATGTTGAAGTAAATCAAAATTATATTATTTTTATCCCGGTCTAGAAAGCCAAGAATAAGGGCCGGGAGGATTCAATGTGCTGACCACATGTCACTCATAACCTGCAGGACTTCGGGCTGAGCAGCGGTCGCTTGGTAGGCCATTGCCCTTCGGGGCTGTTGTGCCATGGGGTTTGGTATATTCTTTTTATCCATTATATTTGACACTGAAAATCTAACACATAATGTACGAAAGCAATAAAAATGTAAAACTCGCCGAATTTGTGGATTGGAACTGCTGCTTATGTGTTGTTAACTACTCTCATGGCGGTATATAACAGTAATATTTTAATGTTTAGCATTGTTTTCTTAGATAAATATTTTATAAATGTTTTGCTCTTTCAAAAACCGGTATTCGCAGTTGTATACTACGTCTTTTACAGCTGGACTGAGTGGCTCAGATGGTTGAGGCGCTGGCCTTCTGACCCCAACTTCGCAGGTTCGATCCCGGCTCAGTCCGGTGGTATTTGAAGGTGCTCAAATATATCAGCCTCGTGTCGGTAGATTTACTGGTACGTAAGCGAACTTCTGCGGGACTTAATTCAGGCACCTCGGCGTCTTCGAAAACCGTTAAAGTAGTTAGTGGGAAGTAAAGCCAATAACATTATTATTAATACCGTACGTCGTTTACACGCAACACAAAATAACGATAAGCCATTAGTAGTAAGCTTGCTTTCATTTTCACATACTGTGCATTGAGCAGAAAATCGTAATTTCACTGGCGGCATTTTTCTCCAAGCGAATGCTGGAGTTTAATTATAACTAGAACGGGGACCACCGATAAGTAACATCCGACCACTCACGTTCACAATCAAAGCTCACCTCCACTGCAGAAGTGCTCTGCTCTGACGTTATTGGGCAATCCGCGTTGGGAATCCTCCTCAGTAATACCCCGACCTCGACCAGCGGTATTTTCAAGATATGGATCCGAATGAGTTTTATTTCATTGTTGGCATATTTTTGTTATTAACTTTTAAAAAAAGGTAATGAATTACATTTTAAAAATACTTTCTTGCGAAAATCGAAAAATATTTTGTGATATCTGAAACTATCTCTTTTCTTTTCTTTACCTGAAAAAATAAAACGTATAGTTCCAATATTATACACGAACATTTAGTTTTTTAGGCATAATTCTCTTAACATATGTTTTCTTCTCCATGTAGCTTACAATTTTATTTATTCAAAATTAGTTTCCGCAGACCGAAGAACATAACAATTATAAATTAATCGAAAAATACGTACGATTATAAATATATCCTCTAAATATTATACAATTATGAAGTCCATAACGTGCAGAAACATGCAATATCAAAATTCAGATGTTCAGAGTGGGGAAACATTGTTTCGTGCACATATTAAAATATGGATATGTTTCAGTCAAATAGCAAATGTTATAAAGTAACTATCCTGGCCCTACACATAACACATCCTAATGTATTATAATGAACCAAGTTTTTAGAAAGTCACTTTACACTTTGCATCACTGAAACTGACAGTGCATCGTCCACATTTCGTAAGCCTGCAACCTTCTCGGCAACGAACAGTATTTAACATGCTGACTGCAATCATGGTTGCATAAAAGTTTAATCGTCAGAAACACTTCCATTGCAGGGCCAGTTGTTATGGTTGCTTTATCCGGATCCCAGATTTCTAAGCTCTTAAGAGGAGACTCTTCTTCAATAACTGTGTTTCCGTCTAAGGCAGAGCCTTGCAAACGACCAAAATCTCACGCGTGCAAACCGAAGCGCAGAGGTTCTGTGCACAGTTCGTCAGTCTGACTCGGCTCAGTTCGGACCAGCGTTTTCTTTCGGGGTGATTCGGTTAACATCGGCTCAACTCTGCTCGGATGGTGGAGCACTGCTGAGTAAGCGAGTAAGGGGGTGGACGGAACGAGATAGGCGTAGGGAAAGAGAAAGACAGCTCTATTGCTCCAAATCGAGGAGTGGGGGTCCGCACTCTAGTTAACCTAGTGAAGTCGTCTTTTGCACCTTGCGCCGCGCAATGCACCGGTGCATGCACCCTGAGAGGCCTTGGTCTAAGGCGATAACGGTGTTGTTCAATTTTTCCGTGATGATTTACTACGGGCATTGATAGATATGGTAGAACCCTTGATCGTTCCACACTCTCACACATGTTTATGTGAAAACTTATGTATTCGTTTGATTTAATTCCTTAATTTCCATTACAATGATGTAAATACCGGTACTCATTTAGATCGTTGTTGATAACACTTTTCTTCTTTTGTTACAGATGGATTTCCTGAGCACGACTTCCTTCAGGCTATCAAGATTCCGTTCGTAGATCCGAAGACGCAATTCTTTGAGAGCGGTTTCGACGGCTTTCCTGCGTTTGGTCTTCTTTCTGGTTCCGATATCAAATCCCCATATCGATTGTTCCTTCCTGAAAAACTGTACGGTGAATTTTCTATAGTCATGACTGTACATCCTAATAAACCGGAGGGTGGGTTCTTGTTTGCAGTCGTCAATCCTCTGGATACAGTAGTGGAACTAGGGGTAGAACTTGCCCCTGCCGGTAGTTCTCATACAAATATCAGTCTGATGTACACCGACGTCGCATATCACACTGTCACACAGACTGTTGCTAGTTTCGTAGTGCCGTCGTTTACCAGAAAGTGGACACGGTTGGCCCTGCGTGTGACATCCGACAACATAACTCTCTTCTTCAACTGCGAAGAGCACAGTACAGTACTCGTGAAGAGAGAACCGAAGGAACTGGTATTCGACTCAGCCTCCACGCTTTACATCGGTCAAGCTGGTCCACTCATCAAAGGATCTTTCGAAGTGAGTACTTCATTTCTAATAACATAATTATTGAGAAACAGTATTTAATTTGTTTAAAAAAAGATAAAAGCCTGGTTCGAAACAATTTCAATAATCATATCATATGACAAATGGAATTTTATAATCAAAGTGTCCATTCCTGACGAGGCATTGATTTCGGGTGAAGTGGAGATTGACGATGCCCATCTTCCTTAGGCAATCTTCCACTCTCGCATGCATAGTAACTTCTCCACTACAAACTACGTAATCAATATGATCTACCCTTTTAACCCCTTTGTCAGACTGTCACATATGGTATTTCTTTCTCTATTTCACACTGATGGTTTCCTTGAATTAATGAAGAAATACGTAAGTACATGCTATCCTAATAAGTATTATAAAGAACCAAGTTGTAAGGAAGTCACTTAACACTTTGCATCACTGAAACTGACAGTGCATCGTTCACATTCCGTAAGCCTGCAACCTTCTCGGCAACGAACAGTATTTAACACGTTGACTGGCGAAGCCTGACTCCCAGGTTCAGGACAAAAGCAAATGAATGATTATAGAGCGTTCCTGGAATGAAATTTCATAAGAGACCAAATATCCCTGAGAAAAATTCGTACCACCCCTGCTTTGTCTTGCATTTTCCAAGGAAGGACCACACATTTCTTTAATGAAATGGAATGACAGAAATTTTTCGAGGATGTATTTGATATGATTTTTAAGTTACTTCGAACCAGGCTTTCGTATTCTATATGATCAGGTTTAAATGTTCATCTACATCTGCAGAGAAAATTGTGAGGTTACGTTTTGTTTCGATCATTGATTGTTGATATTACTTTGTTTCTCTACATTGAAAGTAAGACAGGTACTTATACCAGATTGTAACCTTCAGTTTGTTCGTAATGAAGAAGACACACAACCTTAGAAACACAATCCTTAAACTAGTCCGGAAGGTCCTGAATTCATTATACCTACCATTATGCATTGACTACTTGGCTAAACAACTTTCTTAGCGCAATTAACTACGTTAAAAATGATAGTGATTGTGAGGCACTACCGCAATAAGAGTGTTCGAAAGTTTTGTATTTTTAGAGTCTAATTTACATTGTCTAATAACCGTATTTCTTAGTTTTGTCTTTCTAGAACATTCGAGGGTCTCCATATGCTGGAAGGTTTATAAATTCCTCCCATTCTTTTGTAGTCGATTACTGCAAAAGCATTCCTCCAATAACATTCCACGAGAACAAAAACGTTAGTTTCATAGAGATTTACGTATTGCAAAAGTTTTCCGGTCATTCATTTATAATATAATGTTATTGACTTTACGTCCCATATTTCGGATTTCAGAGACGCCTAGGTGTCGGAATATTGTCCCGCGCGAGTTCTTTTTACGTGCTAGTTAATCTACCAAAACGAGGCTGACGTATTTGAGCACCTTCGAATAAAACCGGACTGAGCCAGGATCGAACCTGCCAAGTTGAGGTCAGAAGGCCAGCGCCTCAACCGTCTGAGTGACTCAACCCGAAGGTCATTCATTATTTCAATTTCAATCCACTTATTGAAGATTAATATGTTTATAACTTTCGTTGAGAAATAATGTATTACACTGTGTTACTGTATGTAAACAAGTACTATATATGTAATGGTAATATACTAGATAAATAATTAGAACAAAACACGCTACCACAGACCTCAGAATGATTCCGATTACCACGCAGTTTCCATTGCTGCCAGTTCACGGAGATAATGTCCAAAAACTCTAAATGGATTAACAGCAACTAAAGACTTACACTCCGGAAACGGTAAAAGTAGTGGGACGTAAAAATAAAAAAACATTATTCTTTTTTTTTTTTGCTAGTTGCTTTACGTCGCACCGACACAGATAGGTCTTACGGCGACGATGGGACAGGGAAGGGCTGGGAGTGGGAAGAAAGCGGCCGTGGCCTTAATTAAGGTACAGCCCCAGCATTTGCCTGGTGTGAAAATGGGAAACCACGGAAAACCATCTTCAGGGCTGACGACAGTAGGGTTCGAACCTACTATCTCCCGAATACTGGATACTGGCCGCACTTACGCGACTGCACCTGTCGAGCTCGGTAAAACATTATTCTTGGGAATTACACTTTGTCTCAGTTTCGTGTAATTTCTAGATTGAAAGCACATCTTTCATCTCGTTTCATTTGTTGTAATTTTTCTACTTTTAATAGTTCATGGTATGGGTTACTGTAGTCACGTTCTAGTTCGTGAACCATGGACAACGGCTGTGTGACCTAGTAAGTGGTTCTGAGAGTCGGGATACCAGTTGCTACGGAATAGGAGTGGGCATCTCGGACATATTCTGAGTCATGGCCTTCTTTGTGCTCCGGTGGCTAGGGCTGTACAATCCACGGTGGTCCCTAACCCGTTAGAGGAGAGAGCTCCATTTGGACTACGTGTAAGTAGGATAGCATCCTGCTTCATGAATTTGCCGGGCTCGGGACGTTTTAAGCAAGCCTCGGACATATGAGAGTAACGGAGTCCCACGAACATGTCCTCGGACACTCCCGGCACTAAAAACCATACGCCATTTCATTTTTACTCCCATTTGACAGGCGAGGAACTCCTTGGAAACAACTTGGCGGACGACATAGAATTCGATGGGGAGCTATCAATATTAATGGGGCTAGTAAGTGGTCCTGAGAGTCGGGATACCAGTTGCTACGGAAAAGGAGTGGGCATCTCGGACATATTCTGAGTCATGGCCTTTCTTGTCCTCAGGCGGCTAAGGCTATACAATCCACCAGTGGTCCCTAACTGTTAGAGGAGAAGCTGGATGTGCTAGAATTAAGTGATCTTCGGAAAAGGGGAGATAACGAGGAAGAAATAGGAGATTATCAAGTGTACTTGACAGGTGTTAAAAGGTGTTGAAGAGTCGGGTAGGGCTGTTTATCAGGAATACTATTGCACGCAACATATTTTCTGTTACGCACGTAAACGAGCGAATGTTTGTAGATTTGGCAGTTGGAGGAATAAGGACGAGAATTTTCTCAGTGTATTCACCATGTGAGGGTGCAGGTGAGGATGAAATTGACAAGTTATATGAAGCATACAGTGACATCGTAGTCAGGGTCAAGAGCAAGGATAGGATAGTGCTAATGGGCGATTTCAATGCGAGAGTTGGAAATAGAACGGAAGGATACGAAAGGGTGATTGGAAAATGTGGGGAAGATATGGAAGCTAATAGAAATGGGTAACGTCTGCTGGACTTCCGTGCTATTATGGGTTTAGCAGTTACGAATACCTTCCTGCAAGCATAAGGATATTCACCTCTACACATGGGAGGCTAGCGGTACCAATCCATAATAGACTATATCTTAACCGACTTCGAATTCAGGAAATCTGTTAGGAATGAACAGGTTTCCCGGAGTTTCTTCGATAAAAGACCACTATCTCATCTGTAGTGAACTATGTATCTCTAGGCCTGCAAACGAATAAGGGCAGAACATATCCAGGACGAGGAAATTAGACAGAAGTGCATGGATATAATTAGTGAGAAGTTCCTAACAGTGGACAGTAAGCAGGTTCAGGATATAGCAGGAGAATGGTTGTGATACAGGGCTGTTGTAGTAGCAACAGCAAGGGAATGCCTAGGAACAACTGTGTGTAAATGATGGGGAAAGTGAGCATCTTGGTGGAATGATGAAGTGAGAGCAATTTGTAAACGTAAAAAGGAGGCTGTTGCAGACAGGGAATTGTACATATATGAAACAGAGCGAAACACATAGTTGTTGAATCCAAACTGAAATCGTAGAAGGTTTTGGTAATAACCTGGAAAGGCTAGGTCAAGCAGCAGGGAAACCTTTCTGGACAGCAATAAAGAATCTTAGGAAGGAAGGGAAAAACGAAATGAACAGTTTTTTGGGTAATTCAGGTGGACTCATAATAGATCCCAGGGAATCTCTGGACAGATGGAGGGAATATTTAGAAAATCTTTTCAACGTAAAAGGAAATCATGGTGGTTACGCAAACAACACAGCTCATAGGGATGAGAAAAATGATGCTGGTGAAATTGCACTTTAGGAAGTGGAAAGAATGGTAAATAAACTCCATTGTCATAAAGCAGCAGGAATAGATGAAATTAGACCTGAAATGGTGAAGTATAGTGGAATTAGATTAGTATGGAGTGTTGGTATGGTACCTTACATTGGACAAAAGCAGTAATTGCTCCTATCTATAAACGAGGGAACAGGAAGGATCGCAACAACTATCGAGGTATCTCATTAGTATACCAGGCAAAGTATTCACTAGCATCTTAGAAGGGAGGTTGCGATCAGTGGTTGAGAGGAAGTTGGATGAAAACCAGTGTAGTTTCAGACCACAGAGGGGCTGTCGATTTTCAGTATGCGTCAAGTAATTGAAAAATTCTACGAGAGGAATAGACAGTTGTGTTTGTTTCGTAGATCTAGAGATAGCATATGACAGGGTACCTAGCGAAAAGTCGTTCACTGTACTGGGGGACTATGGGATCAAGGGTAGATTATCAAAATCAATCAAGGACATTTATGTTGACAATTTGGCTGCAGTGAGTATTGATAGTAGAATGAGTTCTTGGTTGAGATCATCTGCTGAAAGGTATAAAGAGGCAGGGAGGGATTCAGTTAGGTGCAAATGTAGTAAGTAGTCTGGCCTATGTTGATCACTTGGTCTTAATGGCAGATTTTGTTGAAAGTCCGCAGTCTAATATCTTGGAACTTGAAAATTGGTGCAATGAGTATGGTACGAAAATTAGCGTTTCGAAGACTAAATTGATGTCAATAGGTAAGAAATTCAACAGAACTGAATGCCAGATTGATGATATAAAGCTGGAACACGTAGATAATTTCAAGTATTTAGGATGTGTGTTCTCCCAGGACGTAAATATAGTAAGTTAGATTGAATCAAGGTGCAGTAAAGCTAATGCAGTGAATTCACAGTTACGATCAACAGTATTCTGTAAGAAGGAAGTCAGCTCCCGGACGAAACTATCTTTACGTCGGTCTGTATTCAGACCAACTTTGATTTACGGGAGCGAAAGCTGGGTGGACTCAGGATATCTTATTCATAAGTTAGAAGTAACAGACATGAAAGTAGCGAGAATTATTGCTGGTACAAACAGGTGGGAACAATGGCGGAAGGATACTCGGAGTGAGGAAATAAATGTTAAGTTAGGAATTAACTCAATGGATGAAGCTGTACGCATAAACCGGCTTCGGTGGTGAGGTCATGTGAGGCGAATTGAGAAGGATAGGTTACCTAGGGGGATATTGGATTCTGTTGTGGAGGGTAAGAGAAGTAGGGGGAGATGAAGGCGGCGATGGTTAGACTCAATTTCTAACGATTTAAAGAGGTATGGAATAATTTTGCCACAGCACTAATTACAAATAGAGGACTGTGGGGACATTTAGTAAATTCACAGAGGCTTTCAGACTGATTGCTGAAAGGCATAACGGTCTATAGTGCGTATGTATGTTCTACTTCGAAACTGGAAATAGTGTTAAGGTTTTGCATTCGCTCTGTTCCTTTCTAGGCTGAGTCGAGTATCAGAACCCAGGAACACTTATACCTCCATACTTGCTCAATACTTAAAGGAAAGGAATGCCCAAAATGATGGAATAAACGCAGAAATAAAAGGCATGTTTTCATGAATAAAATATGTTTCACTCCAATGTAATGAATACTCTGAATTCTTAGGACAGTCCAAAGGAGATCAAAGGAATTCAGATAAGAGTAGAGATGTTATCAAATATTTCACACTAGATATATTTACCCTACTTCTGTGCAGTCTACTAGTCTTGCCACGAGATAGATTTCGATATATTGTGTTACAGTTTTCATTTTATCTTTTTTTAACAGTTATCTTGCTCGACAGTAGACGTATTGAGATATTGTAGGGTTTGTTAATCACTATACATCACTTCACTTATGTGCAGCGAGACCATACTACTACTACTACCACTACTGCTACTACTACTATTACTACTGTTAATGGAGGGTAGCAAAAGATTACATCATTCTACCAGATAAATCCGCAACTTCCCCCACCCAGGCTACAGAAACATTATTGGAATGCACAGAGGTGATAGGGATCGTTAGATAACACGGTAGCGTGCCACAATGAGTAGGGCGAATCCCATGAAACTTTCCTGCTCTTGTAGCAGAACTGAAGCGGGCAACAAAATCAATATTTCATCAGGAAAGGCTCGTAATTTCTAGCGATGAAACTTCCCCTGAAAGAATTATGGGCTTATTATAATTGACTCCATTGGAGGATGTTAGAGAGTGTTAGAAGGTGAATTAATTTTTCCACCTCTCCTTCATGCACAGCGCGTATGGATGAAGCAGCTTGGTTGTTAGTTTCTCGATGACCCTCACCAACTAGGAAAATTAATATAGTTACAGTTCGCTCATGCGATTGAGTGGCTACTCATCATCTGTCGATTAATTTACAGAGGTATGGGACGACAAAACATCAAATTTCTTCATTAACTCTGTCCCATCGGCGCATTAAATATGTGAGTGGACACTTGATGTCATAGCAAAGCAAAGTCATCTCCGTACAGGCCATGAAGGCCCTGGGAGGGATGGAAGGCAAAGGCTTCCGGTATCCGTAACCTCGGCACTTGTTTGGGTAGAGTGGTTAGCTCTACACCAGGCCGCCTTTACCCCAAGGGATTAACTTGATACTGAGTGAACCTCAGGGTCATGTGCGCCTCCGATAATGGTAATCTCGTTTTGTAAATTTTTGACTTCCTGACGGGGAATCAAACCCACTTCTCTCCTGATGAACCAAGCACTCATTTACCGCCACGGCCAGGCAGTTGACATAGGCCTAGTAATATAAAACATAACGACTGCATTATCAGATTCAGGAGTCCACTTTTACGGCATAACGTGTTTATTATCAATTTGAATAATTGGTAAAGTTCATCTGTTACCGCTGTGTAGCTAACAGAATGAATTTGAGAGCGGATAAAAATATGAACGGAGGGTGACGTTCAGAAGTTCATTTTTCTATACTTAAACAATATCTACGAACAGTTGTGGATGTATGGACACTTTATAAAGCACCGAAGCTCGAAACAAAAATTAAGACAGGTAGGCTGCGACGTTTGAAATGCCAGATCATTGGTTAAGTGATTACCGTAATTACATTTGTTGCGGAAATCTCTGGGTATGCTTTCTGGCAGTATTGAGTAAATTATCCTGGTCTGGCCAATTTGCCTGGCTCGGAAACTGGGCATTTGTTTTCGTCTTAAAACAGGCCTCTTCATTTACACACAAAACACTGTACTACAAACCACCGCGATAAACTTATATAGTTGAATACTCGCCTCCCCATAGGGATGGGGTTAGAAAAGGCATCTGGTCGTAAAACTGAGCCAAGTCAGCTTCCACGACACAAGTTTGCAAACATGAACTTACCAGGGTTTGGATAAAGCACAGGAAAAAGAAAATCAAGTTTCATACCTTGGAATATACAATTTTTTTCTTCCCTACCTGTTCACGATACCTCTCTATTTTCCGAAAACTTCGAAATAGAATGATGACTTTGTTGTTAAATGTTCCTTACACTGAATCAATAACCATAGGTCTAATATTCTTATCAAATTGTTAGGAAAATAGACGTCTCACTTAAAAAGAAATAGTGCAAACGTGTTTTCCCCTACCACTTGAATATTTCAGACAGCAAAAGAGTCAGCAGTGGAACAATTTATCCAAAACCCAAAGGTTCGAATACAGGCATTGGGAGCAGAAGCAATCCTTGCGAGCGCCTTTCCATGCTAATAACTATGTTAACTACAAGTTACCGTAGCTACATATCTGTTTTGTTACAAAATATTGGAAGTAATTATTTCCAGAAGAAGCAGCGCTATGATCTGTACTTTAGTGCGATGATTATATTCGTACGTTTTCTAGAAAGTCAGTTTCATGATCGTTTTCTATTCTGATATTATGCTTTGTCCGCCTTAGCCTCTAGATCTTTATGAATCTTACGTCGTGATATACATGACGTTTACTTTTCGATCTTTGGTCTAAATAACTTCCTTAATAATTTAAATATGTACCTTGTGTCGGAACCACAGGTTATAAAATATCTCAGAAGAATCTTGCAAAGTATACATTTCATTTTAAGTTAAACAATCAGAAAACAGTTACGAAGTGTTGTTACTTACATGAAGATGTGTATCGAAATGAAATCTCTTGGATATGTACGAATCCTAAACCACTGAACTCGGACTATATTATTGATCCTATATTTTTTGTTAGTTCTTTCTTTCTTTCTTTCGTAATCTGTTTACCATCCAGAGTTGGTTTATCCCTTGGACTCAGCGAGAGATCCCACCTTTACCACCTCAAGGGCAGTGTCCTAGAGCGTGAGGCTTTGTATCGGGGGAATACAAGTGAGCAGGTGGACCAGTACCTCACCTAGGTGTCCTCGCCTGCTAGCTCTGCTGAATAGGGACCTTGTGGGGGATGGGAAATTGGAAGGGATAGACAAGGAAAAGGGCTTTATGTTTATGTTAGGTACAATCCCGGCTTTTGCCGGGAGAAGAAGTGGGAAACCACGGAATACCACTTCGAAGATGTCTGAGGTGGGAATTGAACACCCCTCTATTCAATTGACCTCCAGATTCTCAGTGGACCCCGTTCCAGTCTTCGTGCCACTTTTCAAATTTCGTGACAGAGCGAAGAATCGAACCCGGGCATCCATGGGTGACAGCTAAGCACACTAACCGCTACCCCTCAGAGGCGGATTTTTTGTCACGCTATAAAAAATTTCAACTTGTCGATTGATCACACTCGTGACATTGCAGCGAATATTGATGGCTATGGCTAACTACTGGCTGGCGTACATAAATATCACCTCTGTCTAAATAGTGCTCTTTCACTTTGTTATTGATTGTAAAAGGATACAACATTGACAGAAAATATAAATGCATAATATAAGAGAAAATAAAATACTGTGTCGAATGGTATGAATTCGAGGATCATATCCTTTTTCTTTTTCTTCTTCCTCAAAAGTTTTAATGACGGATGACTTTCCAGACGTTAATTCCAGGCAGAAAAATGTATTTACTATTGTGCGTTTCTGTAGTGGATAGTGGAGTGATGCCTTGTGTATACATGAAGATGAGACGAGCACATACACCGAGTTCCGGAACTAGAGGAAATATACCAGACGCGGTTAAAATGCCCGGCTGGACGAGAATAGAACCGAAGGACCTCTCAGTCTAAGGTTACTGCCTTGACCATTCAGCCAAGGATCCGAACAATTCTGTGAACATTTTTTATTCTTTTTTTCTTTACAACTTTGTTTAGGCCTACGTCGCACCGACACAGATAGGTCTTACGGCGACGATGATAGAGGAAAGGCCTAGGAGTTGGAAGGAAGCGGCCGTGGCCTTAATTAAGGGACAGCCTGCCTGGTGTGAAAATGGGAAACCACGGAAAACCATCTTCAGGGATGCCGCCATTGCAATTCGAACTCGGCCGGTGATTAATTTATTGTGTCGTTAATTGATATTCTACGAACTCCTTTTTAGTTTTAGGGTGTTCTGTGTTTAATTCTTAGATTATTTCTTTCGCGTCAACATTTGTCCTTGTGGCTGCGCAGCTTGTCTGGGGAGTAGTCAATCCTCAAATAAAAAGAAAGTGATAACTGTCCCTAGATACACTGAAGAAGATGGAAATTGCAACACCCAGAAGGAGTGATGCTACATTGCTCCAATTGAATATGCAGGACGAGTATTCGGTTGTGATTCGATGATCATACTTTCAGGTCCCTCTGAACGCAAGTTTGGACAACAATCAATACAGGATGTGCCCACCACGAGCTGCAATACATTGATGAATTGGTCGAGGCATGGAGTCAATAAGGTCCTGTATCGCTTCCTGAGGAATTGTGGCCCATGCTCGCTGCACTGCACGGGTCAGTTGTTCCAGAGTTGTGGATGGCTGAGGACGGTTGGCCAGTTGTCGACCCATCTTGTCTCACACATGCTCAATAGTACTGAGGCCCGGGGATCTGGCGGGCCATTCTAAGGTTGTGATGTCGTGGAGAGCTTCTTTGGAGATGCGTGCAGTGTGAACCCGGGCATTGTCCTGCTGAAACATCCCATTAGCAATGTTCGCCATCATAGGGACAACCACTGGATTGAGTACCCTATCAACGTACTGTCGAGCAGTCATAGTGCCCTCAACAAGCACTAATTGTGATTTCACATTAAATCCAATAGCTCCCCAGACCATAATGCTTGGTGTTGGCCCTGTGTGCCTCTCGACAATAAGATCTGAGCGGCCCCTCTCCCCGGTATGCCGGCGCACACGATTCCGGCGATCACTGCTGGCAAGACAGAAGCTCGATTCATCACTAAAGATGACCCTATGCCATTCGTCGACCCACGTCGATCTTTCTCGACACTAGGCCAGCCTTACACGTCGCTGTTGTAGGATCAACGGAACACCTTCTGGAGGGATACGGGCTCGTAAGCCAGCTGCACGCAGGCGATTACCAACTCTTCGTTGTGTAACGTGGGGTGCCACATCTGCTCGAATTTGCGCTGCTGTTGCATGGGGTTTCATCCGGGCCATCCGAATGATGCGGCGATCCTCTCTCACAGTTGTCTGTCCCGCTGAGCCTGTGCCAGGTCTACGAGTGTGGGTACATTCATTTGACCACTGCTGGCATACACGTAACACGTGCAGCGACAGTCCTTAGCAATAATCCAGCCTCACACAGCCTAATTATCCGAGCCCTCTCAAACGGCGACAGTTGTTGATAGCGTGCTCTTCTCTGTCGTCGAGGCATGTTTGACGGGGAACAGTTCACTGCACAGACTGCAAGTCAACTACGCTACACGAGAGTCCGTATACTG
Source organism: Anabrus simplex (assembly GCF_040414725.1). NCBI lineage: Eukaryota > Metazoa > Arthropoda > Insecta > Orthoptera > Tettigoniidae > Anabrus > Anabrus simplex. The sequence continues at coordinate 574,590,614 of NC_090265.1, forward strand.
GAGTTGATTCCTCCGCGACCAATCACGTGGGGAGACCTGTAGCAACGATCCAATGGGTCTGAAACTTTGATCGTTTTGCATACCTACTAGTGTTGGCTACTGAATGCATGATTCGAAGCAGTGTATCAATTCATTCAAGTGTCCGAGTGAATCGATTCACAGGAACGGCGAGCTCACGGCACACGATTCACCTTACTCCCAGCGAACAGTGCTGAGTGGCGCACTCACTGGACGTTGACGGGGAGCCGAGCTTCCGCTGCAGCGAGACATACAGCGAGCCATGGTTCACTGAAAGAATCGTATGCCATAATGGACTCTCGAGCTCGGCTTATTTGAAAATAATACCCATTTTCATTCACTGTCCTCTTCTTACAGGGAGGTTTAAATAATAGATGGATTTATTTGCAGTGTTAAAAAGGTAGTCAAAACACAATTCTGAAGTAGCTAGTAAGTAGGTAGGCTATTAGGTTATACTATTTATTAGTTTAATGAGTCTTAGTATTATAACTTAGTCGACATTTGACAATTAAACTCAACTCTAGGCTGCCCTATGACTATGAGTCATGCTCATGACCACTCAAAGGTACCTGTTTTATATTGGGAAGAACGGCTCAGTATTCTGTCAGTTCAAATGTCACATCGTTGCACAAGACTTCAATCATACGTGGACAGACGCAATAACTTAACCAACAGTATGTTGAATCAGAAAACCAGCGGGCTACTGTACATCTCTGGTAGCCTAAACAAAATATGACGATTTTTAAAAAAATCCTCAGCTGATTAGAAAAATACATATTTTCAAAAATGATTGAGCGAGTTGTCGTGCGGTTAGTATCCCGTTGATATGCGCTTGCATTCGGGGGATGGTGGGTTCGAATCCCACCGTCGGCAGCCGTTAAGATGGTTTTCCGTAGTTTTCCCATTTTCACACCCGGAAATGCTGGGACTGTACCTTAATTCAGGCCATGGCTGCTACCTTCCTAACCCTAACCTTTCCCACCCTGCGTCGCCGGAAACCTTCGATGTATTAGAGTGACTAGCATTTTTTTCTAAGAAAGGAGTTCATAGTATGCAGACTAGATGGCAGCTGCGAGCACTGAATGCTGTTGCTGCTGTCTTACCAGCACATACTACACAGATGCAGTAGGAGCGGTGACTAATGTGCCGTGAATCGGATCACTGTATCGATTCAGTAACGTGAACGGAATCAAATGAATCGATTTAGTAAATTGAATCGAATGTCCCATCACTAATACCTACATGGTACCGTTGCATATCTTGAAAGCCAACACAAACGACCAATGCCTTCATGGCGTTGCAATTTCCATTTTCTTAAGTGTATTTACACGTCGTACTATAAGTAAGACGTACACTACTCCGACTATCTTTGGAGATGTAACCAACCAGCCTAGCGACACCGAAAACTGTAGATTACATACCAATCTCGGCCATTTTGGACATTTTCACCTCTTCTCATCCTCCGTGCCGATGGGGTAGAACTTGCACTTCAACGACATCCAGAATACACTTTTAATCCCAGTGATCTCGAAAACTATGGATTCGGTACTTATATTGGTAGTTTTCGATTACTTTTACATGTCAGTCCATATTGGTACTAGTAGTGTCTTACCACCGGGCGAGTTGGGCGTGCGGTTAGGAACGCGCGGCTGTGAGCTTGCATCCGGGAGATAGTGAGTTCGAATCCCACTGTCAGCAGCCCTGAAGATGATTTTCCGTGGTTTCCCATTTTCACACCAGGCAATTGCTGGGGCTGTACCTCAATTAAAGCCACAGCGGCTTCCTTCAAACTCCTAGGCCTGTCCTATCCCATCGCCACCATAAGACCTATCCGTGTTGGTGCGACGTAAAACCACTAGCAAAAGAAAAGAAGTGTCTTACCCTCACATTATTTCTTTCTCTGATAATTCAGTAGGTAATAATAATAATAATAATAATAAGAAGAAGAAGAATGCACAGCCTGTTTCCAATCATTCAACCAGATCAGAAATGAGATGAATGAAGCCCCATCTCAGGCGAGGATATGAATTGTGCCGGCTGCCGAAGCCTGTCGCACTCCTCTGGGGCAATGATTAATGACTGACAGATGAAATGAAATGAAATTGAAGAGTGTTGCTGGAATGAAAGATGACAGGGAAAACCGAAGTACCCGGAGAAAAACCTGTCCCGTATCCGCTTTGTCCAGCACAAATCTCACATTGAGTAACCGGGATTTGAACCACGGAACCCAGCGGTGAGAGGCCGACGCGCTGCCGCCTGAGCCAGTGAGGCTATAATAATAATAATAATAATAATAATAATAATAATAATAATAATAATAATAATAATAATAATAATAACGTGTGGCTATTTATAGCCGAGTTTAGTCCTTGTAGGGCAGACCCTCCGATGAGGGTGGGCTGCATTTGCCACGTGTAGGTAACTGCGTGTTATTGTGGTGAAGGGTAGTGTTATGTGTGGTGTGTGAGTTGCAGGAATGTTGGGACAGCACAAACACCCAGCCCCCTAGCCATTGGAATTAACCAATGGAGGTTAAAATCCCCGAAACGGCCGGGAATCGAATCCGGGACCCTCTTAAACCGAAGCCCAGTATGCTGACCATTCAGCCAACGAGTCGGACTAGTTAATAGGCTATATAACTTATGAGCCAAAATTTGTTAAGTGCTATTCTGGAACAAACACACACATACATATATATAATGTCGGTAATTTGGCCATTTTTTCTCCCCTCTGGACTTAAAGGGCATCCAGAATGTCACTGTTCACCTAAGTGACCCCGAAAATTGTTGATTCGAACTAATATATTTTTTCGATTATTTTTACACTTCACCTTCTACGCAACCACATCCCTAAGGGTGCTAGGTGCTTCTTACCCCCACAGTGTTTTTATTTTCCACATAGTAAGGCATATTTTTCTCCTTGGCTGAATGGTCAGCGTTGAGGCCTTCAGTTCACAGGGGCCCAGGTTCGATTACCGGCCGGGTCATGGATTTTAATCGCGTCTGATTAATTCTTCTGGATCAGGGACAGGGTGTTTTTGTTTGTCCCAACACACTCCTGTTCATATTCTCACAACACACCACACTACCAACCACCACAGTAACACGCAATAGAGATTACATCCCTTCACATAGGGTTGGCGTCAGGAAGGGCATCCAGCCGTAAAAACAGGCGACACAGTTCACACCCGCGACCCGGCAGGTATCGGAACTGTGGTATAATAATAATAAGAAGAAGTAGGAGAAGAAGAAGGTTGTATGTGTACCAAATTTCGCTGAAATGGCTCCATGCGTTCCAAAGCTATCTTGGAACACACACACATTTTTGTGGATATATATTATATTGAGAAATAAGGTTTCTTCTTCAAGATTTATTCCCGGGAGCAAACGTAACCACCAGGGAATTTTACCTGGATCTAAGGCCTGGTTTGATGTCCACTCACCTTACGCCATTGCTTATGAGGATCCATCTGACTGTGAGGTAGCAACCCCAGCCTAGAAAGACAAGACTAACGGCCGAGAGGACTCGTCGTCTTGAACATAACACGTCGCAATCTTCAGGCCTTCTGGCTGAGCAGCGGTCACTTGGTAGGCCATGGCTTTTTGGGGCTCTTGCTCTATGGAGTTTGGTTTAAAGGTAACCCCTAAACACAGCCAGCCACTCTATCACAAATCGTGCCCAGCAACGCTGAGTGGCTCAGACAGTAGAAGCGCAGGCCTTGTTAGACCTAGTTGGCGGGTATTTTAAGGTGGTAAAATACCCTAGCCTCGTGTCGGCAGATTTATCGGCCCAGCCGACCGGAAGAAGTACGAGATCTCCAACCTACATCGATGGAGGACGCAGACAACAGGGTACTGTACTTGGCTGTACTACGTATTATTATTATTATTATTATTATTATTATTATTATTATTATTATTATTATTATTATTATTACTTGGGCCGAGGCCAAGAATATATAGATTTGAAGTAAACCACTCCTTTGAAATTTCACAGTAAATAAAAAGTCTGTGCTTACGGTTCATTAAAGCATAAGAACTACCTGTACCTTAGGGTGAAAGAATTAACTCAGGAGTGATTTCAGGTCTTAAGTTTCACAAGTAAACAGCAAGCTTTCCTAATTATTTTATCATTCCTATCTATTTCTCAATATTTTACGTTTACATAATAGCATGAGAACTTACTACAGGTAAAATAAAAGCATGGCCTTGCATGGAAAGCATCCGCAAAATCTGCGAATTTGTTATTGGCCGAGTATAAATTTCTGTGTGTCACTTCCGATGTCTAAAATAGCTGCTTCTTTGCAGACTCAAGTTCGTGATATCCGGCCTTATGAGCCCTAGTTGGCAGTATCTACCAGATTCGGGCTTGTGTCGGTTGAGTAACGTGATTTGAACTCGGATTTTTAACAGTATATAGGCCCATTCCCAATCCTACCATAAAATCACCTTTATCACCCCGCTACGGAGTTTGAGTGTTTATCACGTACTACGCACATACGGACTTGCTTGCCCTGAACTTTCTTTATAAGGCATAGACAATATACAGTATATATCATAGCCTTTGACCTCTCATAAAGTGAAATCTGTGTACACCTCCAGGCTTTAATGTGGGCACCTTTATTCGGAGAGCCGCTTCAGGTTCTTTTGGAGAGAGAACTCAATGTCTTACCTCTAATTTATTTCATTGACATTGCATCTTCATGTTGATAGGTCAAGATGAACTTCGGAGTCGAAGAAGGTCAAAAATTGACCTCAAATCCTGTCGGGGTTTCTGTTTTCTTTGTCAGTAATAGGCAGGTGTTCGAGACATGAACCTGTTCCAACTGGGATGAAAGGCGTATGCTAGACATTAAATCAGTCCTTACGAGTATCGTGTAAATAGCAGGCTTTCTTAATGATTCAGCATTCCTATCTAATCCCATAATAATAATAATAATAATAATAATAATAATAATAATAATAATAATAATAATAATAATAATTTGCTATTTGCTTTACGTCGCACCGACACAGATGGTCTCATGGCGACGATGGGATAGGAAAGGCCTAGGAAGTGGAAGGAATTTGCCGTGGCCTTAATTAAGGTACAGCCCCAGCATTTGCCTGGTGTGAAAATGGGAGACCACGGAAAACCATCTTCAGGGCTGACGACATATTTTCAAGTCTGAATAGCAACCCTTATAAGTATCAGATGTTATATTATTATTATTATTGTTCCGGGGTATCTGTGGAACGCAGAGATAGTGAAAGGTGTGGGCTTGAACGGGTCTAACTACAATATCAAACTTAATTTAAAATTTGAACTGAAGGTTATATTTTCCGAACTTCAAACTTAACAATGAAATGAAATGAAATGTCGTATGGCTTTTAGTACCGGGATATCCCAGGACGGGTTCGGCTCGCCAAGTGCAGGTCTTTCTATTTGACTCCCGTAGGCGACCTGCGCGTCGTGATGAGGATGAAATGATGATGAAGACAACACATACACCCAGTCCCCGTGCCATTGGAATTAACCAATTAAGGTTAAAATCTCCGACCCGGCCGGGAATCGAACCCGGGACCCTCTGAACCGAAGGCCAATACGCTGACCGTTCAGCCAACGAGTCGGACAACTTAACAATGAAACATCCGGGTACAGTGATAATCATAAAACAAGTCTAGGAAAAGACAAGATTAGTGGTCTTAACAAATCTTGGGCTTCAAGCCCTCGCTTTACATTTCCTGAGCTCCTAGCTCAAATTTACAAAAGAGCACAAATTATTCAGGGGCAGAAATCCCCTAATTCAAGAGCACTTGCCCTCCAAAATCTAAATATCTCGCCTTCCAGAGGCACTCTTTACTATTATAACACTTGAAAAAGTTATAACAGGCTCTCAGTTTTCCAAGCCTACTCAAGGCGACATGAACTTACAATTACTGGCCTCTCAAGGCACAACATACAATTTGAAAATAATTCATATACAGGGGTATTAAATGCCCAACCTATTGGGCCTTCGTGGAAAAAAAAACAGGTTAGATAAATGGCCCAAACACAAAATGAGTGGAGGCGTATACTTGCAATCCTAGATATGAACACTAGAAACATAAGGGGCTCTAGACCGGTGAAACAGGGGCTATTCCCAACCTACTGAGGTGACTCGTATAGAAATTACTTTTACACATTACAGGCACAAAACGAAGTCACCCCAAACCAAGATGAAGGGGAGCTCAAGAGGGTACTTCACTCTCTATCCCCGGTTTACCGTTAAAGATTATGAAGATTTTTACATTAGCGATTTTGTAAACATCGAGGTGCTGGAATTTTGTTCCACAAGATTTCTTTACATTTTCTTTTTCTCTAGCCTCTTCCCTCAGGAGCAGTGGATTAAGCTTAGTTTTACGGCAGGATGTTCTTTCTATCGTCAACCGTACGAGGGGGGATGTATTCAATATCGTGTTTTTCTGTGGTAGTTGGTAGTGCGATGTATTGTATGTAAATGATATACAATAAGATGATCACAAACATCAAGCCTCAACATAGAAGAATTGACCGAACTCGGCTCTCCAGCCGGGCCGGGAATCGAACCCAGGAAGCCCACTACTCTAACCGTTCAGCACATGAGCATGACTCAGGAGTTATTTTACGAGCCAATTAATCTACCAATACGAGACTGACATATTTGACCTCCTTCAAATACTGCGGACTTAGCTGGGGTCGAACCCACGAACTTTAATTCATAAGGCCAGAGATCTCTCTACCACCGAACTATTCAGCTTGGCGAGTTAACACGTAGTGAGGCACGCTTAATTCTGTTAAGCTGGTGGTCGCATATCGGTCGTTTCACTGCCCTTGGTTCTTGCGTCGAAATTGCTGGCTACATTGTGTACATTTTGAATAAATGGATAAATAAGAGGATTGAACTAATGAAGTACAAACTGTTTCAGACAATGTTACGACTTTCTCTTAGGATAGTTATCGGCTCCTCCTCCTGTGTGCATAGTAAACTAGAATATGTTGATGATAACACAATCGTGTTGTAAATTTGTCCAGATTGTCGCATTATCCTTTCCTAAGACGAAATTCCCGTCGATATCTGATATATCACTCGCAATGTTGGCTTCATCATCAGGAAATTCATTCACAGTGTCCGTTTATGATAACATTCTTGCAAAATATTTTCTTCCCCCCACCTCATATCCACTAATTTCGTCTTTACCAAGGATCTCTCGTTAAGGGTTCATGAAACCGATAAAATCCGACAACTATTTAAAAATGTACAATGTACATGTCAGAATTGCAGATTGAAAACATTCCATTGCAACAAAAATCTCATTCCCTTACAAGACGCGCCACGGTCTAAAAGACCGACCCTATGTTGATCAGCACTTCACTCAAGAACTAAGCAGCAAATATAAATAACTAGCTGATGTACCCGTGCTTCGCTACGGAATAATACATTGTATACAGAATTCTAAGTTAGGTAGTGTACACGTTGTGAGCATGAATGCATTAAATTCATAATGAGATTGGGTAGTTTTCATTTTCTTTTGCTAGGGGCTTTACGTCGCACCGACACAGATAGGTCTTATGGCGACGATGGGATAGGAAAGGCCTAGGAGTTGGAAGGAAGCGGCCGTGGCCTTAATTAAGATACAGCTCCAGCATTTGCCTGGTGTGAAAATGGGAAACCACGGAAAACCATTTTCAGGGCTGCCGATAGTGGGATTCGAACCTACTATCTCCCGGATGCAAGCTCACAGCCGCGCGCCTTTACACGCACGGCCAACTCGCCCGGTGGGTAGTTTTCATTATAATGGCAGACACTCACTCTCCACCTGCCTTCTTACATCCTCAGAAAGACTGTCTTAGTGGTTTTCCCAAATGAAAAGAGCGTAGGTCATTACAATTATGTCAGTAGAAATGGCGCGATTAAAGGCAACGCTTTCATGTGAAATACTCGATCAAATGAAAAACTACACATTTTCTCACTTTTAGCGAACAGTACTGCTCTACCGATCTAACAGTCCCAAGTTCCAAAGCTGGAATGACCAAGCCGCAGACAGCCGTGATCCGTGAACACTCTTCGTCTTCTTTCGGCGGCGGTGGGTAGGGGTCGAATAGTGGAGAGTCTCAGGGCTAAAACTCTGCCATTTTACGAATCTGTTTCCTATGAGTACCCGATGAGTCGAAAAATCTGAATTCACTACACTGTCGGCGGAAAATCTATCTGACTTGGAGGAGAATTTTTTCTCCAAGCCAGAGGAGAAACCCCCTCTTCTCTGCTAATATGAAATAAAATGAATGTAGAATTTAATAAACGTGAAGAGGAAGAAGCTTTTCTTAAGGAACGGCTCTTTTCAGCGTTGATTTTTGAGTTATTTAGTGAATTATGGTGCTATAATTTGGAATAGGCCTAAATTGTAATTCTAGACCGGGTCATACTACTACTACTACTACCAAGGTTCTTAAACACTACTAAAGGTTGGGCCCAACCCGAGACGAGCTGCTATTGGTTAACGAAATGACGTCACAGTAGGAGCAAAGCAGCCGAGCCCAGAGTGCGCAGATCAGTAGGAATCTCGTAATACCAGCAAACATTACAGTTTCTCAGAACTAACCGCAGACCAGACAAAGTTTACTGCTGTAATAAGATTGAAAGAGAGTAGCCTACAGCATAGTAACTTTTCATTATTTCTATTACGAATAAGGCGTAAATGTAACGAGACGGCACACTGACCAACGCTTGAAATTTATTAACAAATCCAAGTTCCTCTATTTAGTTTGAGGAAGGTTCTCTCAAATCTGTCAACATAAATATTTAGAGATATGAAATGTTTGTAATATTAAATGTTGACAGCAGAACTTCCGTAATTGAACTACCGTATGTTAACATACGATATAGTGACTCATTTCCGCAGGTATCGAGTTTAAAGCTTAACACATATTATAACAGCAACAGAAGTAATTTTATATTCGAAAACCATGCATAGATATTCCTACTTTTTAAAATTAAAGAATAAGAAAGAACAGGAAAAACACTTAATTAGAATACAGTCCTACCTGTGAGATCAGATGTCATGAGGTGGTTGCTTTTGAAGATAAAATCCGCTGCCGTGCCTTTCGCCGATGAGCTGCTATGGATTTTTCAGTCCTTGCCCGAATGTTCATTTGTCGTATGCGTATAAATGTTCTCGTTCTAACATACATTTTTACGATTTCTGGTGGTACAGCGGGGAATTTACTGCTAATTATTTGACACACATTGCGTATAATATTAGGTATGCGTGACAGTTCAGCACGTCCGTGAGTGTCCGTGATCTGTTCTCCATTTTTTGCTCCGAAGACTGTGGAACTGACGAATTTCTCAGGAATAATTGTGCACTTACTGGGCTACTACTGTAAATTCTACCGAGAAAGTTCTCTGTAGGTACTGCATCTGTTTTCAAGATCTTCTTGGGAGGTAAATGCAGTAATTCTGCTCTTAAATCGCGAACATAACTGGCGTCAGTAAAATGCTGCGAGCACACAGTAGAAGTAGCTACATTGAAGAAATCCTTCCTTTTACATGTTTGTATCCAAACTTTTTGCAGGTCTGAAGCTTTAGGAAATGAATGATACACGATATATGTTAGTTTCGTTTTTGTGCTGTATGACAGACAGCCAGTTACTGCACATCCAGCCATTGTTGTCAGTTATTTCGAACAGACATCATCTGCTTTAGCCTAACAATTTTAAGAAATGTTATTCACACTCAAAATTTCGGAAAATGACACGCAAGTGGCACGAGGGCTGGGACGGGGTCCACTCAGCCTCGGGAGGTCAACTGAGTTGAGGTGGGTTCGATTCCCAACTCAGCCATCCCGGAAGTGGTTTTCCGTGGTTTCCTCACTTCTCCCCCAAGCAAATACTGGGATGGTACCAAACTTAAGGCCACGGCCGCTTCCTTCCCTCTTCCTTGTCTATCCCTTACGATCTTCCCATCCGTCCACAAGACTTTTTGTTCAGCATAGCAGGTGAGGCCGTCTAGGTGAGGTACTGGTCATCCTCCCGAGTTGTATCCCCCGACCCAGAGTCTGAAGCTCCAGGACACTGCCCTTGAGGCGGTAGAGGTGGGATCCCTCGCTGAGTCCCAGGGAAAAACCAACCCTGGAGGGTAACCAGATTAAGAAAGAAGAAAGAAATATATACAGTACTGTACAATGATGCTGTGAACACAGAGAAATTTCATTCCAGCTACTATTACACACTTCACGCAACTAACGAAAAGAAAATAAGTGCACCACCTCGCTGCACGAAACACTGCAAATTAACAGAGATCTCACAGAAACGAACTACGACACACACACACTACGCAAAATACAGTAGGCCACTATATAAACCAATAGCAATATACGGAAAGAAACTACGTATAGATTTTACATGGAAATCCTTTATTTATAAGACAGACAGCGATAAACAACGAAATAAGATACACGTGCGGTTGTATGCTACGCAGTCACGGTGCTCCTGTGATGACGTCACGTGCAGGACGAGAGAAAACTAACATCTACTGCGCAGCCAATCTGGGCCACCCGTGTACTACTACTACTACTACTACTACTACTACTACTACTACTACTACTAAGTGAGCCTCTGCCTTAAGTATCCACACTGCTCATTGAAAATAGCGCGCCAGAGTAGGGATCGAATAGCTGGAATACTATGATGAACCAGTGTGTTACGTACGAGCAGTATCAGAAAATGTATGAACCAGAGGAATGGCACGCTAAAGAAGAAAGTTTTCTAACTCCCCACCTATTTCCCGCCAGTATTCAGTCAGGCTGTTATACTCAGCACGTAGCAGTAATCCCATCTATCGGAGTTAAGTGGCAGCTTAAGTGACAAAGAACATCACAACAAACAATGGTCAATGAAATGCTATTGTTGATCAATGTAATGCCCTTTCGATATTGTAGGCCTTCACATTTAGTTTTCTTCCGGTTCTGAAATACCACTCTTATCATAGTCGGTACGGTAAAACTGAATAAAACGTAAATGATTGGAAATTGTATTCTCTGTAACTTTTATTATGTATTACTTTTCGATACGATCAATAAAATAGGTATTTAAAATTGAATTTTAGGCGCCTTCCCCTAAACTAAAATTTCATCCAGGGTGAATAAAATTGTTTATAGCTTAGCCTGTAGTTTCTTACTTCTGACTCTGTATACCGATTTTCATTAAATTCGGTTAACCCATTTTCTCGTGGGTCAGCATTGATATGGACTTCGCAAGAAAAATGCAAATTCATTAATATCTGTGTAATCATAGCCGGTAGGCCTACGGTAAAAATATACCGGTATATGACATAAATGATCGGAATTTTAATTCTATATAACTTTAGTTATGTACTATTTATCTATATTACCACTAAGAATATAAATATTTGAGAAAAAATGTAGGCCTTCCCCTAAACTACCATTTCACTCAGTATGAATAAAATCATTTACAGCCTAGATTGTAGTGGATTATTTACTGACTTTACATATCGATTTTCATTAAATTATCTTCGGCCGTTTCCTCGTGATTCGTCTACAGACAGACAGACAGACAGACAGACAGACAGACAGACAGACAGACAGACAGACAGACAGACAGACAGACAGACAGACAGACAGACAGACAGACAGACAGACAGACAGACAGACAGACAGACGTTACGGAAATGTAAAAAGTACATTTCCTTGTTACTGTGGACATGATTGATACAGAAATACCTTTCTTTTCAAATTCTGAGCACTGTACAGATAAAACTCTTATTTGATGTTTATATATAGATTATAGTTCCACAAACGAACAGAAGCCACAATGGAAAACATTACTGTAGGAGAATTTAACCTGTGTTATCACTGGGTGAAGGAAAAATGGCGGCGAAGGTACAGACGCGCGACCAACTGAGAGTTAATAATTAATTGCAGTGGTAAGTGAAAACTGCTATTTGTCACATCCTGGAAATACAGTCGATGAAGAAACTGACTTTTTTGTGTGTCCAATTTAATACATTTCATTTTATAAAGTAACGCAAGCCTACCACTAACATCTGACAAGCACCTTCAGATATTCGATTAGCCATTGCTGTTTATTTTTGTACAATTTCATCTAATTGAACGCATTAATAGATTAAATTGTTATGTATGACATCAAGTAATTCCCTTTCTATACTTCCCGTATTTCATTTCCTAATCAGAGTGAGATTTAAGAGTGGTTTACTAAGCTTAGGCAGGTTAGTTCTACTTTATATTGCTGCTTTACAATATGCCGCTTTTCTCACACCGTACTCGGCAAGTGACTAGTGGGGAAGATATCAGAGATGATATGGATATTTTTTCAGCCTACTATCCGATATACAACTTAACCAAGATATTCGGAATTGCTCCGTACGTACTGCAGAAGAACTATCGCGAAACAACAAAGTCGAAACATAAAATATTGTACAGTGCTATTCTATCTTTGGGAATAATCCTGGGTACGCTAGTATCACTAGAACGTGGCCTAAATTTATTAACAACTTATAATGGATCATTTATACTCATGTTCTACATCGGTACTAACGTTTTGGCCTTCTCCGCAGTTTTAACTGTAATCATATTGAACACCACGCTTCATAGGAATGCCATCTGGAGAATTATGTCAGAAATTCATCTTGCGGACCAAGTACTGAAACCATACAGAGAAATTTATTTACGTGGGATTTTCATTAAGTTATCAATGGAGATTGTAATCACGAAGTGTTCCGTGTTACTGTTCTTCCTACAATCGTTCTGTCTTATTTATTTTACTCTTACTGATATCAAAGTGATTATTTCACGTATTACTTTAGATTTCATTCTGGTGATTATAATGGTAAATTATTTAAAATTTGTTTATATCTTGTCATTTATAATGAACCGTTTCAAGTTGTTGAATAGAAGACTTTTGGAATCATCTGACTTCGACTATACTGCTGTCCATAAACTTACACCAATTTTGACCAGTTCATATTACAATAATGATTTTGCAGTTCACCCTCGACGAACAACAAAGTACTCCAAACGAGGTCTACAAACTGCCCTAAACTCATGCTGGAACGTAGAAAATGAAAGATTTCGCACCGCCAGACTTATTCATACTTGTCTATCCAAAATAGCACAAGACATCAAGGATATATTCGGTATTAAACTTGTTCTTTCAATACTATCAAGTTTTTCAGCGGTTCTTTTGAGAGTGTATATGCAAGTGGTAAAAACAAACATTCATCTTCTGTGGCCATCAGTCATTTTCTCTACAATATGCCTGATCTTTTTGTCTGGTGTGGTAGCATGGTATTGTCAGAACACGACCAAGGAGGCTGCTAGAACTGGTGAAATAGCCGAACGCCTCATCTTGATCCTTCAAACTTCAGGGAGTGGATTGGTTTCGCAGGATCTGCAAATGCTACATCAGCAATGCAGGGGCAGCACACTCGTCTTCGACGCTGCAGGATGTTTCACTCTCAACATGTCTTCCATACTAAACTTATAGGGTACTATAATAACTTATTTACTCATCCTTTTACAGTTCAGACATTACTAAACAGAAATTGCCAGAATAGAACTGAAATTAATTGAATTTGTTGTTAAACAACATATTATTGAAACTTTTGACTGTATTTACAAAAACTAATATTTTGTTAATTTATTAAAACTAAAAATAGCTTAAGTTAGAACACTAATACCTGGACCAAGCTACATTTAAATTAGGGCAGACGAGTAGACTACATCTAAATTCCGTTCACGGAATCTTGCAAAGTATTAGTGAGAAAACAAGCCTTTTACGCAAACAACACCATAGCTGGCAGGTCCAATGATTAAGCACCGCGAAAAGAATGACGTCATGTGCGGCACAGATTCCGTGAACAGAGTATATGTACGAAACATAATTTTGTGTGTATACTTCAAATATAGGGGACCTAGTGTTTACAGCGCACTATGTCTTTTAGCGTAGGCTAGAATAATTTTGTTACTTTCATTGACCTGTGTCAGTCTCATCCTTGACTGAGGTATGAGCAATGCTAGTAATGAAAATCCACAGCCTGTTTCTAGTCATTCGACTGGGTCAGGAATGGAATGAATGAAGCCCCCATCTAGCGGCGAGGATAGGAATTGTGCCGGCTGCCGAAGCCTGTCACACTCCAGTGGGGCAATGATTAATGACTGGAGAGTTTTGCTGGAATTAATTATGACAAGGAAAACTGGAGTACCCGGAGAAAAACCTGTCCCACCTCCGCTTTGTCCAGCACAAATCGCACATGGAGTGACCGGGATTTGAACCACGGAACTCAGAGGTGAGAGGCCGGCGCGCTGCCGCCTGAGCCACGGAGGCTACAATGCTAGTAATGCAAATCCGCATGGTCATTAGCCCCTGTTGATAAAGAGAGTAATGAAACTGACAATCGAAGTGAGAAGACAAACGTTAATGAACAATCACGTGAAGAGTGGGAGGAAAAGGGATCGTGAACGGAGGTGGGAATTGAAAGCCTTGGCATCGGATGCCGCAGTATCGCGGAACTAAAGGAAAATAAACAGTGATGTCGGTGCTGAAGCTCATTTCCCCTAGATGGTATTATTGATGCAATTACAAAAGCTAACCCAGCAACTATCGGTGAGCAACACTTAGTATTATAGTAAAAACTTATAACAATCACATAAAGGGAGAGGTACACGATTGGAACAATCACTGCTAAAAAATGATGGTAGGAAATGTCTTAAAATATTTAAATCAAAGTTTACGTAGCGACGGTATTGAGGAAAAGTGTAAAAGGTCAGTTTGTTGTCCCATGAAGTGTTATGAACGAGTAGTTTGATCTTTAGAATCTTATTCTTCTTCCACTTATTATTATACTTTTCTCACATTGGGCGGGGTCGCGGGTGTGGACTGTAACACACGCGTGGACATGGAAATTTTATGGCTCTATGCCTTTCCTTCCGCCAACCATATGTGGAGGGATGTATTCACTCTTGAATGTTCCTGTGCTGGTTGCTAGTGTAGACTCAGCGCTGACCATTCAGTCATCCTATGGCACCCATGTTTATAGCACAATTACAATGAACCGAACTCGATAGCTGCAGTCGCTTAAGGGAGGCCAGTATCCAGTAATCGGTAGATCGTGGGTTCGAGCCCCACTGTCGGCAGCCCATGAAGATGTTTTTCCGTGGTTTCCCATTTTCACACCAGGCAAATGCCGGGGCTGTACCTTAATTAAGGCCACGTTCGCATCCTTCCACTTCCTAGGCATTTCCCATCCCATCGTCGCCATAAGAGCTATCTGTATCGGTGCGACGTAAAAAAATGCAAATAGCGATAGCAATTACAATGAAATGATTCCACGTGGTACTAACGGACACCCGTTATTGCGACTATACGTGTTGACCTGTTTTGTGGCCAATGCGCAGTCTGCTGTGGGTGCTTGTGCTGGGCACATCCACTTCCGGTAAATTGCACGAACTCGATAGTTGCGTTCGCTTAAGTGCGGCCAGTATCCAGTATTCGAGTGGTAGTAGTTTCGAACCCCACTGTCGGCAGTCCTGAAGATGGTTTTCCGTGGTTTCCCACGTTCACACCAGGCAAATGCTGGGGCTGTACTTTAATTAAGGCCACGGCCGCTTTCTTCCCACTCCTAGCCCTTTCCTGCCCCATCGTCGCCATAAGACCTATCTGTGTCGGTGCGACGTAAAGAAATTAGCTAGGTAAATTGCGGCCCCTAACACGTTTTGCTCTAAATTGCGACCTACCACGTGGAGAGCTATACGTACATTGTTGCGCACGCAATGTGTGTGTGTACGTCTGGACCCTGGCAACATTTTCCTTCACAGTTTTCAGATTTAGGACTGTTTACGTATGCAATCTTGCGACCATACGTATTAATCATATCTGCCTGCTCACGAAATGAATATTCTGCCATGGTTGAACGACTGTAACTGTAGTAGCTGTACATAACACACACTACTGACAGACGACCACTAGCCACAACGATACACAATGGACAACTGACGCAAATGCCAGGTGTAAACAAGTACACATGACAGCAAAGTGCCGCCGAGGATACAATATGTGAATCAGTAGACTGAGTTGTATCAATAGTAGTAGGCATATCACAGCGTAAGGCTCCGGCAGTTTTTTTGTCACTCCTTTGGTGTCGGCGTGAAAAAAATCCCAAGCGAGTTCGAATCAACCATCTTCTCTCTCCGTGAATCTGAGTAACAAAAATTTTGAAGTCGGACTCCTTGGCTGAATCATCGGCGTTGAGGCATTCGGTTCAAATGGTCCCGGGTTCTATTTCCGGCCGGGTCGGTGATTTTAATCACATTAATTAAATATTCTGGCTCGAGGAATGGGTGTTTGTGTTTCTCCCAACACTCTCCTCTTCATATTCAGACAGCACTCCACAATACCAACCACTACCGAAACACGCACTAGTGATTACATCCCTCCAAATAGGGTTGGCGTCAGGAAGAACAACCGGCCGTAAAACGGGGACAAATCCCCTTGTGCGACACAGGTCAAACCAGCAAGCCCAAAAAGTGTAGGAAAAGCGGTAGAATAATAATAATAATAAGATGATGATTTCAAAACTTTAAACGTAAACATCAAGCTGATGATAGAATTTAGCTTCCGAAAGCCGGTTATACCAAAACATTTTAATTTGTGCTGATGCAGTCTGCGTTGTAATTTGTTTATTGTATTGTGAATCATCAGCTCTATTTTAAACATGTCTTTGCCATTTTATGATGACTATGGATTGTGTGAAACTGTGTTCTTTGAATATTAAACTATTTACATCTGAATTTAAATATATTTTCACCATATAAAGTACTGCTATTCATAGTGAGTGTGTGATTACAATGTATTTTTATCACTAATATTTTTACTACTATTTTGCATTTTACCAGCAATTTTCACTGCAGATGTATTTGAATTTATTTATATCACAAATATATTTTTCTTGTATAGCACCGTATTATAAGGCTATTATTCTGTGTATCTGTATGCAAGTTGAATTTGGAAATATTTATTATTTTAAAAGCCACATTAACAATACTTTACCTCAATTTTACATTTATTGATTGAAAGTGACTCAGTTCATTGGACTCACACCACTTTGTTTTATTGTTGCTCAGTGATGTAACCTTTATGTAACAGTTACTTCAATTAAAAGTAGTCCTATTAAAAAGAGTTAATTCCAACAGCACACGGAGGAAGGTTTATTTCACAGGTCAGTTTAAAGTTGATTCTCGTTTATGTGGGTTGATGTGAATGTTTGAGGTAAGTAAGCACTCTGAAATTATTGGCATGATTTAGTACTAGTGTATTTTATTTCTGCTCCATATTTTGTAGTAACTTGTCATGAATGTACATTGAGATCCGGCATTGGAAATATACAGGCTACTGTGTTGTTTGTCAAATAGTATGAAACCATTCGTAAGTAATGGAAAACCAACTGAATAAAAAAAACTGAGGAAGCTACGTGGTATGATGTTAGCATATACGGTTGAACTAAAATAAATGGCAATGTTTTTGTGAAAAGGAAAACGCACGGGTATGGTGTTCTACGGGGACTGTGATCCTCCTTAAGAAGCAATAGAAGCTATAAAATATTTCAAACCTGAAGCCTTAGTACGTTTAGTTTGGTGAAGATACCTTCCTGCTACTAGTGAAATGAAAAATTTGATGTTAGTGTGCTGATAGAGAGCACGGTTGAAATTGCTTTCATCGCGTGTTCCACCGTAAATTATCTCCTAGGTCTTCTTATTATTTTGCTTCTCCATACTTCCTTTAGTACACTCCATGCATGTTGTTGTTTCAAGTCTTTAAATGTTGTTTACAGTCAGTGATTAACCTCCCATGCATCCAGGGCTGAGCGTAGCGCTCACTTTTTACTTGTATTGTGTGTAAAATAATATGTAATTGAACTAAATTTTTTAGTCTTTGTGCTTGTTTTGGGATTTTGGGAGTGTAGTAAGCTTGTGAACACGGCCTTCAATAGTAGTCAGAACCTATTTCTATGACCCCCTGTGGGTGGGGAACACAGATGAAGAATACACTCACGGTATCCCCTGCCCTGCCTAAAAGGGGCGACCAATAGATGACGAATTTTGAAGCATGAGATCACCTGTGATTAGTACCACGACGCTAGGAACACCATGGATCGAGTTTACTTGCGATTAGTACCACTATGTGAGGAACATTATGGGTCTGTGATTAGTATCATAGGGGGTGGATCACTATGGGTTTACAGTGCCCGTGATTAGTACCACTATATGAGAAACACCATGGGTTTACGTTATGTGTGATAAGTACCACTATGTGAGGAACACCACAGGTCTGAGAGAAGCCTGTGATTAGTACCACTATGTGAGGAACACCATGGGTCTGCGTTACTTATGATTTTTACATTATCTGTGATTAGTATCACTATGTAAGGAACGCTGTGAGTCTACGTTATTTGTGATTAGTGCCGCTACATGAGGAACACCATGTTTCTACTATACCAGCGATTGGTACCATTGTGAGGGTCCCGTGACTTGAAATTTGGACACCTTTAGACACGAGCATCATCGATTTAGAATTTTTCTTTGGAAGCAGTCCCTTGTTCAGTTTATATCATTGTTTTAAGTTAATTTTATGGGAAGGTCGGGCGGGATCCACTGATTGGTTTAAGTTTATAATCATTGCTCACCATCGTCTTTTTGAATTATCGTCAGTGAATGGATTTTGGAATTATTTTAACTTTCATTATTGTGATTTGGATCCGCTGATTGTTTTAAATTCATATTCATTCATTCATTCATTCATTCATTCATTCATTCATTCATTCATTCTTCATCATCATGTTTTGAATTCTGGTCAGTGGATTAATTTTGGAATTTTAATTGTCATTATATTTCATCACATCTCGTACCATTAGAGGCCGATGACCTAGATGTTAGGCCCCTTTAAAAAACAAGCATCATCATCATCATCTAGCTATTTCTATGGACTGTCACGTTAAACAAAACGCTGTCTTAACTCTCAAGCGCTGGCGCTACGGAACAATGTTTCACCAACGGAGGGTTAACCCTCGCACTGCAAACTGGTAGTCCCTATAGACCCCACACAAATATTTAATTATTTTTAGTATTTTTATCTGTGCCTGAATGTTATTCTCTGTCTTTCTCTCTCCCTTCCCCACACCCTCCATTTGAAGTTGTTTGGCACTTCTGCAGGAAGCTTGCCAAGATTCTTCAAAGTACCTAAGCAATAATAACCACTGTCTTCTAAGTACTCTTCTTCATTGACATGTAGAATTTTATGACAGCTGACACTTGAACTATTGCCGAACGTATTACCATTCTAACTTCTGTCACTATGAGATGAATACATGTCATTTGTCATGTTAACTCATTCGAAGTTGAAATAATTTTAGTGAAATATAGTCTTGTATAAGAACAAAAATTAGTAAAATCCTTTTTAATAATATTTTTCGAACTTTCATTGGCGATTGGGATATAAGATGTCATTGTTGATATATAAGGGGCGCTGAAAGGTATCCTATGCTTTCTTTTTACGAATACATATTGTATAAAATCTAAATTATACAGAATATGAACGTCTATACGATGTTATTAAATAATATCTATTTACTCATAGACTGAAATGATTGGGATTGACTTGAGTTATATGTTCACCTTTGCAAAGTACCATGTGTGAAAGGGTTAAGTAGAGACTTCGAGAAGTTCCCAACTTTTTTAATCTTCACTTTACTTAATCTTTGTTTCCTAAATTAAAATGAAATTCAGACATCTCACCTTTGATGTTTTTCGGGTTATTAATAATCATCATTGTAATGATACACGTATTTTTTCGAGCTTTTTGTGAGGAAACTGATATTGAGCAGCATTTCTGTCTGATGACGTTCATTAGTCGTACTGCTACTTATCTCAACATTCCATGCTCTAAAAATCATATCGTAGCTTCTTCAATGCTTGTATACACACTTGACTGACCAGAGTCAACAAACAATTAATGTGGGCTTATAAGCTTTTCATTTGTTGTTTCCATAGATACGATGGCGCTGTAAGATTCGTCCTACATTTCTCCGCATCATTTCACTCTACTTCACTCGGAAATCCATCCAATGAAACGACGCTTTATTTTTTAATAATGTAACTACATCTGCCTCCATTTGTCTGCAGTTTGGAATCATGAAAATATTTCAGATCGTAACTTTTATTATTATTATTATTATTATTATTATTATTATTATTATTATTATTATTATTATAGTACGCTTACAATAAAATTGTAGGGGAGGTAGGGCTATATCAAGTTACTTACTTTCACCGTAAGTTCGTTCATTTTGCTTAGATTGCTTGTATGAAGGTGATATTTATTTATTTATTTATTTATTTATTTATTTATTTATTTATTTATTTATTTATTTATTTATTTATTTATATCATTAGCAGTGGTGAAGTTAGGACTCGTGTCTTTTCATGACCGTATTGTACTAGAAATAGACGGTCACCTTGATTAACTCGTGTCGAGTTCGTACAGTACATGCCAAAGACAACAGAATAAAGTGAGCCAACTGGACGTGAATTTCAAATAATACCAGTTTAGTTTTCACCATCGTCCAGTTGGCCGTTTTCGTTCTCTTCTTAATATTTCTTGGGACCGAACTCGATAGCTGCAGTTGCTTAAGTGCGGCCAGCATTCAGTATTCGGGAAATAGTGGGTTTGAACCCCACTGTCGACAGCCCTGAATATAGTTTTTCGTGGATTCCCATTTTTACATCAGGATGTGCCTCAATTATAGGCACGGCCGCTTTCTACCCACTCCTAGCCCCTTCCTGTCCCGTCGTCGCCGTAAGAACTATGTGTGTCGGTGCGAGTTTAAGCAACTTGTAAAAATATATATACAGTATATATTTCTTGGGCATGTACTACGTACAGTCGGCACATTCTAATAAAGACAGTTCACTCCTGAAGAATTAGTGATTCTTGCCCATCGTTAAAATAGACAGTAATCAAAGAGTACGTTGATCCTTATGGCAAACGAATATCATTATAAAATCCATCATTTGGCTGTGAAACACTTCATAAACATTGTTGACACATACTTCGCTAGTTTTCCCAGTACTGTTTATGGAATACAGTCCAGGTATGAAGAATTTTCCAACGTCCCTACGTTGATTAGGAATGGACTGCTCGCACCCTGCAGTTCGACCACTTAAACCCGACGGCGGGTTGGTCAAGGATGTAGGTGGCCATTCCATGTTCACGAGTTTTGAGCTGCAGAGTATCGAAATGTCCTTTGGATTGTTGTATTGCTACAATGTGAACTCACATCCTACGAGATAATAAACTCCTGGACAGAATGTTGTTGCAGCCCTCTAGTCGAGAATTAATTATTTCTAGTCGGGTTGATATCGTGCCTGTTAAAATTGGAAATATTTCCACTTCTTGACGACCACCATGCTGAGTGGCTCGACCACATACCCCTGCCCTGTACAGTTTTCATCCACAATATTCCTATAACTCACAACAGGATATCTGACTATTTAATGATAGTCAACACCGTGATAAGGGAAGGTGTCTCTGCCTCTTGCTCGGAGGCTCCGAGCTTGATTGCTAATCAGTCGAAGGGCGGAAAGAAATTTACTCAGACTCCTGAGTTCAACTGAGGAGCGGACTTGATCGAGAAAGACGAACTGTACGTCTGATAACGCTGACCACTTAACACTGTACTATCTGCAGGCCACTTCGCTGTCCATCTCTCAGATACCGTCCGGCTCCATGACTAAATGCTTTTAGTCATAGGTGTTCCGGGTTCATTTCCCGACAGGGTAGGGAATTTTAACTTTCATTGGTTAATTCCGCTCGTACGGGGATTGTGTATGTGTGTCGTCTTCATCATCATTTCATCCTCATCCCGACGCGCAGGTCATCTACTGGCATCAAATCGAAAAACCTACATCTGGAGAGCCAAACATGTCCTCGGACACACCCGTAACTACAAAAAGGCCATTTCATTTCTCAGGTACCGCACTGTTATTATTTTCGACAATTTCTGAGGATCAGCTCCAATCTCCACTTCTTTGGTCACGCCTTAACTTGAACATCCCGTTTGACAGTTCTCTGCCTTGTTATTGTGTTCCGGAGACGATGTTGGAGACTCACCTTCAGGTTCCGAGTTAATTCATTTGTTTCTCTCTTGGGAGACTGCTTTCATGTTCATTGGAAAGTTGTTCTTCAGAACGAAGTCAAGTTACCAGTACTTGCTCACACTACTACGCGAAGTATTGCTAATTGTTAATCGAACCAGAAGGTAACTACAGGAATATTCTTACAATTAGAAACAAACTCAGTATGAAGACAGTATTACCAAATTTAAAATTTATTTGCTAAATATGAAAGTTAATTTTTCCAAAATATTAAAAATATGATATACATATTTAAATGCTGAAACATCTTCGGCCTTAAACCGTTTAATACAGATTTACATAATTAATTATAAAATAAACATTCATATGTCAAGTTTATTCTATATTGAATAATACGATGCCAAAATCAAAGCAAAGCAAAGCAAAGTCACCTCCGTACAGGCCATGAAGGCCCTTGGAGGAGTGGAAGGTAAAGGCTTCCACCATTGTTAACTTTGGCAAGTGATGGGGTAGAGTGGTTAGTTCTACACCTGGCCGCCTTTGCCCTCAGGAATTAACCTGGTACTCATTTTTGGTGTAGGCTGAGTGAACCTCAGGGCCATATGCACCTCTGGAAGTGGAAATCTCGTTTCTTAAATTTTACGACTTCCTGATGGCGATTCGAACCCACGTCCTTCCGGGCGAACCGAGGACGCCGTTACCGCCTCGGCCAGGCAGTCCCTATACGATACCATAGGAAACATAATGTCTGTACCCAACCGTTTTGCCGTTTCTCTACGGGATCGGGTATGAAATAAGTTAAATCGTCGTAGCGAGGTTTTACGACCGGGTGCACTTCCTGACTTCATCAGGCGAAGTGAAATGGCGTATGGCTTTTAGAGCTGAGAGTGTCCGAGGATATGTTCTGCTCGCCGGGTGCAGGTCTTTTGATTTTACGCCCGTAGGTGATCTGCGCGTCGTGATGAGGATGAAATGATTATGAAGATGCATGAAGGCGACACATACAGCCAGCCCCCGTGCCAGCAAAAGTAACCAATGATGGTTAAAATGTCCGACCCTGCCGGGAATCAAACCCGGGACCACTGTGACCAAAGGCTAGCACACTAAATATTTATCCATGGAGCCGGACACTTCATCAGGTGAGTTACTGAGATGAAATGAATGACGTGATATAGCCTACACTAGTGTCCAAGAGTTAAGCACAATCACTAAATGAGGCCATACCGCCTGATAGGAATGTCAGACGGATTGCTGAACAAACGGAAGCTGAACCACACACCATATGTCACACAACTTGTCCAAAAAGCAGTGTCATAAAGGTTCTGATAGCTAAGGTACACCTTTGACAACAACTAACAAAACTTGGTAGTGTCTTCCACAAATATATGCTCTTAATAGGGTGTATGGTTACCCCAAACGGCCACACATGCTTTGCAGGGACGTGGCATGCTCTCTATCAGATGGTCCAAGAGCTCTTGTGGCAGTCGATCCCATTCTTCCGAAAGGGCAATGCGAGGGACTTGGAGGGTCCTTGGTGTAGGCTGACGGGATGCAGTTTGCCTTCCCAATGCATTCCAGGCATGTTCTATAGGATTAAGATCCGCAGACCTCGCTGGCCAGTCCATGCGATGAATGTCTTCCCCAGCCAGAAAGTCATCCAGAGCAGTGCGGTGCGGTTGGGCATTATCGTCCATTAAGATGAAGTCTGGACCAACCGCACCTCTGAAGAGTCGAACATGCGGTCTCAGTACCTTACCCCTGTATCTCCGAGCGTTAACAGTGTTCCTCGGACCACTCATGAAGATGTGTAGTTCCGTACGGCCATTCAACATGATGCTGCTCCATATCATGACGCCACCACCACCATACTGGTCCCGTTCCACGATGTTCCTGTGGTTGTATCGGTTACCCGGTTCTCTCCAGATTAACGTGCGACGGGAGTCGTTCTGCAGACTGAAGCGGGATTCATCTGTGAAACACATGCCTCCATTCATGGTCCAGTTTCGATGTTGACGGCTCCACAGTAAATGGGCCCGTCTCTGTGCTGGAGTGAGCGGGACGCACACCGCTGGACGTTTGGCAAACAGCCCTGCTGTTCTGAGCCTGCAGTACACAGTTTGCCGGGAAAAGGCAACTCCTGAGACGGCTGCAAGCTCCGCCGACAATTGTCTTGCAGGTGCACTCCTATTTCGTCGGGCGGTTAAGGCCAGATATCGGTCCTGCTGTGGAGTGAACTTCGGTCTGTATTTCTGACCTGCTTCCAGGCGGCCGAATATTCTACCCCTCAAAACGGGGTCCAAATGGCGTCGTTGTGCCATTATGTTGTCACGTTCACCACGAGGCTACACTCCGCACACTATAACAGGGCAAACACGACTGAGGGAATATGGGGCGCAGGCACTGGCTGTGTTTACCTTGTTGTTACGCCACTAGTCAAAGTCAAAGCAGGCAACACTCCTTTCCTATACAGAGCAAACACGTAAGTTTGGCAGGTGCATATGTCGTGCCATTTGCGGTCTATTTCCTTTTGCCCTGCTTACTCGTAACTTATGTTTAACTTTTGGACACTAGTGTACGATAGTAGGAAGGGAATGGGTTAAACTCGATGCCTGCACATAGCCTACTCCTGTCGAATAGCACCAAGGGGGTATAATCAAGGCTTAACGTCACCATCTGACGGAAGAATCACCATCAACTGCGTCATTTTCCTTCACTTCATATGAACACCGTGGACAGGTTTGGAATCGAATCCAAGCTTTTGACACGCAATCTGGTGATTTAAAATTATATACCACCTTATCTCCTACCCCGCCGGCCAACATTCTGATAGTGAAACGTTTTTCGGCCAAAGAGACTCAAACCTGCTAATCTTGGGTGTCAGACCTTATAGATCTGACGCCTTAACGATCATGACCACCAGGCGGGCTACAAAGGAAGCACAATATATCACAACAATTATATAATTATTTTTATTATGAAGTAGACGACACATGTGCTCTGGGCTTCTTGGAGGGAGTAAAAAGAGAAAGTTAGCCACTTTTGTCTGATGTTTCTGAATTGGCTTCCAGATCATAAAATTTCGCTTTTCTCCGAATGACTGCATCAACATTTTCCATCTAAGTTTGAGACCTAGTAATGTCTATCTACATTAAGTCGTGTTAAACATGTCATTATAGTTTAGTAGTGCTTTAGCCATTAGCTTCGCCATTTTTAACTGATTAGTTGTTATCTTACTGTACTCACACACACACAGAATATGCGTTTACACAACGGTGTTATTGATACCTTATTAAACCAAAATGATAGGTCTGTCCATATTACAATGAGAAGCAGTAAATAAATAAACAAATAAATAAATAAATAAATATAAAAGACGGAGCTAACGGCTGAAATTCTCTACAACGGTGATAACACTTTTAAGTGGACCAACGTAATCTAGGCAGTCCTTAGTCCGTTCAACTGGGAAGACAAATTTTGATATAGTGGAGATTGGCACAGTGCTTCGGATCCAGGCCAGATGTAATCTAGGAACCAATTCGAATAAATACATTTGGAGCCAATGCAGACGCCAAATTGTGTTCTGAGAGCCAATCCAAATGCAGTTGTGATGCCAGACTACTGGCGGACACAGTGGTTTAGATTCTTCAGACATGAGTTTAATTTTCAAGAGTACAAAAGCAATGCTTATTTGGAAATTTCTCGAATGAGCTTCAGCTTTCGAGATTTTAGCATTTCAGTTTTCAAACAACACGTACAGCCATCATAGGAAACGTTATCGTGGTCAAGGCGCTGGATTCACAATTTAAATGGCACGGGTTCGTATCTCCTTCATGCCATTACCTCATTTCATTTAATTTTCAAAATATTTGTAATCATTGGTGTTGCTTATAACTACATACGTCATTTCTTCATACGCCAAATTTTTATTATTTCGGTCTTCTAAGATCAAATCATATAATAACAATTTGTTTACTATTTGCTTTATATAGCACCGACACAGAATAGGTCTTATGGCGGCGGTGGGATAGGAAAGAGATAGTAGTGGGAAAGAAACGACCGCGTCCTGTACTAAGGTACAGCCCCCGACAATTGCCTGGCGTGTAAATGGTAAACTGCGAAAGACAATCTTCAAGACTGCCGAAAGTGGAGCTCGAACCCACTATCCCCCGAATGCCAGCTTACAGATACGTGGCTTAAACCGCAAGAGATAGTATTCCTTACGTTATTGGAGCGGAAGGTTCTAGGTTATATTCAAATTCGTAAAGAACCAACCAATTGCTCGGTTAATCGCTTTCTACGAGTAGCACGTACGGCGAGAAATAAAATACAATAAAAAAAGAAATGTAATAAGTATGCAGGAACACACTTCAATAGCACAGACAAGGGAAAGAAAGTAGAAATAGAAAGTAAAATTTCGACGGGGATGGTGCCGTGGTCACGGCCGCAATTTTTGACGTAGAATACGATGGTTTTTGTGGAAATAAAGTGCCCAATCAGTATCGGTTTGAATTTTATACACCTCTGGGGCTATTTCTGCACTGGGCTGGGGTTCCAGTTGTGCTAAACTCGCTTCACGTCTTTCGGCAAATTTTACGATAATTTTGAAGCTTACTTATTGTCCAAATAACACGATATTTTGTAACATTCTTTGCATTCCTTCGCACCATAATATCTTCAAATGTTTACTATATATTGGTTTCACCATGTACTTGTAGAAGTCGTTGAGATGACTCAAACGACACCTCACACGACATCTCACAACGCTGGAGTGCAGAGCTGCAGTGATTGTTAGCCGCGCGGCACTGATGACATCATACTGAGCTCACTGATCGAGTTGACCGTGCGGTAACGGTGCACTAAGCTGTGAGCTTGCATTCGGTTGGTGGTGGATTCCAACCCCACTGCCGGCTGCCCTGAAGATGGTTTTCCGTGGTTTCCCATTTTCACATCAGACAAATGCTGGGACTGTATCTTAATTAAGGCCATGGCTGATTACTTCCCAATTCTAACCCTTTCCTATCCCATTGTTATCATATGAACAGTAGACCTATCTGTATTGGTGCGATGAAGAGCCAATTGCAAAAAAATGCATACTGAGGTCGGACTCTTGTTTCTAGGTATATTGATTCCTCTTATTTACAATAAAATATTTAACAGTGTCGTCGCATTTTTTTTAGAAATCATTTCGAATTTAGAACGTTCATATTTTTATAACGCTTTGCTTCGATTTTAACACTTTTTGTGTTTGTAACGCCGAAGTATGCTTCCGAAACTGTGCGCGTATTCTTCGTCAAAAAGAAATGCTCAATGGCTACTCGAACCTGTGCAATCTACGTTAAAAAGTCTGCACCTTGTCCTCGTTACTCTGAATGCCGACATTGTATGCAGGCTTTGTAAGTGTAGTTTGAAAACATAAGCACTAAAAATAAAATTCAAGCTTGACAAAATCGATTCTGCCCCGCTACATAGTCCCCTTCCAAGTAACATTGTTCCCGTGAATAACTTACCCATAGCTTGTTTCTGTTTACATACTATTCAGGTAGGCAGAGAGTAACGTTATTCTACAACGTAATAAATTATCCATTCTATTTTAAATTCTGACCTTCAGGGCCGGCCACCTGTCTGGTCATCCTATAAACACTATTCATTCCACTTAAGTGTAGCTGAAAATTTATTATAACATCTTACAGTATCAACTTTCGATAAGTGGGCTGTTTGTTTCTAGGGACAATGAACCAGAGCTCCCTTGTAGTTGACTTGTACCGACAACTGCTCTAACTCGGTAATTGGCTCCAATAACAGCCAAGATAAGTGGTGCATTGTTCACGATGCTCTTTGGCTGTGGAGAGTGAGAACAAGTTCAACAAGGGATCATATTTGACGGATATGCGCTACTAGATCACTCACAGGGGCTCACGATTTCTCTATTATACCTACATGTCTTCACTTCGTTAGATATTTAGAATAGTTCAAACTTTACTTGCTCCACGCGGAAGAGGATGATTTCGATTCCCTCTGAAATGGTAAAAAAAAAAAAAAAAAAAAAAAAAATAGACAAAAATGTTCACTTCTGGGGAGGCACATGACCCTGAGATTTAATCAGCCTACACCAAAAATGAGTACCAGGTCAAGTAATAGGGGAAAATATGGCTGTACGTAGAGCTAACTACTCTATCCTACTTAGTGCCGAGGTTATGTATAGTGGAAGACCTGTGTGGAGATGCAGTGTTGCCAACCCATGAACACAAAAAGTAAGTAAACTGTATTAAAATATAGCTAAAAATGGCTATAATTACCGACTAAAATAGCTTAAAAAGGGCTAGATGAACTCATCGAGCTCCGACAAGTGGTCACTAACAGATAGTCAACAATTTTCTGACACAAACGATGTTATTTTACCCTGTGCCTCACGTACACCTAATGAGCCTGTAGTGTGGAAGTCTATTGTTCGCTGACGCTGTCAGGTGAGGAGGCGACAGGCCGTTCTTTTATGTCTACCGCATTGTACATATGATCTTAATTCAAACAAGTTTGATTTTATTTCATACTTACAGTATTTGCCATATGTTTTATTTTTATC
This sequence comes from Anabrus simplex, assembly GCF_040414725.1. Taxonomy (NCBI): domain Eukaryota; kingdom Metazoa; phylum Arthropoda; class Insecta; order Orthoptera; family Tettigoniidae; genus Anabrus; species Anabrus simplex. The sequence goes on from NC_090265.1 coordinate 574,619,393, forward strand.
ATTGGAAACAGGTGTGACTTCCCCTCTCGGAGAACAATCATCAAATGAGAAATGCAACCAAGCAAGCAAAGGGCGCCAATCTTTAAGTTGAGGACTTAAAGATAAAATTTATAATCAAGCTTGGACAGACTCTTATCACAGGGGTGAGGTGATAGTGCACTAATCATTAAGCAGGAGAATTAGAAATTAAAAGGCTAATTAAGGCAAATTGATTAAAGTAAACTAGAAAAATACTATTTATTATATTTAATATAAATGACGACGGTTTAACGAGAACTGAATTTAAAATAGAAAATGAATTTAATAAAAAATTGAATGACTCTACTTCGCGAAAACTTGCAATATCTTTAACTCGCTTGCTCACCATGTCGTCTTGTTCTGCTGGTCCTTGGAAAGCTTCCCTCCTTGTAGCGGGAACATCACCGTTCGTCTTTGAGATCTCTTCATCTGCAGCTCAGTACCATTCCTGCCTTGCCAATTGCACCCACCACTAATTGGAAGATGACTTCAAAACTAACACTCCCTATTATGCTCTATCCCATATATTGGAGATAAGCCCTAAGTCATAGTTAGAAGAACCACCTTGGGTTATATGGAGAGGATACTCAATTAAGAATCCTTCCAACTTTACTGAAAATGTTCTCTGAAGTTTCATTTCTATCTAGATTAAAACTATCTATTGACTTAGACTGGTTCAAACCGGTCTTATAGCCGTGCTGTACGTACTTCCTGATAAGAGTGGCTATACACCCCTCATTCAGAATTTCTAAGTATCGAGACGAAGAATCAAGTAGAAAATCAAGTAGAAGCTGTAGAATAACTCGTAGAATAATGTAGAGAGCGAATAAGAATGAAGCCACGAGCTCCAACACGCCCTTTTATAACCTTCTCTCGCGCTAATTACAGATCGCTACACGTGGTCCAATCAGATGACACGTCTCTCCCCACTCCAGATATTAGAGTTGACGGGCCAAAACCATGATATCAACTGTTCTTCTATTCGTCCTTTCACTCAGTATCCATGGCAACATGACGCTCCTTTGAAAATATAGGCGTTGATCAGTTCGAATAATTCTGGTCGAAATACGGTAGCTTACGTTAGGACGCGTGAACACGTGCTCGCATTTCTCAGAACTTGGTGTCTAAATTTGTCCTTCCAACTTCCTCGGTGATGTGGCAAGATAAAGGAAATCTACTGCAAGTTAATTTTAACCGACTGTCGCAAGAATCTAAGTGAATATGAGGATATTCAGCCCTCGTTTACAGGTCGTAGTTACAAAGTAATGAAATGATAGTGAGCAAATGATTAAACATGAATTATAATACAATTACATACCAAAATAAACATCATGACGTTAAATTCCTGAATTAATTACACATAATAAAATTAACATAATTACACTGTAACGTCTGGAACGTTACACAGGTTGAAGCCACTCTTAAAATTCCGCCCATTGTTCACACCCTTTTCTGTACTTAGGAGGCATTTTCAGTATTTATTAAAACTAAATTCCTCACGGCCACTTTCAGTCGTATACTTCACTAATTTAGCAACTACCTTGGTTTAAATATCGTCTCCACCTGAGTGTGGGACTCTCAGCCAACCAGGAATTTAACCGATGGAAGCCAGGAATTTACCGAGTGATAGAGAGCCTCCGTGGCTCAGGCGGCAGCGCGCCGGCCTCTCGCCGCTGGATACCGTGATTCAAATCCCGGTCACTCTATGTGGAGAAAGCGGAGGCGGGACAGGTTTCTCTCCGGGTACTCCGGATTTCCCTGTCATTTTTCATTCCAGCAACACTCTCCATTAACATTTAATTTCATCTGTCAGTCATTTATCATTGCCCCAGAGTAGTGCGACAGGTTTCGGCAGCCGTAACATTCCCTATCCTTACCGCTAGATGGGGGCTTCACTCATTCCATTCCTAACCCGGTCGAATGATTGGAAACAGGCTATGGATTTTCATTGACTGGTTGACAGACTGTAATGATGCAATGTAGTCCTGAAATCAGAGTATAATGAGTGATGTAATTAATAACCGTCGCACAATTTCGTCAAAGGTCGCATATAAGTTGGGCATGCAGTATGACTGGTGTGTTATTCGCCGTGAATATTTACGAAAATCTATTAGTTGCTAAAGAAGAAATGAAAAAGTGAGATAGCCAAATTAGCTCACGTAACGAAAATGTATTAACTAAAAATGTAGCTAATAGCTAAACTCAATATTTTGTTGCAAACGACTTTTAAAAATAGGTAGAACTAGCTATGTCTGTCTGTCTGCCTGCCTGTCTGTCTGTCTGTCTGTCTGTCTGTCTGTCTGTCTGTCTGTCTGTCTGTCTGTCTGTCTGTCTGTCTGTCTGTCTGTCTGCCTGTCTGCCTGTCTGTCTGTCTGTCTGTCTATATCGGTCCCTCAATCCTGAGGATTGTGATCTCTGAAGATATTTCTTTGAGCCCGTTTTCATCCTCCACGGTCTTCTGCTGTACGGGCAGATTGTATGAACGATGTTTTTGTTGCCTGTTTTATGCCATCTGTCCAGCGTATAGGTACTCGTCCACGCTCCCTCTTTCCAAGCACGTTTCCCAAGATTATGTGCTTTTCAAGGCTTGCTTCTCCACGACGCATAATATGACCAAAGAATTGGAGAAACTCTGTTGATATTTTGCCGATAACCTGATACTGATGTTCAGCTCCTTGAGGATGGATTCGTTGGTTCGAAATGCTGTCCAAGGACTGCGAAGCATTCTTATCCAGCACCACATCTCGAATTAATTGATCTTATTCAAATCTGAAACTCGTAAAGTCCACGTTTCAGCACCATAGAGATAGAGATATCAGTGTCTGTACTTGTCTCATCTTTAGCTTTACAGAAATGGAGCGATCCTTCCAAATATGAGATAACTGAGACATGATATTCTTGGCCATGGCAATCCTTCTCCTGATCTCTATTTCACAGCTGTTGTTGCTAGTTATAATGGCATCCAGGTACAACATTTCTGAAACCATTTCCATTTCGCTGAAGGCGCTGAGTGGGTTCAGCTTGCTAGGCCTATAAACTACCATAATTTTTGTCTTTTTCATGTTGATCTGCAAACCCAAAATGATGCTCTCAGTTCTGACACTGTCTAAAAGCTCTGTCATTTCTTCCTCATCCATGGCAATCAATACAGTGTCATCTGAATATCTGCATATCCAGCCAATCCAGTTCTCATGATGTACTCACCATAAATATTAAAAATCTGGGGTGACAATATACAGCCTTGGCGAAGGCCCCTTTGTGTCTTGAAGATTTCAGACATCTTGCCATATATCCTGACAACTGCTGTGTTAGACTCATATAGATTCTTCATCAACCAGATAAGATGTTTAGGAACTCCCATTTCCAATAATACTTGCCAAAGTTTCTTCTATTGAACACAGTCAAAGGCTTTCCTATAGTCTAGAAAGCAAATGATCATAGGAAGCTGGAATTCTCTGCTCTTTTCGATTAGTTGTCGGATGTTCAGCAGCTGTTCTCTTGTGCCTTTTCCTTTGACGAAACCAGCTTTTTCGGGGGAAATCTGTGAACTAATATAATTTTGGAGTCTGTCTTTCAAGATATAAAACATGAGATTAACGATAAAGTCCTACAGTTATCACATTTCATTGTTGAGCCCTTTTTATGCAAGGATATGAAAATGGATGTAACCCAGTCAGTTGGCCATTTGCCATTTCTCCATACTTTATTGCAAATGTCTGTGATAATTTGAGCTCCAATATCGCTCGTCTCGTTCAGTAGTTCAGCTGTTATGTTGTTAGAATCCGGTGCTTTGTGCGGTCGCAACGACGTAATTGCCCTTTTTGTTTTCTGAAGTAAGATGTCTGGTTCTTGTTCAAAATCTCGCCATTCAATCATCGGCTGTACTGTCCCTTCTTTATACAACTAGCTATATAGCGGCAACACTGCAGACATGGATTTGCTTTTGATTTACTAGAAGTCTTTTTTTTTTTGCTAGGGGCTTTACGTCGCGCGGACACTGATAGGTCTTATGGCGACGATGGGATAGGAAAGGCCTAGGAGTTGGAAGGAAGCGGCCGTGGCCTTAATTAAGGTACAGCCCCAGCATTTGCCTGGTATGAAAATGGGAAACCACGGAAAACCATTTTCAGGGCTGCCGATAGTGGGATTCGAACCTACTATCTCCCGGATGCGAGCTCACAGCCGCGCGCCTCTACGCGCTCGGCTAACTCGCCCGGTACTAGAAGTCTAGTGGTAGTCGTAATAATGTTATAGGTTTTACATTCTACCAATAAACACTGTGGTTTTCGGACACGAGAAGGCGCGGGAGTGTTGTCCCGAAGGAGTTCTTTCACGTGCCTATAAATCTGCAGACACAAGGCTGGAGTATTTAAGTACATTCAAATGTATTTGGAGTGTACAGACCGGGAAAGGGTAGTGCTGCCGCTAATTCGGAATTATTTGATAAGATAATCAGCTGTGTGGGGAAACGATATGGAAAGGAACGTGATTGTAGCAGGTGATATTTAATTACCAAATTGCAGTTGGGAAGGTAATGTGAACGACAGGAAGCATGACCAACAAATGGCAAACAACTTAATAGAGAAACCGAAGAAATAGATGGTAATAGTGAACACGAAGCTGCTATGTCGTACTTAAAAATAGATGTGGTAGAAAGGAAGGTCTTAAGAGAACGACTATTAGGTAGTACTATATGGCTGTTAAAACAGGCCTGAGCGAGTTTAAAAAAAATTAACTATTATCGGTGAAAACTGTAAATAAAAGTGTAATAATACCCTGGGAGGGGTTTAAAGCAAATGTTTTGAATTTTTTAATTGAATTGAATTTATTGATGATTTATATGCCACTGAGGCTGACAATATCCTTTATGTAGCATCTTCGTATAATACAATACAGATTTATGAACACACTAACTACATTTTTATAATATTAAAATATTAAATTAAACATTAAACTTTAAAAATTAAAATACAGATACAAAATCCAGTAAAATTAAAACATTAATTATATAATAAGTAAGAAATAAATCATTAAGCCTTTTTATTATTTTAGACTACACGAATCTAAAGAATGTAAAGCTAAAGTAGAGAAACAATTTTCTTAGAAATATACATATTTCTGATTGTTAGATATAAGAATGTCTGATCTCATCCCCTTACGTACTCCTCCAGGAAGATAGATGTTAAAGACTGCTTTAGTTGGGTACAGTTAGTGTTATTTGCGAAAAGGTGAAGATTAAGGACGTTAAAGATACGTGAAGCAGTGCAAAAAGGGATTTGTTAAATTTAGTAGTACGATGAATGAGAGTTCTAAGGGTAGTTTTTGTAAACCTATTATCTCTGTTATGTACCGACACCATAGGTTTAAAAGCATTATATAGCATTATAATGTTAGGATGGGGTCTTCAGTTTGATAATTTTGTGCGTAGCAACACCTACTGAAATTTCCTGTCGTTCATGGAGTGCAACCACTGCAGCTGTATATAATAGGATGTTAAGTTTTCATCACACCTGGCATTTGTCACGTAACGAACACATGCGTTTTGTACCCTTTTTAGTTTTATGTTCAAAGTTTCAGATAAGTCGTTGTATATAACTGAACCATAATCAATTGTTGGAAATATAAGACTTTGAACTAGTACTTTTCGAATGAAAGGTGGTGTACATGACACGTTACGTTTCAAAGTATGCATGGATGACACAACTGTTCGGATCACATTTGACGTATGAGCAGACTAGGATAAGATTCTGTCAAATATTAGACCTAGATTGTTAACGGTGTCCCTTAATGGATATCCGTATCTAGAATTTTTATTGCTGGAAGGGATTTGAGATAAACATTTGTCAGGAGCTTTGTGTAACCTATGCATGTAACCTGCGTCTTAGCCACATTTAAATGGAGGTTATGATTTACGCTCCATTCAATCAATCGAGAGGTGTCATGGTTGAAATGCATTATACAAGAAGATGCGTTAGTGGGACTAAAGTGGAAGTAAGCTAGTAAGTCATCAGCATACATGTGAAAGGCACTGCTATTAAAGACGTCAGGGATGTTATTAATATAAATAAAAAAGCATAAAGGACCGAGGATTTATCCTTGTGGTACGCCACAGTTTACTGATTCGCAGCTAGAGGATCGCCCGTCAACAAACGTGACTCTTTGTGATCGATTTGACATATATGATTCAAACCACGACAGAGCACTCTGCTTAGCAAGAAACAACTCATTAAGAGAGTCAAACGCCTTAGAGAAATCAAAGGGACATAAGATAGTAAGCTGCCTCTTATCGGACATACATTGACACGCTTCCATTCTGAGGGACAAACTTCATTCTGTAGAAAGAAGTTAAATAAATGCACAAGAGCAGGAAGAAATATGTCAATGCAGGTAGAAATCATGGATATTGAAATATTATCTTGACCTTTAGCTTTAGTTCGAATTGATCTGACTGCTTTTTCTACCTGTGAAGGGTGTACGTACATGAAATAGAATTTATCTCTGTCAGTTGGAGTGTGAAATCTATAATGTTTGGCAGTCTCTGATACTTTCGGAGAGCTGGAGTTAGAGACTTATGCTATATAATATTAATTTAATTCAGATGGAGTAACAGGCATCTGGCTATCTATAGAGTGACTGATTCCAGTACCAAGTGATTTTGCAGCACGCCAACAAGCTGGAATGCTATTACAGTTACAGAAGATGTTGTAATACTCGCGGGGGCCGATGACCTTCGATGTTAGGCCCCTTAAAACAAGCATTATCAAGTAATACTCGCGAAACTTTTAGTGATACTTTGGCTACCTCGTGCTGAATAGGTAGACCTCTTTTATCTTTGAGATTCGTATTGGCAACCTTTTACACCCAAACTATGAATATCCATGAGACATCTGGCGTACACTTTACGTACTAGTACTGTTGTTTACACAGCTAAAACAAAATGTAGAATTCATGCTGGGACTAAGATTCGCATCCAGAAATGTTATATAATGTTATATAATGTATGTGTGACACAATTGTTGGCTTAAGATAATAAAGGTTTAGAAAATTCCTATCGATCGATCATACTATCGATTCATTTCGAATTTCATTTCCATTCAGTTGGCAGTATTATCGACGTGCAGTGTTGATTAGGCTATTTTTGTCCTTCAGACATGCGTCTACTTCTTTCGGTTTTCAACCCATAACTTTGGGATCCGCAAGTCAGTATTTTACCACTGATCCACACTGAGAGCTATAATAATAATAATAATAATAATAATAATAATAATAATAATAATAATAATAATAATAATAATAATAATAATAATAATATAATATATCTACTTAAGTGTACTTCAACAATAAATTGTCAATTTTAAGAGACACCAGAGCACCCGAATATTGTCCTGAAAAAGGAATCTTTAACGTGTCAATAAAACTACTGCAGGCTTGACACTCATCTAAGCACAGTTAAATGCCAACCGACTGTGCAGCGATTTGATTCCACTACTCTTTATGATTAAAAAGAAGAGCACGTTGAGAACAAATCTAGTTACAAATGTATACCGGTACTTGAGTGCATGCAGGCCCAACTAAAATGAATTTCTGTATTTTACAATTTTTTTTCTCATCCGATTTATTTGGTTTCTTGTAGCAGTAAGAAGGTGTTGTAAGCCGCAAGATAATCTCCACTTGTGTTTCGGAAATAGAGACAAAAGAAATTGTACTTGGTTACATTCTGTCTCCCTCTTTCTCTCCGCACGTGTACCTCCCAAAGCACGGTATCACTTTACAGTAAATATCACGCAGGAACGTTATCTGCTCCAGAAGAAAAAGCAATTCCCTTCACAACGGTAATGCCACAGATCGTAACGCGGAGTGGTAGAGGAAAAGAATTCTCTTAAGAGATGTGAAGTGGAAATTTCAAACGTTAGAGAACATGTGGATAGCTGGATTTTCGCATTTAGTGCGCCAAATTGTAAGGAAGATATTTACCTGGGGTAATATGATCATAATTTCATCCTGGTGTAGATGCCAATGAGTTATAATGATACAAAAATCAAAAAGTGTTGCTTTCTGATTTATTTTGCAATTCCAGTTTATACCATTCTTCTTCTATATTTCATGTCCTGTCTCACGAACGTTGTATATTACTACAGTTAATATTCTTAGTCCTCTGTTAGGGGGTACACTTGTTCAGTGCTCTGTGTACCAGCCCATTCTTCGGTATTGATACAGCAAGATTTTTGTCTTCTTCTTTTTCTTATTCTTCTGCCTTTATCGTCCGATTTTTTCCTTCAAAATAAGCTGCAGAACCTTCAATTTTATCGCCACGAGGTATAAGTTCCAATCAGACCATCGTTCTACTCTTGATAATAACCAGTAGTTCCCTTTTACTGGGAAGCACCTTGTAACGGCAGTTTATTATTTTGCATAGCGACATTTCGGAAGTTTGTATCGTTGACTTATCCTTAATAATCGCTTTTGTTTACTTATTTTACAAGTAAAATATTTCTTACAAAGTGATATTGTTGTCCACATAGGGTTAAGTGAAATATTAATGCCGTTGGCTGGACTCGGACAAGTAGGAGACATGCTGTTCATTTCCACTATCTCACACCTCTGCTCGAAACTACGTCTCCTGCCCATGTTATGTTGATATCAGCTATGTGGCGATCACATTACGTCAAGTCTTTTACAGTAAACAAAGTGGATCAGATGAATCATTTTAATCAATGGAGGGTGTTATTCCTCGCACGATAGCAGTATAGTGAGAGAATTCGAATCAATGTGTATGAAAGCTCTTCAAGAATGAACTCTTAGTTTTTATGGATCAAATTATCATTACGTTCAGGACCACTTACTAAGCCACTCACCGCATAGTCCACAAACTAGGACGTGACTACAGTAACCCATCACCACGAACCATTTAATAATATTTATTCTTTTTTTTTCAATTTGCGTTACGTCGCACTGACAGAGATAGGTCTTATGGCGACGATGGGATAGGAGAGGCCTATGAAGTGGAAGGAAGCGGCCGTGGCCTTAATTAAGGTACAGCCCCGGCATTTGCCTGGTGTGGAAATGGGAAAACACGGAAAACCATCTTCATTGCTGCCGACAATGGGGCTCGAACCCACTATCTCCCGATTACTGGATACTGGCCGCACTTAAGCGACTGCAGCTATCGAGCTCGGTAACATTTATTCATAATAGATGCACTACTCAGGTTTATGAGCCAGACTCTTCATCTACGAAGCACTCCATGCAGTCGACCAAAATGTCCCAAACATCTTACATGAAGTAGTATAATAACAACAAAAACAACAACAGCAACAACAATGCTCTTCCAGAAGCTACAAGTTACATATGAAAACATATGAAACATTTGAAACATGTGTATGAAGAAATAAAGAAAAGCCTTCTCTGTACGCCCGTGGAAGAATGGAAGAAAGAGGCCTCACTAACCGTAACCTCGGCACAAATTGGGGTAGAGTATACTTAGATCAACCCCGGTCGCCATTGCTTCCAAGGATTAACCTGGCACTCACTTTTGGAATAGGGGTCCACGTGGCTCTCCAGAAGTGCAAATATAGCCTCTAAAAGTTACGAAATTTCAGTGCATAGATTTACTTATAATTTATTTTTAATTGTGAAATCCAACAAATGAGTGTGGTGGACCTTTCTAGTCACTTGGGCTGTTCTGTATCCCACGATAGTAGCATATCATATCTGCCAATGTTTATTTCTTCCTCTTCATCCTCCACTTTTTCTTCCTGTTCTTTCCCCCCAGTTATTTCGGGGTCGGCTCTGCTTGTGAGTTTGTGCCAGCTTTACAACGTTCCTGTCCCTAACCATATGGAGAGGGACGTATTCACTATTGCGTTTCTCTGTAATAGTTTGTGTTAGTTTTGTGTAATGAATAGAAGAGTATCAAGGCAAATGCAAACACCCAGTCCCCGAGCCAGAAGACCACACACTGACGACACAACCAAGGAGCCAGGCAGTTTAGTTGTTAATGTTACGTGTATGCATCGTGTTGTGTAGTGACAGGTCTTGTGATACGAATACAGGAAGATAGTTTAGACTAACCACTGATATTGTCGTTGTAGAGGATAAGAAATGTTGAAGTTGACTTTAACGGCGATGGTTAGATTATGTGCATAATGATTTCAAAGTCTGGATTCGACGAAGTGGAAGAGGTAACGGTGAGTGCCCGATTATGGGGCCGCAAGGTTCGATGTGCGTCTTGCAATCTGTACTCAGGGTAGTAGGATAGACGCGGCAAATTTGGACGTAAGTTTATGTTTTATTTTATTTTATGTTTTAATTATTTCCAACTTATACGAGTCATTTTTATATGATTCAAGCGTGCACCAATAAGGGGAAAAATCTCTCAATTGTTGCGGATTTTTTGTTTCGGGTGCTATCAGTGGCTGTTCGAAGAAGCATTAGCCGCTCGCTTATGGATGCTCACAGAAAGCAAGTGGTGACTGTAATGCCGGGGCGTTTTTTAAACTGAATTGTTAATAGCAGCCTATTGTAAGTTATTTAAACATAATTTTGTAGATTAAACATCTGTATACAAGTTAAGATCAAAAGTTTCTATGTATCTTGTGTTTGAAATGAGTAAGGTTTTATTTATAGACTATGATTGTGACTTTCTTTTAATTTTAATTTTTAACTTGCTGCCGGTGTTCTCCTTCGCCATGATTACGAATTATTTTATTTCTAGACACCCACAGGCCACAACGCGCAGTATAAGGGTGTGTTATATTGGCTGTTGAAACCGTAACCAAGTTCAAATAATTCCTCAAAGGAAATGGAAGGAAACCAACGTCGAAAGATTTTTTCCAAATATTTGAGGTTTGCTGCCAGGAAACTATATCCATGAGGAAGACCTTCAGTAGATTCCAAACCACAGGGACGATTCCTTTCAACAGGAATGCCCTTTCTGATGACGTGTACCGTCCTGGAGCAGAGCAAGGCATGGGCGAAGCGCAACAGTCAGGAAGCACCACAGGGTATCTACCCCTGACTCGAGGCCACAACCATCCTGGTTACCACACACCGAGGACCTCTCTGTTAATTGGCGTATTATATCCATCTAGGAGCCACGCTCGACCCAACTGACCTAGATAGTAGCTAGCGGGTGATTTTAACGCTACAATTCCCGACTGGAACAGCCACACAATCACACCTAGAGGTAAACGGCTTTCCCGCCACTGTGACAGGAAGCACCTCACTACGCACGGCCCTGATCGTCTCTCACCTACTACTTTTACCGTCCGAACGTGAGGCCGGACACAGTGGATATTGCAATTTCTAGCAGACTCAACCAGTACCTAGAACTACGAACCCAAGACCTTTTCGACTCCGACCTTATGACAGTAGACTCCCCACCCACATTGTCATGTACAACCGTAGAATCAACTGGAACTCTTCCCGAACCACACTCTCCTCAGAAATTAATGGCAATCCCAGTGGGAAAAGCCCATTCGAGATTGATAGCCTAGCGGAGCAGATTTCATCTGCTATCGTTAGAGCTGCAGAATCTTTCACCGCGGGACCGAGCGTTGTCCAGCGTGTGAAGGACACGTTCCCTTCTGAGATCCTATCTCAGATTAAAATTACATAACAGAGTACATAGGCTGCGGCGTAAAACCAGGGACCCGTACTTAAAGCGTAAGTAGAACAGGTGCAAGCGTAACCTGCAGGCAAGCTGGCTAATAACTCCCTTCACAGACTGGCTCAGGAAGTTAATAACAATAGGAATGGCTTATACACCTTCTACGACGGGACTGGAATGGCCTATTCAGTCAAAGAAAAGGCCGACGCTCTAGCGGACACGTTTGAGAGTGCGTGCACCTCAAACGATGAGCCTTGCGACGAAGATTTCGTAGAATTCGTCTAAAACTAACTACAGTACTAACAAGACTAACCTCCCCCTTCCCCCGCCTTTAAATTCATTACGCCGTCCGAACAGTTCGCCGCTATTAAATGACTCAAGAACAAGAAATCTCCTGGACTTGACAGCGTGTCAGCGTCCTTTCCCAAGAACCTTCCGAGAAAGGCACTGACATATCTGATCAAATTTCTTAACGCTATTTTCCGGTTTGCGCATTTTCCTGCCGGTTGGAAAATAGCGATAGTAATTATGATCCCCAAGCCCTTGAAAGACAAGACAGAACCACCGCCCGATATCCCTTCTCATCATTATTTTCAAGCTTTTCGAGACCCTCTTCCTCACCCGACTCAACGTTATTGTAGACGAACTTAAAGAAATGAACAATGAATAGTTCGGTTTCCGGCGTGGCCATTCAACCTGGAACCAATTGATTCGTCTCACTGAGACAATTACTACGACGATATTGCGCGTGCATTCGATAAGGTTATAAGGTTTGGCACCAAGGACTATTTGTTAAATTAAGAACATTAGCCCCCCTCCCCCCAATACGTACTACAGTTATGGACGAGTTACCTAGACGACAGAAAGTTCCATGTTGGCACTGCTCTGTCGGACCCGCACCCTGTAGAGACGAGTGTTCCACAGGGCAGTATTATCTCACCCACGATGTTTATTTTTTTATGTCAGATATGCTAAAAACCAACGCATGCGCAATTGCATTTATACGCGGATGACACAGTGATATCCTCTGGCTCGTGGCAGGCACTTAAGTTGAAAGATTACCTACACGACACGGTCTCCACATTCGAGCACTGGCTAGAGGAGTGGAGAGTTAAAATTAATGTTGACAAGAGTAGCGCCACGCTATTCACTGAACGCCGCCCCCCTCTCCTTCCTCCTACTCAGAGCTCCTGATGTTTTTCGAATAACCCGTCAGGTGAACAAATGAAACTAAGTATATTGGTGTCCCCCTAGACAGAGGATTAAGGTTCGGAGATCACATTTCTAATATTACTGTGCAGGCAACTGTGTGCCTATTTAAGTTATTTCCGATGAAAAGAGCCGACAGTGGGCTAGCAATAGACAACCGACTCCTGCTCTATAAATCGACTATTCGACCGGTACTTGGGCCACTGCAGATAAGACGCACCTCTGAAAGGTTCAGGGCGTGCAGAACCGTGCGCTGCGCCGTTTAAAAGGTGCCCAGTGGGACGAAACGGACGAGAACCTACATAAACTGTACCAGCTCCGAACCATTCATTGCAGGATTCGCAACACAGCTGAGAAATTTTATGACGCGCTCACTGAGAGCAAACATCAGCTGATCAGGAACATAGGCAACTACGATACTGTAGGTCTTCGGTATCGATTTTCTACTCTAACCCCACCCCGATAAGGAATGCAGACCATATCCTGGTCCTCGTGATTTAAAATTTCAAAGTTTCACAAACTATACCATCAATAATGAAGTCTTTAGGTAGTAATATATTATGAAATAGCACTCAAGGCCCAAATGGGATCGACGGGGTAAAATTATTCACTGGTACAGGGACTTCCCAGCATCGATGAGAATTGTGGCTGCTACATGAACATTTTTATTGACACCCGATACAGCAATGTTGGATATATTTTTCGGCATAATCACCACCAGAATTGAGACACTTGTCGTATCGTGGGATCACCTTTTGTACGCCGGTGTCATTGAAGTCTGCCGCTTGGGAATGGAACCAGCGTGTGGCATTCGTCTTCAGCTATTCGTCCGTGTGAAAATGCTGACAGGAAGACAGAATTTCTTGAGGTGTAAGAAACGATGAAAATCACTGGGAGCAAGATCAGGACTGCACGATGGATAACTAAACACCTCCCAGCCGAACAATTGCTGAGCGCCCAACCGTGCGTGGGCGAGCATTGCTATGGATCAGCATTATACTGTACCGTTCCAAGGCATCAGTACATGAACCAGTACCATCGTTCATAAATATGACGTTAGAATGGAGCACCATCGGTGAGCCTCGAACTCAGCCTGGTTTGTCGAAGCCTCACCCTCCCCTACTAGAATAATTCGCTAGCCGAGTCGGTATCGCACTGTCCGATGGGGCGGTAAGTTCTCTATAGTAATACTCTCTATAGTAGGGGGAAAAGTTAACTATGAGAGGAATACCATTTCATTGCTAATGAGAAGAGAGACAATATCTTGTATAACAAATTTTTACCTATACTAGTGAAACACATTATTTACATGGGTATGCCATACCACTCTATACATGTAATATTAGAGATTATCTTGACGTTAATGTTCGGTAGTCCCTTTTCTACACTTCATCATACGTTCATTTATTCAACTTAAGAGGCGTTCCCTCTCGAACTATTACACTACCTCAGACTTAGAGAGGCGTTTTCTCTCTAATTATTTCACTTTACACTTACACTGATCACTTTACACACAAATCTATTCAACATAGGCATACCCTGCTGTAATTCTGTTTGTTTGCCGAGAATTAATATATTCAAACTATATCAGGTTGTGATATAGGCCTACGAACACATATGAACTGGAATATACGATGGTTGCTTGTGTGTACACTCCCAAGCCTTTGAAAGTCGTGTTACAACACTTCCCTATGTTAATCATTGCCGAATAGGCAATATAATAAACACGCTCATTTCATTAGGATTTTTATCAATACACATGACACGACAGTATTCACACAACGTTGCTACCTATGGACAAGCACTTAGCGACTTCAATACCAAAACATTATAAACATAGCATTATATGGCGTTTCCGCCCGGGAAAGGGGCAAGAACAAATACATTTCACATACACACAATGAATCACAGGTGGCCTTAGTCACCTGCCTCTTGTGACAGTAAGCTTTACTGTCTCCTGCAATGAACTCAGGACCTTCTGAGACAGGGTATATCTGACCTGGAGTTCTCTACACGCTGTGAATAATTAAAGAAATAAATTGGAGGGGTCCTTCATTTAATGCTCATCTGGAATCACCGCGACGTTGATAATACTTAAATCGATGCACGTAATCGTTGCACCGAGAGGCACGAAATAGCTACTTGTATCTGTTTACTTTCAGTGTAGAAAACACTTTTCTTCGTCCCTACAGCCAGGCTCGTAAATCTATTCAGCTGATGGCCTTCCAAGACCCATTTCTAAAGGGCGGCCACTGGGCCACCTTCATACAATGACTTCGCGGTAAACGACCTTGCTTTCTTTTTCTCGAGCCACAATGGCCTCACATTCAATATCGGCTATGTCCGGCCGTAATTAACATATTCACAACACGAGATCCACTTCGTGTACATTACTAAAGAGTTCCAAAGGAACTTCACATTTTTATCTCACAGTATATATCACGGCTATGGCCTACTCACTCGTTTCGTTTCTCCTCTCGATACCTCGAATACCGTGCTATTTATTGATGAACTCCTGCCACACGGGTCCAAATTAACTTGCGCATTCGCGAGCTAATTAATTAGCGATGTAATATACCCACTGTCTCGATGCCTTGTTCCAGGTGCCTTAGTTACTAATTAGGAGGGATCTCTACCAGGTGAAGCGCACCAAAAAAAAAACGAATTACTGAAAAATCTTGATGACTGGTATATGCTATGGAAAGATGATAACTGGAGTCATTTTTACAGAATATTTAAGCCTACTCTACTTGACCGCGCTTCACACTTAATTAAGCCAACGTCCTTATAATTACGTCATGCATTATCGAACCCCTATACAAGGATGGAAGTAAAATATGGTCGTCCCAAAACCATGATGAAAGTATTCTATAAAAGACCCAAATAAAAATGAAATTATAATTATTATCGCTCTGAAATGGCGTGCTTGCAGTCTACGTTACATATTTACAATGGGACACGACCTTCAAAGATATAAATATTTGGAAATGTACTCAGCCTTCTGGATACCACGTTCACAGCTTTACAGGAGGGCACACCATGGGCTTAAGCTGCTTGCATCACGTCATCGGCGATGTGAAGACCCATGATGACTTCCTGGCAGGTCACACACATGACAGCGATGTTCCAGACGTTCTCGGCTACCAGGCGAAATTCCGGCACGCAGCTAGATGTCTCGTTCTCTCCGGTACACAGGCAAAACTCTGTCATTCAGCTGGATGTCGACGTTCTCACAGATATGTAAATGAGGGGAAGTTATCTCATGTGAATGCGTTAGTTTATTACACATCACAATTTGAATATATGGTTGGATATACTCATTACCACGAGCATTCCAACATGATGTCGGTAATGTCCCAGAGACCCGACATTAATCCCTTCTCATTTATCTAATCTTCTTGAAGGCAACTATTATAGGCCCAGAAATTTCACTAGTTTCCCTAGAAACGACAGTGGTTAGGCCACTAATGTATTAGCATTCTCGTATTTCATGATACTAGTTCAGGCCTGTTCTATTGCACTTAGCCGTAAGTCGAGCTCTCAACTGCACTACGGATTACTTTAACGTGGCACTGTCCTCAATTGGGTCGACAATGAGCCGTTCACTGACTTTCTTGGTAATTCACATTTATATCAAGCACGTTCGCTCCCCACACTTCGCCAAGTACGTCCCTATATATGTTAACTGAGCCGTATTAGCTTAGACACACAGGAGGCTCGATGTACGACCTCTTCTACACACGGACATCGGTTGTTACGGTTTCGTACCGTTCCTATTTTCTTAATTAGCGGCACACTATACGCGCTGACATCTCACTCAGATTGTGATTATTTCCACATACTCACAGACTTTAATGAATCGCTGCATTACACTGCTCAAATTACAAGATTATTTCTTCACAAACGACTCACACACAAACCACGACGAAATACTACCGTACTGGCGTTACACTGAATATGCACTGGGGGGTGACTGTTCTTCAGCTCGTTCCTATATAGGCGAGCTGTCGGGATGCTGAGAGAGGGGGAAAAATGCAACCCTTTCTCACACGATGGCCCGTTAATACGCAACGTAGCGTGACGAACAGGGTATCAAAATGTAGCTCTTGCATTCTCATTTTCACTGAGTGAATGTTTTTGAAATAGCTTCGTAGATTCTCAAGCGGTGAATGATGACGAGCACAGGGGATTCCTTGTGTTCGCTGTCACGGTTAGGGTCCAACATCTGTTAGTCATTAAGATGCGCCCTTGTTTACAGCGTAGTTACCGCTCTGTCAGTTAAATAGAGCACTTCTCGGTCTCACAATTATGCGTAAAATTCCCTGATTCAAATGAATGTTTGCGCTTAATTATCCATTGGGTATTTTGCGATTTATAAAAATTAACAGAAATAAAACAGCTGAATGCGATAAGTTGGCAGTGGTGGATGAGCGAGGAAAACAGGGTATAATGTTAGTTTTCACGTTGGATATACTCTCTGGGCTCAGCTAGTGACCTAGATTCTTTGTCACGTGATAACGCGTATCTTTTCATCTCGCTCGCGGTTGGAGTGAGAAAACTTCGAGTACAAGCGCTCTTGCACCGCCTTGCTGCTAATTACCAGCAACTAGAGCTGGGTCGCGCGACTCTGGATACTGCAAATCGAGTCCTGGAGCGGGCAGAAAAGTTCTAACTTGGGCAGTTTTTATCGTAGAATGACGCGGAAAACGGCATATTCCATCTCCTGGATATCATGACATACCATAGGTGACGTTGTGAACGGTCACAATACCTGCACTGAGCAATCCACGCATCTTATTTCGAATGGCCAATCGCAATTTACGTAGAATCTTTATTACAGACCGAACCTCGCAGGCAACGGCAGAAAGAATACGAGCCGCCATTTCGAGCCACTGCTGCTATGCTACTGACACCAGACGGTACTTGTCTGGCAGTATATGATTGCAACGTCATACATATGTCGCGCATGCTCATATTCCCCGGCTAAATACGTTTGCTTTACAAGAAAAGAGATAGGGAAACTTAATTTATGGATGGCCTACGTAATATGATAAAGGTGGAAAGGCCGAAGAATTAGAAGCATCGATGAATTCATGAACTTTCACGTTAACTGGTGATAACGTGATAATAGCCACGAAACCGTGAAGTTTTGCGTGGCATCCGAACTGCAGGGAAGTGAATTTTCATTTTAAGAATCCTACGTAAAATGGACTGGGATTCGAACAGTGCCAGCCTTACTGAAAAATCTGTGATAATGTCACACGGCTATCACCCCTCATAAAGAGAGGAAGGAGATTTGAAGTCCGTAATGTACAGGGTGACCCAAAAGTCCGTTAACATTTGACGAGGCAATACTTCACGGAATATTGGAGGTAATGAGATAATAATTTATTTCTCTTTTGCTATTTTGCTTTACGTCGCACCGACACAGATAGGTCTTATGGCGACGATGGGATAGGCCTAGGAATGGAAAGGAAGCGGCCGTGGCCTTAATTAAGGTACAGCCCCAGAATTTGCCTGGTGTGAAAATGGGAAACCACGGAAAAACCATCTTCAAGACTACCGACAGCGGAATTCGAACCCACTATCTCCCGGATGTAAGCTCACAGCCGCGCGTTCCTAACCGCACGGCCAACTCGCCCGGTCATATTATTATTATTATTATTATTATTATTATTATTATTATTATTATTATGATTATTATTATTATTATTACTAGTAACAGTGATGTGCAAAACGTAGATGCACTAGGTGGGCTGGAAGTGACTCAGTATGCTATAGTGCGTCGCACAAGTTGCTGCAGGGTGCGTGGCAGAGAATCGGTAGAGCGAACACGGTGAGTGAGGTGGTCTCAACGATATTCAATTGTGCTCAAGGGCGGGGAATTAAAGGGCCATGGAAGTCGTGCTCTTACACCCACTGCTGGACATTACTAGCCGTATGAACATTCCATGCTGCCTTGCTGGAATATGTATCATTCGTCTCAATGAAGGCAATAAGCACGAACTGGTGTATGTCATTTGCAACAGTGAATTAGTTACCAAATTGGTTGAGAGTACCTTCCATATCCCTCCAGCAGACGCGCTGGGGTATAAAGTACACCATTGCCACTTCTTTCCCACTTGGCAACACTGTAGTTTTTCTAAGATTGGTTGCCCGTCCCTGCTATTCCTCCAGTGTGACCTTGGTTGTTGAATGTGATACTTTGGAGTGCACAAGAACGGCTGTATTGTAGCATCAATTCGGAACGTGTCACAAGCGGCCTACAATGTACTCCGCGCGGCCGATGGAGCAAGTATTTTCCTACATTATTTACGAATACGTTCAAGCACGTCACCGTTTAAAACATTCAATTTATTATTATTTATCTAATTACGTTTATTTACGATATTGGCAACTGAGGAAATAGCCGAATTACTTCACGTAACAACCAGAGGCAGACAACTTGGACAGTGCAGAATCAGGTGAGGAATATGAAGTGATCACGAAACTGAATCTGAGGAAGGTCTCACTTCAGAGGACGGATCTGACTCAGAAGGAAGTGAAAATGAACGTAATGAATACTTTATTGCAAAAGATAAAACTATCGGGTGGGGGGAAAACTGATTTTTCAAAGGCATGCAAAACTAAAAAACAAAGATGATGTCAAAGTATTTTCTGGTCCTAAACGTCATGCAAGAGGAATCAAAGATGAAATATCGTCCTTCGATAAAATACTTGATGATGAAATCGTAGATGACACCGTGACACACACGAACGTGTAAATTAGAACTTGTTCAGTGCCTGTGTACTAGAAGATGCTTTTGTAATTGTTTCTGAAACGTTTTCAAGCATGCAAATAACATTTATTGTTGAATTTTCAGTTGCTACAGTGTATAATATGCTAACATTTCTAATTATTAGTGACGTGGTTAAATAAAATTTGATGAAAACCAGATATTTGCTATTATTGTGTTGTTGAAGTGTGGGTTATAAAGTACACGCGCCTGGTCATGTATCATTTATAGGCGCGCCTGCTGGAGGGATATTGATGGGTAATCCCAGAGAATACCTAGAAAACATTCCTCAGGCCATAGTGCTGCCGCCACCAGCTTGGGTTCTAGGAGCAATAGTTGCGGATGGTTTGTTCTGTTAATTCTCCACTAACACTCCTACGTCCATCGGTTTGAAGAAGCAGGAAATGGGACTCATCGGAGATGGCAACATAGAATAATTTTGATAACAATTACAAATCACTGTGGTTCAGATTCGAACTACATGATGTTTATTTCACCGTGTGTGTCCTATCATCAGTTATGTGGACTAGATCAAGCAGAAAATTGTGATCTAAGCTAGTAGGGCACTCCCACGCTTTCTATGGCGGACATAGCAAGCACGTTCTTACCAAGTGAGTTGGCCGTGTAGTTAGGGTCGCGTAGCTGCTGGCTTGCATTCGGGAGATGGTGGGTTCGAATCCCACTGTCGACAACCCCGAAGATGATTATCCTTGATTTCCCATTTTTTCACCTTAATTAAGGCCACGGCCGCTATCTGCCTCATCCTAACCCTTTTCCCATTCTTTAGTCGACGAAAATCTCCGATGTGTTAGTGCGAACTCCTAGCCAGAAAAAACCGTTTTGATTTTCTAAAAATGTTATTCGTTTATTACGTCCCACTAACTTTTCGAAGTTCTTGATGATCTCCTTCGCTTTTAGTTGTTTTATTGTTGACCTCTGTCGCTTGGTCTCCGCTTTTATTTGACTGATTCACGTTTTCTCTGGCACAAACCCAATTCCATGGCGCAAAAGCTCCGAAAGGCCTTGACCTACCAAGCAACCGCTGCTCAGTCCGAAGGTCTGCAGATTACGACGTGTCGTGTGGTCAGCACGATGAATCCTCTCAGCCATTATTCTTGGCTTTCCAGACCTTTTTGTGGAGCACTGCGTGCATCTATTCAACCAGAAGGATGAATGCGATTGCAGATGTGCCCAAACGAATGGAGTTCCGACTCTCTATTACTTTTTATTTGAAGGCCGATTGTATTTTTAAACTTAGAGTTCTGCAATAGGTCCAGGAGTGGAATGCCAAGAATTGTACGTAAATACCCTATATCAAATACTTCGAACATGCGAAGCTAACAACGTCTTAAAGTGAATGCTTATGTGGTTAAATTCGCTGATTTCTATTAATTAGATTTGAAATCGACGCAATCGGCAAGGAAGAACTAAAGGGAAAATTCGCACTTGAAACAATAATCAGTGCCCAACAACACCGTTTGACGTAGCAAAGAGAAACCTGTTAGTTTGCAGACACAAAGAAGAGAGTTCCAAACGTAGTGCTCCATTACAGAAATTAACACTGAAGAAATTGTTCCAAAGATTCAGTTCAAAGAATGATTGGTGATTGTACATTCCAAAAGCAATTGCACTGTCCATATTCTGAAAGTGTTGATCATGAAAACCACAGCACAAAGAAAATCAGACGGCTACTCACTAGGGAATCGCACGGTAACGTCCATATAATTCGGACAACATATGTTATTTCAGTTGTATAGATCCATTTTGGGGCGCTCACAAGTAACCGATCGTGACAAATGAACATTCAAAAGAAAGAGAATAGATATTAGCAGTGAAGAATTGCATTCTCATTTCATAAATATTGATAATTTCTTTAAAAAATGAGTTTTAAAAAATGTACGAAGTGTGCGATTTGCAAATACTGTTGCCGTAGAAATACGCGCCATCATTGCTGTCCACATTTTGTCCGCTGGGAAGCCTGTTTTATGTCATTATAATATGTTGTAATTATCAGTTAAGAAAAGAATGATATTAAAACAAAAATTTACTTCCGGAACATTCGTCAGTATAATAATACACTTGCATTTGCTTCCGTTCAAGTGGATACCACAAATGTTAAAAAAAAACAAAGATTACATTAAGTGGGAAGTAAGACTGTCTAATTCCTTAGTTCACCAGTAGTTCACCAGGGGGCTACTCCACCACATACTTCATGAACATCCAAGATTTCTCGCACGGGTCCCGTAGTAATGTTTAATTTTAACACGGAGTAGAGCAGACTTCGGCATATCGGCTAGTTTTGCTAGCCTTGTGTCTATGTACCCGCACCGGGTTTCACCGTCTCCTTACTATCTTATATCACGTCGTTCATTTCATCTCAATAACTCCTCTGATGAGGTTGACGTCAGGAAGGGCATCCGGTCATAAAAACCCGCCACGACAGATTCATCGCATCTCATACCCGACCCCGTAGAGAAACGGGACAATGGTTGGACAAACAAACACTTTATATTAAGTGCATGAATATTGCACATTTCTCTTTCGTATAGGAGTCTAGTGTCTTGAAGTTAAGTTTCATGGCGGCCTTAGGGAATATTTTTCAAAATTTCCTTGGAGTTTAAGAGGGAGCATAAAAAGCCGTGGTCTTACGTAATAAACTGCACCTTATCTCCACCATGTCAAATAAGATGTAGTGGGTGATATTCAGCCACAGCACGCGCTATATCATCCCTTCCCTCAATGGCTAGTCCTCACTACATCACACCGTTTGATATCTGGGTCACTCCACCAGAGAGCTACGTGACCTTACAAATGCTCGGTTGTTGGCGGTGGACATAATACTCGTGTTTTGTGCAGTTAGGTTCAAGTGAAGTGGAAACACAAGATTTGTTACGTCTTGTAACACTTTAAACTACATCGACTGCCTCATTAACAGCGATCAACTTGAATACAGCTCCCTGTGCGGATCAGCTGTAAATGTCGGCCTTTAGATCTCCAGATCGCTGGTTCAAACCTGGCGGAGGTAGTGAGATATTTAAAAGGCGGATAAATTTCTTTCATCCCGTCATACTGTATCAGCATGTAAAATATCGATCGCGATACATTTAGTACTTTCCCTAGAGAATTAATTAAAACTCATTCATTGGCCACCCAATAGAAATTAGTTTTTCTGCCATCTGGTGGAGTAAATCGGAGCGTTGAAACTGGCACACAAGGAGGCTTAAGTTATTTAATCAAAATTCCAGGGCACGGTAGCTGAGTTCATACGATATTATTATTATTTTTACAATTGATATTTTTACGTCGCACCGACACAGATAGGTCTTAAGCCGACGGCGGGACGGTGTAAAACTGGTAAACCATGTAAAACCATCTTCAGGGCTACCGACGGTGTGGTTTGAAGCATATTCCAAATGTAAACAAACAGTTGCGCGTTCCTAACCGCACAGCTAACTCCCTCGGTATTATTATTATTATCTAGAAGATAGCAAAATATATGTGGATGTAAAACAAACTTTCAGTTTTCCATGAATGTTATTCGCAAGTGGTATGACAATGATACACAGTTGTATACAGAATCGGAATCAATGGAGTGTGGCTTTTCCCTACAATACATCACTTGAATTGTTGGGATTCTAACGAAGGCCGCTTTTTTTTTAGAAGAAAGCCGTACAATTAATCATCTCTGACGCCTACCATTTTATGATATCTGATAAATAAATGAATTTAATTAATTAATTAATTAATTAATTAAATAAACATACGTCCTTGCTTTCCCGTAGGCCTAACATGCGAAAGTTTTCTCTGGTCAATGATATTGTCGATAGTTCTTGTCCTTCTGATCGTATGGCAGCGGGTTTGATCGCAACCGAAGTCTTTGAATACGATACATCGTGCTGTTGGCTTTCGGTACGGTAAACAACTCCTTCCCAGACAAAATTCTTAAAATGCATAGCAATTGAAAGCAGTACTGTTTGTCTCTCAGCAAAGTGCCATCCATTACATTCTCAGACAGTATTTTTGAAATTTTTGACGCAGAGTACGTCTAACGTTCGTGCCAATACTAGATCCCTCGGAGAAACATCCGTGTGTCTCAAAACATTTTACCGAGCTCGATAGCTGCAGTCGCTTAAGTGCGGCCAGTATCCAGTAACCGGGAGATAGTGGGTTCGAGCCCCATTGTCGGCAGCCCTGAACATGGTTTTCCGTGGTTTTCCATTTTCACACCAGGCAAATGCCGGGACTGTACCTTATCCTATCCCATTGTCGCCACAAGACATATCTTTGTCGGTGCGACGTAAAGCAAATAGCAAAAAAAAAAAAAAAAAAACAAGCAAAACATTTTATATCACACTTCCTTCAATAATTTGAAAATTATACAAGCTAGCAAAAATATAATTAACGTTTTGAAAGAAAAAGTTCCAACTAGTCTACACAAATACCTCTCAAGGTCAGATCCCGCAATAGTGAGCGATGCATGCACCCGCCATTACGTGATCAATCAAGCAATTAATTAATCAATCGCCACTTATGTACATTTAGGGATGTCGCCCATTTTGCCGATTCTCTAACAGTCATTTTCTTAGACGTTTCTTAAATGATTTCAAAAAGTTGGACATTTATGAAACGTCTCGTTTAGTAAATTATTCCAATCAGTTCCTCTTTACATAAACGAATATTTGCCTCAATTTGTCCTTTCATTTCCTACTTTATCGTCATATTACGTATGATCTTCAAGTTTTCTAGTCTACTAAAGTCATTCCGGAGAAGTTCGTCTCTTTACTCCTGAGTCTGCCCAGACCAACGTTTCTAACATTCACTCTTTTGTCGGAAGTCACCCAGAGCAAATAAAATCGGAGCTTGGATGGTGCCGTAAAATTACTATAATTCGTGACCGTGAAATGATACAACGTACCGCAAAGTTCCGTTTGTTTCATCTGCGCGAGATCTATCGATACATGTAATAACATAATGTTAACATATTTTCTATGAACAAATCATCTTTGAATTGGCATGGGATACTTTCCTATAAAACAAATACTGTTTATTATTATCTCCGTTTTCTGTATGTGTCTGATTTCATTCTTCTGGTTGTTAATTTACTTCTTACCTCTACATTCGACTGTTAATTTCTCTCCTTCTATCTGAACCAACAGTTTTTAAATGACCTATAAACTAAACACTTTATTTTGCTCAGAGTATTATTTTGCATACTGTGTCATGTTTATTTCGAACTTTCTCTACTAAGACTGTTCATATAATTAATCTTCATAGCTAAATGTGTTACTTTTTATTGTGCACCACTGTAAAAATAATTTATTGTCGTAACTGTATATTTTTTATTTTATTATGAACTTTTTCTTTTTGGAATCCCCAAATCTACATAGGGTAGTTCATTGTATTCTTCAATTTGTATTTTATTTGTTTGTAGCCTATTTTGTATGTGCTTATTTCTGTGTTTGTGTTTGTATTTTGTATATTGTGAACATTGTAATTGGGCGAAAGCCTGTTATGTTCATCTTTCAATAAATAAATAAATGAATAAATAAATAAATAAATAAATAAATAAATAAATAAATAAATAAATAAATAAATAAATAAATAAATAAATAAATAAATAAATAAAATATTTGTGTGAAAAAGTGACTAGGTACGTAAAAAATGGTGAAATTTTTGAGAATTTCGTAAATAATTCTTAAATAATAAGCGCAAGAGAATCGAACAAGCCCCTGTTATTCGAGGATAAGCGTAAGAGAGAATCAAGACGGGGTGTGAAACCGAGACGCTGAGCGCCGCAAGCCACAGTCGAGTACGTCCACTGCTCCTGTCGAGTCTGTGGAGCTAGATACTCCTAAAAACACTCGAGAAGATGTCTTCGAAGCGACAGAGATTGGAACAGTGTGATTCCACATCAATGGCAAGTGGACAGTCCAGCCAGTAAAACTTCCTTAACCCAAACCCTGCGCATTCTCACCCCCGCGACCGAGGTTTCAACACAACCCCCGCACATTATTTTTAGAACTGGAATTAATATCCTTACAGCCCAATGTGGATTTTCGTAAAGCTGTAGGTCTACGGTGGTGTACAATATTGTCCTGTCGGCTCACCTGGGTCTCGCTGCTGGCCGGTCTTGTATGTTGGAGTGAGATCCCGCCCTGCGATGACCTGAGCGTACCTCGAGTTGGTCACGTACGGGCTGGTCAGCTATCCCAGAGGGGCTTTCTATGTCTCCGCACAAGTTTATGATATAAGGGCGCCCTCGCATTGTTCATCTCAGACACACGTTAAGTACCAGATGTTCCGACGAGTTTACTGGCCTGGGTCAGTATATGACGTGTTTCAAAACTTCCCAAAATTACTACTTTGTTAGTTCACATTCGTGGGAAACAAGTTAACCCATACATTAATATATTTTGTTTCACGAAATATAATGGCACAGAGGTAGCTTGAGTTAAACAGTGAGTTATGATGAGATTCATCTGATGGGCGTGGTGCATTTTTAGTTTGCAGCCCAAAGAGGTTGTGAGCTTAGAAACAGTTTAAAAATCCATGATTTCAACAAACATGTTCAGTTGTAAAAGCACCAGCGTTTCGCTCCACTCTCGCAGGACTTACGATCCGATTGTCACTGTGGTTATTTTGCAAGTAGAAAAGATTGAATGATTTCAGTCTTTCTTGATTTCATATTCTCAGTCGTTGAAATTAAATTGTGAATCCTTACTGGAACTTTAATCATATTTGGTCGGATTTTTAAATTCTGCTGACTGACATTGGACTCAAGTATGTATGGAGATCGTTGCTTAATTATTACACGTCACAGAGAGAGGTACAAACAGAAGTCAGTGACTTGCCAACTATCGGCCCGTCCTGCTAGTACTGTACGAAGTGTATCCGAACAGCCGTCTACTTGTTGAAGTTATATCTCGTAGTTGCGCCTGGGATATTGAAACAACTAGCGCTGTGATATGTATGTCCCTTTCTCTGCCTTTCTCCTATAGGATGGACAGAAAGAGGAGATTGATCTCTGGACCCGGTCCAGTAGAGTGCTCCTCTTTCAATGTTTGAGTGTAAACTTTTAAGCATCCCTACAGCCGACCATTTCAGGGTCTAATTTGATATAGGCTAGTATTTTGGGTTTAGGAGATAGGTCATTTCTGCTCCAGACAGTGCAACACAGCGCGCAACCTAATTGCAGCTTTTTGTCGTTAGTAACTTTTGAAGCCCAGATTTTTCAGTGTCGGATTTATAACATAACAGTACGTGCTGTACGGGAAACCCTCTCGCCGTGCCCACTTGTGTGTGTGTCAATGAACGAACCATAATTCAAATGTGACCACGCATTGGTTGTAAGGGAGACGCTCTCACCATGATCCCTTGTGTGTCAGCGAGCGAGCAATCATCCAAATGTGACCACGTCCAATGTTTCTGTGTAGTGTGTGTAACATACAACTGTTGTTGCGATGTGGAGACGCTCTCGTTGTCCCCTAATTTTGATCGGGAGTTCTCTCACAACTTGCGTGTAGTGCAGTGGTCACTTTCAACCAAGACGACCGCCCATGTTCCACAAATGTTATAAGTCCGATCCGTTGCGATGATCTCGTAAGAATTAATAATTAATAATTTTGAAACATTGCACCCGCCTCGATTTTTCGCTTACTTCCAATGCGTCGCGATGAGACTGGTTAACAATTGTAGGATCAGTGTCATAGGGTCTAATGGTGGAGCCATCTGCAGTACTGTAGTTTGGAGTTAAATAAAACTAGGTATGTATCGTGTGTGCTTTCTTTGTTTGCCTTGGGTTTGATTTCCTGATTTCCGCCTAAATACTAAATGTTACGCGATAATAATTAAAGGCTGATTTTGGAGTAACCTGAAACTGCATTACTGTTTGGTCAAAACAAAAATCTATTGCATTGCCTTAATATTTCTTGTACATGATGTTAGAAAATTAATACACATTTTCCTTTGAGAATTCGATAAATTGAAGAATTGTGGAGTTCTAAATTGACTGTGGTTTTTCTAATGCACATTTGGTGTTGTTCAAGAAATGAAACCAGAATATCCCGCTGACGCCCACCGAAAATCGGATATCCATTGGTGCACGGTGTGATCGTAGGAAGACATGACGCGAAGGCAAAGGATCGCGAGGAAATCATTGGTGATTCCGTGTCCGTGCAGTAGAAAGGTTTCCTCCAGCCTCACGAACTTTTAATACTATTGCTGTGTATTTTTCATGTGTGTACATCATCGGTACGTGATTGTTGTAAGATGCACTTATACGTGGGAACCATCACTTTAAAACCCGACGGAAGTATTTTAGAAATGTATTTTTCTAGGCTAATTAAACGATGTTTCTCGAAACGCCCAGTAATAAGCCATGATTACTAATATATCACTATACATTACAGGTTCAAAATCCGTAGATGGGAGCGGGATTCGAAACCGAGGCTTCTTCATTGTAAAGCCGCCACCTTGGCCACCCGTACACAAAGCACAGCTGCGGATATGTAGGTCAAACTCATCTGACGGATAATCTTGAAATTTCTGATTCACATTGAACCAGACATTTATTATTATGGAACATTAGTACCCATATTATTATAGTACTGTACGAATAAATAGTAATAAACAGGCAGTCTGTTAGATCGATGCTACAATCAAAGTTACTGTAAGTGTTAGTATGCCAAGTACACCTGCCTCGTACGCGCTGACGGTAGCAATACTGCAAGGCCAGTTTTAAATTTTTTAAAAGTTAAACGGAAGCTAGTAGTCTTAGGACCGGTATTATAATAGAGGTTTAAACTGTAGGTTCAGTTTAAACTTCGGCTCATCTGTTAGTCGCGTATTATAAAACTTAATCTTAAGTTTACCTAGAGATTAATTTTACTGCCACTCTACCGTTTAAACCTTACAACATAGCAGAACAAATGGATCTCGAAGATATTTCCGTTCCCAACTCAAACAGAACAAAATGACTTAGGAGTGATGTTTGACAGTAAATTGTTATTTGTCCCCCATATACAAAAGATAACCGCACGAGCAATGTCACTTCTCGGTTTGTTGTACAGATTTTCTGACATCACCGATATCCACGCCCTCCGAGCCTACTATGTATCTTGCATCCTACCAATTATTGAATTCGCGTCTCCCATTTCGTCTACCTCTTCACCCACTAATCTGAATCATATTGACCGCATGCAGTCATTCTTCTGTGCCATTGTTAGAGCCAGAGTATCTGATTGTCGAAACTTGAGCAGTAATCAGATACTAGACAAGTTAAACCTTCACCCGTTATCTAGTCGCAGGAAAGTACCCGACCTTAGATTCCTATATAACGCAGTTAACGGTTTATTTCGTTCTCCTGAACCTGCATCCTTCTTTTCCTTACGTGTTCCAACTCGCAAACCAGGATTAATCCGCCCCTTTATATTCCGTATTCCCACCTCTCTCTCGTTCAAAGAAGTCTATTTATCCGCATACCAACCCTCCTTAACTCTTTATCTTCTGGCAGGAACTTGGACGTTTTTTCTTCGTATGCCTCCTTTAATCGATTCTTTCTTAACCTAGTTCATTTTCTTCATATTCCTTTTTTCTCTTCTAATTTCTGTCCTCTCTTTTGTACATAATATAATATTTATTTACTTTCTACTTAAGTGTTATATCTGTATTTATGTTACTATGCCTAGCTATAAGTTCTTCTTTTCGTTTTACGTTCAGTCTTCAATTTTTCTCGTTGTTTCTTTCGCCTTTGTTTTGTTGTTATTTGTTGTGTCTCTACAGTTATTTTGTTAGTTTTTAATTTTCTCCTCTATTTTTATCGTTAGATGTTTTTTCGTCATTGTTCTTCCACTTATTTTTTATGTTTGCCTTGTGCTACTCTATTGTAAATATGTTTTTCATTGCGGAACTCTGTAATTCGGCTTCTCGCTGTTTTGTTCCCAAATAAATAAATAAATAAATAAATAAATAAATAAATAAATAAATACTAAGCGATGATGAAGAAGTGGTTCAAATTATTGAACGACGACGGGCACCACGAGTTTTTCGAGCAAGGGTACGCCACTTTCACACATGGAACGAAACAGAGTTTTTAAATAGGTTTAGACTTACAAAACGCACTGTCATAACCCTATTTCAGCAAATTAGTGCTGGAATAAAACATGCAACGAAAAGGTAAGACTGTAAAAATTACTTTTTGAACTGCTTGAATGTCAAAAGTGTAAATTTTAGAAAATAAAGTAACTTCCTTCTGTTTCAGAAATCATGCTGTAGAACCCGTCAGTCAGCTACTAATAGCATTGCGGTTTTATGCCTTCGGTAGTATGTTTATTACAATGGGAGATTTCAGAGGAATTCGTAAGGCCACCGTTTCACAGACTATATAAATATTTCTGTACTAATTGCACAGGCAATTCTATTTCCTTGCAAGTAACAGTAGGACAACTTTTATTGTTTTTAGCCGCCATTTTACCTACAAGAAGTAAACAAAACATTATCGAAAGTCATCCTTTCTCGCAAGTCACTGCTACCAAGGTCGTATATTTCCTTCTTCACCTCAGTTTAACTTAGGCCGGCCATTATAAGACTCAAGATCGGTTTAAACTCAAGTTACAGTTTAACTTAATCTTCAGTTTAAACCTTCATTATGATACCGGCCCTTAATGTATTGGTAAATAGCAGAGGTCTTACCTTCCTCACCTCAGTTTAACTTAGGCCGGCCATTATAAGACTCAACATCGGTTTAAACTCAAGTTACAGTTTAACTTAATCTTCAGTTTAAACCTTCATTATGATACCGGCCCTTAATGTATTGGTAAATAGCAGAGGTCTTACACCAGCCGCTTTGCCCACACCTTACGCTATCATTTGGGTTGCCTACTCGAACAAAGTGAACGACGGCGGTTCAGAGGACATTGCTTTGTGTACATTAATAATAATAATAATAATAATAATAATAATAATAATAATAATAATAATAATAATAATAATAATTTTGCAAGAACTTACTGCGGTGTGTTTCCAACCTAAAATATACAGTACCTTGAGCAACAGATTGCGCTGCCAGTTGTTATAAAGTATTCAGTAGAGAGGACTTCCATTTGTTCCAGTCTCTCTTTGCTTGTTTTGCTCAATGTTGTGGAGTAACACTTTGGAAACCTGTAAGTAGGACAACAACGGATCTGCTTCGAATGCTCACCCAATACTGTCAATTTCAAGAGTACGAACCAGAATAGCTAGTGAGACTACAAATGGTTTCGGAAGCAAATGGACTCGAACATTAGAATAAACAATTTTCATCGGGACCTTCTTATTTCAGATTTAAATGCTGGGGTAGAATAGTTTAATATTACTGCCATTTTCTCCAAGGAACGAAATGTACTTTCGTAGACCCATCCATTCGACTTCTATTGGAATTTAGGTACGGCTATTTCCCAGCCACCCCGTGGTGTAGGTGTAGCGTGCCTGCCTCTTATCCGGTGGCCCCGGATTCGATTCTCGGCCAGGCTAGAGATTTTTACCTGGATCTGATGGCTGATTCGATATCCACTCAGCCTACGTGATTAGAATTGAGGAGCTATCTGACGGTGAGTTAGCGGCCCCGGTCTAGATACCTAAGAATAACGGCCGGGAGCATTCGTCGTGCTAATCACACGACACCTCGTAATTCGCAGGCCTTTGGCTGAGCATCGGTCGCTTGGTCGCTTGGTATTGTAGTATTACGCAATCTACACCCGCCAACGTTATGCAGTGGGACGCGATTGGTAGCGAACATTTTGAAAAACTGTTCGACTGAAGCTACTAATTTAACTGGCTGTGACACAGGAGAAGCAGTCTTAACACCGAAAATCTCTATGATTCCTTCAGATTTGCCTTCCAATTTCAAGCAAGTCTTATTGCCGGTAGGAGTCTGCAATAAACGAAGCACTCATGTACAGCTTTACGTGTCCCTTTCGCGTGTCACATCAAAACAAAATCATTCCGTGTTCATTACTGAGGAAAATAGTCTAATATCATATACAAGGAAATATTATTAGTCCTTGTATGAAAGTAACCTATCGCCTTAAATGCATAACTGTGTTACCGTGCGAAGCCGGGGTGGGTAGTTAGTTAAATGTAAAACAATAATTATGATAGTTGAGTGTTGCGAAATACTTATCAGTATTTTGTAATATTCATCCATTTCTTGGACCAAATAATACAAATAAGAAGGAGGTTACGCTTCAGTAGGTATGAGGAAAGTTCAGGAATAATTACCATTGTAACATGCAGCTTGGAAAAGAAGACGTAAAGATGGAAGACAGCCAATTACCGC
This sequence comes from Anabrus simplex, assembly GCF_040414725.1. Classification (NCBI taxonomy): domain Eukaryota; kingdom Metazoa; phylum Arthropoda; class Insecta; order Orthoptera; family Tettigoniidae; genus Anabrus; species Anabrus simplex. The sequence continues at coordinate 574,651,317 of NC_090265.1, forward strand.
ACTGCATGAGAACTCAAGGTAACAAAAGGTTGTTTGAAAGTATACAGTATCCGTATCCACACATTTTAAGATCCTTATCGAGATATGACCACCTCAGGATTTCTTTAAAAATTGTTTTTTTTTTTTTTTTTTTTTTTTTTTTTACTCCAAACTCTCTTCGGTGGTTACTCCTGTAAAAGCGTTTCTTTTCATTGGAATGATCGTATGTATAGAATGTGCCAGCCACTCATTTCATGAGCTGGAAACTTGAGAAATTCTACTGTCCACAGACTCTGTTTATTTCCATGCTCTGTTGTTAGACTGGGACGTCATGATCAACAACTTCGTGTACTCAGCATGTAGATTAAATCTGTCTGAGAACCTGTATGGATGGGGTATCGGATCGGAAAACGTGTTTGTGTGTAATAAATCAGGGCAATGGTTGTGAAGGAAGCAACCGTTTTTGCAAGTTAAGTGTCTGTAAATCCTCAGGCGGATGCAGTGAGCAAGTGTCAGCGTGGTTTTAGTCACGTAGGTGTCAGCTTACATTGGGTAGATATTGGGTTCGAACCCCACTGGCGGCAGCCGTCAAGATTGTTTTCTGTGGTTTCCCATTTTTACTCCAGACAAATGTTGGGGCTGTAACTTAATTAAGGCTGTGGCCACTCCTTCCCCCTCCTAGCCCTTTCCTATCCCATCGTCACCATAAGACCTGTGTCCATGTGACGTAGGCCTATAGCCCCCTCCCCACATGGCGCAACAGCCCCGAAGGGCCATGACCTACCAAGCGACCGCTGATCAGCCCGAAATCCTGCAGATTACGAGGTGCCGTGTGGTCAGCACGATGGATGCTCCCGGCCGTTATTCTTGGCTTTCTAGACTGGGCGATGCGACCTAAAGCAGATTGTAAAAAAACAGCGCGGACGCTGGTTGGATCCCCACAAAACGCCATCAAAGGATATTTTTTTCTAAGGAAACCACAAAATCCGATGGCGATGCTAAAATAAAGCGAACAAGGCATGATAAGGAGTAAGGAAGTTTGTTGTTGCTTTCCTGAACCAGACAGAAATACCATGAAATAACCATGCAAATAACCTCCTTCGTAGTTTATTAGCTACTAACTGCTGTCCTCGGAGGCTTGTATTCGATTTCCGATAAAGCCAGAAATTTGAGATTAGCAAACTTCCTCGAGCTTGTTCCTAAAAAGAGCTGGATCACCTCGGTCGGAGAACACAAAGTTACCGTGCAATATAACGTAGAAAACTGACACATTGACCAAGTGGAACTCTTAACATGCATGGGCCCTATGATTGGATAGCTCTATTCTTACCACGTTCTCTTTGTCAATGATTTTAGATTTTTGTAGCTTGTACTGTAAGGAGATAAATTCTAGAACTGTTTTGCACATTCCTTGCTGTCCTTGTGAGAATAATGTATTTCCACAACAACAGAATATACTCGTATTACATTGAAAATGTAGAAACGTCTTCTTCGCCATTTGAGGTAATGTTTAATTGCTTTTCCTTTCACGAAGTAATATAATTTAATTTGCATAAACCTTCATGATTATATATTCATCCGGCGCTGTCAGATTAAAGTCGTGGTTGAGAAATTAGAAGTGCGCTTTAATTTTCTGCGTAAGTAAAGAAACGGAAAGAAAGTAACGACGCTGTTGAGATGAAACATAAACACGTCTAGAAGTCGTAAAAGGAGTCATGAAAATGTAATAAGTGGGTTGAAATAAGAATAAAATAATGCCTCATGTTTAATTACTTTTAGAGTATTGCTTCTCTTAAAGTGGTCGTTGGATATTTAAACGAGAATAGGAACCTCTCGGGATAGAACCTGAATCCTCACTTTCATTTCTGGTTCGTTCTACATTTCCATGAAGATTAAAAGTACCACTTTCAATCGTCATGTATAAAAGCTGCTGAGCGACTTGTCTGCGTACTGCATACCTAATTGTAAGGATATATCTGGGATTCGAACTCCAATATCGGCAGCCCTGATGACGGCTTTCCAAAGTTCCAGATTTTCACATCAGACAGATGATGGCGCTGTATATTAATTAAGACGATGGCGGCTTTCTGCTCAGTCCTTGACTTTTCTTATCCAATCGTTGCTCAAAATATATCTGAATTAGTGCGACGTTAAACTGCTGCTAAAAGGAAATTAAAAATATAATTCTTGATTACCAGTCTAAGACTGAAATATATGATTTGACTTTACTGTCACAGGCTACACTGCCATTGCACTGCACGGGTGCCATGTTTTATGTCTCTACAAATTTCAAGAAATTTAAAATATCGGAATTTTGTTCCATACGAGCTCTTTAACATGTCGGAAGATAGTGACATGCAGAACATACTTAAATGTCGCTGACTTTCATCAGGATTGAACCTCTTATCTTGAGAGAAGAAAAATTACCAATCCACTGATATTAGATAAAAAATTGGATGAATGCTTTATTTATTCTAATGTACAAAATAGAAGCAGTCTCTATACAAAAGAATAGTATGCGTCTGTTCGCATGTTTCCTTACAAATACGATTCTTAAATGTTACTTGATTGTCTTACGATTTGATTTATCGACCTTCACTGCAGGAAACGAAAGATCAACATACCCCCGTATTAAGCATTTTCAGGTGCTCGTGGAGTTATTTCACCACTTAATAACGAAAACATTCGCTGACGGAAGAGTAGGCAAATTTTTCAGCAAATTACGTATTCAATTATTTAACCGATAGAATCTATTTAATCGAAGAATAAATGTTCTTTCTTTCTTTCTTTCTAACTACGGAAGTATGTGGGGTGGATGAAGCCACTCTGATTCATTTTGGTTTTTGGAGAGGAGTTAGGGTCGGATGCCCTTTCTAACAGCCCGTGATTTTCCGGGTGGAAATTCCAACCTACGGTCCAGATGTCTAGATGGAAAGGTAGCAGTTCCATAACGCAAATCTCGCCCCCAGGTCAAAAAACTGATCAATTAAGTTACGTATTTTCCTACTCAATGAATGTTGCAATATTTGTAAGAATCTCGTTCTGCTAGCGTGCGTGAGAGAACTTACGAGCAGTAACAGTATTCTCCCATAAGGGCAACGTTTCTGAATTTTTAATATCAATCACTATGTATTCAATATCATATAAAGATCATATCAAGATGTGTGGAATTCATGTAAGTAGGAATTTCCCTGGGTTAAATGACTGCATCAAGTAAAATTAACCGAGTGAGTGGCTGCTTGGATTACATCATGTAGCTGCGAGCTTGCATTCGGGAGATAAAGGGCTCGAACCCCATTGTTGACAGCCCTAAAGATGGTTTTTGGCGTGGTTTCCCATTTTCACACCCGGCAAATTCTGCGGTTGTACCTTACTTAGCCGGGCTGAGTGGCTCAGACGGTTGAGGCGCTGGCATTCTAACCCCAACTTGGCAGGTTCGAACCTGGCTCAGTCCGGTGGTATTTGAAGGTGCTCAAATACGACAGCCTCGTGTCGGTAGATTTACTGGCACATAAAGAACTCCTGCGGGACTAAATTCCGGCACCTCGGCGTCTCCGAAGACCTTAAATGTAGTTAGTGGGACGTAAAACAAATGACATTATTATTATTATTATTGTACCTTACTTAAGCCTCACAGTCGCTTCCTTCCCACTCCGACCAGTTTCTTATCCCATCGTCACCATAAGACCTATCTGTGTCGACTGCGACGTAAAGCGACTTGTTGTTGCGGTTGCTTCACAGTAGCAGTGATTCGTAAGATGGAACTTATTGAAGTGTACCTATATAACAGGACCAAATGGAACAAGTTTCGAGTGACAACATTGAAATTGTATTTGTAGTTTTGATGTATATTATTTTATCTGCGGCATGTAGTATCAAAGATTGTGGACCATTGAACTATATTTACACTGACTGACAGAGCAAATGCAACACCAAGAAGGAGTGGTCAGAACTTTATGCCAATTGCAGGGTAGACTGACGTCACTGAGGTATGCTCATGATGTGAAATGCGCCGCTGTGCTGCGCACGTAGCGAACGATAAATGGGACACGGCGTTGGCGAATGGCCCACTTGGTACCGTGATTTCTCAGCCGACAGTCATTGTAGAACATGTTGTCGTGTGCCACAGGACACGTGTATAGCTAAGAATGCCAGGCCGCCGTCAACGGAGGCATTTCCAGCAGACAGACGACTTCACGAGGGGTATGGTGATCGGGCTGAGAAGGGCAGGTTGGTCGCTTCGTCAAATCGCAGCCGATACCCATAGGGATGTGTCCACGGTGCAGCGCCTGTGGCGAAGATGGTTGGCGCAGGGACATGTGGCACGTGCGAGGGGTCCAGGCGCAGCCCGAGTGACGTCAGCACGCGAGGATCGGCGCATCCGCCGCCAAGCGGTGGCAGCCCCGCACGCCACGTCAACCGCCATTCTTCAGCATGTGCAAGACACCCTGGCTGTTCCAATATGGACCAGAACAATTTCCCGTCGATTGGTTGAAGGAGGCCTTCACTCCCGGCGTCCGCTCAGAAGACTACCATTGACTCCACAGCATAGACGTGCACGCCTGGCATGGTGCCGGGCTAGAGCGACTTGGATGACGGAATGGCGGAACGTCGTGTTCTCCGATGAGTCACGCTTCTGTTCTGTCAGTGATAGTCACCGCAGACGAGTGTGGCGTCGGCGTGGAGAAAGGTCAAATCCGGCAGTAACTGTGGAGCGCCCTACCGCTAGACAACGCGGCATCATGGTTTGGGGCGCTATTGCGTATGATTCCACGTCACCTCTAGTGCGTATTCAAGGCACGTTAAATGCCCACCGCTACGTGCAGCATGTGCTGCGGCCGGTGGCACTCCCGTACCTCCAGGGGCTTCCCAATTCTCTGTTTCAGCAGGATAATGCCCGCCCACACACTGCTCGCATCTCCCAACAGGCTCTATGAGGTGTACAGATGCTTCCGTGGCCAGCGTACTCTCCGGATCTCTCACCAATCGAACACGTGTGGGATCTCATTGGACGCCGTTTGCAAACTCTGCCCCAGCCTCGTACGGACGACCAACTGTGGCAAATGGTTGACAGAGAATGGAGAACCATCCCTCAGGACACCATCCGCACTCTTATTGACTCTGTACCTCGACGTGTTTCTGCGTGCATCGCCGCTCGAGGTGGTCCTACATCCTACTGAGTCGATGCCGTGCACATTGTGTAACCTGCATATCGGTTTGAAATAAACATCAATTATTCGTCCGTGCCGTCTCTGTTTTTTCCCCAAATTTCGTCCCTTTCGAACCACTCCTTCTTGGTGTTGCATTTGCTCTGTCAGTCAGTGTATTAACAGGACGCTTCACACATTTAATGATAACACACATTCCATTAATTATCATCCACTTATTTGTCTATAGCTCATATAAAGATTCGAAAAATGATTTGCATTGGATTCAATTAATATTTCCAACACCTATATTACTCAGCTGACAATGTCCGTACCAAGAGTAAATCGAATTAACAGTATTACGATTATTGTTTCTAGTGGGGACCGTAGGATATTTACTGGTTTTTTTAAATGTTGAGTAGTATCTTTATTCCTTTGAATGCCGGCAAATAGTAGCAAGGGTTTCTTTATAGACTACCAATTATATTTCTCTGTTCTACGTTCCTACTCGTGGTAAAAAGATAGAAGTGAAATGTCACACCTTTTCAGAAATATGTAAAAATATAGTAGGATATTTTGATAACTTCGTACACCTTTCGTAAAGGCCACTATGTTATAACACAGAACTAAAGAGACTAAGAAAGAGGTACAGGTTGGGAAGAAATAGTTAGAAATGGCTGTGGAAGTAAGGAGAATTGAAGGAACTTATTAGGAAATTGAATCTAGCAAAGAAGTCAGCTAAGAATAACATGATGGCAAGCTTAATTGGCAGTCATACAAATTTTAGTGAAAAATGGAAGGGTGTGTATAGGTACTTTAAGGCAGAAACAGGTTCCAAGAAGGACATTCCAGGAATTATTAATGAACAAGGAGAATGTGTATGCGAGGATCTTTAAAAGGCAGAAATATTCAGTCAGCCGTATGTAAAGATTGTTGTTTACAAGGATAATGTTCAGATAGAGGAGGTGACTAATACTAAAGAAGTATTAAAATTTACCTATTATAACAACTATCTTTACAATAAGGTACAAAAGTTGAAAACTAGGAGTTGGAAATGATAAGATTTCGGGCGATATACTTAAGACAGCGAGTTGGGATATCGTACCATATCTGAAGTAATTATTTGATTATTGTTTGCATGAAGGAGATATACCAAATGAATGGAGAGTTGCTATAGTAGCCCCTGTGTATAAAGGAAAGGGTGATAGACATAAAGCTGAAAATTACAGGGCAGTCAGTGTGACATGCAATGCATGTAAGATTTGGGAAAGCATTATTTCTGATTATATTAGACATGTTTGCGAAATTAATAACTGGTTCGATAGAAGGTAGTTCGAGTTTAGGAAAGGTTATTCCACTGAAGCTCAACTTGTGGGATTCCAGTAAGATACAGCAGGTACCTCGGATTCAGGATGTCAGATGGACTGTATCGAAATCTAAGGCATTTGATAGGGTAGATCAGGGCCTCTCAAACGCCCAAAATCTCACGCGTGCAGAGCGAGGCGCAAGAGCTCCGTGCACTGTGCATCAATGTCGCTCGGTGCCGCTCGGTATGGCTCGGATCAACGCTTCGTCTCTGGGCTACTCGGCTATGCTCGGCTCTACTCGGCTATACTCGGCTCAACTCAGCCCGGATTTGGAGCGCTACGGCGCAAGTGGGGGAGAGGGAGACAGGCGGAGCGAGCGAGAGAGGCGTGAGGAAAGAGAGAGTTAGCGCTATTGCTCCAAATCGAGGAGTGGGGGGTCTGCACTCTGGTCAACCAAGCCAAGTCGTCTTTTGCACCGTGCACAGTGCATGCACCTCGCGCATGCACCCTGAGAGGCCCTGGGGTAGATAATGTGGAACTACTGACAAAAATGAGTGCGACTGGACTAGATTAAAGAGTGACTGAATGGGTAACTATATTTCTAGAAAATAGATCTCAGAGAATTAGAGTAGGTGAAGATTTATCTGACCCTGTAATAATAATTAAGAGGGAAATTCCTCAAGACAGTATTATTGGTCCTTTATATTTTCTGATACATATAAATTATATGAGTAAAGAAGTGGAATCAGAGATAAGGTCTTTTGTGGATGACGTTATTCTGCATAGAGTAATAAATAAGTTACAAGGTTGTGAGCAACTCCAAATGACCTCGATAATGTTGTGAGATGGACACTAGGCAATGGTATGATGAACGGAGTTAAAAATCAGGTTGTGAGTTTACCAAATAGGAAAAGTCCTCTCAGTTTTAATTACTCCGCTGATGGGGTGAAAGTTTGTTTTAGGAATCATTTTAAGTACCTAGGTGTTAATATAAGGACATATCTTCAGTGGACTAATCACATAATAGGATTTTAAATAAAGGGTACATATCTCTGCACATGGTTATGAGGGTATTTAAGAGTTGTAGGAAGGATATAAAGGAGAGGGCATATAAGTCTCTGGCAATACTCCAATTAGAGTGTGGTTCCAGCGTATGGAACCCTCACTACGATTACTTGATTCGAGAACTGGAAAAAATCCGAAGAAAAGCAGCTCGATTTGTTCTGGTGGTTTCCGACAAAAGTGTATCGCAAAATAGTAATTTATGATAATTCTATACATGTATACTATAACCGGGTTCACCTTGACAGTTGCTGTATAATGTTGCAAAGTTTGGGCTGGGAAGACTTGTGAGAAAGGAAACGAGCCGCTCAACTAAGTGGTATGTTCCGAGCTGTCAGTGGAGAGATGGTGTGGAATGACGTCAGTAGACGAATAAGTTTGAGTGGTGTCTTTAAAAGTATGAAATATCACAATATGAATATAAAGCTGGAATTCAAGAAGACAAATTAGGGCAAATATTCATTTATAGAAAGGGGAGTTAGGGATTGAATTACTTACCAAGGGAGATGTTCAATAAATTTCCAATGTCTTTGCAATCATTTAAGAAAAGGCTAGGAAAACAAGAGATAGGGAATGTGCCACCTGGGCGACTGTCCTAAATGCAGACCAGTAGTGACTGTGTGATAATGGGAACTATTTCTCAAATACACTAGCACTCAGTTGGAATTTTCAAAAATCAGATGTAACTTTTCTATCTATAATAATAACAATAACCTATTCCTTTCGTCTAGTTTGGATAACCAAGAATTGAGGACAAAATAGTAATTTATGATAATTCGATACATGTAATACTATAACCGGGTTCACCTTGTCAGTTGCTGTATAATGGCAAAGATGTCTACTGTTTCAAGTGAAGTGACTAACTCCTTATCATTAGATCACTAAAGTTCCGGAGGAAAAATAGATATCGCGTATGTTAACAATTTATTTCATTTCGTAGAAAGGAAATTAGATATTCCGTGAAGAAATAGCGTGTGGCTTAGTGGTGTTATCAACAGCACTCCAGACTTCCGTTTTCCGAGCTATGGGTCGAAGTCACGTCAAGCAGAAATAATTTTAGTGAGGAGTAATGCTTGCAATCGATGATCTCGGTCATAAATATTCAAGAAATATCACCGACAGTTAGCAAAGCAAATTATGTTATTCCGAATATACCACTAGTAGCAAATTGTTCGTTTCAGGCCACGGTGATACTGGTAGTATTAACAAAAGCTTATTTTCTTTTACGCTTAGAGGCACTGTGCTAAGTCGAAGAGCAGGGAACTACAAAGGAAGGTACAGTATAACAATGTAAATAAACAATTTATCAGGCACTTCTAGTCAATACATAAACTTAAAACTTGTTACTACAAAACTAAATAGCCCCAAAATCTCTAAAAATTCTCAATTTCCCGAGGAGGACGAGGTCGGAGGATTCGAAATCGTGGCTCAAATACAAAGCAACATACGTACGCAAGTGTAAGCACATTTTCACCAAGTGCTGAACATAAGTCCCAAAGCGAAATACTCTATCTTTGGTGGGTTTAAAAGATTCAACTCAAAATTAATTTTTAACATAAAATCCCGAGGAAGTGCTCAAGGCAATTTTCGAGATATCATTGAGAATATGTACACAAAGTGGTTGGTGAAAAGTCAAACAAGTGGAAAAGCAAAGTCTTCTCCGAAAGGCCAGGAAGATGCATGGAGTTGTGGAAGGTAAAGGCTTTTCCTATCGGCAACATCAGGGCTAAGTGGGGAGAATTATGCTCCGGAATTAACCTGGTACTGATATATGCTGTAGGATGAATTAATCTCTGGACTATGTGCCTCACCAGAAGTGAGGTATATACCTCTGACAGTATTTCGTCTTCTTAACGGGGAATTGAACCCACGTTCTTCTAGGTCAGTATTTCCTAATTTTATCCACCTTGCGCCCCCTTGTACAGTTACTGCAAATCTCATAACCCAGAACCATTACCGTGATTTTTTTCAGAAAAGTACCTGAGAATAATTCAGAATCAGTTATAAAATCTGAAAATTCACATTTAAACGATCAAGGATATGGTGTTGAAAAAAGGAATTTAGATTAAAACAAATAAAAATAATCATAACATATCAAGCTTCTGCTTCAAATCGTAAGCGTTGAGCTCAATAGAAGTCTAAATAAATAAATAAATAAATAAATAAATAAATAAATAAATAAATAAATAAATAAATAAATAAATAAATAAATAAATAAATAAATAAATAAATAAATAAATAAATAATTTCCACTAACATCCATTTACAATAATATTTTTAAAAGTAAGAATTTCTCTTTAACAAATTAACAGACTCTTCAGTACATAGTCATTCAAAGACAAAAGTAGAACGAACTCGTTGGGTGAATAGACAGGAGGAGGATATCGAAGGAAGACCTAATGTACATGCCATGTTCATGTACATGTTCTACTTGACGTCCGAGTTGTCTATGCCCCTTAGTAAATCTCTCAGGCCCTTCTCCCCTCAGTTTTGGAACTGTTTATCTGAGTGAACCATACATGCTGTAAAGGCATGAATTCAAATGCAAATATGCCTGAATTAATGAGACATTTCTTGGCAGTTTAGAAAATGATTGTCTAGTAGCAGAGAACCTGATGCCTTCAAGATCTCAAAACTCCCCGAGGATATGACTTCAGAGAGGGAGGGCATTTATTTCCGCATTTACGGCTGAGAAGTAAAACAACATAAATATGCAAGTATCAGCTTAGTGGATCTCGAACCATCCCTCAGATCCATGTAGGAACCGAACGCGGGGCCTAGGCCGAACACATGACCAACCTTATTACGCGGTATCACAAATTCAGATAAAGCTATACTCCTCTTGTCACAGGCTCATATGATTTAATTCTCACTCATACAGTAACGTAAGTGCAGAAAAAAGTTAGGCCTTCAATTTACTTCACCTTTCAGTGGCCTGGTTCATGTGACTAAATGGTAGTGTTTATTTCTGTACGATGGTGACTCCCTGTTGTTTATTCCCCAAATTGTGGTGACATCAATCCAGAGATTTTGCTGTTGTTGAGTAGTTCTTGTCACAGGCCCTACGAATTGTGTATTCTTATTGCATCCATAATTTAAAAATGCCTTTAAGCTTAACTGAGAAAAGTACGTTACTGAGGACTGGTTTATCGTAACCGTGCATGTTGTAATATCGAACAATTGGCATATTGTTCAAGCTTAATTCTACAAAGGTAGCTTAGAACAACATTCAACCGAGTGAGATGGGCACGCAATGCGGGTCGAAAAGCTAAGAGCTTGCATTTGGGAGGTGGTTGATCCTGGTACTAACGTCGGAAACAATGAACATTGTTTTCCGTGGATTCCCATTTTCATCTCAGGTAAATGTCTAGGATATATGGCCAATACCTTCCAAATTCTAGCCGAAAGCCTTCGCTGTATGAGTACGACGTTAATATACTTAAAATTAAGTATAAAAAACAAACATGTAATGTGTCGTCTATAAAAACAGTTTTGAAAAATCTCTTCGATAGTAAATTTCTGATAACGGTCTACTGTACTGTAGTTCTGAATAGTCTAAAAATATATTTCAATAAGTCTCCGCCCTTATCTTCTACACTTTATCAACATGATCAACATCAAGTTGTTAAAAGAGTCAGAACACTTTTTTTTACTATTTGTTTTATATCGTACGGGGACAGATAGGTCTTATGGCGAGATGGTAAAGGAAAGGTCCAGAAGTGGGAAGGAAACGGCCGTGGCGTTCATTAAGGTACAGACCCAGAATTTTCCTGCTGTGAAAATAGGCAACCATAGAAAACCATCTTCAGGGCTGCCGACATTGGGGTACGAACCCACTATCTCCCGAATGCAAACTCACAGCTGCGCGCCCCTAACCGCACGGCCAACTCGATTGGTACATGAAATAATAATAATAATAATAATAATAATAATAATAATGATATATACAAAGACAACAGAATTGTAGGATACATAAATACTAAACACATTAACAAGATATTAAACGAAGAATCAAATTCGAACATGTTCAAGATACATAAATTAATAAATTTAGAGTATTCTAGTTGAAAAAACAAAGGTGTGATGAAATAACTTAAGAACATTCCGGTGAGCACTTGTCTACACTTTGCCCTTCATGGTTTCGCTTCCTCTGAAAAATAAAAAGTAAGCTGTCTAAAAGCGACCCATTTATGTTCACTGACTTCCTGAGGCCCGTTGACGTTTGCTGGCAATAATTCGGCCAGTGTTAGGTTTTATGGTGCTGACAGACACTATTTTTATGACTGCATTGAGGTGTATGTTTGTTAGGCGAGATCGGAATCGAGATTTGTAGATCTGTATCCTGAAAAAGAACCGTTCATCTGTTAGTACTTCCAAAGACTGAAACGATTTTTGGTGAAACAAGGCCGATATTTGGAACTTAATCTACTGTTGTTTGGATCGAAATGTTTCGTATTCTCCTAAAAAACTACTTTTTAAAAACACATCACTTAAGTATACGCTACTTACAGCTTTCGAAGTACTTCATAGTTCCGCTATTAATTTCATCCTCTCATCACTAGTAATACCACTGCAGCTCATAATGACGCCTAATATTGAACTTCTGCAGACGATATGCATTGTACACATTAAGCACTGAGCTTCTCCTTCATGTTCGCGATTTAGAAAACAGTGCGACCACTTCGGGTCAACTCTACCGTAATATTTTTCTCTTACCACTCTCGTCTTGCATCGTCTGTATTTTTCACGTGGGTGTCCGGCTCCATGGCTAAATGGTTAGCGTGCTGGCTTTTGGCCACAGGGGTCCCGGGTTCGATTCCCGGCAGGGTCGGGAATTTTAACCATCATTGGTTAATTTCGCTGGCAAGGGGGCTGGGTGTATGTGTTGTCTTCATCATCATTTCATCCTCATCACGACGCGCAGGTTGCCTACGGGCGTCAATTCAAAAGACCTGCACCTGGAGAGCCGAACATGTCCTCGGACACTCCCGGCACTAAAAGCCATACGCCATTTCATTTTTTCACGTGGGTACCAGGATATCTGGTTTCTACATCCCTGCTGTGAGCGAACGTACTGTCAGTTCAACTACCCTCCTTCCCGCTTAAAAAGGTCTGCCGTACGCGTGCGAGGTCATTTCTAGGCCGTGCGGTGTCTTAATGCGAACACTCTTTGACATGCCTGATTACATTCAAACTTATGAGATTTCTTCCACCGCAGAATTTCTATACAAATCGTACGCAAGATAGAATTATACAATAGCCAGGTATCATCTTAAAAATTCCGCTCCATCAGTATAATCAACTGCCAGCACAAATTGCAGAGCAGAAAACACACTACCCTTCACTGAAGTCAGAATTTCCGAAAGAAATTGTGCTGCGTACGTTTTTTTATTCACAGCATGTGATTAGCATTTGAGTATCTTACGCCCGTAGTGCTTCGTTTTGTTATTTGCATTACGTCGCACCGACACAGATAGGTCTTATGGCGACGATGGGATAGGGAAGGCCTAGGAATTGGAAGGAAGCGGCCGTGGTCTTAATTAAGGTACAGCCCCAGCATTTGCCTGGTATGAAAATGGGAAACCACGGAAAACCATCTTCAGGGCTGCCGACAGTGGGGCTCGAACCCACTATCTCCCGATTACTGGATACTGGCCGCACTTAAGCGACTGCAGCTATCGAGCTCGGTCGTAGTGCTTCGTGATAATCAGTAAGTAGTGGGACAACTTTTGCATTCCACACTGCTGAACACAACTTTTGCCCTTTGAAATAGCATTCCAAGATCTGTTCGCTCGATAGTTTTTCAAGATTTTATCATGGACACTTGAATCGCTGCACTCGTTGTTTGAATGTGTCCCAGATCTTTTAATAAGTGATATTATAGTCCAGAGTATTATTCCGTTTTGTTTTGTTTTTTTTCATGGAAGACGGCGCGCATTGGTCCTGCAGTATACAGTCCGGCGTTCTTCTGCTGAAATACAACTTGGTATGTCTTGAAATAATGGAAGAAGTGAAACTGGTGCCACTCACTCGCACTTAAGGCGATTTACTGTAGTATCCCCATTAAATTCCAAACTAGAACACCATAGTAAGCCTTATGCAAATATTCCTTACCAGATGCTTATTACCCTGTTGCCAGTCCTTATCTTTGCACGATTATTTCCGAAAGTCACGCCACTCGCGTCGTTCGCAGCACCTCTACAACATAGTATCCTGGGATGTCTGGTAGCTTGTACAGGAGCCATTGTGCACGCAGTGCAGGTTTTAATAAGCAGTTTTGTAACATCTGACGAGGTATGTGTCTACGCCATGGGATAATCGTGTTGGGGCAGGATTAGCGGTTGAAAAACGCTCGAAAGAAATCCACGTCTATCCACGAAGAATTTACACGGAATGCACTATCATTTGTAATGAACTATGGGCAGTTGTAGACGCTTTGCTAGGAGAGTAGCAATAAGCAAATATTAGGGTATGCAAATATTAATAGTGATAAAGTAGAAAAAGCAGCGTACGAGTGAAATAAGTTGTAGCCAAATGCGCAGCGAGAAGGTAAAGAGCGCCCAGAGGACGTGAAAAGGGACAATAAAACCAAACCCCATGGCACTACAGCCCCGAAGGGCCATGGCCTACCAAGCGACCACTGCTCAGCCCGAAGGCCTGCAGATTACGAAGTGTCGTGTGGTCAGCACGACGAATCCTCTCGGCCGTTATTCTTGGCTTTCTAGACCGGGGCAGCTATCTCACCGTCAGATAGCTCCTCAATTCTAATCATGTAGGCTGAGTGGACCCGAACCAGCCCTCAGGTCCAGGTAAAAATCCCTGACCTGGCCGGGAATCGAACCCGGAGCCTCCGGGTAAGAGGCAGGCACGCTACCCCTACACCACGGGGCCGGCGAAAAAGGGACAATATACAAGCAAATATAAACAAGGTAAATCAATATATTTAATAATCAACAAGTGAAATAAATAAACATCTGTCATAAGATAGGAAACACCAAGAATTTTGCCTAACAATACCAAAAATTGAAAGCTCGGAAAGCGAGCGAAATATGCCGCATTTACAATATCCAAAGGTTTAATGAACATCAGGAAAAGAATTACGAACGGTGAAAACCAGATACCATAATAGTAAAGAGTTAATCATGAAAGAACTCCAATGAAAGAATGCAAGGTAAAGATGAAGAAAAATACAACAAAAAGGGAATGGAAAGAAAATAAGGATCGAAACTACAGAAAAGATTCACTTCGCCGGGCAGTACTTACAAAAGAAGTCTCACAAGTGCGGAATTAGTAATACATGTCGCAAACAGGCCACGTAAGTATTTAGATAATAGTTCTCATTGTCCAAAGAAAGTCCGTATTAAAAAGAAGAAGAATGTAGTCTGCAAGCATAAGCTGGCAAAAGCAAAAGTGCGTAAAGGCGAGATAGCCTACAGAAAATTTAAGTTCATAATTCCTGCTCACCAAGCAGTCGTTAGGAATTAGCACAGATGTTCAGTACTCCACCACTCCGATACGAAGACAGACTCTTTTGGTGAGAGGTCCTACATTATACATACTCTAACCCAACGGTCAGCATTTCAATCTTCATCACATCGATCTTCCGTAAGATTCAAGAATAACATTATGCTCAGACTATGTAAATATTTCGTGATATAACGAAAGGTGAAACACGGGTGGTCTCTTTTTTATCTGCTAAATAAAAAAGGGAATAGTTCATGCTGTTCTAATCATCATAATAAAATAAGTGACGAGGGCTTCACTTGTTACCAGATACCAGATTACAGGGATATTTGTAAGCGTGCCCACGGGTTCATAAAAGACCAAGTGTCATTAGCTCTCGTATTGCAAATAATCTCTAACACATAAGAGCTCTTAGATGATGATGGTGATGATTATGATGATTGGGAGTTAACGTCTATTTATTAACTCCTTGGCAATCAATAGCCATTCCAAATCACTTGTCAACGACAGGAGAATCATGAGACGACGCTAATTTTATTAATTAAAGTAAACATACTTTCATTTGTTACTATGAATTCAAAAATCTCTTAGGATAACTTATCTTGAACTGTTTACTGCATGTGAAACAGTAAAATATGTCCTTTTTTTTTTTTTTTTTTTTTTTGCTAGGGGCTTTACGTCGCACCGACACAGATAGGTCTTATGACGACGATGGGATAGGAAAGGCCTAGGAGTTGGAAGGAAGCGGCCGTGGCCTTAATTAAGGTACAGCCCCAGCATTTGCCTGGTGTGAAAATGGGAAACCACGGAAAACCATCTTCAGGGCTGCCGATAGTGGGATTCGAACCTACTATCTCCCGGATGCAAGCTCACAGCCGCGCGCCTCTACGCGCACGGCCAACTCGCCCGGTAAATATGTCAACAAGATAAAATCGGGAATGACTGGTTTTCACATACAACAGCTTCAGTCAACCATCCTGTGACCGAATCAACATGTTTGCCCCCCAGTGTTTAGCTTGCGAACTGATCGATCAGTCACTAAATGCCAATTAGATGCTTGCCTTAGGAAATTCCCCTCTCATTCCATGCAGGCAATCGCAGGTAGCTTCTCGTAAAGAACAAAATAACGAAGGTTTCGCTTGTGATTATATTGTGCTTTCCCTACTTCTTGAGGCGCATTTACGACGCTTAAACAGAAAAGGAAAAGATAAATTGTAAATTGAAGGGACAAAGCTGGATGTACTATCACAAAAAGAAGTTCTTCGCTGAATGTGTAACATTATTATTAATGTGTCTTAGGGGTAGTTCTTTTGAAAGCGGTAGTTTCCTACTTGTGAAATAATTGAATAAATGGGCGCCCATATGACTGAACGCTAACTGCGATAACATTCATTAAAATCTTCCCAATTCATGCTGGAATTGGCGAATAAGGGGCATTGTAGCATATTGAGACAGAAATGTTTAGCCTCATCACAAGTATCTGAAGTTGAGCGGTGTTGGAGGATATATTTGAATTTCCTATAAGCTTTCTTTTTACCAAGTTTACACGGCTGATAGTCTGTAAATATCCAAATGGAAGAAAATTATCAGTTAAAATAATAAACTATATACTCATTTTAGAGTCCATAGAATCCATTTTATCTCCGTGAGGGACTGAACTGGTCAGAAGACAAACCATACTTAAGTTGATTTCGGTCATGGTGCAGTTTACGTGTGCGATTTTAAAAAATGTCCTTTATGACAACCTACCACAGGTGGATTTCTTCGTTGCTCCATCTCAAATATTTAACACATGAATGAACATGAAAATCCTCTGCATTACAGTCTATAAATTACTTAAGTGATCATAGCTCCTTTACACGATTCTCATATTCTGAGTGCACTGTTTCTTTTCTTCCACTGTACCCTGCTCCAGTGCAGCAGCTGGAGGATTTGGTGGATATCCGGAAGTCTTTGGCTGTCTGTAAGTTTTCGTTGCAGAGATCTCAAATTTTGGACACAGCATTTTACCGATCACGCTTGGCTTAATAAAAGGAAAATTCTTGTTCCAAATAATGACGCTGTCAACGTCGTCAACAATTACCTTTTACAAGAATTATCTGGTGTTTTACAAATTTACACGTCTGTCGACATGGCATGCAATACAGTTGAATCTATCAACTATACGACAGAGTGAACAACTTGAAATCACCTGAAGTACCCTCGAACATCTTGGAGTGGACGATTGTGGCAAAGATGATCCTTTTCAGGAATATGAACCGTCCTTCCCTCTGCAATGGAAAATGATTCTCAGTCGGGTGAAGTACTATTCATTCCTCAGATTCAAACCATCTCTTCGGATGTACCGTTTCAATATAGACTTCTGTAGTTTCCCGTTCGTTTCAGTTTCACTATGAGCATCAACAAGGCACAAGGAGTTGTAGGACTTGATCTCCGTAAACCGAGCTTCCCCAATGGTCAATTCTACGTGGGTTATTTGAGAGTTGGACAGGCAAACACACTATACATCATAGCTCCAAACGGAACGACAGTTAATATAGTTTACCTGGAAGCTCTATAACGAAACATAAGTTTGCTTTCAGTGGTGTATACTGAGGGCTATCAAGGCTATCGATGAAGACCAAACCTCAAACGAGAACGATGGAAATCTAAAGCACATTATAATGTAAGCATTGTTCCATTTACAAAAGTTGAAAGCAATGAGAAAAACCGTCGCACATATTTATGAGAGCAAGGCATCGGAGACTGATGTTGCAGCCCAGACTCCGCGTCCCTCTCTCCACGACCCACCTCGTGCGGCTTGCTGCGGTACCGTACGATAAGTGCGAGGGCCGGGGGGGATAGGTGTGCTATGCTTCGCTCCGTCAGATCACCACTGCTGCTAAGAAACAACTATGCGTTACTCATAGTATATCCCTCAACTCATACTTCTGACTTAATTATATAGATAACAGAGTACTGGTATTTCCCGTTTACTTCTACATCCTTGTAGGAAGGCACTGCAGGGCTGCTGCTGTAGGAGTAATATAGTTTTGTTTTTGTAGATAGATATGCTAAAAGGAAATGCAACCTTTCAAGTTTAGTGTTCTCTTTTGTTGGTTGGATTCGAACCCCTGATCATGGGCCGGACACCGCCACTGATCGCCCGAGGAAGCCAATAAACCAGTGAAAGATAGGTACGACCGCTAGTAACGCTGTAAAATTCAAATTTGTTTTTAATAATAATAATAATAATAATAATAATAATAATAATAATAATAATGGTGTATGGCATTTCTGTAGGCTTGGTTGTGGCCTAATCAGGATGAAGTGAACGGTGAAGACGTCAAAAATATCCCGTCCCCAAGCCAGGGAAATTAACAGTACGAGGGGTTTGATTCTGAGATTGAACCGGGGCCATCGGACCAAAGGCAAACATTCCATCCATTTAGCCACAAAGCCAGACTTTAGTTTGCTAAGGACCGTTATTTGCTAAACCTTAGGCTACTATCTCCACTGATCAGGTGTTGGAATACTGACAGTAGCACAGGCCAGGGCAGTAGCTTGTGAAATAGCGGTGCCTATTGGCTGCAGCTAAAAACGCTTAAGGTTTGAAGTTCACTAAGTCAACCATCGAAAAGGGGTAACCCTAAGTCTAGTGGTAGCACACGTCTTCATCCCAGCGTACGTCAATGTTTGCTTTTTAAATAATACGGTCTTTTACATTGTTTTATAATTATTTATACCTTACACCAGTCCGGTATCATGAGCACACGACTTTGAAGAAAATTATAGCGGACCTTTTAAAAGATTGGGTGACAATTTTAAATCATCACTTATACTACTCTCAAATGATAAATCATTTAGTGTTTCCTTTCTGTACAGTAATTTTAACATTTTCGGTTATCATTGCCTAAATTGTAAAAATTCAGGATCCTTGTGGTTATTTACGGTTTGTGGACTGATGTTTTTTGAAAAATGTATATACAATTTAAAATTAAATAATATAATTCATGCAATTTAGGCTTATATAAAAACCAAATGTGTTAACAAATATGATGTATTTTATTTTGCTGTTAAATAAATTAACACCTAACTGTTGAATTAATAAACGCGGGCGAAGCCTCGAGTACTTGCTCGTATTATACATCGAAACCCTTGCCTGCTGGGCTGGTTCACATCGACCTTACAACCCCAACAAGCGTAGTGTGAATCGCTACAATCTAATTCTTTAACTTTCTTCCCACAGAGTGCAGTGATCAGGAATAATTCCATGAGTGCTAAAAGAACTGCATCGTCGCCATAAGACCTATCTGTGTCGGTGCGACGTAAAGCCCCTAGCAAAAAAAAAAAAAAAAGAACTGCATAACTGAAGTACTTGCAGGCCTTTAATCATATGGAACTCCCTTGACAAGAATGAAAGAAATGGAAGAGGTTAGAAGCGTGAACTTTGAAACAGAAGAGGGAAGATGACGTTATGAACCTTAGGTGAAACAGGTGGTTTGAGACTATTCGTCGTTGACTTTATATTTGTTTTGCGCCTACCGCAAAAATACACAAAGCAGAGTGATTCATAGTTACAGTTTTAATGATGGCCTCAGGTTTTTAAAAATATTAAAATATTCACTCTTGTTTTTGTGATGTGAAATGGAATATAAAGTAAAGTGCGAATATTATTTCATAATATTACTGAAATATCAGTCAGACTTGTTTTTACTGGGAAAATATCTATTGCCGCCTTGGGCCTACTTCATTTACATCTAAGTGAACTAACAAACTGAAACTATAAAGTTAGTACTACGTTTCAACGTTAACATTTGATCATGTCAGTTTAAAACTATACTACCAAATGTTTTCATTCCTTCCCTGAAGGGGGAGCAGTGTTGCCAGGTATTGGTATTTAAATTTAAAACATTAAGTAATGCAACCGGTCTAAAAAGCCAAGAATAACGGCCGAGAGGATTCGTCGTGCTGACCACACGACACCTCGTAATCTGCAGGCCTTCGGGCTGAGTAGCGGTCGCTTGGTAGGCCAAGGCCCTTCAAGGGCTGTAGTGCCATGGGGTTTGGTTTGGTTTTAAGTAATGCAAATGTCGACCTCTGTGCTGTAGTGGTTAGTGTGATTAGCGCCACCCCTGGAGGTCCGGGATCGATTCCCGGCTCCGCCAAGAAATTTGAAAAATGGTACGAGGGCTGGAACGGGATCCACTCAGCCTCGGGAGGCCAACTGAGTAGAGCTGGGTTCGATTCCCACCTCAGCCATCCTGGAAGTGGTTTTCCGTGGTTTCCCATTTATCCTCCAGGCAAATGCCGGGATAGTTCCTAACTTACGGCCACGGCCGCTTCCTTCCCTCTTCGTTGGCTATCCCTTCCAATCTTCCCATCCCCCGCAAGGCTGCTGTTCAGCATAGGAGGTGAGACCGCCTGAGCGAGGTATTGGTCATCCTCTCCAGTTGTGTCCCCCGACCCAATGTCTCTCGCTCCAGGAAACTGCCCTTGAGGCGGTAGAGGTGGGATCCCTCGCTGAGTCCGAGGGAAAAGACAACCCTGGAGGGTAAACAGATTAAGAAAGAAAGAAAGAAAGAAAGAAAGAAAGAAAGAAACAAAGAAAGAAAGAAGGTAATGCAAATACAATCAAGACTTTAAACGTTTAATCATAACAACCTATTTTTGAGCTACTGATTACAATGGTCGGATTGTTTCAGGGTTCGAACAAAAATAGGGTGCATCAAAATATACCATACAGAACGAAAGTATCCCTCGTTTTAAGAGGACGGCTCCTTTGTCCAACGTATAAAGAAACGGTACAGTATTTAATGTAAGTAGAGTGCGGCAATGTTAAATTTTCCATCTATTTCAGATATTCTTGAAAATTTTCCCTCATTCCCACAATTCCACAACCACGTCCATTTTTCCCTCTCTAGTGGGAAATTTCCCTCAATCTGACAACACTGAGAGGGAGGCGGGCCTCCTAGACGCTGACGGCGTCTCTCAGGCCAGGAGATTTGTATCGGAGAAGATGGAAGTGATGGCAGCGTGGCCTATACTAGGAACTATTCGCCTTAGTGCAGGAGAATGGAAAATCACGCAAAAGCATTCTCAAGACAGCCGATGGTGGTGTCCAGTCCCTCTCCGTCTAGTGCCACAGGCCACCCGTCCTCTGCTCAGTGGCCGGTCGGAATGCAGAGCTGTCGGACCATGTACCAGTCGTGGCCACTTGTGGGCCGAGACCAACTCTACATCCGCCCTGAATTTAAAATTGTGAGCTATCAATAAAATATTCACAAGTTCCTAAGAATGAAGCAGGGATCGGAAGTTGAGCCGTACACTCCAAAGTGCCAATGAACATCTAAAGAATGTTGGTCCGTAATTCGTCTGATGACCGTGTTGTTTTATTCGCAATGCATATAAAATGAACAAGAAACATCGCAATTGGAGCTAAGATGATGCCGTTACCTGCCACTCGTAACAATTGCGCACAGTAACGAACGAGAGCATCAGTAGTGATAGACCACGGCCGACTTGATGCGTCGCTCTAGCTAGGGAAGGAGCGCAGCGAGGGATCCAGTCGGCCGTCAATAGACCAACGACAAAGCATTCTTAAATACAAACATTCATTCTCAGAGAAGTCTTCCTCGTGGACAGACGAGAGTTTCTTCTGAAGACGCGCAGTGAAGTTCTCCGTGAAACTTAAAAAGAATTTCACCTTGAAGGTTGATTATTATGTCTACAATAATAATAATAATAATAATAATAATAATAATAATAATAATCATAGGCCATTCCCATGGTGTAGGGGTAGCATGCCTCCAGATGGGTTAGTACTTTTACCTGGATCTGAGGGCTGGTTCGAGGTCTCCTCAGCCTACGTGACTAAAACTGAAGAGCTCTCTGGCGGTGATGTGATGACTCCGATCTAAATAGCCAAGAATACTAGCCACAGGATTCGTTATGCTGACCCCGCGCCACCTCATAATCTACAGGCCTTCAGGATGAGCGGTGGCTGCTTGATAAGCCGAAGTCGCTTCGAGGCCGGTAGCACTAGGGATTTTTAATATAATAATAATCGGTGGATTTTCTTATTATAAATAATAAGAAAAAACGGTTCACTCAGCTATATTCATTTAGTTTAGTGGTAATCTTGTATTGAGAGACATCGGCTTCAAATCCCATCCGTCGTAATTATTATTATTATTATTATTATTATTATTATTATTATTATTATTATTATTATTGCACGGATATTTTTTCCGCCCTTCAAAGATGAAAATATCTCAGCCCGGGTTTAAACCACCTATCCTGGAATCTGGAGACCGACACTTTATTACTGATCCACATGGGGACTAACTCTCATAATATCTGTTCCTATTGATACAAAGCACAAATTGTTTATAAATACCTATTTTAGGATTCCTCATATTATGTGCTGTAAACTTCGAATTCTTAGGTCCTCTAATAATAATAATATTAATAATAATAATAATAATAATAATAATAATAATAATAATAATAATAATAATAATAATAATTTCAGATGCTTGTTCTTTCACTATCTTGTATTTTTCTTTATTTTTAGAACACGTTTCACTCAGCTATATCCAGTTAGTTACGTGATAATCTTATATTGAGAGATATCGGCTTCGAATCCCATCCATCGTAGTTCTTTGCTACTACCACTGGCACGGAAAACATAGCTGTGTGACTTCAAATGGCTAGCAATAAAAGGATAACTACCATTTCACAAAGTCACAGAATTATATCCATCTAACATTTGGAAAATAACAGCGAGGAGATCATTGTGCTTTTATGTTATGAGAAAAACGACAATATTCCCAGTTTCATAAAATACTGCAATATTCTTCTTAAGTTCAATCTCTATTGTATATTTTTACCTTTAGATGTCTGTGTGCTATTTTATCATGCTAGTTGGTAGATACGATAACAGGCCCTACATCACTATATCATTCTTGTCAGCGTTTTGCCTTGCTAATACAGTTTACATGCTGAGTATAAATAAAAAATTGTCGTTTGGCGGTCACGATTATGAAATAAATATTATTTATTCCAGAAATATCAACTGCGGATCGAATATGATTGAGTAGGAGAGTACTGCGTCATGTAAGCAAGAAAGTAACTACCGAGCTCCATAGCTGCAGTCGATTAAGTGCGGTCAGTATCCAGTATTCGGTAGATAGTGGATTGAAACACCACTGTCGGCAGCCCTGAAGATGGTTTTCCGAGGTTTCCCATTTTCACATCAGGCAAATGCTGGGGCTGTACCTTAATTAAGGCCACGGCCGCTTCCTCCCCCACTCCTAGCCATTTCCTGTCCCATAGTCACCGTAAGACCTATCTGTGTCGATGCGACGTAAAGCAACTTGTATTAAAAACAAGTAACTGGCTATAAAACAACGCAGATCCGGTAGTTGCTTCACTGCACAAGCAGCGATCTTCATTGCTTTTAGCCCTTCAAGCTAGCAACATAAAAAAATCATTAACAGTTAGCAAGATAATGTTTACTACGGAAGTTGTTTTAATGTTAACAATTCATGATACCTCTGCCTACCTCTTCCCCGAAGGGTTCCATTTCCGGCCAGTTCTCGAATTGTAAATCTTGACCGAGGACTGGAACGGGATTCATTCAGCTCCGTGAAATCATCTAATCTGCAGACTGTTATTATGACAGGATCACGGTTTCTAGTGGGAGTTTTGTGCCACTAATTTCTTGGAAACGCTACATCAACGTCGGGCATGTACAGAACGTATGTTCCAGAGCACCATCTTAAAGATCTTGACTGCATATCTGTAATAGTGCAAAACGTGAACGCTTTTTTACACTCACACACCTAAGGATAGATATTTTATTATTATTATTATTATTATTATTATTATTATTATTATTATTATTATTATTATTATTATTATTGCACGTTCACGCACATATACGTCTCCATTATAGACTGTTGAGACTTTCAGCGGTCAGTCTGCAAGCCTCTGTGAATTTACTAAACGCCTCCATAATCCTCTATTTCTAACTAACTTTGTGGTATCGTTTAGTTCCACACCTCTCACTTCTAAATCGTTAGAAACTGAGTGTTCGGTTAGAGGCGTGCAGCTGTGAGCTTGCATTCGGGAGATATTGAGTTCGAGCCCACTGTCGGCAGCCCTGGATGTGGTTCTCCGTAGTTTCCCATTTTCACACCAGGCAATGCTGGAGCTGTACCTTGATTGAGGCCACAACCGACTAGTGATGGGACATTCGATTCATTTTACTGAATCGATTCATTTGATTACGTTCACGTTACTGAATCGATACATTGATCCGATTCATGGCTCATTGGTCACCGCTCCTACTGCATCTGTGTAGTATGTGCTGGTAAGACAGCAGCAACAGCATTCAGTGCTCGCAGCTGCCATCTGGTCTGCATACTATGAACTCCTTTCTTAGAAAAAAATGCTAGTTACTCTAATACATCGAAGGTTTCCGGCGACGCAGGGTGGGAAAGGTTATGATTAGGAAGGTAGCAGCCATGGCCTGAATTAAGGTACAGTCCCAGCATTTCCTGGTGTGAAAATGGGGAAACTACGGAAAACCATCTTAACGGCTGCCGACGGTGGGATTCGAACACACCATCCTCCGATTGCAAGCGCATAGCCACACGATATTAATCTCACGACAACTCGCTCAGTCATTTTTGAAAATATGTATTTTTCTATCAGCTGAGGATTTTTTTAAATCGTCATATTTTGTATAGGCTACCCGAGATGTATAGTAGCCCGCTGGTTTTCTGATTCAACATACTGTTATTGCGTCTGTCCACATATGATTGAAGTCTTGTGCAACGATGTGACATATGAACTTAGGGAATACTGAGCCGTTCTTCCCAATATAAAACAGGTACTTTCAAGTGGTCATGAGCATGACTCATAGTCATAGGGCAGGCTAGAGTCGAGTTTAACTGTCAAATGTCAACTAAGTTATAATACTAAGATTCATTAAACTAATAAATAGTATAACCTAATAGCCTACCTACTTACTAGCTACGTTCAGAATTATGTTGTGACTACCCTTTTAAAACTGCAAATAAATCCATCTATTATTTAAACCTCCCTGTAAGAAGAGGACAGTGAATGCAAATGGGTATTATTTTCAAATGAGCTGAGCTCTAGAGTCCATTATAGCATACGATTCTTTCACTGTAGCATGGCTCACTGTATGTCTGGCTGCAGTGAGCCGATAAGGAGCCGTGCGTATCTTGTGTCTCACTGAGCCGGCTCGTTCACGATTCTTTCGGTGTGCCATGGCCCACTGTATGTCTCGCTGCAGCGGAAGCTCGGCTCTCCACGTGTCCAGTGAGCCGACAAGGAGCCGTGTGTATCATGTGTCTCACTGAGCCGCGCTCGTTCACGATTCTTTCGATGTGCCATGATTCACTGTATGCCTCGCTGCAGCGGAAGCTTGGCTCTCCGCGTGTTCAGTGAGCCGATAAGGAGACGTGTGTATCATGTGTCTCACTGAGCCGCGCTCGTTCACGATTCTTTCGATGTGCCATGATTCACCGTATCGCTGCTGCGGAAGCTCGGCTCCCCGTCAACGTCCAGTGAGTGCGCCACCCAGCACTGTCCGCTGGGAGTAAGCTGAATCGTGTGCCGTGAGCTCGCCGTTCCTGTGAATCGATTCACTCGGACACTTCAATGAATCGATACACTGCTTCGAATCATGCATTCAGTAGCCAACACTACAACCGACCCCTTCTCACTCTTAGCCCTTTCCTATCCCATCGTCGCCATAAGACCTATCTGTGTTGGTGCGATGTAAAACAACTTGTTAAAAAATAAAAAACACTGTCGACTTAGTCTCCCTCTGCTTCTCTTACCCTTCATGTCAGAGTCCATTATTCTCCTAGGTACCTACCCATAATTTGCCTCACACGACCTCACCACTGAAGCCGGTGTGTGCGTACGGATTCATCAATCGAGTTTATTCCTAACTTAACCATTAGCTCCTAATTCTGAGTACCTTGCTGTCATTATTCCCACCTATTTGTACGAGCGATCATTCTTGATTTTTCATGTCTGTTAATTCTAACTTATGAATAAGATATCCTGAGTCCACCCGGCTTTCAAACCCGTAAAGCAATGATGATCTGAATACAGACAGTTGTAAAGAGAGTTTCGTTCGGGAGCCGAATTCTTTCTTACAGAAGACAGTTAATCGCAACTGCAAGTTCACTGAATTAGCTTTGCTGCACATTGATTCAATCTGACTTACTATACTACTCTCCTGGAATCGTTGCCACAAGGCCTATGTGTCGATATAACGTAAATCACATTCAATTCTCATAGGCTTCTTCTCTACAGACACTTCAGTCTAGGAAAGGCCAATTTTATCATATCAAACTCATTCCACCTATTATCAGTTTCGAAGATATTAGTTTACAGGTTTTCAGCACAAGACCAAATTGTCAGCATAGGCCAAATTGCTTACTACATTTTCACTTAACTGAATACCTCCCTGCCACTTTATATATTTCAGTAGATCATCCATGTAAACTATGAACAACAAAGGTGAGTGAATTCAGCGTTGTCTAACCCGTGTAAATACCCTGAACAAAGAAATTATAAAATCAATTCTCATTGTGGCACAATTGTTGCTTCCTTGTTGCTTGTTGTTTAAAGGGACCTAATATCTAACATCATCGGCCCGCACAATTGTTAGCATAAATGCCTTCGTTTATTTTAAAAATATACCCTTAATCTCATAGTCCCCCAGTACCAATAACATCTTTCCTCTCGGTACTCTGTCACATGACTTTCGTAGATCTACAAAACATAACTTTCTATACCTCTCGTAGAATTTTCCAATTAACTAGTGCATACTGAAAATCTGATACTGACAGCCCCTCTATGGTCTGAAACCACACTGGTTTTCATCCGACTTTATTTCAGCTATTTATCGCACTCTGCCTTCCAAGATACTAGTGAGCACCTTGCCTGGTATACTGATCAATGATATACCTCGATAGCTGTTGCAGTCCCTTGCTTATAGATGTAGTTGCAATCACTGCTTTCGTCCAGCCAGAAGGTACCTTACTAATATTCCATGTTAATCTTATTCTATTAAGATATTTCATCCCTGCCTTCCATATATATTTCACCATTTCAGGTCTAATTTCATTCCTGCTGCTTTATGATAACGAAGTTTAATTAATAACCTTTCCACTTCCTGATGCGTAATTTCACTATCGGCATTGTCTTCTTCCCCGTGAGCTCGGTTGTTCGCGACGTCAACAGAAGTATTTCCTTTTACGTTCAGAAAATTTTCAAAGTATTCCTTCCAATTGTCCAGTTATTACTTGAGATCTAATATCAGTTCACCTCATTTACCCACCATTATTTTCCTTCTTCCCTCCTTTTCTAACATTCTTTAATACTGTCCCAAAAGGATTCCCTACCGCTTGACCTAGCCTGTGCAAGTTGTTATAAAAAATATTCCCATGACTTCTTCTTGAATTCAACAATTATTTGTTTCACTCTGTTCTTTTTTCATCTACGTTCAGTTCCCTGTCGGAGTCAGTCCTCGTTTGGAGCCATTTCTAGTACGCCTTCCTTTTTACGTTTACAATCTGCCCTCACTTCATCAATACATCAAAGATGTTCGCTTTGTTCCAGGTCTTTCCTATCCCACCGCCGCCATAAGACCTACCTGTGTCTGTGCGAGGTAAAGCAAATGGAAAAAAAAATATTAACGGGATGCGGCTGAAATCTGCGGTCTGGCCGTGAACTGATCCCGAAAACCTCAGATCAAAAGATCACTATGCTATCATTCAGCGAAGGATCCGAACAAGAGTGGAATATAATACTAAGAAAAAATTATTTATTTATTTATTTATTTATTTATTTATTTATTTATTTATTTATTTATTTATTTATTTATTTATTTATTTACATGAATCCCCATAAAGTGTCTGATGCAAGCAGTAACTTCCACAATTATAGTTCTAGATAAGTCCGTTATGTTCCTTTTAAATTTATACCAGATAACCGTACGGATACAAAATCCCCTATTATGTGAATATTTCAGGCTGAATAGCTTGTTAAAATACATGAAGAGTTTCTAATAAAATCCCAGATAAGATATTTATATTGGTTGCGGGATTCTGTACCTCCAAGACGCGTTGCCTCTCCTCTACTATATTTTTTTAAAGATTCACTGCTCGGACCAGATAGCAAGCAGGCTTAAGCCTATCGAGTTCATCTAAACAAACATAATTAGACGCGGCCTATTATTTTCAGCGGTAACGTAAGTATCTCGCGGACCACAATGGAGAGCGGGAACTTGATAGCTCAAGAACTTTATGAAGCGTAACCTCCATAGTGGTCATTTAGCGGTGGAGTTGAATAAATTGTAACGGTGCGATGCAGTGGTTTCAAAATTCCCCCTCTCTTGTAGGAAATTCCTGTTAGCTGTGTTGAAGAAATGCTCAATCCTAGTCAAGAAGAAAGCCCTGTGGTGTTTGTAGTCAAGAGTTTTGCACGACTTTCTACTAGTTATAAAGCTCCACAATTAAAACTGCTGTTTCACAGATTAAATAAATGAGGTAAAGAGAGTTGTTACTGATAGGACGCTACGGGATACTGTCTTTTAATGGGTAAATATTAACTGTTAACCTTCAAACAATCAAGCTCTAGTACTAACACAAATTACCAAGCGGGGTCACAATAGGACCACAAAAGAAATTACTTTAGAAAGAAAAATGAAATAATATGAATCAAAATATTCCAATAAACTTTAAGGATACCGCATATTTAACCGATGAGTTCAGGAACAACATAGGGCAAATTTTAACCAAATTGAAATTTCCTTCCCTATGACATTTTTTGTATTTCTAAGCTTCAGAATACAATCATTCGAGTTTTCCACAATTATTTTCTCGAGACTGAATTCTGTGAGATACACCTGTCCACCGCAGAGGCACTCCAAGAACATTTTATACGGTTTGGTGCCTGGCTTTTGGTGGAATTTTAGACCAAAACCTTCAATTTCTATTTGTATAATTTTCACCAATCTGCGTATCATATCACCTCTGTCATAATTTTCATCTTCATCATTATCACACTTTTTTAAATTTCATATGCTACTTCTCAATTTTTTTACTCTCACTCTTTATTACACTCTCTTTCTTTCTGAGATTTTTATGGTAAAGTTAAAGGTCAATTCCTAACGATAATGATTACAATTAAAAATGTTTTGAAAGACACACTACCAACAACAGTGAATAAAGAAACTGGTGACAAAAGTTTTGAACAACACAAACTACCAAGAGGAAAAAAACTGAATAAAACAAAATTATTTCCTGAGGGAAGAACCAGTTATTTAACCAATACAAGAGACATGACGTGATAAATAAAACTGGCAACACGTAGTACCAATAAACATTTACACCAATAAGCCCTTCCACACACACACACACACACACACACACACACACTCACACACACACACACACACACACACTTTTTTTGTACGTAGATAGGTTGATACTTCATAGTGATTACATTGGAACCGGGCTAAAGTGTTTGTTGGTATGCAAGGCGTATGGCATTAGTTAATTTCTACTCGGAATGGAAGAAAAGCGTGGTTATGCGCACCATATTTTCGCAGTTTATGTCATTTTTAAAGGAATAAGTCAACCGATTGTAACCATATTACCTTCCAAACTGAATTATGATCAGTAACTTTCAAAGCAAACCTACAATTATTTACTCTTGGCAGTATCTTTGCCACAGCCATACATTGCAGCAATTGGAAAGTGTTCTCTGAATCTGTTACCTGAATTCCATCAATGCTTTCGCAGTTAGAAAAGATGAACACAGTTAACGAATCGATACCAGTAATTCACAATAGGTTCAAAAAGTTACCAAACTGCAGACAAACAAATGTAATTTTTTTCTATTTCTGATGTATTTTCATGTGTTTGTCGATATAATATTACATTCTGTTACCACAACAGTTCATATGTATTATTGCATTGCCTCGAAACTTTGCAAGATACGTCCGCGGGGATATTAATGAACAACAATATACATTGTGGGCGGAGCTCGCGGGAACTGATAGTATATAAAGAAAAGTTCATGAGTTTGTAAATGGAGCGCAACCTCAGAAACCATTCAACAAATTTGAGTATTTCAGAATTAGAAAGCTTATCCCTTTCAAATTACACTATGTAACAAAAACATTTTTGTGTTTATTGTACAAATGCAACGTGATGAACGGGATATGCCGTTGGTTTTCTTCGGATGTCGATACTTTTCGATATTTTAACGGTTTTTGAAAAATGGTAAATTTAACCACTTTTCCTGGCAATCGTAGTTGTTCCAAGTGATCACCAGACGGTCGCTCTAATGTGATGTTCTAACTTCATTAGTATAAAGGTGGAAAGGTTTAATATATCGACGTCATTAAAAAGCCAACTGTATATATCGGTATTTTTGCATAAAGTCTTCCTGTTGTTTTGGACGCAGTTTTGTGATTATAAGTAACGTTGATTCTGGTTTTTTAACATAAATTGTCAACATCCAGAAGTTGTAAATTGTCAGCGACAAGTTTTTTTATAACTTTACACTGGATCTAAACAAGGGAAACGTAAAATTTTGCGCTGCATAAAGTTAGTGAGGCGTACCGCTCTTATTTCGGTGTGCATGTTCAAAAAGAACATGTTACGTGGGCAAACCTATGTGACGTTTGGCAGCTGTCGGTCTGTTTCAGAGTGTTGGCTACGTGGAACAAGAAAATGTATGCCATTTGCAATTCACCGAATATGGCGAGAGCCTACAAATCATCACAACTGTTAGTTTAGTATGGTGGATATTATGGGGCCTACGTTACAAAAGTACCAAGAGGAGAAAAAAATATTCCATATATACTACCATGCCGTCCCTTATTGCTCTAGTATCACATAGTGAAGAGCTGCCAATTCCATCTCCACCAAAACAGACTACTGGTGAAGAGGACAAATTCAAATAACGACAGTGATTTCAATTTTAGTCATGAGAGCAATGTGGAACAATAGCTCTTTAATCAGCTGAAATTGGATGACATTTTCATCCCATCTTAATATAATTTGCTCGATAAATTCTGGAAAATAACAAAATATAGGGTAAGGCATGAGGATTTTGCGTGCTTCTACCAAATGTACGGATGTGGTGAAGTTATTGATCACATTAAGATTCCTCAAGAACAATATCAATGGCGTCTGTTTATAGACAGCTCAAGTAGAAGTCTCAAAGCTGTCCTATTGCACAATGGGAACAAACCTCTTTCCATATCAATAGCTCATTCTACACAACTTCAAGAGACTTATAAAACTTTGAAGCTTCTCTTGGAAAACAAATTCAAAATGGGATGTTTGTGGTGATTTTAAGATTTTTTGATTTCTTCTGGGGCTTCAAGGGGGCTACACTAAATATTCTTTCTTCCTCTTCTTGTGGGATAGCAGATAAAATAATCAGCATTACACCAGGATAGAATGAATAACAATTGAAGAATTCGTTCCAGGTGCACAAAACGTAAGAAATGATCCCCTGGTGTCCAGGGAGAAGTTTCTGTTACCACCATTCCATATCTAACTTGGACTTGTTAAACAATTCATCAGAGGTTTAGATAGCAACAATAGCTTTTCCTTCTGCATAATCGGTGGTGGAAACCGTGCACTGCCATTCGGGTCACCAGGTGTCGCGGTTCATAGTTTGCTCTCGCCCATCTGTGAGAAGTCATAGCCTCTATGGCGTAGAATTCCGTCCAAACATCTAGTCTCTTTGCTGTAGCTCCTTGAGTAGCTGGTTATAGGCTGACGCATCGAAGATCCTCAAAAAGAAAGAAATAAAGGTCTCTCTTGTCATCTCAGACATGCGATATTAAAACCAAAAGAACTTGTAGATGAAATGACGTTTGATGAACGAAATGCTTGGGATGCTTTTAGAATGGTAATGCAACAGTTTTTGAGCAGCAATAGAAGAGAGAATTACATGCAACTGATAGAGAATTAGTTACAGATTAACCATGTATTTGGATGTAGAATGTCAGTGAAAATGCACTATTCGTTATCCCATATTGATTTCTTTAGGCTAAATTTAGGAGCTGTAAGCGAGGAACAAGGAGATTGCTTTCGCCAAGACAATCACCGCATGGAAAGAAGGTATCATGGACGTTGGGACTGTGCTGTGATGAGAGACTATGTGTGCGGTATGGTGCGAACAAAATGGTCAGAAGAACATATGTTATATTTCTTCTACAGGACTCTACTTGTGTTAAACTATCATGCAATGCAGCTTTCATGAAAACTGATAAATTCATTATCACATCCAAAATATTGATAAGAAAAATTTCTTATATATTAATAATCAGTATCATCTTTTTTTTTTTTTTTTGCTAGTTGCCTTACGTCGCACTGACACAGATATGTCTTACGGCGACGATGGGACAGGAAAGGACTAGGAGTGGGAAGGAAGCGTCCGTGGCCTTAATTAAGGTACAGCCCCAGTATTTGCCTGGTGTGAAAATGGGAAACCACGGAAAACCATCTTCAGGGCTGCCGACAGTGGGGCTCGAATCCACTATCTCCCGAATACTGGATACTGTCCGCACTTAAGCGACTGCAGCTATCGAGCTCGGTATCAATATCATCAAGTTAAGCAATAAGCACATAAAAATAAACAGAAAACTCCGTAAATTTGTTCACGTAGTGTTATTTTTGGTTGTATATTATACTTGTTTCTCTGGGGAATAGGGAGTTTTTATCCCAATTCTATCGTAATTCTAGCATATTTGTAGGAAAAAATACTTTTCTGCGTTTTAACGCATGCGTCAATTGATACGAGAACATTTTTGGTAACATGTGCGATGTAGAATATTCCTTGGTTTCCCAGAACATTGCGCTCTTAGGAGCAATCAAGCGGCCCATGGTGCTCGTAAGTCGACTGCGTACAGGTATGGTTAAGGATGGAAAATCACTATTTTATTCATTATTGATGCAAGTCCAACGTCCAACAATCATTACATATTTTCACTCTGTGAACCAGAGTTTAAGGGAAAGGTGAGCGCAAAGAAAGAAAATGTGGACGATGCCAAAGGTAATCTAAGTCTGGGACGCTTAAAAAGGAATACTCGGAATAATCCAATCATATGTTCAACCCCGAGGAGCCTGGAAAATGAAAGGCAGAACAAGAATTAGTACACACTCTGCAATCAAATATCTTATTATTCAGACTTTATACATACTAAGAATGTAATGCTAACAAAGATTCAGACAGTTCCTGATTCAAAGTTCTAGCAACTTTAATCACCTTCCTCAAAACTCCGGCTGTTTGGAATAACATCTACTACTCAATGAGCCGAAGAAATTTTCTTAACACTGGCTCATAAAGTTGTATGAAAATACTGTACATCATAGACCCAGGTTTCATTTCTCGAACATATGAAATTGTCTAATGTGCTAAATGTCTGGTTTTCTTCCTCAAAACACTCCACAAAGTCATTAAGTATATGCTACTACATTGTTATAAATAAACAACATTTATTAACATGTAATATTAGAAATATTTAACCAGGCGAGTTGGCTGTGCGGTTAGAGCCGCGCAGCTGTGAGCTTGCATCCGGGAGATAGTGCGTTCGAACCCCACTGTCGGCAGTCCTGAAGATAGTTTTGCGTGGTTTCCAATTTTAACGCCTGGCAAATGCTGGGGCTGTACCTTAATTAAGGCCACGGCCATTTCCTTCTCACTCCTAGCCCTTGCCTATCTCATCGTCGCCATAAAACCTATCTGTGTCGGTGCGACGTAAAGCAAATTGTAAAAATAATAATAAAAAAGAAACGTCAACAACCTTCCTATTGCCTCGATATCTCCCCATGCGATTTAACATCTTTGGGGAGCTGAAGAAACACATTTTTGGACATCGGTTTTCCTCGGACGGGTGTGACTGGGTACAGATTTGATTCTGTCGATAGCCCACAAACTATTTCAAGAATGGGATCGTTCGGTTGGGTAAATTTATTTATAGTTCTGATAGTTACTTTTGAGGCACGAAGTGCTCTACAGTTTAGCAGGTGACCTGTTTTCATGTGATTGCCCCTTATAGATACAACAAAGAACTTGTTGTCTTCCAGTTATTATCAATCAGTGTACTCAATAATGTATCAACTCTCGAATAATTCAATGGACTAGAAACTAATTAATCGATCATATTTATGAGTAAATTTTGATTAATTTGAACTGTTAATTATGCTGTGTTACCCCTTGCTGATTAACATTGTTGCCTCAGCGTACTCTAATAGTATGCTCATATATTATTAAAATGTATTGAATAATGCTTTCGGCCGACACGGCAAGCGGGAGAATGGGGCACAGGTCGGTACATACAGTAATTTGCGTGTACGATGATAACAATGGACGAGTACAATATCCAGGAAGAGCGCTACCGTACAGGTAGATAGTTAATATACACAAGAGTCACTACGAAGGCCCGTGCACTTTTCATTTCTTTAGTATTCTGCCGGGTCTACTGGATACATGAGTAAGTTACTAAGCTACATTGTCTCAATCTGATTCCTGACGCTGTTAATAATTTAGACGTCCTGGTATTTATTGTCAGACAGGGCGAGTTTTTTGAATGGTTCAGACTGTGTAGCAGTTAACACGCTTTCAGGACGTGGTGGGTTCGAACCGCGTTGTCGACATTCTTGTAGATGGTTTTCCGTGGATTCCCACTTTCACCAGGCAAATAGTGAGGCTATCCTATATAAAGGATCACAGTCGCTTACTTTCTGGTCCTAGCCCTACCTTATTCCATCGTTGCCACAAAAACTGTCTGAGTCACTGCAAAGCGAAACCAAAACCACAAGTAATATCGTTGTTGCGCCTCGAAATACCATTAGGTGACAATGTTGAGGGCTTAAAATACTGACCCGCAGCACGTGTATCTCAGAACGAAAATTTGTTGATATAGTTCATGCAATACTGAGCCTTAGATGAAAGAGAAACATTCTGGTCAGAGTTCTAAGCTGAAATATTGTCGCACAGTGTTCTTTTCAAGGCGCAACGACAACATATTTTCAGACAGATGAAGTCCACAAGTAGTAAGCGTGAGTAGCACAGTTGTTTAGCTTCTGACTTTCCATCTTAGTACGCGACATTCGAATTCTAATTGAACCTGTGTAGGAATTTTCACTTGAAAAATCATTTGGTTTTAGGAATAACAGATGATTTTTAAAACCTAGTCACCGAGCTCGCTAGGTGCAGTCGCTTAAGTGCGGCCAGCATCCAGTAATCGGGAGATAGTGGGTTCGAGCCCCACTGTCGGCAGCCCTGAATATGGTTTTCCGTGATTTCCCATTTTCACACCAGACAAATGCTGGGGCTGTACATTAATTAAGGCCACGGTCGCTTCCTTCCCAGTCCTAGCCCTTTCCTGTCCCATCGTCGCATAAGACATATCTGTGTCGGTGCGACGTAAAGCCAATAGCAAAACAAAACCTAGTCAAAACATAAAAGGAGCCAGTTTTCTTTAGATAGCTCACGAGTGACAGCAAAACTTACATTTACAAGATAGATAACCTATACAGTTCAAAACTATTTACACAATATTTTCAGACATACGTAGAAAAATAGCACCACTCAAGCAATAACTTAGCCTAATCATTTTCAGATTTGACTTTCATGCAAACTTCCATTCAGTCATTCATTCAGACAAAACTTCTAGAAAATATTATGTTAAAGTCAAACTTTGGGCTTTTCTCTCTAGCGAACGAAAGGAAAATATTCAAGTACCGTGTTCCTAGCCTCGGAAGAAGAATTATATTTTGTTTTATTTACTATCTGAGATACATGGAGTTACTAAAAGTGATTAATTTTCGATTTTTCTGCAGTTTAAAGAGCCAAAAATTTATAAAAATGATGGCAAAGGAAATATACTGCTACTGAACACATCTAGCAATAGACTATGCACGCAATTTGTAATTGTTAGCAAGCCAGTTATGAGTTACAAGAGCTACCAGACAGATAATCTCTTTTATCTACTAACTCAGATAGGACAATGGGATAACTAGGAAGGAGGTATTCTTTGCCTTAATTAAGGTACAGCCGCAGCATTTGCCTGGTATAAAAATATGAAACTAGGAAAAACCATCTTCAGAACTGCTTACGTTGGGGTTCGAAACTACCACATTTGATTATTATCTCCCTCCACGATAGATATCTTAATATGATAATGTTGGTATATTTTACGTCCCATTAACTACTTATGACGGTTTTCGAGACGCCAAGGAGCCGGAATTTGGTTCCGCAGAAGTTCTTTGACGTGCCAGTAAATCTACTAACACGAGGCTAAAGTATTCGAGCACCTTCAAATACCACTGGGCTGAACCAAGATCGAGCCTGCCAATTTGGGGTCATAAGGCCAGCGCCTCAACTGTCTGAGCCTGTCAGCCCGGCTATAGAGAGAGTACCTTACTGTGACTTATAACAGAAGATTTCCAAAGTATTAAAATGATTCCGCAAGTTACCTTGTCAAGGGCATATACTTCAAAATTTCTACAAACTATTAATACCTAAGAAGCAGAGGGAGTGGCTGTCTGTGTTCGGTCACGTAGCTGTCAGCTTGCATTCGGGAGAAAGCGGGTTCGAACACCACTGATGGCAGCCCTGAATATGGTCTTCAGTGGTTTCCCATTTTCATACAAGACAAATGCTGGTGCTGTACCTTAATTAAGGCCACGGTAATTTCCCGCCGCTCCCAGGCGCTTCCTGTGCCATCGTTGCCGTAAGACCTATCCGTATCAGTGCAACGTAAAGCAAATTGTGAATATTATTAATAATAATGATCATAATAATATCTAAGAATATCTTTACATTTCACCTGGGTTTTCCGTTGGTAATCATTCCTGCGATCCTCCATTCCGCCAAAGACGAGGATAAAAATATAATACTACCACTTTCGACAAAGCTTCATCAGAATTACTTCGAAGTAAAGACTGTAAAACGTCCAGAGAAGAGTCAATCGAGATAATATATTTGTGATATGCAACGTAGATTGCTCGTGTCAAGAACCAGACGTACTAAATTCTGAGCTATTCTGTCAGACGAAAAGCTCCTTTTAATTAATTGAGGTACATCTACTGTACTCAAGGAGATTCTAAGATATGTGAGTTCCCTTGTTAGTTATTTATTCCCTTCATAGCCTGATACTGTTGTATACGTTGTTCCAAATGCCGCACTCCAGCGTTTAACTGAATGACCTCACATGACAGTCTGCGATACACTGCCAAATGTTATAACATTGGAGTATTCTTTCTCCTCAATATTAGTTATTCTCTTCCAGAACAACCCCCTGCGGGTGGGTGACGCACATGTAGAATACACCTGCGGTATCCCCTGCCTGTCGTAAGAGGCGACTAAAAGGGGCGACCTAGGCGCGGACATGGATTGAGGTTTGGTATAATTTGTTGGACCTCCTGTGGATGGGAGGGGCTAAATACATTCACGGGTAATCCCTGCCTGCCGTAGAAGGCGACAAAAAGGGTCATGTAGCCATGGTCCCCTCTTTACGTTGTTATTGTATTCTGAGATTTACTTGTAGACCTATTCCAAATTTTTGATGTGCGTGCAGTTCGGAGATGGACCTCCTATGTGTACGACTGCGCTGGAAAGCCCGTGTCAGTAATCACCTAGGAAGCGGCGGGTGGGAGTGTCATGTACTCTTGCAGTAGTATCCGCCTGACAACACAGGCCCCCGCACAACCGAATTCCAGAAGGACATATTTTTATTAATTTTTTTAATTTATTTTTACCTATATTTAGTGCTCTGTTCACGCTATGGGGTACATGCTATTGCGGGTGACTGGAGGAAGGGAGTCCTAGTGCTCATTGCCTCAGTCCTCCCGTATTAGGCATCGTCCAACATCAGACCCCGGGCAGTACCGACTATGACGAGGTGGGTATTGCCTTGGCTGCTTGGTTCGACTAGAGACGCCCCTGATCGTAGTGGGTGGCATTCAGGGAGGATGATTTCGGGCATGGCGTCGAAACAACTTCCGCCTGTCTCGTCGGCTAGTTCGCTATCCAAGTCTTTAACTTTTGGTTCTCTCAGAGGGAGGGGGCGCAGCCCCTTGGGAACAAGCGCAGCGTATAAGTCTGGGTTCCAGCTTCCCTAGGTTCCTGGTTGCTACCAGAACCGATGGGCACGATTTCAAGGTGGTCAAATCGATTCCATTCAGTCGACACATTGAACGTGTATACGGTGAACTTGAGGATCTTAAGAAAATGCGCAATGGTAGTTTGCTTTTGAAATCGAGCACTGCACTCCAAGCAGATCGATTGCTTAAGTGCGACCACTTTGGCGAAATTCCCGTCAGTGTGGAAGAGCACAAAACCTTGAATCTGGCTCGTGGAGTTATTTTCCACCGTGATCACGTTCTGAACACCGACGATGAATTGATGGAAGACATGAAGCACCGTGGCGTGACACACGTCCGACGTATCAAACGCAAAGTCAACGGTGAAGACGTTAACGACATAATGCAGGCATGTCAAGATTCGCATCGAGAAATGTTATATAATGTTATATAATGTGTGTGTGTGACACAATTGTTGGCTGAAGATAATGAAGGTTTAGAAAATTCATATCGATCGTTCATACTATCGATTCCATTCAGATTTCATTTCCATTCAGTTGGCAGTAATACCGGAACCAGGAGTGCTCCCTCCTTACCCCTCATCCCCGTAACACCGGCTATCACTAAAACGTTGCGCGTACAATACGTGTAGACCAAAACAGATAACTGGAGGTTATCACCGGCCCCCGAGTCACTAACATGGGGAAGTACAAGCCAAATGAGGGGAAGTGACGTGTGCCCTCGTGCACAGATATTTCTAGCACGGACACTGCGCTTACGTCGGGCAAGCTTTAACATCCATGACATAATATGTTTGTGCACAGTACAGGTGTGTACGAGTCAGTGATTCATACAATTGTAAGGTAGTTTTGAACATTACGCGCAACCGAGGTGTTTTCAGAAGATGAAACTGAATTTCTCTCAATATGATGTGGATGTCTATTGATTATAAATTATCTCGTTCACGCGTAGAATGATATGCCATAATTACAATGATATACAGTAAAACTTCCTCGAAGCGGAATCGCAAGGGACCAAAATTCCGAATTAGACAAGATTTCGCATTACACAAAACATCAGGTATTTTGTCTTAAAAACTAAGCAGTATTATTTTTTGCTAGTGGCTTTACGTCGCACCAACACAGATAGGCTTTATGGCGACGATGGGATAGGAAAGGGCTAGGAGTTGGAAGAAAGCGGCCGTGGCCTTAACTAAGGTACAGCCCCAGCATTTGCCTTATGTGAAAATGGGAAACCACGGAAAACCATCTTCAGGGCTGCCGACAGTGGGATTGGAACCCACTATCTCCCGGATCCAAGCTCACAGCCGCGCGCTTTTAAACGCACGGCCAACTCGCCCGGTAAAAAGTAATTTTTAATATTATTTAAAATTTAACTGTATCAGCCTACGCATGACGCTCGGCTATCGAGATTGATGTACGTAGGACTGTTCTACACTGATTTGTTAATTATTGGTATTGTCTGTCTGTCAGGTCATCAGCCCAGAGGCTGGTTGGATCCTCAAATAGCACCACCAAAAGTTATGCGGTTATAAGGAAACCGCAAAAACCAATGGCAGCACCAAAATGAGGCGTACTAGGCAAGATGAGGAGTGAGGTAGTTTGCCATTGCTTTCCTCACTGGGTCAGAAAGTGCTATTGCAGCACGACTGACCCTATGAGCAACACCTTTCATAACATTCAGATGCACTAGACGTGCTCTGAATGTCATTACTCAGCACCACCCATACCCCAGCAGCTTCCATATTGTCACAGCCATGGATGAGACTGAGACTTCGGTGGAAGCTACACTTTACTCTGGCCTGTGCTAAGAGATGGATACAAAAGTACTGTATCCATCAAGAAATGGTAGCAGGCAATTATTGGTATTACTCCGCTTTATTATTCCATACAGAATGATACACAGTATATCATTTTAGCGCTGTCACAAGACTATATTACACTATTTCAGAATACTGGATACACGCTTCTTAAACTTATTTCCATCATAAAACTCAATACAGTACTTCACAACATTAAGCTTTCTTCCACAGATCAAACAAAGAAACCTGTTTCATCTTCTTTCAAATCGTGCAATCCTGAGCTGAGTACATCAGTTCAAAAAGAGTGGAAAAGTTAGTAACGGCAAATAGTTTTACGTCACAAAGGCATTGTGGGGTTATTCGTGGGTTCGGATCTTGTTGTGATCTTCATCTTCTTGCTCGTCTCCTTCTTCCGTCCCTCTCTCATTCTCCACCTTTTCCACTGCTATAAAGGCTGTAGCTGATTCGGAAATGTGGTGTGCCGTAAGTTTTTGTTGACAGAAGGATGATGTTGCCGATGCGTCTTCAAACGCTCCATTCGTTCCACCATCCGTATTAGCAGTTATTCCAAACACGTGCGTTAGTTTGTCCGAACAATGACATATAGCAGCACCAGAATTGCACAAGTATTATACGTAGGACTACGTCAGTTCCCAATAATTTCCGCATTGTAAAAATAGATTTAGAATTTTTTTTTCAATTTTTGTTTTCGTTTCCGCGTTAAAAGATCCTGCATTATACAAAACTAGGATTAATAAGTAAAGTAGGGGGGAGTATTAGAAGTCCAAGGAATGTTCTTAGTCAATTCAGTGATAAATTTATAATACTAGATGTGGAGTCAAAAATTGAGAAGAGGTTATTTATCATTTTCAAATCATGGAGTTTGTAGTTAATGAAATTTTAACAACATTATAACATCGTAAGCTCCGCCAGGACCGATAAAGTATTCCGTAGTGGACAAGTTTGAGCTTTATTCAAGTTTCGCCTTGAGCACGTTTTCCTGTAAAACTATTAACGTCGTAGACAATAATAATAATAATAATAATAATAATAATAATAATAATAATAATAATAATCGTATGGCCTCAGCTACCGTGTGCAGACATTTCAATTTGACGCCATCTGGCTGTCTGCTCGTCAATTTCGACGTGCCGTTTTACTCTAGGCCCACTAGATGGCAGACCGAGTAAACCGAAACTCTCTTGGGCGTCTATGGCTGAGATTTAATGAATTTTGTCGGGTAAACACCAAATGTGTCACCAGAGATCTTTTACATGCCGACATCGTACGACATGGAGTGTCGAATGGACTTTTTTCCGCCCTTCAAAAATCCGACTACCTCTGCCGGGTTTGAACCCGCTATCTTGGGGTTCGGAGGTCGACACTCTACCACTGACCCACAGAGGCAGCTATAATAATAATAATAATAATAATAATAATAATAATAATAATAATAATAATAATATCGGATATGTATATAAATACCAGCTAAATAATTCGTCCCCATGCAGTACAATTCATATATTTAGCCCGAACGCAACAACAGTTAATCATCTAACAACATTTGGTATTAGAGCCATTTGCATATTTTAGTGTAGCTATTAGTTTTTTTGACAGACATGGTGATATAGTATTTTGTATGCAACATCATTCCGTAAATAATGAACGCAGAACTTCACAAGTGATTTGACATTATCCATAACCAAATTTCGTGGGAAGATTGATATTGAATTATTAGATGTGATATACTGTATACACTTGTTCCGGTAATGGGTGATGGATAAGCTTTTTTAATTTGTATGGGTATTGGTAGCATCGCACGCATTTATTTATGAGTGTTACATCGATTTTGTGATGGATCATGCGTCCGAAATGAATCTTAATATTCGTGAACGTATGCTTGTGTATTTGCTGTAGTTTATGTTCTAAACTTGATGTGTTAGGATAGGTATTTTTGTATGTGCGCGGGTTTGCTTGAACGTCTATATGATGGCATTAAATCAAGATAAATGGATTAGAACTGAAATGAAATGCTTTCTGAAATCGATTCAGACGGGCGTCTTCATTTGTGTAAAGGCAAGTATGAAAGTAAAGTTTGTAAAATTACTAGTAATTCCTGATATTTGATCTCACATATCCGTCCAGTGAACCAACTAGTTATCTTAATTCATAGCCTTACGATGCAGATGTTATAATTTAATTAACATCGTCAGATTTTTAACCTATGGTATCATGTGGCTTTCTCGATGACAACGATGGAACTTAAATTTGTACAGGGTCGAAGAGTAATAAGTACAAAAGTAGAAGGGGTTATGGTTTGGTAAAGTAATTTATGGAATTTTATATGTAGTTGTATAGTGCGCAACGTCAAGTCATGTCCGGCGGTTTCGTTCGGATTTTTCGGGCTTCGAAGATTGGGAAAGTTTGTTGCTGCTATCCTGATTGGAATTAGTATTGTATTTGTTTATTCTGTGTACGGAAAAGTCGGCCGAAGATGAGCACACGCTCACACCACCAAACATGTCATATTATTTAACGGGATCAAAACACTAGACAACATTCCACAAAGTTTCCTCACGATAATCAGAGAAGCAATCCCAGTCTTGACTACATTTGATAACAGGAGCAAAACAAGAGCACATGGCCTATATTCACGTCCTGTAATAATATATATAAAATTTCACACAAGTCTTCATAAACCTCCACTCCGCCTCATCCCCTATATTTCTCTTCGGCCTAGTTGTTTTATCATTGTCACTTAGAATGTAATATCAGAGCATGGGTAAACGTCTGATAGTATAACTGAACTGACTAGGTCTACGTCGGATATTGGATAAAGCAGCAATTTAGATCAGTTTTTGAATATACTGTTCTGATCTAAGAGTTAGAATAACTGCCTCTTTGGTTGGGATTCGATTCCTCGAAGTACTTTACCATGCCTTGTTACTTTAAATACAGTGACCGTCGATATGGTACTTAACGTGACTATCACTCGATTCTACTTTTCTAATAGCTGTATTTATCACCGATTGTTTACTACC
This sequence comes from Anabrus simplex, assembly GCF_040414725.1. NCBI lineage: Eukaryota > Metazoa > Arthropoda > Insecta > Orthoptera > Tettigoniidae > Anabrus > Anabrus simplex. Next base: position 574,694,286 of record NC_090265.1, read on the forward strand.
ACCCATTCGCGCCTCATAATTACAGAAGCCATCTTCGAGACTTAACATTTGTTTCACCATTCTTCCTATTTCATATCTTTCTTCTCTTTTTCAGTCCATCAGAGGAACTCATTGCCAAATTCACTTTGCCAGCGGCTTTCTTTCACTCGTCATACACGGCATTATTATTATTATTATTATTATTATTATTATTATTGTTATTATTATTTGCCTTTTCCCAACTACTTGGGGTCGGCACTACATGTGGATTAAGCCCAGTATTACTGCCGGATAGCTTTTCTGACGCCAGCTCTATGTCTTCACTTTTGCCTTTTTTTTCGGTGTATGTTGATGGTGTGTAACAATAATAATATTATTGGTTTTTACGTCTCACTAACTAATCTTACAATTTCCGGTGACTTTCACTTTCGAGATAGTGGATACGAACCCCACTGTCGGCAGCCCTAAAGATGGTTTTTTGTGGTTTCCCTTTTTTTTTACATCAGGTAAATGCTGGGATCTGTATCTCAATTAACGCCTCAGTCACTTCCTTCCCACTCTCTTAGGCCTTTGCTGTCCCATCGTCGTCATAAGACGTAAAAAATTGGTTTTCGGAGATGCCGAGGTGCCGGAATATTTCCAGCAAGAGCTCTTTTACGTAAATCTACTGACACGAGGCTGACGTATTTGCGGCAGGGTTCGGACACTACTACCGTCCATTTACATTTTGACCACGAAGGTCTAAGTAAGCTCTTCATATTTAGGCAGAAGTAAAAATTAGCAGAAGCAGCAGCAAAATCTGGATTTAATTTTTGTACTTTGAAAATATTCCTATGGATCTTCGACCACTGGAAAAAGAGCATATGGAAATTGACTTGTAGTTAAAAGGAAAAATATTGTCCTCGTACAATTTCGTATGATTCCTGTAATATTTAGGTACCTATATATACGTCTTGGAGGGGATATTAACACATTTCTTTGGAGGCATTAAATAGATCATAATACACATATGAAGTACATCTAACAAAAACGTATTTGCTGCATTATTACTCCGCTACAAATTATAGTGGTGAAGACAAGCTAACTGTTTAGAACGTCAGTAGCTTCCTTGAGCATGAATTGTCTGTCATTGCTAGCGCGTTGAGTTTTATTCGTACAGGCATATAAAGAGAGAAGGATTCCCTACCATTTTTATGACAGAAAAGAGGGAAAATACAATACAAAGAGCATTTTAGTTTGGCAAGAAACTTTTACTCCTCCACGTCATTATCGAATTTGTTTATTTCAGAACGCAGTTGGCATCTCCATATCAATGTGGTACAAATTGGCGTCCTCCAGTTCTCACCACCATTTACGCTTTGGTCACGATATCCGCTGCACGCGAAGACACTCGATGGGTGGTTTTACAATGTTCGTTCAAACAAATCTAATGACCGCGTGAACCCCCTCTCTTCAACACTAACCGAGCTCGATAGCTGCAGTCGCTTAAGTGCGGGCAGTATCCAGTATTCGGGAGATAGTAGGTTCGAACCCCACTGTCGGCAGCCCTGAAAATGGTTTTCCGTGGTTTCCCATTTTCACACCAGGCAAATGCTGGGGCTGTACCTTAATTAAGGCCACGGCCGCTTCCTTCCCACTCCTAGCCCTTTCCTGTCCCATCGTCGCCGTAAGACCTATCTGTGTCGGTGCGACGTAAAACAACTAGCAAAAAAAAAAAAATCTTCAACACTAATTCATGCGGTTATGTTATTTTTCCGAATACAGAGACTAGTGCTTGTTGTGTAACTTATTTCTTGATAATAATGACGGTGTAACATTATTCAGAGTAGAAAACGGAAGATATCCAACCATTCCAAGAAAGAAGGTATCAGCCAAAGAAGGGGAAGATTAACGATAGATATGAAAATGAAAGTCTCCCCAGACCGCAAACATAATACTGTCACAGTTGGAAGACAACAAGAGCTAACTAAGAGAGGTTGGTCATAAAATATTATGGAAATAGGTGGAAACAATGCCAGACTCAGACAAGGTTTCCGTGGTCACGTGTATACGCTTCCAATTTGGGAGACCTTGGAGTCACAGGCCGCAGTCTGCAACGCGTGTTTTATCTGTACTCCATTCATTTATGAAGATTTTATTTCCATGTCCCATGCAATGTAAATTCCGAGTGCTAGTAGTAATCGCTTCATCTCTAGCTTTGTACCATTTCAGTACACTACGCTGCTTATGAAGCAGTTTCGATTGTTTGTTAATTGAACGGTACAGCAAATGTGGACAGAGAAATCTGTGTCGTATCTTGGGCAAACTATGTCCATAAATTTTCTAGAACTCACATTCTACACGTGCTCATTGGATAAAAAAGGAGACCCAGATGGATGAAAAATGATTGCGTAGAAGATGAATGTGTCCTTGTGTTTGGACAAAATGTTTCTCGTTACAGGGTTCATTCGTAACTGAACTCAAGTGTACAGCCATGAGATCGTGCAATGTACATTGATTATACGCCATACAGACTGTTAGTGAAATGCTACGAAAGGGACCGGGCTGAGTGGCTCAGACGGTTGAGGCGCTGGTCTTCTGACACCAACAGGACAAGTTCAGTCAGTTGGTATTTGAAGGTGCTCAAATACGTCAGCCTCGTGTCGGTAGATTTACTGGCACGTGAAAGAACTCCCGAGGGAATAAATTCCGGCACTTCAGGGTCTCCGAAAACTGTAAATTGTAGTTAGTGGTACGTAAAGCCAATAGAATTATGTGTAACATGGAAGCTTTTAAGTTTGTCGAACACACACGGCAGATATATTAATCTATAACGTACCGATCGGCTCCATGGCTATATGGTTATCGTGCTGGCCTTTGGTCACAAGGGTCCCGGGTTCGATTCCCGGCAGGGTCGGGAATTTTAACCATCATTGGTTAATTTCGCTTGCGTGGGGGTTGGGTGTATGTGCCGTCTTCATAATCATTTCATCCTCATCACGACGCGCAGGTCGCCTGCGGGTGTCAAATCATAAGACCTGACCTAGCGAGCCGAGCATGTCTTCGGACACTCCCAGCACTAAAAGCCATACGCCATTTCATTTCATTTAAACGTACCGGTAAAAATACACACTATTAAACACGGAATAATAATACAAGCTATTAAACACGGAATAATAATACAAGCTATTAAACACGGAATAATAATACACACTATTAAACACGGAATAATAATACACACTATTAAACACGGAATAATAATACACACTATTAAACACGGAATAATAATACACACTATTAAACACGGAATAATAATACACACTATTAAACACGGAATAATAATACACACTATTAAACACGGAATAATAATACACACTATTAAACACGGAATAATAATACACACTATTAAACACAGAATAATAATACAAGCTATTAAACACGGAATAATAATACACACTATTAAACACCGAATAATAATACACACTATTAAACACAGAATAATAATACACACTATTAAACACGGAATAATAATACAAGCTATTAAACACGGAATAATAATACACACTATTAAACACGGAATAATAATACACACTATTAAACACGGAATAATAATACAAGCTATTAAACACGGAATAATAATACAAGCTATTAAACACGGAATAATAATACAAGCTATTAAACACGGAATAATAATACACACTATTAAACACGGAATAATAATACACACTATTAAACACGGAATAATAATACACACTATTAAACACGGAATAATAATACACACTATTAAACACGGAATAATAATACACACTATTAAACACGGAATAATAATACACACTATTAAACACGGAATAATAATACACACTATTAAACACAGAATAATAATACAAGCTATTAAACACGGAATAATAATACACACTATTAAACACCGAATAATAATACACACTATTAAACACAGAATAATAATACACACTATTAAACACGGAATAATAATACAAGCTATTAAACACGGAATAATAATACACACTATTAAACACGGAATAATAATACACACTATTAAACACGGAATAATAATACACACTATTAAACACGGAATAATAATACACACTATTAAACACGGAATAATAATACAAGCTATTAAACACGGAATAATAATACACACTATTAAACACGGAATAATAATACACACTATTAAACACGGAATAATAATACACACTATTAAACACAGAATAATAATACAAGCTATTAAACACGGAATAATAATACACACTATTAAATACCGAATAATAACACACACTATTAAACACAGAATAATAATGCACACTATTAAACACGGAATAATAATACACACTATTAAATACCGAATAATAACACACACTATTAAACACAGAATAATAATGCACACTATTAAACACCGAATAATAATACACACTATTAAACACAGAATAATAATACACACTATTAAACACGGAATAATAATACACACTATTAAACACCGAATAATAATACACACTATTAAATACCGAATAATAACACACACTATTAAACATGGAATAATAACACACACTATTAAACACGGAATAATAATACACACTATTAAACACGGAATAATAATACAAGCTATTAAACACGGAATAATAATACACACTATTAAACACGGAATAATAATACACACTATTAAATACCGAATAATAACACACACTATTAAACACAGAATAATAATGCACACTATTAAACACCGAATAATAATACACACTATTAAACACAGAATAATAATACACACTATTAAACACGGAATAATAATACACACTATTAAACACGGAATAATAATACACACTATTAAATACCGAATAATAACACACACTATTAAACATGGAATAATAACACACACTATTAAACACGGAATAATAATACACACTATTAAACACGGAATAATAATACAAGCTATTAAACACGGAATAATAATACACACTATTAAACACGGAATAATAATACACACTATTAAACACGGAATAATAATACAAGCTATTAAACACGGAATAATAATACACACTATTAAACACGGAATAATAATACAAGCTATTAAACGCGGAATAATAATACACACTATTAAACACGGAATAATAATACAAGCTATTAAACACCGAATAATAATACACACTATTAAACACGGAATAATAATACACACTATTAAACACGGAATAATAATACACACTATTAAACACGGAATAATAATACACACTATTAAACACCGAATAATAATACACACTATTAAACACGGAATAATAATACACACTATTAAACGCGGAATAATAATACAAGCTATTAAACGCGGAATAATAATACACACTATTAAACACGGAATAATAATACACACTATTAAACACCGAATAATAATACACACTATTAAACACGGAATAATAATACAAGCTATTAAACGCGGAATAATAATACACACTATTAAACACGGAATAATAATACAAGCTATTTAACACGGAATAATAATAATAATACTTAGAAACTTAGAAATCTAGAACATGAGGCAGTATTGTAGGAGTAGAGACAAAGTAGCATCATTAAGAGGAGGATCATTAAGATAAGATCCTCTATCACTGTTCTTTTGAGCTCTTTTTTCAAGATGTAAATATTGGATTAAACGTTACCTAACAGGATCCCTTCCTTAATTATCCGTACATCAAACCATGCTCTTAAGTGTACAGAACTTGGCTATCTAACAACTACATCCCTGATTTGGATTTAGCATCAGTGATTCAACATGCATGGAAAGATAACTCTTCCTACTATAATATATTTCAGCTCTATTGCCTCCCGATTATTAGCTGTGTACAGTCTTATTGAATCTAAAACGCCAAGAATACGGCACATTTCATAACAGTCGCAGATAATCTGTTAACGTTCTTCTATTAAAGGAAATTGTTACATACCTTCCTTTCATGGAAGGAGAAATTCTACTAAGTCTAGGCTTTGAAATCCCAGCATTGTCTCAACCATTACTGTGCTCAGAACTACTACTACTATTACTACTAATAATCTATGTTTTCATTCCTGCCTTGAAGGGGGTGACGTGCCTCTTAGACGGTGACGTCCTCTCTCAGGCCATGAAATTTGTATTGGAGAAGAAAATTTGCGCTAAATGTTAGAGAATTGGTGGCCATGGCCTACACTAGGAACTGTCCCGGCATTCGCTCTAGTGGAGGAGAATTGAAAACGACGGAGAACCATTCTCAGGACGTCGACGGTGGGGACCAGCCTCTCTCCGTCTTCCGAATACAGAGCCACGGTAGAGCCGTAGCCACCCCTCCCCCCTCGGTTGGTCGATTGGAGTGCAGAGCTGTCGGACCGCGGACCAGCCGTGGCCACTTGTAAGCCGAAGCTTACTCTGCATCCGCCGACCATACTCAGAAAGAGCACGTGATCGGGCTGAGTAGCTCGACGGTAGAGCACTGGCCTTCTCAGTTCAAGTTGGCCAGTTCGATCCCAGTTCAGTCCGGTAGTATTTAATGGTTCTAAAATACGTCAGCCTCCTGTCAGTAGATTTTCCGGCACGTAAAAGAACTCCTGCAGAACAAAATTCTGGCCCCCCAATTCTCCGAAAACCGTCGTCAGTGAGACGTAAAACCAGTATTATTATTATTAAACATCCCTTGTCATCAAATCACAAATTTATCATTTCCTTCCTTTTCTCATACCATAGTTACGTCGCTCCGATACAAAGGGGTTTTCCGGCGACAATGGGATGGGGCAGGGCTAGGCGTAAGAAGGAGGTGACCGTGGCCTTAAACAAGGTACAGCCACAGCATTTTCGTGGTGTGGAATTGGAAAACACCGGAAAGCCATCTTTAGGTCTGCCAGCAGTGAAGTTCAAATACACCGGAATGCAAGTTCACCTCTACCTGAACCAAGCCGCGTAGCCAACTCGCTTGGTTTGTCAGTTCTTGAAATGAAGTAGAAATGGATAAGGTCTTCTTCGTGGGATGTTATAAACCAGGGGTTTTCAAATTTTTACATTTTGTGGCCCGCGAGTGCTTTTATGAATATTTTAAGAAATGCGAACAAAATTTACAAAAAATGTTTCATAACTCGTTCAAAAATGTATTAATTTTTGTACTCTTTATGGAACTAATTCATTCTTCAATATTATTTCGTGTGTTTTTCACATGGTGTGAATAGATTATTTTTCATTTGAAAGAATTAATATCCGAACGTCGGCGGAAAATGAGCCCTCACAAATGCCATTGCTGGATCTTAACCATTATAAAAATAGCTATGGGATACATGTCAATTTTTGAGCTCCTTGCCAGCCTCACTGTGTACTTTTTAAGCAACGTAGAATGCAATGAATACCAAGAAACACTTTAATGTCCATTGGTGTAAGAAGCTGTTTCAATTCTTCCTTCCTCTCTCAATGGTAGTACTGGCTGGTACAGAGTGCTGCACACTTGAAGACATTTTCAGGGAAGTACTCCTGGAAGTACATTGTTGGGATTCTAGGCTCTTACAATAGTATTCTTTTGTTCCCTTACACTACTGCCACTAAACTGTCCCTCTTTGAGTTTTCTTTTGATTACAGTTTCAGTTCGCCTTTAGGTTTAAAAAGTTTTACTTTCTCTCATTTGTCAAACAATTAAAATGAACTGATCTCGTTGAGTGGTCGTCTTCCAATTCATTTTTTGTGGGTATAATCGTTTTTATGCTTAATTTCACTCTTTCACGCAACTGTAAAATAGTGTATTAAGCAATTATTCAACCTTAATTTCAATTGAATTATGCATATTATTTCATACTGGTACCTGCGGAATTTTACGAAAATTGGTCCATTATTAAAGTGCGGCCCACGATCATGCCGAAGGTTTCCAAAGCGTCCCTCGAGTTCTTACCAATTATAAACCCCTGTTCTAAACTCACTCGTATGTCATCAACAACTTTACTTACTTACCCCACTGTCCGCAGCCCTGAAAATGGTTTTCCGTGGTTTCCCATTTTCACACCAGGCAAATGCTGGGGCTGTGCCTTAATTAAGGCCACGGCCGCTTCCTTCCCACTCCTAGCTTTTACCTGTCCCATCGTCGCCATAAGACCTATCTGTGTCGGTGCGACGTAAAGCAAGTAGCAAAAAAAGAAACGAAAGGTTCCGATATTCTACTGTATATCTTTGTAGATATTCTCGTCAGTCACATTGCGTCGCAAGACTCTTCCACTGTCAGAAATGTTGTTTAAAATATCTAAAGACGATAAATTTAATCGTATATTTCACTCCTCGGCTGTTCATTTTCCTTCCTCCTCGGCACACGGTAGTATGGGGTTATCGTCTGCTTCACTGGGACTCGTTCACCGTTAGGTTTTACGATTGTCAAGTGTCATGGGAACGATTGCTCAGTGGTTTTCAGTATCCTTTTTCTCTTTTGTGTGTTGGCCTGTTTTCCATTTATTCATGTTCCGATGTTTTTCGGAATTTAATTTGTTTTTCGCCTATGTTTGTAGCATGATCTTAGCTCCTGATTAACTGCAGACTTTTCCCGATCATGTGTGCATTTCCGTTGGCTTACCTGAGAAATAAAAGGGCTGCGAACGTTCAGTAGAGTGTATTCTGGTATGTGAAGGCTCGTAGACCTTGGAAATTAGGAGCTCACTTCTCCCTTGTCATTAACGAAGCTCTGAGAGCTGTCACCTTGTTATAAAATTATTTGATGGGTATCAATTGTTAAGTGTGATCGACCACTGTTGTTAATTAATTTGTTGTGGTTTCTTGTTAAAGAGAAAAGAAACAGAAGAGAAAAAGGGATAACAGTGAGAAAATGTATTTTTCTTTTTTTGTGCGGTCACTTGATTCGTCCAGCTCTACGGTACAGCCGCCTCTTTCCCCTCAACCCGTAGACAGCTCTTACAAAAGATATTCAGTGTATTAAATTACTAGCCAGCCTGAGTGGCTCAGCCGGTTGAGCCGATGCCCTTCTGACCCCAACTTGGCAGGTTTGATCGTAGCTCAGTCCGGTGGTATTTGAAGGTGCTCAAATACGTCAACCTCGCGTTGGTAGATTTACTGACACGTAAAAGAACTCCTGTGGGACAAACTCCCGGCACCTTGGTGCCTCCGAAAACCGTCAAACGTAGTTAGTGGAACGTAAAGCAACATTATTATTATTATTATTATTATTATCATCATCATCATCATCATCATCATCATCATCATCATCATCTGTTTACCCTCCAGGTTCGGTTTTTCCCTCGGACTTAGCGAGGGATCCCACCTCTACCGCCTCAAGGGCAGTGTCCTGGAGCTTGAGACTCTTAGTCGGGGATACAACTGAGGAGTATGACCAGTACCTCGCCCAGGCGGCCTCACCTGCTATGCTGAACAGGGGCCTTGTGGAGGGATGGGAAGATTGGAAGGGATAGGCAAGAAAGTGGGAAGGAAGCAACCGTGGCCTTAACTTAGGTACCATCCCGGCATTCGCCTGGAGGAGAAGTGGGAAACCACGGAAAACCACTTCCAGGATGGCTGAGGTAGGAATCGAACCCACCTCTACTCAGTTGACCTCTCGAGGCTGAGTGGACCCCGTTCCAGCCTTCGTACCACTTTTCAAATGTCGTGGCAGAGCCGGGAATCGAACCCGGGCCTCCGGGGGTGGCAGCTAATCACGCTAACTACTACACCACAGAGGCGGACTCATTATTATTATAATAATTAAAATTAAAAATATTTCCTCTTATCATTGTTTAAAATCACTAAAAATAATGCCATCACTCACTTGGGAGGAATTATCTTAAATAAGTCGTCACGTACACTGCAATTAGTTCACAGTATTTGCTGCACTCGTGTGCATTATATCTGTTGCGACGCTGAGAAACTACCTCAGTGTTATAGGCTACTTGTCGTCATCTTTCAGAAGTTGAAGTTGGAATTCAAGAGGACAAATTGGGTGGAGGAGGTGGGGGGGATATTTGTTCATAGGAAGATGACTCGGGGAATGGAGTGATTTAGAAAGGAAGACGCTCGATAAGTTCGGCCCCGCGGTGTAGGGGGCAACGCCTCCACCTGTCAACCGGTGTCCCCGGGTTCGATTACCGGCGGGGTCGGGGGTTTGTAATTGTAAATGATTAATATCCCTGGCCTGGGGACTGGGTGTTTATGTCGTCCTTATTGTTCCTTTCCTCACATTCAACACTTTACACTTCCGCAGTTTCCAAAAACACGCGGGTCCATAACATATCGTGCAAAGTAGGGCAAAAGATCTTTCTAGGACGACGCCCCGAATAAATACCATTTATCATTTGTTTATTTAAAAAAAAGATGCTCGATAAATTCTAAATTCTTTGAAATCATTTAAGAAGATAATAGGTGTACAGTTTGATAGAGAATGTGCCACCTGGGCGATAGCATTACATTCTGATCAATGGAAACTTATTGGTGATTGAGTAGGTTGACGCGATCTGCACTGCAAGAAGTATTAACCAGTAATGACTCCGACCGCGTACAACAACGAAAGAACAACATGGGCTTTGATCTACTTATCTGATATGCACAGCCATGATTATTATATTCTACTAGCAGTTTCCCGCTAGCTCCGCCCATAATGTACAAAGGATGGTGTTGTTCGTTACTATCCTCACGGATGTATTTGCAAAGTTTCAAGTTAATGAAATAAAGCACATGGTCTGCTGTGGTAATAGAATGTAATATTATGTCAACAAAACACCTGAAAATACATTACACAAAGAAATTGAATTAAACGTTCCTTGGAGCAACACTACGCGCCGAACTGTTAAAAAGTCCTTCAAAGATCTTCGTCATGGAGACAAATGTACTCATACCTTTTCTCAGAATCTACTAATTTAAGTAATTATTACCTCAAAAGAAAGCGCTTGATTCACTGAGTGTTTTTAGACAAGAACGAACTGTGTACCTCAATTAGAACGAAAGATATGATTGCTTCAATGAGAAAAAATGTTGATGAAATGAGATGTCAAGTTGAATGTGCACTCATAACTTTCCTCAGAATCAACCAATTTGAATAGTTAAGAGCCGAAATGAAAGAGCGTGAACCACTGAGTGTTCTTAGGCCAAAACAAACTTCGTACCTCAATTAGAACCAAAGATACGACTACTTCAAGGAGACAAAAAATTGAATCAAATAATTTGAGGAAGGCGGAAGTTAAGTGATTTATAGTACCTGATGACAAATCTGTGCATGAATACCTTTCAGTTAAAAAAAGAATGAAGGAAATCGACCGGATAGAATGGCCAGACTGACTGACTTTAGTTTTCATCAATTTTTTAAATATATAGATGTGTTTTCTATCATCAATGAGACAGAGATATTCCTGCTATTGCAATGTCGATATAGAGGCACCGAAGATCGATTTCATCAGATCGTCTTTCCTATTACAAGTGTATATATAGTCATGTTCTTTTTAATACATTTATAATATAAGTGTTATTATTTCGAGTAATAATTGTGTCAGGAAGAGAGATAGATAAGAAAACATGGAAACAGCCCCATGGCCGCCAAGCGACCCGTGCTCAGCCCGAAGGCCTGCAGATTATGAGGTGTTGTGTGGTCAGCCTTATTCCTGGCTTTCTAGACCGGAAGAGAGTTAGATACCGTACGTATACAATTTTTTTCTGGAAATACTATCGGGATAAACTCGCACTTAATAGGGCATCAGAAGGACACTGAGACAGTGTCATCCTGGTTGTTTGAAAACATGTCATAAACTAATTAAAGCAATGCCGTCTCCATTACAGGCCATGGAGGAGATGGAATGGAAAGTGAATGTTTCCTCTTTTTTTTGGCACTCAGAGAGTTAGTTTGGTTGGCTTCGTGTCCGGCTGTTTTTCTCGGAAGTATTACCCTGGTACTAAAAGCAAGTTGGGACTTTTACGTGACTGTTGATATCGTCATAAAAACACAGGACCTCCAGTTTTATTTAGAACCCGAACAACACGGACGTTACTTTTCATTTCAAAACACAGTTGCCTCGAAGGATCATTAGTAGAAAGTCCGACTCTTGTTCCTAAGTTGACGGGTTCAGACATGGCTGAGGTAGTAGATTTTTGACCGAGCTCGATAGCTGCAGTCGCTAAGTGCGGCCAGTATCCAGTAATCGGGAGATAGTGGGTTCGAACCCCACTGTCGGCAGCCCTGAAAATGGTTTTCCGTGGTTTCCCATTTTCACACCAGGCAAATGCTGGGGCTGTACCTTAATTAAGGCCACGGCCGCTTCTTTCCCACTCCTAGGCATTTCCCATCCAATCGTCGCCATAAGACCTATCTGTGTCGGTGCGACGTAAATCAAATAGCAAATAGCAAAATAGTAGATTTTTGAATGGTTATCAGAAAACTAGAAACCCCATACCATTGTTGTTGGCGCGTTGAAGCTCTCTGATGGTGCGCTCAGTGTCACCTTACAACATTAAATTAACTCAGTCATAGTATCCGTCCAGTAGAAATCCGCTTTCGCAGCAAGACAGCACCAAAATTTAAGCAGGCTCCCTCGTTGGAAGCACTTCTGAAGATCTGTAACTCCAATATGAGGCCATCCAAATAATAATAATAAAAATAATAAGTAGTAGTACACTAGTGTCAAAAGTTAAGCATAAGTTGCGGGTAAGCAGAGCAACAGGAAATAGACAGCAAATCGCACGACATATAAACCTACCAACCTTACGTGTTCGCTCTGTATAGGAAACGATTGTTCCCTGCTTTGATTAGCGGCGTAACAGCAAGGTGAACACGGCCAGTGCCTGCGCTTCATATTCCCGCAGTCGCGTTTGCCCTGTTATAGTGTGCGGAGTGTAGCCTCGTGGTGAACGTGACAACATAATGACACAAGGACGCCATTTGGACCCCGTTTTGCAGGGTAGAATACTCGGTCGCCTCGAAGCAGCCCAGACACAGACCGAAGTCGCTGTATCCTTGCATGTGCCACAAAGTGTCATTTTCAGGCTCTGGAGACGATTTAGAGACACAGGACATGTTAGTCGTAGACCAGTACCAGGTCTACCAAGGATAACCACCCCACAGCAGGACCGATATCTGGCCTTAAACGCCCGACGAAATCGGAGTGCACCTGCATGACAATTGTGGCGGAGCTTGCATCCGTCTCAGGCGTTGCTGTTTTCCGGAAAACTGTGTACCGGAGGCTCAGAACAGCAGGTATGTTTGCCCGATGTCCAGCGGTGTGCGTCCCGCTCACTCCAGCACAGAGACGGGCCCGTTTACTGTGGAGCCGTCAACATCGAAACTGGACCTTGAATGAATGCATGTGCTCTTCACAGATAAATCCCGCTTCAGTTTGCAGAACGATTCCTGATGCACATTAATCTGGAGAGAACCGGGTAGCCGATACAACCACAGGAACATTGTGGGACGGGACCAGTATGGTGGTGGTGGCGTCATGGTTTAGGGCGGCATCATGTTGAATGGCCGTACGGACCTGCACATGTTCATGGGTGGTCTGAGGAACACTGTTAACGCTCGGAGATACAGGGATGAGGTACTGAGACCACATGTTCGACTCTTCAGAGGTGCGGTTGGTCCAGACTTCCTCTTAATGGACGATAATGCCCGACCGCCCCGCGCTGCTCTGGTGGATGAATTTCTGGCTGGAGAAGACAATTCACCGCATGGACTGGCCAGCGATGTCTGCGGGCCTGAATCCTATAGAACATGCCTGGGATGCATTGGGGAGGCGAATTGCATCCCGTCAGCCTCCACCAAGGAACCTCCAAGATCTTCGCATTGCCCTCTTGGAATAATTTGATCGACTGCCACAAGAGCTCTTGGACCATCTGATAGAGAGCATGCCAAGTCGCTGCGAAGCATGTGTGGCCGTTAGGGGTAACCATACACCCTATTAACAGAATATTTTGTTGTGGAAGACATTGCCAAGTTTTGTTAGTTGTTGTCAAAGGTGTACCTGAGCTATCAGAACCTTTTTTGACACTCTTTTTTGGACAAGTTGTGTGACATATGGTGTGTGGTTCAGCTTCCGTTTGTTCATCAATCCGTCTGACATTCCTATCAGGTGGTATGGCCTCGTTTAGTGATTGTGCTTAACTTTGGGACACTAGTGTAGTATTCACTGTTGTATGCTTTGTGATAATGAGAAATTTAATGTGATATGTTGTATTGTTATTTTTAAATGAAGATCTTTATTAAGACCATCAAAAATACCCAGGCCCTGATCTAGTGGAATTAATCAAATGCCGGTAATATCTCGAAACCGGCCGGGAATTAAACCCAGGTCTCTACTTTTTCTTTTCCTTTTTTTACATTCTCTGCTTTTTACCAGGACAACAAAACGACCACTGGAGGAACCGAAGGTCGCTCGCTATGTTGACCACTCAGCCAACGGGCCGGACTACTATTACTAATACAAATTCTTAGTAGTGCCGGGTTGTATAGCTCAGACGGTAGAGAGCTGGCCTTCTGGGCCCAACTTGGCAGGTTCGATCCTGGCTCACTCCGGTGGTATTTGAATGTTCTCCAATACGCCAGCCTCGTGTAACTGGCACATGAAAGACCTCCTGCGGGCCAAACTGCCGGCACCTAGCCGTCTTGGAAAACCGTAAGAGTAGTGAGTGGGACGTAAAACCAATAACATTATTATAGCAGTAGTAGTAGTACCGAGAGTTGGTCGTGCGGTTAGGGTCGCGCAGCTGTGAGCATACATTCGGGAGATACTGTAGTAGGTTCGAAGCCCACTGTCGGGATCCCTGAAGACGGTATTCCGGGGTTTCCCAGCTTCACGATAGGCAAAGGTTGGGGCTGTACCTTAATTAAGGCCACGGCCATCTCCTTTCCACTCCTAGCCCTTTCCCATCCCTTCGTCGCAATAAGAACCATCTGTGTCGGTGCGACGTAAAGCAAATTGTAATTATTAAAAGTAGGCCTAGTAGTACAGTAGTTCAGAACTCCATCTGCATTGCCAGATTTTGAACTATGGCTACCTTGCTGAGAAACGAGTGTTCTTTTAGTCGGGTATCACATTCTACGTTCCCCTTTCCTATTTTTTTTCTAGTTGCTTTACGTCGCACCGACACAGATAGGTCTTATGGCGACGATGGGACAGGAAAGGGCTAGGAGTTGGAAGGAAACGGCCGTGGCCTTAACTAAGGTACAGCCCCAGCATTCGCCTGGTGTGAAAATGGGAAACCACGGGAAACCATCTTCAGGGCTGCCGATAGTGGGGTTCGAACCTACTCTCCCGAATACCGGATACTGGCCGCACTTAAGCGACTGCAGCTATCGAGCTCGGTCCCTTTCCTATTATATCGTAGCTAATGCGTATTTAAAAAAACATTAAGTGTCTAAGAGAGAAAAATTAACAAAATTGTTGTTTGCTATGTGGAGAAATAATGGAACAGGCACATCTGTTGAAAGTATGTGGGGAAACAGACCGACTTGCGATGAGATATCTAGGCAATGACTTCAAATCCAAAATAGAAAGAGAGAAATAATTTTGTATACAAATATAAAATTATTAAACGTAGAATGGATCGCACCGGGTAGGGTAGCAGACCTTTTTTGTATAGTAAAATAATAAGATAAGTGGCAAAAGAGAATAGAAAAAAGAAAGGAAGGACAGTTTAAACTTACGAAGGGTAAGATACATGTTGTCCTAGAATAATATTGTTAACATCTAGGACGAAAGTAGATGAATAAAAATAAAAGACTGCAATTTAAGATTCGGTGTAGTTATCAGGCTTAATTGTAGTATTTAATGATGTAATAGATAAACTACCAAGCAAGTGGCTGCGTGGTTTGGGTTACGTAACTATCAGCTTGCACTCGGGAGATAGTGGGTTTGAATCCCACTGTCGGCAGCCCTGAAGATGGCTTTCCGTGGTTTCCCATTTTCATACCTGGCAAATGCTGAGATTGTTCCTTAATTAAGGCCAGTGCCTTTTTCTTACTACTCCTATCACTTTCGTATCCCATCGTCGCCATAAGACCTATCTGTGCCGGTGCGATGTAAATGTAATTGTAAAAAAATAGATAAACTAATTGTAATAATGAAAAGCAAGCATTTTCAAAGAATAATTTGGATTATAACTAGTGATTGCTCTCTCCCCATTTTAAGGTGATCCAGAACTGGGGGATGGAAGTAATCTATTCTATTCTATTAGAGACCTTCAATTGTGGAGGAAAGCCTAGGATTTTAAATTCGTCGAGTTCCTTGCAGAGAAACGAAGCAGCATCTCTATTAGGTTGTTCACATATATAAATTCAATCTGATTTAGTTTTTATCTTTATAATCACATAAAGCTCGCTCATGTATATTAATGTAGCCTAATACTTTTTCGTTTACATTTATCTGTATCAAATTGAAACAAATAATACTTTTCTTGATGTCCAATGCGCTCATTTTAATCGAGTATGACACTTGTGCTGTTGAAATTTACGACCACGTTGTGTATTCCCTGATCGAATGCGGCGGTGCCTCGCTTGCATATCTCGTCCGAGACTCGCTCTTAATGCTCTGTTTTTATTTTATTACCAGTCGCTTAGTTAAATATAATGTGAAGTTGACTGAGCATATCCAGGAATCAAAGTGAACCAGAGTGTCCGACTCGTTGGCTGAATGGTCAGCGTACTGGCCTTCGGTTCAGAGGATCCCGGCTTCGATTCCCGGCAGGGTCGGGGATTTTAACCTTCATTGGTTAATTTCAATGGCCCAGGGGCTGGGTGTTTGTGCCTTCCCCAACATCCCTGCAACTCACACACCACACATTTTCCACCACAATAACACGCAGTTACCGACACATGGCAGATGCCGCCCACCCTCATCGGAGGGTCTGCCTAAGAAGGGCTGCGCTCGGCTAGAAATAGCCACACGATATTATTATTATAGTGAACCAGAGAGTATGTACTGAGAGACTGGATCATGATATGAGAAATATTTGAAGAATTAAAATACGTAACAAACGAAAATATATTTTACATTAGGTCTGCACAGAATCTTCGGGCTGTCGAAGATGAAGCTGAGTGGTGAAAGAGTTTACATGAAGAGATGTACAGGATGTATGAAAAAAATCGTCCAAGAATCATAGGCCATGATAAAAAGGAATAATAATGTTCTACCATTTACGTCGCACTAAGTAGGTATGGTTTTCGGTGATGCCGCGTGCCGGAATATTGTCCCACTTTACGTTCCAGTGAATACACCGACACAGGAATATCGTATTTTAACACCTTCAAATACCACCGGACTGATCCAGGATCGAACCTGCCAAGTTCGGCTCAGGAGGCCAACGCTCTTACTCTTGAACTACTCAGCCCGTCTATGTGACAAAGAGGATCAGGATTTCGGTTTCCATGGGCATGTAGAGAAAACTTTATATATTGTGTATTAGGAACTTTTCTAACGAAGCATGTCCTGCTGAGGGATTATATGCGAAAGGTATGTTTTCCCGTCAGTGAGGAACTTGATAATCTGTTTTAGGATGCATGAACTCGCTCCTGAATTTTGACCTGCTTGGATCTCGGCACAGTGCAGTACACAGCAGTTATTCCGAGTGAGTGATCCTGTGGAATCAACAAAAGAATAAATCCTGTAATAATTGAAATTATAGTACTCAGTGAGTGTAGTGAACATCTTTACGTAATATCAAGTTTCAAATTCAAATTCTAGACATGTTTAGCAGACGGAACTCAAATGTAGACTTGTAGATGTGAATGTTAGTCTGCAGAAATGAAAATGGACTACTGCTGCTATTTCTGATATTCCCTTTGTACGTATTCCTTTAAATCATTCCTATTTTAGAAACTCTTTTGATGTCATATTTCATGTATTCCCTTGTATATGAGCACTCGGTATATCATGGGGCCAAACATTTAAAACTATACCAGAAAAATACGAGTGTTGACAGCCTTAAGTCTGTTGGAAATTGGAAGCAAGAGTTTATACCTCGCTGGCTGGAGTGAATTAATGTATAAGGGTGCAGGGAACCGAATTCATGAGACCCCATTAGGAAAGGAAGAGGTTTCTATGGAGCAACATAAAAACTTACTTGTTTAAAGAACGAGTCTTTTAACAAATAACTTTTTTTCCGGTGAAATTGCGAAACTCCTACGTTTTCTATTTGGTTTAGGTTTAGGGGCTTTGAAAATAAACCTACAGCCTGTTTTCCAGTCTCTGACCGGGTCAGGGATGTAATGAATGAAGCAGATATAGGCTATTAGTACAATGGGGTCGCCACTCCCAAGGTGATTATTAATGACTGATAAATGCTATGAAATGATATGTAGAGTATTGCTGGAATGAAAAATGACAGGGAAAACCGGAGTACCCGGAGAAAAACCTGTCCCGCCTCCGCTTTGTCCAGCACAAATCTCACATGGAGTGACCGGGATTTGAACCACGGTATCCAGTTGTGAGAGGCCGACGCGCTGCCGCCTGAGCCACGGAGGCTTTTAGGGGCTTTGATTCCCTTTAAATAACTATTACGGGAAAAATTGGACACTACGACGCACGAGTATTTTAAAATATCAGTTACACAAATGGCACTGTTTCCTTACATTCTAACTAAGCCTCTTTGGATTGCGCGTTAACAACTAATTTCATATCAAATTTTAGTTCTAGTTCGTCTACCGGCTTTCACATCCTACCAGTATCTCTTAAGGCCATCAATCCCTGCTTAACTTCGCTCATCCGTCGGAGGACCCCTCCATCTTCTAGACTCAGATTTGAACCGCAGATATCTTTTGACCAATCGGATACATTCATCCCTCTTATTGATACCCTTTTTTCTCTGGTCCTTTTCACTTTCTTGTAACCATCTCAACTTTGTTGTTCTTAGTCTTAAAAAACGAATCGTGGAATGAACCGTTTATTTTTAATTGACGATGTTATTGCCTTTATCTTTCTCTACAATCCCTCATTAGATCATAAATAGTATTCTTCTTCTCCTTCCTGGCGTTTTCCTAAATTTATTGGAGTCGGAAATTCATTTGGACTTGGTCCAGTTTTACGCCATGATGTCCTTGTTGCAGGGATGTATTCACTATTGTGCCACTCCGTGGTAGTGATACTGTGTAAATCCCTGCATTGATGCGGATATCCGCGAAGTTAGTGTCTTGGCGGATACAAACTGTATGGCAGTGCGGATAAATTTGCTGGTAATTTCTAAATAATGACGTTTATTGATTTTCACTCAGGTTTACTCTTATTTTTGGTTGTGGTTAGGTGATCCTTGACTCTGGTATGGGAGAATAGTGATATATAAAGGGCCTTGAGACCATAAAGCCGAAAGTCTGACCTAAGCCTAACTGGCTCTTGTCCTCAATTAATGGAAGTAAGAAACAAAGGTCAATACGTCGATAGTTTTCGCAAGAGGAAGTCCCTCGTGAACCTGTGACTATAGGGGGTCTGGTGTCAGGTGTGAGGCCTATTGTATTATTTTAACAGATCTATCCGTTTCAATACCTTGGGTGCAATACATTGTAGTCAAATATTTTTAATATCCACAGATAACCATTTTGCGTATGCGGGTGCGGATGAAGGAAGTGCAGATGCGGATATTGTATATCCGCGCAGGGCTCTGATACTGTGGTGTGTTGTATCTAGATGAAGAGAAGTGTCTAAGACGAACACAAACACCCAGTCGCCGAACTGGAGGAATTAACTATACACAATTAAAGTCCTCGGCTCAGCCCTCTGAATCGAAGGCCAATACGTTGACCATTCGGTCAAGTAGCTGAATATCATAAATAGTATTATTACATCCTATATTCGATAACTGCCTTTGCTGGCGAGATCTACTGTATTTTAGTATGGGCTAGAAAAAATTCGTAGTAATCAATGATCTATGTCAGTCCCTTCCTTGGCTTTGAAAATATTGAAAGTGACTGAGGTACGAGCGATACTAGTAACACCATTCCGTACGCAGTCAGTCCCTGTTACAAATGGCAAAATAATGTCGCTCATAGGCTCAGTCGTATGGCAGACTGGTAGGTAGGAGCAACATCTAGCTCGATGAGGAAAGCAACGGGAAACTCCTTTACTCATCATTTCCCTTATAATAATAATAAATAATAATAATAATAATAATAATAATAATAATAATAATAATAATAATAATAATAATAATATGGCCTCAGCTACCGTGTGCAGACATTTCGATTTGACGCCATCTGGCTGTCTGCTTGTCAATTTGGACGTTCCGTTTTACTCTAGGTCCGCTAGATGGCAGACTGAGTAAACCGGAACTCTCTTGGGCGTCTATGGCTGAGATTTAATTAATTTTGTCGGGTAAATACCAAATGTATCACGAGAGATCTTTTACATGCCGACATCGTACGACATGGAGTGTTGAGTGGACGTTTTTCCGCCCTCTGCCGGGTTTGAACCCACTATCTTGGGATCCGGAAGCCGACACTCTACCACGGATCCACCGAGGCAGCTTTATAAGCCTCTTCAGTGATGCGTAGGGCATCTATAACAGCTGATGTGGAGCTGTTGTACTGAGGATCGAATCAGTCTTCGGGCTGAATACTCATACATACATACATACATACATACATACATACATGCCGGACTGAGTGGCTCAGACGGTTGAGGCGCTGGCCCTATGACCCCAACTTGGCAGGTTCCGGTGGTATTTGAAGGTGCTCAAATACGTCCGTGTACGTAGATTTACTGGCACGTAACAGAACTCCTGCGGGACAAAATTCTGGCACCTCAGCATCTCGGAAAACCGTAAAAGTAGTTAGTGGGACGTAAAGCAAATAGCATTATTTATTATACATACAGTACCAGTTGCTTTACATGACACCGACAGTTAGGACTTTTCGCGACAATGGGATAGGAAAAATCTAGGGTTGGGAAGGAACCGGCCGTAGCCTTAAATAAGGTACAGACCCAGCATTTACTTGGTGTGAAAATGGGTAACTACTGCCGACAGTGGGGTTCGGATCCACTATCTCCAGAATCAAGGCACAGCTGCGCGCTCTTAACCGCACGGCCGATTCGCTCGGTACATCCTTACACACACAGGGATTTTGGGAGATAAGTACAGATAACCTTACTGAAAGTAGGTAAGAAAGCCCGCAATTCATAAAATATCCTTTATTTTTAATTTAGTGAATTGTTTGCCCGAGGGAAGAGCTTGAAGTAGAGTCAGATGTTCGTGAGATAGGTTGTAGCTTCGTTTGCCCCTCCGGATTATACCACCTGCCGTACCATGCTTTAGGCATTATGCATGGGTGTTTTGTTAGAAGCAATATTGTAAGCACATCACTGCACTGCAGCTGTACTTAAGTCCGCCTCCGTAGCGTAACGGTTAGTGCAATTAGCTGTCGTCCTCGGGGGCCCGGGTTCGATTCCCGGTACTGCCAGAAATTTAAGAATGGCAGGAGGGCTGGAATGTGGTTGAAATGGTACATGCAGCTCGCTTCGTTTAGGGGTGTGCCTGAAAAGAGCTGCAACTCCTCGGGATGAGGACACGAGTTTACTTTTTAGCTGTACTTATCACTCCACTGTGACTTCAGGACACATTCTACATGCGTAATGTTCAAGAAGCGATTTGAAGTTCACCACTGCACGCCAACTTCAGGTAGTAGGTTATGCATGCGTGAATTGTATGAAAACATTCTACGTACAAGAAGCGAACGTTTTCAAGAGACGTAAACAACATTGTAAATAAGTACAATTAAAAAAGACGAAATATGCTTGAGCTAAGACAAAGACAAAGTCACCTCCCTACAGGACATGGAGGCCCTTGGAGGAGTGGAAGGTAAAGGCTTCCACCATTGTTAACCGCGGCACGTGATGGGGTAGAGTGGTTAGCTCTACGCCCGGCCGCCTTTGCCCCCAGGAATTAACCTGGTACTCATTTTTGGTGTAGGCTGAGTGAACCTCAGGGCCATATGCACCTCCGGAAGTGGAAATCTCGTTTCTTAAATTTTACGACTTTCTGAAGGGGATTCGAACCTACGTCCTTCAGGGTGAACCGAGCACGTCTTTACCGCCTCGGCCAGGCAGCCCCCAAAATATGCTTGGGCTATAAACATAAAATTTTCAACTTTATTTGATATGTTTGACATAGGCTTTATTTGAGCACAATATGTATTCAGGGCGTCCGCCTTTGTGGTGTAGAGGTAAGTGTGATTATCTGCCCCCACCCCACCCCCATCCCGGGAAGCCCAGCTTCGATTCCGGCTCTGCCACGACATTTAAAATGTAATATGAGAACTGGAACGGGGTCCAGTCAGCCTAGGTAGGTCGGTTGCCGGACAATTGCGGTCACGGACATTTGCGGTCGCCGGACATTTGCGGTCACTGCAGCAGGGGATGGCTCGCATTAGCTTAATCTCGGGGTATCCCCGCTAACCTGCCTGAGCACCTGCTCGCTCCTTGCAGATCAACATTTTTAATTGAGTGAGACTGAGAGTGTGTTTGTGTATTTCCTAAATTTCTCATTAAGCCTGAAAAGCGACTTAAGTATGATTATCTTGTACAAAGGAACTAAATTATAACGACGCTTACCTAAAAGCGGCAAAAATAATTGACGAAGCTTTAGTTCAGCTGATTTTAAAAACGCCAAAATCATTTCAGTACAATAACTATGCCAGTCTAAAGTCTGGATAAAGTGTGATGGGAATCAGCATTTTAAAACATGTAATTTATTGTCGAACAAATTATTGTATGTACCGGTAGTCAAATTTGGAGGTTGTGCTCCCCCTGTGGGTCGGGGACGCAGACGAAGAATACATCCACGGTATCCCCTGCCTATCGTAAGAGGCGACTAAATGGGGCCCAGGGCGTTCACAACTTGGGAGCGTGGGATGGCAGGATCGACCCTGCCAGCTGTGGCCAGAAGACCAGTGCCTCAACCGTGTGAGTCAGTGAGTCTAATTCTTTCCCATCGCATTTTCTCCGCAAAATATGTTAGCGTGACGTTAGACTACCAGAAATAAATAAATACACAAATCAGTAAATACATAAATGAAAATCCACAGCCTGATTCCAGTCATTTGACTGGGTCAGGGATGGAATGAATGAAGCTCCCATCTAGCGGCGAGGATAGGAAATGTGCCGGCTGCCGAAGCCTGTCGTACTCCTCTGGGGTAATGATTAATGACTGACAGATGAAATGAAATTATATTGGAGAGTGTTGCTGGAATGAAACATGAATGGGAGATCCGGAGTGCTCGGAGAAAAACCTGTCCCGCCTCCACTTCGTCCAGCACAAATCTCACTTGGAGTGACCGGGATTTGAACCACGGAACCCAGCGGTGAGAGTCCGGTGCGCTGCCACCTAGCCACGGAGGCCAGTAAATAAATAAATAAATAAATAAATAAATAAATTCATTTAATTAATTAACGATGAATAAACTTTTGTTTTTCTAAAAATGAAGGACTGGTGCGGAATAAAACAGTGTTTTTTACCTTGACCTACCTTTAATTATTCCACGATAAATAAATAGGAAACCTATTTTTTGAATTAGCCTCTGATGTTTGTATATAAAAATTCACTTTGTGGAGTATTAGAGTTTAAATATCAAATATACGAGCTTGTGAAAAATTACAAAGCCTTGGAACAAAATCTTTAGGCCTACAAATAAAATTATTATTTTCCGTATGTACTTCAAATTTTTGACTCATATTTCGTTTTTATATTAGCTAAATGATTGGCGTCAAAGTATTCGAATCAGAGGTTCTGGGTTCGATTTCAGGACGGGTCGGGGATTTTAATCGCATCTGGTTAACGCACTACACTAACAAATACCGCAGAAAATCGCCATAGTAAATGCATCCCTCCACACAGGGTTGAAATCAGGAAGGGTCTCCACACATGGTTGAAATTAGGAAGGGTATCCAGGGAAAAAACCGGGCCAAGGCAACATGTGTACAACACCGTTCACACCGCCGGCGATAGGAAAACAACAGATAGGGAATCTGCCACCTGGGCGACTGCTCTAAATGCAGATCAGTAGTGACTGATTGACTGAATGATGATTTCGTTTTCGTGACGGTGGTGATTACTGTTTTTGTGAGAAATTAGAACGGCGCCACCATCCTCCTTTAAAAATAAACAGAAAAAATTCGAATACGTACGACTCCTTTTTAGGGAAAGAAGAAGGGAAAGGCCACGAAGGACGTGAAAATGTAAGACTCCCTGGGATTGGCAAACATCGTACCGTGGGGGTCGGAAGAGAACAAGAGTTGATCAAGAGAGGCCGGATATGAAATAGAATATATTTATTTATCATCTACAGAATTGTATGTTACCAAAAGGATGACATGACTTGTTCTTCTCCTTCACACACACCCAGGTGACGATTTCATGTTGGCCTTCCCTATACTTTCTGTACATATAACCAGTTGCCTTATTAGTGAATGTCAAATCCTTTACAGCACACAGCAGTAAATACTTACACCAGGAAGTTTCGATATAGAATTGTGTTTGTGTCTGAAGGTATTATTCTCTAAACAATGCCGGCGAGAGAAAAAATAATATTGATCTGCAAGGAGGGAGCAGTACATAGCTCAGGCAGGTTAGCGGGGATACCCGGAGATTAAGCTAATGAGGCCCATCCCCTGCTGCAGTGACCGCAAATGTCCTGTGACAACTGGGGAATTTCTGTGAGTGGGCACAAGTTTATCTCAGTGACCGGAAATGTCTGTGATTTTGTGAAGACCGCAATTGTCCGGACACCGGGAGGTCAACTGAGTAGAGGGTGTTCGATTCCCGTCTCAGCTATTCTCAAACTGGTTTTGTGTGTTTTTCCACTTCAGGCAAATGCCGGGATGGTACCTAACTTAAAGGCCAGCCGCTTCCTTGTCCATCCCTTCCAATCTTCCCATTGTTCACAAGGCGCTTATTGAGCATAGTAGGCGCCTGGGAGTGGTATTGGTCCTTCTTTCCAGTTGTATCCCCAACCAAATGTCTCACGCTCCAGGAAACTGCCCTTGAGGTGGTAGTAGTAGGATCCCTCGCTGAGTCCGAGTGAAAACAACCCTGGACGGTAAACGGATTCAATAATAATAATAATAATAATAATAATAATAATAATAATAATAATAATAATAATAATAATAAATGTATGAAGGGCTCTACCAATAAACAAGAAAAATATATATTTTCTTATCTCCCAAACACTCTGGATATTTGATATCATATTACTGTCCTCCACTACAATTCTCCGGGGTTCCAATTCGCTCCTATTTTATATTTGTTATATCATGCTAACATCACATTTGAGTTAATACGGCTGCCTATCTGTGTATCACACCTCATTCTGAAAGATACTATCTTCGTAATTAACCTTAAGTGCGCACGTTACGGAGCCATTGTATTAGCTTCATTGGTGATTCATTAATTTTAGTTCAATTACGTAAGTAATGTGCACTTCACTACCACTGATTACCGGCTGTCATTAACAGATAATTTCATTTTGCTAGCAGCCTGCTGTGTATAATGTAAGATCCAATAGAGATGTTTCAAGGAAAGGAAATAAACCGGCTTGAAGTGACAGGTCATGGATTAATCCTGTAACAGCCGAACAAGGAATTACGAAATCTGTAACTCAGATACAGCATCTGTAACTGATGCTAGACGGTGATGGTTAGGTCTTCGGATTCCTACATTTTAATCCCTTAAACCTTTCTTAAGCACGTGGAATTTACTGCAAAGCATACAACTTAAGTTTATTTCGGCTAATTATGGAAAGAGTCACACGCTGACGTGTCACAACGTTGAGTGCTGAATACTTCATTTCTTCCGCTCTTCATAAATTCGACTATCTTTACTGTGTCTGAATCCACAATCTTGGATTGCAGAGGCCGACACTCGACAAATGATCCACCGCGGGAACACTTAGAACATTATAAAATACCTGTAAAAATGAAAATTATTAGTGAAAAAATAATAATACTAATACTAATCCTAATAATAATAATAATAATAATAATAATTTCGTGTCGTTATTAGTAGCCTGGTGCAGCTCTTATCGAGGGTGAGCGGCATTTGCCATGTATGACGAAATGCGTATTATTGTGGTGGAGGAGAGGGTTGTGTGGTGTATGAGCTGCAGGGACGTTGGTGGCAGCACGAACACGCAGTCCCGAAGTCAAGGAAATTAACCGTTTAAGATTAAAATCTCCAACCTGACCGGAATTCGACCCGGAGCCCTCTGAAACGAAGTTCATCACTACATTGATCATTCGGCCATCGGGCCGGACGATAGTATTATCATCATCATCATCATCATCATCTGTTTACCCTCCAGGTTCGGCTTTTCCCTCGGACTCAGCGAGGGATCCCACCTCTACCGCCTCAAGAGCAGTGTCCTGGAGCTTCAGACTCTTGGTCGGGGGATACAACTGGGGAGTATGACCAGTACCTCGCCCAGGGGGCCTCACCTGCTATGGTGAACAGGGGCCTTGTAGGGGGATGGGAAGATTGGAAGGGATAGACAAGGAAGTTAGGTACCATCCCGGCATTCGCCTGGAGGTGAAGTGGGAAACCACGGAAAACCACTTCGAGGATGGCTGAGGTAGGAATCGAACCCATCTCTACTCAGTTGACCTCCCGAGGCTGAGTGGACCCCGTTCCAGCCCTCGTACCATTTTCAAATTTCGTGGCAGAGCCGGGAATCGAACCCCGACCTCCGGGGGTGGCAGCTAATAACGCTAACCACTACACCACGGAGGCGGACATTATTATTATTATTATTATTATTATTATTATTATTATTATTATTATTATTATTATTATTATTATTATTATTATTATTATTATTATTATTATTATTATGAACTTTGTCTGCATATAAAGAAAAAAACGGGCAATATTAGGAAGAGAAGGACTTCTTTCTATGGTCACTTAACATGAATGAGATCAGAAGATTGTCCACTAAAACCTTTGCTAACTTTCTGAATAAGAGAACTAAAGGGGTCTGGTCTACCGAGGTGGAAAAGGATTTACAAGAATTCGGAATCTTACGTGATGACATCCTGCAACGTTCACCCTTTAAAGAAGAAACTTGAAGTTTTACAGAGTTTTCGAACGAAACCTTAAATTAAGACAGGCAAGACGAGGACCGAACAGCGGAAGGAAGCTTACGAAGAAGGAATCTTAAGATAGAAAATGGTTGAAATAGCTGGCTGAAAAAAATAAAACAATGAAAATAAGTACACCATATTCTGAAAGACTACTTTTTACCTAACCTTCTAAAGATAGGTGAAAAAGCAATTAAGAATATCGTTGGCTACATGGGATATTAAGGCCAGCCCTGCGGTGCAGAGGTGGCGTGCCTGACATTTACCTGGAGTCCCCATGTTCGATTCCCGTCCAGGACAGGGAATTTTACCTGGATCTCAGGGCTGCTGCGAGGTTCACACAGCCTACGTGATTACAGTTTAGGAGCTATCTGACGGTGAGATAAAGGCTCCGGTCTAGAAAGCCAAGAATAACGGCCAAGAGGATTCGTCGTGCCGACCATACGGTACCTCGTAATCTGCAGGCCTTCGAGCTGAACAGCGGTTGCTTGCGGTTGTTACGCCATGAAGTTTGGATTTTGGGTTCAAAATATTTGTATTAGCTTTACGTCCTATCCGTCACAGATAGGCCTTAATGCGATGATAGGATACGAGAGGCCTAGAAGTAGAAAAGAAGCGGCCGTCGTCTTAATTAAGGTGCAGCCCCAGCATTTGTCTGATGTGAAAATGGGAAACCACGAAATACCACCCTCAGGGCTGCCGACAGTGGGATTCGAACCCACTATCTCCCGGATGCAAGCTCACAGCTGCGCGCCCTTAACCGCACGGCAAACTCGTCTGGCTTTTTGGGATTCACTTCGGATGTTTATGCAGTAGAAACGGACGTAAGCACAGTTACTCGTATATTTTTACTTGAAATAGAGGATTCGCAAGAAATAAGTTTTATATTGTGCAGCTCTTTTGGGGCACACTTCTAATGGAAGTGGCCTGCATCTTATATCTTAACCACCTACCAGCGCTCCTACCAATCTTAAATCGCTGACAGTATCGGGAATGAACTTGGGCCTCCATGGACGGTCACTAAGAGTGCTAACTGTTATGTTGCGGAGGCGGATATTCTCCGCTACCCTGTATGAAATATATATTCGATACTGGAAGTGAGAGATGGGAAAAATTGCTCATAGACAAAAATAAAGTCGCCTCTGTGGTGTAGTGGTTAGCGTGATTAGCTGCCACCCCCGGAGGTCCGGGTTCGATTCCCGGCTCTGCCACGAAATTTGAAAAGTGGTACGAGGGCTGGAACGGGGTCCACTCAGCCTCGGGAGGTCAACTGAGTAGAGGTGGGTTCGATTCCCACCTCAGCCATCCTGGAAGTGGTTTTCCGTGGTTTCCCACTTCACCTCCAGGCAAATGCCGGGATGGTACCTATCTTAAGGCCACGGCCGCTTCCTTCCCTCATCCTTGCCTATCCCATCCAATCTTCCCATCCCCCTACTAGGCCCCTGTTCACTATAGCAGGTGAGGCCGCCTGGGCGAGGTACTGGTCATACTCCCCAGTTGTATCCCCCGACCAAGAGTCTGAAGCTCCAGGACACTGCCCTTGAGGCGGTAGAGGTGGGATCCCTCGCTCAGTCCGAGGGAAAAGCCGAACCTGGAGGGTAAACAGATGATGATGATGATGATGACAAAAATAAAATAATAGTCGTAATCATGATTTTAGGTTACCTGAGTGTCAAACTCGGCGGTCCATTTTACTCCTCCAATTGGCAAAGGAATGCGAATTATAAAGGGGGATCTACAGGTGATTTCTTTCGGTTGTTAAGAATGAAGCCATTCTTTTCCGGAGTCGACTCAGTTAAAAATACAATCTTTTCAGCCTTTTCGTTCCTGTAGAACGGCAATGGAACTGGACAAGAGTGTGAGTAAAGCATCAGGTGTGTTGTCCAGCGCTTAGCAATCGCCATAGCTCTTAGAACTAATGTTACTTCACAGCCGGTCGAATCCTCAAAGTTCTCTGTTATCGCGGAAGATTCGATAGGCCTACCTACACTTATGAGAGCACCCTCTTCATGTTTCAATAAATAAGCGTCCATGGTGAGTAATTTATCGAATGTATTTATGACAAACACTGATGAAAATAATGTTGATGTCAGTGAAACGCCAACTCCTAATATAGAGTGTTGAAGCTCTGTGTATTGTTTTCTCTAATTTTGCAATGGATCATCGTGGAATGTACGTTGTAATAAGGTCTTGTTATCTAAAAGTTAGAGGAGATAACTCATTGATTTGAACCAATCACTTTGATAATAACAGGGGCAAGTAGAGAACCGCATATGGCCAGGCACTAGGAATACAAAGTCCACAGGTCTACCCCTTCAGGCAAGCACCTCAATGTTGAACTCATCCTAGGGATATAAGTTACGAATTTTAGGTAAAATATAACAAAGTGAAAATATATTATTTATTTATTCCTAAAAATTAAGTTCCTTTTCTTAATCATGCCAACGGTCGTAGCCGTGTTGAAACACCGGATCCCGTGAGATCTCCGAAGTTAAGCAACATTGGGCGTGGTCAGGAGTTGGATGGGTTGCCACGCGCTGTTGGTGGGGGTAAGGGAATGGAGGAGCGGAAAGGAACTGGTCACCCTACCGCACGTAAACTCCGGCTCAGGAACACCTCTGCGGAGGTTCGGACCTGCCTTCGGGCAGAACAACCCTTACCTTACCTTCTTAATCATCGTCACCCGGTCGATTAGATTAGCAGTTTGCATTTTTCTACCACTACGAGCGCTAATGCGAGTCAACGCAGAGTTTCACTTAAACCCTAATAACTATATTCGGCGTAGACATTTTTCAAAAATCAAAATAAGCCTGAGGATATTGAACCAAGGTACGCATTAAGAAAGGATTACGTAAATAAGTTAATTTGGTTAGGATTTCAATTAAAAAGAAAACGACCGGGCGAGTTGACCGTGCGGTTAGAGGCGTGCGACTGTTAGCTTGCATCCGGGAGATAGTGGTTCGAATCCCACTGTCGGTAGCCCTGAAGATGGTTTTCCGTGGTTTACCATTTTCACACCAGGCAAATGCTGGGGCTGTACCTGAATTAAGGGCACGACCGCTTCCCTCCAATACCTAGCCATTTCCTATCCCATCGTCGCCATAAGACCTATCTGTGTCGGAGCGACGTAAAGCAAATAGCAAAAAAAAAAAGAAGAAAAGAAAACGAGTAAGGAAACATGCGATTTTAGTCTGTTTTTCGGGAACTGCATTTAGGCCGGAAGTGATTTTCGAAATTTGGTTTGTTTGATAGAGCTATCTAATACTCACAATTTGAAACCTTTCCGGGGCCCTTTAGCCCTTCATCTTTTCGGCGCAATTGAGGAAATTGCTTAATTTTACGTTTTTCTTGGTATGGGGACCCCTACTTTATCTGCTAAGAAATGTTTTTAACGCTAAATCTTAAAACTACTGTATATTTCATAATGGTGAAACGATGTATACAACTTATTTAATGATCAGCCTGTGATTTTTTTATATGAAATACCGTAATATGATGTACTGACCCTGAAAGTAATGTTCGTCCCCTACAAGGTCATATGCAGTATTTGGTTTAGTAGTTCCCTACATACGTTTTCGTTCCACTGTATACTTTCTTGGGTGCAGTTCTTTGCAGGCACACCCATATCGGATGTATGATGAGTGAACCTGAGGGCCATGTGGCATTCCAGAAGTGGAAATCTTCCTTCTAAATTTGTTCGAATTCCTGTCGGGGAATCTGGACCCACGTCGTTCGGGTAAACCATTTATGACCTTACGACACAACCAGATATTCTCTCCCAAACATGTCAAGAACACTATAACTTATAACAATCATGTCTTCATTATACGGGCGCAACTGCCGTGGCTTAGGAATTAGTACATAAACATTGAATATGGTTAGCTGGAATTACTCTTCATTACTGTCATGGTACGATTTCAAGTAAGAGGGTTTGAATGGATCGCACTCATAATTTTAATAAAACATAAACATAAAAAATGTTTTATGAAACCCACTACAAGCTTTTTCACGCTGTAATTCTATGCGAATGACGCAAAACTACTCTCATATAGCTGCTATCCCAATCCAATTTCAGCTCAAAGCTAGCCATTGCAGCCAACAAATCCGCATTGATCATCAGACAGACCTTACACCGAATGAAGATATTAAAGTGTTAACTATAGATCACCTATGAACAGCTTAAGAAATATTCGACTTTCCCTACAATAAAATGCAGCTCACATTCTGAATCTTTTCTATTGGTTTGCTAAATTGAACCGTACTTCTTAAGCTTACACAGCTCGTTTCTCTTGAAGAAGCTGAGTGTCTGGCGTTTCGTAATTATTTTAATGTAGTAGAATATTCCAATTGAATTTGAGTTTTTTCATCCTTTTATTATTCCTCTGTAATTCCCCACTACTCTCCCTCCCTAGCCCCAGACCTCCTTAACAGACCTTTGTAATTATCGGACGTAGAGCGCCCCATTACTTGCTCAGCTTCTCTCATCCTTGGTCTTGTGCTACTCTTCTCTTCTTGTGTGCTTCTAACAGATAGCTTAGGGATTGTTACTCAACAATATAATAGTTTTGTTCGTACAGATGGAATTTAAATACAAGTTGGCTTTTCTTTGAAATAAATGCATACTTTTTGCGATTTTCTGGTAGGAACATGATAAAATACGACATCTGTGTTTAATATATGAACTCAAGTATCACATATCACATTCAGAAAATGTGTTTACAATATCAGAAAACACAAAAAAAAACTAAACTTCATTTACAATTGTGTGCCAGAATGTGAAAGGGAGCCAACCCACAAATGGTCAAAAATGAGTTATTGACATTTATGGATATTACTACTGTATTATATATTTATTAACCCACAATATATTGAATAATTACTATCCACTATTACTCATCCACTGTACAGAAGAATGATTTTGGAATATCTCTGAATAGCAATCTTGCAATGCGAGAGAGAGCTAAGCCACGCAGTAACATTACATCAGCTAGTGGTAGCCAAAAGCACAAGCCCTTGCTGGCACATGTTTTAGTGTTGACATCCTGGCTGAAGGTGACAGATAGCTGCTTAGAGTCGGTGTGACTTAAACCCCAAACACTGTTAGTGAACCTTACATGTAACAAGAAATGCGGGGGTGAACCTAACTGCATTTTCAAACAAGTAATTTATCAAAAATTCGACTGCTGTAAAAGAAACCGTTATTTTAACATTCTTTTTTCAGATTTGGAGCTTTGGAGCTGATATTTTTCAGATAAATAATGGATATGAGAAGGTGATTTTAATATTCCTACCATTTTACTATAAATTATTGTTATGTACCAAAAATATGACTGTTATTGTCCTCCAAACCAAACCAAACCCCATGGCACTATAGCCCTTGAAGGGCCTTGGCCTACCAAGCGACCGCTGCTCATCCCGAAGGCCTGCAGATTGCGAGGTGTCGTGTGGTCAGCACGACGAATCATCTCGGCCATTATTCTTGGCTTTCGAGACCGGGACCGGTATATCACCGTCAGATAGCGCCTCAGTTCTAATCACGTAGGCTGAGTGGACCTCGAACCAGCCCTCAGCTCCAGGTAAAATCCCTGACCTGGCCGGGAATCGAACTCGGGGCCTCCAGGTAAGAGGCAGGCACACTACCCCTACACCACGGGACCGACTTGTTAATGTCCTCAGTTTCATGAAATCAAGACAAACGCAAAAATCAAAATATCTCAGTTCCATGCCTGTGTGGGTTAGCTCCCTATTTTTATATTCGTAGATACCCCATCTCAGCATCAATCTGTTCTGTTCACTCTGTCTCATTTGTGATATCATCAGTAATATCCCGAATCGGAGATTTAGATAAATTGGTTACGTTCGATTATTCATCACAAAAGGACGACTGTCAGTGGTTCAAGTTTAGTCAGTAACCAATCCACTGCTATAGGAGCTCATTTCGCCTTAATAATAGTATTTTCAGTTGTAAGTCGATCAAATAAAATTACTTCCCATAGGAAATGTATTCAATAACGTAGCAAAAGTAAATATTCTCAGAATTTGATTGTAGGGCAGAATGCTTTCATAAACGAGGTATTTGTAAACAGAAACACTGGAGGCTTTAGCCTTGCTAATGATACCTCGTTTCGTTCCGTGCTTCGATAATTCAGTCCAAGGATACCTGTCGCAATTTCGTATTCATGCATTGTCAATATGTTTATCGATATTTTTTTGCCACAAGTAACCACAAAGTGGCGAAAGAGTGAGTTGCCTACGCAGCATCGGTTGTGTTCGGCAGATATTGGCAGACCTGGAGATGATATTCTGTGGATTCCTATTCCTGTACCTTAATTAAGCCACTCACAGCCCTTTTCCATCCTATTCTCGCGGATAACCTGTATATGTTAACTCGACGTTAAAAGACTTGTAGCCGGGCTGAGTGGCTCAGACGGTTAAGGTGCTGGCCTTCTAACCTCAACTTGGCAGGTTCGATCCTGGCTCAGTCCGGTGGTATTTGAAGGTGCTCAAATACGTCAGCCTCGTGTCGGTAGATTTACTGGCACGTAAAAAGAACTCCTGCGGGACTAAATTCCGGCACCTCGGCGTCTCCGAAAACCGTGCAAGAGTAGTTAGTGGGACGTAAAACAAATAACATTATTATTATTATTATTATTATTATTATTATTATTATTATTATTATTATTATTATTATTATTATTATAAAATCAGTGGACTGTATGTGAAACGTCTCTTTATTATAAGCAACTTTTGTTATGTTCATAATTTAGCTTACTCTTCAAATGACAGAGAAAATTACTACTTACTGCGGGTATCATGCTCTGCATTTAGTAACCGACAGACCGACAACGAACCTACAGGTTACCATGGCAACGTCTCTGACTACTTCCAGCAGGGATTTTTTTTTTTTTTTTTTTGCTAGTGGTTTTACGTCGCACCGACACAGACAGGTCTTACGACGACGGTAGGATCGGAAAGGCCTAGGAGTTGGAAGAAAGCGGCCGTGGCCTTAATTAAGGTGCAGCCCTAGCATTTGCCAGGTGTGAAAATGGGAAACCAAGGAAAACCATCTTCATGGCTGCCGACAGTGGGATTCGAACCCACTATCTCCCGGATGCAAGCTCACAGCCGTGCGCCTCTAACCGCACGGCCAACTCGCCCGGTCAGCAGGGAAGTAACGTATTGCCATTTTCTTCATCATTCCCGTAAACTCATGGTTGTCCCTCGGGTAGAAAGCAAGAGAGACGTCAATCGGCCATTCTGCGGGATACTGGCAGAATATCGTTGGAGGTTATAACCGCGCCGAATGGCTTAAGTAATACGTCATCTTCTTTCTGTTTACGTAAGAATTCCTGCGCCTAAATTTCTCCTCTGTTACCGCTTTCTTATATCCGTAACTCAAACCACCATAATTTAATGGGGGACATTTCATTTTCCAACACATTCACTTGAAATTTACATATTTGTCCTATCCGGCTGTCGTCAGTTATAATCCTATTTTCTATTAGTTTCAACTTTCTTAACTGTATTAATTTCTTCCTTAATTACTCCGTGTGTATGCGAGTGATTATTCTGAAACCTGAAACCATTGGTCCCGGAAAATATGGAAATATGGATGCAATTTTAATGACGGTGAAGACCTTCGTTTCGGGGTAATTGGTGGTTAAACGGCAAGTAGTATCACAAAACAGAAAATACGATCCTGTTTCAATTTGGAGAGATCTATAATTTTCGTCCTATGACATTTTGGCGTGTCTCTATGACTTATACGTTAAATAGAGCTGTATTTCTAGATTTCAAGTTAACATGGTACTGTTTACACGTATATGTTATCGTTTGACACACTTATAGGAAAGATAGAATCATGACATTCTGCACGCAGATTGATACGATCAGTGGCCATATGTTAGCCAAAGTTTGTGATTTCAGCTGTCACATGAGTATCAAAAAATAAACTAGTATGTGAAAACTGTACCAAATTTCACCCCGTTCAATGACTCTTACTCTATCTAACGCATAGATATAGTAGATACAAGAAAGTGCCATAGCACCAACCATGTAGAACACTAAAAGAGGCGTCTGATGGTGAAGTCCCTTAGATATGTCGTACAGATGCAAAGCAGTAACTCTCGAAATAAAGGTGTGCACTTCTAGACGTGTCCATGCTTATCTATATAAATAAAGTTGTAGGGGGTCTGCTGTCTGTAATTTCGTTTGTTTTGCCAATTTTTCAGATATTTATCCGTTTTAGGTCAACTCAAAATCGAATCGGTGGTTTTTATTTTTCTTGTCTGTTTGTTCCACCATAACGGTGAAACGGCTGAATAGATCTCAACCAAACGTCACATTTAGAGTATACTCATCCAGTGGAAGGTTTTGATATGCATATGATTGAAAACTTTGAATAGACGGTGGAGTTTATAGGAAAAACACAAGTGTTTCCCACCATTTTCTTTCATACTGTTGATTTTCTGTAAAATCAGTGGACTTTATGTGAAACGTCCTTCATTATAAGCAACTTTTGTTATGATCATAATTTAGCTTACTCTTCAACTGACGGAGAAAATTACTATTGTCTGCGGGTATCTTGCTCTGCATTTAGTGGCCGACAGACCGACAACGAACCTAAAGGTTTCCATGGCAACGTCTCTGACTGCTTGTCAACAGGGAAGTAACGTATTGCCAATTTCGTAATCATTCCTGTAAATTCGTGCTTGTTCCTTGGGCAGAAAGCAAGAGAGACGTCAATCCGCCATTCTGCGGGATATTGGCGGAATATCGTAGGAAGTTATAACCGTTCTCGAATAGCTTAAGTAATAACACCATAAGTCATCTTCTTATCTGTTTACCAAAGAATCCCTGCGTCTGAATTTCACCTGTTACGGCTTTCTTATATCAGTAACTCATACCATCACAATTTATTGAGGGATATTTGATTATCTAATACATCCACTTGGTATATTTGTCCTATCCAGATGTATTCACTTATAATCCTATTTTCTATTAATGTCAACTTTCTTACCTGGATCACTTTTTTCCTTAATTTCTCCGCATGTATGCGAGTGGTAATCCCGATACCTGGGCACACGTTTCTTTGAGGAAAAATCCCAAGCTATTCGAATGTATAACTTTTGGCTTCAGTAATAGCAAAATATAGATGCATTTTAATGACGGTGCA
Source organism: Anabrus simplex (assembly GCF_040414725.1). Classification (NCBI taxonomy): domain Eukaryota; kingdom Metazoa; phylum Arthropoda; class Insecta; order Orthoptera; family Tettigoniidae; genus Anabrus; species Anabrus simplex. The sequence continues at coordinate 574,730,446 of NC_090265.1, forward strand.
GACCTTTCTTCCTAGATAATTGGTGGCTAAACGGTAAGTCGTATTACAAAACAGATAGCATAGTCGCCGTTCTATTGTTGATACGATAGTTGATACGTTAGATAGCGCTGCAATTCTCCATTTTAATCAGATATTTCGAAATCTATTGTGACTTGCATTATGAAAAATGGCCTGTCTTTTAATAAAATTCCTCCATCTTTACTGTGAATGGCATTTGCTAAGTGCGCCTGCCGTTATAGTATTAACTCTCGAACTCGATTGTGATTTGATGTAGAAAATGTGGCCTGCCATTATTTTCAAAACTTCCCCAATGCCTACCTTACATCCGAAACAATGTACTCTGTCTTCCCTGCTTTGTTTCTACGATAGCGCTATGAGACATTCAATTTAATATAATCTTACTCACTGCCTTTACAGTAATTTACGAAGAAATTGGTATACAGAGTACCGCAGCGAAGCACGGATACATTTGCTAGTAATATAATAATAATAATAATAATAATAATAATAATAATAATAATAATAATAATAATAATAATAATAATAATAATAATAATAATAATAATAATTTCATTTGCGTTCCATTGCATATTCAGTTCTTGCATGAATTAGAACACCATGGCATTCCATTAAAAGTTGGAGAAATTACCTCGTTTCTTCCTCCATACATATAATTTATTCAGTTGCAACAAACTTCGCCATGTTCTTTGTGTTTTACAGTCTTATAGATAACAGAGGTTTGGGGGCAGCTTTTGTTTCCACGCTCTGACAGCTGTTAGTGTCCCGTTTTAAGTACTGAGTCTTCTGAATAAATTACAGTACCTTGTCTGTAAGTCGTATGCCAGTATACTACTGAGCTCATATTCGAGGTGCAAATACGTTGTTTTTGCTTTTGTTGTGGAGTAACATCGTACTAAATCATATAGGCTTACGATGACGGTATGATAGGAAAGGACTATGACTACGAAGGAAGTAGCCGTAAGTTTAATTAAGAAACAAAATGTCCTTGTTGCGAAACTGACCACGGAAAACCATCTTCAGGGCTACGACGTTGGGCTTCGAACCCACCAAAAGCTAAATGCAAGCTCACAGCTACGCGGCCGGTACCACGCAGCTAACTCATTCGGTGAATTGTTAATAAGCTTGTATAGAACTTGCGAAAGGTCACCTTCAAGTGACTATTTAGTTTAGGAATCAGTGATTAACCCGGTTTATGGTATGTATTCACATTTGAAATAGTAAAGTCAAAATATTCAAATTTTATTGTTTTTTGCAATTTTGCTTTACGTCGCACCGACACAGATAGGTCATATGGCGACGATGGGACAGGAAAGGCCTAGGAATGGGAAGGAAGCGACCGCGGCCTTAATTAAGGTACAGCCCCAGCATTTGCCTGGTGTGAAAATCGGAAACCACGGAAAACCATCTTCAGGGCTGCCGACAGTGGGATTCGAACCCACCATCTCCCGGATGCGAGCTCATAGCTGCGCGCCCCTAACCGCACGGCCAACTCGCCCGGTAATATTTGGTTTGTATGTATGAAAGCTTGACGTTTCTTGTTTTTAAAAAATGTATCATTGAATTGAGGCATGTGTCAAGGCTATAAATTTCATTTCAATGGATCATTGCACGAACTATTTCTCAGCTCCGGAGAGTGGGCAAGCTCAATTTTTCACACAGTGAATTTCTCCAAAATGTTCATAATTAACATACAAAAAACAATGCCCTCTGATTTTAAGTTATAAAATCCATTAATATGTGTAATTAAACCTTATTAAAGAAGAATGGTCCGAAGTAAACATAGTATTAAATGTCTTCGATAAAAAGGAATCAAACTACCACCCCCATTAATTTTACATTCTGTTCAGCCCATTTTAGGGATTATTAGGGTCAATTCTGTGCAAAAATAATTGGAACTAAACTATTTTCCAGAAAACTGCTATTTTTTTAAATTAATAGGAAAATTAGATAATTTTTTTTGGGTCAAATATATGAAACAGTAGATTATGTTTGAACATTTTACAGTGTAAATATCTCCCCTAAATGCAAGTGTTTCACTGTGCGAAATGTCAAAAAAATTGGTTAAAAATTATAGACATTGACCGATACGTGAATACATTCCAGAATATCAGAAACTTCCACCAATCACAGCTGCTGCCTACCGCCAGAGTTTTATGGTTTTTCGTTTTATCGTACCTTTGTTTGCTAGTTTTTATGTAACAGTGCACTGAAGCATCTTTATTGCATGCATTTGATCACAGACTGCACAATCAAGAGGACGTACATACGGTATTCCAATGAAGCCGTTAGGCGACATACTGGCCCAAAAGCTTAAAATGAAAAATTAAGTTGTCCTCTTTTATGTTCCATTGCTTGTTCGGTTCCTGCGAAACCTAGGAGTCCAGTGTTGCCAACTCATAAATCTTTCAAACTGTAGTTGAAAATCCGCTAAGTTCCGCTAAGTTTTTTTTGTTTGTTTTCGTCGCACCGACACAGATAGGTCTTATGGCGACGATGAGGCAGGAAGGGGCTAGCAGTGGGAAGGAAGCGGCCGTGGCCTGAATTAAGGTACAGCCCCAGCATTTGCTTGGTGTGAAAATGGGAAACCACGGAAAACCATCTTCAGGCCTGTCGACAGTGGGGTTCGAACCCACGATCTCCCGAATACTGGATACTGGCCGCACTTAAGCGACTGCAGCTATCGAGCTCGGTCCGCTAAGTTTCGAACTGAAGCAAAACGGTATATACCAGCTGTTTTAATAGAGGAGATTAACTCAACACTGACCAGTTTTAGAACAGGAGGCCGTCATATTCTCCTCCCCACACCATATGCTCTGAAGCAGATGTGCTGGGTTGAGGTCCTGTGGTTTCATATATTCAAAATATATCTTGTCAGTTCACAGCAGCAGAGCTCATACGGAAATTTTCAAATCTATTTCGAAAGTTATTTTCCCTTTTATTACTGTTGTCATTGTTTTTGTTAAGTGCGGAATGGAATAATGTCTAACACTTTCGCACTTATATTGCACTGCTAATAGGTGCACCGTCCGTGTTTGGGATCACTGGGAAACTCAACCAACCAGGTTTTTTTTAAAGTTCAATCATTTGACCACTCTTTACGAAATATATGACTGTACATTTTAACCTCTTCTTTCGACACATTGATATACCAAAAAGAATCTGATGTCAAAAGAAACACAATATCAGACACAACACTACCCGGCTCATCAATAGTACAGTAATGAATGCAACAAATTCTCACTGAGGCTGTGGGCCAGAGCCGGAGTAGAAAACGAGTGGTAATATGCTGCATAATTTCAATAGAATGGGATTAAGGAGAACGTTATACCGTAGTAAGTTCTATATTTGTTCTCCTGGTGATGAAAGATGATATTGTTGCCGCTGAAAATCGTTAATAGAAGTTTTAAAATCCGTCAAAAAGTCCGCTGCCCGCTAAATGGAAAAGTTATCCTCTGTTCCATTTAAAAATCCACCAAATTTAATGGAAAATCCGCTGAGTTGGCAACACTGCCTAGGACATCTTTATATTACGTTAAAAGTTGGAGGAATGACCTCATTCCTTAACCCATACACGTAATGTATTCAATTACAACTGACATTAGTCATGTTCGTTGTGTTTTACAATCCTAGTGCTGGAAGTTTTGTTCGCTGAATAGGTTATACATACAGGGTGGACAAAATAAAACTGGTCCGAAAAATATATATAAGACTGACATGCAACTGGCCCTTGTTAATGAACAGGAGAACTGTCCATCATAGGAATTGCTGGAAACCGTGAATTTGATGCGCCAATCGGTTGCTGTCACACGTCTGAGCGTGCGCATCTCCCTCATGCTCTGTCCCGAATACGACGCTGTGTCATTACGTATGAATGAGGACTTTAGGATCCTCAGTTTTTCATTTTTTCAAATGAGACCTGGTTCAGCCTGTCATGATATGTGAACTCACAGAACATGCACCATTATGCATCTGAAAATCCCCAACTGTACATCAAAATGCCGTTGCAGAATCTCAAGATCGATGTGTGGTCCGCAATATCTGATGTCCGCATCGTAACACGAGTCTTTCATCAAACTGTTAATGCTAACCGGTACGTCCAGACACTGTTTAATCCATATGTGGATCAACTCAGAGAAGATGAACGCTTGTATGGATAATTTCAGCAATACGGAGCAACAACACACACCGCCTTGGCAACCTCGTCACGAGTGCATGAGGTGTCCGGTGAGGAGAAGACAGTCAGCAGATGCAGTGCTATCAACTGGCCATCTTGATCGCCTGATCTCTCTCCCTGTGATATTTACCTGTTGAGCAAATTTAATGATCAGGCGTACCCCAATAATCCTCGAACACTGAAAGAGCTACACCAAAACTTGAGAACGCAATTGCTGCTATCGCTCAAGCAGAGCTAATATGCGTGTCTCACAGTTTGATAAATCGAGCACAGCTCTGTACGGACGTCAACGGTGCCCATTTCTAGAATCTTCTGTGATGTTCATTAACAAAGGTCAATTCCACGTCAGTCCTATTGTTAATATTTTCCAGCCCAGTTTTACTTTGCCCTCCCCATACTTAGCTATTTGGTTCGTTTTATATTTATTATATTAACATTACGTATTAAAAAATGTAGTTATTCGGTAGATAGTCAAGAAGTACAACTCGAGCGGCAGATTCTCTCAAGATAAATTCTGGAGTCTTCGAAATGTAAATACAGATAAATGTCCATAAAAGAGAACATAATAAACTGCGTGAATTGAAGATGATAATTAATCATTTTTCGTGATAATAAAACTTGGGAAAGAGAAGCAATGAGCTTTAACATGCAAGAGAGAAGGATAAACATAAGCAGAACGGAAACAGAATATCTGCGTCTACATGACGGAGAAAACCTGCAGCTGAATAGAGAAGACATCATGAGAGTGAGCCACTTCATATACCTCGGGTTAGCTCTTGGAAGAAACTAAATAAAAATGGCTAGCAAAAACTGGAAGAACTGGAAGGAGACAACCTGGTTACTAGGTGATAGAAGGGTACCAGGCAGGCTTACAGTTAGTGGGGCGTAAAACAATAACAGTCTTTTTCTTTCTTCGTTATGCCCGTTTACAGAGCGCATTGGAACTTGTTAGTTTGATGATGGTTTTCCTTTCTTCTCCTTCTCCTCCCAAAATCTCTTCATGAACTCGCTATGCTGTTTCTTGCGTTCTTCCGTCCATTGCTTCCCTGTGGTTCTTTCAGCCTTTTCCGTGAACGTGTGCTTTGCAACCAGATTCCCAAAAGCATTGCGATCCCTGATGATATCTTCTGTGATATTCATTTCTTTTAAGTCCTGCTTTATTTCCTCTAGCCAGCTTATCTTGACCTCCTTTGATTTAATTATACCAAGCAGTTTTTTGCATATCTAGTGTCGTCCATTCTACAGATGTGGCCACAGAATTTCAATCGTCTCCTGGGAACGGTATCGGTGAACTTGTCGATTGCTTTGTACAAATCTACATTTTTTCTTTTGATCCATACACCATTTACATGAACGGGGCCATATATTTTCCTAAGAATTTTTCGTTCTTGTTTTTCAATTTCATCAATTTTAGAGTGGCCTCCTAGTGATGTGGTTTCTGAGGCATACAAGGCTTCCGGAAGAACAACAGTCTTGTAATGCCGAAGTTTTGCATTTCGTGACGTCACTCTTTTATTGTAGTGGTTCCATGTTATTCGGTATGCTTTCAGGAGTTCAGTGGCTCTTTCTAAATTAGATTTCCTGTCCAATCCGGTCGGTACAATGATTTCTCCTAGATATTTGAAGGAAGGGACCTGTGTGATTATTCCATAATTTGTCTGTAGTGGGGATCTTTGGATATTCTGGTGTCCATTAGCCATGATATGAGTCTTCTCGTACGATATTTGGAGGCCTGTCTTTGATGCTATCTCATGTAACTTCTCCATGGCCAACCTGGTTTCTTCACTTAGTCTTGATAAAGGTAGCTAGATCATCAGCAAAAGCTAGGCACTTCACGTTAATTCTTTGTTATCGAGTACCAATGTTTATACCTTCGATTTATTTTCCCCATTCCCTGATGACTTTGTCTAACACTTAAAAAGGATTGGGGAGAAGCCATCTCCTTGTCGAACTCCTGTATGCACTTCAAAAGGCTCTAATAGTTCACCTAGATACTTCACTTGAGATGTTGTGTCTGTGAGAGTCTGGCGGATTAATTCTGTGGTCTTCTTGTCCACACTGAACTCTGCTAGGATATCCACAACAGTTTGTCTGTCGATAGAGTCATACGCCTTCTTAAAGTCCACAAAGGTCATCAAACAATAACATTATTATTATTATTATTATTATTATTATTATTATTATTATTATTATTATTATTATTATTATTATTATTATTATTTCGACTAAGTGACTAGAGTAGTTACCGAGGTGCTCACCTTCTTAGCTCAATATTACGCCATCAAATGTCGGTGTGAAAGGTCGCATGACGTTTAATTGTGTTCATATGAGAGAGAGAACTCTGCCGAAAGCTTTTACTGGTATGTGAAGAACCCCGTGTTCCGTCCTGCACTTAGCTGGCCTCGACGGTGCAGTCGGCTAGTCGTTCTTCTCTTCTTTCCAAGGTGGCGAAATCGATCCCTGCTGAGGTCGAAGACATATCAGAATGTTCAAGTTCAACCCCGGTGCCATACAAAATCTCCTGCGTACCGAAATTTTGACAACTCGAGTTTTCTTAAATTCTACACCAATTAAAGAGTTCAAAAATTAGATGTATGGCTTTTCAGGCGTTTGCTCTATTAACCAGCATTTCGTCTTAGGTCTGACACTAGACTCGTCAGAGTGGGATGTGTCAGACCCTACCCACTTATGCTGGGGTGTATGCAGGTGAACTTATCAGAAGCCTCTTATGTGGCACAGTCTGATAACTGCATACGGGAATTCCATTTGGAATTGCTAGGCGGGCATTAATTGTGGAGTTTTATCTCCCGTATGCAGTTATCAGACTGTGCCACATAAGAGGCTTCTGATAAGTTCACCTGCATACACCCCAGCATAAGTGGGTAGGGTCTGACACATCCCACTCTGACGAGTCTAGTGTCAGACCTAAGACGAAATACTGGTTAATAGAGCAAACGCCTGAAAAGCCATACATCTAATTTTTGATCTGATTTTTGATATGCTCTATTGGTGGAAAAATATCTAATTCCCTCCATGGGAATTTAGAATTACCAATTAAAGAGTTGTTAAACAAAATACTAATATTTTTACTTTCTTACCTAGACGTTGTTAAAAATCTGCAGTAGCTGAAGAGTGGTTAACAATTAACAATTAGCCTGATTATTATTATTATTATTATTATTATTATTATTATTATTATTATTATTATTATTATCTGCTTAACGTCGCACCGACCACATAGGTCTAATGGCGGCGATGGGATAGGAAAGAGCTACGAGTGGGAAGGAAGCGGCCGTGGCTTTTGAGTACAGCCCCAACCAGCATTTGTCTGGTGTGAAAATAGGAAACCATGGAAAACCTTTTTCACGGCTGTCGATAGTAGGGTTCGAACCCACTATCTCCCGAACGCAAGCTGATAGCTACGTGACCTAAACAGTACAGCCACTTGCTCGATAATTATTATTAAGAGTAATCTTTACCGGTGAGCTTGCACTTGAGATGTGATGATTCGAGCCTCAAGATCAGCAGTCCTGAAGTTTTCTGTGGCATCTTATCTCCACATACGATGAATGCTGAGGCTGTATCTGAATTAAGGCCATGACTGCTGCCTTCTTTGCCTTAGCTGTTTTCTTTCGGCGTCGTCAAAAACTTGTGTGTGCTACTGCGAAGTTGAACAGTTAGTGCGAAAAAAGGAGTAATTAGCTACGTTTCCTCAGTGGTTCTGAAAATTAATCTTAAGAAAGTATTCATTTTACCTTATTTCACCGCAATTTTATATTAATTCATCGATCTCTCTGAACGCACGTCCATCTTTTCCGCCGCCCATTTACCTGTCGTTCTGTTTATTTTATTTTAATTTATTATTTTATTGTTACTATTTGTTTTACGTCGCACTGTCTTAGACAGGTCTTACGGCAACTGTGATATGGGATAGGGCTAGGAATGAGAAGGAAACGACTCAGACGTTAACAGGCTCAGCATCCAACAGGTGTGAAAATAGGAAACCACGGAAAACAATATTCAGGGATGCAGACATTGAGGCTCGAATCCACCATCTCCCGAATGCAAGATCACAGCTGCGTAATCTGAATCGTGCAGCCAACTCATTCATTACCACCTGTCTAGATCCCGTCAAGCAATTGGCTTAGAACTGTAATATATAATATGTATGCCAATATATTTTGGGTGGAACAGTTGTCAGCCAAAAGGGAAGCGTGTTTAGTGCAGTGGCTTAGCTACTAGCTTTCCACAGTGACGGATGAGGTTCCAATTCCGGTCGACTTTGGATTCAAATTTTCATTTGAAATATCACGTAGTGTGAGGAAAGGATTTCAGCCTTAAACGCCTGGCCAGAACCAAATTGAGCCAGTGACCTTAGAAATATCTGCGATCAGCTGAAGAAGGTATTTGTCCGGCTCCTTGGTTGAATGATCAGCGTAATGGCCTTCGGATAATAGGGTCGTGGGTTCGATTTCTGGCCAGGCGGAAGACTTTATAATTGCGTGTGATTCTCTAGCTCGGAAGTTGGGTGATTGTGTTCGTCTAAAAACACAGCATTTATATCTAACACATCACATTACAGACAATCCAACCATCATACAATTACGTAGTCGATTCTTCTTCTTCTTTTAGTGTATTTTTTTTTTTGCTATGGGCCTTACGTCGCACCGACACAGATAGGTCTTATGCCGACGATGGGATAGGAAAGGCCTACGAGTTGGAAGGAAGCGGCCGTGGCCTTAATTAAGGTACAGCCCCAGCATTTGCCTGGTGTGAAAATGGGAAACCACGGAAAACCATTTTCAGGGCTGCAGACAGTGGGATTCGAACCTACTATCTCCCGGATGCAAGCTCACAGCCGCGCGCCTCTACGCGCACAAAAACTCGCCCGGTTTTTAGTGGTTTAAGGTCGCAAGAGCGACGCAAGAGAAGGAAGGAAACGGCCGTGCCCTTAATTAAGATACATTCCCAGCAATTTTCTGGTCTTATGATGGGGAATCACGCAAAACCATCTTTAGGGCTGCCGGCGGTGGGATTCGAACCCTCTAAACCGCACGTCAAACTCGCTCGGATCACACAGTAATAATGATAACACTCAGCATAGGGCTGGCTTCAGGAAGTACATCCGACCGTAAAACAAGGCTTAATCCACATTATTACCGACCCCACATAAATGGGAAAAAGGCCAGGGAAGAACACATTTCCATCCAAAAGCAAACAGCTCAGTGCATCAATACGTGTTCACCGTAGACACTCTCTCTGGCTTCACTTCGACAGGATTTCAATTTTATCGTTGACTATCGTAAAATATATTTTCCTTTAATCTTACCTTTCAGCTCCATGCAGGTGCTACGAATGATCCTTTTCTGATTATGCAGCCTAATTTTACTTCAATGATATTATACTCTAGTTCATTTGAATTTGATTTCCGATGTTGGTGACGGTCAATTAATAATGCTACCACGTGTTTTGATCCGAAACACTGTGGGCGGGTATTATTAAATGTGGACAACAAAATCGAAAGGAGTTCTTTCTAATTGGGGGAACAATTCGGTAAATTAACTCTGATTGTGAGTTACGGTAGAACGACATGTTGAGATAATCATCACCAAAATAATAATGGTATAGCCACAGATAGGGTTTGCAGATGTTTCTATTTGTCTCCATCTAGGCTACCTGTGTGTCAATTTCGACACTCCAATACTGGAGAGTTCATTCTACATACTGACGTCTGCCAGATTAATAATAATAATAATAATAATAATAATAATAATAATAATAATAATAATAATAATATCAATGTAATAATTTTGAAATGGGGAGAATAAAATTCTCAGGCGACATGAAAAATAGCCAGGACAGCTCCATGCATTGTTGCTATCTGCTTTAAAAAGCGCCGTAGTGTCATAATTTTGGATTTTAATGAGCAAGTACTGTAAATATACTGACAAGGGTTTTACGCGCCTTGTCCTTCATAAGTACCTAATAACAGCGCTGGGATTATATCACAAAACCGTGGCTACGGGATCGAATCTATAATGTATTGAACTTAATCGGTAGTATTTTTGTTTTTTGTGTATTTAACCTACAGCTTTTATCGCCAGGACCGAGGACACATTTGACTTGCCTGATGGAGGTCTTTCTATTTGACGTCCATAGGTGACCTGGGCGTCTAGGTGTGAGTTGATGATGAGGAGGAGGAAGAAGGGATAAAGTAGAGCATAGTGTAGGCATGTAGCCTACTCATCTTGAATAACACCGCGAGGTTTGTTCAAGGCTTTAACGTCACCATCCGACGGACGAATCACCATCAACAGCGTCATACCCCCGCTCCATGTGAACACAGGATGGGAATTGAATCCGGACCTTTGGTACGCAGTGTAGTGATTGGAAATAATATACCGTCACCTATCTTAAACTGCAATCAACATAGTCTTCTGATTGTGAATTGTTTTTTTCTACCAACGGGATTTGATAAATTGATTGAATATCTGAACTACGGGCCACTGTAAATTCGACCATCCACACATGTTGGGCTGCGCAGTCCTTCTCAGTGGTGTCCAGTCTATTATGTGCCATATTTCTGTCAGTCAAAATTAGCCTTTTCCAATATAACTTGTATAAAAGAAGAAGAAGAAGAATGATGATGATGATGATGATGATGATGATGATGATGATGATGATGATGATGACTCAGCGAGCTGGTTACGCGGTATTGGTCATGTAGCTGTGAGCTTGCATTCGGAAGATATTGGGTTCGAAGTCCAATGTCTGAGGCCCTGAAGATGGTTTTCTTTAGTTTCCCATTTTCACACCAGGCAAATGTTGGATCTCTGCCTTCATTATCGTCTCGGTCATTCCATTCCCTATCCCATCGGCACCATAAGACCTGTTTGCATCAGTGTGACGTAAAATCAACAGCAAAATTAGCAGTTTTGTCTTCGGAACTAGTTCGCAAAACAATTCTGATCAGGCATACTTAGAAGGAGCTAACACGCCGTGCGGTTGCGAACATCAATGAAAATTACATTTTAAAATGAGGTCAATTTTCAAAATAGGGTATATTTTTGCTTTAACCTAATACAATTTTTTTAAAACATGGTCATAAAATTAATTGATACATACTTTATTAAAACGTAATGGTATTTTAATTTGCTTTACGTCGCACAGACACTGATAGGTCTTTCGGTGCGGATGGAATAAGAAAGGTACAGCCCCAGGATTTGCCTGGTGTGAAAATGGGAAACCACGGAAAACCATCATCAGGGCTGCCGACAGTGCGGCTCGAACCCACTATCTCCCGGATGCAAGCTCACAACTTCGCGCCCCTAACCACACGGCCAACTCACCCAATAAAGCGTAACGTTAAAATATGCTATGATGGAAGATTTTCGACCTCTGTATTACATGTTAAAGATATTAAAATACGTTAGTACGTTGTTTGACGTGACACATAAGTCGTGTTCGCGTGTCGCCTAGTGGCTCGCGTGTCACGTTCGCCATCCCTGATCGAGGCAAACATACGACGGCTACCCATCCAAATGGTTACGTCACTAAATCTGATTTTAACTTCAGAGATTCATGGGATCTTGCGGTGCAACATTTGCACACAATTAAAGCTTAGTATTCCACTAAAAGACTGCAGGTTAATATTATCATTACAGTGTTATGTGGGCTCAAATTTCCATCATTATTGGAGATAGAATCTCGGTCCTTTCACTTCAGAAGGCTTATCCACTGGCACACTCAAACTAGGATCGAGAATGTCTCGTGTGTGGAAGTGGTGCTATTATGATTGCTGAAAGTGCCGACAATTACATCTAAATTAGTCAGAATGCTTGCTACCAGCGGATGCCAAACCTACGAACATCCTGTGTCAACGAATGGTGACAACCATAGTAGAGCTTAAAGCTGCTAGGTTATTCTGATCCATACAGTACACTCAGAGGTCACACATTCAGGAAAGTTATCAGTGAGGTGTTCAATTGTTATGAATATGCTGGCTGGATTTTATTACTCCTGCGTTAGAATAATAATAATAATAATAATAATAATAATAATAATAATAATAATAATAATAATAATAATAATAATAATAATAATAATAATAATAATAATAATAATGTCCGCCTCTGTGGTGTAGTGGTTAGTGTGATTAGCTGCCCCCCCCCCCCGGAGGCCTGGGTTCGATTTCCGGCTCTGCCACGAAATTTAAAAAGTGGTACGAGGGCTGGAAAGGGCTCCACTCAGCCTCGGGGGGTCAACTGAGCATAGGGGGTTCGATTCCCACCTCACCAATCCTCAAAGTGGTTTCCCGTAGTTTCACACGTCTCCTCCAGGCAAATGCCGGCATGGTACCTAACTTAAGGCCACGGTTGCTTTCTTCCCTCTTTCTTGTCTATCCCTTCCAATCTTCCCATCCCTCCGCAAAGTCCTTGTTCAGCATAGCTGGTGAGGCCGTCTGGGCAAGGTACTGGTCATTCTCCCCAGTTGTATCCCCAACCCGGACTCCAGGACAGTGCCCTTGAGGGGGTAGAGGTGGGATCCCTCACTGAGTCCGAGGGAAGAACCAACCCTGGAAGGTAAACGGATTAAGAGTAATAATAATAATAGTGTGCCTCCGTGGCTCAGACGGCAGCGCGTCGGCCTCTCACTGCTGGATACCGTGGTTCAAATCCCGGTCACTCCATGTGAGATTTGTGCTGGACAAAGCGGAGGCGGGACAGGTTTTTCTCCGGGTACTCCGGTTTTCCCTATCATCTTTCATTCCAGCAACACTCTCCATTCTCATTTCATAGCATCTATCAGCCATTAATAAATCACTTTGTGAGTGGCGACCCAATCGCACTAATAGCCTATATCTGCTTCATTCATTCCATTCCTGACCCGGTCAATGACTGGAAAACAGGTTGTAGGTTTTCATTTTCATTTTAAATAATAATAATATTAATAATAATCTTTATATTTCTGGCCTTTCCCAATGACATGGGGTCAGCACTTTGTATGGTTTCAGCTCAATTTTACAGCCATATGCCTTTCCTGACGCCCACCTTATGTAGAAAAATGTATTCACTATTGCATGTTGCTGTGGTGATTTGTTATGTGACGTGTGTAGATGTGTAGTCAGGTAAACACCACCCAGTCCCCGACAGAGAGGAATTAAATACACGCAGTTAAAATCCCCGGCTCGTCTGGGAATCGACCCAAGGACCCTCTGAACCGAAGGTCAGAACGCTGAACATTCATCCAAGGAGGCCCATAATTATTCACTCATCGCTGGGAATAACAAGGTAGAAGAAAAACAAATGCTATTTGCTCGGGGCGTCGACTCATGTGGACCTTTTGCCCCTACTGGTACCATATTATATGAACCTGCATGTAATTGGAATGGCGGCAGTGTGGAATGTTGTGTGTGAGGAAAGGAAGATTAAGGACATACAAACACCCAGTCCCCAGGCCAGGGATATTAATCACTACAAATTAAAACCACTGACCCGGCCGGAAATCGAACTCGGGGCTGGACAGTAAGAAGGTAATTCAGAAAACTGATTCACCAGACCTTGTCAAATCATTCTGCGTTATATGAAACACCTTGTTAAATAACAGTTTTGGTTTGATTTTGTTTAATTCAAGAAAATGAGTGGAGTACCTGCTTTGGATTTGATGTGGACCAGACAAAACAAAAACGTGCAAATCAGATTTAACAGTTCCCTTTAGCAGAAGCAGCTGTGTAAATTCTTTCTTTCTTTCTTTCTTTCTTTCTTTCTTTCTTAATCTGCTTACCCTCCAGGGTCGTTTTTCCCTGGAACTCCACGAGGGATCCCACGTCTACCGCCTCAAGGGCAGTGTCCTGGAGCTTCAGACTCTGGGTCGGGGATACAACTGGGGAGGATGACCAGTGCCTCGCCCAGGCGGCCTCACCTTCTACGCTGAACAGGGTCCTTGGGGAGGGGGATGGGAAGTTTGGAAGGGATAGACAAGGAAGGAAGTGGCCGTGGCTTTAAGTTAGGTACCATCCCGGCATTTGCCTGGAGAAGTGGGAAACCACGAAAAACCACTTCCAAGATGGCTGAGGTGGGAAACGAACCCACCTCCACTCAGTTGACCTCCCGAGGCTGAGTGGACCCCTTTTCATGGCAGAGCCGGGAATCGAACCCGGGCCTCCGGGGGTGGCAGCTAATCACACTAACCACTACACCACAGAGGCGGAGAAGCTGTGTAAATTCGCTGTCAATAATTAATTTACAAGATAATATTGTCCACGTCCAACCACATAAAATATATTACGCATAAGACAAACTGACTTATCTGGTTGAAGCCACTTTTATTAATAATATTCGGAATATTAACAAGATAACTGAACTTATTTGTTTCTTACCGGGGACTGTTTTGTATTCTTGAATAATCTGGAAGTAAAGTTTAGCTATTTTCTCAATATTATGACGAAATGACTTATCTTGTCAATGTCAAAGGATAGAGAGCATTGACCATAGTAGGTTACTGCAAAAATTTCAAAAACCGAAAAAATGGTTTTTCCCCGGAGTGAGTGAATCATGATTTTAATTATAATATCCTGACCAACTTTGAAGGATAAAAGTAAGAAGTTGTACCCGCTAGGCTTACCGAAATCCGTAAGGGTATGGAAAAAATGGGCATCAAAAAACAGATGTTCAGGATCGAGCAATTTCAGAAAAATGGTGTCAGATTTCATGGTAAGAAAACCTCCAAAGGTGGTTTCTTTTCGTAATAACAAGAAAAAAGCAACCGCATAAAGGAATACTGACGGGACATCTAAGCCAATAGAGGAAAACTGTGAAAGTACTGTATAGTCTACCCAGTATGCGTAAGTTGCTATTCCGCGGTCCACAGAGGCCCAAATCGATATTATTATTATGATCATGTTCGACTCCCTGGCTGAATGATCAGCGTTGAAGCCTTCGGTTCAGAGGGCCCTGGGCTCGATTCCCGACCGGGTCGGGAATTTTAATCGCGTCTGATAAATTCTTCCGGCTCAACACTTTCCCCTTCATATTTAGAAAACAAACCACACTACCATCCACCATAGAAACACGCAATAGTGATTACATCCTTCTACATAGGGTTGGCGTCAGGAAGGGCACACGAACGTAAAACACGGCCCAATCCACATGCATTATACAGTTCGTACCCGTGACACCACAAGGTGTGGGATAAGCGGTAGTTTATTATTATTATTATTATTATTATTATTATTATTATTATTATTATTATTATTATTATTATTATTATTATCTGTTTAAAGGTGCTGGCGAGTGTGAGGTTTAATCTGCTCGTATCCAAAGACATGCAGTTGTCACGTTTGAACACCTTCAAAAGCCACTGACCTCAGCAGTGATAGAACCCGTTATCTCAGGAGGTGAAGGATGATGATTACCCAACTGTGTCATTAAATTCGACCGTTGGACGGATATTATTCTCGTTGCCCCCTTAGAACAACAATCACCGCCAGTTAAGTCTTCTCCGCAGTTAAATATTTTTTCAGTAAGAAGCCATTCACTGTGACAACCTTCCTTCCTTCCTTCCTTCCTTCCTTCCTTCCTTCCTTCCTTCCTTGAATATTCATCTTGCCTTCCTCTTTTACCTTTCTTCTCACTCCCTCTCCTACAGATGGAAGACAAAAGTGTTAAAATATCCACGATCAGTGGAGAAAAGTATCCTATGTAGAAATTAAATATGTGCAGGAGTTCTCTCATAAGAGACAACAAAACAGGGCAACTCCCTTGGGAGTGAGTTGGCGATGACGGTCCTCCTATCTGGGTATAGCATTGCTTCCACTTGCGCCAGCCTTTAATTCCAATTTGACCTCCTTTGGTCAACTTTTGTTCTCTTCTCACCCTGACGGTATTAGGGTTGTGACACCTAAGGAGTCTCTCATGTTAACTTTTCTAGTGGCCCTTTCCATCTTCCCTGCACGAAGAGTCGGTCTCACTAAATACTTTTACGTTTACGGAGACGTCAAGGTGCCGGAATTTTGTCTCATAGGAGTTCTTTTACATGCCATAGAATCTGTAGATACGAGGCTGACGTTGAGCACCTTCAAATACCACCAGATTTAACGTGGATCGAACCCGTCAGCTTGGGTTGAGAAGGCTCCACCGTCTGAGCCACTCCGACCGGCAGGACAATTATCTAGTGATACGTCGCTTTAAAACCGTAATCACAACCACCACTACTATCTCTTCCCCTTGAAGTATTCTCTTTCTTGTTCCCATCAATGGTTAACATAATCTTTCTCTTCAACGAACCTGTAAATTATTCACAGATTAACAGAAAGGGCCACCAATTGTTTTATCTCAGTACGAATTATTTGCTCTATTCTCCTGTTTAGTAACTTCTTCACTTGTAGTTTTGTTCTTTATTAATGGGAAAAATAATTAAAATAAATGTTTTACAAATGGAGAAAAGTAACCTATGTAGAAATCAAATATGTATAGTACTTTCATAATCAATCAATTCATGTTTCTCACTTTGTTCTTAACAATGGGTGTTCTTTCTTTCTTTCTTTCTTTCTTTCTTTCTTTCCTTCGCTCTTTCATACGACCAACATGTTTAATCTCTGAAATATTTTTATCTTTACTTAATCATTTTTCCCCTTCTAGCCATTTAACTCCCGTAATATTCCATTCAGTTTCTTTAAGTAGGTACTTCAATATTTTGTAAGGTATATGGTAGTTACTGGAATTTTTCAGTGCAGTGTAAAAGAGAACACAGACCTCACAGACTTTCCTTGTTCGAATTCTTATTCCTGTTCTGTTCGACAGTCAATTGTTCGAGTAATATGAGAGTTAAATGAGAGGTATTTACCTCGGAATGGGGATAATAGAAATATGTTGTAAATATACGTTCTTCCTTGTTCCCATCAATGGTTGAGATAATAACTACCGAGCTCGATAGCTGCAGTCGCTTAAGTGCGGCCACTATCCAGTATTCGGGAGATAGTGGGTTCGAACCCCACTGTCGGCAGCCCTGAAGATGGTTTTCCGTGGTTTCCCATTTTCACACCAGGCAAATGCTGGGGCTGTACATTAATTAAGGCCACGGTCGCTTCCTTCCCAGTCCTAGCCCTTTCCTGTCCCATCATCGCCGTAAGATCTATCTGTGTCGATGCGACGTAAAGCCAATAGCAAAGAAAAAAAAGAGATAATAATTCTCTTCAACGATCCCGAAAACACTTCATAAAGGCCTGTACGAGCTGTCTGCTATTTCATCGTGTTTAATAACGCTTTCGTTTGAGTTCATGTTCTTTATTAATTAAAAACACACGCAATTTAAACGTTACAAAGGGAGAAAAATAACCTGAGTAAAATTCAATATATATTTTTTCGTAATCAAATATATTTCTCACAGTGTTGTTAAAAATGTATGTTTATATTAAAGAGCGTATGAGAATGTTTTAAACTTTTTGACGTCTAGCGTGGGACTTGCGCGAAGTTGCTCACGAGCGCGCATGTGTACAGCGTGTCAGAACAGACAGGGAGAACGAGCTCTCTCTCTAGCCAGCTGGTATCACAAGTTACCCACGTTGTGTGCGCGCCGCTAAGGACCACCACCACCTCGCTCTACCCCGACCTGGTGGACACGACTTACAGTCGTCAAAACATTCCACATTAGTAGTGGTACATAACTGATTAAAATAATATCTCTGTATTGTGCTTCAAAGACTATTTAATGAAATTGTACGTGTGTTACGACGCAGTGAATGAGTGAATCAGTATAAAACATTTTAATACGGGAGGGAAACAGAAATTCGCTTTTGACATGTGTTGAAGTCAATGTTTCATAGGCCAGGATTTTTTTTTAACAATTAATGTGACCAAATGAAGCGTAGAAGAGTAAGATTTTAAAGATGTGAAGATGTGTGTCGAATCGTACTTTCCATGTTCGAGTTCGTATTTCTGTCCCGTTCTACAGTCAATTGTTCGAGTAATATGAGGGTTAACTGGGAGGTATTCACCTCGGGATGGGGATAAAAGGAATATGTACATGTTTTAAACATACGTTGATGAGGGACATTCTCGACAGTGATGAGAAAGTTCTGGATGTCAAAATCTGCCCCCGATGAGAATTCATCCAACATAATTTTCAGAATACTTTATGTATGTCCGGACAGACTATAGCAACAGTGGAAGAAGGGTGTGTTAAAGTATTTGATGAAATTTAAATAAAATGTTATAAATTATATTAAAATATATGTGTGTTAAATGATTGAATATATTCTATAGAATAAGATGTATTGAACTGTTATAAACTTTTCTTCAAACGTCGAATCATTGTTGAACTGCTGACAACAATAGTGCTTCAAAATGGCGATGGTGATTTCTACTCGGTCTAAATTGTTGACGGTAGCTCTCGTGGTGTTGTTCGCAGTCGTAGTTCTCTTAATTATCGGTAGTGCTCTTGGCTGGTATGACGCACGCCTCATGGACTTCAGCGGACCTTCGTATGGGGAACAGCTACACCAGAGAGGAAACTTCTCCAACCAGGTAGGGAAGTTTCTACTACATCCATATTAACCACTGAATATGTTTGGTGAATTTGCCATGAGAAATTCCTTATTCATCAACATTCAATCAACCGAAAACGTTAAAAATGCTGAATATAGTGGCTTGTATTGGCGGGAATTTATTATTATTATCATTATCGTTATTATTATTATTATTATTATTATTATTATTATTATTATTATTATTAAATGCACAGAATCAGTAATAACGCTAGGAAACTGATGATTACATGAGCAGAATGTTCTTCCCTTCGTATCACGACGACCGCAATTAGGGTAAGAATAATCACTTTTATCAGTCCTCACTGATACGTGCAGTTAGTTATTTTTAAGCTTAATTCTAAAGATATCCCAAATAAGTAAGTGTTAGAAATATGTAAACCATTATTTACTGATATACAGTACCTTGTGAATATTTTCGAAAAGTCTTTTAATAATTAAGCAAACCTTGATTTTATGAATTATTTACTGCGATTTAACTATGTTATGAGACTAGGGATATCTCCTGATGCATTTACTTGCTGCAGTAAATGTCCATCTCCGTAACGTAATGATTAGCGCTATTAGTTGTCGTCCTCGAAGCCCCGGCTTCGACTCCCGCTATTACCAGTGATTTAAAAATAGGGGGAGGCTGTGTGTGTGTTTAAAAATGGTGGATGCTGCTCAACTCACTGGGGATGTGCCTGAAAGGAGGTACACCATCTCAGGACGAGGATACGAATTTTCTTAATTAAAGCTTCCACCGTTCTCTCTCTCATAGCCTGGTAGGTTGTACGATGGGTCTCGCCAGCGAGCACATTCCTATAATTTGACATTAGCTGCAACTCAACCGACCAACCTGACAACTGATTGGATAGGAATCTGATTAAATGTGTTATTATTATCACCATTATTATTACTATTATTACTAAAAGTTGTACTCGACCGTTCTGCCCTCTTAATTTTTCGTATTCGAATGGAATATTTCCAACTGAATTGTTCTAAATTGAAACTTTATTCACAGATATTTAAATTCATGATCCAATTATTATAATTTTTTGATACACTAACCTATAATTTAGGTTAATTAACACGCTCAAGCTAAATTTCTTTACACAGGTAGAGAAAATAATTTGTTTTAATTTTCATTATCCGTATATATGTTCGGTATTCAGCACGAAAGCTGATTTGATCCTCAACAGTTCTTATAAGTAGCCTGGGCGTCACTGAAGAGACATACAAGGGAAATTAGTAGTGCGGTAGATTTCCTTGCTTTTCTCATCGAGCCAAAATATGCTATTACATATCAGTATGCAAAGCCCACTGAATTGCACGCACCAGCCGACCCTATCAGCGAATTTCACACTATTCATAACAGGGACTGGCTGAGTAAGGAATGGCATTACTAGCATCGCTCATAGCTCAGTCACTTTCATATCATCAAAGGCGAAGATGAGACTGAAACAGGTCAGCGAAAGTAAGAAATTTATTCTAGCCCATATCAGAAGACGTAGTGCACTGTAAACAGTGCGTCTCGCCATTGTATCAACACCAATATTTCAAATAATTACTTCGTTACTTTTAATGATATTTAAGGTGATCCCATACTCACATTCTAGTAGCACTTACAGGTGTCGTTATTTATCTTTAACCATTTTGAAAAGTATGTAGCATGGAAGAATTCAACGGCAGTCAAAGACATGTTCTGGGCAAATTTTTTAACTGAAAACGGAAAATACACAAATAACAGGTTTCCCTAATAAGGAAAACGGTGTGTACACAATTTCGAGTTATTTCATTCCAATTTTCCATTGTTAAAATACTTTGCTTTATTGTTAGACTGTTTTGGTGTTTTGGTTGTCCTTACCTATTTTAACTGAAACGCCTGCAAACTTCAACCTCCTCTTTTGACAACTGAAACCATTCTGACTAATGCTCTGATCGCTTCTGCTGCCAGCTTCTGACAGATAAAGCGCTTATAGTAGCTTCAGCCATCAGATTCAAGATACTTTAGAAAATATTAGTAGTGTCGTATGGTTAATTTACGTTCTGACACAATACATCTCCAGGTTTCAGGGTCGGGAAGTCAAATAAGAAAAAAGGGCCCACCTCTATATCTTTAAACATTTATGGAATTAATGATGTTTCCACTTTTCCAGTGGGTTTTTTTCCGGAAACCCGCCGCTTCGTCACGTTTCTCTGAATCCACTCTGCGAGAGTTTTCCAAAGACATAAACATTGTTAAAACTAACCTGGTAGAACTCTAGACAGGAGCCTTAACGTATGAAGCCTCACTCTTTTTTATGCAAGTTATATTGAAGTTGTTGGCTAAATGGTAGGGGCCTAACGTAAATTCTATATTTTTTCACTTCTTTAACAATAACATTTATTCAATCATAAAATAGAAAATAATAAAATTGTCTTACCTTGCGTACTGTATGGGCCCCGCAGTCTAGGGATAGTAAGCTTGCTTCTTACCGGGAGTCACGAATTCGATTCTAGGGCAGGTCAATCATGTTTACCTGAATCTGAGGATTGGTTCGAGGTCCACTCAGCCTGTATGGGAATAATTGAGGAGCTATTTGACAGAGAGAAGCAGTTTCGGCCTAGAAAACTAAGAATTGGATAATGAGCTTACACGAAAGGATTTACAATGCTATATTTGTGGAATGTAGAGTGAGGTTGTGGGGTGAGTGAAAAGGAAATATTTTCGGAAAGATTGTGAAAATTCTGGAAGTTCTGAAGATATGGAAAATTTTGCACTCCGAGGAGGCTCCTCCATGTGTATTGTCAGCTTGGCAAGTTCGATCCTGGCTCAGTCTGGTGGTATTTGAAGGTGGTCAAATACGACAGCCTCGTGTCAGAAGATTAACTGGCACGTAAAAGAACTCCTGCGGGACCAAATTTCGGCACCTCGGCACTTTCGGTAACCGTAAAAATAGCGGAATGTAGAAACAATAACATTGTTATTAAAGTGTGTTAACAAGCCATCCGGGCGTCCCTTCGGCAACGGTGTTACACCGACTGATCTTTCCACTCTAGAAGTACTAGGCCTACTACTACCACTGCTACTACTTAAGTAACTAAAAATGGAATCTCTACCGGGTACTTTACACAGCGATGCAAGTAAGCAACAGCAAATGCAGCATTATCGCATCGTAGACTCATAACGACTAATTGGGCAAAGACCCCACATTTTCTTGTGCTTAAGGAAGCAGGAATTTTGTTGATGGTAGAGCTACTGGGACTGTTTCTCACAATAATTTTGACATAGAATATGTCTTTCGTTTAGTTTGTGTACTGTTCCCCGCCTCCCCGTAGAATTTCGAGCGTCACACGGCAATTTCTTGTAAGTTTGGCTGCAAAGCCTTGCTACTATAAACTATATTTAATTGGTTAATATAAGCTTGAAAAGGTGAAGGGTGGAAATATTCTTTGAAATTAGCTTCAAAAGTCGATGACGTCATGGCGAGTGGTGGTGGTGGGGGGGAAGTCTCCTCCATTTTGCATTGAAATAGGGATTTTGTTTTTACAATGAACTATGTTAAGTCAATGTTAGACTAACGAAGATCTGTTTGCTCAGCTGAAAATGTCTTCAACCGAAATAAACCCACGTTGTAATGAAATAATTGCAAATACAAAAGAAGGTTAATTAAAACAAAGCAAATCCCATGGGGCAACAGCCCTGTTGAAGGCCTTGGCTTACCAAGCGACCACTGCTCATCCCGAAGGCCTTTAGATTACAAGACGACGCATGGTCACCGTTAAACTCGGCTTTCTTCACCGAGGCCACCATCTCACCGTCAGATAGCTTTTCAGTTATTGCAGTGTCCGACACGTTGGCTGAATGGTCAGCGTACTGGGCTTTGGTTCAGTGGGTCACGGGTTTGATTCCCGGCCGGTTCGGCGATTTTAACCTTCATTTGGTTAATTCCAGTGGCCAGGGGGCTGGGTGTTTGTGCTGTCCCCAACATTCCTGCAACTCACACACCACACACAACACTATCCTACACCACAATAACACGCATTTACCTACACATGGAATATGCCGCCCACCCTCAACGGAGGGTCTGCCTTACAAGTGCTGCACTCGGCTAGAAATAGCCACACAAAATTAAAAAATGTTATTGTAATCACGCAGGCTGAGTGGAAATCGAACCATGCTTCAAATCCATGTAAAGGTCCCTGACCTGGCCGGAAATCCAATCATGGGCCTCCGGGTGAGAGGCGGGCACTCAACCCCTAGAACGCGGTGCCAGCTGCTATAGTTTAAAACACTTGTAAATCGTAACTAGTATTTGTCTAATAATCAGCAATCACCACTGCACTCACATCTGCTTGTGCCTCCTTTTACCGGTTCATTCCTAACTGAAAAACCTACAACCTGTTTTCCAGTCATTGACCGGGTCAGGGATGGAATGAATGAAGCAGATACAGGCTATTAGTACGATGGGGTCGCCACTCCCAAAGTGAGTAATTAATGACTGATAGATGCTATGAAATGAGAATGGAGAGTGAAAGATGACAGGGAAAACCGGAGTACCCGGAGAAAAACCTGTCTCGCCTCCGCTTTGTCCAGCACAAATCTCACATGGAGTGACAGGGATTTGAACCACGGTATCCAGCGGTGAGAGGCCGACGCGCTGCTGTCTGAGCCACGGGGGCTCTCATTCCTAATTACATGGTAAAATATATACCAAGCTCGTGTCTTCGTCCCGAGATGGTGCAGCTCTTTCCGGGCACACCCCCAATGGAGGTGAGCTGCATGTACCACTCCAACCACATACCAGCCCTCCTGCCATTCATAAATTCTTAATATTTTGGCAGTACTTGGAATCGAACTCTAACCACAGAGTGGTAACCGTTACACTACGGGGGCGGACAGCTACATGGTAGAGTCAGAGCCGTGCTAAACGACGATTATCCTCGCTTCAAACTCGTTTATATGATGGGTCTCGCTCAGTATTTCGATGTTTTGATTCGTTCCGCTCGAGCACTCTGATCAATGAGTGAAAGAATCAAACTCGAAAGGACACTCAACTTGACGGAACAAATGAGTCTACCGAACTGTTCAGGCTCTCTAATCGCAATATGACGATTATGGGTAGAATTGAGCAGCTCAAAAACTGTCTCACCCGTTGGTACACTTACCGCATGCATTGGTTCTCAGCGCATCTTTATAGTATAGCCTACTTATTTGCGCCATAACTGTATATAACATTCGTAAAGCACACATATGAAGCGGAAACAAGGCATCAACTCTTAGTTTGATCACCCACTGACTGACTGACTGACTGACTGAACGACTGAGTGGACTAAAGCCGGAATTACGGAATTACACCTACCGAATACTGGGCCGAGTCACTCGCTTTCTTACTCGGGTAAGTAACTTTTTGAGGAGTAGATGCGATTACATGAGGAGGAGACAGTGAACAAGGCAGTTCATGAAAATGTTTAAATGGTGCGCTAACATGGTTCCGCAAACGAGGAAAATGAGAAAAAATAAAGGGAGTTTTTAATATTATTTTAACTTAATCACACCTGCCGTAACAGAGGAAATAGAAGATGAAATTAACAATAATAGAACACAATAATTGATAAGATCCTGGCTATTAATAAGATATAATAAAGGAGGAACTGTAATGCTGGTAGGAATTTAAAACTGAAGATCTCAAACACTATAGATCTTTTATGAGATTGGGGTTACATGAGTTTGATTTTTTGCTTGAAATAATAACTCCTAAAATTCAAAAACTAGGCACTGTTTTACGAGCTGATATTTTAGCAAAAATGAATTTACAGGTTACTGAAGAAATCGAATCAAAGAGCGCCAGACACCACAATACAGTTGACTTCACTGATTACACTGATCGAGTAAGAGCAAGCGCAGCGCCGAGGTGAGTGGACAGGTTGTGCGGGTACTTATTCGACTGAGCGATTGGGGCACGTTTCTATCAATCAATCAATCAATCAATCAATCAATCAATCAATCAATACTGATCTGCATTTAGGGCATTCGCCCAGTTGGCAGATTCCCTATCTGTTGTTTTCCTATCATTTTCTTAAATAATTTCAAAGAAATTGGATATTCATTGAGCATGTCCCTTGGTAAGTTATTCCAATACCTAACTCCCCTTTGTATAAGTGACTATTTGCCCCAATTTGTCCTATTGAATACCAACTTTATCTTCATATTGTGATCATTCCTACTTTTAAAGACGCCAATCAACATTCGTCTACTGATGTCATTCCACGCCATCTCTCCAATGACAGCTCGGAACATACCACATTGTCGAGCAGCTCGTCTTCTTTCTCTCAGTTCTTCCCAGCTCAAACTATGCAACATTTTTGTAACGCTACTCTTTTATCGAAAATCACCCAGAACAAATCGAGCTACTTTTCTTTGGATTTTTCCAGTCCTCGAATCAAGTAATCCTGGTGAGGGTCCCATACACTTGAACCATACTCTACTTGGGGTCTTACCAGAGACATATATTCCCTCTCCTTTACATCCTTACTACAACCCCTAAACACCCTCTTAACCATGTGCAGAGATCAGTACCCTTTATTTACAATCCCATTTATGTGATTACCCCAATGCAGATCTTTCCTTATATTAACACCTAGATACCTACAATGATCCCCAAAAGGAACTGTCACCCCATCAACGCAGTAAAAAAAATTGCGAGGACTTTTCCTGCTGTCCATCTCACAACATTATCGAGGTCACGTTGCAGTTGCTCACAATCTTGTAACATATTTATTACTCTATACAGAATAACATCATCTGCAAAAAGCCTTACCTCTGATTCCACTTGTTTACTCATGTCATTTATATATATAATAAAACATAAAGGTCCAATAATACTGCCTTGAGGAATTCCCCTCTTAATTATTAGGGCCTACAGGGTCAGATAAAGCTTCGCCTACTCTAATTCTCTGAGATCTACGAGTATTTCCTATCCACTGTCTCGCCCTAATCACTCGCTCGCTAATAGGCCGAGTACTGACTGTACTTATCACATTAGCCGAGCACTCAGCCGAATGCACTATCTCGGCCTAGTACTCAGTAGGTGTAATACCGGCTTAACATATTGAGCTTGTTGCCGAGTTCAGTTTGACTCACACAGCTCATGCGACTGAACAGCAATGAGTCTGATTCAAGTACGTCCAACAAGCTCGTTTTCTGATAAAACAAGATGAGTAGTAGAAATGGAGTGACAGTTTGAGCTCATACTCGCTCATTGCACAGCTCTACTGCGTGGTGTTTGTTGGCTTTGCGGTTTGCTTATCAAGTGGTTCGGGGTTAACTCATACATGCCGCATTTACAACATACAGACGCATGCGAGGCCATAACCACACATAAGGCATTTTAAATGCTGCAAGCTGTCCGACTCGTTGGCTGAATGGTCAGCGTACTGGCCTTCGGTTCAGAGGGTCCCGGGTTCGATTCCCGACCGGGTCGGGGATTTTAACCTTCATTGGTTAATTCCAATGGCCCGGGGACTGGGTGTTTGTGCTGTCCCCAACATCCCTGCAACTCACACACCACACATAACACTGTCCTCCACCACAATAACACGCAGTTACCTACTCATGGCAGATGCCGCCCACCCTCATCGGAGGGTCTGCCTTACAAGGGCTGCACTCGGCTAGAAATAGCCACACGAAATTATTATTATAATGCTGCAAGCTGACATAATGCATTAGTAAAGGGTACAAAACATTTCGTCCGTCATAATGAACACGCGTCCGGTTTGTTTAATGTCAATACTGAAGCGTTGGCATGGGACAGGCAGTAACTGGCAGAAACAAATATTTTAGTGAAAGAAAATTAAATATTTATGATCATTTCTTACCAATTTTATCACAGGAAGTACATGACAAGGGAGGTTTCTTGTGGTATTTGAAAAGTCCGACACAAATATGTCGGTAAACGCCTACTCTCTGGAAGTGCAACATAGAAACCATTCCTTGGTGTAACTCAGAATTAATGTCATTTATACGTCATATTTGTGCGTAAATTCTCCTGTTAAATATGATACCTCTCATCTAGAATATCCAAAATATATAAAGAGTCTTTCTATTTGGCGTTATGGATGGCTGCTCTTCTTCCAAAGTGTTGTAAGCTCTGGACTTGAGTGATTCCCTCGATTGCTTTTTATTAATCCGCTTCTCCTCCCACACTTCGATAGCATTAACTGACTTTTTTAATTAAAGTAAAATCAGTTTTTGAGGGTCTAATCCAGCTGAGATTCCTGATTCTGATTGAAGTTATGTTTAAAAAAATTTCAAATTCTGCAACAAAGTCGAAGAAGTCTTCATCCTACATCATGATGGCATTATTAGTCATGAAAAATTTACCACTTATGCTTTGGAACCGTGGTCTTGCATCGTTTTCTTTTCTCTACAATACCAATTCCTTATTGCAAGGCAGCTAATAGTATTCTGAAAACAGGAATTTGAAATCCTCACAATTGAAGTATTTCTCTACGGTGATGTACACTCAACCGCACAAAAATTGGTCGTTGCAAAAATTTACTTACTTTCAAAATCCCCTTGCTTGAAATAGTATGAACAATATTGTGCGGGTGGTAGGATTCCAAGTATCATCTCCCAACATCCATAAATAACCATGGTTTACGGATATTCTTTACAGCCGACAGCCGAACGTAGTATGGAACATTTCTGGCGCACCTTTTCCTCATAGGAGTGATCTTTTGCCAGGAACTGGTGACTTGAATCACATTCTGTTCCAATGTGCGTATTATTCTGGAGAAAGGATTGAATTGATGAATACATTGGTACGTATGGAAGTTCCCTTTCCAAAAAAAAATCATTGCTTCTGGGTGTAAGAAACTTAGAAATTCTTATTTTATTTACAAGTTGCTTTACGTCGCACCGACACAGATAGGTCTTATTGCGACGATGGGACAGGAAGGGGCTAGGAGTGGGAAGGAAGCGCCCGTGGCCTTAATTAAGGTACAGCCCCAGCATTTGACTGGTGTGAAAATGGGAAACCACGGAAAACCGTATTCAGGGCTGCCGACAGTGGGGATTGAACCCACAATCTCCCGAATACTGGATACTGGCCGCACTTAAGCGACTGCAGCTATAGAGCTCGGTCTGGCTGCACTTAAGCGACTGCAACTCGGTACTTAGAAGTTCAAGCAACACTGATGAACATTTTGAAATCGTGTGATATAAGAATTTAAACGTGTAATTAACATGTGATGTGTACTACTTAGACAGGATATGGACACGAACTACTTAAAGCTGGAATAAAATGTACGTAAAGCCTTAATTGTATAGTAATATGGCAGTAAAGTTCCTGTATTGTTCTGTGTAAATTATATTGTATTATGTTGATGTCTGTGATGATTAAATGGTAATTTAGCCAAAGGTTAATAAATTTAAAGAAAGTATCATCTCTTCGGCCAGTGGCTATCCACAGTTTGCAAATACCCTCGCATTTCGAGACTGTATAAAATTACATTTTTGTGCCAAGTTTTGTATGGTTGAGAGCACATAAAAATAATCTTCTGTACCGAGCTCGATAGCTGCAGTCGCTTATGTGCGGCCAGTATCCAGTGGATCGAACCCTACCGTCGGCAGCCCTGAAGATGGTTTACCGTGGTTCCCCATTTTCACACCAGGCAAATGCTGGGGCTGTACCTTAATTAAGGCCATGGACGCTTCCTTCCCACTCCATTCCCTTTCCTGTCCCATCGTCGCCATAAGACCTATCTGTGTCGGGTTGACGTAAAACAACTTGTAAAAAAATCATCGGATTCGTATTCCGCCCGCGCAGTTTGCACATTTCATTTGACAGTCGTTAAACACGAGAGTGCTTTTAGAAAACAAGATGCGATCTCATTTCCACCATAACCAGCAATGCCGTTGTAAGGCCGTATCTGCCTTCTCCGCACCAATTGCTGTGCAGCTGCAACTTATGCTGTCTAATGGCCACGTTTTCAAAGTCATTCGATTACACATGGGCATATGGCCATATCTGTGACACTAGAATAGCCTTTACTATCTTTTCAATGAAAAACTTAAAATGCGAATGCTAGGTAGTTATTACCTTTCCCGTGAGCATCCGTAGCTCAGGCGGCAGCACGCCGGCCTCTCACCGCTGGATTCCGTGATTCAAATGCCGCTCACTCCATGTGAGATTTGTGCTGGACAAAGCGGAGGCGGGACAGATTTTCCTCCTGATACTCCAGTTTTCTCTGTAATCTTTCATTCCAGCGGACCGGGTGAGTTGGCCGTGTGGTTAGGGGCGCGCGGCTGTGAGCTTGCATCCGGGAGATAGTGGGTTCGAACCCCACTGTTGGCAGCCCTGAAGATGGTTTTCCATAGTTTCCCATTTTCGCACCAGGCAAATTCTGAGAAATGAAGGCCACGGCCGCTTCCTTCCCACTCCTAAGCCTTTCCTATTTCATCGTCGCCATAAGAAATATCTGTGTCGGTCCGACGTAAAGCAAAATAGCAGAAAAAATAGCATTTCAGCAACACTCTCCACTATCATTTAATTTCATCTGTCAGTCATTAATCATTGCCCCAGGAGAGTGCAACAAGCTTCGGCAGCCAGCACAATTCCTGACCCGGTCGAATGAATGGAATTTTTAGTACCTTTCCCATGTCAGTGTCACTATTAGCCTATGTTCGTAAGTAGCGTTGCAAGTTTCCCTCCCGTCCTATCTTTTCCCTGAGCTTTTAGGAAAAGTGATACAGGAAATATCTGGATACAACAAACATGATCATTCAGTCAATCAGTCATCATCAGTTTTTCAGCAAATGTTTTCTTAAATGATTTCAAAGAAGTTGGAATTTTATCAAAAATCTGGCTTAACAAAGAATTCCCATCCCTAATTCCTCTTCCTACAGGCCTAAACGAATATTTGACCTACTTTCCGTACCGATACTTTTTCCAGCTCTTTACCTTCATGTTATGAGATTTCCTACTTTTAAAACCTCCACTTACGTTTATTCGTAAACTAATTTTCATTCAAATCAATCTCTCCGATGAAAGCTCGGAACATCCCGCTTAGTCGAACTGTTCATCTACTTATTCCCGTGTCTTCCCAGCAACATTTTCCTAATACCACTCTTTTGTCGAAAATCACATAGAACAAATGGTGCTGCTGTCCTTCGCATCTTTTCCAGTTCTCCAATCAATACTAGTGAGGGTCCCATACGCTGGAAACGTACTGTACTTGGGGTTTTACCCTCTCCTTTGCACCCTCATAACCAAATGAGGTGATTTGTAACCCTTATTTACAACCTCGTTCATGTGATTACCCCAATGAATCTCTTTCCTTATGTTAACACTTAGATACTTAGCAGTGATCCATATGAATTCCAAATCCTAGGATTCAAGCATTCATTACTCCATTACTGTTCGACGTACAAAATAAAAATTTCGCAGGTTGGTCGCTTTTACACTTAGATGTTAAATAAGATAAGGTTTAAGATTCAAATTCTTCCACATGGGTTCAAATGAGTGTTATATCAGAAAATAAATAATCATTCCCCCAAAACCGTTTGAAGTACGAGCTGAGGGCGTATTTTCCAGGCACGGCTGACAGTGGACTCCAAATATTTGAAATTCTGAATAATAACTCAGTTTAAAACCGTCGCGAAGCACGAGTATCTTGCTAGGATACATATATAATGAAATGAAATGGCGTAAGGCTTTTAGTGCCGGGAGTGTCCGAAGACAAGTTCGGCTCGCCAGGTGCAGGTCTTTCTATTCGACACCCGTAGGTGACCTGCGCGTCGTGATGAGGATGAAATGATGAGGAAGACAGCACATACACCCAGCCCCCGTGCCATTGGAATTAACCAATTAAGGTTAAAATCCCCGACCCGGCCGGGAATCGAACCCGGGACCCTCTGAACCGAAGGCCAATACGCTGACCGTTCAGCCAACGAGTCGGACACATATATAATAAAACATAGAGATCCAATGATACTGTCTTGCGGGACCCCCTCTTAATCATTACAGGGTCAGATAATGTTTCAACCATTCTAATTCTCTGTTATATGTTCTACAAATTTAGCCACTCATTAAGTATCGCATCTATTATTAACCAATAGCGCTAAATTTCCATAAACTTTGTAGTAGTATTTTTATTTTTTTTTATTTTTTACAAGTTGCTTTACGCCGCGTCGACACAGATAGGTCTTACGGCGACGATGGGACAGGAAATGGCTAGGAGTCTAGGAATAGGAAGGAAGCGGCCATGAACTTAATTAAGGTACAGCTCAGCATTTGGCTAGAAAGAAAAACCATCTTCAGGGCTGCCGACAGTGGGGTTCGAACCCAGTATCTCCCGAATACTGGATACTAGCCGCACTTAAGTGAATGCAGCTATCAAGCTTTGTGTAGCATTGTTGTTGATTCATTTTGGACTATTTGGACACCCTAGATCAACAGATGCACTTCACTAGATGTGTACATCGACTCACACGCGGCTGACGTATTTGAGCACCTTCAGATGCCAACGGACTGACTAAACCCGCTAACCCTGAAAGCAGCGTTGTACCGCCTGATGATTAAAAACTTAAATGATTTAAACTCATTTAGGTAACTTATCTCCCCAGACGTTGTTTAGCTTTGTACTTGATTGCGTCGATGTTATATACCCCTTTCGAAGTTGGGATTCTTACCAAATATAGCCGGGACATTTACATTAATTTTAGGACAAAATTTATCTTCCAGAAAAGCTACATATTTGTTGCTCTCCAGTATTGAACCTTCTAAGAAGGAAACTCTTAGTTACAGGATGGTTCTGTTAGTTAATGACTTAGCACTGTGAAAGGAACGATTGATCCCCACTGGACTGTAACTATCATTAATGAGATAAACGTTGGCAATTGGGAACATGCATCATTTTCAAAAATATTTTTTTTGAAAAGTACACCAATGAAATAGTATGTAAACGTATTACATTGTGGTATGTTGCCTTGTTTTCTACCATTAAAAAAATATTTAATAGTGCCTTTCCGCAAGGCGAGTGAAACGGCCTCTGACGTAAGGGGCGCGCTGTGACGTCACGATCCAGTACCGCATGGAGCTCAACCAGCCGTTATGCATCAGCCGTTGCTAAAAGCCGATTGTTTATTATTCATGATCGCGAATAACTTCAAAATGACAGAAAGAAGGTTCAAAACAGCACAATCAGACAATCTATCATGTGTAGACGTCGTCATTCTTAAAAAATAGTGACTTTTGTGGCCACAGAATTTCGCGGATAAAAAACAAGTTTGTAAGTGGCATCTTTTATATACGTGCAATGTACTGTAACCCATAGTATTAGGATAACAACTGAACCTGGATAGATATCACATCACTTTCAACATTTCCTTCTAGACTGATTCCCCTATTAAAGAATAACATTACATTTTCGGGCTTTCAGCATTAGTAAAGTAAGAAATCGGATTTCAGCACTAACATAAACATATAGGTAGCATTGTAGTACTAGTCCGCTTCTGTGGTGTAGTGGTTAATGTGTGCCACTCCCGGAGGCCCGGTTTCGATTCCCGGCTCTGCCATGAAAGTTGAAAACAAATAGTACGAGGGCTGGAACGGGGTCTACTCAGCCTCGGGAGGTCAACTGAGTAGAAGGGTTTCAAATCCCACCTCAGCCATCCTCGAAGTGGTTTTTCGTATTTTCCTACTTCTCCTCCAGGCACCTAAGGCCACGGCCGTTTCCTTCCCTCTTCCTTGTCTATCCCTTCCGATCCTCCCATCCTCCAACAAGGCCCCTGTTGAGCATAACAGGTGAGGCCTCCTGGGCGAGGTAATGGCCCTCCTCACCAGTTTCATCACCATACTCGAAGTCTCACGTTCCAGGACACTGCCCTTGAAGTGGTAGAGGTGAAATCCCTCGCTGAGTCCGAGAGAAAACCAACCCTGAAGGATAAACTGATTAAGAAAGAAAGAAAGAAGGAAAGAAAGAAAGATCATAGTACTATAGGGCTATAATCTATCATTCCCCAAAAAATATATATTTATGGTTGGGACAACTGGCCTACCCACTACCGGGGCCCATGAAAGAGAATTAAATATCTTTGTGGAGGGAAAAAGTTAAACATGATAAAGGTAAATATGACTTCATCTAGTTTTCACAAGTCGGGCTGAGTGGTTCAGACTGTTGAGGTGCTGGCCTTCTGACCCCAAGTTGGCAGGTTCGATCCTGGTTCAGTCCGGTGGTAGTTGAAGGTGCTCAAATACGTCAGCCTCGTGTCGGTAGATTTACTGGCACGTAAAAATAACTCCTGCAGGACTAAATTCCTGCACATCGGCGTCTCCGAAAATCGTAGAAGTAGTTAGCGGGGCGTGAAGCCAGTAACATTAATTACATTTGGCTTTTAACAAGCTGAGCATATCAGGAAAGAAAAGTGTCCTGGTGACATTTTAGTCGCTCAATACAGGAATGTCTTTGGGTGCTGTGACTTCAATTTTTTTATGTTTTCTTTACGTCACACCGTCACATAATGGCGACGATGGGACAGGAAAGGCCTAGGAATGGGAACAAAGCGGCCGTGGCCTTAGGTACAGCCTCAGCATTTGCCTGGTGTGAAAATGGGGAAACCACGGAAAACCATCTTCAGGGCTGCCGGCAGTGGGGTTCAAAACCCACTATCTCCCGGATGCGAGCTCGCAGCTGCGCGCTCCTAACCGCACGGCCAACTCGCGCGGTATTTTTACCCTTTGTTTTTACCAATTAAGCTCTTCAATAAAGACATACATAACTGTCCCATGCCAAGATATATTGGTAGAATTAGAGTTGTCAAAATGGTTCATAACCCCTTTGATTTATTATCTTGACATGGATCACCCAAAACATAGGTTAGGTTTGGAGAATACTTTAATAATCAGCATTATTTAATGCACCATTTATTACTTTCATATTCCAAGATGTAATTGAAGCATTTAAATAAAGCATCATACATTAAAATTTAAAGTTTTACCACTAGAACAGCTGACATGGAAAAGTTATTTGAAAATTCAAACAAATTCATCTTACGTTAAAATCTTCAAAAAATTAAACTGTAGACTTTTCCGATATATCACCAGCATTTCTCCAGCTCGCCAAAATCCATTTCTCCCTAGTTTTAGCGTCTTTGGAACGTTTATAAACAATTTGTTTGGGATGGTATGCGATGTGCTATTGCACATCGGAACTCTACACCATTTATAAGTTTTCTGCCTCACTGTCTGCGCAGGATTCATTTTAAGTCTAAAATATACCACTCAGATTATTATCCAATGTATAGACCTCGAATTTAACCATACTAGACACTAACGTAAAGTAGAAATACGCGAAGTGTATCCTGCTTCTCACAGCACACTACGTGTTATTTCGTCTGCTAATTCAGTCAACCTGTACGATGACGTCAGGCCAATGAGATCGCGTACTTGCGTGACATGACATTTTTGTAGATTTTTATCATGTTTGGAGTTATTATTTGTACATTCTGATCACATTTTTGAATTCTGCATGTAATTTTGTATCAGATTAGCATACTTTTAATTAAAACCCCGGATCATGCATGTTCCCTATTACATGCAAAGCTTGGGGAGCATGCAGGTTAGGGTAGAGTCAATATATGAAGTATGGGAAGGAGAAATCTAAGTTATAAGCTTCTTCTCCTCTAGTTCATGAATGATACTGGTATAATTATCAAAGCTCTTGTTGATAGATCCCGTGTTTCCCTACCCTAGAAACGATGAAGGAATGAGTCTACTATTTTCCATTTTATATTTGTTTTAAGTCGCACCGACACAGATAGATCTTATGGCGACGATGAGATAGCACAAGGCTTGGATTGTGAAGAAATACAGTGGTCTTAATTAAGGTACAACACCAGCTATTGCCTGGTGTAAAATGGAAAATCACAGAAAACCTTTTTCAGGGCTGCCGATTGTGGGGTTCGAATCCACTATATCCCTGATGAAAGTTCATAGCTTCATGACCCAAACCATGTTCACAACTCTCTCGGTAACCGGGGTTATGGTATTTTAATTATATATATTCAGGGCTGGAAACCCTTTAAGAGAAATAAGTTGTCACGTTCCCAACAGCACTCTGGAGTGTAATGAGATGGTGAACAGTTTAATAGGTTAGTAGCAGGGTTTAAATAGGCTTTCCGTTTAAGAGCACTTTAGGGACATTGTAACAAAGAGTAAATTACATTAAATAAATGTTCCGCTACTACTGTATCTTCGATTTATTAAGTTAAAAATCTATTTATAATGCATTATCAGAATCTCATTATTTTTGCTGTTGGACAACAATCTACATTATCAGACACAGGGTCACCAAGATGTCTTCCGAGAGTATTAGGTTCGCCAATTATGGATTCTTAGATGGCTGAAGAAATCAGTTTTAGAACCACAAGCTTTCTTCCTTGATTTTTCTCGCTATTTTCTACAGATTCTCTTTATTCGCACTAATGTCTTCATCACTGTTGTTCAAAATGCTGTGCATCGTCCTAGAAAACCTGTCACTACCTCGGCCGATCAGACGCTGAAGTCAAATTGGCACTTCTTCACTTTAGAATATCCTACTATAGTTTTTATTATCCTCCCTGCTTACTTCGTCCATTCTTCACTTGCTGGAAGGCGTGTGTTAGGCTTGCTAGCGACGTGGCTGGCGCATTGAAATTGATGTATAGTGGCCACAGAAAGTGTTCGTACACTCATAGAATGTGGTGGAGCCTCAGTACGAAAGAACAAATGTAGTAAATCTATATATTTAATAACGATAGACCAAACGCACACATGCAGAACATACGGGATACTTACAATCATGTAAAATGTTCGACATCATAAATGCAAACTGTTGAGTCTACACCCTAAAAAGTACTCGTACAGTGTGACGAACTGTATTTTTAATTGTTTAAATCCCTCTATGGACAAGGTCACGTTGATGTGCCTGAAGATGAGTTTGGATGCTCTTCATTCATCATTCTGCTACTGTGAATGTGAGGTCAATACAGGGTAAAAGAAGAAGAAACTTTCATTGTCCCAACGGGACAATATAGTGTTACTGTATAAATAAGGTAAAGGTTACCGCGAGATGGAAAATTCTCCAATGTTAGCATTATTACGGTGAGTTCAATAATTGATAAATACACAAAAATGCGGAGAAACCGAAAACAACCCCAAATCTGGTTGTCTAAAAGTGCTGACGTATCGGAAGCGACAAACATGTTGTGCGTTTGGTTAAAAAAAAATAGAAACGGTTCCAAATTGCTGCATGATGGTTCGATTAATTTACTACGTTGACCGCTGTAAATCGAATACAGAAGATGTGGTACATCGAGCTGTTTGTTTCTATTTATTTCTAACTAAAAAGGTTTATTTTGCTTAACGTTACTCAATATACAAGAGTATTGGTGTAGCCGGGCGAGTTGGCGTGCGGTTAGAGTCGCGCAGCTGTGAGCTTGCATCCGGGAGATCGTGGGTTCGAATCTCACTGTCGGCAGCCCTGAAGATGGTTTTCCGTGGTTTCCCATTTTCACACCAGGCAAATGCTGGGGCTGTACCTTAACTAATACCACGCCCGCTTCCTTCCTACTCCTAGGCCTTCCCTATCTCATCGTCGCCATAAGACCTATCTGTGTCGGTGCGACGTAAAGCAAATAGCAAAAGAAAATGTAACAGTGTATGTGTACATGTGGGAAAATACTACCTCTGCCTTTACT
This sequence comes from Anabrus simplex, assembly GCF_040414725.1. Taxonomy (NCBI): domain Eukaryota; kingdom Metazoa; phylum Arthropoda; class Insecta; order Orthoptera; family Tettigoniidae; genus Anabrus; species Anabrus simplex. The sequence goes on from NC_090265.1 coordinate 574,766,884, forward strand.
GGCCGTGGCTAACGAAGCAACTTGTGGCATTATGCTAGAAACGATTTATGCTTCTAGGATGGAAATTCCAAACGTAAAAAATACTTAAAAGCCATTTTATTTCCTTTCTCCTACTAAAAATCTCATTTCCTATACCATGTTCCTTAACCTTTCCTACATTTACATACACTGAACCCAATGGCATCTGAGTGCACGAGGTACGAGGAGATAGAAAGATTGGTAAGAGTCGATATGGTAGCAGGATTACCTGTGAATAAATAAAGAGCCTCGGACGTAACACACACGAATGTGACCTATATTGGTGGAACACGCAAGTCACGCGTTTCCCATCAGTCATTTCTCAGTACAGACTGACACCCATAAACAGTTACATAGACACTCACCATTCATGATCTGACCACTCGCTCAAAGTCAATCGATAAACCGCTCCTTAATGCTTCCGTATAGTAAAAAAATGTTAGCGTAGGCACATGTGAATGGAGGAAATTATTTGCCTTCGCCGGCTTAGAAGGTTAAGTGATTTCTGTAATCAACTACCGGGGGGATGTGGCAGCCGAGTGATCATGGCTTCTCCTCAAGGCGGCTGTGGTTCGAAGCCTGGCAAATCCATTTGTAACTTTAAATTAAATACAACGTTCCTTTGGACCTAACGAGTGGCTACGCTGTTTGCTATAAGATTGCATTCGGGAGATGGTGGGTTCGAACCCCTCTGTCAGCAGATCTGAATATGTTTTCCTCTGCTTTCCCATTTTCATACCAGGTAAATGATGGAGTTGTACCTTAATTAAAGTCACGCGTTCACTTCCTTTCCACTCTCAGCCATTTCTTTCTTTCTTTCTTTCTTTCTTTCTTTCTTTCTTATCCCATCATTGCCGTAAATTCTGTTTGTGTTTGTGTGACGTAATGAAGACGTTCTTGTGGTTTACTTTCTGTGAAAAAACCTCGGAGTCTCTTGTATATCACGATATCATTAGTCACTTAAAACTTTATAAAATTCTATTTCAGTCCTGTCACAACAACTCATTGGTACATGCAGATGGTAGCAGTGGTGATTATTGATTCACAACGAGAAAAATCATACCCTCAAAACAATACTCAGAGGATAAACAGGAAGAGGTCAGACAATTCAAAAAGTGAATATTGGCTCAAAAAAAGAAAACACCCTTGAAATTCCTGAAAATGAAATATTCTCTTGTCTTTCAAACATAATTCTCCGTGGTCGGAAGAAAACAAGGGCTGGTCAAATCATGGACGATAGATGAATGTGAGGAGACACACAAAAAATGGAACTCAGCTAGAGAACCCGTGATCATTACTCCCACCAACCCCCCCCCCTCTCTCTCTCTCTCTCTCTCTCTCTCGCCGTCTCTCTAACTTCAGAGCTACTGGAACGTACTACATTTGGATAATTTCTGGAAATTTTTCTGTAAATGAGAAATGTAATATCTCGTTTTTTTTGTGTATGTGTTATAAAATATGGGTGAAGTGCAGAATTGTCAAGTCTTGGGACATGGTTATTAACATCCCTAAGTACTTAATATACTCCGCATTCTCAGTCTTAAGTCTCTTTCTAGGTGTATTTGAATTTAACTGGAACCAGGGCAGGAACCAAAAATTGTGGAGTTCAAGAGCGAACTAAACAAATTTTACTTCTAGGATGCCTGGGAGTGAGGCGTTGTTATAATCCTGAAGCCGAATGTATCCTTTTCGAACCTCGAAACTAGTCTTAAAAAGTACCAGAGCCAACCATCGAGCTCAGGCCATCTTAGTGCATACATAGTGGGACCTGTAACTGCGAAGGAGTCTAAAATAACTCTCTGTTCAACATACTAACGTCCCAGTGAACTTAAGGAGATGGCAAATGTCTGTGTAACTGAAGGCTCAGTATTAGGGCAGTTATTGTGTGCGTGGCTACTAATTTTCTCATGCCAAGTTCAAAAATGAACTTAAGAGAACACAGGCATACTGCCGACAGCCTAGCTTCTTACGGTCATAGCAGTGGATGGTCAAGGCAGGTCGGAATCTCCGTTCGTATTCCCACAACTGCGACGACTTACGCACTGATTATGTGGGATCTTTAAGTCACGTCGCTGTGATTCGTATTCCAAGTAAAACTTCAAGTCCAATGGTTATGATCACAATATCGACTGTCCTGTAAAACTACACACGTAATGAAAGCCAGTAAGCCAAGACTTATTCACATGGCGCAGCGTATAAACACCATCGTAAGCATTGGATCCTTTCACGTTTGTCCATTCCCACTCCTGATAAATACTAGGATAGTGAAACAAAAGCGCACCTTAGAAGACTTAATTACCATCCCCATGAACATATTCCAGAAAACTGTTAGTGCTAAGGCGCATATACTGTATGCTCAAGAATTACATTTTAATACTAAACCTCATTTTCCAACGATAGATTGCCATCAAAAGCCTTTCAAAATACAGAACTATTCTTATCCTCACACTACTGGATGTCTCGAAAATATTTTCACTAATTGTGCTAAATTATCTTGCCCGTTCAGTTAGTATCTTAGTTTCCGAATTAGTGTTCCCTAAATCAATTCATCTCCGTGTTGTCCTCAGGTGTGCTTTATATATCGTTGTTGCGCGTTCACAAACCACTATGTGAAATATATAGCTTAGAACTTGGGCGGTGAGATTCTGTCACCTGAAGTTCAACAGTGTGCTAACATTGTCCAGGAATTTTTGCTCTGTATAATATATGTGCTGCGGGTCAGTATTTCTCTAAAATATTACTGTATTACGTAGCAGTTTTCGCAGGCGCAAAGATGATATGGTTTATTGTTTTGTATCGCGTTAATAAGAATTTATAATCTTGACCATTTTATGGATAGATTGGTCCATATTGATAAAATGCAAAAATATATGTAATATGGATCCGCCTTTTCAATACTTATTGTAATCTCCATCAGATTTCTTGCAAGCCGGGCTGAGTGGCTCAGACGGTTGAGGCCCTGGCCTTCTGACTCCAAGTTGGCAGGGTCGATCCTGGCTCAGTCCAGTGGTATTTGAAGGTGCTCAAATATGTCGGCTTCGTGTCGGTAGATTTACTGGCACGTAAAACAACTCCTGCGAGACAAAATTCCGGGCGTCTCCAAAAACTGTAAAGAAGTAGCCTAGTTAGTGGGACGTAAAGCCCATAATATTATTAATCTTTTATTTCAATAGAAGGACATTACAGGATCATCAGAGCAACATTACTTATGAAAAAAATGATCCAGTATTTTCAAAACTCCTCTCCACCTTGCAGGAAAGTATTTAGGTGTTTTGCTGGGTATATTGTTATTTTAACTTCAGAAGCAGGTTCTAGTCGTATTAATAATTTATTATACATCATTTAAACGCATTGCTTAGTTGAGGCGGTTAAAAGCTTGTTCGGTTCACACGGAAGAATATGGTTTCGATTCCACGTAACGAAGTTGAAAGGTTAACAACGTGATTTATACTTCCGACCCTGAATTCCCTCAGTCTACACCGAAAATAAGTACGTGGTTAATTCCTGGAGGAAGGGGGGTTCTCCGGGCATAGAGACCAACATCTCCCAAATGCAAGCTCACAGCTGCGTGAACATGTTGATTTCAAAGCTTATTTTTAACTCTCTCTCCTTATTCTGCTTCTTAGGCTACATAACTGAGGGGGAAAAGAAAATTCTTGGTCCACTCGAAAGGGCGTTGTCATGAAATGAAAATCCACAGTCTGTTTCCAGTCATTCGACCGGGACAGGAATGGAATGAATGAAGCCCCCATCTAGCGGCGAGAATAGGAATTGTGCCGGCTGTCGAAGCCTGTCGCACTCCTCTGGGGCAATGATTAATGAACGACAGATGAAATGCAATGATATTGGCGAGTGATGCTGGAATGAAAGATGACAGGGAAACCGGATACCCGGAGAAAACCTGCCCCGCCTCCGCTTTGTCCAGCACAAATCTCACATGGAGTGAGCAGGATTTGAACCACGGAACCCAGCGGTGAGAGGCCGGCGCGCTGCCGCCTGAGCCACGGAGGCTCAGTTCCTTTTCATGTGATTGAGAAATTTAGAAACAAGTTTTTCACTCCGTAATTGGCACATAACCCTGAGGTTTTATTCAGCCCAGAACAGAAATGAGTATCAGGTTAATTTCTGTAAGCAAAAGCAGTCGTTGAAAGTTAACCATTCTACTGTGTCCCACTTATTGCTGAGGATGTGGGTAATGGATGTCTTCATCTTCCACTCTTCCAAGAGCCTTAATGGACTGTGCGTACATAGGTTTGCTGTATACATAATATCAGAAACCACTAAAATATAGGACACATTAGCCATTTCACGAGGAACCATGATACCTGTTGTACCACATGGCTTGGCTGAGTTTTTAGGAAGCAATGCAGTGTGTGGGGTGAAGAATCACACTTTAAGTCGCCCTGTGAGCCGGCATGGTACCCATCGAGCAAGACGCGAGTCTTGATGATGATGTAGATAATGATATCTTTTTTCTAAGAAATTCAGAAAGTTGAAAGGCTAAGCGAGAGTTCTCACATATTCAAGGTGTTGTAGAAATGATTTTGCGTTTAGGGAAGTAATGGCTACCTTTAGAGGAAGGAAACGAAACAGTTAACACTTTAATCTTATACAGCTGTCTCATTGGTTAAGGAAGTGTGTCCTACTAATGATCCTAAGTGTATAGGTTCGACTCTGGACAATTTGGTTTATTTTTGAAGCAAAGCAAAATGCTCGGCACTCCCTGTCATTGTTATCGAAATACTAAAGGCTCCAGCCTCAGTGCCACCCCAAAACAAGTAACCACTCAAGTTTAGACACAATTTAGAATAATTTCGCTTTTGATGCTAGGTTATGCCACAATCGAAACGATGACAGTGATATCAGGGCCTCTTATGTGCAGCCACTTGAGAAAGTCTACAACTCGATAGTTGTGGCCATAGAGTTGTTATTATTGTTAATATAATTATTGCAATTGATTCACTCTTTTGAATAAATCTAAGAAATCTCGCCCTTCAGCGATATGAGTTTCGAATCCTAATTTTCATTAGAACATTCTTGAGAGCAATTTTCCAGTTAAGCTCACTGGGAAGAAATACTTCACATATTGGTACACTTAATACTACTACTACTACTACTACTACTACTACTACTACTACTACTACTACTACTACATAAAATGGTATCCACGCACTCAAATAAATGCACTGAGTTAACAACAAAGCTACTAAAACAAACCATCTGCACCTCCATCTATAGACTGCAAACATACAGACGAAAATTGGTTACAAAACTCCGAAATTTTTCAACAAGATTAGCATTACATGTAATAAATATCATTTTTGGTACGTATTCCTGATATTTGATTAGAATAATAACAGTAAGTTATTTATTAAATTGACCACCTAATCAATGCAATAAGTCATTGTCTTGGATGATTTACATTGATCTTTTTTTTTTTGCTAGTTGCTTTACGTCGCACCGACACAGATAGGTCTTATGGCGACGATGGGATAGGGAAGGAATTGGCCGTGGCCTTAATTAAGGTACAGCCCCAGCATTTGCCTGGTGTGAAAATGGGAAACCACGGAAAACCATCTTCAGGGCTGCCGACAGTGGGGTTCGAACCTACTATCTCCCGAATACTGGATACTGGCCGCACTTAAGCGACTGCAGCTATCGAGCTCGGTACATTGATCTATTAACTAAAAATGGTACATGTTTCACCTAGTATGAAGGCATCATCAGCCATAGTCTTAACCTCGGAATAAAAATAAGCACTTGATTAACATATAATAAGATGAAATTAATTTTTTAAAATCTTGAAGAGACTTAAACTCATTAACATTAAAAATAACAATGTTGGTTTTAATTTTTTTTTTTACAATTTGAAGAATTACAAAGGTGAAAGTATTAAAATTATTGACATTAAAAGGCTGCTATTACAAGTAAAATGGACAAAGCAACAGACTGTGATGAACAAGTAATAAGATTGCTGTAAAATTATGTTGAGCGATTGCCGGTTACAATTTGACGAGAATGACGATCACTCACATTTATTCAAAAAGTAATATTGAGAAAATAATGTTGAAGGTTAGTCAAGAAATCACTATATTCCTTTCTAGGAGACAAAAGACGAAAGTCATAGACATATGATATAAATGTAGAACACATTGATGAGAAAATAAAAGTTGTAGATTAGATTACTCTTATTATTCTAAACAGGATTAGCATTAAATTTAGTGTTGTGTGGACTTCCTAAACATGAATGATAATGATATGTGCGTATTACATCCCTTCAACTGCTACAGGTTTCTAAAGACGCGACAGTATCTGAATTTTGTCCTGGATAGAAAGTGTTTAATTTTCCAGTGAATATACCGATACAGACCTCTCATATTTTAAGGTTTTGATCCGTCGAAACACAAAATACAGGCTTTGTAAAAATAATGTGAAAGGAAACATTTTCCTTCAGTCCTAATGATTGTTTCCCATTTTCTCACCATGCAAATGCTGTACCTTAATTAGGGCCACGGCTACTTCCTCCCCACTCCTAGGACTTTCCTATCCAATTGTCGTCGTAAGACATAACCTTATCACTGCGACGTAAACCAAGTTCTAAAAGAAAGAAAAATAATTCGAAACACGAAATACAAATTTTTTTGAAAACGCTATAACGTACCTGCAGAGAAAACGTTGTCAAAAAAGATATAAAAAATACGAAATTTGTGAAACTCTACAAGGTGCGTGTGATACAATAACGATAATAATTTTCGATTTAAGCGAAGAATACACCCACGATATTTCCTGTCTGTCATAAAAGGTGGCTAGAAGGGGCGACCAAGACATGATCGAATTAGAACCATGAGACTACTTGTAATAGTACCACCACGCGGAGAACACCATGGGTTACTTTTACTTGCGCTTAGTACCACTATGTTATATACACAATAGGTTTGTGATTAGTAGCGACAGTGTGTGAATCAGGGTGAGTTTCACAGTACCTGTGAGTAGTACCACTGTATGAGTGACACCATGGGTGAGCAACACCATGGGTCTGCCTTGCCTATGATTAGTACGCACTATGTGAGGAACACCACAGGATAGTACGAGTACCTGTGATTAATACACCTATGTGAGGAACACCATAGGTTTGCGTTGCCTGTAAATGGCGCCGCAATGTGAGAAACAACATAGGTCTGTGTTACGAGAGCGCATTATATTACCTGTGAGGAGTACTATAATGTGTGGAATACCGCGAGTCTACGCTATTTTTGATTAGTACCGCAACATGACAAATACCATGGTTCGACTTTCCTAGCGATAAATACCATTATAAGGGGTCGATGACCTGGATTGTGCACCCTTTTAGATACAAGCATCATCGATTCAGGATTGTGCTTTAGAAGCAGTCCCTTGGTCAGTAATACCATTCTTTAAAGCTAGTTTCTGGGAATCTGAGGTATTTAGGTCGGATCCACTGATTATTTTAAATTCATATACAACCATTCATTCTTCATCATGTTTTGAATTCTGGTCAGTGGATGATTTTGGACTTTTAAATTGTCATAACACTTCGTACCATTAGCGGCCGATGACCTACATACACAGTTCAAGAAATTAGGGAAACGTGTTTTTGAAAGTATGCCATGCTCCACAAAACAATACCTCACACCCAGGTATATTACCAACTAAGCCTTTATTCTTTACCGTATACAAAATAACATTGATGAATTCGCGTTCATTTTCAGAACACAAACGGAAATGTTCAAATAGGGGAGAAAACAAAGTTATAACAATCCTCCAGAGTGGATTTTTATCACAGTTGGAGAGCTTCAGTATGGTGTATGTACTCCACGAGCATTTATCACAGCTTGGCACCAACGTGGCATGCTCCGTATAAGTCGACGGAGGTCACGTTGCGGTAACAGGTCCCATTCTTCAATGAGAACCTGTGCGAGGTCTTGAAGAGTCTGTGGTGGAACAGACGCCCACGAACAATTCTGTCAAGCCTATGCCACACATGCTCGATGGGATTAAGGTCGGGACTCACTGCTGGCCATTCCATCTCTTGTATGTCCAGTTCTCGCAAGGCAGCTCTGGTGATGCGCGCTACATAAGTCCTGGCATTGTTGTGCGTGAGTACGAATTAAGGGCCAACACCGTATGCAGCAACCAACACATGCTGTAGCAGTACCTGCTCGATGTACCCCGCAGCGGTAAGGTTACCACGGACAAGGACAAGATCCGTCCCACCATCAGTACTGATGCCACCCCATACCATCATCGGTCGCCTTCCTGGACAACATTTCGCATGTACTGCTCACCACGGCGTCTCCATACACGTTGACGTCCATCACGCTGTGTCAGAGGAAATCTGGACTCGTCTGCGAATAACAAAAGTCTCTATTGGCGAAGTTGCCAGTTGACGTGGGTACGGGCAAACAGAAGGCGAGCTGCGCGATGTTGCTGCGTTAAACGGGGCACTCGAACAGGACGTCTGGGTCGTAGGGTCACTTCTCTTAACCTCTTACTTACTGTCTGGTCAGACACCGTGACCTCAATGACCCTCCTGAGGTCTAGTTGCAGTTCACTGGCAGTTGCTGAACGACGCGGCAACGCACAGATTGTCAGATAACGGTCATCTTGTGGAGCTGTCATGCGTCCACGACGTTGTCCAACCCTCCTTGTGAACTGGCCTGTCTCGCTGTAGCGATTCCACAAGCGTTGAATAACTCAGGGAGAGACATTGAGTTTCCACAGCAGCACGACGAAAATTTCATCCTTCCTGGATCAAAGTGACGGCCCTTGCGACATGAACTTCGTTAGGGTGTCTCATGGGATGCCCTGGTTTACGTACAACGTGCTCAGATGACCGCAGTCGTCTGTGTACCTCACAACGGCACACGGACGCACCGCTATTCACTTTGTTTTGAGAGGTCACCTGACAGTTTAATTCATGGGTACGCCTACAGATGGAGTACAACTTCGATTTAACATATCCTGAGTAGCTAAGGTCTGAAGGTATGCTGCACGATCATTGGAACCCCAGCTACCAAATTAATGTTCACATACCAGACGTTACAAAACATGTTCCCTTGATTTTTGAACTGTGTATTATTCCCCTTTAAACGAGCATCATCATCATCATCATCAGCATCAGCCAACAAGCATCATCGATTCAGGATTGTGCTTTAGAAGCAGTCCCTTGGGCACTAACATAGTTTCTGATAAGGTGAGGCATTGCGGGTCGGATCCACTGATTGTTTTAAATTCAAATTCATCCATTCATTCTTCATCATCACAGTTTATATTCTGTTCAGTGGGTGAATTTTGTACTTTTAAAGTGTCATTGCATTTCGTCTCCTTTCATGCCATTAGGGGCCGATGACCTACATGTTAAGCTCTTCAAACAACAAGGATCATCATCATCATCATCATCATCATCATCATCATTATCATCAATAATTTCATTTGGCTATTTCTATCTTGGTGCAGCCCTTGCCCTCCAACGAGGGTGGGCGGCATCTGCTGACTGATGTCATGTACATTACTTCAAACTTCCGAATAAGATATCCTGCCCCCACCCATCGTTTACTCCCGTACAGTAAGATCGGTCCGTAAACATACCGATAATAATAACAAAGTCGACAGTAAAAGCGATGGCTTATATATTAACAAAATCTCATATTTTATGCACACCTGAATGCCAACTGATGGTGTTTCAATTCCACAGCTTCTAGCAAATGAAGTGACTACTTAAGCAACTGAGCTAGGGATGTAATTTATCACATTTCATACGATCACACTTTGTCATATCCTCTTACACACAGAACTTCCTGACGCAGTGATTTACAGTTAAGCTTTAGACATCCTGAACATTTTCCCTAGTGCAAGCTGAGTGTTTGTGGATAAAGAATTCAAGGACTTTGTTTTAACGTAGTACGTATTTAAGGTTTAAAGTGCTTATGTAACTTCAGCCAAGGGCAGATATTACGTCTAAATTTAGGAGCATTATCTCGTGTCCTCCGAGGCCCCCAGGCACTCTGCTTTGTTGTTAGCAATGGCCTCGTCATGTGTTCCACACAAGAGGCATAAATTATTGCACCCAAAAATATGCATAGCAATAAATGAATGCCACGTTTCTCGTCTGTATGGATACTGTTGGGACTTTTCTCTACCCCTACCCCACTCATTCTGAAAAACATCAATGAGAAGTGATTTATTTCGTACAACAACCTCGTCACGTATATGTTATTCAGGTCTTATGAGTTTAAATCCACCTATTTAATAATAATAATAATAATAATAATAATAATAATAATAATAATAATAATAATATTAGAATAGGAAATTAAATCTTAAAAGAAGTAGTTAAATACTGTTATTTGGTTAGTAAAATAACTAACGAAGGCAAAAGTAAGGAGGATATAAAATACAGCTTAGCACAAGCTAGTAATTGCTCATCTGCTCGTTTCGAACATCGATATAGGAATTAGATGATTTTTGAAGCGCTGCAGTGTATGGAAGCGAAACATAGACAATAAATAGCTTAGAAAAAAAGAGAATAGAAGCTTTTGAATTTTGGTGTTACAGAATAATGCTGAAGGTGAGATGGATGGATCGAATCACGAATGAAGAGATCAATCAATCAATATTCTAAAGGCTAATGCCTTGTCGATGCAACCACTCTTTTCTTTCATTGGCTGTTCGTTTCAGTTCCATGTAATTGACACAACCTAACCTCTTCTTGATGTCGTCCAAATACATCCCAGGTCTTCCTCTTCCTTTATTTCCCAGCACTTTCCCTTCAAGTATGTTAGTGATGAAAGTATTGTGTCTGATGACATGTCCAATAAATTTTAATTTTCTGTTTTCCATTTCGTTTAAAAATCTTCTCTTTTCTTTACTTTCCTTAAGACTTCCAGGTTGGTTTTCTTTCCGTCCAGCTCGTTCTGGTCATTTTCCGCCATATCCACATTTCAGCAGTTTCAAGTCGATTCCTTTCTAATTTACCCAGAGTCCAGCTCTCGCTTCCATACTGAAGTGTACTCCATACAAATGATTTTGCAAAGGATTTTCTGACATCTATATTCATGTGTGTGCTGGTTAGAATGAAGAGATACTGAATTGAATTGCTGATAGGAGATAGATTTGGCTAAATTTGATCAGAAGAAATAGAATGATAGGACACGCCTTACGACACCCAGGGCTTGTTCAGTTGGTTTAGGAGGGAAGTGCAGGCGGTAAGAACGGTAGGGGTAGACTAAGGTATGAATATGAAAAGCAGACTAGAGCAGATGAAGAATTCAGAATTTACGTAGAAATGAAAAGGTTAGCGCAGGATAGGGTGGCATGGAAGGCTACATCAAACCAGTCTATGGACTGATGACTCAAACATTAATATTAATTGTACCGGAGGTACACCCGCCCCGCGCATTTAAATAAAGCGCCTTGGAAAATGTCATCTAAAACTTGCAACAACTAGTGCAAGAAATTTGAACATTTCTCAACAGATGTCGCTACTATAAACTCATGTTGTGCCCTCTGGTGTGAAGATGAACAATTAAAATTCTAGAGTAATGTTGTATGCGAAGGTTTCCTAAACTAGAATGCTGAGCATTTGTTTTTTGATTTTCAAAAATTTACAACGCTTCTATCTCTTTCCGCCAGCGTAAGATGTTGGCCAATGAAACATTTTGTACATTTATTTTTCTACCAATGAAAATTGTCTGGTATTTATTTGATTATCCAATGAGAATTGGGAGGGTATCGGGCCGTAGCCCAGAGTTTTCTGGAACTTTCCCCTCTACTATAAAAGCTGGCACCCTTATGGACCAGGTTGTCTTAGTAACAGCTCCAGACTAGAGTGTGTTTATGAAGGAGGCGGCGGCACCTCATCCATCTTCGAGAAGTCCACCAGCTCAAGGTAACGGCAGATTGTGATTAAAATGTGATAGTCTCTCAAAGCTAGCTCGAGGGGAAGGTTTCAAATTCTTAGTGATGTAACTTTATTTTCTAAAATGTAAATTTTAAACTCTAAATGTAATTTCAAACTAGTCGAAAGAACTTATCATGAATAAGGGAGTAGAAAGCAAGGTACCCTCTCGTATTCCTTCTAAACTTGATTTTGAGGTGACAATGACCTTGTACATTTTCTGTCTTGTAATTTCTGCAACTTAAATATTTTTCTCCATCTAGTCACCTCCGTAGTATAGGCTTAGCCTCTGTAACGTCGGGCCATAAGCCCAAATAGGGTTTTATGCATCTGATGCAAATTTTAAGGAGTGCAAGTGTTCGCCCCCTCACCATTTCGATTTTTGGGCCAGTAACTTCAACGTTTTGTTTTCACCAAGGGCCTTGTAGGATGGATACTCGCTACCCCTGTTGAACTCTATTTCATTCTTTTCATGGTAAAGATCAGACTGTTGAGCATTTACGACAGTGAATATTGTGTGATTTTGTAAAATGTCGGTTGTTCATTTGATAGGCCAGAAAAATTCTGAAAATAGATTCGTAGGTGTAAATTGATAGAGCAATAATTCTCTTCTTGTTGATCTAAAAGAAATTTGCAAACCCGTCTCCTTGACTGTTTGTTGATGGGAGCAATTGTGCTCATGTAAATTTGGTATTTAGGGAGCTGCAAGCTCAAGCTTGCTAATTTGTTATTAGTTGATTGTTCTGATTTTATAAAAGTTGTTACCTAGCTTGTGAGCTAAATTTGGTATCTCAATTTGTAAAGTCTAATTTCTGAAAAGAAAAAAAAAAAAGAGAAAGAAATAATTTTAAAGTTTTATATATTAATCTTCTGACTGTCTTATATCCACCCATTCATGCCCGCACGTTCTTTCACCACTGTAAACCACGGTATCTCCGTAATAATAATAATAATAATAATAATAATAATAATAATAATAATAATAATAATAATAATAATAATAATAATAATAATAATAATGTTTTGTGGCCTCCGGAGAGGCCTGATGCAGGTATATCGATTTATTGCCGTCTAGGCAACCTACCCATCTGTGAGGATGGGGCCCTACCTAGGATGATTTCTATTGCTTAAGACAGTAGACGCACTCAGCCCCTGAGTCACCAGAATTAATGTTAAGGTTGAAATCCCCGACCGTACCGGGAATCGAACCCGGGACCCCTTGGACCAAACCCCAAGATGCTAATCATTTATCCACGGAGCCGGACATCTATATATTTGTTAAACTTAATTTTAAATTCGTGCATACTTAAGCAATAAATAAAGAGGACTGGGTGGCAACTTAAGACTGAACTTCGGTACAGTAAGTCAAGATAGTGGCGGTGATAGTGATGATGGAAAGCTGCTTGTTTTTATCACAAACAATTCGTCTTTTCCGTTCTGGTTCCAAGATGGTGGGTTCACTAGCGGCTGAAATCAATGGGTCTGGAGGGTATACAGTATAAATGCGGTAACACCATGTTGTTGACTTCCGATAAATTAAGGAAATTTTGAGGCTTAACCTATAAATAATAATAATAATAATAATAATAATAATAATAATAATAATAATAATGTTTTACTGGAATATGATCTAATAGGTTGTCAGACGGTAGTACGCTGGCCTTCTGAGCTCATCTTGGCAGGTTCGATCCTGGCTGGGTCCGGTGGTATTTTAAGGTGCTCAAATACCTCAGCCTCATGTCAGTAGATTTACTGGCACATGGAAGATCTCCTACAGGACAAAATTCCGGCACCTCTATGTCTCCGAAAACCGCAACAGTAGTTAGTGGAACGTCAAATCAATAACATTATTAGGCTGTACTTACTCGATTATGTGAACAACATTAACATGCCATCTCACGGAGGCAAAGCATTTCATCACAGGCGTGATAGCTTCTCACCAAAATGACAGCAGTTTGAACTCTATCAATATAAGGTGAAGTTTTAATTTGTAAAACAAAACCTACTGGACTGAATTCCCTGTTCGTCGTTTAGCTTATTACTTAATATTAATATCCACTTAAACACATACAGAGCTTGAGTTTTTACGGAACGCTTCATAGAAATCAGCACCGAAATTCCACAGGAGAAGGAAGTGTTCCTTTAAGAGTTCACTCCAAATTCCTTTCCTTTATCATGTGTGAGAAGGTAAAGACAAGAAGCAGCAGCAGCAGAAGATAATAATGTTAATTGTTTTACGTCCCACTAACTACTCTTTTACGGTTTTCGGAAACGCCGAGGTGCCGGAATTTAGTCCCGCAGGAGTTCTTTTACGTGCCAGTAAATCTATCGACATGAGGCTGACGTAGCAGAATAACAGGAGGAGTAAGGAGAAGAAAACGATAGCCTGCATAACGTCATGTAAGTAGTATTCTCTGGAAACAGACTGGAAATAATGTGATGTAATGGTAAAATAGAAGTCTTATCTGAAACATGGTTCATGAGGGAACTTGTGATTTCAAAGGAAGTGAAGTTGCCTTTTTTTATTGAGGAAATTTGTTAAGTTGAAAATGAGATGACTATTCATGAAGGAGTCACATTTAGCTCCCCTCCCACCTATAAAGATTTCGTCCAATATAACATTCATCACATATACATCTTCATTATAGACGCTCACTCTGCAAACTTCTGTGAATAAACAATGCGCCTCCGCTATCTTCGATTTGCAACTAGCCCGTGGCCTCCTTTAGTTCCACGCCTGTTACCTTTAAATAACTAACAAGGAGCGGCCAGACCCTGCGTCAAACGAACTTCAACAAGCTTCAATGTACCTGTTGGGAGACACTCCACAGTAACTCGTCTATAGGGGTTTAAGTCAATACGATTTCGTTTTTGAAAAAATTGAGGTCAAATGGTATGACGCAGAATCCGCTTCGGACCAAGTGGAGGTGATAGAACACTAAAAGGCAAACACACTTTAATTAAACATGTCAAGTCCGCAACCTAATGGTTTCCGAAAAATTGACGAATCCCCGATTCCAATGCAACGCACAACGTGAACCGGATATATGATCGTTAGATGGTTGATGATAGTGATCAATAATCGGAAAGCCGGGCTGAGTGGCTCAGACGGTTAAGGCGCTGGCCTTCTAACCCCAACTTGGCAGGTTCGATCCTGGCTCAGTCCGGTGGTATTTGATGGTGCTCAAATACGACAGCCTCGTGTCGGTAGATTTACTGGCAAGTAAAAGAACTCCTGCGGGACTAAATTCCGGCACCTCAGCGTCTTCGAAGACCGTAAAAGTAGTTAGTGGGACGTAAACCAAATAACATTATTATTATTATTATTATTATTATTATTATTAATCGGAAAAAAATAACTAGGTATCTCACGTCGTCATTTTATCACCTTCTGAAGTTAGCCAATCAGATCGCTTCACGAGTCATTTCAGATGGGCTTTTGGGAGGAGGCATTGCTAAATCTGCTCGTGGCTTATGAACGGCTTGAGACCGCCAATAGAAGAAATAAACTTCTCCAGGGGAGGAACTTTATCAAGGACCTACCTGCTGATAGGCTCGGCCATAGCAAGCGCGCTGCTGTGGCATTAACTGAAACCCACGGTGTGTTAGTGTTTGATGCTCATTTCTCGCCATGGCTCTCAAGCCTGAACAAACGACGTACAGATTTACCAACACCGGCCTTGTAAAGCCCATTTGAATTTGCCCGTGAAGCGATCTCATAGTCTAATTTCAGCAGCTGATAAAATGACAACATCGTGAGGTATCGATGTAATTTTTTCAAATTACTTATTAGTATGACCAACGGTCTAACTCTTTTATACTTGGTTGACGTTGTTTTCGACCACCCGGAATACTTGGAATTATATCGCAGTCAACCGGAACGGTGGCCGAGTGGTCGCCGTAATTATCTGTGAACCTTCCTGACGTCAACCCTATAGGGCGGGATGTATTCATTATCGTGTGATTTTGTGGTGGTTGGTAGTGGGATGTGTGTAAATGAAGATGTGCATTAAAATGACCGCAAGTAACCAGCTCCTGAGCTAGGAGAATTAACCTAACGTGATTAAAATCTCCGAACCTTAATCGAACCCGGGCACCTTGAACCTAAGTTCACTACGCTCATCATTCAGCCAATAATAATAATAATAATAATAATAATAATAATAATAATAATAATAATAATAATAATAATAATAATAATATATTATAATATATTATATTATATTATATTATATTATATTATTCACTCATTACATTATTTACATATTTACAGGACTCTGTTTCTTTTATACATAACTCTTCTAATAACATTAATACTTGAAAAAATTAATCTTGTAACTAACTCTTACATATATTACAGAAGTAGTATTATTTTTGTACCGGGAGGTGCACCTCAACTCCGCTCATTCAAAATAAGCGCTTTAATGTACTCCTCTATCGAACAAAAGTTGAAACTGATACTACATGAACTTGGAACTTTAGTCGGAAGATGTCACCACTGAAATACTAAGTAATTATGTTATTGTGAAGTTTCCTAAATTGACTGAATTTCTCTTGTTTTGTTTGCTATACATCAAGAAGCTTGGACATTTTTCCACAGATGACACTACCAAAGAACTCTGATCATGCTCTCTGGTGCAAGGTGGAAGAGCTTATAACTTAAAGAAGTTTCGTATGTCTAGGTTTGCATAACTGAATCTATGTTCATTTATTTTTGGGTTGGCAACACTTTTTTCTTTCCGCCAGTTTTAAATCTAGCCAATCAGGAATTTTTGTAATTAATTTTCAACCAATCCCGCATTATTCTTGTTCACTTTGTGTTAACCAATAAATATTGAGACGGCATGTCTGGATTAGTCCTGAATTCTCTCGAACCTTCCCTGAGGGTATATAAGTTGCGGCCTTTCGAGTTTCCTTGTCCATTTATCGCCGCCTTTCTAAGTGTGTGTGTTAAGGCAGGAGGCCGTGCTCGAAGGCCCGGTTTCGATTCTCGGTACTGCCAGAGATTTCAAAATGGCAGGTGGGCTGGTGTGTGGTTATTTATTTATCTATCGTATGCGCCTCTTTCCTCGGCCGGCAGAACATCTACAAGGTAATAACCACGTAAATTCTATCTGTCTTGCTGTCTCCGCAACTTTATCTGAGGTGAAGGTCCAAATCTTGATTATGTAGCATACTTTCCTAAAATGTAAATTTTCTTTCGGCTAATGTAAAACATAAAATCTTTAACTGTAAATCGGGGATACAGAGTGAGTTACCCTCTCGAAATGTACATTTACTTCCGGCTAATGTAAAACTTCATCAAATCTTTAACTGTAAATCGGGGATAGAGAGTGAGTTACCCTCTCGAGCTCCCCTTCATCTAGTTTTGAGGTGACTACGATTTCGCAGACTTTCTTCGTGTAACGTATTACAGTTATTTCCATGCGTGCCACCTCAGTAGTTTGGGACTAGCTCCAGTTTCTGTTTTAATATTTCAATATCCGGGAGCGCAGTGTATGGCTCCGTTCTGGTTGTGTTCGGGCTGTTTATTTAACCTGTTCTTTTTCGCAAAGGCCCTGTAGGTTGTGTACTAGATACCCCTGTATAAAACTATTTCTATCTGTAATTCGTGCCTTGTGAGGCCAGAGACTGTAACTTTTGATGTAATATTGTCTTGAGCGGGCTGTAAGAAACCGAGAGCCTGTTAGCTCTTTCTTCAAAGTTTGGTAATAGCAAAGAGTGCCTCTGGAAGGCTAGATATTGTATTTAGGGAGCAAGTGTTCTTGAATTAGGAGATTTCTGCCCTTGACTAAATTGTTTCTCATTTTGAATTGAAACTTTGTAAAATTGAGCTCGTAGCTCAGAAATGGTAAAACTAGGAGCTTGAAGCCCAAAATTGTTAAAATTCTGAATCTTGGATTTTTCCAAATCTCCTTTCAAGTTTGGCATTGTACCTGATTTTGGTTTTATTGTGATTTCACCTAGTGGACATTCGTTAAATTTGTTTCTTTTTTCAATATTGAAAGAAATATAAACTTTGTTAAAATTGTAATTTAATTCTTGGTATTGTAGTTAGACCTATTCAAACCCGCACCTTCTTTCACCATCTATGCGTTCCACAGATACCCCTGAACAATTATTATTACCATATAAATACTGAAAATAAATTGAACTTGTAACTATCTCTTTTGCACATTAAATATATTATTCATAATTTATTATTATTATTATTATTATTATTATTATTATTATTATTTATTATTATTATTATTATATAACTTGACATAACGATGGTTTACAGTAACAACGACCACGTCAGAGTACACGTAGGAACTATAAGGTTGTTTGTTGATAACACTGTGCATGTGTCGCTTTTGACCACGTATAGGTCTTCTGAAAAACATATTCTACGTTACTATTACTTCTAACATAAACTGCAGATTTATTTCCTTCAACTGTGATAGACTTTAAGAGAAGTCAGAGAGTGGGACATGCGTTCTGAAAAGGGGCTCTTTAAGGAGCCAATAAATTTAATGATACGGGCCTCTGACATTTAAGTACCTTCTAACATCAGTACTTTATTTTTTGTTAACAGACCTTGTGCGAGCGAGAGAATGGTAATTTTGTTGGGCTAAATGTATTAGATGGCAGAGTGCTGGATTTCTGAGTGCAAGTTGGCATGTTCGAATCCAGCTCAGTCCGGTAGTATTTGAATGTGTTCAACTACAAACCCTGTAATCGATAGACTTACTGGCATGTAAGGGAAACCGTCAAAAATAGTGAGTTGGACGTAAAACTAATAATCTTAAAACGTTGACCTTCACGATGTCTAAATGACATGCCGGGCTGACCGGCTCAGGCGGTTGAGGCGCTGACCTTCTGACCCCAACTTGGCTGGCTCACTCCGGTGGTTTTTGAAGGGATAACTGAATGAAAATTTCGCCAAATTAGTCGATGTACAGACACACGGTCCTTACGTTCTTTTTATATAGATATATAAAAGATGTCCTGGATTCATAAAAGATACCCTGAGTTTTCCAGAACTGTTGCTATATATTTATAGCATACGATAAAGACATGAAAATGTCTACCATACCTCTTACCCTGTTTCAGGCATATGATTCTTTTAGTTGTGGCATTCCTTCTTGTACGAGGGTCATCGCGAAATTAAGTTTCCATATTTTGAAAAAAGGAAACATAGTTGTATGATTTTTTATTGGCACCCGATACAGAAATGTTAGAGTTTAACATAATCACCACCACAATTGACACACTTGTCATATCGTATGCCGGTGTCGTAATAGTCTGCCGCCTGGGAATGGAACCAGGATGTGGCATTTACCTTCATTTATCGCCTGGGTGTAAACTCTGACAGGAGGACAGAAATTCCTTGAGGTGCAAGAAAAGATGAAAATCACTGGGAGCAAGATCAGGACTGCACGGTGGATGATCAAACACCTCCCAGCCGAACTCCTGCAGAACAATTGCTGAGCGCCGAGCCGTATGTTGGCGAGTATTGCCATGGATCAGCAAAATTCCTGCACTAAGCATTCCACGCCTCTTCGTTTGAATGGCCCATCACAATTTGCGTAGAAACATCATCACAGGCCGATCCTCGCAGGCGGACGGAGACAAAATTCGAGCCACTGTTGCTGCGCTACTGACAGCAGGCGGGACATGTCCGGCCGGTAATGACTGCTACATCATATATCTGTCGCACATGATCATAGTTCACGACTAAATACGTTTACTTTACAAGAAAATAAATACGGAAAAATATGGATTGCCTACGTACTAAAACTGTTCAAGGAACATCTTGATCATTTCCCATTCTGGTGATAGAAGTAATAATTACGAAGCCTTAATTTCATCACTAGGTGAGACAGAGCACTTTATTCTTAAAATAACCGAGCGCGTCGGCTGCGCGGTATGAGCTGTACACGTGTAATTTTGCCTTTGGAGGATAGTTCGGTTCGGCAACTCTGAAGATGGTTTGACACGATATCTCGTTTCCCCACGACACAAGCACTGGGGCTGACCTTGATTAAGGCCACGGATCCTTCCCAGCTCTAGGCATATTCTACCATACTGTGGCCGAAAACCTAGTGAGTTATTGTTTATCTACTTAGAAAAAAATCGAATATAGCGACTTCACCATCATCCTCATGGTTAGTCATGAAACTGGTGACAAGGTATCCTGAGCAGACTTTGACTTTCCATTCAACAAGGTCAGATATTCAAGTACGAACCATACCAAGGCTGGAAAAATTCTAATGTGCTTATCATTGATATCCTTGCCATTTCGTGCTAATATTTCCTAGAATGAGTAACGAAAATTCTTCAGAATATTAAGCCTCGAGGTAGCCACTCACATTGGCTATAGCTGGGGATAGAATCGTGTATCTTTGTCTCTCCGGTTCTTTCATGCCAGCTACGTGTGCTGGTAGTTGTCGACAGTTGCAATATTCAATTGACCTAACTTGTTCTTGTCACCCCAGGAATTTGGACATGAAATGTCAATGTCTTACCTAGTTCACATTCAGGACATTGTCTTTGTATTCTGTGTTTGTAATCGAGTGACAAATCGATAAACGTTCCCAAGCTACTTAGCTTGTTGCTAGTTTCGGAATTCCACACATTCATTCTACAGAGCACTTAGGGTGGAATTCTAGCAGCAGCAAGGAATTTAATAACGATGAGGTTCCCTTGAATCCTTAAAGGTGAGAACTGTAGTCCACAATGACGCTGTCTTCCTGTATAGAAACCGAGGCTAATGTGAGGTACTAGATAACCCATTCAGTTTAATGAATGACACAAGTGCCTCTTTTAACTTGGCAATAGGCGATCTCTGTAACCATATAATTATGCCATGAAAATGAAAATCCACAGCCTGTTTCCAGTCAGGGATGGAATGAATGAAGCCCCATCTAGCGGCGAGGATAGGAAATGTGCCGGCTGCCGGAGCCTGTCGCACCCCACTGGCGCAATGTTAAATGACTGACAGATGAAATTAAATGTTAATGGAGAGTGTTTCTGGAATTAAAAATGACAGGGAAAACCGGAGTACCCGGAGAAGAACCTGTCCCGCCTCCGCTTTGTCCAGCACAAATCTCACATGAAGTGACCGGGATTTGAACCAGGATACCCAGGCGCGCTGCCGCCTTAGCCACGGAGGCTCTCAGATCTGTCATAACCCATATAATACAAATGTTCACGCCATTGGTTTACAGTTCCTTACCGTGAATATTTTCAAATATCGAAGCTCAGCCACGGGCAACGTAATCCCCTTGGAAGACTCTACCCTTTGTGCTCGCGTTGATTAAGTCTGTGGAAACACTTCTGAAAGCCAGACGGTAGAGCGCTAGCTTTCTGGGCTGAATTTCGGGGGTTTGATCCCAGCTCAGACCGGTAGTACATGAAGGTGATGGAATACGCGACCCTCGAATCGGTGGAGTTACTGGCATGTAAGATAACTCGTACGGAACAAAATTTCAGCACACGGACTTTTGTGACTCCAATAATGCTTCCAATTATACTGGTTTTACTTCATTTGCTGATGCAAGATCACGTTCCTTCACGAATATTTCTTTCATCCATTACAATAGGGAGTGAGTAAGTGAATAGGCGGAAAGTTTGTTTCTTACATATCAGAATGAACTAGGGCTCTCTAAAGACTAGGTATGCTCGCCCGCCATTATGGTTCATTCCTGCACTACCACAGAACACCGATGTTCACTACGTTGGTTAGGCAGTTCACCGCCTAAGACTTGTATATCCCTCTTTCTTACTGTTCTCCACGCTAGACAACAATGCTAAACTAACATACTGTAAAAATACCCATTCTCAGTATTACTCAAACGGTTACTCAACATAAATATTAGTATATTTCGTACATTACTGTGTAATTTTTACTCGAGACGGTGACTGTAAAAGCAAGGACGTTGACAATTTGCCTTTGAACAATCAAGCGAACTAGACATGTACTCTCACTGGAGCAATATTAGAAAAAAATAGCTTACCAATAAATCGGTTTATTATTATTATTATTATTATTATTATTATTATTATTATTATTATTATTATTATTATTATTATTATTATTGATAAGTAGAAAAGTTTGTTCGTAAGCTATGCGCCACGGTATCGTCAAATGAAATGAGGGATATCGTGGTACTGATATAGGCTACTGTCATTCTTAAATCGTGGAATTTGACGTGGTACTCGGTCGGTGTCGAAGATAGGAGTATATACATTGTGATAGAAGATTTTGATACCATATGATCTCAGTCGGTATTTCATACTTGCATGAAATTGATTCAGCGCTATTTTCAATGTTGTCGAAATAAGAAAAATATTCTTCTTCTTAATCTGGTTATCCTTCAGGGCCGGCCTTTCCCTCGGACTCGGCGAGGGATCCCACCTCTACCGCCTCAAGGACAGTGTCCTGGAGTTTAGAAAACATTCTTCGAACAAAAATAACGCTGAAATGTGATGTACGATGACGAAAACACCCAAGTAACTGGGATTCTTTAAGTTTGTTTCTCTCTTCCATAATTTAGTCCATTTTCTTATTTACCAGTATTTTAAAAAGTACATTCTAGGTGCAAAGTAAACTTTTTGGTGAGCTGAAAAAATGAAATGGCGTATGGCTTTTAGTGCCGGGAGTGTCCGAGGACAAGTTCGGCTCGCCAGATGCAGGTCTTTCGATTTGACACCCGTAGGTGACCTGCGCGTCGTGATGAGGATGAAATGATGATGAAGACGACACACATACACCCAGCCCCAGTGCCAGTGAAATTAACCAATGATGGTTAAAATTCCCGACCCTGCCGGGAATCGAACCAAGGACCTCTGTGACCAAAGGCCAGCACGCTAACCATTTAGCCATGGAGCCGGACTTAGGTGAGCTTATGCAGTTGTAATGAACAGAGGATTTTAGTTTATTCAACCGATTATTCATGAAACAAATGTTACGTTATTAATTACATTCAGGAAGAAAATAGGAATAGAGTAACTACTTCTAAGTCCGGCCCCTCTTTATATCATGGTTCAACGGTTGTGCCGTGCAAAGACGAAACGAATATAATACTTTGCAATGCTATTTATAATTCAGGTAGTTCCTAGCCAAAAATGTCCGTATCAACTTTTCTACGAAGTATTGGCGGAGATATAAGCCAAAAATGAAGTGATCATGTTTGTTACTCTTGTAACCTTGCTGTCAATCGAAACTGTCATCATTCAATGCAAAAAGTATTTTACTAAAAATTAAATGTTTTGTTGTGAAGTTTCGTTTATTATAAGCACAAGTTTATCGTTGCCAAAGTAGAGGTTTTCCCTTACAATCTGTTTTACGTCGCACCGACGCAGATAGGACTTACGGAGATGATGGGATACGAAAGGCTAGGAGTGAGAGGGAAGCAACCGTGGCCTTAATTAAGATACAGTCTCGGCATTTGCATGGTGTGAAAATGATAAACCAATTTCAGGGCTGCCGAGATTAGGATTCGAACCCACTATCTCCCAAATGCAAGATGATAGCCAAAGAAGCGTGTCTCAGTAATGGCCTATGATGGGATACAAACTCCAGGGAGGGAATCTGTTTAGAGGAGATGGGATATATATTTCTCATCCGGAAATTCTCCGTGGAAATTTCAAAATAGAATTATACGATAAGAAAATGACACGAAAATCCAGACTTTTTTAAAATTATAGAAAATGTATCAAGACTGCTTATTACAAAAGTGAACGTAAGGCAAGCAACCGATAGCACCTCCTGATACTAATTAGAATATGTGAAAGAGAGGGAAAGAACATGGCAATTACGGATTAAGTCACAACTAGCTGTCGATAACCCTCTGTTTTGTTGTTTTAATCACTATGAACTTATTTTGTTTTGAATCTGGGTGCAAGGGAGAAGGAAGTGGGAATACTGACTTCAGTACCTTATCTTAATGTGCATGATATAAACTGTGCCATTTCAGTCTTGTGGTCGATCTGGCAGTAAAGAAGGAGGAAACATTACTAACAGTCATTTCTCACTGGTGGTTAAAAAGTCACGATCGCTGCTTATTATTGTTTTATCGATTAACTGATGAAACTGTTATCGAGTGGCGATTGACGCACTGCACCATAAAGCATTCCTCCGTCACTACTCACACTTTTCTGACCGATATTTCTTTTAAGAGTTACCTTTACAGTGAGAGTGATGTTTCTCCAGATTGCATGTCCGGCTCTATGGCTAAATGGTTAGCGTGCTGGCCTTTGGGCACAGAGGTCCTGAGTTCGATTCCCGGAAGTGTCTGGAATTTTAACCATAATTGGTTAATTACCCTGTCACGGGGACTGGGTATATGCGACCTCTTCATCATCATGTCATCCTCATCACGACGCGTAGGTCGCCGACGGGCGTCAAATCAAAAGACATGCACCAGGCCTTTCCGGAGGCCACACGGTATTTCATTTCCAGAATGCATCTATTGAGCTAGATTTTAACTATATGGCGAAACCAAAGCTCAAGAAGTAACATCTTAAAGACGTCATTGTCGGGAAATGTCAGTGCTTGCTAGTTTGTGTACGACATGATAATAATACTATTGAAATTGTATTAGCTATTTCTCACGTTGTTTCATTCATAAACTCATTATCTGAGGAAGTGGTAATGCTCAAAAATGCTTCTTCATAAACCGCATATTAGAATATTAGCCAGCGATCTGTGAAGCTTCTTCACTCCGGGTGGAAGTGGTCATTGCGCTACTCACAATATTTCTAAAAAGAAGCTAGAGGACCCTGCTGTTCCGCAGCATTCGTTATAAATAGCTCCACGCGCTTCCCGGGTATTATTTCGAACGTTTAGTTTTAGGATTTTATTACTTGTTAATTATTTGTGAGGTGATTTTCTAGATTTCTTTATTTTGACATTGACTGATTTTTTTAATGCTATTTGTTCGGGACGTCGACCTATAGAGATCTTTTACCCCTACTTGCACCATGTGATATGAACCTGCGTGTAATTGGAATGGAGGAAGTGTAGTGTGTTGAACGTGAGGAAAGGAACCTTAAGGACTACACAAATACCCAGTCCCCAGGAAAGGGATATTAATCATTTACACCTAAAAACCCCTTACCCAGCCGGGAATCGAACCCGGGAACACCGGTTGACAAGCGGGCGCGTTTCCCCTTACACCTCGGGGCCGGACGCGTCGACTGATAATTTATAAACTTTAAAAAAGTGTTTTACATTGCACCGAATATTATGGGATAGGAGAGGGCTAGGAGTGGGAAGGAAGCGACCGTGGCCTTAAATAAGTTACAATCCCAGCATTTTCTTTGTGTGAAAATAGGAAACCATGGAAAACCACCTTCGGAGCTGCCGACAGTGGGGTTCGAATCCACTGTCTCCCGAATGCAAGCTGACAGCTACATGTCCCAAACCGCGCAGCCACTCACTCGGTTTTTTCGAACTCTTTTGTAGCTTTAGAGTTATTGTTTTGCGTTTAATTTGAAGTTTTAGATTATTTTATTTCACATGGAACTTCGTACCTCCAGCAACACAAATTGTCTGGGAAGTAATTGATCTTTCAAATAAAGTAAATGATAACTGTATGTATTTACACGTTGTGCTGTAGATATAGATGATATGATTCCAACTGTCATTGGAACTGTCACCAATCAGCCTAGAGAACACCAAAACCGTAAATTCTGTACTGATATCTGTCGTTTTGGTCATTTTCTTTCTCATCCCTTATGACCGGCAAGCTGATAGAGGCTGAACTTCGACTTAAATGTCATCCAGAGTGTCACTATCCATCCCAGCGACCCCAGAAACTATGGATTGTACTTGTTACCGTGGTTTGGTGGATTAGCAGAGGTGAAAGAAGGTGCGGGGGTGAACAGGTCTCAAAATACGAAATTAAAGTTAAGATAAAATTTAACAAGGTTATATTTTCTTTTCAAGATTAAGAAATAACAAGTAGAACAGGTACTCAGTAGCCGAAACACAATTCGAAAATGTACAATTACAGTGATTACAGGATTTGGGCTCCGAGAGCCAGACACATAATTCTTGAGCAATGAGCCCAACTTTACTTATATTCAAGGTTCAACAAAGGGGCAGAAAACCCCAATCAGGCCTAGGAGCACTTGCTCCTCTTTACACGGTAAAGCCTCCTCGAGGCATACAGCAACTCAATTTTCAAGAAAGAGCAACTCGCTCTCAAAATTTAAGCCTATCAAAGGCCACACCAAACTCCACTTTCAAGTTGTTCTCCAAAGACATGAAAACAGGGGTAAAAATACCCAACCTACTGAGGCCTATTAAGTAAAGAAACAGGTCAATTACATGGCCTCTAAAATACCAACTTGAGAGGAGGCATTCTTGCACTCCTAATACACTTTATATAAAACCCACTTGGCACTAGGCCGTTACTGCAAGGGCTAATCCCATACTAGAGAGGTGACTTATAGAAGAAGACAATTTACATTACATTAAGGAAGAAACAGTAGTGAAAATAAGCTCACCTCAATGCAATATGAGTGGGAGCTCGAGAGGGTTAAGCACTCTCTATCCCAATATGTAGTTTAAAAAGATAGAATAGATACTAAGTGTCTTTACATTTTAGGGGAAACGTTACATGATAGAAAGGCTTCAGACCTGCCCCGAGATTTAAACTGCTGAGCTAGCAAAAAATGAAGTTATTAAACGGCCATTACCTGATGGCTGAACTGCTGCCCGAAGAAAGAGGCGCTCCCCGCCCCCTGCTACGTACTTTACACACTGATAGATGTTACTGAAGTGGCCCGGAGACCCGAAAATCAGCAGTTTATATACCCTCGGGGAAAGTTCGAGGCGTTTCAGGAATGAGAACACCCTCCCACAAGAATTTTATTGGCTAACCACGAAAACCCCTACACAAGATGAAGAAGAAACACATTATTGGTGGAAAATTAATTACCGAAATTCCCTATTGGTTAAATTCAAAACTGGCGGAAAGAAAGGGTTAATATTGCCAACATAAACAATAACTGAAAGAAATTTAACAAAGAACAAACTTATGAACACAAAATTTCTCCAGAAACATAGTTCTTTCACTTCGCACTAGGGTGCATAATTGTAGTTCTTCAGTAGTGTCATCTGAAAGAGAATGTCCACACTTCTTACTACAGGCAAAACAAAAATACATCGAAAATGACCCTGTTCAGAAACTTCAAAATTTACAAGTAGTGACATCTTCTGAGAAACACAGTAGATAAAGTTCAGACTTCCTCCAGTAGAGGAGTTTCAACTGGCGCAAAGTTTGAATTAGCGGCGTGGAGGTGTACCACCCGGTACAGTACTCAAACATAGTTCTTTTTCGATTATTGTTACTCCCTGCCAGCTCCATCCGTAGGGTTGCTAGATGTGTCTTACTCCCACGGCATTTCTCTCCAGATAGTATCAAGACATACATGCACCAAAATTGGTTAAAATTGCAAGTGTGTCTGTAGTCGCCGTCATTTCTAATCATTCAGCTTCGCCAATATCTTAACATGACAATATTGCTCCTTAACTGTATGCAATCCGCCAGGTACATAATGTATTGCGGGCTAGTTTTGTCCTTCGCCTGCAGTTATTGGAGTGATAATCTAATGATTTGATTTTGTGATTGCTCAAATCTGACTCAACTTACAGACCTGTCAATGTCTCATGATTCACCGGCAGGTAATTCCGGAGGGATTGAAACAAAAATGAAGCAAATCGGTCCAGTAGAACGGACGTACGGATTGGCCGGAGCCGTTTTTAGTAAACTCTTTTAATATAATATGGTTGAATGCAACGACAAATACAAATCTGATACGCCGCCTCCTTTCAAAACATCAAACGGTTCAATCTCTCCACGCATATTTTCAAGTAATGGCCGTTTTATTGTTTACCATAAAACACCTTATATGTCAGCTTCTAACTACAACACACATTTTCTTAAGAAATATATTACGGTCGTGAAAATGAAAATGAAAATCCACAGCCTTTTCCAGACATTCGACAGGGTCAGGGATAGAATGAATGAAGCCCCATCTAGCGGCGAGGATAGGGGCACTGATTAATGAATGAAAGATGAAATTATATTGGAGAGTGTTGATGGAATGAAATATGACTGGGATAACCGGAGTACCCGGAGGAAAACCTGTCCCGCCTCCGCTTTGTCCAGCACAAATCGCACATGGAGTAACCGGGATTTTAACCACGGTGAAAGGCCAGTGCACTGCCGCCTGAGCCATGGAGGCTCCATAGTACAGTCATGCCCTCAAGGAAAATTATTTCCTCGCAACTTTTTTTGCACCTACAACACCCTATCACTTCGTTATTACGACACCCACACATTCCTTGAACTTGTATTTCCCAGGACTTGAAAGCAGTTCATAACTCTCCCTTGGGTTGTAACAGAAACTACCCAGTAAGAAATCACTCCCAATTCCAAAATCTCTGCCCTGTTAGTGATAATGTTATCTTTCATAATCACTGACAATTGTAAATTACCTCTTGTCACTGGTTCACTAATTAAAATCAAAGTGATCGGAAACGAATTCTCACTGGTTCATCGGTAAAAGAAAAAACAGTTTTTAGTCCATCTCTCTACTAGCAGTAGGCTACAACACGCACAAGGCCTAAGTCATCCCACAGTGCACCCAAACGTACACCATTTTACATAAAAGAAAGTTTAAAATTTAACTTTGCAGACCGAATTTATTATTTTCATTTACAAGTACTGTGCAACGTAAACTAGCATTACTGTAGCCCATGCCGCCTCACATACTAAACCAACCAACCAACCAACCAACCAACCCACCAACCCACCCACACACATGCGTACTCAGCGTCGTCCCAAGATGCGTCACCCTGGCGTGCCTTTCCAGCAGGTGAAACTTCGAAAACTGGCCCTGGCCAGTGCTGCTCCCTTACGGACCTACGTTAAGCCCGAGTCTAACCAGTGCCTCCGAATAACATGGTTTCATTTTCTGTTACTTCTCACTGGATTCTCAGAAAGGCGTTCATGGTTCGAATTCTGGTCAACGCTTTCGGATTTTTAAAAAAATGAAAAGTCTCTATCCCAGCGAATAGGATTCTGCGTAATCTTACTTTTCCTTCCACTTTCTGCCTGACGTGGAAAGTAAACTCCATACATTTAGACTTGGGTATTTTAATATTGTAAACAGATGGTAAAATCCCTTATCTAATGTAGTTAGCTCCATGTCGCTCCACTTTCTGTTCATGCATCAGTAATATTCGACAATTAACGTAACCGTGTGGTCTTCCATCAATTATCTCTCCACATTTCTTCCCTTCAGTGTAACGGCCATTGTTTAGCTTAAGTGCCCTTACCCCTCCCTTCTGTGGAGAAGACTGCTCACCTTTGACTCAGCGAATGACCTCTTGATACCAGTGACCTCCATGCAATATACTTAAATGCTTGACCAGCTAGTGTCTGGTTGAGTGGCTCAGATACTAAGGCGCTGACTTGATTTTCTGTGTCCAAAGTGGTGGGTTCGAACCCAGCGGAGCAAAATTTCTGGCATCTCTTTGCCTCTGAAAACCGCAGAAATTATTATTATTATTATTATTATTATTATTATTATTATTATTATTATTATTATTATTATTATTATTATTATTGTTACCGTGTTTTGGTGGTAGGTAGAGGTGTAAGAAGGTGCGGGCGTGAATGGGTCTCAAACTACGGAATCAAAGTTAATGTAAAATTTAACAAGGTTATATTTTCTTTTCAAGATTAAGTAATAACAAAGAACAGGTACTTAGTAGCCGAAACACAATTTGAAATGTACAATTACAGGGGTTACAGAGTTTGGGCTTCGAGCCCTGAGTTGACAATTCTTGAGCAACTAGCCCAACTTTCCGATATACAAATTTTAACAAAGGGGCAGAAGACCCCAATCAAACCCTGGAGCACTTGCTCCAAATTACACAGTAAAGCCTCCTCGAGGCACACAACACTCCGTTTCCAAAAGAGCCACTCGCTCTTTAATTTAAGCCTCTCCCAGGCCACACCAAACTCCACCTTCAAGTTGTCCTCAACGGACATAAACACAGGGGTAAAATACCCAATCTACTGAGGTCTATTAAATGAAAAGCGGTTTAATTAAATGACCTCTAAAACAATTTGAGAGGAGGCGAACTTGCACTCCTAATACACTTTGATTTTAAGACCTACTTTGGCTCTTAGGCCACTGATGCAAGGGCTAATCCCATACTACAGAGGTGACTTAGAAAAGAACAATTTGTTTTACGTTATCGAAGAATAGGTTGAGAAAAATATGTTCACCTCAAAACAATATGAGTGGGAGCTCGAGAGGGTTAGCACTCTCTATCCCAGTATGTAGCTTTACAAGAGAATAGAGGAAAAGAGTAGTTACATTTTAGGAAAAGGTTACATGGTAGAACGCTTCGCACCCGCCCCGAAAGTTAAACTGCTGAGCAAGAAAAGAATGAATTTATTAATCGGCCATTACCTTATTGTTGACCGCTGCCGAAGAAAGAGGCGCTTCCCGCCTCCTGCTATGTACTTAATACACTGAAAGATCGAACAGAAGTGGCCCGGAGACCCTAAAATCAGCAGTTTATATCCTCTCGCGGAAGGTTCTAGGCGTTAGGGGAATGAAAACACCCTCCCTCAACGTTTTTATTGGATAGGACCCCGCAACAGATTCAAGTTGGGGGAAGATCCCCCTGATTGGTCAGAAATTAATTAAAGAAATTCGGGATTGGTTACATTAATAACAAGGGGAAGAAAGGGGTAAATATTGCCAACTTAAACAATGACAGAAAGAAATTTAACAAAGAACAAACTCTTGAAATTAAATTTTCTCCAAAAAAATAGTTCTTTGACTCCTCACTAGGTTGCACTATTGTTGATCTTCAGTAGTGTCCTCTAGAAGAGAAAGTTCACACTTCTTACTTCAAGTGAAACAAAACCACATCAAAAATGACACAGTTCAAAAACTCAAAATTTTCCACGTGGTGACATCTTCTGAGAAGGTAGAGAATTAATAGCGTAGATAAAGTTCAGCCCTCCTCCAGCAGAGGAGTTTCAAAAGGCGCACTTTTTAAATTAGCGGCGTGGAGGTGTACCACCCGGTACAATTATTATTATTATTATTATTATTATTATTATTATTATTATTATTATTATTATTATTATTATTATTATTATTATTATTACTGGCCCTAGTTTAAACATTTTATTTTTTATCGCGGCTTAAAGTCCTAAGAGTGTGAAGACTTGTCCATACCGTTATTTTATTTTAGAAAGATTGAAAGTAGTTTTTATAGCTTGCTATATATATATATATATATATTCTGGAATGGCTGTTTTATTATTCCTGCCCTGGTCATAAAGGCAGTCGGAAAGCGCACTAAAATGACTTTAGATGTACTTGAAGTAATATACTCGTAATCCTTCTATGAAGTCTACTATCGAAACTTTCAGAGAATGATTTAGTAGATTTCAGAATATGACAATAGCAGCCGGTAACATTATCGACTGCAGCCACTGAGGACACCACAAGCCTTCGCGCAGGGAACTATACATACATACATACATACATACATACATACATACATACATACATACATACATACATACATACATACATACATACTACCTGACGTAGTTGAATGGGGCTTAGCTGGTAATATTCGTACCGAGTTCCGATTCCTGAGCCTGCTATAAATTTAACACTGTTCTTAAAGATTGAAATGGGTTACTTACGGTCTAAAGTATTAGATACAAGTACCTCCCTTTGTCTTCCTGAATGTGGCTTCCCGTGATTTTTCCCACATTAACTCCTAGGTAAATGATACCTAATGAACAGTCCAGAATAGCTTCTTTTTCAAACCTAATCCCAGTTAATTATATATTCACCACAATGAATGAATGTAGACACAACATGGATACAGATTATCAGATACATATACTTTGCACGCATTAAGTGCAGTTGTCAATCGGTGCATTCAAGTAGATCGAAACAGTGTTTTCTCATTTAAACACCTGACTTCCACATAGTCCTCGATGCATCTTTATGTTACTGGCTTGAATCAAATCAGGGGAAGCAAATATGAAATAATTAACGATGTTAGATTCGGTGTAAAATGAAGGATTGGTCTAAATAACTTACCTTAATGAAATTTAACCTAAAGTCAAATGCAGGCTTGGAAGGAAATAATAGCTAATAAAATATATGCAAGAATGCATATAGATCAATGTCCATGTTTTATAATCTTATCACAGTTTCATGTAATTCATCCAAGTATCCTTAGAAAGCAAACAGAGGGCATCCTCGCAGAACATGCTGATTTGTTTGAATTACATTCATTTAGGTACCCTTTATATTCTATGAATAAATACGACTCTTTTGCTGAATAGTCAGCATAGAATCCATCGGCTTAGAGTACCCCAGGTTTGATTCCCATCCGGGCTGGTGTGTTTTACCTTTCTGATTATTCCCTATGCTTCCAGGACTGGGTATTCATCCTAATACACACCACTTATTTACACATAACACATTACATTGCCAACAATCACAGAAACACATAGTAAGACACAAATAGAACCAACTACCTCACCAGAATAGAGAAAATTGGTAGGTGGCGGTGATGATGATAGTGATTATTATTATTAACCGTATTAGCACACTAAGGTTCAGTTGTTATCCTTATTAAAAAGCTTCAATAATAATGGAGCTAAACTTATCAATTTTACGTAAAATTTCATAGTACAATAACATTATATGCATTTTCGTTATTTAATCATCTATCTCAGATTGAATTATTAATTTTCTTTCTTTCTTCTCTTTCTTTTTCTTTTTTATTTATTTATTTATTTATTTATTTATTTATTTATTTATTTATTTATTTATTTATTTATTTATTTATTTATTTTAGAGGATGGTTGGAATGGATTTTTATTGCCAAGTAACATCAACATTGTTCTGTTCAAGGCGACCGTGGATCGAAACCCGCTCAGTGACGTGGATTTTTTAAAATAAGAATCCACGTTTCTGTGTTTCGGATTCCCCATGATTTCCCATGGCTGATGGTACCAACACACCAACGTTAACAGCGGCGTATGACTACTGTCTTACTGTCTTAATACCAACGTTACAATTTGGAGCAGTACAGTTGTTTAGGACTCATCTCTTATATCCAAAGTTGCTTCGTGAATTGCCGCCACATTTGGTTGGAATATGATCTTTATTGAATGCAAACGTTGTCATGCCACAGTAAAACGTGACTTAAAACTTCTTGCAAAACCTATGCTCTCCGGCAACTTTAAACCAGCACCGAGGACTCTCATTGCTCTCACTCTATTTTGTTAGCGAAATATCCTTACATGAACTATACAGAGAAATGATTATTTACACTAAGATTGTCACGTTTTTTCATAAACCATACTGAAAAATAAGCATTTTTATTTAGGTAATAATTTGCATTTATGAATTCAGTTCTGAAGCCATAAACCGTAAGGAGAAATAATATATTCAAAGTATACAGTATCAGACATCACAGACGTAAGTGTTCACACAAAACCGTAATGGAAAAAATAGATTTGTGTGGACTGAGCGAATTAGCCATGCCGCATATGCGTGTAGCTCTAAGCAGAAAGATTGTACTCGGAAGATCATATATCCACTGTTTGCGGCCATAAAGTTGAATTACCATGGTTTCCTACCTCACATCATACATATTGCGAGGCTGTACCTTAATTAAGACCACGACAGCTACCCTCCAGTCCAAGCACGTTCCTACCCTAGCACTGTCGAAAATCTATGTGTGTGAACCAACTAACAAACTGTACAACGTGGAGAGATGAATTCACAGGCTCACAGCAAACAATAGCAAACCCCAGCGCGGGGCATCACCATCGTTTTTCACTTCTTACAGGGAGTCTTGAAAATATTGGAATCCTTTTTGGACGATGATAAAAATTCGCTGATATGAATCCATTAATTGCCACGCTGAAAACTCCCTGTGGCATTGTAAGATTCAGACACCAACACAATAGTAGGTTGGGTTGCATATACTGCAAGATCTTCAGTAATTGGCTTGTGCTGACAACCGACGAGTAAGACAATGCAGTTAATGTCTTAATCGTTAATAATTCCGTGCAGCCTGGTTTAACCCTTGGAAGGCACACATTCCGAGAAGAGTACTGTAGGCGGCGTCCTCCATAAACGCAGAACTGCGTGAAAATATTCATGCACTAGGTAACTGCCCGTTGGGTTACAAAGCTCACATGTTCCTAATGAATTTATATCTAAGAGACCACTAATGAAGTAGGTAAGGGTTATTCTGCCCGAAGGCAGGTCCGAACATCCGCTGAGGTGTTCCTGAGCCGGAGTTTACGTGCGGTAGAGTGGCCAGTTCCTTTCCGCTCCTCCATTCCCTTACCCCCACCAACAGCGCGTGGCAACCCATCCAACTCCTGACCACGCCCAATGTTGCTTAACTTCGGAGATCTCACGGGATCCGGTGTTTCAACACGGCTACGGCCGTTGGCACTAATGAAGTGAATAACTGTAATTTCGCTCACTGGATATATTTTTGTTACTGTAAATATCCAAACAAATAAGGGAAATCAAACAGTGGAAAAACAAATATCATGGCCTGCTCTAAAAAAATGTAATTAATACAGCATGAAAGCAATTCGATTTGATCGCTCATCAAGGGTCATTGGAAGAATAATCCTCTACATAACTCAGAAATTAAACATGTGCAGGAGCATATTCAAATGAAACTTTGTTGATGTACTTTTATTGGAAATATATCCCAGAAATATTTTTTAACATTTGTTACCAACCAATTTACTTACACCTGGTATTTACTGGTTTGGCTGCATGCGCATGTTGTAAACAGCATATGTTAGCTCAAAATGTCAAGAGTCATAACAGTGTTAGTTCGCTCAAACTCTGTGTGATAAAGACTGCCATGAAAATCACCAAGTACCATAAGGTAAGTTGTTTCCACTACTGGAGAAGCCATGCAGATTTCGAAGCTATGACATGCAAGGAAGTTGCCATAAAAGTCCTTCAGTAGTTTAAGCACCTATTCATGTGAATTCTGATGGTCCCCAGACCAAACATTAATCTATTAATGCAATTAATGTAATTATTATATTAACCCAATGCCTGTATAGCAATCGGAGATTACCTCACCACGCAACTTTGCACTCTGTGGAGACGAAGCTGATAACAATGGATGCCTAATATAACACATTTTGTCATGCATGTCTTACTAAGCAACACTTTCTCCCGTTTTTGTTTTCCTCTGTTTCATGGTATCCCTCACACTGATGATGTAACTGTTTCAGTGTTTGTTTGTTTTCAGAAAACATCTATCTTGATGTGTCTAAAAATAAGTAGAGACAGTAGTATAAATCAAAGAATGTGGTGTAAAAATTGCAAATTTACGTCTTCCTAGCAGATCCATGTTCCATTACTCGCCTGTCCAAATATTTTCGTCCTATTCTGAGGCTTGTAATGGTATGTGCTCCGTCTTCTGTTAGCAATCGAGGAGCTATCTGGTAAGAAATACTGAGAAAGTAGTCATTAAAACTAAACATTACGCATGACGAGACTTAAAACTGACCATTCTACTATCTCCGCGCCATTTGTCTGGGCGTTAGTCACTTCGGCAACACAAAGATACTTAATGCGTTTTATAGGCCAACGATTTGATTTCATGTGAAGAATAAAGTGATTATATCTTGCATCAATGCCACTGCACGACCGTTTTCTCTAATATGAAATAATAATGGAAATCCACTTCAAGGATGACATGCGTAGGGATTCAAACCATCATTCCTTCCTCTGAACCCAAGAATGCTGCCTTGATGGTTAGAGATTAAGTAGTCAGTTGTTTGACAAATACTGATGAAACACGTGTATTTTATGGGAGTTCTACAACATAAAGGATGGTGAACAATCCATTATTTGACCATTTCTTTTATGTCACTCCGACAAAGACATGTCGTATGGCAACGATGGACTAGCAACGGGAAGGAAGCGACCATGGCTTTAATTAAGCTACTGCCATAGCATTAGGCTGGTGTGAAAATAGGTAACCACGGAAAATCATCTTCAGAGCTGCCGACAATGGTGTTCGAACACATCATCTCCCGAATACAAGCTGACAGCTCCGTGACCCAAACTGCGTAGCCACTCAGTCGGTAGACCGCTAACAACTTGTGAAATTTAGAGCAGAAGTTCTATATTGACCAACTTGTTTCCTTCAAGATATGGGCGACTAGATGACCCTTTAGCTGGCAGCATTCAGACTGTCCGTGGCGGGTGGGGTTGGGGAGGAAGTAACATTGAATTCGAATTAATGTCTCCTGAGCCATAATAATCAGTTCAATTGTGCCATTTCTGATGGCCACTGTGTAGTTATGGACCATTCATCAGATACACAGCGCCATCACGCTGACTGGGTTAAACCTCGCTTGCAGTAACGTGACACGGCCTTGTTTGGCGGATTTAGCTAATCCTAGCAATACAATAGAATAGCTTGCATTAGCATTTATCCGATCGACTCCTGGCTTATGCTCAAACCATTAGATCACATCCACTCCCGTCCATTTAACCTATAGAGGAGCTTCATTTAGCGTTCAGAAACTTCGTATGTCTTCTCTGAACTGGATGCTCTAGGCTCTACATCAGTCTATAACTTTGTGTGTCATTTCGACGGCTTTGAGTATAAAAATCGTAACTCTTCCCCTGTTTAAACATCGCAACTATAGTTACAATTTTATTTGAGTTATCTTTCCCTTATGATATGACGTTAAGGTCTATTATTGTTGCTAAGTTTGGGGCGCAGGAGATAAGATTTTTAAACAGGGGGAGAACACTGAAGTAATGGCTTTGGTGATGATTGTAACTCATTTTGGTTATTCTCGGACTTAAGATGTTAGTACTTGGAGCCATCAATTTATATTAAGAGGTCTTCAAACTTCATATTGCAGAATGTTAAATAATTTCACCTAATTCCTGTTCACAATCATACGCTAAGTAAGTGGTGGTGCTGGTGGCGCCGGCGGCGGTGGTGATGATTAAAATTTTAGGAGGAAGTGCCACCATGTAACTTGTCCTCTATTAACACATACTGGAGAGAAAATCGAAGAGGTCTGGCACTTCAAGGAATTAAGGTATTGGCACGAGAAGAACAAGGGCAACGAAGGGCGTGAAAATTAAAGACTCCCTAGACCTCAAAATCTAATACAGTCGCTGTTGGAAAAGAACAACAAATGTGTTTCTTTTTTTCCTGTTGGCTTTACGTCGCACCAACACAGATAGGTCTTACGTCGAGGATGGGATAGGAAAGGCCTAGGAGAGGGAAGGAAGCGACCGTGGCCTTAATTAAGGTACAGCCCCAGCATTTTCCTGGTGTAAAAATGGAAAACCACGGAAAACCATCTTCAGGGCTGCCGACAGTAGGGTTCGAACCCACTATCTCCCGAATACTGGATACTGGCCGCACTTAAGCGACTGCAGCTATCGAGCTCGGTTCACACAACAAATGTTGACTAAGGGAGGTCGGGTAGGACTGATGAAAATGAGACCCCAGGAAGCAATACCAGGACTCGGATAATATTCCCGTGGTTGACAAACCGTGCACCCAATTTAACAGCCATTGAAACCCGTTTTAGTCACCTTTTACGATAAGCAGGGCACACCATGGATGTTATTCTACTTTAACAATATTTTAAACAATGCGCGCGGCTGTATCGAGGTCACGGTGGCAAGTTTTGACGTTGTGTTCGAACTACTTGAATGTATTGTCGAAATGAAGTATCTAGTCAGTATGGGTTTGAAATTGTATTGTTGACATTTCTTCATTCTAAATACATTCTACACTTCTTCTTCTTCTTCTTCTTTCCTGGTCGTATAGGTAGCCATAAATGGGAACTCCCGAGCTCATTGAGCGCCGGCTCGTCTGACTCGGAGAGAATATGTCCGACGTTCTTGCACCAGACCTAATGGTACTTCACATTTTCTTAAGGCACACTCAGAGTTCGTTTCCATGTTGCCTTAGGACATCCTCTTCCTATCTTCGGCTCTTCGATTGCAAGAGTTTTCTGTACTAAATGGTGTTCATTTCTTCTTCTGACGTGACCATACCAGCGGAACTGGATTTCCTCCATCTTGTCGCTAATGGGCACAACTTTGGAAGATCTTCGCACATGTTCATTGCACACTTTGTCCTACAAAGTGACGCCCGCCGACCATCGCAACATCCGCATCTCTGCGACATGCATTAACTGGCCATGCTTTTTTCTGCCTTGCCCAACAATCCAAGTCGTGCATGTGGGCAGAGCAGACAGTGATTAGTGAATACACATCTTCAACACCATAAATTACAAAAATTTCTAACGATTGTGGCAATACATGTGATCGAGTTCGGCTGCCGCACAAAACTCTGTTCACGACATTTGGCCGAATGGACTTTTAGGTCCTTGCAATAAGCCTTTTTAATCTGTACATTGATGACTTTGGACTTTTGGAACTCTGAAAAGCTCCTCTATACTCTCGAATGCATTTTCGATTATTTTAAAACGATGTATTGCCCAAAAGTCATGCTATTTTAGAAAGAATTCTGGTGCTGTACCTTAATTAAGGCCACGCATGCTTCTTCCCTACTTCTAGGCCTTTCATATCCCATCGTCGCCATAAGGCCTATATATGTCTGTGCGACGTAAAACCAAATAGCAAAAAAAAAAAGTCTACCAAGAACAGAAATTATTCGTACTTCTTCACGCCACAGTTTTATCAAATATTCACTGTTTGGTTTTGTGCCTGCCATATACGTATGGAACCCACAAAGATGAATCATAGGACACGTCATACTATGTGCTACCACGCAAGAATCCAGCGTTACAC
The DNA here is from genome assembly GCF_040414725.1 of Anabrus simplex. Lineage (NCBI taxonomy): Eukaryota > Metazoa > Arthropoda > Insecta > Orthoptera > Tettigoniidae > Anabrus > Anabrus simplex. Next base: position 574,805,723 of record NC_090265.1, read on the forward strand.
TAACTGTTAGATGCGCGGCTCGGCGAATTGAGTACCTCAAGATGGCTTGGAGACGTGAGGCTTCATGCGAGACGACCCCAGTCTTCGGTGACGACACTCTCACTTCCAGGCTTCAGGTGCGCACAATCCCTAATCAACACATAGTGAGTCGCAATTTACCCTTAAAAGTCGATGTGAAGCAAATTAAGAAACTGTCATATTTGCGATCCCGCCTAACTTTGCCCGAGAGTCGTAGGACAACTGTTCTTGTACCATCACCTCCGGCTTAGAGACAGAGTACATAATGTTAAGATGGCGCTTATTGTGGATTGAGGTGTGCTTGCCCTATATTTATCACAGAGCAGACAATATAGCTTGAGAGACGAGATATTCTCTATAGCGTAGCCACTTAAGTTCGGACAGTACTGGAGAGGACACAAGAGTTTGTTATCGAAACCCGTGCAAGAAACATTATAATATTATGTATACGCTGGTGTTTCAGTTGTCGGGAAATTTACTTACCTTGACGTAGTAATATAACCTGTGACAATAAAGTTCGGTGAATGAAGTCAGAACGGTAGATCCGGCAACACTGGCGACAGACAGCGCTGCACCTGCGAAGCAGCAGGTTTTGACCACCTGCTCCCAACGTTTTTCACTTGAGCATCGTGCGTGTGCTGTGTAAGACCTGTTTGACACAGTGCGTGTTTAGTGCATTGGTTCTGAACTGCGAACAGGAACACGAACGACCAACATATCAATGTACTGTTTTGTTTTCAGCTTGGCAAGACACCGAAAGAAACGCATGCGATGCTGGTACGTGTTTATGAAGATCAAGCACTGTCCTTGAAGTCACGCATCAAAACTATGCTCATCACCTTTTTCGATAGTCAAGGCATTATCCACAAGCAATTTCTACCTGAGAGAACGACGTTGAATGCTGCACGGTACATCGAAATTTTGACCCGTTTCATGAAACGTCTACGCAGGGTACAACCCCAGTACGCACAGCAAGGTTCATAGTTTTTTGTCCATGACAACGTTCGCCCACACACAGCCAATATCTTCAAACAGCTCATGGCAAAAAAAAAAGGGGGTGGTGCAACTTAAACATCCCCCATACTCGCCAGATCTCAGTCCTTCATACTTCTTCCCGTTCCCACGACTCAAACTCGCTTTGAAAGGAAAGAGATTTGACGATATTCCGGACACCCAACGAAACATGACGAGGCTTTTGAACACTATTCCAAAGGAAGCCTTCTTGCAAAGGTTCCAGGACATGTATCGCCGATCTCAGCAGTGCATAGTTATGGGAGGGGACTATTTCGAAGGACAGTAAGGTCACTGTCGTGCATTGTTCATCTATGTTGATAGTACAGGACTATTCACCGAACTTTGTCACAGGTTGTATTAGCACTTCACTGCCTTCCGCTAAAACACAGAGATAAAAAAGTATGGAACCGCTAGAATTTACTTCGAGCAATGTCAAGGACTCGGATTATGTTACAGCTAATGAAACGGCCTTCTTAATAAAACGAATGAATTGACATAATGACAAGTATTAGTTAAAATGATCATAATATTCCTGTGTGTTAGAAAATATCAGTAAATCGTGGCAAATAAACCAGTACCTTACAAAGGGTAGTGTGTGATATGAGCTACATTTAGCGAACCAAACTGTTCTTTTATTCATGAATAATAGTGCCCTATTACATCCAGGTAAAATGCTTCTATAATTTTGATCGCAGATGTATACGAAAATTAGGCTCGGAAGGATACAATTGGCCATTAATAAAACAAATGGAACACATGCATAATGGAACCGCTGGAACTTGGAGGAAAGTGATATATTGAAGCTGTCATAAACTATGTTACAGTAATAAAAATATGTATTATTAAAAACTGTGTCAATAAATTGCTAATAGTTAGATAAAGAACGTTAATTTCTTAAAGGAGCCCGACGTTAATCTAACCATACTGAGATCCGTTTCTCCTAAGTAAAACATGCCTCAGCTGCAGCAACTCTTACCAACTTAATGGAGACAGAATATTGAGCTGACGATGTGTATTTGCTAGAAGTGTTAGTTTCTATATAAACTTCAAAGTGAACGAGGTTTATGACATTCGCGTGCTAAAGATACATGGCAGGCGTCTATGAAATAATGAACAGCTTCGTATAAGAGATACATTAATCATGTTTGCTTTACGCAACATGGTACACTATTAACAAGTCAAAATACTTTGTATTCAAAGTGAAATCACTGTTGAGAATTATAGTACAGTGGTGATTCGATACGTGAGTCATTGATGAGAGAGAGAATTCTACTGCAAACAAACCATGTAACATGACTGAACAGAATATACGTGTGTGGTTATTCATTGATGAGTTGGACTTACTTGATATTGCATGATAGAGCGTGGTCTATGAACGGGAAATTCTGCGTTCTAAGCTCATGTTAGTGTGCTCATTTATTAGAAAGTTTAATATGATAAATTACCACTAAAATCTGATAAATTAGAAGCCATGTTGTTCAGTGTCGACTTGTTAACTGTGAAAAATGTTAAAAATTTGCAATATTTATAAACGAATAATAGTTATATAGTAATCAACGAAAATTTAAAGTACAAAATCTTGAACACAAAACTCTATATTTAGTTCATCCTAGCAAACATCTTCAGATCCATGAAGTCACATAAAAAAATAGTTCACTCTACCAAAAGCAAATGTTATTCAGCTTCCTCAAACGAGAGACTGTCCATTGAAAGAAACCATTCCAAACACACACGTCTTTATAATTTAAGATTGATAAAGAGCAATTTGCTGTTGAAGAGAAAGATCAATTGTTTCACGTGTCACTATGGCTCGGGACAAATCATTGCAGGCCTGAAGGTCAACCGACTCGCCGCTCAGCACTCCACCCTTCGAGAGTCTATGTTGCCACGCTATTCCAGCGCACCTTCAGTCGCCTATTTTATCTAGATTCCTGAAAGTGCAGTTGCTTGACACCGGTGATTTCATTACTATTGATTTCTACTACATGTAACTCTGACAGTGATAATGAGGATGTTCCTCGTACGCCACCGCCGGGAAAGCCAGGAAAACGACTCGGAAAGAAAGATTTCAATAAACAGTGAATTATTACGGATTTTTTCAAACTTTGGCTGATAATCCAGACATTTTAAATATAAATTTCAAACGAGCTAAAACACTGACTGGAATTGCATGTGGAGTAGGTAGATCAACTGTTCTAAACATTAAAAAGGCCGTAGACACTGCTGAAGGAAACGATCCCCACTTTAATGAACCGCGGAAGCACTTTAAAAGTGAAATTAAAGTAAGCGGATCAGATGATTTCAATAAGGAATCAGATGTGAGTGATGTTATAAATGTTAAGTGTGAAGCTCGTGTATTATAATCAGCCTTTCAGGCCAACATTGTGTACAAATATCAGGAAATCGCTTGTCTCAGGACTGCCGACAGTGGGGTTCTAACCCACTATTCCCGAGTCTGGGAGTACCTTGGAACACATTAATGCTCGTAGCTAAACACGTCAGGTCCTACAACACATTCTTTTTAAACGGCACATTTCCTCGTGAACATCAATTTAAGAAGTGACATGTAGACGGTATCACCTTTTAGTGGGAACAGGCTTCATAACTTTTAAACGCTTTATTGTAGTGCTGAGCGAGAGGAAGAGAAGAAACTGGTCACTAAACAATCACTTTCTGATATGAGAGGTATCGTAACTGGTCTAGAAAAACGAGCAGTACCTAGCAAGTGGCCGTGCGGTTAGGGTCGCGCAGCAGTGAGCTTGCATTCGGGAGGTAGTAGGTTCGAACCCCACTGTCGGCAGCCCTGAAGATGGTTTTCCGTGGCTTCCCATTTTCACCCCAGGCAAATGCTGGGGCTGTTCATTATTTAAGGCCAAGGCTACTTCTTTTGCACTCCTAGCCCTTTCCTATTCCATCCGGTGCGACGTGAAGCAAATTATGTAAAAAACAAAAACGAGCTGTGCTCCTGAGGAAGGCACTCTATACTATCTGATAATCCAATGAAAATGAAATGTCGTATGGCTTTTAGTGCCGGGATATCCCAGGACGGGTTCGGCCCACCAGGTGCAGGTCTTCCTATTTGACTTCTGTAGGCGACCTGCGCGTCGTGATGAGGATGAAATGATTATGAAGACAACACATACACCCAGCCCCCGGGCCATTGGACTTAACCAATTAAGGTTAAAATCCCCGACCCGGCCGGGAATCGAACCCGGGGCCCTCTGAACCAAAGCCCAGTACGCTGCCCGTTCAGCCAACGAGTCGGACTGATAATCCAATATTTGTAGTCGAGTGTGCAGCAGTTATCTTGGCAGGCAGACTTCCAGCCACAATTGATCCTTTGTACAGTTATTTCAACTGATAGTGATCGATCACGCCACCTTCAGCTTAACAGGTGGGCGTCGAAAAAAACACGGGGCGCACCTGTGAGCTTGCATCCGGAAGATAGTGGGTTCGATCCCCACTGTCAGCAGCCCTGAAGATGGTTTTCCGTGGTTACCCATTTTCTCACCAGGCAAATTCTGTGGTTGTACCTTAAGGCCACGGCCGGTTCCTTCCCATCCCTAAGCCATTCCTATCCCATCGTTGCCATAAGACCTATCTGTGTCCGTGCAACTTAAAGCAAATAGCAAAGAAAATAAATATGTATGTATGGTATTGTATACGTTCCTCAGAAGTACACTTTTCTCGGTAACAATTAAATCTATTGATTTGGGGTTTTCACAGAGTTTGTATCTACGTGGGAGATGAGTTATATTTCGATAGAAAATAAAATTAATTCTGATAAATTATTAAATTCGACGAACGTACAATTCCGTGCAATCTATATTTGCACCTGCTCATATGCTCTACGTAATGAGTGATATGAGAGACTGTAACTCTGATTGGTAAATTAAATGACATGAGTAATGTTGAATCAAATTCGTATATAGAACCTCAAGGAATTTCGTACTCCCCACAAGTAGTGGTTGGGGACCGTGACTATAATGGCACTTAGTTGATGGTTCTGTTTCTGAGATGTAGCTGCAGTACCGAGGTGAAGGAAGCAGAGGCTAAGTACATTCGTTTACGGCAGGTCATCAAGAGTGATTATCCTGCATTAGCATTTCCAACCGCAGCTAATTCGAGACTTGCAAGGAAATTGCTCTAGAGCTCGCTATTTTGGATCGTTTACGGTGCTAGTTCATTCATATTTTACGATTCACTCTAGGCTCGAATGCGCTGCTCACGCAACAGATTTTACTCCGGCAAACTCTCTTACGTAACTCTTTCATTTTTAATACACAAACATTTTTAGAAGGACATAAAGGTCATAATATCAGAAGTAATGACACATGAACTACCCTATTTAAGAATGTCATATAGGCATTTCATATCTCACATATCTGAACTACGTAATATCGTAATAATATTTCATCTAGCTGTTCTCATTTAACATGAATTACCTCTTGTAAGGCCGACACTCCACCAAGGGTGAAAAGGGCCCACCTAGTACAAGAGGGCAACTACACGTTGGTGTGGATGAGCGCACGTAAGCGTTGATTTTCTGTATATGTTTGGGACAGTACACAAACCCAGTCGCCGAGCCAAGGGAATCAAATATTGACGTTAAAAATTCCACGAACTTGCAGGAAATGGAACTAGGTACTTCCAAAAATCGATTATCAAGATGGTGACTGGTCAGTTACGGAACTGGAAATAATAATAATAATAATAATAATAATAATAATAATAATAATAATAATAATAATAATAATAATAATAATAATAATAATAATAATACAGTAGAACCTCGTTATCCGAAATAAAGGGGGCGGAGTCACTTCGGTTGACGAGTTTTTTCGGATGACACATGGGAATATTTTCGGAAGTCAAATGTCGAAATAAAAATGGATAAACTCTGTTAAGCAAAGGTGCATACTGTATATTAACATTAAAATGTTTACATGATGTCTGTCACTCATTGTACACAATCAGTGATTTTCTTCTGAGTTTTCTTGGTGCAGCGCTGTCGTGCAGCCATGTCGCGCCACCGTTTAGTCAACAATACACCAGCTGATGTACACTGACTCAGCAAATGTCATGGGATAGCGGAGCACTGATGCGCAGGTGTGTTGTCTGCGCACCATACGCCCCCTGTGCCAGCGGCAGTTCTATAGGAGACCTTGTGAGCAGTGGCTGTGCATGTGACAGGTGTAACATGGAACGTCGTCGTGAGCTGACACCTTTAGAACGGGGTATGGTGGTCGGTGCCCGACGGATGGGAAGTGCGATTTCCGAAGTGGTGCGAGAATTCGGCTTCACACGATCAACCGTGTCCAGGTTGTATCGTTAATGGTTGAATCGGGTATCACAGTCCACAACAGACGAACGACCGGCCGTCCAGCTACCCTCGATGACCGTGACTAGCGACATCTGAGACGGATTGTCAATAGTGACAGACAGGCAACCGTGCAACAAATCACGGCTCAATTCAGCACAGGCCGTGCTAGACACGTCTCCCAGTGGATAATCCGTAGGAACATTGGTTCTATGGGGTATGGGAGCCGGCGCCGCACACGGGTGCCACTGTTAACCCAACATCATCGGACACAACGACGCGCATTTGTCGCCAGTCACCAGGGATGGACACTGGAACAATGGCGTAACGTGATATGGTCGGACGAATCACGATTTGAACTGCACCATGCCGATGGGAGCCACCGTGTATGGCGCAGACCACATGAAGCGATGGATCCCGCCTGCCTCGAAGGTGTGGTCCAGGGCGCTGGTGTCTCTGTTATGGTCTAGGGTGCATTTTCCTGGTATGGAATGGGCCCCCTAGTTGTTCTGGAAGAGACCTTGAATGGAACGCGGTATGTTGAGCTGCTCGGAGACCGTCTCCACCCATTTTTAGCCTTCCAGCGCCCAGACGGTTCAGCGGTGTTTCAAGAAGATAACGCGCCGCCACATCGCTCCCACGTCGCCCGGGAATGGTTCCAGGAACATGTAGCGGAGGTCCAACGACTGCAATGGCCACCCAGGAGCCCCGATATGAACCCTATCGAGCATATCTGGGATGTCCTGGAACGCAGGCTCCGTGCCATGGATCCTGCACCCAGGAACAGACCAGCATTGGCGGCCGCTATGCAAACGATTTGGTGTCAGCTTCGTCCAGAGGACTACCAGGGACTTGTCGACTCACGTCCACGGCGTCTCACTGCAGTTCGCAGGGCTAGAGGAGGCCCCCATACGCTATTAGGTGACTATCACATGACATTTGCTAAATCGGTGTAGATTCATTGCTTTGTTCAGCAAAGCGCAAAGCAATCGGAAATAATGAAAAAAATTCTTTTGTTACTACTGAACTGAATACTGTATACACTATTTTTATTACAGTACTGTAATTAAAGCTGTAATTTAATAATTTATTAATTTAATAAACATTCGACATCAATCAAGCTGCAGTATTGTCCGAGCAGTAAGCAAGATAAAACTCCCGCAATTGAAGCAACGTTAACCACAGTCTACATAAACTTCATGACGAATAAAACAGTAATAATAATAATCATAATAATAATAATAGAAGAAGAAAAAGAAATATTCGACTTCCGTTCGTATGCTGAAACCTTCGTGAGACTCCTTTTCATAGTAATTTGTCCCGCAGAAAATGTTAAACGTTCCAAGTTCCAGTAGCCTACTTCACAACAAGCTGGTGACAGCTACATGTCCCCCGAAAAATGTAATAATCTACAGGTACATGATAAATGCTTGGCCCCTCAACGATGCGTACATCAGCAAGTAGCACCTATGTGTAGCGCAAGTGATTGTTTTTGCGGTTGCCGGGCGTTTGCTATTGTCTCTCAAGCTGGGTAAATGTTATTCCAAAAACATGTCCTAAATCCATGAACATACAATGGAACTCAACATTTTGAGAAAATTTCAACAGAGAAACGGACTTGAGATTCGAAATCAGTACATGACAACTAAATGAAATCACCTATGTTCATTTCTGTCAGATATAACAAGTTGAAATTTCTTCTTTAGAGAAGAGTCAAAATCTGACTATGGTAACTGGCTATAAACTTCCAGCTATTTCATCAACTACTAATTTTGATTAACATATGTATTTAACACGTATTCGGATGTATTCAGATAATTAGGTGAAGTTTGAAATAATTGATCCTGATCTGCAAGTATATTGCCCTTAAAAGTACACATGGGCCGCAGCTAAAGTTTTGTGACAACGAGCCAGAATTTGCTGCCGCCGGTTCGGATTCTCGTAGTACGTGAGGTCGCATGGCCATGATTACAATAACTATCATGTAAAAGTGCGACCAAAGTTTCATTTTTCCGTTCCGTAGTGTTTTTCCGCCTTAACCAGACCTCAACAAAAGTGATTATTATCACAATTTGTTTTACATCGCACCGATACAGGTAGGTCTTATGGCGACGATGGGATAGGAAACGCCGAGGAGTGGGAAGGAAGCGGCTATGGCCTTAATTAAGGTACAGCCCCAGAATTTGCCTGGTGTGAAAATTAGGAAAGCATGGGAAACCATCTTCAGGGCTGCCGACAGTGGGTATCGAGTCCACTATCTCGCGGACAAAAGTAAAATCAACAAATATACGCCTAGCATACTATATGCTAACTGGCCTAACTTGGTACAGATCTATACAGACACATCAAGATTTCTGAAGGTGTACTGCCCCGATAAGACGACTTCGAAAAATCAGCACTACCAAAAACACATCTATTTACACTACAGAAATGTTAGCCATCCATGTAGCTATTCAGTATGGACTTCAAAAGAACTTCATGAACTTACTAATAATAACAGATGTCAAATATACACCTCGGAGACTAAAATATCCACAATGGAACACTCATTCGCATCACAATGACCACGAACCTACTACGCTGGCGTAGTAGGGGGGAGGTGATACTCCCACGGGGCGCGTCCCAGGTGGCGGATATGGGGGTCCTAACCGGCTTTCCTGCGGACTTGAGGGGAACAAAATATATCTCGCGGGCCAAACACACCTCCCCCTGTTGATGGGGCCGCAGACGAAGAATACACCCACAGTATTCCCTGCCTGTCGTAAGAGGCGACTAACAGGGGGGACCAAGGCATGATTGTATTAGAACTATGAAACTACTTGTGATTAGTACCGCCCCGCGGGGAACACCATGGGTCGCCTTTACATGCGCGTAGTACCACTATGTTAGGTACCAAATAGGTTTGTGATTAGTACCACGCAGAAGCACCGTGCGATCAGCCCCCCACTAGAGTGCACTGTCGGCTTTTACAGTACCTGTGATTAGTACCACTATATGAGCGATACCATGGTTTTGGCTTGCCTATGATTAGTACCCACTATATGAGGAACACCGCGGGATAGTACGAGTCCCTATGGTTAGGACACTTATGTGATGAACACCATAGGTTTGCGTTGCCTGTAAATGGCGCCTCAATGTGCTAAGCACCATAGATATGTATTACATGTGTGAATTTCATTACCTGTGAGTAGTGCCATAATGTGTGTGGAATACCTCGAGTCTACGCTACTTTTGATTAGTACCGCACATGACAAATACCATGGTACTACTTTCCTAGCGATAAGTATCATTATGAGGGGCTGATGACTTGGATTTTAGACTGCAAGCATCATCGATTCAATACTGTGCTTTAGAAGTAGCCCCTTGGTCAGTAATACAATTGCCTTACGTTAGTTTCTGTGAATGTGGGGCACTGCGGGTCAGATCCACTGATTGTTTTAAATTCATATTCATTCATTCTTCGTCCTTAAGTTTTGAATTCTGGCCAGTGGAGGATTTTGGACTTTTAATTTATCATTACATTTCGTCTTATTCCGTACTATTAGGGGACGATGACCTAGATGTTAGGCTCCTTTAAACAACAAGCATCGCCATCTCAATGTATGAAATGTTAAGTCTAATCAACAATGCTATGTTGCCAGATAAAATAATACACCATAATGTGGTTAAAAGGCATTCTACATAATGGAACGGTAGACAAATTAGCAAAAGACTAGCAAAAGACCGGACTATTCAGACCCATTTAACTTCCGCATGACTTTCTGCTAACACTTTATCATCAATCTCTCCAGTAACGGGAGAAATATTACATCGAAACTCAGAAGGTTGAAGGACGTCACTACGCTAGCACATTGCCACTAATTTCAATGAAGGCATAGTTAAAAAAAATTACATTTAAAGTTACATTTAACCGTGTCGACACTGGTAAGTATAGCTTCCTTCTTAACAAAATAACGCACGGAGTTACGCAACAGTAGAAATACCTCCAAGAAACAGACATAAAGTAAATTAGAACATTCTACAAAGCAATATACTATTTTTCGTTAAGTGAATATATTAAATTTTAGCTGGATAATGGCCAACCATTTGACAAAAAGCTAAGTGTTTAAATAAGTAAGTATAGACTTTTGCTAATTTTACGCATATTTGAAGTCTGATATTTACATAATAACGCTTTTTTAAAGAAGTGCCATCAGTTCCGTTACCACTCGCGTCTTACAGTGAAAGGGAAACTAAGCTTTTACCCACAACGCGTGATTACAACGTATTACGATCGTGCATATTGACTTATTCGCTCATATGTTTTCTGCAATTATATCCTTTATAGTCTTAAACAACGAGCAGCTCCCTATTAAAAGTTCACGTGCCTGCATTTTCCTCTACACGCTATGTGGGTTTCTTCTCCATTCTAGCGATATGACAGTCTCGTAAATTTACCAACGTACTGTAAGACTCCGCTACACGACTTAGAAAGCAAGCCTGAGAGAGGTCTTTGTGTACACATTGGTATCTGCAACACATTGCAATATTGATTCCTACTACAGAAGGTATCTGGATATTTGGAGCAGAGCTGGAGGCATGATATTAACTCGGGAAGTAAAAGTCCCCCATGCACTTAGCTCAGCATACATGGTTGAACTGGAGACTGAAGAGAAGACATTTGTGCTGGAATGCTTAATGTGTTGGTGGACTGAAAAATAGTATGAGTAACACATTGATAATAAGTCACCCTTACATTATAATACAAACATCATTTTATACGGCATAACTCCACCTCTGTACTCGGTAACCGCCTGGATTCGGTTAAAAAGCGAGTCCACAAGGTTGTACAGGTATGTCACATCCAGATTAAGCCACTCGCAGAGGATTTGACCGCGCAATTCCACCACATTGCGGGAATGCAGATGTCGGCGTTTTACGATCGTGCACATTTACTTATTCGCTCATATGTTTTCTGCAATTATATACTTTAGGTATAGTCTTAAAAAACGAACAGCTCCCTATTAAAAGTTCACGTACCTGCATTTTCCTCTACACGCTATATGGGTCTCTTCTCCATTCTAGTGACAGTCTCGTAAATTTACCAACGTACTGTATGACTCCGCGACACGACTTAGAATGTAAGGTTGAGAAAGGTCTTTCTGTAGCACAGATTTTGAATGGGGTTCAAGACAGGTGATTGGTTTTTCAGGCCTGTCGAGATGTAACACGGTGGGGGAGTGTTTACGAAACCAGTCACATAGGCGTCCAGCCCGATGAAGTTTGCTGTTGTCATCTTGAAGAATCGGGGTATCTGTAGCATACTCATCATGCGGATGTTGACTGAAAGGCAACACCTGATCATCCAGAATGTTTAAGTAAACAACCTGGTTCATGTTAGTGGTCACCTCAATGAGAGGGCTCAAAAACACCCCCAGAACATCACGGACGCAACTCCGGCTTGCACCTGATCTTGCACACGTCCAAGATGAAATACTTCATTTAGCCTTCGGTGCACTCGGCGACGTGCTTCATTGGAATACAGCCAAAAAATGTGATTCGTCAGACCACTTCACGTTCCGCTAATCAGCTACTGTCCACCTTCAATTTTTTCTAGCCCATTGAAGTCGCGCAGTTTTGTGTGCCTGTGTTAACAGTGGCCTCTTGAACGCAGTTCCCGTCCCAATCTTCTCTGGCTAACAGGTTGGGATGGACCTGCTTTCACTGACAAGTAATTTCTGTAAGGTTTGGAAGCGATTTTAATTCAAAAGCCGTGAAGCGCGTCTTCGGTCCCTCTCAGTCAGGATCTTTTCCCGACCACAATTCTGACGACGTGTTTCGTGGCCGCGTGTAGTACACCACACCTTGTAGACACGTTGAATATTCCGCTGCGAAACACCAACAAATCCAGATTTTAAATGGGGTTCAAGATAGGTGATTTTTCAGGCCAAACGAGATGTAATACGGTGGGGGAGTGTTCACAAAACCAGTCACATAGGCGTCCAGTCCGTGCAGTCGCTTAAGTGCGGCCAGTATCCAGTATTCGGGAGATAGTAGGTTCGAACCCCACTGTCTGCAGCCCTGAAAATGGTTTTCCTTGGTTTCCCATTTTCACACCACCTTAGTTAAGGCCACGGCCGCTTCCTTCCTACTCCTAGCCCTTTCCTATCCCATCGTCGCCATAAGACCTATCTGTGTCGGTGCGACGTAAAGCAAGTAGCAAAAAAATATATGATCGCCCCTTTTTGTCAAATTGCCACATCCTTACATTTACCCATGTTGACGTATACTGTCCGCTTAAACATCAATGTCCCAGTAATCACTACTGCCTTATGCTTACGTAGACGCAGCGCGTTTGCGTTTGAGCACGGAACTCGTTCACTGCGCCATCTGTTCAGGCTTAACGATCCATCTGTACGCGCGCACTAGGGCGACTAATTTTTTGTCCAGTGAGCTTACATACCTTACAAGATATATGTCATTATTATAGGTAATATTTCTTTCAGGAAATCATAATACTTGAGCATAATTTGAACCCCACAGGTACAATAACTTTTATATTATTTCTTATGTATGGGACTGCCAGTCCTCTGGAACCCCTCTTCGGTTTTTCCTGGAAGATATGAGTGAGTCAGGTCGGGAAGCTGCCATCTGATCTGAGAGTATATGACGGTCGATGCTTGTATTGTGCTCTTCATCCGTGTTTTTTTATTTCTGGAAGGCGAAACTAGAATATTCCTATTCCGGACGCTCGTCGTAGATACACGAACATCAGCAGATAGATAAAATCGGAATCGGGCTCACCACTAACAAAAGAAGCGAGTATTGGAGGGTTGATAGTGTGCCGTCGTGGTGTTTTCGAGTTGTCGTTGAGTTGGTGCTGTTATATTCTTGTCGAGTAATATGTGCTTAGTTCAGAGAGAGAGAGAGAGAGAGAGAGAGAGTGAGAGTGACTGTGTGTGTGTTTGTGTGAAGCAGTCACGTGAATTGGCCGTGCAAATCGTTGGCCTTGTCCCGAGTTGAACCAAGTGACAGCAGCGTTGCGGTATGATGGTCAACAGACTTGTGTTCGAAGCTGTCTGCATGGAGCCGATGTGTGAGGTGACGGTGGAGCCTTCGAGGAGAAATGAAAGGTGAAACCTGTCAATCAAGATTACATAAGGATCGCCCGTTCCAGGTATATATCAGCCAGCCGGAAAATTGTTTTGAAGACAAGCGACTTTGTAAATAGCCACTAATTAGTGAAGTAATGTCATTGCCAATTGTGCGAGTGTACTGTTACGGTCATCCTACATTAAATTAGTCCAATAAAATAATCAAGTGTTTATTTGTAAAATTGTAACAACTTTTGTTCGTATCTTAGATAAGTTTCCATGGTCTGTTAGAATATTACGATCTTCTTCGTCCATGCTGGACCTTGCTGTACAGATTGCCGATGTCCCTAGTAGATATACCTGTTCTTGCGTACAGAAAATCTGGCCCATATAACGGTAATGAAATGTCTAACTGAACCGTCCTATCCGGAGTCAATCTCTTCATCCCTGTAGCAACATGACTAACAAGTTACTTAGCTCCCCCAATGGATGAGCACTTCACACCCTCTTCCTCTATAAGGCCGAGTCTCTAATAATATTACGTTGAGCTAGCCCATCTCTCCGTATTTACTCCTGTCATAGCAAATTTTATGAAAGGAGGCTATTTCTTACCCCATCTTCATTTGACACCCGAGCATAAAAATATTTCAATGGTTTATTTTTATTTCTCCAGATTTACCGGAAGCCAGTTATAGAGAGAAGCGGTAAGGACTGGGTGGAGTCAGGTGTAAATATGGTAAATGTGGAAACCTTACTCTGCTGAAATGCGTGTATGAACCAGACTTTGTGTAAACATCTGCACATTACAGTATTCCTTATCAAAATGAGTTATCTGCCCCTATTCATTCCAAGGTAATCAGTCACCCAGACAGCTAAAATTGATTACGACACTTCAGTTTCCATATTTCTTCTTCGTTACGATTTTGCTCCTTCAGTTGGTCTTTTATTTTCCAATTTGCTTTATGTCGCACCGACACAGATAGGTCTTACGGCGAGGATGGGATAAGAAAGGTCTAGGAGTGAAAAGGAAGTGACCGAGGCCTTGATTAAGGTACAGCTCAAACATTTGCCTGGTGTGAGAATGGACAACCACGGGAAACCATCTTCAGGGCTTCGAACCCACTATCTCCTGGACGCATGCTCACAACTACGCGCCCCTAACCGCACAGCCAACTCACCCGGTGAATTGTTTCTCGTGACTGATATCAACTGCTGGCTTAAATTTTATATGGCCGGGCTGAATGGCCCAGACGGTTGAGGCGCTGGCCTTTTGACTCCAACTTGGCAGGTTCGATCCTGGCTCAGTCCGGTGATATTTGAAGGTGCTCAAATACGCCAGCCTCGTGTCGGTAGATTTACTGGCACGTAAAAGAACTCCTGCGTGACTAAATTCCGGCACTTCGACGTCGCCAAAAACTGTAAAAGTAGTTAGTGGGACGTAAAGCCAATAGCATTATTATTAAATTTTATAGGAGAAACATGCAATGACTTCGCGATTCCTTATTACAGAATCGCTTTTCAGCGAGGATAACTTCCTTAAAAGTTTTGACACTCAAACCGTTAAACGATTGGGACGTGAAATACACTGTAAACAGAGTTAATAACACGTTTGTTCTACCGATTGATAAAAAGTAAACTCGTGTCCTCATCCCGAGGTGGTGCAGCTCTTTTTAGGCACACCCCCATTGGAGGTGAGCTTCGTGTACCATTTCAACCACATACCAGCCCTCCTGCCATTCTTAAATTTCTGGCAGTACCGGGAATCGAACCCGGGCCCCCGAGGACGGCAGCTAATAACACTAACCGTTACGCTACGGAGGCGGACTACCGATTGATGACCAGGATTGTGTCTGAACTTCACACGAAATTAGCTACCTCAGTGCTGCAGTATTTGAAGTTCCTCAAATAAGCCAGCCTTGTGTAAGTAGATTTACATCCGCCTAAAATGATACCTGTGTAACAAAATTACTGCATCTCGTCGTCACCGAAAAACGTAAAAGTGCTTAGCGGCAAATAAATCCAACCTTATTAGGCCTATTTCGATAATAGAGTTTCAGGGAGGGAATCGTAATTTAATTTAATCGATTGTGAATATTATACAGGAATTGAAAGTATTCAGATATTTTAAATCGTGAAATTACCAGTATCTCGCCCCAGTGTGGCAGCGGGCTCGTTAGTCGGAATGCCACAGTCCTCCATGAGGCTGACGGCTAGTGTGCCAACTCTGGAGGAAACCACCTATGGTGCACCCTTGAGACAAATATTCATTTATAGCATGAGGTATAAGGGAATGAAATAATATATCACAGGAAATGTTCGATAAATGTCCAAGTTATTTAAAAATACGCGATTTAAGACAAAGCTGGGCAAATAATTGATAGGGTTTCTGCCACGTGGGCGACAGTCCTAAATGCAAATCTTTGACACTTGACTGATTTCAGACACAAGTGGAAGCCTCCTTACAGCACATGCAATGGCAGTGCACTAGGAAAGATATGTCTCCACTTACCGTAAATGCCTAAATTCGGCCTTCATATCAAAAAGTCACAGAAGTGAACATGATTCCATTTAATTAATTCTCGTTGATATAACATTATTATTATTATTATTATTATTATTATTATTATTATTATTATTATTATTATTATTATTATTATTATTATTGAATAAGTATAGACTCCTCCAACTTCGAAATTCCGACCTAAAATTCAGCCTTCATCGTACTTGCATTTTACGTAAGGTCGTCTCACTAGGGTGTCAAAATTTAGTCCTTCAGAAGTTTCTTAGCGTTTAGCTAACAACATGGAGTTTTCTCATTTAAACCTCTTAAAATGACATTGAGCTCAGGTGGGGTCGAACCCACTATTTTGGGAGGGAGACTGTGAATAACTCACTACACCACTGATGTCAGCTCTCGGTAAAATATTCATGTTTATAAAATTTACAACATATATTTTTTTGCCGAGCGAGTTGGCTGTGTGGTCGGAAACTTTGCAGCTGTAAATTTGCATTCGGGAGATGGTGATTTCGAATTCCACGATCGTAAGTTCTGAGGATTGTGTTCCATAGTTTTCCAATTTCACACCAGACGAATGCTCGGACTCTTTCTTAATTTAGACTACGATCGCTTCTTCCTAATCCTAACCCTTTCGTATCTCATTATTATCGAATTCGGATCTGAATTAGTGAGTCATTAAATCGCTAACAAACAAATGCAGTTTACGCCTCAGACAGATAGTGGTTCAAGCACACGCAGATTTTACGCATCAGAAACTACGATCGTCACGGCATATTTACGTTATCCAGGACAGCACCAAGGTGTATGAGTTTGTGGATAAGTAAGGAAGCCTACGATCATGATGAGAGAACAATGTCCTTTATAAGACCACGATTATAAAGAGACACTTGACTTCTTGTTGTCACAGGATGCCAGGCTGTTACCCTAGCCCGCCCGATCACCGGACTTGTCGCCAATCGAAAATATGTGGGATATGGTGAAACGACGGATGCGGCGCTGCGACCCATTGCCAACCACCAAAGATGAACTGTGGAGCCAGGTGAACGCAGTATGGATGGTTATACCCCAAGAGGCTATTCCCGCCTTATACGCGTCGATGCCAACCACGCATGGAACAAGTCAGTAGTGCCCAAGGAGGAGCCAGTTTCTATTAGACAAGAGAACGCATGCTGAACCTAGATGACTGAAATGCTAATCGTCTCTGCGGAACATACTAATGAACATGTCCTGTGAATATGATCTTCCTATCTCTAGTCTTTCAATGTGTTCTGTTTTTATGAACATGAGTGTACAATCTATATATATATATAATAAGAGTTTTGTCTGTACATTGCTCAGAATTTGAAAAGAATGGTATTTCTTTATCGGTCATGTCGACAGTAACAAGGAAATGCATTTTTTACTTTTCCCTAATGTCTGTCTGTCTGTCTGTCTGTCTGTCTGTCTGTCTGTCTGTCTGTCTGTCTGTCTGTCTGTCTGTCTGTCTGTCTGTCTGTCTGTCTGTCTGTCTGTCTGTACACGCATCACGAGAAAACGGCTGAAGAAAATTTAATGAAAATCGGAATGTAAAGTCGGTTGATGAACCACTACAATCTAGGCTATAAATTATTTTATTCACGCTGAGTGAAATGGTAGTTTAGGGGAAGGCCTGAAATGTAATTTGCAAATAAGTGATTTATGTTATTAATGGTCGTATCGATAAATACTACATAACTAACATAACTTCAGTTATGTCGTAAGTTAGTAGTAGTTATGTAAGAAGTTATTAAATTTCCGATCACTTATGTCTTATACATTGTTACCGTACCGCGTATAATCACAGATATATTCATGAATTTGAATTTTTGTTACTAAGTCCATATCAGCGCCGAGTCACAAGAAAACGGGTAAACAGAATTTAGTGAAAATATGTATGTAAAGTCTGAGAATAAGGAACTACAGTCTACGATATAAATAATTCTGTAAGACGCCCTAGTATCACAGAGTCAAAAGAAAACTAATGTGAAGGCCTGCAATATAGAAAGCTCATAAACTTTATCAACAATAACATTACATTGACCATTGTTTGTTGTGATGTGCTTTTTGTCTTCTGTCTCCACTCATCCCCGATGGATAAGATTACTGCAGCGTGCCGAGTTTTTTTTAATTTGCTTTACGTCGCACCGACACAGGTAGGTCTTGTGGCGACGATAGGATAGGAAATGAATAGGGAGCGTCCTACTTCGTATTATTCCCTGTTTCATGGTCGGTTTAACATCTGAGTGTAATTTACACACACACTTTAAGTGTACCAGTAAATAATGGAGTAACCATTCTGGATACAACAGATCACCAATCAACCGAGAAATTCAGTTATTAGTGATTTCACAGTGAGGCTATAGAGTGAATAAATGGAGCTTATGCATTAGTTGTGAAATTTACAGATGTCGGCTAACATCCCCGACCCGGCCGGGAACCAAAGGCCTCACTGCTGACCATTCAGCCAAGGAGCTAGTCAAACGAGAAATAATAATAATGAGAAGAAGAATTACTGATTAGTAATACATGCAAAAGACAGCAATAAAAACAAATTAATACAACCTACATAAACTTAAAGAAAAAGCTAAGATTTAAATTTTAGGAAATCTGAAGAAAAAAAAAAAGATTCAATATCAAATGTGAAACTCTCACGGTATGTAAAGTTATTTTGTTCTTCCAGGTTGAACCGTATTGTTGTTTTATGCACATTACGTTACTGTCCTTGGCCTTAAATATCCTCTTCTCTCCGGCTGACGAAAGCCCCTAGCGGTCTCGTGTGAATTCTGGAACGTATGTGCCACAGTCAGGTGGTCGGAGATTGCCAGTGCTATTGCGTTATCACACCTATATTAAGAAGCCTGCTTGTGGAATTTTTGATTGAAGATTTTTTCAAGTAGTAGGGATTTTTCAGCCCAAAATTTTAGAAGTAAAAATTACACAAACTTTAGTACGATATAGGCTATCTCCTTTTATAAATTATGTACAGAAAAATCGATACGCAGTGCTTTTAAAAGAAGTGTTATTTACCTAATTACGAATTTACATGTCAATTAAATTTCATGAAAAAGTTGAATTAAACATTTAAAAAACAAAAATGTATTTTGGAAAACTATTAATTGTGTATGACATTCGTGATACCTCTATTTTTATGCAGGTGACATTCCCACAAAGTTTCGTGAAAATCCATGCATTAGGTAAAAATATGTTTATCTCTGGAGTGTCGCCTTAATCTGTGTATAATAGGCATCCAAGAATTGCTGATTTTGTATTATCCTTCTTCTAAATTCTTACTGTCCGTGTATTTCTTGGTTTCGATAGGCTCACGGATTTTCCTTTCGAGATCCAGGTGATAGCTGCTAAGATCTTGATCCTGGCATATACATTTTCGTGTTTTGTTCCGTAGGAATGCTTGGCTGGAGCTGAAATACCCGTGTCTTGGTTCTCTTGATGTAACTGCTTTCAAATTTTACACACACGTGGATCCATATCACATTCATCATATTTAGTATTGTGTGGACACAATTTTGAATTCTATGAAAAAGTATTATCGAGAAATTTACACTGAACCAAGGCCCTCAATCATCATTAATTTCTGATTCACGGGATTGCCTCATATATGCTTATAGCATTTGGACCAATTTTTTGTTTCCATTAAAACAATTAAAAGATGTTGGAAACATTGAACAAACTATTTGTGCACTATAACAAATAGGCTATAAACGTTCGGCATATACCGAAAGAATTCCAAATGGATCAGTCATACTGAAATTTAATCATCTATCAGTAGACAAGTTCAGAGGAATGGTTAAGCAAATATTTCTATAAAACCGTAAATGGATTAATAGATCATTTTAAATTTCATCAAAATTTAAATTTCAGTGTAATAATAAATATGTACGTATACATTTGTCGTTTTATACTACCCTTTTTATAAATATTTGATGCATAAAAATTTGCCAGTAATAATTTTTGCTGAATTTAACAGGACTGATGATAGATGATTTCGTAATTCTTTTGGAAAATATTTGTCTTGTTAAAATATATTACGTATTCAAATTTAGCTTTACTCGTATAATGCATTGAATTGTGGTTGTATTTATTCAGTATTTATTCAATGATACTTTAATTGTGAAGTTATCTTGGGTCAGATTAATCTTGTACTATATTATGTGTTATTATTGTTTGTTTGTTATTGATGTAGTATGTACTTTTTAATTATTGCATTATTGTGATTGTAGATGAATGATAAGATTGTCGACCACCGATTCTTAAGATCGGATTTTTGAAGAGTGGAAAAGAAGTCTATTCGACACTCCATGTTGTACAATGTAGGCATGTAAAAGACATACATTTTGTGTTCACCTGAAAAAATCATTAATGCTCAGCGATACACGCCCATGAGAGATGGTGGTGGTGATTATTGTTTAAAGAGGAAGTAGAGTAAAACGGAACGTCGAAATTGATGAGCAGACAGCCAGATAGGGCAAATTTTAAAAATTGCCTGCCCATGGTAGCTATGACCATACGAAATTTTTATTTATTTGCTAGTGGTTTTACATCGCACTACCGCATCAAAGGCTTTCGGCGACCGTAGATAGGCCTATAAGGAGTGCCTGGTGTGAAAATGGGAAAAAACGCAAAACAGTCTTCAGGGTTGCCGGTGGTATTGGAACACACCATCGCCCCAATAGAAACCACAGCTACGCGACCCAACTCGCATTATTATTATTATTATTATTATTATTATTATTATTATTATTATTATTATTATTATTATTATTATTATTACCGTGTTTTTTTGGTGGTTATGCATGAAAGAAGGTGCTGGGTGGTGAATAGGTCTCAAGCTACTAAAGTGAAATTAATTTTAAAATTTAACAAGGTTATATTTTCTTTTCAAAATTAGGTAACAACAAATAGAACAGGTACTTAGTAGCCGAAACACGATTGAAAAATACATTTACATGGGGCTTCAAAAGTCAGAAACATAATTCTTGAGCAATGAGCCCAACCTTACAATGAACACCATACAACAAAGGGGCCGAAAACCCCCAAACATGCCAGAAACATTTGCTTCCAATTACACCCAAAAGCCTCCTTGAGGCAGAAACACAATTTTCAAGAAAGGGCAACTTCCCCCTAAAATACAAGCCTATCATAGGCCACTCCGAACTCCACCTTTAAGCTGTCCTCAAAGGACATATACACAGGGGTAAAATACCCAACCTACTGAGGTCTGTTAAATGACAAGAAGGTTAATACATGACCTCTAAAATACAATTTGAGAGGAGGCGAACTTGCACTCCTAATACACTTTGCTTAAGACCTACTTGGCACTAGGCCGTTAATACAAGGGCTAATCCCATACTACAGAGGTGACTTAATAGCAATTTACATTACATTACGGAAGAATTGGTTGAGAAAAATAAGTTCACCTCAAGACGATGTGAGTGGGAGCTCGAGAGGGTTAAGCACTCTCTATCCCGATATGTAGTTTGAAAATAGAATAGATACCAGTTGTTTTTACATTTTAAAGGAAAGTTACATGGTGGAAGGCCTAGAACCCGCCCCGAGAGTTAAACTGCTGATCTAGCAACGAAAGAAGTTATTAATTGGCCATTACCTTGTGTTGAACGGCTGGAGAAGAAAGAGGCGCTCCCCGCCCCCTGCTGAGTACCTTACGCACTGAAAGATGGAACAGAAGTGGCCCGGAGACCCAAAAATCAGCAGTTTATATACCCTCGCGGAAGGTTCTAGTCGTTAGGGGAAAGAAAACACCCTCCCACAAATTCTTTATTGGGTAGGACCCCGCAACCGATACAAGTTGGGGGAAGATACACCAGATTGGTCAGAAATTAATAGAAGAATTTCGGGATTGGATACATTCATAACAAGGGGAAGAAAGGGGTAAATATTGCCAACTTAAACAATGACAGAAAGAAATTTAACAAAGAACAAACTCTTGAAATTAAATTTTCTCCAAAAAATAGTTCTTTGACTCCGCACTAGGTTGCACTATAGTAGATCTTCAGTAGTGTCCTCTAGAAGAGAAAGTTCACACTTCTTACTTCAAGCGAAACAAAAACACATCAAAAATGACACAGTTCTAAAACTCCAAAATTTACAGGTAGTGACATCTTCTGAGAAGATAGAAAATTAATACCGTCAATAAAGTTCAGACTTCCTCCAGCAGAGGAGTTTCAACAGGCGCACATTTTAAATTAGCGGAGTGGAGGTGTACCGCCCGGTACAATTATTATTATTATTGTAATACTACTTCACTTTTTGGTTACATTTATCTTGTTGTTCTGTATTTTGTAATTGGAAAACTACTCCGTAATAGGCAAAAGAACAAACAAAAAGTGTATAGAATACAATCGTCCCTCATTGCCAAAATAAACACATTCACTTCTTTTTTTTTTTTTCCACTTATGCATTCTTCAGCAACTATGACTAGAGTGCTTTTTGATTGTGTTGTGTGCCTAGTTCTATTTTTCAACCCGGTAAACTATCCTAAACTAAGGCGTGTCTACGGAACATTTAAATTTTGCCGCACATAGTGAAAATGATATCTCCATGTGGCCCAAAATTTGGAGTTAGTTATTTTCTAGCACCAAATCCTCACTTACAGTTTTTGGGCCATGTTAGTCCGTGTTTTATTCGAGTCTCCCTTTAAATGTTTAAAAAAGAAATAAAATCGAAAGCAAGTAAAACGTTCTTCACTATGAGAAACTTCAGAAAACGGTTGACTCTGCGCGCATGAACGTTCCATTATATGTCCACATTGTGTTCCATTGCTGCAGATTGCAATAGCCTAAGCCCACCACTTAAGAACCTCTAGGACATCTGTGCTGGATTTATTTTTATATACCCTGGTCTGATATCTCTCCAGCGTTCTCCCAACTAACTTAGCTCCATTGAATAGAGCGCCAGAATCTTCACTAGGTTTCAATATTGCATCGCATATAGAGCCCAAACATTCAAGACCACATCACCTCTCACTTCCATTACCTATCATATTCCACCAATCCAAACACTACATCCTTATCTAGTTCTGCGCTAAATATACCCATTAACCAATCAATTGCTCCTGTTAAGTCGTTATCTCCACCAGCTGTACCGGGAATTTATTATCAGTTGAAACTAGGAGCATATCAAACATTTCACACTTTTAAAAAAATGCCGAAACCTAGTTGTTTAATACTGTATATACAAAGGAACACTGCAATTAAACGCTGTATATGCAGTTATAATGAAATAATAATAATAATAATAATAATAATAATAATAATAATAATAATAATAATAATAATAATAATAATAATAATAATGTTATTTGCTTTACGTCCCACTAACTACTTTTACGGTCTTCGGAGACGCCGAGGTGCCGGAATTTAGTCCCGCAGGAGTTCTTTTACGTGCCAGTAAATCTACCGACACGAGGCTATCGTATTTGAGCACCTTCAAATACCACCGTACTGAGCCAGGATCGAACCTGCCAAGTTGCGGTTAGAAGGCCAGCGCCTTAACCGTCTGAGCCACTCAGCCCGGCAATATAATGAAATAGAGAACTAATTTTAAATTTTTATATGTGAGAGGCGTTATGGGAATAAATATGTAAGTTTTAGTTAAAAAAGCTGGACAAGATATAAAGGATCTACTATTTGGAAGCCGAAGTGTCACTCCGAAACTCACATTCGTCGGTGTACAACTCCCGTGAAACTCTCTGAAAACCGTAAAAGTAGTTAGTAGGATATAAAACTAATAATAATAATAATAATAATAATAATAATAATAATAATAATAATAATAATAATAATAATAATAAAATTATTATGAAAAAATCATGTACTCATCCTCAGGTGCTGCAGCTCTTTTCAGGCACACCCCGAATGGAGGTGGGCTGCATGTACCATTTCAACCACATACCAGCCCTCGTGCCATTCTTAAATTTCTGGCAATACCGAGAATCGAACCCGGGCCCCCGAGGACGGCAGTTAATAACACTAACTGTTACGCTACCGAGGCGGACATTACTATTATTATTATTATTATTATTATTATTATTATTATTATTATTATTATTATTATTATTATTATTATTATTATTATTATTTTGCTAGTTGCTTTACGTCGCACCCACAACAGATAGGTCTTATGGCGACGATGAAACAGGAAAGGGCTAGGAGTGGGAAGGAAGCGGCCGTGGCCTTAATTAGGGTACAACGCCAGCATTTGCCTGGTGTGAAAATAGGAAACCACGGAAGACCATTTTCAGGGCTGCCGATAGTGGGGTTCGAACCTACTATCTCCCGAATACTGGATACTGGCCGCACTTAAGCGACTGCAGCTATCGAGCTCGGTATATTATTATTATTATTATTATTATTATTATTATTATTATTATTATTATTTTTATTATTATTATTATTATTATTATTATTATTATTATTATTATTATTAACAATTAAACTAAGCGGAATATTCGAAGAAAGAGTGTTTGTGTTTCCTACTGTAGAGGCTGAAGGCAACATGCTTATCACCCATTACACTTTGCATTCCACTGCCCGAAATATTGTAACATAATTATGAGATTTTTATGTATAAAGGATAAATAACTGCTGACATACTGAATTGTAGGCGCTTACATATGAGAAGTCTTCATATTAAAATCAAGCAGGCAAATGAATAGTAAAATCTGACAAGTTGTGTGCGCGCGTGCATGCTCTTTGTAGCCTGCAGCAGTGGGGAGTACGGGTTAAACACTGCCGATAATTCGGCTACAAATGTTGTCGTGTTGACAAGGGGAAACAGTTGGTCGAGCTTATTAAATGTCGGAGCGCCGACTGTGCGGCCTGTAACGTTATTGGTTCTTCTATAGCCCTTGGATTTGGTTTAAAATATTCTGGGAACTACAATCGGAACTCTCAGAGTCGTCTTGTATCGCCTGCTGACAGCCTTCGCAATAGAACATGAGATTTCAGATCTGGCCAGCCCTATAGAGTAAGATTAGCGTACCTGCCTCTCGGGCAGATTGACCATTAAAAGAATTGCAATTCTGGAATGAGGGCTGGAACGAGGTTCAATCAGCCTTGTAATGTGAACTGAGAAGTTGACTGGTAGGAGATGTAGTGGAACTGATCACGAAAGCCAAACAATATGGCCGAGCATGTCGTCAGGCTGACTACATGGTTCTCCAATACCTTCAGGTCTTCTGGCTGGGTAGGAGTCTTGAAAAGGCAAGACACTTAACGGGTTGTATGAGCCATGGGTTTTTTCAATTATAGGATAGTTCCAGCCTATGAAATCTGATGATACCAGTATTGTTTCCAATGTTAGATTATGATTTGAAAATCTCGCGAAATTAGTACTAGATTTTCCGAAGTATGTTGACAATTGTCTTTCAGTATTTGCCGATATGAGTAGCTCAGGCTGTCTTTCTGTCTCCAAGTTCGCAGGTTTGCAGCAGCTCGACGTCACCGAAAACCTTAAAGGTAGCTAGTGGAACGTAAAACTATTATTATTATTGTTATTATTATTATTATTATTATTATTATTACCGTGATTTGGCGGATCAGCAGAGGTGAAAGAAGGTGCCGGGATGAATGGGTCTAACTACAGAGTCAAAGTTAATTTAAAATTTTTACAAAGGTTTTATTTTTACCTTATTTCTACAAAGATCACCATATTATGCAAGGGCAGAACACCCCTCAATACATGGAGCACTAGCTCCGTGAATTACAAAGTCAAGCCTCCTAGAGGCACTTTTACAATACTAGAAAAGAGCAGACCCGCTCTCAGTTTTCCAAGCCTAGTCAAGGCAACATCAAAAATGTCTTACACTGTCTGGCCCTCCATGGCCCAGCTTACAAATTAAAACAGGGGTATCTCGTACCCAACCTACAGGGCCTTCAAGTAAAAGAAATAACCGTTAAATAAATGGCCCAAACAAAAGGAAGGAGGCGGATACTTGCACTCCTCTATGTAGCTTCTTAAAACCTAACAGGCACAAGACCAATGAAACAGGGGCTAATCCCAACCTATGGAGGTGACTCGTACAAGAATAATTTAAGATATAATGGAAAGGAAGAAAATCAGTTATCAAAACGTCGTCACCTCAAACCAATGTGAAGGGGAGCTCTAGAAGGTAAATCACTCTCTATCCCCGAATTACAGTTACAGATTTTATGTTTTTACATCAAAATGGCAGAAAATTACATGTTGGAAAGATAGGTTTCATTGTAAAGGATTCGGACCTTTCCTGCGGGTTAAACTGCTGAGCAAGCAAGAAATAAAGACGTTAAGCGGCCATTACCTTACTGAAGACCTGCTGCCTGATGAAAGAGGCACCTCCCGCCTCCTGCTACACGTCCATACACTAGGTTAAATGTTAATCAAGTGGCCACGAGACGTGAAAATCAGCAGTTTATAAACCCTCGGGGAAAGTTCGAGACCTTTCACGAATAATCAAGCCACACCCTCTTACTTTATTGGCCAATCTTGAAGGTACACTCAAAGTCGAAGAAGAAATACATGATGGGTGGGAAATTAATTACAGAAATTCGGGTTTGGCTAGATTCAAAACTGGCGGAAAGAAAAGATAAATATTGCCAACCCACAAACGAATGAACAAAATTTAGTAAAACAAAAAAAAACCTTATGAGTACAAAATTTCTTCAAAAAAGTTCTTTCACTTCGCACCAGGGTGCATGATCATAGTTTCTTAGCAGAGACATCTATGAGAGAATGTTCACACTTCTTGCTAAACGGGAAACAAAACAAGTAGAAACGTACACAGTTCCGGAAACTTCACCAGAACAAAAAATTTTAGTGGCGCCATCTTCAGAGAAAATTAATAAGTTAGTCCAGTTTTAAGTTCAGAGTTTCTCCTGTAGAGGGGTTTTTATTGGCGCAAGATTTAAACGTGCGGCGTAGAGGTGTACCTCCTGGTACAAATTATTATTATTATTATTATTATTATTATTATTTCAGTAGTAGAGAGAAACAAAATTTATTCTATGAACATTCGTCTCATCCCTAGTTCTACTTTCTGTCTTCATATGCGTGAAATATTCTTTATTTTATTTTTAAAATTCATTACTCACAACATTCCTGGTGAAAAATTATAATTTTGTTCATACGGTACACTTCTTTCGTTCTCACATCATCACTCGTACAGTATGCTCTGTCGGTATGTCTGTTAAGACATTATCCCGGAGGCTAACTGAATACTCGTATAACATTATTGAATAATGCTATCATAGGTAAACTCAAAAACGGATGTAACTATATTATTATTGTATGTAGCACATTTGATTTAAAGCATAAGAACATCATATCCGCTTGGGCCTGATTTATTTTTAGATTAAACGTTATATGTGAGTAACAAGGGACCACTCACATATGATTTTTTTTAATACATTAATTTGAGCCAATCTGGTCGGAAAATTCCGTCACGTATTCCTTGCATCTCTAATCACACCTTTCGGATCATTGCTAATTTACAGATTTGAGGTCAACATTCAATTCCACTTTGTTGTTGGTAAATTAACGCTTCACATGTTGCAAAATCACAATAACCAACTTTGACATGTCATGTGGTTATAATGTACCTATCAACATAAATCAGCAATGTATTTATCGCACAATTATGTCTAACAGGTGTAAAAAAAAAATTGATCTAAAGAGCATAATTATTACTGTCCAGTAGCATTGCAAACAATAATAATGTCTGACAATAACCGAGCACAATAGTATTTTATTAATGGATAAATGTAAGCGTGTTTAAAAACGACGTGATGGGCTGTACTACATTATTCCGTTAGCGTTATTTCTATGAAACGTCTATCGTGTATATTATGTAAGTTTATAGACGCCAGTAAATGATGTAACAGTTGTAACTTCAATATCCAGGGTCTCTCTTATAAATCCAGTCCGTCCAGCGGCGTTTCTACTCTCCGCGACCTATGGAGGTGTACGGGAGATGCGCGCATAGTGCCTGGCCTTGCAAAGAGTGTGCATGTGTTCGACCTAGCAGTCGCCAGTCTGAATCTCAGCTGTTAACATGGTGAGACAGTTTTAACAGAGGAAAAGCTACATAGGCTACATTGGTGCGAATCTTCAACGATCACCGAATGAATCACTCACAAAAATAGCACGACAATTAAGGGTTTGGGTTTCTTCCACACACACAGCTACAAAGCTGTTGCATATCAAACCGTACAGGTATACAAAAGGTTTGTTCAAAACCTGCTGATCCAGCCTTAAGAGTGAGATATTGTGAGTGGTATCTTGCATCATTGAATGATCGGTTATTCGACCCACACCTTGTGGTTTCATATTAATTGTGGTGTGAAGAATCATAACTCTCGCTATTGGTGAGCAGAAAATCGTAATGGTGTTTATGAAGTCCCTCGTTATGAAGAATGACACTTCCAGTATGTTTTATAAGGTAAGATTTCATATAAGGTTGTACACGCTTAAAGCAGGGCGGCCGCGCGCGACGTAAGTTGGGCTGAGGCAGCTGCTGTAACGCAGAATACAAACACCGTGCGCTCGGTCTTGGTTTATAAGAGACCCTGTGCATTGGAAAAACGGTTTTACATCATACACAGATCAGTTTTGAATGGAATTCTCAGACGATGCACACGCGCAATAAAATTACTCCCGTAAAATTATCACACTTTTAATCATCAAAGGTTGTTTGCATCAAAAACCCCATCTGATGGACGGAAAGCTAACTAAATTGTTTTGGCATACTCCAATAGATCGTACTTCAAAGCATGTCTTGAAAAACTTTAAGAGAAATTCCCGCCATTTTGGTTACACCGTTTTCATGTGTTAGGGTGTTGGTGGTTGTGATTATTGTTTTAAGAGGAAGTACAACTAGACAGCCATCCTCTGTTTTCATGTGTTCAAGCTACTCAAAAAGTAGTCGGAAAAGTCCATCGAAGTGATTATACACTATTCTGTGAATCTAAGAATGTTATTGCAGAAACAGTCTCCCTCCCCCAAAAGAAAAGAGATTCGGAAAAAAGGGGAATGTTTCGAATTCCTGAACTTGAAAGGAAATTGTAAAATTGAAGCCAGTTAGTGCAACTTATTACATCGTGTTTGCTATTGTAAATTTTGTTTCGTTGATCAGATTGTTGTAAGATTTGGGTTATAAGTCCAGTGCTTAATCCCGCTAACATTACTCTTTCTATAAAATTTGTAATTTCTCATGCGAAATCTTTCATTATTATCCACAATCTTATACCCTATACCGTATTTACGCGAATAATATCCGCACATTTTAAAAAAAAAATGGGGCACGAAATTGGGGTGCGGGTATTATTTGTGTCAATGTTGGAATTATTTTTTTCAAAATCAGCCTTCCTAAATTTAGGGTGCGGGATTATTCGGTGGCGGGTATTATTCGGATAAATACGGTGGCGGGTATTTACGCGAATAATACCCGCACATTTTTAAAAAATTTGAGGCACGAAATTGGGATGCGGTTTTTTGCGTCAAAGTTGGCTTTTTTTCAAAATAAGCCTACCTAAGGTTAGGATGCGGGGACTATTCGATGGCGGAGATTATTGGGTGGCGGGGATTATTCGCGTCCATACAATTGGCCATTCCATACCGTAAATTTGCATCTGGTCACATTATTAATTGAAATATACGGGAATAAAAGCCTTGATAGAAAGTTACCAGTTCACATGGGTGAGATTGCATCAACATTAAGATCACAATATAAATTACAATAAACCAAGCGAGTTGGCCGTGTGAGTAGGGGAGCGCAGCTGTGGGCTTGCATTTGGGAATAATAATAATAATAATAATAATAATAATAATAATAATAATAATAATAATAATGTTACTTGCTTTACGTCCCACTATCTACTTTTTAAGGTTTTCGGAGACGGTACACCGCGCGGTAATTGATTGCCGTGACTTTGGAGAATATGTCAGTGTTGTCCTCGAGAAATATGAAGATTGTTCGATAAAATTCATTCATAAAGTGAAATTAAACTTGCCTGTATTGAACGAATACCTAGTCGAAGAGTAAATGGCTTAACGAGCCCTATTTTCATATGTATCTGGAAAAAGCTAATTGTGCGCTGTGATAATCTCTATTATATAAATGAGGCAGAAACTTAAAATTTGGCAGTGTTTTAGCTATTAACATGTAAGCTACGGAAAAGGTCCAAACAGTACAAATTTTGAATTTTTACCCCCCGCCCCAAAACAAAATGACGGACGCTAAGTTGCAGTGCGATAGAAAATGAAACTTTTGGCACAGTTATAGGTCAGATCAAAAATCAGATCAAAAATTGGATGTATGGCTTTTCAGGCGTTTGCTCTATTAACCAGCATTTCGTCTTAGGTCTGACACTAGACTCGTCAGAGTGGGATGTGTCAGACCCTACCCACTGATGCTGGGGTGTATGCAGGTGAACTTATCAGAAGCTTCTTATGTAGCACAGTCTGATAACTGCATACGGGAGATAAAACTCCACAATGGAATTAATGCCCGCCTAGCAATTCCAAATGGTAATACTAAATTCCATTGTGGAGTTTTATCTCCCGTATGCAGTTATCAGACTGTGCTACATAAGAAGCTTCTGATAAGTTCACCTGCATACACCCCAGCATCAGTGGGTAGGGTCTGACACATCCCACTCTGACGAGTCTAGTGTCAGACCTAAGACGAAATGCTGGTTAATAGAGCAAACGCCTGAAAAGCCATACATCCAATTTTTGATCTGATTTTTGATATGCTCTATTGGTGGAAAAATATCTAATTCCCTTCATGGGAATTTAGTATTACCATTTGGAATTGCTAGGCGGGCATTAATTCCATTGTGGAGTTTTATCTCCCGTATGCAGTTATCAGACTGTGCTACATAAGAAGCTTCTGATAAGTTCACCTGCATACACCCCAGCATCAGTGGGTAGGGTCTGACACATCCCACTCTGACGAGTCTAGTGTCAGACCTAAGACGAAATGCTGGTTAATAGAGCAAACGCCTGAAAAGCCATACATCCAATTTTTGATCTGATTTTTGATATGCTCTATTGGTGGAAAAATATCTAATTCCCTTCATGGGAATTTAGTATTACCATTTGGAATTGCTAGGCGGGCATTAATTCCATTGTGGAGTTTTATCTCCCGTATGCAGTTATCAGACTGTGCTACATAAGAAGCTTCTGATAAGTTCACCTGCATACACCCCAGCATCAGTGGGTAGGGTCTGACACATCCCACTCTGACGAGTCTAGTGTCAGACCTAAGACGAAATGCTGGTTAATAGAGCAAACGCCTGAAAAGCCATACATCCAATTTTTGATCTGATTTTTGATATGCTCTATTGGTGGAAAAATATCTAATTCCCTTCATGGGAATTTAGTATTACCAACAGTTATAGGTCTCAGCCTGTAACCGACGGAGAAATTAAATGATTTCCAAATATTTCACATTTTGCCCCCGAAAAATATCGAATTTCTCAAGGTAGTTAGAGTAAGAGGTAGGGATCACGCGCAGGTCTCCCCACCACGCTTGGCCATCGATGACGTCAGCGTGCACCCTCAGCGCCTTGTCTTCTGTACGCGGTAGGCTAATACACAGCTGTAAGCTATTCTGTTTTAGCCACAAGTTAAAGATAAGAGAACTTCATTGATATTTTAACGTCACCTAACAAAAGGCATTCCACTTCACTATTACGAGAGTAATAATAGGAGATCAAGTACAGTGTGAATCCAGCAGCGTTTCTGAAGTATTTCGATCTGTATAAAAGGTCGTAACAATGCTAAGACTGTGATCCTAGTGGAATGGCCATTCCATATATTCATGTTCTCAACACCCATGATAACAGTAACAAGGGGCTCTAATTGTTGCAGACTCGAACATTAAAGCTTGATGACTGCAAGAAGTATGTCCGTTGTTACAAGCAATATTGGGAAACTATATACACTGTCAACAACACAAACAGCAAATGTTAGGAAACTGTCCACAAAACAAACAGTACAGTAAATGTTCTTCTCCAAGTGCCAGGAACTGACAAATTCCACGTTAACATTAGATAGGCCATTATTAATGAGCCTGTATACTAACATTCTTAGCACTGGTTTCATATACAACATAATAAATTGTCTTTAAAAAAAAACAGGCGTGTTATACACAAGAGCAATGCTGATATTTAAAAAAAAAAAAAAAGAATATCAAACACACTTATCCATAGCATCAGTGGAATTTCTTTGCTTTTCTTCTTTCTTTATCGGTATTGTATTAACTGAAACCCGGTCTCTTGAATGTCTTACCTTTGTTTAAAGCATCCATTCGAATAAAAGAACGGCTTCTCACGAAGCAACTTGCAAGCTCATAAATTTCGGGGAATTTCTTCTTCAGGATATCCGTAAGGTTCGTGATGATGTTAGAACCCTCTTTCAGTTCTTTCCCGAGCTCGATAGCTGCAGTTGCTTAAGTGCGGCCAGTATCCAGTATTCGGGAGGTAGTGGGTTCGAACCCCACTCTCGGCAGCCCTGAAGATGGTTTTCCGTGGTTTCCCATTTTCATACCAAGAAAATGCTGGGGCTGTGCCTTAATTAAGCCCACGGACGCTTCCTTCCCACTCCTAGCCCTTTCCTGTTCCATCGTCGCCATAAGACCTGTGTCGGTGCGACGTACAGCAACTTGCCAAAAAAAAAAAAAAATGGAACTCTTTTTGAAATCTAATTTCCACGCCTTGTAGTTTGACCTGTTTTCTCTCCGTAATTGCTTTCTATATCGAGGTTCTTCTTTACCCTAAAAGCTACAATACAGCCAGTGAAGTTTTCAAGCAGCTCATCACGATCCTTGGTTTCGCGACTGTCCTCGAGCTGTTTTACTAGTTCTTCAAGGGCTTAAACGAACCCTTGCTCATCCTCCGGTAAAGAATTGGATGTTGTGGGCTCAGCGCTGGCCTTGGACTGGCACACGATATCCGAGTTTTGATCGAGTTCATCAGTAGCATGTAACATATTTGGGCGTAGTGTTTCATAATCTTCCGGAGAACAGATGGAATTTCTTATCGCCTCGGAAGCACTGAGGCTAAGAAGCAATGATCTCACCTTTCGCGTCACAGCTGTCGGAAGAGGATGGTCATAAAGCCTTCCGAACCCTCGAAGCTGAGAAAGATAGCTTTCGATAATGACTGTCACCATTTATTTATGTCAGTGGCTTTAGGGAATGCATGAAAGTGTATGTTTCGTTCCTTCGCGCGCCTGCTATGATTTGTGCAGCCTGCAATGGCATGACAAAGCATACTGAAAAGTGTACACTATTACTGCTTTTTACGTTTTATCACATAAAATAAACACACACGGTTTCTTATACACCACAGATATGTTACTATCGTGTATTATTAGCACATAGCTTCTGCGTTTACAGCGATTCTTATGCGAACTACCTCTACCTCATTCAGAGCAGACTCAACGCGAGGGTCCTGCGTGACGTCACAGCTCTGCTTTGCTACTGCGCACCTCTCTCGTGATCCCTACCTTGTATTCTACGTACCTTGGAATTTCTGAGGTAAATTTAACGACGGTGCAAACCTCGCACTCTCACATCTTAAAATGAAGAGATCTACAACTTTGGCATTATGACTTTTTGTCGTATCTCGACTCTTTCTACCTTAGATTGAGCTTCATTTTCCAATTTTGGGTCAGTTTTGTTTCTTTTCCATATATTATTTCACGACTTGTAACGCTTATAAGGCAGGTAGAATCATGAAATTCAACAAGCCCTTCCCACGTCCATTGGCCATACGTAAGCCAACTATCATTATTCTGGCTGCCTGAATGTACGGAAAAAGGGAAGGCATATGTGGAAACACTACTCAAAGAAGACTGTAGCTGTCCGCTATATTGGCAAATTAATTTTTCAACTTGTAAGAAGGGTACGAAATTTGACATGGAAACCGTTCACCTCTACCTATGGTATAAATAGCCGAGATTCGACAACATGACATAAGACCAGAAATGTAGACCACTAAATGGGTCGTCCGATGCCGCAATCTATTTGTCGATACAAGCCACCGTTCAGCCGCAGCGAATTTCCAAATGAAGGTCCACACTTATAAACTTGCACATCTCCAATCCATATCTCTATTATTACTGTATATAAAGCCGTACGGCTGACTCACTGACTGACATAAATGATTGACCACTTCCAGATGAGGTACAAACGTAGAACCACCTACAGGGCTGCCGACAATGGGTTTCGAAGCCACATCTCGTGAATCCAAGGTGATCTAAACAGCGCAGCCACTCAGTTTTATTTTTATATACAAAAAATGTACAGTATATAATTCGCAAATATATGGGCCCTATGTTTGACGCCACTCCGTGACACTACAGCATATACCTTCTTTTCTACCAAGCATAGCTGAACCAACGGGCAAGCGATAATTTATCACTAAATATACATTATTTCGTTCAAATCAAGGAAGGAATGACACCTCAGGAAAACACGTAGTTCCATATTCGGAGCAGATACCCCGTAGAGCAAGGAATCCGAAATTTTATCATTACAGCTGGCACATGAGTATGGAATAACAAAAATATATGTGAAAAATGTTCAAAATTACTATAAATCTGAGTTTCTACCTCAATCTGAGATATACAATGGATATGCTACAAAACATCTCCGGACCAAATTTGTAGGTCGTTTAATTTACAATGCGTCTGTTAAATTTGAAGACTGAACCGTCCGTTAGGCACGTCAAATAACTTAAGAGCCAGTTAAAAATCACAATATTTGCACTAGATTTAAAAATACTGCGTTATCTAAGCTATAACCAAAGGAGGTAAGACAAAATTTAACAAGACTATCTTCGATAGGCCTGTATATATGTCCACAACAATTTAGGAACCTGTGACAAATGCTCCCATAAACGCTGCACTCACATTAGTTAACATCCACTTTTCATGAACAATGAATGTGGGTTTGGATGCCGAGCCCCCAACGAGCAAAAGCGAGGAGTAGGCAAAAAACGAGAAACTTTCTTAAGGCCAACAATGTAGATCACTAAAAGGGTCGTCGCATGGCACAATCCGTTTGTCCATACGGCGTACCGTTTTTCCACAGTAAATATCGAAATGAAAGTCTGCACTATTTAGCATCCACATTCCCTCGCTCTGTCTTATACCTCTATTATATAAAGTCAGAAGGCTAACTCACTCACTGTCTGACATTTATGTTTACCCACTTCCAAATGACCTAGAAACTTGATATTTGGCAAACAGGAGCTGTTAAGTTGCAATCCAAGGAACAATTCCAGTAAGTTCAAAATTTTAATTTTAAGCTCCTCCCACAGAACAAAATGGCTGACTCAATGTTCTAGGTGCACTAGAAAATTGAAATTTGGCAAGATTATAGTTCTTCTCCTGTAACCGACGGAGAAATTCCAAAAAGTCACATTGTTTTACATTTCACGTCCCAAAGTTCGAAATAATGAGGCAATATTAACATCGGATTAGGCCTTAGTTTTGAGGTATTTTGTGGCTAATCGGTAATTCATATCAAATAGCAGATAGCACCTTCGATACCTAGAATGAAAAGATCTACAACTTAGGTCCTATAACTTTTTGGCGTATCTCAACTCCTTCTGCATTAGATTGAAATTCATTTACTGATTTTGGGTCAATTTCATTTCCTTTCCATATGTTATTTTAGTGCTTGAAACACTTATAGAACAGAATTATTCACGGAATTAAGCAGGCCCCTTGTCACGTTTATTAGACGTACGTAAACCTACTTTCATTATTATTTTTATTTTTGCTAGTTGTTTACGTCGCAGCGACACAGATAGGTCTTATGGCGACGATGGGAGAGGAAAGGCCTAGGAGTTGGAAGGAAGCGGCCGTGACCTTAATTAAGGTACAGCCCCAGCATTTGCCTGGTGTGAAAATGGGAAACCACGGAAAACCATCTTCGTGGCTTTCATTATTCTATCTGCCATCTGTGTATGTGAAAACGAAAGGAACACGTGAAAACAGTAGGCCTACTCAAATTTTTGGCTAACCTAAGTTTTTAAAGCAATCTAAGTTGGTTCCGATGGGGATACTACAAAACGTCAAAGAACCAAAATTTTAAATCATTTCATCATCGATACGCCTGCGAGTTTCAAGACTGTAGCTGCCTGCTAGGTTGGCAAAATAATTTCTAAACGTGTCAAACACGTAGGAAATTTTGTCTAGATTTTATCTATGGTATAAGTAGGCGAGATGTGATCAAATGTCTTAGGATCAAAAATGCATGCCATTAAAGGGTCCGTCTTATGGTGCAATCTGTTTGTCGATACGATGTACCGTTTTGCCAGAGCAAATTTCCAAATACATGTCTGTACTGTCATGCGTGCAGATTTTACCGCTATCTGTATTATATAAGGCCACAAGGCTAACTGACTGACTCACTGGTATTAATTTCAACCCACTTCCTGATGAGCTAGAAACATGAAATTCGGCAGACGAATACCTATTGGGGTGTAACCTAAGGAAATGTTCCAAAAAATTCATATTTTAAATTCCCACAAAACAAAATGGCTGACGCAAACTTCATGTGCGCTGCTAAATTGAGAGATGGCAACATTACAGCTGCAACCGAGGGAGAAATTCCAAAAAGTTCCAGTGTTTATGTTTTTGCCTCCAAAAATTATCGAAATGTGGAGGCAATTTTTAATGATTGTGCATACTATCGTTTATAAGTATTTTGTGGCTAAATGGTAAGTCGATCGCGTAACGGAATACACATTCGGCACCTTCTACAACTTTCTCCGTGTCTTTCAGTCGTATCTCGGTGCCTTAGATTGAGCTGCATTTCCCGATTTTACGTCAATTTTGTACATTTTCAATAATTAAATTTACTGTTTGGTACGCTTAAAGGACTGATAGCATAATGAAATTCGGCAGGCTCATTGGCAATTCCGTGGGTCATATGTGAGACAAATTGCATGACACTAGCTGCTGTGTAAGTATGGAGAATGGAGTGGATAAAGTGGGAACTTTACTCAAATTTCTATGATATAAATTCAGCCTAATCTGAGTTTCTAAACCAATCGAAGGTTTACCCGATACAGATACCATAAATTGTCAAATAACCAAAATATAGATAGTTTCAGCTACATTAATCCTCCCAGGTTTCAGTAATATAGGTATCCATTAGGTGAGGAAAATCATTTCTTATCTTGTGTAAAACGTACGAAATTTTCCCAGGTCGAACTTTTTACCGCTATCTATGCTATAAATCGAGAATATACGAGAAAATATTATAGAACCGGATATGTAGGCAGCTAAGGGCCGTCTGGTGGCGCAATACGTTTCGCGGTACGACGTACCGTTTCGCCACGGTAATTTTCAAAATTACCACTTTAATGTACAGCAATCGGGGGTTTGGGAGCAGAGCCCCCAAACAAGCAAAAGCGAGTCTCTACATATAAAAGGCTAACTATGACTGGCTGTATTCAACACTCAGCCAAAACTACGCAACATAAAGA
Organism: Anabrus simplex; assembly: GCF_040414725.1. NCBI lineage: Eukaryota > Metazoa > Arthropoda > Insecta > Orthoptera > Tettigoniidae > Anabrus > Anabrus simplex. The sequence continues at coordinate 574,843,202 of NC_090265.1, forward strand.
AATGAAATTTTGGGTATACATTTATACTACAGTGTAGGTGTTCACTAAGGGAGGATTTTTTGATATTCCGTCGCTAAGGGGGTGAAAAGTGGGGTTAACTCTTTAAATGAGTACATCTGCATCTCAAAACTTGACAGTTTATAGATGTAACAATTGGTATTTGGGATCTACCTTAAAAATAAAGGAACAGGTATTTTATTGTTTTCTGAAAATTCCCTTACGTGGGGTGAAAAATTGTGAAAAACGGTTTCAATACCTTTTATGAAGATACTTATATCACAAAAACTGAAGATGTTACAGACGTGAAGATTGGTAATGGCAATCTTCATTAAAAATAAAGCAACACGTATTTATTTTTATTTGTTTTTGTATTCAGAAAATTCGCTTAAGTGGGGCTTGAAAAGAAGTTAAATAGGGGTTGAACTATTTATATTATGATACTTATGAATATAAAGAAAACCGTAACAACCGTGTGTCGGTACATTTACTATTTTGGCAAAATTATCGTACAATTATCCGTTTCAGGTGTAACAATGACCATCTGCATATATTTTAGCTTCGTTTCCTGAAAGTCCTCATTTTACCCCCTCTCCGCAAAATCACGATGGCGACACAATCTGACAGGCGAGATAGAAAATTGAAATTATAGGTTTTAGCATTTAACCGATGGAATTCCAAGATGTTAAAATTTTTCACCTTTCACCCCTCGGAAAATATTGAAAAAAGGACTCCCGTATAATTCATATTTTGACATACTTATATGAAAGACGAAATCATAAAATTTGGCACGAACATTTTCCCTCCTGGTAGCCATATGTGAACCAAATTCTTTGTTTCCAGCTGTCACATATGTATCCTAAAAGTAACGCAGTGTGTGGAAACCTTATCCATATTTCTCCCTATTCTACGATTCTAAGTTGTTGACTCTATCTAACTCATAAATAGAGGAGATACGGGGAAATGTTTTAGGATCAACCATTCAGTCGTTGAAGGAGGCGATTTATGGTCCAATCCATGTGTCGATATAACATACCGTTTAGCAGCTGTTAATCTGTAAATGAGGGTCTGCGATGTTATAATCATGCAAATACCTTCGTATGTTGATCTGTATATGTTCATGGAAGTCAATTTTATAGCGATATACAAGGGGTGTGCCTGCCATTATAATTGATACTTTACAAATCGATAGTGACTGTCACACTAGGGCGACAGCTATTGTAATCTATACTCCCAAGACAGACTTTGACTGTCAGTAGGAATGAGATCCTCCAACTCTTGTGTAACTGGCATTATTAAGAGGGCCTACCCTTCTCAATTTGACTGGGAGAAGGCAAGGGAACGTGCAATTTTCTTCAAAACTTCTCTACCCGATTGTGTCTGGCAGTAGGAGAGGGGGCCCTACTATTGTAACGAAAACTCCCCAAATAGATTGCGACCGCACAGTTCCATTGTAATGGAAACTTCCCAACTCGAATGCGTATGGCAGTAGGTGAGCCTTTCGTTATCTTCACAACTCCGCAACTCGCAAATTACAATGGAAACAAGGTATGGGGACATCCCCATGCTGCTCCTTGAATAACGCTAAGACACATGCAATTTAAAAAATCTTATTCACTGCTTGTACAGTAATTTACTTCGATATCCGTATACAATGTAGAATACCGTAATGAAGCAAGGGTACATTTTCTAGTCTCTATATAAAAGGCTAACTACGACTGGCCGTAATCAACTTCTGCTCACCGGGCGAGTGTCCGACTCGTTGGCTGAATGGTCAGCGTACTGGCCTTCGGTTCAGAGGGTCCCGGGTTCGATTCCCGGCCGGGTCGGGGATTTTAACCTTCATTGGTTAATTCCAGTGACCCGGGGTCTGGGTGTTTGTGCTGTCCACAACATTCCTGCAACTCACATAACACTATCCTCCACCACAATAACACCCAGTTTCCTACACATGGCAGATGCCGCCCACCCTCATCGGAGGGTCTGCCTTACAAGGGCTGCACTCGGCTAGAAATAGCCACACGAAATTAAACCGGGCGAGTTGGCCGTGCGCGTAGAGGCGCGCGGTTGTGAGCTTGCATCCGGGAGATCGTGGGCTCGAATCCCACTGTCGGCAGCCCTGAAGATGGCTTTCCGTGGTTTCCCATTTTCACATCAGGCAAATGCTTGGGTTGTACCTTAATTAAGGCCACGGCCGCTTCCTTCCAACTCCTAGGCCTTTCCTATCCCATCGTCGCCATAAGACCTATCTGTGTCGGTGCGACGTAAATCAACTAGCAAAAAAAAAAAAATTCCTTCTTCTTGATGTGCCATGTCCTCGCATAACGTTGGCGATCAGTCGCATGATCTGTTGTTTGTTCATAGCTGCTCTGAACAGAGTAAGCTTTGTCACCCCAAACGACTGGCTCAAGTTGCCGAGCTACGATGCCCTGCTTCTCTCCGAATCACGTTTTCCATTAATTTTTCCTTGGAGTATTACTTGCAGAAGGTGGTATTTACTGTTCCGCATCATGTGAAGAAAGTATTCTAGATTCCTTCTCTTGATGGTAGTGAGAATTTCTGGTTATTTGTTCATACGGTGCAAAACGTCTATATTGGTCACTTTAGCTGTGCAAGGAATCTTCAGCATCCTTCGATACGTCCACATTTCAAATGCTTGCAACTTCTTGCACATGGTCTCAGTTAAAATCCATGCCTCGACGCCGTATAACGGAATACTCAAAATATAGCACCGGAGTAGCCGTGTCCGTAGTGTAATGGAAAGATCACGGCGTGTCAAATGTTTTCTAAGTCTCTGAAAAGAAGTTCTGGCCTGCTCAGTTCTGCATCGGATCTTATGAGCAAGGTCCCAGTCATCATTGATGTGACATCCCAGGTATTTAAATATTGCCACTCTTGCGATTGGTCCTTTGCTGCTGTGAGATTACCTCGAATGCCATTTCCTTTCTTACTTATAAGTCCGACTCGTTGGCTGAACGGTCAGCGTACTGGCCTTCGGTTCAGAGGGTCCTGGGTTCGATTCCCGGCCGTGTCGGGGATTTTAACCTTAATTGGTTAATTCCTACGGCACGGGGGCTGGGTGTATGTGTTGTCTTCATCATAATTTCATCCTCATCATGACGCGCAGGTCACCTTAGAACGTCAAATAGAAAGACCAGCACCTGGCGAGCCAAACCCGTCCTGGGAAATCCCGGTACTAAAAGCCATACGACATTTCATTTTTTCCTACTTATAACCATCCACTTGGTCTCCTTTACATTAAGCCTCAAGCCAAAACTGCGACATAAAGAAATGAAATTTTGGGGATACTTTTATATTACAGTCTAGGTGCTCGCTAAGGGAGGTTTATTGGATATCCCGTCGCTAAGGGGTGAAAAGGGGGTGAACTGTTTAAATGAGTACATCTATATCTCAAAAACTTAGCAGTTTACAGATGTAAACATTTTTGGAATCTTCATTAAAATAAACACGTATTCTTTTTTTTTTCGGGAAATGTACTTAAGGGAGCTTGAAAAGAAGTGAAATAGTGGTTGAAATATTTTTATTATGATACTGATCAGTATGTACTGTCTGTACATTGACTATTTTGGTAAAATTATCATACAGTTATCCGTTTCAGGTTTAAAAATGACCATCTGCATACATTTTAGCTTAGGTTTTCTGAAAGTCCCTATTGTAATCAATGTTACCCTCTCCCCAAAATCAAGATGGCGGAACAATCTGCCAGACAACTAGAAGATTGATATTTGGCAAAGTTATAGATTTTAGCCTGTATCCGATGGAAAATTCCAAGGTGTTTCAAGTTTTCACTTTATACCCCCAGGAAATATAGAAATATGGAGACAATGTTAATGACGGTGAAGACCTTCGTTTCGATGTATTTCGTGGCTAAACGGTAAGTCGTATCACAAAACGGATGACACAATCAGCATTCAATTTGGAGTGATCTATAACTTTGGTCCTATCATTTTTGTCGTATCTTTATCCCTTATGCGCTTTATTTGGTTGTGTTTCTCGATTGTACGTAAACTTTGCAGTTTTTACACGTATAATTCATTTTGACACACTTACATGAAAGACAGAATCATAATATTCTGCACGAACATTGGCCCTTCCGGTATCCATATGTGAACCAAATTCTATGTTACATAAGTGTCCGAAAAGTAATGCACTGTGTGGAAACCTTACCCAAATTTCTTCCTATTCAAATTTTCTCTAACTCAATCATAGCCCATAAACGGTGGAGATACGCGGAAATGTTAAAGGATCAACAAATAGGCCGCTAAAAGAAACGACTTATGGTGCAGTTCGTGTGTCGATATAACGTACCGCTTAACAGCAGTTAAATCTGTAAATGAGGGTTTGCAATATTGTAAACATGCAAATACTTCGGTATGTCGATCTGTATATGTTCACTAAAGTCTATTTGTAGCGATCTAGAAGGGGTGTGTCTGCCATTATAATTAATACTTTACAAATCGATAGTGACTGTCAGCAGGAGGCTGTTTGCTATTTTAATCAATACTCCCCGCATCGACTTTGACTGTGTAACTCCTGTGTAACTGGCATTAGTAACGGAGCCTTCCATTGTAATGAATAATTCCCTTCTCGATTTGAATGGCAAAATGCAAGGGAACGTGCAATTTTCTTCAAAACTCCTCTACCCAGTTGTGTGTGGCAGTAGGAAAGGGGGCCTGCTATTGTAACGAAAACTTCCCAAATAGACTGCGAACGCACAGTAGACAAGGGTACTGCTATTGTATTGGAAACTTCCCAACTCGATTGTGAATGGCAGTAGGCAAGTTAGCCTTCCGTTATCTTCACACATTCACAACTCGCACTCTACAATAGAAACAACGTATGGGGACCTCCCCATACTGTTTCTTGGATAACGCTAAGAGGCATGCAATTAAAAACAATCGTATTCACAGCATGTACCCTACAGTCATTTACTTCGATACCCGTTTACAACTTAGAATACCGTAGCAAAGCACGGGTACATTTGCTTGTTATATGATAAATTACGTTCTTACTTGGGAAGAAAGTGCTACTGAGATACGTCGCAAAGATTCAGATAGATTTCGTGATCAGAAAGAGATAGGGCTAGGAAGGCTGCAAGCATGGCATTAAATGAAGTAGATCATACATTTGATTCGTGTGAAAATGGGAAACCAGAGAAGACCGTCTTCAGGGATGCCGAGAGTGGAGTTCGAACCCACTATCTCCCGAATGCAAGCTCTCAGCTACGTGACCCGAGCCGCGTCGTCAAACTTGGGAAAATTTTACGATAATTGTTTTCAAATAAACGACATAACTTCCATAGACCGTTTTTATCTTGTCTTTATCTGTTGCCCAACGATTCATCAAGACTTACTTTGTAGCTTTCCTGGGTACTAAATGGTGTGGACCAGAACTGCTAGCTTATATACCGGAACTACTATTTACTCAGATCAGATAATTTGATTATTATTATTATTATTATTATTATTATTATTATTATTATTATTATTATTATTATTATTATTATTATTATTATTATTCAGCCGCTTTTCCTCTCTCTGGTGAAGTCATGAGTGCGAACTGTCTCACACATTTGGTCTTGGCTATGTTTTACGGCCCGGATGCCCTATCTGACGCCAACCATATGTGGAGGAACGTATCATTTATTCCGTGTGTCTGTGGCGGCTAATAGTGTGGTGTGTTGTATACCAATGAAGAGGTATGTATAAATGTCACAGGAATTAACCAGACACTGTTAAAATCCCTAACCTATCAGGAGTGAAACCCAGGACCCTCTAAATAGAAGGCCTCAAAGATGACCATTCAGAGAAGAAGCAGGGCTATATTTAACATGAATATCCTAACTTAATTTTTGAGAAATAAAACTAAGAGATGTGATGGAACGAGTATTTTTACAACTGTCATCGTATGTGATGTACATATAGGTGGTCTCTGGTAAATTTTGCCTCTACCACGCAGATAATAATATTTGTTAAAATGTTTTCAAGAATGTGATTTTTGTATCTCACTTCTGCACATTTCAATTATTAAATCTTTGGTTAGATTATTGCCCTATAAAATATTATTAATCAATCTTTGAAAAGTTTAATTTCTATCACGCGGACAATCATAAGAGTTTTTGAAATATTTTCGGAATGTTATTGTAGAGTTTCGATTCATTTCTGAGCTTTTCAATTATTGAATTATTTCACTAGAGAACTTCCCTATAAATGATTGACAACACTACAAAGAAGTAATATTTTGTCTTGTCTCCAGACTCGCGTAATAAATATAGCTGTCGTGAGGTCTTCTGGAACAGGTTGACAAAGAGGAACTTCATAACAAGTCTGCACGATTCAAATCCACCACGACCTGTTCGTGAAAGGATTGCATCGCTGGAAGTCAATTCTTCTCGAGTAAGAAAGAATGGGTTCACGTCTGCAGACAATTGTAGCTGTCCCCCACCGGGATAAGTGGGGGATCTAGATCTGAAGCGAGTAGGAATTAGCTAGGTCAACTTAAGCCTGGACGAGAAAAGCCATTTTCTCAACAAATGATCACCATTTCTCCCTTCTTCACAGTACTCCCACTGACGAAGACTAAATGTCTCTCCACTTCACCTCCGACGAATGCTTCCTTCACTCCAGAAGGCGGTAGGAGAGGGTGAGAGTGACGAATCAATAGCAGATCTTGGAAAACTCCTCTGATTTAAAGGGGTTCAACTAACATGTAAACTTACTTAATGTTATACGTGACAAAGAAAATAATGATTTTTATGATGATGATGATGATGATGATGATGATGCTTGTTGTTTAAAGGGACCTAACATCTATGTCATCGGCTCCTATGGTGCGAAATTAGACGAAAAGAAATGACAGTTTAATATTCCAAAATTCATCCGCTGACCAGAATTCAAAACTTGATGATGAAGAATGAATGGATGAATATGAATTTTAAATAATCAGCGGATCCAATTCACAATATTGAAAGTTAAAAATGATTTCAAAATCAAGCCATTACTATAATTCAAAAAGAGGGCGATGAACAATGATTATGAACTTAAAAAATCAGTGGATCCGACCCTCAATGCCCCACCTTCCCAGAAACTAACTTAAAACAATGGTATATATTGACCAAGGGGCTGCTTCCAAAGCACAATCCGGAATCGATGATGCTGTTTGTCTAAGGAGGTACAACATCTAGGTCAATGGCCCCTCATAATTTGTACTTACCGCTAATAAAGTAGAACTATGGTATTTCTCGTGTAGAGGTACTTATCACAAGTAACGCAGACTCACGGTGTTCCTCACATTGTAGCATTACTCACAGGCAAGCTACTACGCACAGGTAACGCAGACCTATAGTGTTTCTCACATAATGGCGCCACTCATAGCCAACGCAAACCCATGGTGTTCCTCACTTAGTGGTACTAATCACAAGAACCCGCACAATCCCGTCATTTTCCTCATTAAGTGGGTACTGATCACAGGTAACGCAGACCGATGGTGTCGCTCATATATTGGTACTAAATTATAGGTAAAGTGTTCATCAGATAGCAGACCCATGATGTCCATAACCACATGCAAAACACCCCAGCGAGGATAGCCTGTTTTTATCTCCTTATGGTGTTCAACTGAATCTAGACAGCGGGTGAGCCTCCGTCATAGTGGCGGATAATATACGCAGGCAACCCATAGTGATCCACCCACAGACCCATGGTATTCCTCACAATGCGATACTAGTCACAAAGAAAGTCGACTCATGCTGTTCCATTGTGTGATGGTCCTAATCGCAGGTAATCTCATGGTTCAAAATTGGCCCGCGAGGGGTATTTTATTTCGCTTAAGTCCGCCGGCAAGCCGGGTAGTAATCCCACATCTGCCACCTGGGACGAGCTACGTGGGAATATCACCTCTCCCCCTGCTACGACAGCGTAGTAGGTTCGTGGCAAGGAAAATGAGATTCGTGTCAACAAATAATTCACAATATTACTGTCGGTGCAGATGTCTAAACAACTTTTAAAAATTTCAACTTAACAAAATAGAAGGACCTACAGCTATTTCTCACTGATAATTTGTTGCTTTATGTAGGTCAGGTGATTACTAAGTTACCATACAAGCCGCCTAAGGAAGGTCACTGAATCGAATTCTGACACTGTTAGTTGGCATTTACGTGTGCTTAAATATGGAAGTTCAATGGAATTTCACCTATTGGCACGTTAGGGGGCGTTGTAACAAAGAATACACTACTAAATGTTAAAATGCACAGCACCCACAGTTTGGAATATAGAGAACTGAAACTTTTTTATGCAGTTACCACTATAAGCTTAACTTTGTATATGACGGTGGCAGTACAGTCATGGATTGTGCGACTTTTACCGAGTGAGTTGGCTGCGCGGTTAGGATCGCACAACTGCAAGCTTGCATTCGAGAGATAGTGGTTCCGAACACCACTTTTGGCAGCTCTGAGAATAGTTTTCCTCGGTTTCCCATTTTGTCACCAGCCAAATGCCGTGGTTGTATCTTAATTATGGCCAAGGCCGCTTCCTTCCCACTCCTAGTCCTTTCCTATCCCATCGTCGCCACAAGATCTATCTGTGTCGGTGCGACGTAAAGCAAAAAAGAAAAACCATATTGTGTGACGAGAAATGGGTACATATTACAGTGTAACTATTGATGGTATCAAACTGATATTATTTCGCTGGCTTAAAATATTAAACTTTCTGAAGAATAATGAATATATAGGCAATAATAAAATTTCTGTGAAGATGAAAGTTTTAGAAACAAGAAGATAGTACAATAAAAATATTAAATGTACTATAAAGTATATAAATATCTAAATAAAGCCCCGTAGCACAGGCGGCAGCGCGCCGACCTCTCACCACTGAATTCCCTGGTTCGTATCCCGGTCAACCCATGTGAGATTTGTGCTGGACAAAGCGGAGGCGGGACAGGTGTTTCTCCGGATACTCTTATTTTCCTGCCGTCTTTCATTCCAGCAACACTCTTCCAATATCGCCCGGATCCATGGCTAAATGGTTAGCGTGCTAGCCTTTGGGCACGGGGGTCCCGGGTTCGATTCCCGAGGGGGTCGGTAATTTTAACCATAATTGAATAATTTCGCTGGCACGGGGACTGGGTGTATGTGTCGTCTTCATCATCATTTCACCATCATCACCACGACGCGCAGGTCACCTACGGGAGTCAAATCAAAAGACCTGCATCTGGCGAGCCGAACTTGTCCTCGGACACTCCCGACACTAAAAGCCATACGCCATTTCATTTTTTCTCCAATATCATTTCATTTCATCTGTCAGTCATTAATCATTGCTCCTGAGAAGTGCGATAGGCTTCGGCAGCCGACACAGTTCCAATCCTCACCGCTAGATGGGGCTTCATTCATTCATTCATTCATTCATTCATTCATTCGTTCGTTCATTCATTCGAATTACTGGAAACAGGCTGAGGATTTCCATTTTTCATCTGAATAAATGCACACATAGTTCCTCACAGAAACATATACCAACTCATTACTTGCCATCATTGAAATTTTCAAAGAAAATGATCACTTGTAATCTCAGAGAAAATATACGTATGTGGTGAAAAATATGAAAGTTTAGAAAACACCGCGTACATTTTCTAATGGTATGGTCCTATTTATGCATCAGCAAATACAAGGTAACTTTAAAAATATTTCCTGTAGAGCTACAAGGTTGAAATTATCATACAATATAAATAAAATGCCATTAATTCAGGAAACATCATTTTAAAAATTTCGAATTTTTTTACTCTTGTTCGGTTCTAACACCGCTTAAAATTGCTAATAGTGTGGTCGTACTTATGCAGCAATAAATATAAGGTAACTTTTAAAATTACTTCCCGTTGAACTACAAGGTTGAAATGTTCACATAATATAAAGAACACCTTATTAATTTCCAAAATTTCGAGCTTTTGATCCATCATCTGTTACATCACCCCTTATTTGTTCCATTTCAAGCCAAAATTCAAACTCTCCAGAGCATTTTAAGGCAATTACTTATTGTGTTACAACTGTACTGTATAAAATTCTTGACACTACATTTAAGCGGTTTGTTCATGAAAGATATAGTGTCTATCTTTGTATACTTCCTTCGAAAACCGTGAAAGTAGACAGTAGGAAGTAAAAATTAATAATGATATTAAAAATGTTCTTTCACGTTACTTGTTCCTAAATACCTGTAGTTTGTCACTATTTGTACAGTCTCTCTATTAACCATCAACTTCTCTTGGTGCTGCATTCATGATACCATACTTTTCCACTATACACGGTCTCAGTAAAGTTGTGTAATGATCAGTAATGTGAAGGTCAATTTTTAATCAATGTTAAAATTCAAACTCGTTCTAGAAACTCGGTAATAATGTGCTCTTTCCCCTCGACCTTGTTCGTTAAAATTATTCAGCCGATTACTCTGTGTGCCATAAAGTTCATAGTAGATGGTATGCATAACAGGTAATGTGGTTTCTCGGAACATGAAACAACTTATGAACGGCTCACTCAGTGTGAGCTATAACTGGAATGTGGAATTTTTTCTTGTTGTAACAATTTGTGATTAACGACACTAAGACATAATCAATCCTAAATTACAATCGTAGTAACTCTCCCAATTTTGATGACGTTTGCTGTGGTTGAGGTATTATTTCCACACATTCACATACCTTCTCTATGTATGACATGGAATGCTCTCATATTCACTTATCGTGTTGCAGGAATTTGTCACTCTCTTTCTGGCAATGGCCTAAGTTTTAATAAATAAAGGGAATAAGATCGTGGAAATGTGCGAAAAATTAGTTTACATAATTTAAATAACTTTTCTCAAACATACTACCTGGCCTTCACATAACACTGCGAAGTTTACAATTTCAAATTATTTCTTCTTTGATAATAATAATAATTGTTTTACGTCCCACTAACTACTTTTACGGTCTTCGGAGACGCCTAGGTGCCGGAATTTAGTCCCGCAGGAGTTATTTTACGTGCCAGTAAATCTACCGACACGAGGCTGTCGTATTTGAGCACCTTCAAATACCACCTGACTGAGCCAGGATCGAACCTGCCAAGTTGGGGTTAGAAGGCCATCGCCTTAACCGTCTGAGCCACTCAGACCGGCTTTCTTTTCTGATAATGCTACCTTCTGAATGAATAAAATCGTTCTGTACCTCTTTCTGTCAGGACCAGCATATTACACTTCACCACTATGACTCCCGTTATATGGTGGTTAGCAGAAAGGGAGTACGTGCACCAGTTGTAAAAAAAATTAGTTTTCTTTTCAATACCGCTCCCAGCTAGAAACGCCACGCCGCCACCTGATTACAAGAAGGAATTTACTCTTTCATTTGCCGTGCTTCATTTATGGACATATAATTATACTGAAGGTAATTCGTTAGCACAGTTGTCACCACTATCTGAAGAACCACATGGTAAAGATATTGCCATACCAACATGTACAGGATGAGATTAAATTTGAGGAGGTTTGTTTATGACATAAAAAGGAAAAATCTACGCGACAGTGGGGTATTTACTCTCAAACAATGGACTTTCTTCGGCTATACACGGACATACTTCATAACTATTATGTTAAGGCTATAATAGGTAATATTGGTGACTTGAACAGAATGTGGAAAACTTTGTGGACAACATTTCTTCACAGGATATCTACCCACAGAAGGGAAGTTACATCATCATTTACGTGGTTCGTGTTGTTAGTACACCAGAAATAAAGATGAACACCATGAACTTTCTGAAGAATACAATTTTTAGATATTTCCCACCCTGATTTTCTGAAAAGGTGCTTGCAAGGGAATATTCAAAATATTTATGACATGTTTAACAGTGTAATGAAGTGGTGTATGGCTTTTAGTGCCGGAAGTGTCCGAGGACAAGTACGGCTTGCCAGGTGCAGGTTTTTTGAACTGACGTCCGTAGGCGTTATGATGAGGTTGAAATGATCATGAAGACGACATATACACGCAGCCCCCGTACCAGCGGAATTAACCAATTATGGTTAAAATGCCCGATCCTGCCAGGAATCGAACACGAGGACACCTGTGACCAAAGGCTACCACGCTAACCATTTAGCTATGGGAGACAGTGGGTTCGAATCCCACTGTCGGCAGCCCTGAAGATGGTTTTCCGTGGTTTCCCATTTTCACACCAGGCAAATGCTGGGACTGTACCTTAATTAAGGCCACGGCCGCTTTCTTCCAACTCCTAGGCCTTTCCTATCCCATCGTGGCCATAAAACGTATCTGTGTCCGCGCGACTTAAAAGTGTAATTTGGAACTGTGTGCCTAAAACTGTTTTAAGGTACACAAATCTATAAAATGGGGTCAATGATGCTTTGATAACATTTAATATTGAACATGAGGGAAGCGTTAAGGTAATGAAATATTTAGGGATTCAACCAAGGCGCAATTCAATCAGTGCATTTTGTGATTTGGACGTTGATCTCTTTAAAATGGAAGGCAAATGTTTATGGAGCAGGAAAGAGAAGAACAGCCAAAAGAAGCTTAGAGGAAAAGTGCAATGAGGAATAAGCAGCAGGGGGTTTCTAATGCTCTGCTCATGTAAGATATCCAACAACATTTTTGACTGATTTCCACAGATTTTGTACTGTTTGGCTTTTTGTTACACTCAGTTGAAAATGATAAAATGTAAAAATTAAATAATTACCGGTACTTATAGTGCTACTAAAATTTATGTATCTAATGCTGCGACACTTGTTTTATAATATTAATATATGCGATCAGCAAAAATATATTCATATATTCCTAAATGTCCGGTTGAATTTTAAATACCGAATAAGGAAATTCTTTATTATTAACTATTAAAATAAACTCAGAAGCAAATGCAGTAATGAATAATCACATGTTCAGTCTATAACGTATTGAAAAACCTATGACCTGTTTTCCAGTCATTGACCGGGTCAGGGATGTAATGAATGAAACATGCATAGGCTGTTATTACAATGTGGTCGCCACTCCCAAGGTGATTTATTAATGAGTGATAAATGCTATGAAATGATAATGGAGAGTGTTGCTGGAATGAAAGATGACGGGGAAAACCGGAGTACCCGGAGAAAAACCTGCCCCGCCTCCGCTTTGCCCAGCACAAATCTCACATGGAGTCACCGGGACTTGAACTACGTTATCGAGGGGTGAGAGGCCGACGCGCTGCCGTCTGAGCCACGGAGGCTCACTTCTATAACGTATTAAAGTTTCAAATTTTTAGATTTAGGCACTTTTGATTTGAGAGAACCTAATAGCGAGGATATTGCCAGGGTAGGTACACGTTACACCCACCCCTTAATAAAAGAATATTCAAGGATATGTAGCGTGGATGGCGTAAGGATAACACCATTAGCTTGTAGTTTGGCTGGCCTGGTTTCTATATCCGAATTTGCAATCTCATTAATCGTTGTAGAACGTGGAAATATTCAAAAGGAAGTGGGTTAAAGTCTCTGTCTAGACCATTCTAGAAGGACGTGAAGTAGGCTATAAGCTCAATAATAGGCTAATTTCATGTGGCTATTTCTATCCGAGTGCAGCCCTTGTAAGAGAGACCCTCCGATGACCGTGGGCGGCATCTGCCATGTGTAGGTAACCGCGTTTTATTTTGATGGAGGATGGTTTTATGTGTGCACCGAACGAGTTGGCGGTGCGGTTAGAGGCGCGCGGCTGTGAGCTTGCATCCGGGAGATAGTGTGTTCGAATCCCACTGTCAGCAGCTCTGAAGATGGTTTTCCGTGGTTTCCTATATTCTCCCCAGGCAAATTCCTGGGCTGTACCTTATTTCAAGCCACGGTCGCTTCCTTCCAACTCTTAGGCCTTTCCTATCCCATCGTCCCCATAAGACCTATCTGTGTCGGTGCGACGTAACGCCACTAGCAAAAAAGTGTTACTTGTGGTGTATGGGTAGCAGGGTTGTTGGGGACTCGGCTAACGGCCCCGTGATTGCCAACCCACACTACCCAGTTCTGAACCCTTGGGGCTCCTTCTAGTCCTCTCTTACGACAGGAAGGGGATACCGTGGAACTGGCTCTAGACTAGGTGTTTGTGTTTGTGCTCATAAATACCTCTTCATATACATACAACATACCACAATACCAACCACCACAGAAATAATAGGAATATATCCTTGCATATAAGGTTGGTGTCTGGAAGGAAATCAGTCCTCAAAGCTAGGTCAAGTCCACATGCTTGACACATTTCAATCCTGTGACACCGCCAGGTGTGAAATACTGTAAATGGAAGGAGATAAAGAAGAAGGTTTGCCCATCGGTCAGCAAAATTATTCTGCCTACTCCTGGAAGTCAAGCCTCTCTACCTGTTTCACTTGTTGGAAAGTTGTTCCTACGCTCGGGTTGTACGGTATGGTCTGCTGGTGTACACATAATGGTTGAGAGGTTTCAGTGAGTGAAAACAAAAATTGTATTCTTTCCGAAACTACTTCTGCCGGTTTACTTGAGTATCCATTACGTTCGTTTCTCCCTGACAAGCAGAAAATGTAAACGAAATCACTCTAGCGTTACTTTTATTAAATGTGGTAATTGAAAAGTTGAAAATTGTAGCAGCTGACACCACTCTAGAATAAACAAAGTTGATAGTATAAAGTTTATATGAGCTTTCGAGATTACAGATATATATAAAGTCTATATGTGGAACATATTGTATGAGAAAAACTCTTATGAAATTAAACAAAATGAACAAAATCGCTGTGTAAAATATTGCAGCTTAGATTTGAACAGGAATTTGTTATGGTGTAAATCTATCGACACGGGGCCCTTGTACATCAGGCGACACTCCGGAGATAAAAAAGATGGTTTTACCTAATGCATGTATTTTCACGAAACTTTGTTGGAATGTCGACCACATAAAAGTTGAGATATCACTAACATTTCTTTCCTATACAATTAATAGTTTTTCCAAAATATTTTTGAAATTTCTAATTCCATTTTTCATGAAATTTAATTAACATGTTAATGTAAATTCGTAATTAGGTAGATAATATTTCTTTCAAAAGCACTACGTATCGATTTTTCTGTACATTATTTATGTGTTTGAGCCATCAGTCCATAGACTGGTTTGATGCAGCTAGCCATGCCACAATATCCTGTGCTAACCTTTTCATTTCTACGTAACTACTGCATCATACATCTGCTCTAATCTGCCTGTCATATACATACCTTGGTCTACCTCTACCGTTCTTACCACATACACTTCCTTCAAGACCAGCTGAACAAGTCCTGGGTGTCATAAGATGTGTCCTATCATTCTATATCTTCTTCTCGTCAAATTTAGCCAAATCGATCTCCTCTCGCCAATTCGATTCAGTATCTATTTCATTTGTGATTCGATCTATCCATCTCACCTTCAGCATTCTTCTGTAACACCACATTTCAAAAGCTTATATTCTCTTTCTTTCTGAGCTAGTTATCATCCATCTTTCACTTCCATACAATGCCACGCTCCACACGAAAGTTTTCAATTCGAATTTCTATATCAATGTTTCAAGTGAGCAAATTTCTTTTCTTAAGAAAGATATTTCTTGCTTGTACTAATCTACATTTTATGTTCTCCTTACTTATGCCATAGTTAGTTATTTTACTACCCAAGTAATAATATTCCTCTTCTTCCTTTAAGACTTCATTTCCTAATTTAATATTTCCTGCATCACCTGACTTCGTTCGACTGCAATCCATTACTTTTGTTTTGGACTTATTTCTTTTCATCTTGTACTCCTTACCCAAGACTTCGTACATATCATTCAGCAGCTTCTCGAGATCTTCTGCAGTCTCAGATAAACTAACAATATCATCGGCAAATATCAAGGTTTCGATTTTCTCTCCTTGGATTGTGATTCCCTTTCCAAATTCCTCTTTGATTTCCTTTACTGCCTGTTCTATGTAAGCATTGAAAAGGAGAGGGGACAAACCGCAGCCTTGCCTCACTCCTTTCTGGATTGCTGCTTCTTTTTAAAGATCTCGATTCTTATCACTGCAGACTGATTTTGATGCAGGTTGTGGATAAGTCTTCGTTTTCGGTATCTGATACCAATCACCTGCAGAATCCTAAATAGCTTGGTCCAATCAACATTATCGAATGCCTTTTCTATATCTACGAATGCCACGTACGTGGGCTTGTCCTTCTTGATTCGATCCTCTAAGATCAGACGTAAAGTCAGGATTGCTTCACGTGTTCCTGCATTTATTCTGAAGCCAAATTGATATTCTCCCAACTCAGCTTCAACTTGTTTTTACATTCTGCTGTAACAATGCGTGTTAAAATTTTGCAGACATGAGATACTAAACGAATGGTGCGATAGTTTTCACACCTGTCAGCACCGGCTTTCTTGGGAATAGGTAAAACAACATTCTGCCGAAAATCGAATGGAACTTCTCTTATCTCATGCAAATTACACACTAACTGGAATAACCTTGCCATGCTGGTTTCTCCTAAGGCAGTCAGTAATTCAGAGGGAATGTCATCAATCTAGGTGCCTTTTTCACATTTAGGTCGCTCACAGCTCTGTCAAACTCTGACTTCAATATTCGGTCTCCCATTTCATCAGCATCAACAGCCTCTTCTTGTTCCACAACCAAATTATCTACATCTTCACCTTGATACAACTGTTGGATATGTTCCTGCCATCTTTCTGTTTTGTCTTCTTTCCCTAGAAGTGACTTAATATTCATACACCTAGATTTCCATTCTCTAAAGGTTTCCTTGATTTTCCTGTATCTACCTTTCCTAGGACCATACAACCTTCGACATCCTTGCACTTCTCCTTCAGCCAGTCTTCCTTAGTTACCTTGCACTTTCTATCGACTTCATTTAATCGCTGTATTCTTTTCTGCTCTCTTCATTACTAGCATTCTTGTATTTTCGTCGTTCATCAATAAGGTCTAGTATCTCCTGAGTTATCCACTGATTCTTGGTTGAACTTTTCTTACTTTCTAACATCTCTTCAGCAGCTTTGCTGACTTCATTTTTCATGACTATCCACTCTTCCTCTATCGTGTTTCCTTCAGCTTTTTCATTTAGTCCTTGTGAAACATGTTCCTTGAAAGAATCCCTCACACTCTTTTTTTTGAACTTGTCTAGATCCCACCTTTTTGCATTCTTTCCTTTCTTCAGTTTCTTCAGCTTCAGATGGCATATCATGACCAACAAGTTGTGGTCAGAGTCTACGTCTGCTCCTGGGAAAGTTTTGCAATACAACACCTGGTTTCTGAATCTCTGCCTAATCATAATGAAGTCTATTTGATACCTTCCAGTGTCTCCAGGTCTCGTCCACGTAAGAAAGCCGTCGTTTGTGGTGTTTGAACCAAGCATTAAATTATTATCAGTGCAGAATTCAACCAGGCGACTTCCTCTTTCGTTCCTTTGCCCCAATCCGAATTCTCCTACTGCATTACCTTCTCTTCCTTGGCCTACCACTGCATTCCAGTCTCCCATCACAATTAGATTCTCGTTACCTTTTACATACTGTTTTAAATCTATCTCTTCATATGTTCATTCGATTTCCTCATCATCCGCTGAGCTAGTAGGCATATAGACTTGCACTATTGTGGTGGGCATTGGTTTGGTGTCTATCTTGACAGCAATAATTATTTCACTATGCTAGTCGTAGTGGCTTACCCGCTGCGCTATTTTCTTGTTCATTATTAGACCAACTCCTGCATTTCCTCTGTTTTGTGTTGATAATTCGATAGTCGCCTTACCAAAAATTCCGTTCTTCCTGCCAACGTACTTCACTTATACCAACTAGATCTAAATACATCCATCTCCCTTTTCAGAATCTATAATCTACCACAACGATTCAAACTTCTAATATTCCACGCTCCGACTCGCAGAATGTCAGTATGATCGCCCTCTCTCGTATAGTCCCCACCCGGAGATACGAATGGGGGACTAGTTTACCTCTGGAATATTTTACCCGGGAGGAAGCCATCATCAGTACATCATTCATACAGACAGAGCTGCATGTCCTCAGGAGTTAGTTACGGCTGTAGTTTCCCGTTGCTTTCAGCCGTGTAGTAGTATCAACACAGCTAAGCCATGTTGAGTATTATTACATGGCCATACCAGTTCATCATACAGACTGCCGCCCTTGCAACTTCCTAAAGGCTGCTACCCCCGTTTCGATTAACCATTCTTTGTCTGGTCTCTCAACAGATACCCATCCAATATGGTTGCACCTGCGGCTCGGCTATTTGCTTCATTGGGACACGCAAGACACCCCACCGGGCCAAGGTCACATGGTTCGCAGGGGAGGACATTATTTATATAAGGAGATATATCCTACTAAAATTTGTGTAATTTTTACGTTCTAAAATGTTGGACTTAAAATTCCCCACTACTTGGAAAAGTTCTGCAATCGAAAATTCCATACACAGGTTTTAAAAATGTAGCTGTGATACGTATGGCATACAAATTTTGTTACATTTGGCAGAATATATATATTGCTAGTGGCTTTAAGTCGCACCGACACAGATAGGTCTTATGGCGACGATGGGACAGGAAGGAGCTAGGAGTGGGAAGGAAGCCTGGTGTGAAAATGGGAAAACACGGAAAGCCATCTTCAGGGCTGCCGTTGGCAGAATATTATGGGAGAAAAATAGGACTGAAATGTAAAATTACAATTGGCAAAGAAAGCATTATTACAGTGATGAATTGTTTGAATTTCGCCAAAATTACCAAAATATCGTTTCTAACTCCGGAGTGTCGCCTTAAGCTCTATTCAATATATATTACATTGGGATTCGAACCTACAATCTTGAGAAACGGAGCGAGCACCTAACCAGCTAGGCTATGCAGTCGATCTGTTTTTCAAGATAGACTCTTCCTTCTCATAATGATGACACATATTGGAGAACTGATGATCTCATCATACTTCAGTGAGTCCCTATGAGGTCAAACCTCAGAGAATTTCATTATTCAGAAACTTCATATAGGCTAATTACTCGCACGGTAATTTAATTAGACCCTCAACAACCTCACCATGAAAATTAAATGAGGCACACCTTGCTTGTGTTACAATCTTGATAGATCACCAGGGAAACGGAGGATCCCGACATGTATTAACAGTATTTTACAGTGGTGTTAACTTGCTTAAGGGCTGCCTATCCGAGGCGGTAAAGGCGTCCGCGATTCCCCCGAATGGGCGTGGATTCGGTTCCCCGTCTGGAAGTCGAAAAATTAGAAATGAAATGTCCAAGATCATTCTTCCTACATCTAAATTGAATCCTGGGTTAATTCCTCAAGTACAAAAGCGGCCGGGCATAGAGCTAACCAGTCTATACTACAAAGCGCCAAGTTTATGGACTGTGGACGGTCTTACCTTCCACCGCTCCAACGACCTTCATATCTTGTATGGAAATGGCTTGGCTTTCACTGTGCGTTGTTACCTAGTTTAACATCTACAGTTTGTTGATATACTGCTTTCGAATTATTGATGAAAGTCTGGAACTTTTCAATACAACGTATTTCAAATAAACTCCCCAAAATTTGTTCTTGTTGCTCCATGAAAGGTGATTATGAAAACATAATACACATCTCCCTGCACATACTGTGTGAGTACTGTTGGTTAATTTGTTTTGGTATAGAGTTCTTTCTTGTTCAATATCCCTCGGTTACCCCCTGTGAGGAAGGAGGGTTAAATACAGTAAGTTCACAGTAAACCCCGCCTGTCACAAGAGGTGATTAGAAACGGGTACCCCCAGGGGCTCTCAACTTGGGAGAGTGGGTTGTCGTCCGTAGGTATACGAGTTTGGTCCGTAAAAGATCTCTTCTTACTGCGTTTGTACCAGACTCCAAATATGGATCTTTCTTATTAGTTGCCTCTTAAGTCATGGGATATCGGAGATATATTCTACGCCCCCAGTCCTACAAGTGCCATCGGAATTACATTTCACTGTTGAATTGATCAGGTTTTTTTTTTTTTTCACAATTGGCTTTACGTCCCACCGACACAGATGGGTCTGATGGCGACGAAGGGATAGGAAAGGCCTAGGAGTGGAAAAGAAACGGCCGTGGCCTTAATTAAGGTACAGCCCTAGCATTTGCCTAGTGTGAAAATGGGAAACCACGGAAAACCTTTAGGGCTGCCGACAGTGGAGTTCGAACATACTATCTCCCGGATGTAAGCTCACAGCCGCACGACCCTAAGCGCACGGCCAACTCGCCCGGTCATCTATTATTAAACCGAGCGAGTTGGCCGTGTGGTTAGGGTGCCGCAGTTGTGAACTTGTTTGCGGGAGATAGTCGGTTTAATTCTCACCGTTGGTAATCGTGAAGATGGGTTTCCGTGTTTTCCTATTTTCACACCAGGCTGTAACTTAATTAAGGCCTCAGCCAATACCTTCCCAATCCTATCCCTTTCCTATCCTTCCGTCACCGAGAAGCTTCGATCTGTTAGTGCGACGTTAAACCAGTAGCAATAATAATAATAATAATAATAATTATTATTATTATTATTATTATTATTGTCATTATTACAAGGGTTACTCCAAATCTAATCCACCGAGCTCGATAGCTGCAGTCGCTTAAAGAGGCCAGTATCCAGTAATCGGGGGATAGTGGGTTCGAGCCCCACTGTCGGCAGCCATGAAGATGGTTTTCCGTGGTTTCCCATTTTCACACCAGGCAAATGCTGGGGCTGTACCTTAGTTACGGCCACGGCCGCCTCCATCCAATTCCTAGGCCTTTCCTATCCCATCGTCGCCATAAGATTTATTTGTGTCGGTGCGACGTAAAGCAAATAGCAAAAAAATTTAATCCACCACGGATTTTTTACAAAGCCAGTTTCTATTCTACACTTCAATTTCTTCTATTGTCCAATGCTACATCAGTTTATCCTCTACAAACCCTGTGCCTTTTATCGAGTAGTTTTATTGTTGTGTCCTAGTTTTTTGTACTCAAAATCACGGATTCGATCCCAGCCGTGGTCGGTGTACTTTAATAAACGACGAATTCTACAAAACGCCATGTTGTTAATGTCGACATGTAAAACAACACTAATAAACGTAGGTTCATGCAGTTAAATGTTATTAGGATTTTATTTTCACCTAATGTGAGGCTTCCTGGCAGAATAGTCAGTGTAGTGGGCTTCGAGTTAAAGGACCCTGTGTTCGATTTTCGGTCGGACCAGGGATTTTAGTATTAAATTTTTCATTCCCTTGGCTCGGGGACTAGGTGTTTGTATTGTTCCCAGTATCCCTGAAACTCGTACATCACACACAACGCTTTCCTACACCACAATAGTACGCGATTTCCTATACACAGCAAATGCCGCCCACCTTCCTGAACCAGGCTGGCAATAGCCACACGAAATAATATATGTAATATCCACTTATTTAGAGATCTCGTTTCACCACTCGGAGCACTGAATGCAGTTAAATTTACTACAGTGACGAGCCATATTAACAAAAAAAAAAAAAAAAAAGAATGTCGAAAGTGACTTGCAGGAATCGTAGTACCCTCAAATCTGAAGGCTTACAAAAGCCAGCAAGCATTCTTGAAAATGTATGTGAGTGTTGACGTTGTGATCATAACCACGTGACCTTAAGTTTTACGTCGAATTTGATCCATAGAATCGTAACCTTTCACTTAAAAAGTATACCGTTTATTTGCAGGTATTCCAACCTCAGCCGCCATAGTGATAAGCCAGAGATGCTGTAATAATAATAATAATAATAATAATAATAATAATAATAATAATAATAATTGCCTGGAAGGCTCGCATGAACCATCGATACTACAGCGTTCTCTATCCTACCGATACATGTAAACTCGAACATTGTGAAAACATTCAGATGGTAATCGGAAGTTTCGATATTTAGAAGTTTGAGGTGTAGTTTTCTTCCAGTTCTAGTGAATTACACATTCATATCATTTACATTTATGAAAATGCAATCTTCTTATAGAGTGATATGGCAGGAAGCAAAGTCATCTCCGTACAGGCCATGAAGGCCCTTGGAGGGGTGGAAGGTAAGGGCTTCCACTATTCGTAACCTCGGCACTTGATGGGGGTAGAGTGGTTAGCTCTACGCCCGGCCGCCTTTGCCCCCAGGAATTAACCTGGTACTCATTTTTGGTGTAGGCTGAGTGAATCTCAGGGCCATGTGCACCTCCGGAAGTGGAAATCTCGTTTCTTACTACTTCCTGACGGGGATTCGAACCCACGTCCTTCCGGGAGAACCGAGCACGCCTTTACCGCCTCGGCCAAACAGCCCCTAGTATGATACGGTCTACGTTAAAAAAAATAAGTACTGAAGATTATCCGGTAGAGACTGTCCGCGCCTTACTGATATGCAATTCAGAACGCACAACTGTTAGAATGGTACTGCACAACCTATAAGACGGGCGTTGTACATACGCGTAACCGTTAGCTAACACCTATAATACTACATTCTAGTGGTACGAAATTCACCTACCATGTTTTTCATTGAACACGTTTATGATACAGGGAGATTTCTTATTACTCGATTCCTAATATCAACTGTGCGAGTAAATTTATTTGCATATAATTTTCGTTATACTACCAAAACCTGTCTTTGTAGCTGGTGAAATATTAGCAATTACCATTATATCAGTCCATTGAAATTTCTGTTATTATTGATAACATATAAAAAAGAAAACAAACTTTTAGTTTTACGAGATTGTTTTTATCGTGATCTTAGCCAAGGGATCTAGAGTTTTTTCGTGGAATCCAAAACTCAGGGACGGGTCTTTTCATTTCAAGATCTCACATGCACGGCCGGAATGAAAGTAAATGAAGTAAATTTCTATTATTAGCATTAATATTACCGGGCGAGTTGGCCGTGCGGTTAGGAGAACAAAGCTATGAGCATGCATCCGGGGGATAGTGGGTTCGAGCCTCACTGTCGGCAGGTCTGAAGATGGTTTTCCCTGGTTTCCCGTTTTCACACCAGGCAAATACTGGGACTGTGCCTTTAGGCCACGGCCGCTTCCTTCCAACACCTAGACCTTTCCTGTCCCATCGTTGCCATAAGACCCATCTGTGTCGGTGCAACGTAAAACAAATTGCAAAGAAGAAAACATTAACATTTTATTTCTGGGACATATTTCGGGTAAAAATCTTACCTGAATTCCGAGAAGTTGTTTCCCAATGAATTGCGGCGAACAATACACCCATGGTATCCGCACCTAGTCGTAAAAGGTGACTAAAAGGGACTCTGGCTCAGTCCGGTGGTATTTGAAGGTGCTCAAATACGACAGCTTCGTTTCGGTAGATTTAGTGGCACGTAAAATAACTCCTGCGGGGCTATATTTCGGCACCTCGGCGTCTCCGAAAACGGTAAAAGTAGTTAGTGGAACGTAAAGCAAATAACATTAGTATTATTAGTGACTAAAAGGGGAACCACCTGGTGACCACGGACGCTATGTAAGCCTGACATTGCTTCCACTTACATTTATTGATCAACTGTTGCTCTCTTCCGATCCCGACGACATTAGGTTTTCGAGGGCTAGAAAGTATTTGATCTTCACGCCCTTCACAGCCCTTTCAGTCATTTTGCCGTTACCCTCATTCTGTGATGGATAGGACCACTTCCATTTTTCATCTAATTAATGGTAAGAGAAGATGGATGCCCGGTAGTACTCCGTCTTAATAATCGCTACCACCATCGTCCGGTGATTTGAACTCTGTCTTCTAAGATATCGCTACGCTAACCTCATACCCAAACTAATTTATTCCTGTTAAATTGTGTCACTTTCTTCTGATTTGAAACTTGTGCCATTGAGATATTACGCCCTCAACTCAGATTGGTGATGATGATAGTGTGCTTTATTTTGAAACCAATATAACTGAAACGAGACGAGAGAAATCCAGATATTGTTTAGCGTATTGCATAAGTATAATTCTCTTTCTTCCTTTTCTGATGAAACATTTGGTGTTTAACCGACAAATTAATTAAAACTCAACCATTAACGTCCAAAAGAGATTCCGTTCACCCTGACATCTAGTAGGCTTGGAGTGAAATGGAACGTAAAAATTGACTAGCAGACAGCCAGAAGGCGTCTGATTAAAATGTCTGCATGCTGTAGCTGAATCAAACCAAACTCCATGACACAACAGCCCTAAAGATCCATGGCCTACCAAGCGACCGCTGCTCAGCCCGAAAGCCTGCAGTTTATGAGGTGTCGTGTGGTCAGCACGACGAATCCTCTCGGCCGTTATTCTTGGCTTCCTAGACCGGGGCCGTCAGATATCTCCTCAATTGCAATCACGTAGGCTGAGTGGAACTCGAATCAGACCTCAGAAACAGGTAAAAATCCCTGACCTGGCCGGGAATTGAACCCGCAGACTCCGGGTAAGAGGCAGGCACGCTACCTCTACACTGTGGGGCCCGCGCATGCTGTAGTCGAGGCCGCAAAATATTATTATTATTATTACCATTATTATTATTATTATTATTATCATTATTATTATTATTATTATTATTATTATTATTATTATTATTATTATTATTATTATTATTGTCATCATCATCCTTCTTTCTGGCCTTTATCTTAGTTTCATGGGGTTGGCACGTGTATGGAATTAGCTCCATTTTACCACCGGATGCCCTTCCTGACGCCAACACTATGCGAAGGAATGCACTCACTATTGCGTGTCTCAGTGGAGATTATTAAAATGATCTGTTGTGTATAGATGAAGATGTTTATTGAGACGAACAGAAACACCCAGTTCTCGAGCCGTAGGAATTACCTATACACAGTTAAAATCCCCAACCCGGCCGGGAACAAAACCCAGGCTCCTTTGAACCGAAATCCACTAAACTGACCATTTAGTCAAGGAGCGTATTGCGTAAGTACAATATAAAATCCACATACAGTACCTAATAATAGATTTACATATTTGAAACCAACTAAATAAAACTAAACCACTATATTGTTATATCCAGCCCATGCAAGCGTTGTCCGTGTGTCAATATAGAAGTCACTGTCATTTTCCTAATAGAAACCTCAGCTCACTGCGTGGTCTGAATCTCTGTGCCACGGTCACACTGGGGGTAAAAATACTTTTCCCCAAGTACACAAGTTACTCGCGCAAGTACCGTGCCCAGTATGAAGCTATTAAATATTTTCTATACATACTTTCATACCAATTGTTGTTTTAAAGGGGTCTAAAAATGTTGTGTTCTTGGGGAAGTTGATGTAGAGATTATTCTGCTTCAACGATTCTACTAATGAAATATCGATTCGAGAAAGAAATCAAACTACTACTTATTATAGACATGCTACAGTGTATCTCTAGCATTTGAATTCAGAAGGATCTTGCGATCTCCTCTTAAAAAATAATATAATTCTGCCTGCGTAATTTTAGTTGTGAACATCTGAAAGCTGACACAGTGTCGTAGATGTGATGCATCCACTTACAGTTGCCTTAATACAATTTAGTTGGTTACCGACGACCTTCGAGCTGTCGAGATGAGAAGTTGTCGGGTTAAGAAACTGAGGGAATATGAAAGGCGAGAAGAATCTCCCTATTCTGGTATATCGAATGTTTCCGGGGTCGGAACAGATCAAGAATTACTGTTATAGTATGGCACATTTTTTAAAGGTATATTGATGATCCTTCCCTCAAAGTAACTATGCCTTAGTATGTCATAGTCGGCGTGGCAGTCGGATACACGGGGTGGCTCGTGCATATGTAAACTTTTATTCCGGATATGTTTAGTTCACAACTCCTCCCTTGACAATACTTTCGATTAATTCATTCTCTGTAGCTAAGTTACGTGTCACACTCCTGTAAAATGAGCGCATTACTTAGCACGAGAAGTGCATCCTTCTTGTCTTACGAGTCTTGCTTTTAGAGCAATAAACGTAGAACCCTATGCATTGTTCAGTTATATTTCACAAAACATTCTCGCAAGACGAAAGCCAGCCTGCTCTTCTCGCAGGTGGCGGATTGTTCCATCTTGTAATTGTTTAATGAGAACCAAGCAGAAGTCATTCCGTGATAGTGAATGAATCGTGGCATCTCTCCAGTTTTTGCCTTTGGTCAGCTTCTTATTCTTTGGCAAGTTTAACAATGAAACCTCGCCTCCTGTCTTCTGGAAATCGCTCTGCTCGGCGACGTAATTCATGGTTCGATGATGTCCTCGATCACTATGTTGAAAAATTTCCGACGGTATTACATCTAAATCTGCAACTTAGTTCCGTTTGAGTACCGTAATGTAGTCATGTGTATGTTTACATGTAGTTCCTACATACATGTCGCAATTGCAAATCGTAGACAGTGAGTGGATTTGACCAGTTTAATGTTATGTAAAATGCTGAGCCCATCATCTTTTGTGAGAATTAGTATCATTCTTTTCTCCTTAATTGATTCTTAGAACAGCTGAGGGTCCAGTAAGTTTCCGAACGTTATGGTCATTGCGGTCTCTGTCATTACGAGACACAGCTATGGACTAAGAAAATTAAATACATAATACATGCAATTTAATTGTATGGCAATTGACTGTAATAATATTTTATTTTTAAAACAAATACCCTTTCTTCCGTACTTACTAATATAACTCTTTATTTTCATACCTTAGTTCACTTTTTATTGAAGCACGTTTTTAACCAGAAATTTCTAATAGTTTTTAAAGACTGTTAGACCTAAAGTGAATAGTTAGATAGGAATGTGCTTCTAAAATCGCGGATGTATAAATAATAATTTGATTTCGAAGTGCTTATCACAAGAATTGTACGTCTTTCGCCTTCTTTTGCGATATTTCTTAAGCTTTAGCTGGACAACCACCCTCCTTTGTTGGACTCCAGCAATTACTGAAATAATCACCGTATTCAGTTTGCCGGTCTTCGTAACTATAACTTGGTTAAGATCAATAAAAATGCCCGATTTTTAGATTACAGAGCAGGTTTACAGGGTATTCTACCTGACTATATTGCGCGCAGTCTGAATGTGTTAATTTTAATATGAAGGATAAGTTCACGTGAGCACTTGTTGAACTAGTTAACACGGCAAAGATAATTTGCACATCGAACTGCCTATCATTGTATCCCATTATTGGGCATAACCAATGAGGCCATGTAGTCGAAAGACGCCATACAATGTTTCAGAGCTTGAGCTTGTATATTTCAAAGATTAAATCTTTCTTTGAATTTCATTAAAGTCACCTTTCATATTCGGAAAGAAATTCAGTTCAGAAGTTCAGAATTAGTCAGCACTACTTTCAAAAGCAGTGCTGATAATGGTATAGAAGAATTATCTTTCAAGTTCCAAGTACAAAACTTCTTTCGATGAAATCTGGAATTTCTACGTATCATTCCAGCTGAGAGAAAAGAATCTAAATCATTATCTTCTAATGAATAAAATGTTTTTATCATTCTTCTGCAGCGGGCACCTACCATAGCTACTACAAAAACCTTTTGCAAGTTCCAAAGTGTCCACAAGGTGAAGAACAAGAAGCCATGGAATAGTAATGAGGTGAACAGTGGCTCCATTTCAGGAATGTACGAGATGTTTTAGAACAGCCACCCTTGAAAATTGATAAAACATGCTGGGTCAGTTGATCAGAATTATGTTAAATATTTGTTTAAAATGTGTATATTCATTTTTGCTTAACATTGCATTGCACTTAAACCGTAATATAGAAAATTAACTTGTAATTTGTCCTTTATATTCGTACTGTGATTACAGTGCTGTAATGGAGGATGAAAAATACGTTAATTATACGCTTATCTTTAGTTTATTTCTTCCCCTGAAAACCTCTTAAATATATTATTATTATTATTATTATTATTATTATTATTATTATTATTATTATTATTATTATTATTATTATTATTATACCACAGTATTTCAGAAAATTGTTAGGTGCCTGATTGTTTCAAAGGACTGAAAGGTTAGTGAATGAAATATCTTTCAAAAGCGTCCGTATGCACAGATGTTCTGGACTGAGAAAGCACAAGTGTCTAATATAAATGAATGAGCGGGAAAGTTACAGAGAAAATTTCAGCTACAGATAAGCAGTACAATATCGAGCCAAATTTCAATATTGAGCGAGTTAACTGCGAAGTAGGGTTCCCGTAACTGTAAGCCTGCATTCTACGGATGGTGCGTTCCAATTCCACCGTCGCGTCGGTAAAAATGAACTTGGTTTTCCTTGGTTTCCCATTCCTCGACATTTGGAGCAAGGGTGGAAGAATTCACCCTCAGTATCCTCTATTGGTCATAAGAGATGACTAACAGGGGCTCTTGGCTTAAGAGCATGGATTGGTGACCACGGAGCCCCTAGCTGAGTCTAGAATTTGTTCCACATGTGAGAGTCCCCCTCTCTCTCCTCGGAGCTGTAATATTGGTAGTGTAAACTGGCGACCACGGAGCTCCTGAGTCCCTAGCTAAGTCATGCATTGCTTCCGCTTACTCATGCTAGGGTTCTTAATTTCACCTTTCCTACCCGGCATTCCTTGTTCAACTCCTATTCTCTTCTTTCTCCAACAGTATTATGTTTTCGAACCCTAAGTAGTATTTAATATCCATGCAATTAGTAGCCGTTACCTTTCGTTTCCCGATACCTTCATTCTTCAAAGAGTCAGAACTTCTCCATTTTTCCTTTCACAATTGGCTTTATGTTGCATCGATGCAGACAGGTCTTATGACGACGATGGGATAGGAAAAGGCTAGGAGTGGGAAGGAAGCGGCCGCAGCCTTAATTAAGGTACAGCACCAGCATTTGTCTGGTGTGAAAATGGGAAGTCACGGAAAACCATCTTCAGGGCAGTCGACGGTGGGGTTCGAAACCACCTTCTCCCGAATGCAAGCTGCGTGACCCTAACCGCACGGGCAATTCACTCGGCCATTTCTTCCTCTGATCATTCTAAAGACAGGACGGTTGCCTAACAGTGATTCACCTTGGAACAATAATCACCGCCACCATCAGCTTCTCATTTTCACACCAATCAATGCTTGCGCTGTAGCTAAATTGAAGCCAAGATCGGCACCTTCCCAGCCTTTTGCTATCACCGTCAAAACTCTGTATGAGTTCGTGCGATGTCAAGAAAAAAAGAAAGAAAGAAAGAAAGAAAGAAATAAAGAAAGAAAAGAAAGAAAGAAAAAGAAAGAAGTTCAACTGACAGATCATCTTACATACTCCTACAGTTCTTCTCTAGTCTTGTAGGTCCGTTGGCCGAACCATGACTCAACTTAGTTCGTTTCGAGCTGAAAGTCACGGGTACAGGCACTGGCTGTTATCTTCCAGTTATTCCATGATCAATGGGAAGTTATCGAGTAATGCACTCTCGCTGCTTTCATTTTAATAACAACGCGGTGTTTTGTTTTCCCATCAAGAGACTAGATTAGCGCTTTTATCCTCCAACGAATCTGGGAAAATAAAAAGTCTGCAATCGCTACATTTTATCTGAACTGACCCAAAACTCATTTTGTTGGATATAAATTTGGTTGCAAAACGGCCACTAGCATGGGTAGCTAGATACAAAACAACAGAAGGTGACTCTCACACCCCATTGGGTCATATGATACAGTGCCAGTCAGAAGTTAATCACCCAGAACAGTTGTATTCGAAAATAACGTTTTAAATAGTATTTCTTCGTCTTCGTCTTCACTAGATGGAATTATGTTGAAGTCTTCTCTTGTACTGTAATGTTTTCATATTTTTTTTTTTAATTTCTTCTTCCCTTCATTCCGTGGTACATAAACTTTTCAAATACTTTTTGTGGATTTATAGGATGCTTCAAAAGTAGCCTTTGGGGTGTAAAATTGTAGTAATTCTTGGTATAAGAGATGATAATATTGATGAATATAACCAAATTGAAATAGATCACCCATATAAGTGTAGTAAAGAGACATTTCTACAGAGAAGGAGGATTTATTTATTCCTGAAGATTTTTGATCGATGTTCACTTTGCTGTGATATCGTTCGTTCCTAAGAAGTCTGTTTCTTTACCTGATTTCTTTTAAGTATCATAATTTAGTGTGAGTAGTGAATTAAACTGTTTATAATATTTAATTCACTTATAAATATAAACGTATTGTTGAAGTTGCTACGGATTACGAATTTAAGAGTATTTTGGATACGCTTAATTTCGGCCAGTATCTAGTATTCGGGAGATAGTGGGTTCGAACCCCACTGTCGGCAGCCCTGAAGATGGTTTTCCGTGGTTTCCCATTTTCACACCAGACAAATGATGGGGTTGTACCTAATTAAGGCCACGGCCGCTTCCTTCTCACTCCTAGCTTCTTCCTGTCCCATCGTCGCCATAAGACCTGTCTGTGTCGGTGCGACGTAAAGCAACTTGCAAAAAACGAAAGTATTTTGGATACCATTTATGAATAAACAATATCTTATATATATAAAGCCGCAAGGCTCACTCACTGACATAAATGTTTACCCACTTCGACATGAGCTAGAAACTTGAAATTTGGCAAGGTGATAGCTATTAGCGTGTAACCTACGGAATAATTCCAAAAATTTTAAATTTTAAATTTTTGCCCCCCTCCCCCCAAACAAAATGGCGGATACCGTGATGCGGTGCCCTACAAAATTGATATTTGGCAAAGATCTAGCTCCTAGCCTGTAACCGACGTAGAAATTGCAAAAAGTTAAAATATTTAATATTTCATCCACTAAAAAATTCGAAATATTAAGCCAAATTTAATGACGGTGCAGGCTTTCGCTTCGAGCTCTCTTGTGGCTAAACGGTAATTGTTATCAATAAACGGACTGCACTTTCGTCTCCTAAAATGAAGAGATCTACAACTTTGGTCCTATGACTTTTTGTCGTATCTCGACTCCTTCTACCTTAGATTGAGCTTCATTTTCCCGGTTTTGGTCATTTTTGTTAAATTTCCATAAATGATTTTACTGATTCACACACTCATAAGATGGATAGATGAACGAAATTCAGGACGCTCCTTGGCAACATCATTGGCCATATGTAGACCGACTTTCGTTATTCTAGCTGCCTTGCAAGTATGGGAAAACGGAGGATACATGTGGAAACACCATTGAAATTTCGGCCTAATTTATGATTCTTAAGCAATTTATGGCGAAACCCGTTGAGATACGGCAAAACCTCAAATAACCAAAATTATAGGTCGTTTCATCGTCAACCTGCCTGCAAAGTTTCAAGACTGTAGCTGTCTGCCAAGTTGGCAAAATTATTTCTCAATTTGTGAAAAGTGGGCGAAATTTGACATGGATCGAAACGTTCACCTCCTCTATGGCATAAATATGCGGGGTAGGAGAAAGCGCCAAAGACAGTAATGTAGACCACTAAAAGGGTCGCCTAACGCCGCAAACCGTACCGCGATACGATGCACCGTTTGCTCGCAATAAATTTCCAAACGAAAGCCTGCACTATTCAGCGTGCACATTGCTTGACTATCTTATATTATATATATATAAAGCCGCAAGGCTAACTGACTCACTGACTGACATTAATGTTTGCCCACTTCGACATGAGCTAGAAACTTGAAATTTGGCAAGGTGATAGCTATTAGCGTGTAACCTACGGAAAAATTCCAAAAATGTTAAATTTTAAATTTTTGCCCCCCTCCCCCCAAACAAAATGGCGGATACCGTGATGCAGTGCCCTACAAAATTAATATTTGGCAAAGTTCTAGCTCCTAGCCTGTAACCGACGTAGAAATTGCAAAAAGTTAAAATATTTAATATTTCATCCACTAAAAAATTCGAAATATTAAGCCAAATTAAATGACGGTGCAGGCTTTCGTTTCGAGCTCTCTTGTGGCTAAACGGTAATTGTTATCAATAAACGGACTGCACTTTCGGCCGCTAAAATGAAGAGATCTACAACTTTGGTCCTATGACTTTTTGTCGTATCTCGACTCCTTCTACCTTAGATTGAGCTTCATTTTCCCGGTTTCGGTTATTTTTGTTAAATTTCCATAAATGATTTTACAGATTGACACACTCATAAGATGGATAGATGAACGAAATTCTGGACGCTCCTTGGCAACGTCATTGGTCATATGTAGACCGACTTTCGTTATTCTAGCTGCCTTGCAAGTATGGGAAAACGGAGGGTACATGTGGATACACTATTGAAATTTCGGCCTAATTTATGATTCTTAAGCAATTTATGGCGAAACCCTTTGAGATACGGCAAAACCTCAAATAACCAAAATTATAAGTCGTTTCATCGTCAACCTGTCTGCAAAGGTTCAAGACTGTAGCTGTCTGCCAAGTTGGCAAAATTATTTTTCAATTTGTGAAAAGTGGGCGAAATTTGACATGGATCGAAACGTTCACCTCCTTCTATGGCATAAATATGCGGGATAGGAGAAAGCGTCTAAGGCAGTAATGTAGACCACTAAACGGGTCGTCAGACGCCGCAATCCGTACCTCGATACGACGCACCGTTTGCTCGCCATAAATTTCCAAACGAAAGTCTGCACTATTTAGCGTGCACATTGCCCGGCTCTATTATATATATATAAAGCCGCAAGGCTAACTGACTCACTGACTGACATTAATGTTTGCCCACTTCGACATGAGCTAGAAACTTGAAATTTGGCAAGGTGATAGCTATTAGCGTGTAACCTACGGAAAAATTCCAAAAATGTTAAATTTTAAATTTTTGCCCCCCTCCCCCCAAACAAAATGGCGGATACCGTGATGCAGTGCCCTACAAAATTAATATTTGGCAAAGTTCTAGCTCCTAGCCTGTAACCGACGTAGAAATTGCAAAAAGTTAAAATATTTAATATTTCATCCACTAAAAAATTCGAAATATTAAGCCAAATTAAATGACGGTGCAGGCTTTCGTTTCGAGCTCTCTTGTGGCTAAACGGTAATTGTTATCAATAAACGGACTGCACTTTCGGCCGCTAAAATGAAGAGATCTACAACTTTGGTCCTATGACGTTTTGTCGTATCTCGACTCCTTCTACCTTAGATTGAGCTTCATTTTCCCGGTTTCGGTTATTTTTGTTAAATTTCCATAAATGATTTTACAGATTGACACACTCATAAGATGGATAGATGAACGAAATTCTGGACGCTCCTTGGCAACGTCATTGGTCATATGTAGACCGACTTTCGTTATTCTAGCTGCCTTGCAAGTATGGGAAAACGGAGGGTACATGTGGATACACTATTGAAATTTCGGCCTAATTTATGATTCTTAAGCAATTTATGGCGAAACCCTTTGAGATACGGCAAAACCTCAAATAACCAAAATTATAAGTCGTTTCATCGTCAACCTGTCTGCAAAGGTTCAAGACTGTAGCTGTCTGCCAAGTTGGCAAAATTATTTTTCAATTTGTGAAAAGTGGGCGAAATTTGACATGGATCGAAACGTTCACCTCCTTCTATGGCATAAATATGCGGGATAGGAGAAAGCGTCTAAGGCAGTAATGTAGACCACTAAACGGGTCGTCAGACGCCGCAATCCGTACCTCGATACGACGCACCGTTTGCTCGCAATAAATTTCCAAACGAAAGTCTGCACTATTTAGCGTGCACATTGCCGGGCTCTATCTTATCCTATATATATAAAGCCACAAGGCTAACTCACTCACTCACTCACTCACTCACTCACTCACTGACTGACATTAATGTTTGCCCACTTCCAAGTGAGGTAGGAACTTGAAATTCGGCAGTCTGATAGCTATTAGGCTGCAACCAAAGGAAAAATTCCAAAAAGTTGAATTTTTTTATATTTAGCCCCCCTTCCGCCCAATCAAAGAAATTTCGTGTTAGACCCTTCCAGATGAGCTAGGAACTTGATATTCGGCAACCTCATGTATATGAGGCTGTAACCCAAGGAAAAATTCCAAAAAGTTAAATTTTTTTGTATTTAGCCCCCCACGGAATCAAAATATCGGACTCAAATTTCGGGTCAGACCCTTCTGTTCCAGATGAGCTAGGAACTTGAAATTCGGTAATCTGATAGCTATTCGGCTGTAACACCAGGAAAAAATGCAAAAAGCTGAATCTTTTCCTATTTAGCCCCCCTCCACCCAATCAAAGTATCGGACTAAAATTTCGGGGTATATCCTTCCAGATGAGCTAGGAACTTGAAATTCAGCAATCTGATAGTTATTAGGCTGTAACCCCTGGAAAAAATCCGAAAAGCTAAAATTTTTAATAATTAACCCCCTCCCACCGATTCAATATATAGGACGGTGCAGACTTTCGTTTCGAGCTATTTTGTGGCCGAACGGTAATTGCTATCAATGAACGGATTGCACTTTCGTTCCCTAAAATTAAGAGATCTACAACTTTGGTCCTATGACTTTTTGTCGTATCTCGACCCCTTCTACCTTAGATTGAGCTTCATTTTCCCGGTTTGGGTAATTTTTGTTAAATTTCCATAAATGATGTTACTGATGCACACACTCATCAGATGGATTGATGAACGAAATTCAGGACGCTCCTTGGCAACGTCATTGGCCATATGTAGACAGACTTTCGTCATTCTAGCTGCCTTGCAAGTATGGGAAAACGGAGGGTACATGTGGAAACACTACTGATATTTCGGCCTAATTTATGATTCTTAAGCAATTTATGGCGAAACCCGTTGAGATACGGCAAAACCTCAAATAAGCAAAATTATAGGTCGTTTCATCGTCAATCTGCCTGCAAAGTTTCAAGACTGTAGCTGTCTGCCAAGTTGGCAAATTTATTTTTCAATTTGTGACAAGTGGGCGAAATTTGACATGGATCGAAACGTTCACCTCTTTCTATGGCATAAATATGCGGGATAAGAGAAAGCGCCTAAGACAGTAATGTAGACCACTAAAAGGGTCGCCTAACGCCGCAATCCGTACCTCGATACGACGCACCGTTTGCTCGCAATAAATTTCCAAACGAAAGCCTGCACTATTTAGCGTGCACATTGCCTGGCTCTATCTTATCCTATATATATAAAGCCACAAGGCTAACTGACTCACTCACTCACTCACTCACTCACTCACTCACTGACATTAATGTTTGCCCACTTCCAAGTGAGGTAGGAACTTGAAATTCGGCAGTCTGATAGCTATTAGGCTGCAACCAAAGGAAAAATTCCAAAAAGTTGAATTTTTTTATATTTAGCCCCCCTTCCGCCCAATCAAAGAAATTTCGTGTTAGACCCTTCCAGATGAGCTAGGAACTTGAAATTCGGCAACCTCATGTATATGAGGCTGTAACCCAAGGAAAAATTCCAAAAAGTTAAATTTTTTTGTATTTAGCCCCCCCATCGAATCAAAATGTCGGACTCAAATTTCGGGTTAGACCCTTCCGTTCCAGATGAGCTGGAAAATTGGAATTCTGCAGTCTGATAGCTATTAGGCTGCAACCTAAGGAAAAATTCAAAAACGTTGAAATTTTTCGTATTTAGCCCTCCTTCCTCCCCATCGAAATATCGGACTAAAATTTCCTGTTAGACCCTTCCAGATGAGCTAGGAACTTGAAATTCGGAAATCTGATATCTATTAGGCTGCAACCCAAGGCAAGATTCCAAAATGTTCAAATTTTCGTATTTAGCCTCCCGTCGAATCAAAATGTCGGACTCAAATTTCGGGTTAGACCCTTCCGTTCCAGATGAACTTGAAGCTTGGAATTCGGCAATCTGATAGCTGTTATTCTATAACCCGTGGAAATATTTCAAAATGTTCAAATTTATCACATTTAGCCCCCCCACACCGGATTAAAATACCGGACTCAAATTTCGTGCTACACCCTTCCGCCCAATCAAGATATCGGACTCAAATTTCGTAGACGCTTTCTGATACCTATTAGGCTGTAACCCAAGGAAAAATTTCGGAAAGTTCAAATTTTTCATATTTAGACCCCCCACGGCTCAATCAAATTACCGGAATAGATTTCGGGTTAGACCCTTCCAGATGGCCTAGGAACTTTGAATTTGGCAATGTGATAGCTATTAGCGTGTATCCTGCGGAAAAATTCCTAAAAGTATAAATTTTTAAATTTACCCCCTCCCCCAAACAAAATGTCTACACCGTGATGCAGCGGCTTACAAAATTAAAATTTGGCAAATTTCTAGCTCCTAAACCATATCCGGCGTAGAAACTGCAATAAGTTAATATAATTAATATTCAATCCACTAAAAATTCGTAATATTAAGCCAAATTTAAAAACGGTGCATCCTTTTGTTTCGATATCTCTTGTGGGTAAACCGTAATAGTTATCGATAAATGGACTGCCCTTTCATGTCCTAAAATGAGTAGATATACAACTTTGGTCCTATGACTTTCTGTCGTATCTCGACCCCTTCTACCTCAGATTGAGCTTCATTTTCCCGGTTTTGGAAAATTTTGTTAAATTTTCAACAATTAATTTACTGATTCACACACTCATGAGACAGATAGATGCACTAAATTCAGCACGGTCCTTGGCACGGTTATTGGGCATATGCAGACCGACATTCATTATTCTAGCTGCCTTGAATGTATAGGAAAATGAAGGAATATATGGAAACACCAATAAAATTTCAGGCTAATTTAAGGTTCCTAAGCAATTTATGGTGAATCCTTTGGAGATACGGCAAAACATTAAATAAGTAAAATTCTATCTCCAGAAAATATCGAAATCTGGAAGTAATTTTCATTATGGTGCTAACTAGCGTTTCGAGGATTTTGGTGGCTAAACTGTAAGTTCTACCACCAAATGGACAAGACGTTCGGATCCGATCATGAAGAGATCTACAACTTCTGACCCGGGAATTTTAGTCGTATCATGATCCCTTATGCCTTAGATAGAGCTGCATTTTTCAGATTTAACGTCAATTTTTACATTTTCCGTAGTTAATTTTACTGTGTTACACACTTATAAGACCGATAGGTTCATGAAATTTAGCAGGCTCACTGGAACTTTCGAGGGTGACACGTGAGCAAAATGCATGATTCTAGCACCCTGTAAAAATGGAAAAACGAAAGTAAAACGGAAACACTGTATTCCTAATCAAAGGTTCTAAACCAATCTGCGGCGAAAACGATGCAGATACGAATAACATCAAATAACGGAAATATAGAGCGTTTCAAAAACGATAAACCTACCAACTTTCAAGACTGTAGCTCCCCGTTACGTTAGGAAAATAATTTCTTATCTTGTGAGAATCGTATGTAATTTTCACCACGTCGAAACGTTTAACGCTATCATTTCTATAACTCGTGAATGTACGGTACGAGAAAATATTAGAGGACCATACATGTAAGCGAATATATGGGCCGTCTGGTGGCGCAATCCGTTTTTCGTAACGAAGTACCGGTTCGCGACTGTAATTTTCCATGTGACCACTTATAATGTACAGGAATGGGGGGTTTGGGGGCGCAGCCCCCAACGAGCGAAAGCGAGTATATATATATAAAGCCGCAAGGCTCACTCACTGACATAAATGTTTACCCACTTCGACATGAGCTAGAAACTTGAAATTTGGCAAGGTGGTAGCTATTAGCGTGTAACCTACGGAATAATTCCAAAAATTTTAAATTTTAAATTTTTGCCCCCCTCCCCCCAAACAAAATGGCGGATACCGTGATGCGGTGCCCTACAAAATTGATATTTGGCAAAGATCTAGCTCCTAGCCTGTAACCGACGTAGAAATTGCAAAAAGTTAAAATATTTAATATTTCATCCACTAAAAAATTCGAAATATTAAGCCAAATTTAATGACGGTGCAGGCTTTCGCTTCGAGCTCTCTTGTGGCTAAACGGTAATTGTTATCAATAAACGGACTGCACTTTCGTCTCCTAAAATGAAGAGATCTACAACTTTGGTCCTATGACTTTTTGTCGTATCTCGACTCCTTCTACCTTAGATTGAGCTTCATTTTCCCGGTTTTGGTCATTTTTGTTAAATTTCCATAAATGATTTTACTGATTCACACACTCATAAGATGGATAGATGAACGAAATTCAGGACGCTCCTTGGCAACATCATTGGCCATATGTAGACCGACTTTCGTTATTCTAGCTGCCTTGCAAGTATGGGAAAACGGAGGATACATGTGGAAACACCATTGAAATTTCGGCCTAATTTATGATTCTTAAGCAATTTATGGCGAAACCCGTTGAGATACGGCAAAACCTCAAATAACCAAAATTATAGGTCGTTTCATCGTCAACCTGCCTGCAAAGTTTCAAGACTGTAGCTGTCTGCCAAGTTGGCAAAATTATTTCTCAATTTGTGAAAAGTGGGCGAAATTTGACATGGATCGAAACGTTCACCTCCTCTATGGCATAAATATGCGGGGTAGGAGAAAGCGCCAAAGACAGTAATGTAGACCACTAAAAGGGTCGCCTAACGCCGCAAACCGTACCGCGATACGATGCACCGTTTGCTCGCAATAAATTTCCAAACGAAAGCCTGCACTATTCAGCGTGCACATTGCTTGACTATCTTATCTTATATATATAAAGCCGCAAGGCTCACTCACTGACATAAATGTTTACCCACTTCGACATGAGCTAGAAACTTGAAATTTGGCAAGGTGGTAGCTATTAGCGTGTAACCTACGGAATAATTCCAAAAATTTTAAATTTTAAATTTTTGCCCCCCTCCCCCCAAACAAAATGGCGGATACCGTGATGCGGTGCCCTACAAAATTGATATTTGGCAAAGATCTAGCTCCTAGCCTGTAACCGACGTAGAAATTGCAAAAAGTTAAAATATTTAATATTTCATCCACTAAAAAATTCGAAATATTAAGCCAAATTAAATGACGGTGCAGGCTTTCGCTTCGAGCTCTCTTGTGGCTAAACGGTAATTGTTATCAATAAACGGACTGCACTTTCGTCTCCTAAAATGAAGAGATCTACAACTTTGGTCCTATGACTTTTTGTCGTATCTCGACTCCTTCTACCTTAGATTGAGCTTCATTTTCCCGGTTTTGGTCATTTTTGTTAAATTTCCATAAATGATTTTACTGATTCACACACTCATAAGATGGATAGATGAACGAAATTCAGGACGCTCCTTGGCAACATCATTGGCCATATGTAGACCGACTTTCGTTATTCTAGCTGCCTTGCAAGTATGGGAAAACGGAGGATACATGTGGAAACACCATTGAAATTTCGGCCTAATTTATGATTCTTAAGCAATTTATGGCGAAACCCGTTGAGATACGGCAAAACCTCAAATAACCAAAATTATAGGTCGTTTCATCGTCAAAATGCCTGCAAAGTTTCAAGACTGTAGCTGTCTGCCAAGTTGGCAAAATTATTTCTCAATTTGTGAAAAGTGGGCGAAATTTGACATGGATCGAAACGTTCACCTCCTCTATGGCATAAATATGCGGGGTAGGAGAAAGCGCCAAAGACAGTAATGTAGACCACTAAAAGGGTCGCCTAACGCCGCAAACCGTACCGCGATACGATGCACCGTTTGCTCGCAATAAATTTCCAAACGAAAGCCTGCACTATTCAGCGTGCACATTGCTTGACTATCTTATCTTATATATATAAAGCCGCAAGGCTCACTCACTGACATAAATGTTTACCCACTTCGACATGAGCTAGAAACTTGAAATTTGGCAAGGTGATAGCTATTAGCGTGTAACCTACGGAATAATTCCAAAAATTTTAAATTTTAAATTTTTGCCCCCCTCCCCCCAAACAAAATGGCGGATACCGTGATGCGGTGCCCTACAAAATTGATATTTGGCAAAGATCTAGCTCCTAGCCTGTAACCGACGTAGAAATTGCAAAAAGTTAAAATATTTAATATTTCATCCACTAAAAAATTCGAAATATTAAGCCAAATTTAATGACGGTGCAGGCTTTCGCTTCGAGCTCTCTTGTGGCTAAACGGTAATTGTTATCAATAAACGGACTGCACTTTCGTATCCTAAAATGAAGAGATCTACAACTTTGGTCCTATGACTTTTTGTCGTATCTCGACTCCTTCTACCTTAGATTGAGCTTCATTTTCCCGGTTTTGGTCATTTTTGTTAAATTTCCATAAATGATTTTACTGATTCACACACTCATAAGATGGATAGATGAACGAAATTCAGGACGCTCCTTGGCAACATCATTGGCCATATGTAGACCGACTTTCGTTATTCTAGCTGCCTTGCAAGTATGGGAAAACGGAGGATACATGTGGAAACACCATTGAAATTTCGGCCTAATTTATGATTCTTAAGCAATTTATGGCGAAACCCGTTGAGATACGGCAAAACCTCCAATAACAAAAATTATAGGTCGTTTCATCGTCAACCTGCCTGCAAAGTTTCAAGACTGTAGCTGTCTGCCAAGTTGGCAAAATTATTTCTCAATTTGTGAAAAGTGGGCGAAATTTGACATGGATCGAAACGTTCACCTCCTCTATGGCATAAATATGCGGGGTAGGAGAAAGCGCCAAAGACAGTAATGTAGACCACTAAAAGGGTCGCCTAACGCCGCAAACCGTACCGCGATACGATGCACCGTTTGCTCGCAATAAATTTCCAAACGAAAGCCTGCACTATTCAGCGTGCACATTGCTTGACTATCTTATCTTATATATATAAAGCCACAAGGCTGACTCACTGACTGACTGACTGACATTAATGTTTGCCCACTTCCAAGTGAGGTAGGAACTTGAAATTCGGCAGTCTGACAGCTTTTAGGCTGCAACCCAAGGAAAAATTGCAAAAAGTACAATTTTTTTATATTTAGCCCCCCTTCCGCCCAATCAAAGAAATTTCGTGTTAGACCCTTCCAGATGAGCTAGGAACTTGAAATTCGGCAACCTGATAGATATTAGGCTGTAACCCAAGGAAAAATTCCAAAAAGTTCAAATTTTTGTGTACGTAGCCCCCCACGGAATAAAAAAATTTCGGGTTAGATCCTTCAGTTCCAGATGCGCTAGAAACTTGAAATTTGGCAAGGTGATAGCTATTAGCGTGTAACCTACGGGAAAATTCCAAAATTTTAAATTTTAAATTTTTGCCCCCTCCCCCCAAACAAAATGGCGGATACCGTGATGCAGTGCCCTACAAAATTAATATTTGGCAAAGTTCTAGCTCCTAGCCTGTAACCGATGTAGAAATTGCAAAAAGTTAAAATATTTAATATTTCATCCACTAAAAAATTCGAAATTTTAAGCCAAATTAAATCACGGTGCAGGCTTTCGTTTCGAGCTCTCTTGTGGCTAAACGGTAATTGTTATCAATAAACGGACTGCACTTTCGTGTCCTAAAATGAAGAGATCTACAACTTTGGTCCTATGACTTTTTATCGTATCTCGACTCCTTCTACCTTAGATTGAGCTTCGTTTTCCCCGGTTTCGGTAATTTTTGTTAAATTTCCATAAATGATTTTACTGATTCACACACTCATAAGATGGATAGATGAACGAAATTCAGGACGCTCCTTGGCAACGCCATTGGCCATATGTAGACCGACTTTCGTTATTCTAGCTGCCTTGCAAGTATGGGAAAACGGAGCGTACATGTGGAAACAATATTGAAATTTCGGCCTAATTTATGATCCTTAAGCAATTTATCGCGAACCCCGTTGAGATACGGCAAAACCTCAAATAACCAAAATTATAGGTCGTTTCATCGTTAACCAGCCTGCAAAGTTTCAAGACTGTAGCTGTCTGCTATGTTGGCAAAATTATTTTTCAACTGTTGCTAAGCGGACGAAATTTGATATGGATCGAAACGTTCACCCCTTTATATGGTATAAATAGGCGAGATACGAGAGAATGCCCCACACAGTACTGTAGGCGACTAAATGGGACGTCCGATGGTGAAATCCTTACCTCGATACGACTTACCGTTTGGACGCAATGAATTTCCAAATGGAAGTCTGCACTATTTAGCGTGCACATTGCCCGGCTCTATCTTATATATATAATATAAAGCCACAAGGCTAACTGACTCACTGACTGACTGACTGACATTAATGTTTGCCCACTTCCAAGTGAGCTAGGAACTTGAAATTCGGCAGTCTGACAGCTTTTAGGCTGCAACCCAAGGAAAAATTGCAAAAAGTACAATTTTTTTATATTTAGCCCCCCTTCCGCCCAATCAAAGAAATTTCGTGTTAGACCCTTCCAGATGAGCTAGGAACTTCAAATTCGGCAACCTGATAGATATTAGGCTGTAACCCAAGGAAAAATTCCAAAAAGTTCAAATTTTTGTGTACGTAGCCCCCCACGGAATAAAAAATTTTCGGGTTAGATCCTTCAGTTCCAGATGCGCTAGAAACTTGAAATTTGGCAAGGTGATAGCTATTAGCGTGCAACCTACGCAAAAATTCCAAAAATTTAAAATTTTTAATTTTTGCCCCCTCCCCCCAAACCAAATGGCGGATACCGTGATGCAGTGCCCTACAAAATTAATATTTGGCAAAGTTCTAGCTTCTAGCCTGTAACCGACGTAGACATT
The DNA here is from genome assembly GCF_040414725.1 of Anabrus simplex. Taxonomy (NCBI): domain Eukaryota; kingdom Metazoa; phylum Arthropoda; class Insecta; order Orthoptera; family Tettigoniidae; genus Anabrus; species Anabrus simplex. The sequence continues at coordinate 574,885,580 of NC_090265.1, forward strand.
GCAAAAAGTTAAAATATTTAATATTTCATCCACTAAAAAATTCGAAATTTTAAGCCAAATTAAATCACGGTGCAGGCTTTCGTTTCGAGCTCTCTTGTGGCTAAACGGTAATTGTTATCAATAAACGGAGTGCACTTTCGTCTCCTAAAATGAAGAGATCTACAACTTTGGTCCTATGACTTTTTATCGTATCTCGACTCCTTCTACCTTAGATTGAGCTTCGTTTTTCCGGTTTCGGTAATTTTTGTTAAATTTCCATAAATGATTTTACTGAATCACACACTCATAAGATAGATAGATGAACGAAATTCAGGACGCTCCTTGGCAACGTCATTGGCCATATGTAGACCGACTTTCGTTATTCTAGCTGCCTTGCAAGTATGGGAAAACGGAGGGTACATGTGGAAACACTATTGAAATTTCGGCCTAATTTATGATTCTTAAGCAATTTATGGCGAACCCCGTTGAGATACGGCAAAACCTCAAATAACCAAAATTATAGGTCGTTTCATCGTTAACCAGCCTGCAAAGTTTCAAGACTGTAGCTGTCTGCTATGTTGGCAAAATTATTTTTCAACTGTTGCTAAGCGGACGAAATTTGATATGGATCGAAACGTTCACCCCTTTATATGGTATAAATAGGCGAGATACGAGAGAATGCCCCACACAGTACTGTAGGCGACTAAATGGGACGTCCGATGGTGAAATCCTTACCTCGATACGACTTACCGTTTGGACGCAATGAATTTCCAAGTGGAAGTCTGCACTATTTAGCGTGCACATTGCCCGGCTCTATCTTATCTTATATATATAAAGCCACAAGGCTGACTGACTCACTGACTGACTGACTGACTGACTGACATTAATGTTTGCCCACTTCGAAGTGAGCTAGCAACTTGAAATTCTACAGTCTGATAGCTATTGGGGTGCAACCGAAGGAAAAATTCAAAAAAGTTGAAATTTTTCATATTTAGCCCCCCTTCCGTCCCATCAAATAATCGAACTAAAATTGCGTGTTAGACCCTTTCAGATGAGCTAGGAACTTGAAATTCGGCAATCAGATAGCTATTAGGCTGCAACCGAAGGAGAATTTCCAAAAAGGTTACATTTTTCATATTTAGCCCCCCCCCCCCCCCGTCCCAATCAATATATCGGGCTCAAATTTTATGTTAGAACCTTCCAGGTAATCTAGGAACTTGAGATTCGGCAATGTGATAGCTATTAGGCTGCAACCCAAGGAATAATTCCAAAAAGTTCAAATTTTTCATATTTAGTCCCCCCCCAACGGATCACTCAAAGTTCAGGTTAGACCCTTCCAGATGAGCTACGAACTTGAAATTCGGCAATCGGATAGCCATTACTCTGCAACCCAAGGAGAAATTCCAAAATGTTCAAATTTTTTATATTTAGCCCCCCTCCCGCCCAATCAGTATATCGGGCTCAAATTTCGTGTTAGAACCTTCCAGATGATATACGAACTTGAAATTCGGCAATCTGATACCTATTACGCTGGAACCCAAAGAGAAAGTCCAAAAAGTTCAAATTTTTTACATCCCCCCCCCCCCACGAAACACTTAAATTTCCTTTTAGACCCTTCCAGATGATCTAGGAACTTGAGATTCGGCAATGTGATAGCTATTAGGCTGCAACCCGAGGAAAATTCCAAAAAGTTCAAATTTTTCATATTTAGCCCCCCCCCCAGCGAATTACTCAAATTTCAGGTTTGACCCATCCAGATGAGCTAGGAACTTGAAATTCGGCAACCGGATAGGTATTAGGCTGCAACCCAAGGAAAAATTCAAAAAGTTCAAATTTTTGACATTTGCCCCCCCCCCCACGAAACACTTAAATTTCGTCTTAGACCCTTCCAAATGATCTAGGAACTTGAGATTCGGCAATGTGATAGCTATTTGGCTGTAACCTAAGGAACAAATCCGAAAAGTTCAAATTTTTCATATTTAGCCCCCCCCCCCAACGAATCACTCAAATTTCAGGTTAGACCCTTCCAGATGAGCTAGGAACTTGAGATTCGGCAATCGGACAGCTATTAGGCTGCAACCCAAGGAAACATTCCAAAAAGTTCAAATTTTTTATATTAACCCCCCCCCCAACGAATCACTCAAATTTCAGATTTGACCCTTCCAGATGAGCTAGGAACTTGAAATTCGGCAACCGGATAGGTATTAGGCTGCAACCCAAGGAAAAATTCCAAAAAGTTCAAATATTTTATATTAACCCCCCCTCCCAACGAATCACTCAAATTTCGGGTTAGACCCTTCCAGATGAGCTAGGAACTTGATATTCGGCAATCGGATAGCTATTAGGCTGCAACCCAAGGAGAAGTTCCAAAATGTTCAAATTTTTCATATTTAGCCCCCCCCCGCCCAATCAATATATCGGGCTCAAATTTCGTGTTAGAACCTTCCAGGTGATATACGAACTTGAAATTCGGCAACTGATACCTGTTACGCTGCAATCCAAGGAGAAATTCCAAAAAGTTCAATTTTTTCACATTTGCCAACCCCCCCCCCCCACCAACTCGAAATATCGGACTCAGATTGCTGGTTAGACCCTTCCAGATGAGCTAGGAACTTGAAATTCGTCAATCTGATACCTATTACGCTGTAACGCAAGGAAAAAATTCAAAAGTTCAAATTTTTCATACTTAGCCCCGCTCCCCCCCCCCAGATTCAAAATTTCGGACTCAATTTTCGGGTTAGACCCTTCCAGATGAGCTAGGAACTTGTAATTCGGCAATGCGTCCATAGCCTTTATTAAGGTACAGCCCCAGCAATTGCCTTGTGTGAAAATAGGAAATCACGGAAAACCATCTTAAGATCTACCGACAGTGGGATTCGAACCCACTACCTTCCGGAGGCAAGCTCACAGCCGCGGGCCTCTAACCGCACGGCCAACTTGCCCGGTACAGTGGGATTCAAACCCACAATCTCGCAAATGCAAGCTCACAGCTACGCGACCCTTACCGCACGGCCAGTTCACTCGGTTCCGTTTGGAAACCTATAATCTGGAAAATAGTTTGCCACTGGGAACACGACCACAACGTTGCATACTTTGACACCATGCCTACGGTTCTGATCATCTCATAACCGAAGCCAGGTCATACATAGAGTTCATTCATAACTTAGTCTTTATTTCCTTGTTCTGAATACCCTCCTGCCATTGAAGACATCAGTATTTACATATAGTTGTTCCAAGGCATTCCCTTGCTGTTTCTTCTATGCACAGAATAGCCTACCTGTATGTTACCCATCCTCTTTTCATATCCCGAATTATACTAGGTAAAATTCTGTGAAGTATTACACATTGTCCCACTGAGTAAAATGCTTCACTGTAACGGGTTATGGGACCAACGGTGGCCACTTAACACTTGCCCGTGGTTCATGCATCAGCAAAAACGACAAGCAGTCATACAATCTATAACTTACAAGAAACCGCAGGGCCAACTTGCCCGGTACAGTAGGATTCAAATCCACAATCTCACAAATGCAAGCTCACAGCTACGCGATCCCTCTCATATTTACCCCTGCACCGCCCAATCATAATCCTCTGCCCCCCTAGCACCAAACAAAGTGGCGGACGCCATAATGCAGTACCCTACAATATTAACATTTGGAAAAAATCTAGCTCCTAACCTGTAAGAGACGTAGAAATTGCAAGAAGTTCAAATATTTAACCTTTTACCCACTCAAAAATTCGAAATATTAAGCAAAATTTAATGACGGTGCAGACTTTCGTTTCGAGCTATCTTGCGGCTCAACGGTAATTGCTATCAATAACCGGATTGCACTTTCGTACCCTAAAATGAAGGGATCTACAACTTTTGTCCTATGACTCTTTGTCGTATCTCGACTCCTTCTACCTTAGATTCAGCTTCATTTTCCGGGTTTTGGTCATTTTTGTTAAATTTCCATAAATGATTTTACTGATTCACACACTCATAGGATTGGTAGATGAACGAAATTCAGCACGCTCCTTGGCAACGTCATTGGCCATATGTAGACCGACTTTCGTTAGTCTAGCTGCCTTGAAAGTATGGGAAAATGGAGGGTACATGTGGAAACACTATTGAAATTTCGGCCTAATGTATGATTCGTAAGCAATTTTTGGCGAAACCCGTTGAGATACGGCAAAACCTCAAATAACCAAAATTATAGGTCGTTTCATCGTCAATCTGCCTGCAAAGTTTCAAGACTGTAGCTGTCTGCCAAGTTGGCAAAATTATTTTTCAATTTGTGAAAAGTGGGCGAAATTTTACATGGATCGAAACGTTCACCTGTTTCTATGGCATAAATATGCGGCATAGGAGAAAGCGCCTAAGACAGTAATGTAGACGACTAAAGGGATCGTCTAACGCCGCAATCCGTACCTCGATACGACGCACCGTTTGCTCGCAATAAATTTCCAAACCAAAGTCTGCACTATTTAGCGTGCACATTGCCTGGCTCTATATTATATATATATGAAACCGTTTGGCTCACTGGCTGACATAAATGTTTACCCACTTCGGCATGAGCTAGAAACTTGACATTTTGGCAATATGATAGCTATTAGGCTGTATTGTGGAAAAGCTCCAAAAGTTCATTTTTGTTATTTTTACTTCCCGTCCCTTAAAATAAATTGTAGACGATATGTTGCAGTGCGCCAGAAAATTAAAATTTGTCGCAGTTACAACTTTGGCCTGCAACCAACGGAGAAACTCGAAAGAGCTGCATTGTTTAACGTTTTTATCTCCAGAAAATATCGAAATCTGGAAGTAATTTTCATTATGGTGCTAACTAACGTTTCCAGGATTTTGGTGGCTAAACTGTAAGTCCTACCACCAAATGGACAAGACGTTCGGATTCGATCATGAAGAGATGTACAACTTCTGACCCGGGAATTTTAGTCGTATCTTGCTCCCTTATGCCTTAGATAGAGCTGCATTTTTCAGATTTAACGTCAATTTTTTTACATTTTCCGTAATTAATTTTACTGTGTTACACGCTTATAAGACCGATAGATTCATGAAATTTGGCAGGCTCACTGGAACGTTCGTGGGTCACAGATGAGCAAAATGCATGATTCTAGCACCCTGTAAAAATGGGAAAACGAAAGTAAAACGGAAACACTGTACTCCTAATCCAAGGTTCTAAACCAATCTACGGTGAAAACGATGCAGATACGACAAAACATCAAATAACGGAAATATAGAGCGTTTCAACCACGATAAACCTACCAAGTTTCAAGACTAAATCCCCCCGTTACATTAGGAAAATAATTTCTTATTTTGTGAGAATCGTACGTAATTTTCACCACGTCGAAACGTTTAACGCTATCTTTTCTATAAAACGTGAATGTACGGTACGAGAAAATATTAGAGGACCAAACATGTACGCGAATATATGCGCAGTCTGGTGGCGCAATCCATTTTTCGTAACGAAGTACCGGTTCATCACAGTAGTTTTCCATGTGACCACTTGTAATGTAGAGGAATGGGGGGTTTGGGGGCGCAGCCCCCAACGAGCGAAAGCGAGTTATTACCTATATAGCTTCAAGTCCTAGTAGTGCCGTAGTGTTCTGCATTTATTTATTCTATTCCTATTATACCCTATGTATTAAAATCATTGTTCAGCTCCTTGGATGAATTGTAAGCGTAGAGGTCTTCGATTCAGAGGATTCTGGGTTCTATTCTAGGTCGGGTCGGGAATTCTAGTCGCATCTGGTTAATTCCTCTGGTCAATGTTTGTTTTAGTGTTTTATTTGAAAACTGTCTGTTCTTTTTTCTTACAATGTACAAATTTGAATTTATGTTGATAATTGGTGGTGGACTAAAATTTGGCACGATTTCTTCAGTACCACTGTGACAATGTCTCTAAATATTTAGGTAATCTGAATTTCTTCCGAAACGATTCAAAGAATTTCGGAATAACACCGTGAGACCTTATCAAAAGTCCTGTTACTTCTAGATGTTTCAAATGATATATTTCATTTAACCCATTTATGCCCAGCGGGTCGTTTGCGACCCACCCGAAAGAAAAAATTCTGCCGAACGTATTTTTTGTTGTTTCGCGTTGATAGCGCATTCAGTGTGTGTAGTAAGATTGCCCGCACTGTCATGTCTTGGTTGGAGCAGCTTTCCCGTCACAACGCAGATGCTGCGCGGCAGCTAGTTGAGTCATGGTGGAACCTGCATCGCGCTCTCGCCGTTATTGGTAAGTAGAGTGGTTAAAAACTTTAAAATGTAGTGTTCAGTGTGTTGATGTTGTTCGGGGAAATCTGACGCATCTTTAGATGCTTTTACTATTTCAATATGTCAATTCGTTCTAACAATACACCACGAATAACATAGTGTGGGTCGCAAACGACCCGCTGGGCATAAACCACAGAACAATAGTACTTTCGCGCATTTTTGCATTTAGATGATTACAACACAAGGGATTGGCGGAAAATGTTCTAAATTAGTGTTTTTGAAACAATATCAACTATTCGGAGCACATTTAAGACGTCCATTCATTAACTAATTGGCAAATTACAGTTTTTACATATTTATTTCGTCTTTTTCAGGCGAAAAAATTTAACTACTGCTGAAATTCTGTCAGAGCTTGAGGTATTGACTGCCAGCGATATTCCTGGAACATTAGTGGATGTTTTTATCACTCCACTGGATGATAAGCCTATTCGGGCGACGAAGATGATTGCTACAATCCAGACAAAATGAGTGGGTCACAACTAGGGACTGAAGCACAAGACTATTTATCAAGGTGCAAAAGCTAACGAAAAATACTCTAAAGATGTTGACTTAGGGGAAAGCATTGTTTTGAAATTCTGCGATGTTTTATTTAAGTTTTACCCCAGTGTATGCTTCTCTTTTTACTGCGATAAATTTGTTACTTGCCCAAAGTGGTTGTGGGAGTTAAAAAAGAGGAATGCGATGCACTGGCACTGTTCGGGCTAACCGGATGGAGACTGCCGATTGCCAGACAAGAAGACGATGAATAAGAAAGAAAGGGGATACTTTGAAAGTGCAGTTGACAACGAAGACCAAATAGTGGCTGTGACATGGAAAGACAACAACGTTGTAAACATCCTGTCAAACGAGCATGGCGTAGAACCTGTTGAAGAAGCTGGGCGGTACTCATTTGCACAGAAAAAAAACCTGTGAATATATCTCAGCCACATTTTGTTTCTAAGTACAACAAGAACGTGGGAGGAGTAGAACAAACGGACAATGTATCTACTCTCCGCATCAGCATAAGAGGCAAAATATGGTATATGCCAATTCTGCTCTGGCTTCTAGACGTTGTGATGAGCAATGCTTGGATTTTGTCGAAATCTCATGGCATGAAGCTTGACGTCTTGGCTTTCCGACGATTCATTGTGACCAGCTTGTTAGAGAAGTATGGAACCCCTCTTCGCAATGTTAACACGAGTGCATCAGTGACTGAAGCCATGCAGGAAAGCCACGGTAGTCATCTTCTGGTGGACAATCAGCCCCGGCGATGTTGTTGCGTCTGCAAAAGTAAAACTGTCCGAGCATGCCAAAGATGTGCTGTTGCCTTACGCCATTATTGTTTTGGAGAATTCCACAAGAAGTAAAGTGCACTGTGTAAACGAGAACGTGTTTTTACCTTCGTAGCTTAAAATTTTGACTGATTCAGTTTTTCTTATGCAAGACAAAATGTTTTATAATAATGATCCCAAAGCCTGTTGTGCCATTTCAGTACTGAGTATTCAAAGGAATGTGTAAGACTGACTAGGAAACTCGACTGATAGTCTATTTTATATTATTAATGTTAATGTTATAATTTGATACTCTTCACATTTGTAGGAGAGATTCCTTCTTATGGCATTTAGTGAAGAGCGACTTCTTATTAGCATTTTCCGTGTGCTTTATAATACTTGCCTCCGTAGTAGATATGTCATTTTCATTTTTCACTAATAATGAGTCATAAAATACACCAGTTGTTCTTCTTTTATCATTAAAAATTTACCATGATGAGCCCAAACATGAAAATAGCCAAAGCCCATGTTGGAGATATGCCTCTGGGGTCCATACCCAGTGGGTCGTTTACGACCCATGCTATAATTTTTAAACAACAACAACAAATATTTTTAAAACAATTTTTGGGGCATTTTTGGACATAAATAAACTCATTCCAGTAGTCAAAACCATAAAATTCGAAAAAAAGAATTCTTGGGCATAAATGGGTTAAATATCGAATTGTTGGTTCGTTTATGTTCTACTTCTTCTGTCACCGGGCGAGTTGGCCATGCGGTTAGAGCCGCGCGGCTGTGAGTTTGCATCCGGGAGATAGTGGGTTCGAATCCCACTGTCGGCAGCCCTGAAGATGGTTTTCCATGGTTTCCCATTTTCACACCAGAAAAATGCTGGGGCTGTACCTTAATTAAGGCCATGGCTGCTTCCTTACAACTCCTAGGCATTTCCTGTCCCATCGTCGCCATAAGACCTATCTGTGTCGGTGTGACGTAAAGCAACTAGCAAAAAGAAATATTCTTCTGGCTGATTCCTTAACTGTTTGCTCTGTAGTTAACCCATTTCTGGCGAACTTCGAATAAGACAATATGTCTATTCGTCTAGTTGAGCCGTTTGTTGCAATACAGAATACTTCCTTCTCAACTTCTCAAGATTTGTCTTTCAGTGCTGCTGCTATCATTTTCCTTACTTGATGGTGTCGTGAATTTCTGAGTAATAAACCACGATTCTATTAAATAAATTATTTAAAATAGTTTATGTTGGGTCCACCTTGGGATAAAACAATACAGGAACAAATAATTACCTATTATGGTTAAGTTTATCAACAGTAATAAATCACGGTCACATTGCCCTTCAATATGAGCAAGGGTTTCATTCTGCGGCCATCCATATCTACACCGAGAATCATCCAAGGACTTATCGGAAACTACGATTACTGCCACAACATTTCCAATTTCAAAAAGGTAACCCATTCAGAAGTAGACGGTCCTGACTTGTTGGCTTTGATGACCTCGTTGTATAATTCGATTCCTTTACCCGTTACAGGCAATGCTTTCCAAATGTCATACTTCCTCTGACGAAGGTTTCTAGCAGCTTATTCACAATAATTTACCGCATTACCAACCGCCAGATTGAAACAGAATATGACGGAACTGGCGCCAGGAAGGACATTCGGCGTAAAATTAAACTTAATTCACCCGTTGATCAACCCCATGGTGTAGGTTACCTGAAACTTACACTGAAGACTAAGTTTCGATATCTAGCCAGTCCATGAATTTTAATTCTGAATTGATGACCGAAAAGAGTTTCAAATCAGCTTCGTGAGACCAACTGAGGAGCTCTTTGCTGAAAATGTCGTCATTCAAACAACATGACACTACAGGTACGTCAAGACCCCAATGGGCTGCTGCGACAAGTTCTTCAAAACTTCAAAACTCACATGTAGAGAAGACAAAAAGCTTATATCAAAATGAGTTCCAAAATGCATTATTGCCGCGTTGTTAAGGCTTGCAAGTAGGATCAGTGCACACTCCAGAACCTTTCTTTGCTGAAATAAATTCCGAGACATGCTTTACTTGTTTTTGTAGTGTGTAATACCGTATGTAAGCAAATGCAGACAGACTGCAATAATATTGAACAAGTCCTGTAAACAATCATGCACTGAACCGAGCATTTCTTGGCTCGTGTTGAAACTTTTTCTGCTCTATACAGAGCGAACGGAAACACCGTGAACCGGGTATATGAACGTTAGAGGGTTGGGCTTGCTGTTAAATGATTTGAAATAAATAATTCTATACCTATAGCCTCCGTGGACCGCCGCGTCGGCGTCTCCCGGCCACTCCATGTGAGATTTGTGCTGGAAAAAGCGGAGGCGGGACAGGTTTTTCTTCGAGTACTCCAGTTTTCCCGGTCATCTTCCATTCCAGAAACACTCTCCACTATCATTTCATTTCATCTGTCAGTCATGAATCATTGCCCGAGAGGAGTGCGAGAGGCTTTGGCAGTCGGCACAATTCCTATCCTCGACGCAAGATGTGGGCTTCATTAATTCCATCCGTGACCCGGCCACTGACTGGAAAACAGGTTGTAGGTTTTCATTTCCAATTCTATACCTCGCACCGTTGTCATTTTATCAAGTGAATTAGGCAATCAGATCGTTTCGCGGGTGAATTAAAATGGGCTTTCTGCGGCACTGTTGCAAAATCAGCTCGTGACTTAAGAACGGATTGAGTGCCATTCCGAGAAATCAGCATCAAACACAAACACACCGTTTGTTCCAGCCAGTGTCACCGTAGAGAACTTGCTTTGGCGCGATCCTGACAGCTTGGAGGTCTGTTTTCAAACCCTTCCCCTGCCGAAGATTTATTCTTTGACTGGTACTATCCTTCCGGTATAAAAACGTACAGATTTGACAACAGTGCGGCGCAAAGCCCATTTGAATTCGTCCGCGAAGCGATCTGATTGGCTAACTTCACCTGCTAATAAAATGACAACGGTGCGATACATCGAATTATTTCCTTCAAATTACTTATCAAATAGTCCAACTCTCTAACGCTGATATACCCGGCTTAGGTTATTTCGACCGGGCGAGTTAGGGGCGCGCGGCTGTGTGCTTGCATCCGCGAGATAGTGGATTCGAATCCCACTGTCGGCAGCCGTGAAAATGGTTTTCCGTGGTTTCTCATTTTCACACTGGACAAATGCTGGGGCTGTACGTTAATTAAGGCCACGGCGCTTCCTTCCAACTCCTAGGCCTTTCCTATCCCATCGACGGTGCGACGTAATGCCAGTAGCAAGAAAAAAAGGTTATTTCGACCATCTTGTATATTAGATATCCATAACTGAAGTTTGCGCACGTGTTTCAATACATTGTGTATATTAATCAGCTAAAAGTCTCCATGATAACGTACTCCTTCCTTTCGATCGTACTTCTACTTGGGGCCTTTCATTTTTAAACGATCATTTTTTCATATCAAAAAGTATACAAATGTTTCTCAGCGTTTCTTTAAATTTATATGCAGTGGGCTACTTCAACGCTTGAGTAATGCATGGAGATTGCGAGAAGTGATGTTTATAACTGACCAACTCCTCAGCATGCCTCTGATACCGAACGCGTTGAAATATTCGTCACCGAGCTCGACAGCTGCAGCCGCTTAAGTGCGGCCAGTATCCAGTATTCGGGAGATAGTAGGTTCGAACCCCACTGTCGGCAGCCCTGAAAATAGTTTTCCGTGGTTTCTCATTTTCACACCAGGCAAATGCTGGGGCTGTACCTTAATTAAGGCCACGGCCGCTTCCTTCCAACTCCTAGACCTTCCCTGTCCCATCGTCGCCGTAAGACTTATCTGTGTCGGTGCGACGTAAAGCAGCTAGCAAAAAGAAAAGAAATATTCGTCACAGAACGGCTCACTTGATGTATCCTAATACACGCTATCCAGTTGGTGTAACGCCCATTGTGTATAAACAAAGCATTCGTTGCGTTATTTCTACATCCTACAACATAATTGTCCGCTACCTTCAGAGATGCTTGGAGGTTTCGTGAAGTTCAGAATCCGTTCGCATTACGGTTTGCGTTTGACAGAACGTGTAAGATCGGTCAGTCAACACTCGAACATTAAACATCTATGTTAAACGTGAACCTCTTGGTTGACAGACAAGCTTCATTGCATTATTTCCGACATTCGATTATTTTGTTCTAATTTCTATTTTCAACAACTCAAAAGCTATAACCGCACGATACTGCTCAAATGCGAATTATTTTGTTTTTCGACTGTGTTTTGTACTTGGAATATCAGAATACCCCGGTTTTTCTCGCGATGGGAAAATTCAGACTACATAACATAATTATCCGGGATTCACGAAGATATTACGTGAATTAAAATATCATCGTTACGCCTGCGAAAACTGCCTTGTGCTAGTGTTGTGGGAGATATACTAACCCGCAGCACATTTCTTCAATAGCTTGAACTCAGTTCTGTCCAAAGGTTGCAGCTAAGACCAGTGTAAGGAGGGAAAGTCAGAAGCATTTTTATTTTCTAGTCTAAGGCCTTCTACATGAAAATTATTTTTTGATTGTCAGAAATGTTGTCGTTGCAATGTCGATGAAATTTTACAAACATCTTAGCACCGGGCGAGTTGGCCGTGTGTTTAGGGGCGCTCAGCTATGAGCTTGCATCCGGGAGATAGTGGGTTCGAGGCCCACTATCGGCAGCTCTGAAGACTGTTTTCCGTGGTTTCCCATTTTCACACCAGGCAAACACCGGGGCTGTACCTTACTTAAGGCCATGGCCGCTTCCTTCTCACTCCTAGGTCTTTCCTATCCCATCGTCGTCATAAGACCTATCTGCATCGATGCAACGTAAAGCCAATTGTGAAAGGAAAAATGGAGAAGCTGTGTCCGCGCGACGTAAAGCAAATTGTAAAAATAAAAGGAAAAATCTTAGCTCTGTATTATCCGATTACATGGGCCAAGCCAACACTCCCAGTTGGAATACCTTTTAGCATCTGAAGTGAAGTCAACTATTGGGAAGACAAATGAAGGAGGGATACTGTTTCTCATTGCGTCCACAACTGATATTAGAGTAATGTTGAGACCATGATCCCTATACTGTGCCCTATAATGACTTAGTCCACGTCAAGCCAATGCTGAAATCGGACCAAGTGCATTATAGTGAACAATACATTCACCACAAAGTGAATCAACATGGCACATAGCTTACCTTGCATGACTATCCTCTTCATCAGCTCCGGCGTAACAGCATACTTCAGGGGTGTCGGGTAAGGTAAGGGTTACCGTAATAAGTAAAATAAATGAGAAGGAATAAAAAAAATGTGCAAGGTGTTAACTAACACTAACCAAAATAAATAACGGTTGAGCTGCATTTCCGATTTTAACAAACTGGTTTATTACAATAATCAAAAAATTCTGATAATTAACAAATATTAAAGACATTTATATAACTGACATTATATTCATAGACAAATTTAACTTGGTTTCTTTGACAAAAAACGGGTATCTTGCGTCACATGTAAATGGTGTGGAGGCGATCTCTGGCATCGTAAACGTTAAGCCAGGGCCTCTCAAACGCCCAAAATCTCACGCGTGCAGAGCGAGGCGCAAGAGCTCCGTGCACTGTGCATCGCTGCCGCTCGGCATGGCTCGGATCAACGCTTCGTCTCTGGGCTACTCGGCGAAGCTCGGCTCAACTCGCCTATGCTCGGCTCAAGTCAGCTTGGATTTGGAGCGCTACGGCGCAAGTGGGGCAGAGGGAGACAGGCGGAGCGAGCGAGACAGGCGTGAGGAAAGAGAGAGTAAGCGCTATTGCTCCAAATCGAGGAGTGGGGGGTCTGCACTCTGGTCAACCAAGCCAAGTCGTCTCTTGCACCGTGCACAGTGCATGCACCACGCGCATGCACCCTGAGAGGCCCTGCGTTAAGCACTGCAACATCCACCATAATAGTTACGTCAATTAAAGGAATTTAAACATAATTCTGCCCGTAGGCAACACCTATCTACAAAGAATCTACTTTATTTCTAACGTGAATCTATTGCCTCAGTGCTCCTAATGATCCTACAAGTACTAAACAAGCATCCAATATACACACAATTGTCTGGGAATCGATCGCGAGACTCTCCCTAGGACAGCAACACATGACAACAAACAAATGAGAATAAGATAGATATTTAACTTCATGCAGATACATTTAACTAGTTATGTGCTTCTATGAATGACATCACCAACCGTGTATAAAATGTGTCTACCGGACCCCAATATAAAAAGGTCAGTGCTCTCCTGTACTCTTGCCAAACATACAGTTTCTACATTCAGACTTTCGTGTCCTGACGTTGGAAACGACCCATATTAGCCTCTCATCACCTCGGTTTTTTGTACCAACTGAGCCGCCATTCCCTTCTGCCATAAATATCTCCCTCAGCTGACAGTACGTAAACAGAGACAAGGGGTTGCAACTCTCCCTTCTTCCCGGTCCATGAGTCCAACGTACATATTGCCCTCATCATAATATAATTATTACAGGCAGTTTTATTTCTTATATCACAAATCCAACACTCTATCGCAGATAAAATCAAATACAACAGGCCCGATCATTATTTAGCATTAGTGCTCTCAGCGGCAAATTCCTATACATATCTCGACCTTCTTATGGGCACATACATTCACAAATTATCACTTGATTATTATTTCTTACTCTTTAGGGCCTCGACTCAATACTTTGGGCACAATAACATTATTTCTCAATTCTGATATGCTTCTTATGACATGACTTGCTCAGCCAGATACGCCAACCCGACTGTATTTAAGAGATATAGAAGATCTTAGGCTTTCTTCACATGACAACTAACATTACAGTCTACTCTGCATCTGCATCTGGTTGGTACCTAAACTGCTTGTCTTAGTTACACTCATATAAGACCGTATAGGTCTCGATGAAATGAAATACACGAACTCAATTTTCCTACCTTGAATAGAATATCTGCAATAATGACACTAAGGAAATACCTAAGACTAAAAACATGCAAATGTTAATAAACTAACCAAACTTGCGTCCTGAAGCATAAATTCTATCTGCTCGGGCATTAATAGCCTAACCTATTTACATCTTGGCTGAGAGCCAACTCTATCTATAATTTTAACCATTATCGCGGTGCTGCATGCTTAACAATGGAATTATCTGACCTGTGTCTGATGATATAACTGAACAGCTCCCCCAGTGGACATTGCGAATTTACGCCATCATGTCAGCGTTAGAAGCTGGTGACAGCACTAGTGATTCGACGACAGGTGACATCCTGGTCGGCTGTGATGTTCTCTGCAGCTCGTTCAGGTAACTTGGTGATCGCCTGCTCGATGTCGTGATGATTGGACGTCGCCACTGGTCCTGGTTCGCACCTCGATGCCGTGAAGAATCCTCGACAGCTTCAGTCCCAATGACTGCTTCACCGTGTTGTTTGAGCAGTGTCCCGTCCACTCGTGATGTAGGAGAAACTGTAAGGAAAATCCCATTAAATGTGTCCTCCGTTCGACGCCTGTATCTCCCCTCTAACCTTTTCCTTTAATCTCATAATATGAGGTCACATTCTGAGCGTTAGCCTAGCCGTGCAGGTATACAATTCTCAACTGCACTGCACTATACTCTTGACTGCTCTCTCTACTGACCGAATTACGTTAATTTCAACCTTCTGAGCCTACCCGAGCATGTGTCATTCGTTTAGGAAAATATGAACCTCAGATTATGCGATGTGACTATGCACGAACAGTAATACTAGCAGCAGAATATTCTCATAAGAAACAGGTCAACACTTGCTGTATAAAGTTCTGATCTCTATTATCATCGGTTGTTACTTACATTTTCCAAGTATAAGGTGAACTCTGACTGCGTTACTTGTAGATAAAGGCGGTCTTCTCTGTGCGGAGCAGCAGCGTGACAGACAGCGATGCACACAGTGAAATGATTCTAGCACGCTCGTCAGTCGTATACATTAGCAGCCTCGCGGCCACGCTACCAAGCGCTGCGTGGGTGGGCTTCCAGCGCGCGCCCGCGTGTGGAAAATTTCTCCCACGATATGCATATTAGGTACTCAAACTTTCATTGTGATTACAGCTATAGGCATGCTGCATATCAAAATTTTCATAAAAATGTCCTGATTGCGGTTCTGGTATCCAATCCTCTGTAGTCGTCTTGTAATCGAAGATATTATATAAATTCCTTTCACTTGAATGTAAAAATTCCCGCGATATCTCTCGGAGTTGCGTGCTTCCCTATCTTCAGTGAAGAGGTTCGCTGGGGTAATAAATTTTAATGAGCATCTAGAAATTTCAGCTCGCTTCTGATGCTACTTTCTCACGAAAAGCGCGCAATCTTAGATATTCTGACACAATAAAATGCCACCCAAGGCGCTTTCTTTGTGGTCTCATATAATTCCCATAATTATTATAAAATCAACATTCTTTTACCATGAACAGAATGGTTCATTACGTCATGTGACAGACCTGCATTGCACCTCTGGCTGCAATAGCGTTACCTGGATGTGTATTGTGGAAACACCGGTTTCACCTAGGTTGAACACTCGATCTTAGGTAAAATATTCCCTGGTTTGAAGATCATTCAGTTTAACTTTAATCCTGTACCTTGGGACATCTACTTGAACAGTGCCGGAGGGAAAACTTATATACTGTACATTTCGGTAGGACATCATTCACAACTTGATCACTAAAATTGTTAGAATGATCGAACATTTTCAGTGATTTTACTGCTCCATAACATTCACCATTTTGAATTTAATGCACATCAGAAGTATCTAGTGACTTTAAGGTTATCTAGTAAAATTATCATTCAATGTTAACTCAGCATGTATCTGGATATCGTGGATGTCCCAATGTATATGCCGTAAAAGGCTTCCTAGCGTTATTGCAGCCAAGTATGAATGAATTCAATTCAGTTCAATCCCGAGTTACAAGACTCCACTCTACCATTCCAGCCACATACATTTGTCTTATAAACATCATCTTGAATCACATTCATTCACTTTTCCTTATGTTTACCCGCTTTACATTTACGTGTAACCTCACAGTTCTCAGTCGAAGTGGGAAGTCACCGTTTGCAACTCTCAGCTTCTTCATTTTAATTTTTTTTCTCTGCTAAGCTCTACAGTGACTACCTAAGTTGTCTCATTAAATATTTCGTCTTCGACCCTGTGCATGCCTTCGGTTCAATTACCACCTGCGGGTAGCGGAACGGTATATGCGTCACTTTCTGAGCCAGTACATTATTCATGCAGTGGGTGACACACACAAAACCCATTTATATCGACTACTGACTTGGCTAAGACAACGTTAACCCTACTAATTGAATACTGCTGGCTGTCACTGCTTCCTACTTCGATCTGTGGTAATTTACAGTCGAGGTCACTAGGTCATGTACGGTAGCAATTTGCTCCGGGTACAGCGATTAATATTTTAGTAGCGTAATCTAACAACTGTGGTAAGGTATTGACAAGATTTTTTTTCTTATCGCACGAAAGCCACAGCGGGTGATGAGAATACGTAAAGCATAATTTTGCAAACTAACCTAAATTCAAAGATAACTTGTTCAATGGCTGAGCAGTATTATGTTCACTAGTATAGCACACTGGTTTAGCACAAGACGGTATGTGGGAGTTGAAGATATTTTTGTTATGTTTTACGTTGCACCGACAAAGATAGGTCTTATGGCGACGATCGAAAACGAAAGGTTTAGGATTGGGAACGAAATGGCCGTGGCCTTAATTAAGGCATAGCCCCATCATTTGCCTGGTGTGAAAACAGGAAACCGCGGAAAACTATCTTGAGGGCAGCTGCCGACTGTGGGGTTCGTGTGTATGTTTGTGTGTTCCACCATAGCCCTCAATCTAACTTGGCACACATATGACTTACTATCTGGAGAAGAATACTGTGAGGGTAAGTCATCCCTATTACCCTTACGTTTGGAGGTTGGGAGGGAGTGGCATTAAAACATCATCGATAAACCACAAGGCTTAGTGACGAATCCATACTTTTGGGGGTCTCAGAGATAAATATTGACACTTCGGATGTCATTTTTCAGTTTCCATCGGCATGGGGACGAGGATGAAAAGGAGTGAAAAATTTTCGGTTGGCTATCACTAATGTAAGAGCCGCAGGTTTTTGAAGGTTTCCTTCATATGAAATTGTTTTCGCTGTTTTAGCTAACCTCCAGCTGAGGCGAGTGAGTCAGGACAGTGTCATTTTATAACAGAATATACGTGTGATGTCATGCATTAAGCACAAATTTTGCCTTGCCTTAAAGCGCTATTTTACAAGAAAACTAATTTTTCAGATTTTCCATTTTTTTTAATAGCTGACCTCTTGTTTTATCTGTCAATGAAGATATTAATCAAAATCGTAAGGTAAATACTCTGCGCGATACACGCGTTCCATCCAGACACTAAAAGCGCCTTGGAATTTTTATTTCCATGTACCCGTTGTCGAGGAATGTAAGTCTACTGCAATGACCAAGACTATGGCTGTATGTGTGTATGTCCCAGCATAGATCTCAACCAATCTTTGTGCACAAATGACTTACTAGCTGGGAGAAAATGCTGTGGGGGGTAAGACACCCCTAGTATCCCTACGGTTGGTGTTTGAGAGGGAGTGACATAATCGGAAACGACCAATATTAGTGTCGAATCCATACTTTTTCGGGACCGGGAGAGTTGGCCGTGCGGTTAGGGGCGTGGGGCTGTGAGCTTGCATTCGGGAGATAGTAGGTTCGATTCCCACTGTCGGCAGCCCTGAAGATGGTTTTACGTGGTTTCCTATTTTCACACCAGGCAAATGCTGGGGCTGTGCCTTAATTAAGGCCACGGCCGCTTACTTCCAACTCCAAGACCTTTGCTATCCCATCGTCGCCATAAGACCTGTCAGTGTCAGTGCGACGTAAAGCCACTAGCAAAAAAGGAACTTTTTCGGGGTCGCTAGGATGAACTGTAACACAGTCTCCATCGGCATGGCGGGGAGGACAGGAGTCGTAAAAGAGGTGAAATATCCAAAAGGATAGATTAGTGTTGACTCGATAATTTTCGGGCTCGCTGGGCTGATTCGTGATAGTTTCAATGCCAGTTTGAATCATGTACATGAGTCGCCTAGTTGCAAAACCAGCTAACTGACAAAAATGTGAAAAATGAGCTTTTAGTGCCATTGGATATGTTTTCGCGTCCTCTAGCGATTAGGAAAGACTCAGGGTGCAAAACCAGCTAAGTGTCACGCTCGTTCGGATGCAGAACCAGCCAAGTGGCCAACGGTTGCAAAACCAGCTAAGTTGGGTATATCGATTGCCCGCTTCGCACTGTACGGATGCAAAAACTGCCAACTGTTGCTGTGTTCCGCACCGTACCGCTTATCGATTATTATTTTATAGAATATCGATAGCGTCGCAGAAGTAGAACATCAGACAACGTTATTGCCTACGTGTGGCTTGCAAGCGAATTTCCGAAAGGTTCAAACCAGATTGCCTCCACAGTGCATCACAAACTTCTCAACTTAGACCTGATCAACCGAATAACATTGCGAATTTTCTGCGACGGCTGCGGCGGCCAAAATAAAAATACCACTATGATGGGCATGATTATCCGGTGGTTTCTGCATGAAGCTCCGAATATATTGGATAGAATCATTTTATGGTTTCCTATCGTCGGATACTCGTTTATTCCGCCAGACCGAGTTTTCGGCAACATAGAACAAGTCCTGAAGCTTTCTGTTGTTGAGTACCCTACTAAATACGTCGAAATCATCAAGAAATTATCCACGCTGGTTCGTTTGGGAGATAATTGCACAGTACATGATTGGAAGATTGACGCCCAGAGCATCCTGAAAAAACCCAGGAACATGGTACTTCCAGTTCCAGAAGGTCAAGAAGCTGATTTTTACGAAGAGCCTGACTAAAAAATGTGCTTTGTACAATGAGAACCTTATTATAATTTTCAAGCGTGCCAGCCGAAGAGTCTTACTAAGAAAGGCAAAATGTTTACGAACGATCTCCCTGACGTCATCCCAAAAGGTAAAGTCGTGAAAAAAGCTAAATCGATGACGTGAAGAGACTTTTGGCTCTCCACTACGGAGATCAGTGGGACCAAGATGAAACCTTTTTATTTAAGGACGTGTTCACTCAACAGGAAAGCCTTATTGTAAAGCCCAGCAGAGTAGCTGATCAAACAAACGAAGTTTTCGTACTACTCGACGAAGCTGACGGAGTGTGTGTCGTCTGAAACTAAGAGTCTGTAACAATGTGATTGTGGTAGTGATGTATTCTATGAATTAATCAGAAGCTTCTTCTTCTTTTCCTACCGCTTTTCCCACACCTGTGGGGTCGCGGGTGCGAACTGCGTCGCACATGTAGATTTGGCCCTGTTTTACGGCCGGATGCCCTTCCTGACGCCAACCCTATATGGAGGGATGTGATCACTATTGCGTGTTTCTGTGGTGGTTGTTAGTGTAGTGTGTTGTCTGAATATGAAGAGGAGAGTGTTGGGGCGGACACAAACACCCAGTCCCCGAGCCAGAAGAATTAATCAGAAGCGATTAAAATCCCCGACCCGTCCGGGAATCGAACCCGGGACCCTCTGAACCGAAGGCCAGTACGCTGACCATTCAGCCAACGAGTCGGACGATTTTGATAATATTGACAAAGTGAATTTATTTCCGATTTCTACTTCTCAAAAAAATATGACCGAATATCATCGCAATTATTATTAATAATTAATGTTAGTTCAATATCTTATAATGTAAGAACCGCTCTGTCCAAATATTTTTACACCTATTTCATGTCTCACAACTCGAATTTTAGGTTGTCCGAATTCCTAGCTTTAATCTTTCAAAAGTTTGCAAAACCTGCTAAATGTGACGTTCGGTTTCAAAACCAGCTAACTGCAAACTTTAAGTGTAATATAGACTAAAGTACAAATGCACGATTGCTCACTCTAAGGTATTTATAATCCACCATTTTTTCTCTGTTTAAAAAAAAAGAAATTCGTACCTCTTTTAAACCGCTTTGAAACAGCTTTTTCTGTTCTCCCAACATTTAAAAAAAGTGCGTTTAGCTGGTTTTGCAACTAGGCGACTCACATCATATCTATAGGGGGACGTGTAAATACATACTGTTACCACTTTTATTATTTATATTAAGGGATCAACTAGTTCCCAGCCGGGCTGAGTGGCTCAGATGGTTGAGGCGCTGGCCTTCTAACCCGAACTTGGCAGGTTCTATCCTGGCTCAGTCCGGTGGTATTTGAAGGTGCTCAAATACGTCAGCCTCGTGTCAGTAGATTTGCTGACAAGTAAAAGAACTTCGGATGGACTAAATTCCAGCACTTCGGCGTCCCCGAAAACCGTAAAAATGTAGTTAGTGGGACGTAAATCAAATAACATTAATTGATTACTCTCCAGACAAGATGGGCTGCAACAAGGAAAAAGCATCACGCGAATCAAGGTAATATGAAACTAAAACTGTAAAATATTTCGTAAAATGAAGAAATCTATAAAAAATCACTTGACACATAATTAAGAGGTAACACAAATCCTAAAAGTAGACGTTCAAAATGTACGCCGGCGGCACATGGAGCAATTTTAAATCAAGACTAGTTACCTGAGCTATTTAAAACGAATGCTGTGGAGCAGTACAGGTCCTCTAGTTGTTTCTGAAGACTGGTTAGAGGCTGTGGCTGATGTGTTCAAAACTAGTGTTCAAATTCTACCACAAAGAAGGTTGCATGCAGTATTATGTATAACTATATATATTATTCGTGGGGCCATCTAGGACCACGTTAAGTCTTGTTACATTTTGCAGTTTGCTTCGCTCACTTTTGAGCCCAGAATTCCCTCATTCTCTGTGAGTGGGCCAGCTTGCGTTCCTCTGTCCAGGTGGACTTTGTCTTATTTTCGGGTGCTTTTCTTGGTTTAGCCCATTCGTCAGTATCTTCAGATCTCTATTGAAGGCGTCTTTGGGTTTTATACGCAACATTTGGAGGTCTTCTTTGGTGTTCATAAACCAGAGCATTGTGGTTTTAGATTTGGAGTCAAAAAAGTGAAAGATCTATTTATTCAGTCTGTTTCCGTCCTTCGTTTGAGATGATCGTAATATCGTGCCCGTCTCTTACGAATTGTTTCTGTAATTTTCTCTATTTTACTGTACACTTCTTTGTTTGACTTTTTATAATGGTTTCCATTGTTGCAATTGAATCCCAGGATCTTTCTGATGATTTTGCGCTCCTTTTCCTCCAGTTCTTCGAGGAGTCCTTTATTAGCATCCAGAGATAGGCTGCATAAATAACTACTGGCTTCATAACAGTTTCGTAATGACGTAGGTTAGCATTTAGGGATAGGGGTTTTTTGTTGTAGATTGAGCGCGACGTTTGTTAGGCTATGTTAAGTTTGTGTAGTCGTTCCTTAAGTGCTTCTTTCTCCAGTCCATTTTTCATTATGATCTCACCCAGATACTTAAATTTGTCTACTCGGTTGATCTTCCCGTATTTTGTAGGTTTCCTGGGGGTTCTTTGATGTCAATCATTACTTCAGTTTTTCAAAAGATATCTGCAAGCCAGTTTGTTTAGAGATTTCTGTTAGAAGGTCAATTATTTGTCATTTTATTTTCAAAACATGTCAGGAAACGTATATTCTAATATGGTGATTGTGGAATAAATTGCTCGGATATCGTTCATCAATAGAAGATAAGTCTTTCAATTCTGCAAAATAAATCTACAAGCATCATAGAATAAGGACAAGCTGGGAAAGGTAGAAAACAGGAGAGGAGTACGAAGAACTGACAAAATTATATGGAGAATTGCCAAATTAACTTCAGCAGCTCGGAGGATGTTGCATCTGGCCGACAGACTTGGCTTTGTACTGTCCGCGGAGACCCACAACATATTAATCAGGAGTCTGATAAAGGAGATCTGAAAAGGAGAACTGGACACCGAATTCCCAAGGATCTTTGGTAGATTTGATGTGCGAGCATTGCGGCATAGTTCTAGAAATGGTATCTTTATCCATATTAACAACACTGATGAGCTCGTAAGAAAATCATCATACTTGCTCAGAGTGAATGCTACTCTGGTGACATGTACAGTATACTGTATATCTATCCTTTTGGTCCAGTTGGTTGTCCACTCGACTGCTGCTCACAAGGTCTCATTCTGATTGCCATTCAGTAATGCTTAAATATATCGTCAGTAAACTTGATGACAAATAAATTCTTCAGATTCGAAGTTTAAATACCGCTCTATATCCAAACTTCCTTATCAGTTTAGCCCTTTGAAATACAATGCCATGCCATGCGTAGGGACCCAGCGAAACATTATTTGTATAGAGCAGTACTAATATTACATTATACAGATAATAATGCACTCCTGGTTTAAATGAGTCTCTCAAAATTAAACATCTTTATTGAACACAGGTATTAAATATGCATTTTAGAATGTAACGTACCGGGCGAGTTGGCCGTGCAGTGCATCCGGGAGATAGTGGGTTCGAACACCATTGTCGGCAGCCCTGAAGATGGTTCTCCGTGGTTTCCCATTTTCACGCCAGGCAAATGCTGGGACTGTGTATTAATTAAGGCCTCGACCGCTTCCTTCCAGCTCCTAGGCTTTTCCTGTCCCATAGTCGCCATAAGACCTATTTGTGTCGGTGGAAGTAAAGCAAATAGCAAAAAAAAAAAAAAAAAAGAGAGAGAAAATGTAACGTACATACGAAGGAATTTATATCCCCAGATTTTTTATTGTTACAAAAATCGGTACTATGAAACGTTACAAGTATAAATAAAATTAAATCTAATGGAATGTGAATCATTTTTGTAATGCATATGTGCAACTATATAATAGACTATAGGTTTTCATAAAAGGCTTAAAGGATATTTCAGTGGATCGAGTTTATTTTTTATCTTTGCTGAGTTCTTTAATATGATACTGCTTCTCCACCCAACCTGTTTCGATATTTAATTATAATAGGCACATACAGTGAAAATACAGTTTCACATTGATGATATGCGTAAAAAAAGGTAGTTTCTAATAATACCTTAATGATTGTCTAGGCAGTGAAATTTTACAAATTAAATGTTTGCCTTCGAGCAAAGTGGCACCCAATTGAAGTATTCTCATGAAATACTGATAGGGCAATGTCAAAAATACAAGGGAGTTCTATTTTCAAATTTACTATACCAGTGTTACACAGATTTTGACCTAGTCCAAAATTTCCGTCGATCATCCGTAGCGCACTTGCTTTTTTCAAATTCTAACACACGGCAAGATTTTTTCGCTATGAATATCGCTATTTATGCAAACTAACGTCGCTCGTTGATGAAATACACAACTTCGCGCTTGGGGGTAAATGCAGTGCAAGTTGGCGAGTTTCTCTGCAGTACGTTATGCTGATGAGTTATATCACTTGTGGTGTGCGTGCGATTTAATTTTGAATGTGCTACCTGACTTTGTGGAAAGCGTGTATTAGTGATCTTAAACCGTAAATGAATGCAGAAAGAATACAGAATAACGGAAGAAATTTGTGATTTGTTAACTATTCTATTAGCATATGAGGTTTAACGTGAATGAAGGACTAATTACATATTATCAGATGTTCTATTACATTATGGTGTTTCTTAACTCATATAGTGGTACCCATTTTATCCTGTGTTGATCACTGATAAGAACTTCACAGTATTAAATGAACATTGCGTTAAAAATTACCTCCAGCGTTGTCGTTACGAGAATCTCCAGATTGTTGTTGCACAATTTTCTGGTGCCCTCTCAGACTTCATTTCCTGACGCTTCCTAGGGAGCCATTTCTTGTAATTGAATGACAGTACTGAAGATCGTCTTTAAATAATGAAGAGCGACGAAGGAAGACAGTGTCTATTATGCGGGGATTCCCGGCTAGGGAACTAAAACCTTAGAAATTAAATCGTTGTTTCCCTCAGCGCCTAAAAGACACCTGGAAAATTACCATAACCGGCTGATGTGGGCAGTGTGTCGGCATTTTATTAGGTATAAACTACGTGAATGCCACAAACAAATATATTTATAAAACTTTCTATGTAAAATAATGCAAAAGGCACTCTATTTAGCCGGGCTGAGTGGCTTAGTCGGTTAAAGCGCTGACCTTCTGACCCTAACTTGGCAGGTTCGATCCTGGCTCAGTCCGGTAGTATTTGAAGGTACTCAAATACGTCAGGCTCGTGTCGGTAGATTTATTGACACGTAAAAGAACTCCTGCGGGACTAAATTCCGACACATCGGCGTCTCCGAAAACCGTAAAAACTGTTAGTGGGACGTAAAATAAATATTATCACTCTATTTAGATGTATCATCAGCGGAAATTTTGTTTCACTGTCTAACAAAATTGCTGCTGGGAGACTTCGATGGAGCATTATGGGAGATCTTTGCTTGGCTACACAGGAACAACCACAAATTGATTCGCATACATACATACATACATACATACATACATACATACGAGGGTTAGAACTTAAATAGTGGATACACTGCTGTGGAGACGCTATGCAACGTAATCTATTATTGTCGCTGATAGCACACGTTGGTTACATTCTGTGTAGAGATGAGAAGAATGCAAGAATGAGGAATGTGGCCTGCAAGCACAAACTTCCTGTTCTGTCCAGGCAGATCGGCTCTTATCTGCTCTTATCTGCTACACGAAAACATTGACTCACACTTTGCAGTTTGCTGGATTACAACTGACAAGAGCGAAGAGCTGCCAGTGGAAGATAATATAAAATCGCCTGGGTAGTAGCGGAGTTGCTATGGTAACCATTGCGTCACTGGCTCTGCTGGTGAAAACCACTTCGCCCCGTGCCTCACCGGGCATGTGCATTCTTCTGATCTCCCAACAATACCTACCTTACCTCAGAGCAAATGGACTCGCCCTTCCCACATCACCTGCGTGCGCACAAGCGAGAGGAACACAGTCACGTGTGAGCTAGCGGTCTAACGTAACGTTGTCACTATGTTTTCCAAACAGGAACAACGGAGTTGGATCAAGATTGAATGTGCCAGAGGTCGTACAGCACGACAATGTCATCAAGGTCCTCAAGAGGCTTCCGGGGAATCTGCATTGCGTTACAGAACAGTGGCACGTTGAGTAAAAGCCTTCAACGATGGTCAGAAAGCTGTGGCGGACATTCATCGGGCAAGTCGTCCTACGAGTGAAGAAGAAGTGCATGCTCTTGCCGCGTTGCTGGACAGTGATCAAAACTAGACGATTCGTGAGCATTCGCTTCAGAACTGTTGCAGAGATTCGACAGGCAGTAGACCGCTCCCTGCGCACCATCAACAGAACAGGCTCTGCTAAAGGTATACTACGACTTCCACATCGCTGGCAACGCGTTATACACAACGCTGGTGACTACATTGAAGGACAGTAAAGGTTGCTAACATGTAACACTCTTGTACCTGTTGTAAATAAGTAGTTGCCACTATTTAAGTTCCAACCTTCGTACCAGAGATGGCGAACCCACAACTTCTGTGGCGCGTTACACACCATACTAACATATGTCAATGCTTTTAACATGTAATAAATAGATCAGAAATCTAGCGACATAGCATATTTAAACATTAGGCTTTATTAAAGAAGTATCTCTCAAATAATTTTATGGCCATATTTTTAACAAATTTTAATAGCTTAAGCAAAAGTATACGTTATTCTTAAAATTTACCAGTTTTTTAAAAATGTAATTTTCACTGATGGTTGCAGCATCAAATCATGAGACATTCAGTCGAACGGATTTGTATGCAATGCGACTTAATACCTAAATTAAGTCAAATTGGGGGAGTTTAACGATGAATTTTAAGGAAAATCACTGATTGCACACAAAAAAGTAAAAAGGAATGAACAAGACCTTAATTGGCACGATAGTCGTTATATTAAACTTTATTCTGTAATGTTGAGCAATTGAAAAGCATGCCAGTGATTGGGTGATAATTGGCTCCGTGTTGAAATGTTAGTATAGTTGTGTTCTGTTCAAAGATTTATGGGTTCATTTCGCTGCCGGACTGTGTATTTTACCCGCATCTGCTCGGTTCCTCTAGCTCATGATTGGATAATTGTAATAATACATACCTCTTTATTTACATACAATACATCACACTACCCACCGCCTCATAAAACAACATACAGTATAACATTGTTTATTTATTTATTTATTTATTTATTTATTTATTTATTTATTTATTTATTTATTTATTTATTTATTTATTTATTTATTTATTTATTTATTTATTTATTTGCTCGTTGTTCATCACACTAATAGGTTTCCCGTGACGTAATAATGGGAAAGTCCTAGGGCTGGGAAGATAGGGGCCATAACCTGGTGTGAAAAATATAATCCATGGAAAACCATCTACTGTACAGGGTTGCCGACAGTGGAATTCGAAACCACCATCTCCCGAATGCAAGCTCAAAGCTACGCAACCTGACTTACACATCTACATTTTTGGTGTTTTTATTATTAATACTGAATTTTTCTGAGGTCTGTTTGGAAGATCACGAACTACAGAAACTTTCTTTTAATTCACAAATCTATCAATTTTAAAGTTAAGAACCTCCTTATGGGAAGTATAAGGATAATCCTATGGCAATACCTGCCCTGAATGGCCTTTCATCTGCTAAAAGACCACTGTTCAGCCCTAAGGCCTAAGGTGATGCATGGTCAGTGCGACCAATCCCCTGGGCAATTATTCTTTGCTTTCTAAACCGAGGCTGCCATCTCACCGTCAGATAGTTACTCATATATAGGCTAATCACGTAGGCCCTCAGATCCAGGTAAAATTCCTTGGAATGGAAGGGAATCGAACCTGGTACCTCAGTGTAATAGGCAGGCACTCTACCCCCATACAAGGGAGTGACATAAGAAGTATACATCCATAAAAGAAATTATAACACCGGCCCGATGACCTAGATGTTAGGCCCCTTTCATCAACAAACATCATCATCATCACCATCATCATCATCATCATCATCAATTATAACACCAATTCACATACCAAGTTCGATAAAATTGCTTTAATATGAAGGTTAGAATTTTAATAGTGGCGCACTCTTAAATTACTACTGGTATAGAAAGATGTACTGAATCAAAAATTGTATTGTAGTGTAGTATGTTGCCCGTTGTCAGGAACGTGGTAGTCATAGCATGCCGTCAGGCTTGAATAGAACAGTTTGGAATAGTTCTGAATCTAAAACCATGAAGTGGATGAGGTATAAATCGCAAGGGCTTAAATCCTGAAGTACTGTGGTTAATAGAATATTTGTCAGTTCCTTTCACTAAATAGCTCAACCACAGGTTCTGGGATATGCGCTCGAGTATTGTCATGCTTGTGCAGAATGTGTGTCCAGTTTCCTTCTTAATACTAGTCGCTGATGTGTTCCAAGAATTTAGCTTAATACTTAACCATCATTTTGCATGACAATTCTCCAATGTGTGTTGGTCAAACTGTCACTGACTCACTCAATGTATGGAGTTTGCCGGGCAGAGTGGCTCAGACGGTCGAGCACTGACCTGAGCGCAGGTCGGTGGGTTCCATCCTTGCTCAGTCCCGTGGTATTGAAAGATAGTCACCAAGCGACCGCTGATCAACCCGAAGGCCTGCAGATTACGAGATGACACGTGGTCAGGCCGTTATTCTTGGCTTTCTAGACTTGGGTCCCAATCTCACGTCAGACAGCTCCTCAATTGTCCTCAAATCAGCCCTCAGGTCTAGGTAACAATCCGTGACCTGGCCGGGAAACGAACCCGGGGCATCCGGATGAGAGACAGGTCTAGACCGCGGAGGAGACTGCTTTCCTCCACACTGTATCTAATTCTTAATTCTCCCAGATTCTTATTTAATGTAGCAGTCTGTTCTTGGACTTCCTTCAAACCACAATTTCACCAACAGAGTATTGTATCCATTCTTGTACATACAGTCACTCCCATAAATATTCGGGCACTGATAAAATCCGCGGCAAAGCGATGACAATAACGTAACCATGAGCAGAATGTGAAACCAAATGTGTCCAACTAATGGAACTACATGTGTTTGCTTATGCAGAAAAGGAATCACGGAGCACTGATGTACAGTATGCTGTAAAAGAAAGGATATTGCACACATGGGTCAAATGACACGCCTCAAATATATTCGGTCACCCGGAAAGGCCGGGATTGTCGCTTTGTTCATTGATAGTGACAGGGCTCATAGTGTTGCAAAACGTTCAGTTCAGTAGTGCGGTGCCGCAAGACATGTCGTGCCGAAGTCATATTCTACAGTGTTGCGGCCTGGTATCAAATGGAGTGCAAAAGACAGCACACTACCACGTTTGAAAAACGCCAGCTCGTGATATTCCATCATTATCGAGGTAAATCGCATAGAAAATTATCGTAGATGCTTAAAATAAGCAGAATAGCAGTTGGAGATACACTAAGACGATTCGAAAATGACAATTTCCCAGACAGGCAGACCAAGAAGGCAGACAGAACGAGAGGAGCGGTTTGTGCTTCGGAATGTGAAACGAAATCCAAAAATTAGTGCCCTGAAACTGGCAGCAGCTGTTTTAGAGGAGTATGGAAAGAATTTGGGTACTGAAAGCGCGCGAAGAGCACTGCGAAGTAATGAGTTCTTTAAGAGAAGAGCTAGGAGGAAACCACACATTAGTGCGGTAAATAAAAATAAGCAGCTAGAGTTCGCAAAAACCTACGTAAGCAAACCCAGTGCTTGGTGGCTGGATGTGTTCTTTGTTGATGAGTCGAAGTTCAACGTCTTCGAGTCCGATGGAAAGCAATTGGCGTGGCCGAAACGTCACGAGGAACTGAAAACAAGCAATTTACAAGCAACGGTAAAATATAGTCGAGGAAGTGCAATGGTGTGGGGATGTGTTGCATCGAACGGGGTTGGTGCACTGCGTTTCACTGAACATACGTCGACAAAGAGCTATTTTGGCTATCCTCAAAAGCAGTTTGCGACAATTTGCGGAACAACTTGGTATACAGCGTACTTTCAAGTTCTACCAAGATAACAACCCTAAACACAAGTCGTAACTTGTCAGGGAGCGGCTGCTGTACAACTGCCCGAAGGTTTTGGAGACTCCACCACAATCAGCCGACCTGAACCCCATCGAGAATGTGTGGAGTAGAATGGAGGGAGCTCTGCAATTGCGGCCGCCAAGTCCCTCACAGAATTGGAGAGGAAACTGCTACAAGAATGGGCGCATTAAGCCCTGATTATGCCAAGGAAGTTATCGCCAGTATGCCGAATCGACTGGAAGAGGTCATAAAACATCAAGTTGGACCTACGAAGTACCGAATGTGTAACAGGGTTGTCAATTATGCGAGAGTATTTTGCTTTTTGTATAGTGGCCGAATATTTTTGAGGCGGCATTGGAATTACTGCTTTTATTTAAAGTGCGACAGATGGCGTACTAGTGACTGTCAGAAGAGTTTGACTTACACCCCAATGTTTGTAGAACGAGTTATGATGTTTTCCTACATGTTTCGTTGTAGTATACGTTATAATTATATTGTAAGAACAGCTACCCAATAAAAGTGCGTCAAAAATCAGAGTGACCGAATATTTATGGGAGTAACTGTACGTGCTACCTTTCAGGACATCATCCATCACAGTTACAAATGGTAAACGTGACCATACATTCAATGGCTTTATTGAAGACGATAGCTTTCAGCATTAATATGGAGCAACAAACATACATATATACACCTCAAGGAAAGTTTGAAATATTGTGGAATTAAGCATGTTATGTGGTAGGACGTGTGCAGTACTGTTGTAAATGGTAGAGAACACTGTATACACGCAAGTAGTTCAATTACTTGTTTACAACACAGCAGATTTCACTGCCTACGGTCAGTATTGAGCTTGGGGTAAACTATTCCAATTCAGGTGAAGACGGGTGGTAGTGTACACCTTCAGTACGAGCTATAGTTAGTGTTCATGTTTCGTGGTGTAACGCGGTTTTCCCAATTTGTACGCGCCAGAATTGTGGCATTGACTCAGGGTGTACATACACAAGCAGACGTATCACGCACTGTAGAGGTTAACCAAATTACAGTGCAGTAGAAAAGGTAATGCGAGACCAATGATGTGATTAGTCGACCGAGGTAAAACCGAACAAGGGTGACAATGTCACATCGAGATGGGTATATTCGCATAACAGCGCAGAGGAAACCTACTTTGACTGCGGAACAACTAAGAAATGGCGTCTTGAGGGCAAACGGGGTCAATGTATTTGCACAAACTATACGGAATCGGCTACATAGTGCCCAGTTAGTCATTTCAACCGATTCGACGTGTTCCACTAGAGAATCACCATCGTGCTGAAAGGTGAACGTTTTAACTAGGGGTTGGATGAAGGGCGTAATACCATGCTTGCGCATGAAACACTGAAATCACTTAGGTCAGACACACGGAAACAAAGGATGTGGAGACGTAAACGACGTGGTGGAAAGTACCAGTATGTTCAAGACAGGTGCACCTCGGGGTCTCCGAAAACCGTAAAAGTAGTTAGTGGGACGTACCAATAACATCATTATGAATCTGTTCTCAATATCTTACAGATATTTAGAAAGCTATTCTAGTGCTCTAGATTCGCCATCAGTTGACAGAATCGCTTAATCTTTTTAAGAGTATTGATTTATCATTCATCACTTGTAAAAAAATGGTATCTTAATTTAGGAAGTTTCTCTTCTACACAGTCACTCTTCTTATACGTAGCAACAGATTGACCAGCCTCATGAAAGTTCACGTATGACATACGAATGTTTCAGTATACTTCAGTTCTCTCACAAAACAAGCAAACAAGTCATTAAAATTTCCTTACAAAAAAATTTCAGATCACATTTTGTGTCAAGATCATGTTTATCGAAAAATTACCCTCGGCAGGGACTATTTTATGAACAGTATATTTCATTTATTTTTATTTTCATCAACAATGTAAATGTACATTATGGTTATTATTATAAAATACCCAAAACCCACGGTGCAACAGATCTGAACGGCCTTGGCCTACCAAGTGACCGCTACTCAATTCAAAGACCTGCAGATTACGACGCGACGCAGAGTCAGCATAACGGATTTCCTCGAACGTTATGCTTTCTAGATCGCGTAAAAAAATGCAACCTCGAAGATCGTTTTCCGTGATTTCCTACATTTACAGCAGACTAATGTTCGGGGTGTACCTTAATTAAGATCACAGTCGCTCCCTCTCCAGTCCTGACCCTGTCCTATACCATCGTCGCCATAATTCCTATCTGGGCTGGTACGACATAAAACCAATAGCATAACAATAATAATAATAATAATAATAATAATAATCATCATCATCATCATAATAATGATTACTTTATTTTTATTATTCTTTAATGGCGTGCGGCCTCCGGAGAGTCCTGGTGCAAGTCTTTCGATTTGACTCCCTATAGGCGACCTGCGCGCCTATGAGAATGGGGCCCTACCTAAGTTGTATTCTAGTGATGAAGAGAGCAAAAACACCCATCCCCCGAGCCAGACAAATTAACCAATGAAAGTTAAAATCCCCTACCTGGTTGGGAATTGAAGTCGGTACCCCTTGCAACAAAGACCAGTATGCTAACCATTTAGCCATGGAGACAGAAATAATAATCAATCAATATATATGTAAATGAATGTATGTATATTTGTATGTAAATAACACATCTCCTCCTAAACCACTGAAGCAAAATCAGCGAAACTTGGTTCACTTATTACTATATGGAGACGAGCACTGTGAGGCTAAGCCGTCTCTAGCACCCTTAGGGGTGGGGGTTCAGGGACGTTATACACAAAATTAAAATATTGTCGAATAAGTTTCCGCGTTCGCTGAGATGAATAGTGACACTCCGAAATTTTTAAAGTCCATGTCAGCCCCCTTCGGGATGGGGCGCGAATGGGGAGTGATATATAAAATTATCGAAAATAGTGTCGAATCCATTGATTTCAGGGTCGCTGAGATGAATAGTAACACTCCGGCTTTTTATAAGCCCAATTTCAGCTCCCTTTGGGTGGGGAGTGAGGGGTCAGTGATATCTATATAAATAACGTTGTAGGGGGTTTGCTGTCTGTAATTTTGTTTGTTTTGCCAATTTTTCAGATATTTATCCGTTTTAGGTCAACTCAAGACCGAACGGGTGGTTTTTACTTTTCGTGCCTGTTTATTTGTCTGTTTGTCTGTCTCTCTGTTTGTCTGTTTGTCTGTTCCACCATCACGGCGAAACGGCTGGATAGATCTCGATCAAACGTCATATTTTGTGTATACTCATCCCGGGGAAGTTCTATGACTTTTTAAGTATTTCTATCCCTTATACGTTAAATACAGATGTATTTCTCTATTTAAAGTTAATTTTGTACTTTTTACACGTATATGCTATCGTTTGGCACACTTTTAGGAAAGATAGAAACATGACGTTCGGCACGCACATTGACACGACCAGTGGCTATATGATAACCAAATTTTATTATTCTAGCTGTCACATGAGTATCAAAAACATAAAGTAGTATGTGAAAACTGTACAAAATTTCACTCCATTCAATTACACTAACTCAATCTAACCCATAAATATAGGAAATACGAGAAGATGTCATAGGACCAACCATGTAGAACACTGAAAGAGGCGCCTGACGGTGAAGTCCGTTTGTAGATATGCCGTACAGTTTCAAAGCAATAACTTTCGAAATAAAGGTCTGCAGTTCTAGACGTGTCCATGCTTATCTGTATAAATAAAGTTGTATGGGGTCTGCTGTATGTAATTTCGTTTGTTTTGCCAATTTTTCAGATATTTATCCGTTTTAGGTCAACTCAAGACCGAATCGGTGGTTTTTATTTTTAGTGTCTGTCTGTTTGTCTGTCTGTTCCACCATCACGCCGAAACGGCTGAATAGATCTCAACCAAACGTCATATTTAGAGTATACTCATCCCGGAGAAGGTTTTGATATGCATATCATTTTAAAATATTTGAATAGACGCGGGGTTTATAGGTAAACCAGAACGGTTTTCCTCCATTTTCTCTTATACTATTGATTTTCTGTCAACTCCGTGGACTGTATGTGCAACATCTCTTCATTATAAACAACTTTTGTTACGTTCATAATTTACCTCACTCTTCAAATGAGGGAGAAAATTACTATTTTCTGGGGTTATCATACTCTGCATTGAGTGACCAACAGACCGACAACGAACCTGTAGGTTACCATGGCAAGTCTCTCACTGCTTACCAGCAGGAAAGTAGCATATTGCCATTTTCGTCATCATTCTTGTAAATTCGTGGTTGTTCGTTGGGTACTAAAGCAAGAGAGACGTCAATCGGCCATTCTGTGGGATATTGGCGGCATATCGTTGGAAGTTATAACCGTCCTCGAATAGCTTAAGTAATAACACCATTAGTCATCTTCTTATCTGTTTACCTAAGAAACCCCGCGCCTAAATTTCTCCTCTGTTACCGCTTTGTTTTACCGTAACTCATACAATCATAGTTTATTGAGGGACATTTGATTTTCCAATACATCCACTTGGTACCTATTTACATATATGTCCTATCCGACTGTCCCTAGTTATAATCCTATTTTATATTAATTTCAACTTTCCCAACTGTATTACTTTTTTCCTTAATTACTCCGTATGTATGCGAGTGCTAATCCAGAAAGATGGACACTCTTTTCTTTGAGGAAATATTCCAAGCTATGCAAATGTATAATATCGAAATATAGATGCAATTTTAACGACGGTACAGACCTTCTTTCCGGAATAATTGGTGGCTAAACGGTAAGTCGTATCTCAAAAGGTGTCCAGTGATTACCTGCATGGGAGACGGCGTACGGGACAGAAGACTGTGTACTGCCTTAGAGTACTGTGTGTGTTTTTTTTATTAGGCCATCCTGAAATAAATTAGAGTAATCAAACAAATGGAGTTTTATATTCGTAATAATAATAATAATAATAATAATAATAATAATAATAATAATAATAATATAACCTCGAACTTTTAAATTAGACTCCTTTCCTGTCTTATTTTCGAGCGTGACTTGGTCGTCTGCGACAGTGGATGTATGGAATTGTAATTGTGTGAAAGTTACAAAGTTGAGGTAAAAGAAAGAAGCTTGAAGTTTATTGAATGTAGGCTCTTGGAAATATGGAGATTATATTCTGTAAATAATGTTCGTTACAGCAGTATGAGTGTTATAAGGATGCAGCAGCAGACTACATTGTAGCAAAGCGGTATAAAAGTGCTACGTTCTGCAGAGTGAACAGCCTCTCATCCCCTGCTAACAACGTGCATGAAGAGAGTGGCCCAGGGGGGCTGTAATGCCATCGCAGATCTGTATGCATAAAAACACACAAACACACAGAGCGCATAATGCTGCACTTCATTGTCTAACTTAAAGGGCAGCCTTCATATTTAACATGCTCCTACTCTTCTATTATGATACGTTACAGTCTTATCGGACCATTTTATCTCCACCCTTTCTGTGTGTCTGACATGCCCTGACAGCCACGGAAAATGTTCTAATTTAAGTTTCATATTAGTACTCTGCGACATGGAGTATGATCTCGCTTGCTACAACAGCAACAGACTCCAACCACTTGAAAAATTAATTCAAAAATATATTCTTTCCTTTATTCTGTCCAGAAGAGAAGTTAAACTCAATGAATAATCATTTTAAAAAGCAAAATTATCTCCGTAAAAGCTATGAAAGCCCTTGGAGGGGTGCAAAGTAAAGGCTCCCGCTATCCGTAACTTCGCTACTTGATAGGGTAGAGTGGTCAGCGCTACGCCCGGCCGCCTTTGCCCACAGGAAATAACCTGGTACTCATGTTTTCTGTAGGCTGATTGAACCTCAGGACCACACTCACGTCCGGAAATGGAAATCTCGTTTCTTAATTTTTGACTTGCTGGCGGGCAATTGAACCCACGTCGTCAGGGTGAAATTAGAACGCCTTTACCGCCTAATGAATAATAATAATAATAATAATAATAATAATAATAATAATAATAATAATAATAATAATATTTTACGTCCCACTAACTACTTTTAAGATTTTCGAAAACGCCAAGGTGCCACAAATTTTTTACTTGGGAGTTATTTTAATTGCTTGTAAGTCTACCGACACGATGCTGGCGTATTTGAGCACCTTCAAATACCACCTGACTGAGCCCGGATCGAACCAATCAAGTTGGGTTCAGAAGGCCAGCGCCTCAACCGCCTGAGCTACTCAGCCCGGCTGTTATTGGTTTTACGTTCCACTAAATACTTTTACGAATTCCGGAGGCGCAGAGGTGCCAGAACTTTGTCCGACATTGTTTCTTTCACATGTCGGTAAAACTGCTATTACTAGGCTGACGTATATGAGCACCTTGAGATACCACTTGACTGAGCCAGGATAGAATCCTCCAACTTCGGCTCAAAAATTCAGTGCTTCCACCGTCCGTTTCACTCAATCCGACCAACGTAATGAAACGTAATTGACTAACATATAGCTGAATTACACTGTTGCTACCTACTCATCATGATAGCGTATGGTTGCAGTTCAAAGTAAAGTTATAGATGGCGGGCTGAGTGGCTTAGACGGTTCAGCCGCTGGCCTTCTGACCCCAACATGCCCGGTTCGAACCTGGCTCAGTCCGATGGTATTTGACGGTGCTCAAATACGTCAGCCTAGTGTCGGTAGACTTACTGGCACGTAAAAGAACTCCTGTGAGACAAAATTCCGGCACATCAGCGTCTCCGAAAACCGTAAAAGTAGGTAGTGGGACGTAAATCCAATAGTATTATTAAAATTCTAGGTCCCTTGGTATGATGGCCTGATTAACGCTTAGTAAAACTGGAAGCTTGTGTGACCTTTTTATTCCGTCATATTCCAATCGCAGAACATTCATCACTACATCAGACTGTATAGTCCATATCGTGCTTGAGGTTTGTGAATAGTAACTCATTCTAGTAAAAATTTCCGGTATATATTATTGTAAAATAATAATAATAATAATAATAATAATAATAATAATAATAATAATTGTTACCGTGGTTTGGTGGATCAGCAGAGGTGAAAGAAGGTGCCGTGGTGAACGGGTCTAACTACCAAAATCAAAGATTTTCTCTTCTTTTTTTTAACAACAAGAA
Source organism: Anabrus simplex (assembly GCF_040414725.1). Taxonomy (NCBI): domain Eukaryota; kingdom Metazoa; phylum Arthropoda; class Insecta; order Orthoptera; family Tettigoniidae; genus Anabrus; species Anabrus simplex. The sequence goes on from NC_090265.1 coordinate 574,922,264, forward strand.
ACAATGCAATAGGTACAAGTAGCAAAAATTAACTCTAGAAAAGATAAGATTGGTGGTATAAACAGAACTTGGGCTTCAAGCCCTCCCTGTACATTTTCTGAGCTCTCAGCTCACAAACACATAGTTACCTAAGGGCAGAAAACCCCTAATACCTGGAGCACTTGCTCCCAACTTTTAACCTCAAGCCTCCCAGAGGCACTTTACACACTGGAAAAGAGCTAACACGCTCTCAGTTTTTCACGCCTATTCAAGGCAATATCAGGCTTTACCACAACAATGACACGGTGGTATCTTGTACCCAATCTACTGGGCCTTAGCAGGAAAAGAACAGGTTAAGAAAATGGCCCGGAATACCAAAAAGAATGGAGGCGTATACTTGCACTCCTAAATACACATTTTAAAACCTAACAGGCACTAGGCCGATGAAACAGGGGCTATTCCCAAACTATGGATGTGACTCGTATAAGGAAACAAATTTAAAACATTGAGGAAAAGAAGAAAATCAGTTACCAAAGCGTAGTCTCCTCAAACCAATATGAAGGGGAGCTCGAGAGTGTAAATCACTCTCTATCCCCGAATTACAGTTACCAATTTACTTAAATTTTTACATAAACTGGTAGAAATTTACATATTTTTAAAGATGGGTTACATGGTAAAGGTTTCGGACCTTTCCCGCGGGTTAAACTGCTGAGCTAGCAAGAAATAAAGATGTTAAGCGGCCATTACCTTACTGAAGAACTGCTGCCTGATGTTAGAGGCGCTTCCCGCCTCATGCTACACGTCCATACACTAGGTTAGATGTTGAGGAAGTGGCCGAGAGACAAGAAAATCAGCAGTTTTTATACCCTCGGGGAAGGTTCGAGACCTTACATGAATAATTAAGACACACCCGCTGGTGTTTATTGGGTAGCTTAAGGTTACACATCAAAATCGAAGAAGAAAGACACGATTGGTCAAAAATTAATTACAGAAATTCTGGATTGGCTAAGTTCAAAACTGGCGAAAGGAAAGATTAATATTGCCAACCCATAAATGAAAGAACGAAATTTAGTAAGGACAAAAACTTATGAGTACAATTTTCCTTCAAGAAAGTTCCTTCACTTCGCACCAGGGTGCATGATCACAGTTTTTAGGCAGAGACATCTATGAGAGAATGTCCAAACTTCTTGACAAATAGTAAACAAAAACACGTCGAAATTCACACAGTGACATCTTCAGAGGAAAGGTTTAAGTAGATCCAGTTTTAAGTTCACTGTTCCTCCTGTAGAGGAGTACTTTAAGGCGGAAAATTCGAATGTGTGGCGTAGAGGTGTACCACCCGGTACAATAATAATAATAATAATAATAATAATAATAATAATAATAAATGTTAAGCAAACTAAATCCGTATCAGTCAGTGCAAACTATACCATACCACACTAATTATATCCAAAGTTTTTAACAAAGCAGAAACACTAACCATCAAAGAAGGACACATTTACAGAATCTAGAGATCAATGATAGACCCATTCTGAAAAAAGATACTAGGCCCAATGACTACAAACAAATAAAAATACCGCAAACCTAAGAACGAACTATACCTTAAACACAACCTTAAATAAACACAATTAGCAAAAGACGCCTCAGAGTTTATAGACACCTACAAAAGTTGGAATAATCAAGAGTAACATAATCCTCTGTGGCAACTCTCGAAAGAAAACGTCACCACTTTCATAAAAACAGGTAAGACAATATCATGAAACTCTCAACATCCCCCAAAAACATGAATACTGGAAAGAAAAGCTTTCCGAAAAGTGATGCAAGGAATCGCACAAATAGAGTTCAAGTAAGGACTGTGACGAAACAGACCAGAGGAAGCTAAACGAAGCCAAGGAGTGAAAGAGATATGAGCAAGGAAGAAATCTCTAAAGAAACCACAACAACCTAAGATCATTAGTGAGATCACTCGCTGAGTTGAAGCGCGCTCCCGCAGAGCGGCGCTAGTGGAGCCTAAAACCAACGCGACACGGTGAGCTGTTTTACACTGATACACAAATAACCAAATACAACACTCAATTCCTTAGACTTCTGAATGATACTCTCAGAGCGTTGTAAATACTGTTCTTAGTCCCCACGAAAGAATATCTTTGGATTTTTACAAGAGAACACGGGAGATAAAATGGAACGTTACGAAAAGCAAAAGCGATATTGTCTTTTACATACTTAAAAAAATAACTTTTTAAAAAGAGCACATAAAACATTAAGCATACACCAGATTGCAAATAACACTAACACTTTTCTCTCAAGTAAAGTAAATGACTTAAATTACCCACCAAAACTACTCTCAGGCCACTTTAGATAGTAGGCCCCTATACGAGTAGACTTAGCAGATTGTTGAGTTTGAAGATCTCTGCGGATTTCTCTCGCTCTGATGGAGAATCTGCACTCAAAATAGTGATAGACCAGTTTATAATTAATGCCCAAAGTGTGTACAATACAACAGCCAGCCCCTGATGGCATAACTGAAATAGCCTCAATCAAGTCAAGGTACTCGTAAAATAATCGCCTCACATCGACCTAAACGAGCTGAGATTTTCATGAATTTTCTTTTCAGTCTGGAAATGAATGTCACACACAATTATAGATGGACGTGTTAGAAACCTCGTGCCACTACCGGATCCGTAATCTTTATAATTAAATTTGCGGGGAAATGCAGATCACATATTCTGCTTTTGGCCGACAATTGCTTATATTTCGGCGGAATAAATCTCGCTCACTTCGCGAACTTTATTGTCTTTTGGTGGTGTAAATAATCGTATTGTCTTTTGGTGGTGTAAATAATCGTCTGCCGTCAAGCTATCCACCGTCAGCCGATTTACACTAGGAATGAAACAGTACGGCATTTTCTGGAAATAATAGAAAATTAATTTGTTGCACACACAAAGCACTGCGCAGATACTAACATAGATTTTCGAAAAATATTCAAACAAGCAAATTCCCTCGATACGCCTTAAAATTATCACCATGATTTTACGTGCGCACGCTATTACCTTCGTCGACAATTTTGCGCACATGTTGTTGCAGCTGGTGCGCAGCGACTGCAGCGCCACACTCCAGCGGGGCCACCAACGACAATGTTGAGAGAACGGAGTGATCATACTACGTATTCTATTCGTCATGCTAAGAAGGAAATCATTTTCATTTAATTTTGTATTCTATAGTTTGTTCATCCGAAAATATGGTGGTGATGATGATGATGATTGTGTGTACTGTATACCATCCCTATATCTTCCTATGACTTGGGATACGCCAAACTCCTGGACTTTTCTTCTGAAAGAGCCAGTAAATTTACATAAGCGGGTTTTCAATAATGAAGTTCCCTAAATACCACGACCTAGAACATAGAAGGTGACCGTCTAACTAGCCACATTCTACCAGGTACGAATTACACCATGTTTGTGCTCTCGCATCTCGTGTGTAAGTCATAATTACACTTATAAATTTTTCCAGGTCAGAGGGTATCTCCACTGTATGATATCTCCCCGTACCTTGTAATACACAGCACACACAAAGCAAATAACTCGGGCAACTCAGGCGCTGTTTAGTGAAGTATTTACTCCAAGAATACAGACACATCCAATTGTGCATCAAATGAGAAAGTTATTCTCCCTGGCCTTTTTCGTCATTTATTCGGCGTGGCACTTCATGTGGATATATCCAACTTTTCCGGCCGGATACTTTTCCTGACGCTATGTCTATGAAGAAGGATGTATTCAGCATTACGTGTTAATATTGTGGTTGGTAGTGTGATGTGTGTGAATGTAGATTAAAAGATTTGTATTAAGACGAAGAATTAAGTGTCTAAAGTAAAATTCCCCAACCACATTGGGAATCAAACCCAAAACCCTCTGAACGGTAGGCCAGAACGCTGACCTTTAAACCAAGGAACGAGACTCAAATGAACGGAGATTATTGAAAACCTTATAACTAACAGCACGAAGAACTTTCCACACAGTATCCATATACGTTTCTCGATATTTATCTGCAAATCGTTTGCTGATGCAGGACCAGGCACACTCAGTTTTACCGAGCGATTGGCCGTACTGTTAGGGGAGCGCAGCTGCGGCCCACTGTCGGCAGCCCTGATGACGGTTTTACATGGTTTCCAATCATCACACAAGGCAAAGCCCGGGGTTGTACCTTAATTATGTCCACGGCCGCTTCCTTTCCACTCCTAGCCCTTTCCTATCCTATCGTCGCCATAAGACCTATCTGTGTCGGTGCGACGTAAAACAAATAGAAAATAATAATAATAATAATAATAATAATAATAATAATAATAATAATAATAATAATAAAATAACTATTAAATGAATAAGTGTCGGTCGCCGGGGCTTCTTCCTGAAAAAGCAGAGAAAGAAAGTGCGTGCGGAAGAAGAACCTCGTTTAAAAGAGATACGATTTAGTCGGCCGGGCTGATAGCACCCTGTAAGGGTCCCTACCTATGGTATAGGTGAAAACTGGTCAACGGCTTCTGAGGCGGGCGACGATGGTTGAAATCATCTCAACTGTAAGAAAGGCGGAAGAACCACTATCGGGAAGATTGGTCTCCACAGCCCGGGAAGGCAACTAATCTAAGGGAGTAAACTCTGAAATTAAACGTACCGAAACTCACAACCACGTAGTAACATGGTGTAACAACCCAAATCCATCCAACACATTTTTCAAGTAAAACGTGGAGGACAAACCTACGGAAATGACTACCCCAGGTGGTACCAAATCTACAGTCACCTTGGGTGACGTTAGTGGGCCTCCGGCTTCTGAGAAGCCTATGCGAATATGCTATGAGGACAAATCGGAGCGTCCAGAAACAACCAATAATAATATCAAACATAAACACCAGAACTACTTCGCCACCCCGAATATCAACTCGCTACTCAAGATGGGCAAATTGAAACATTTAACTGACACTATGACACGCCACAATATACTGCTTACAGCAATACAGTAGACAGTAGAGCATGCCTTTGATTCACAGGGTTACCGCATTCTTAAAGGAAAAGTGGGGCGTGGGAGAATTAAGAATGTCCCACACTTGGGGACTGGTTTTATCATAAGCCATAAGATACAGGATTCTGTTAAAGACTTCAGCTCACCCGATAGCCGAGTGTCCTTTCTTACCTTCCGGTGCACAAACAAAGTTTACACTGTAGTAAATGTTCACGCACCCATCAATGAGAACAATAAGCGTAACCCTGAAAATACAGACAAGCTTTGGGAAGAACTAGAAGACATAATCAGCAAGGTCTCAGAGCACCACACAGTTATCCTAGTTGGCGATTTCTGTGCCCAGTTAGGGAAAGAACGCAAGTTTAAACACATTGTAGGAGAGTACCCAGCACACCTACGGACCAACAAGAATGGAGAAGTTCTAGTTGGACTCTTTGGACTTGGTAATGAAGTCGAGTGACTACCAAGGAATCGGAAGACTTGGACATCAGCAAACAACTTCTTGGAAGAATTTCAGATAGACCATGTAGCTATCTCAAGGAAGTAACATAGAGATCCAAAATGTAAGAATATTAAGAGGAGAAAATTTGAACTTAGACCATTATCTCTGCAAAATAAAGCTGATTCCTACCTAGAAACACTAAGAAAACCAGGTCACTCAAACTTATTTCGATTTAGAGAAACATTCATCTTGCAACCATTTCACAAAAGAATTGGAAGCACTCAGATGTAGCAACTGGGATGAATTGAGAGACGACCTAGTGAAAGTTGCCACCGAGACTGTTCCATTGCTACAACAGAAGAAGCATGTCTGGTGGACATATACTTGCGAGGAAGCGGTGACGCGGAGACATACAGCCTTGGGTGAAGTGGAACTCACAGAAGACAGAGTACAATAGGGGTAATTTCATAGAGCAACGGAAGTTAACGTCCAGAACCATCACACAAGTGAAACACCAGTTTACAAAGGACCAACGGACACAGTTGGATGAAGACTTCAAGAAGAACAACTGCAGAAAATTCTACAGAATCTTTAATCGGAAGCTGAGTCACTATAACCCACCCAGCCTCCACTTCAGAGGACCACGTAGGAAGATAGCTTACAATGATTCAGACAGCTGCCACTTTCTGGCAAAGTATTTTGAGAATCTCCTTAACTGTGAATCGCCTTATAAATTCTTCACTTATCAAGGCAGCACCAAACATCCAAACTCTTAACCACAGACTAAAGAATAAGTGGTAAAAATAATTCAGTCGTTGAAAACCAACAAATCATCGGCAGAAGACTCAATAGTAGCCGAACGATGGAAGCAGGCTGGAGATAGTACTGTCAAAATTTGACAGAGATCCTCAAAAACGTCTGGGATACTGAAACATTACCTAGCGACTGGACTTCTGCTTTGATTTATCCCTTGCACAAGAAAGGAGACTTGACTGAGATGAATAATTATCGAGAAACCATATTGGTACCTGTCACATACAAGATTTACTTCAAGGCCTTATTAAACATAAAAGCCAACTAGATACACAACTGGGAGAATACCAAGGGGGTTTCAGAAAAGGTCGCTTTTGTACTGACCAGATACTCAAACTGAAGTCAGTGCTCCGTCAGGTAAAAATAGCCGATAAGGAACATATTATCGTCTTGCCGACATTCAGAAAGCGTATGACTCAGTTGAGAGACCTACTCTTATAATAATCCTGCAGGAACTAGGACTGGACCAGAAGAATAATAACCTCATCCAGCGGACATTAAATAACACAGGTCACGAGTGAAGTTCAGAGGAACGCTTTCAGAAAGTTTTGAAATCAAGACAGAGTAATAATGGCGCGTGGTGTCCGGAGAGGCCTGGTGCAGGTCTTTTAATTTGACGCCCGTAGGCGACCTGAAAACAGGGGTAAGACAAGGAGACGGCCTCTCCTCGCTCGTCTTTGACTGTGCACTGGAAAAGGTAATAAGAGAGTGACGGAAGGAGTTAACTAGACAGGAGATACCATGTGGTATCTTTCTGGGACACAGGCGCAAGGGACTGAATGTTGCATTCGCCGACGACCCGGCAGTTCCATCTAATTCAATAGAAACAACAGTGAAACAATTCAATGTTCTCACACAGCAAGCATCAAAGATAGGGCTACGCATTTCACTTGAGAAAACACAGTACATCACAAACATCAATGAATCTCTTTGTACACTGAATCTGGAGCAAGGAACGATCAAGAACCTGGGAGAACAGCTGGAACCCAATTTCTCCGAAGGAGTTACATTATCAGTTCGAGTTAATAAGCTGTAACTAGCATACCAACTGACCAAGAACACCTACAATAAAAAGTGTCTCTCCCGAAACACTAAAATGAAGCACAACCAGACAGTCATCCCCCCCCCCACTGAAGCCTTATGTGCTTAATAATGTCTAATATTCAACAGGAAGGGACTCACAGACAAGCTAGACATCCAGAAGAGGAAAATATTGAAGACATTAGCACCAGTCAAGGAAGGGAATTAATACTAAAGGCAACCCAAACAAGAGCTCTACAAATACTGTGAAAAATCACAGACGTGGCCAGGAAGAGACGCCTAGCATTTTATGGACGCGACTACAGGATTTATAATGCCAGATTGAACAACCAGCTTCTCGTTTACTGTCAAAAGAGAAAGACCACGTCACCATGGTTGATGGAAGTAAACAAAGCTCTTCAGGAACTTGGAGGAACAGAAAGAGACTTAAAAGACCGGACATCGTTGAGGAGGATGATTAAACAAGAGGTTCAAGGATAAACCACCAAGAAGGAAGACAGATACCCTCTAGAAAAAGGAGAGGAAAGAACACCACAGCCAGAGACCCACCCCAACCGCAACAGTTGAATATCGTGGTCCTGAGTCGGGCTATACGAAATAAATAAATAAATAAATAAATAAATAAATAAATAAATAAATAATAATAATAATAATAATAATAATAATAATAATAATAATAATAATACCGAGCGAGTTGTCCGTGCAGTTAGGCCCGCGCTGCTGTGAGCTTTTATTCGGGAGACAGTGAGTTCCAACCCCACTGTCGGCAGTCCTGAAGATGGATTTCCGTGGTTTCCCATTTTCACAAATTGTAGAGCTGTGCCTAAATTAAGGCCATGGCCTCGTCCTTCCTACTCCTAGCCCTTTCCTATTCCATCGTTTCCAGAAGACCTATCTGCGTCGGTGCGGCGTAAAGCAACTTGTAAAATAAGAATTGTGAGAATGATAATAGAAACGTTTCCAATACAAACAGGGGAATTTCGTCCCACCACTCTTGTTTAACTGTGTTTTGATGAGTCATCAGAGAATGGATAAAAGCACCGGCCATAAGTTAAGCTATTATGGAAAATAAGTATATCACTGCCAGAACTGGGGTTCGAAGTATTGACTTCTGAACGTAATTGTTTCTTTTTTCAGGGTTTGCTTTCTGAACTTAATCTCAGATCGTAGTCAAATTAAGCAGTCTAGACAGAAATGTATTTTCAGCTGATATTGTCTGTGCTCTGTCTGATATTTACGACACCTGTGTAGTTAAATTTTTGAATCGGTGGAGGTATTCACACTTCCGTAGCAGTGTAATGCGATAATTCTCCCTCACAGACAATCTCCTTTTCGGCTGACTAGTTCCCACCCACGATTACAGAGGCTGGCGGTCGGAGATAATGTCCACGAGTTTTCACATCTCACTTCGCTACCTACTTTTCCTGTCGCACTCAGCTGCAACACGGAAGTAATGAGACGTTCAGCAGTCATATATTCTGCCTTGTACTTCTCTCGTGTAGTACTAAAACATTAACGTGCGTTTTTCTCTTATGCACTATTTTAGACTTTATTCAAACAAGTCCTTTACGTGTTATCGAAAGCTGTAAGTGGACTCCGTAGTCCACCTCCTCAATGTATTAGCTATCAGAGGGCTGGGTTCGATTCCTGGTTACGGTCAGAGGGCTGGTATATGGTTAAAGTACCTTCAGCTCACCTCCATTTGGGGTATGCCTGAAAAAAGATGAACCATCTCAGGACAAGGGCATCCTTCACAGTGGATTCCTTTATTTGAATGACTATATCTATGTTCAGCCCTCAACCCGAAGTCTGTTTTCATCCTCAAAAGATTCACCATCAGCTGTAATAGATAGCCAAGGTGTCACTGAAGAGGCGTGCTAGAAAAATGAGGAGTGAGAAAATCTCCTGTTTCTATCCTCACAGATTCAGAAAATGTTGCTTACATATTAGAATACAAATCCATTGGAATTCACACAAAATATGGCGTGATTAGCAACACATTCACACAATTCACAACAGAGACTGTAAGCATTGGAATTTTGTAACTAGCATTGCTGAAGGGTAGGGCAGAAATCGAGAAATGAAAGTAACACACTTGATATAGTCAATGCCAGGAGAGACAAGCACTCTATACACTAAGGTGCATCTGGGCAGCGGCGCACAGCTGTGACCTTGTATTTGTATTCGAACCCCACTGACTGCAGCCCTGAAGATTGTTTTCCGTTATTTCCTATTTTCACACCCCACGAACCTACTACGCTGGCGTAGCAGGGGGAGAGGTGATACTCCCACGTGGCGCATCCCAGTTGGCGGATAGTGGGGTCCAATCGACTTGCCGGCGGACTTGAGGGAAATAAAATACCTCTCGCGGACCAAACACACTACCCCTCTGGGTGGGGAACGCACATATAGAATACACCCGTCGTATCCCCTCCCTGCCTGTCTTAAGAGGCGACTACAAGGGGCGACCAAGGGATGATTGAATTAGAACCATGAAACTACTCTTGATTCGTACCATCATGCGGGGAACAGCATGGGTTGCTTTTACTTGCGAGTAGTACCACTCTGTTAGGTACTGAATAGTTTTGTGATTCGTAGCACTCAAGCGGGGTTCAGTGTGGTTTTCCAGTACCCGTGCGTCGTACCCATGTGAGCAACACCACGGGTCTGGGCGTTGCCTGTGAGTTGTACCACTATATGAGCGACACCGTGCGTCTACGTTGCCAGTGATTAGTACCCACTATGTGAGGAACACCACGGGAATGCCGGCGTCCGTGATTAGTACACCTAGGTGAGGAACCTCATAGGTTTACGTTGGCTATGAGTGGAGCCATTGTGTGAGAAACACCATAGGTCTGCGTTACCTTAATGTTTGGAACACCGTGAGTTTACGCTGCCTTTGATTATTACCGCAGCTTGAGAAATATCATGGTTCTACTTTACTCGCAACATGTACCATACTGAGGGACCTTAGACCTGGCTTTTTTTTTTTTTTGCTATTTGCTTTACGTCGCACCGACACAGATAGGTCTTATGGCGACGATGGGACAGGAAAGGCCTGAGAAGTGGAAGGAAGCGTCCGTGGCCTTAATTAAGGTACAGCCCCAGCATTTGCCTGGTGTGAAAATGGGAAACCACGGAAAAACCATCTTCAGGGCTGCCGACAGTGGGGTTTGAACCCACTATCTCCCGAATACTGGATACTGGCCGCACTTAAGCGACTGCAGCTATCGAGCTCGGTAGACCTGGCTTTTGGACCCCTTTAGACATCAAGCATAATCGATTCAGGACTGTGCTTTATAAGTGGTCCCTTGGTCAGTAATACTATTATTTATGACCGTTTCTGAGTCGGATCCACTGTTTTTTGTTTGTTTCTTGTTTGTTTTTGTTTTTTTGGGTTCATGTCCATCCATTCATTTTTCATGACATTTTTATTTATTTTGGTCAGTGGATTTTTTGAACTTTTTGTTGTCATTTCATTTCGTACCATTAGAGACCGATGACCTCGATGTTAGGCCCCTTTAAACAACAAGCATCATCATCATTTTCACACCAGGCAAATGTTGAGGCTGAACCTAAATTAAGACCACGGCCGCTTCCTATCCCATCGTCACTATAAGACACATCTGTGTCGGTGCGACGTAAAGCAAATTGAAAATGATACGGGAAGCAGGGAGAATGTGGTGTCTGATCGGCCGACGTGACGATACTATCCACGAAGAACAGAGACGAAGGCAGAAGTGCGATGAAAGGGATCGTAGAAAGGAACGAGAAAGTCGTGAAAGAAATGATCGCCAGATTCTACAATAAGAAGAAGCTTTGGTAGATCTAATGTGCCAGTATTGCGTGGAGCTTTTGGTGCTGGAAGTTGCTTGTGGTGCTGGAAGTTGTCTCCCTTAACAATGTTGGTGGTGCAGCTGTGTGCTTGTATTCGGGTGACAGTGGATTAGAACCCCACTGTCGGCAGTCCGGAAGATGGTTTTCCGTGTTTTACCATTTTCACAACAGGCAAATGCTGGGGCTGTACTTTAATTAAGACCACGGCCGCTTCCTTTCCACTCCTAGGCCTTTCCTTTCCCATCGACACCATAAGACTTATCGGTGTCGATGCGACATAAAGCAAATAATAATAAATAAAATAACAACGTTGGTGCACTCGGAAGACAGTGCAGTTTCGTAGTGGCTGAATCAATCCGAAGTATGTTCAAATCGACATTTGACTCTGGTCATCTGGAATGCAAATTTCCTCGTGCATTCTTCCACATTATGAACATCTTCTTCCAAATGTTTTTCTTTTGAGTAGTTAGGCTGCATAACTTTGAGGTCCTCAGGGCCCCGGATTCGATTACGTAACGGATCTGGGATTTTAATCTTGAACGGTTAATTTTCATGCTGTCCTCAACATTCCTGCAATTCATACGCTCACACAACGCAAACAAGACTATTTATATAATGTGCCTATACACGACATACGCCACCTGCCTTCGTCAGATGCAGACGGTCTGCCTTACTTGTTCTGCATAAAGCTGGCAACAGTAATACGAAATTATTATTATTATTATTATTATTATTATTATTATTATTATTATTATTATTATTTTGAAAAGTGCATATTCCTAACATTAATCTATATTACTTCTTTTCGATGAATCTCACCTGTGCCTCTCCTCATGCATGGTACAAGGACGTATCTGCAGCCTCAAAGAATGTCCATATCAAGCAGACCGAACAAGTTGGCAGCACGGATCCGGTCGCGGAGCAGCGAGCTTGCATTCGAGATATAGTGCGTTCGAATCCTACCGTTGCATCGGCAGCCCTGAAGATATATTTTTGTAGTTTCTTATTTTTCCACCAGCCACTGAAGGGACTATGCCTTAATTAAGACCACGGCCCCACTTCCCCAATCCTAGCACTTTCCCTTCCTTGCGTCACTGAAATAGGCCTATTCCATGTGTTAGTGCGATGTTAAACGACTAGCTTATAAATATAGCAAGTATGATAAAAACAAGTATCTAGTTTATTTCATAGCAAAGTCGATTAAATTATTTTAGGCTTAAAACATTTTGCTCAATGGCTCTGAGTTCCCCGCGCGTGTAAAATCTGTGATAAATTATGTTGTTGTAGAGCACCTGTAATTAATCATTTGAAGCTAGAATTATTAAGCATTATCCTGAAATTTGGTTGGTACTGTACTGGCAAACCAAGGCATGCAACATTTTAGAATTCCAGGATGCTAGTGGAAAAGAGCATGATTTATGAACACCAAATATTATAGGAGACAACAAATGCTGAATACTTTTGAAAATATGATAGTTATGATGATGATGTCGTTTGCCGTGATATCTAAATTTCTCAATTAATATTGCCATTTTCATTGGTAATATGTATATTTATCACCGGGCGAGTTGGCCGTGCGGTTAGGGGCGAGCAACTCTAAGCTAGCATCCGGTAGACCGTGGGTTCGAACTCTATTGTCGGCAGCTCTGAAGATGGCTTTCCGTGGTTTCCTATTTTCATACCATGCGAATTCTGTACCTTAATTACGACCACGGCCGCTTCTTTCACACTCTTAGGCCTTTCCTATCCCATCGTCGCTATAAGACGTATCTGTGTCGGTGCGACGTAAAACAAATGGTAAAAATATATTTATATATTTATCGTACTCACTTCGACTCTGACTTTATTTTGTTTGACTCAAATTTACTACCAGTGCTCCACTGATGCTTTTTATTTGCTGTACTGGTGAAAGACAAAATGCCCACATTTCGACTATTTAGCAGCAAATTTTAGAAAGACCGGTTGCAAAATATAGAAGATTAAGGGTAGTTATAGCTATAAAATCAAATATTTTGGAAATTGTCTATTTCCATTCTCTACAAATTTCCTGATTAAACTGAATGGTGAATTAAGAACCTCGTTCGAGAATCAAGTATTTGGTATTTCCTAAATAATGGTTAAATTTGAATACATTCTTGACATGCTTCCCTTGCAATTCCTGCAATTTCAAAACTAATTAACATAGAAAATTGTGTTTTTCACGAATTAGTAAAAAAAGCTTCACTCTGTACGATGATAGCGTTGCCGTAATGAGTAGAACTGCAGAGAGTGTGCCATTTCGCTTACAGTTTAGTGTTTGGATGTGGTGAAAATGCATAATTAATTACTTTCAGCACGAATTCTATCATCTGATATGTTCTCCATATTATATAGTCGTAACTCGTAATCTACTTAACGGATTATATTATAATTTCCATAAATGCTTTAAGATTGCCTAAGTAAGCTACTAAACGAAAAGCATTGCACAATATGTCTTACTATCTGAATTAGACTGATATTATAAGGGACAGTCAAATGAAATCCGACCATCCGCCAAAACACACATTCTGCGCGAAAGGTGGCAACACTGGTGTTACGTATCGATACTGCCGTCGCTGTCATAAAAACTGCATAGTGCACGCAGTTGTTGGGTTATATCTTTACTGGTACGCGGGCTGGTCTAGTATGTTCGTCCAGCTGTAGAAATGGGGGCAAACAAAGATGAGCAGAAAAGTGTGGTTAGTCTTCTGGTGGGTGAAGGTGTTGGAATACACGAAACTCATCGTCGCATGTCTGCTGTATATTGCGAACACTGCATGTCCATGAAGAGTGTGCACGAGTGGCATAGGAGATTCCGAGAAGGATGCACATCACTTCAAGACGATGTGCGCCCAGTATTGACCCATCAAGCCATTACTTCTGATGTGATAGGATGGATTGAAGGCCTTATCCGGGAAAACCGACGAATCACAGAGGTAGAAAGACATTCGTGGATGTCGATTTCCATTCGGACTTGGAAGTGCAAGAGTGGGTGCGGTTGTAGGTCCGTCAGGGATTTCCTACTTCGTACAAAACTGGAATTCAACCTCTCATCTCCCAGTATTAACGCTTTTGGTATTTACTTGTGAATTAAACCATTCCATGGTCACGTTGTAGTGGGTGTTTGGTTTTCTACTACTACTAAAAACGTTCTCATTCCTCCCCTGAAGGGGGAGGCGGGCCTCTTAGACGGTGACGCCGTCTCTCAGGCCGGGAGATTTGTTTCGGTGAAGGAGATGCACGGAGAAGGTGAGGGGGTTGGCGGCGTGGCTTATACTACGAACTGTTCCGGCATTCGCCTTAGTACAGGAGAATGAAAAACCACGAAAAACCATTCTCAGGACAGCCGACGGTTGGGGCCAGCCGTGAGGTCCAACCCTGTTCCGTCTTCCGAATGCAAAGGCGTAGAGCCATGGTAGAGCCGTGGCCACCCCTCCTCTGCTCGGTTGGCCGCTCAGAGTGCATAGCTGTTAGACCACGGACCAGCCGTGGCTACTTGTGGGCCGAAAGCCACCCTGTATCTACCGACCTTTGGTTTTCTTTCTTCTCCCCCCGCGTGGCAATCAGCTCAATCTACATTGCCTCCGACATGCTATTAATTTCTAATAAGAAAGGAGATAGCAGGGAAGAGTGGGAAGTGATACAAAGAGTATCTGCCAGTTTCCGAATTAGACTCGCTACCACGGCGAGTGTTTGTGTTGGTAAGGTGGCGTTAAGGTGTGGTATCAAGGGTCAGGGAAAAAACACATAGGCAGAAAAGAGAAAAAGCCTACATGTAAAACTGACAAATTTTGTTAGCACATGCAAGGATGTGGGCTGGAAAAGTCCAGACGTTGTGTTAGTTAGGGATATGTGTCATGCAATTATAACCATCTCCTTACCATTGTCAGTTATTATGGGGATCAGTCCTTCCTATCACTGCCGGATCTGCTCGGGTCCGCTAGCGTCTGGGTCACAGGTTCGTCATTTGACTGCCCCTTATATATACAATTTGGAAAATAAAGAACTTCTGCGCATACTAACTGCCCAGCTGGGTTGTTGCAGCCACATGTGAGATGAGCTATGTTCAGTCATGTCGTGTAGGTCATTCTAGTTGACACCCGTCATGTAGACATTTACCTGGTGCATTTGTTGGCGTGTAACATCCAGTTATAGAGTATATCAACCTTTAAAAAGGAACATGCATATTGACAATCCCACCAACTGGGTTTTTAATAAAAAAAATATTTGTGAATGCTGAAAACTTTAGACCCAGTGTCACGAATAAGATTGAATTCATGCCTATAAACACAACCTTAGAAGTCTTTGTCCAGTTATTCAAAATCGTTGCAGAGACATGCATTCATGCGGAGTTGCTCTTCTACATGAAAATGTTCGATCCCATACTGTCAAGGAGACACAGGACTGGCGGAAATTTCGTTGGGAGACTTATCCACACCCATCCTACAGTTCGGGCTTCACACCGTCAAATTTTAACCTTTTTCCGTAGATGAAGGAGCACCTGCCTGGAAAACAATTTGGCAGGTATGACGCTTAAATGATGTCTCGGACTGGTTAAAAATGTAAGAGACAACTCTCTTTCATTTTCCTATTGGCTTTAAGTCGCACCGACACAGATAGGTCTTATGGCGACGATGGGACAGGAAAGGGCTAGGAATGGGAAGGAAAAGGCCGAGGCCTGAATTATGGTGTGAAAATGGGAAACCACGGAAAACCATCTTCAGGGCGGCCAGCAGTGGGGTTCGAACCTACTATCTCCCGAATACTGGATACTGGCCGCACTTAAGCGACTGCAGCTATCGAGTTCGATGAAGGCAACTCTCTATGACGAGGGAATACTTATACTGGTTGGTATGACAAGTGTATATTCAGTTTGTTCAATATTATAAAAATTCATTTTCAATGGCTAAACGTTCTATACTTTCCAAATTGGCTTAGCAATATACGGCCTTCTTAGAAAATATTGTGTATGAAAAGTCATAAATGTTATTCAGACCATAAAGATTATTCTTATTCAGTTAACTTAAAATAGATGCTAAATTCAGGTATAAATATTTCAAAGGTCCTTCTACAGAAGTTTCAAGAGGACAGAAATATAAATGTGAACATTTTATCAAAAGTAAGATAGGACACTGCTTCCCCTTACCAATTATGCCTTTTAAGTTCAAGGTTGCGGGACTGAACAGCAATATGGCTGTTTGTCCTGTAAGCGTCGAAGCTGACTATTTAAAATATCTAGGATTATTGATAACTTCGAAGAACGGAGGAAATCAAGGATTGTTGCTGTCAATAGATATTGTTATAGTTAGACATATTCTTAGATACAAATCAGTGAGGAAAGCAGTCAAAATTAAAATATATGAGGCAGAGATATTCAAATCCAGTAGTTATAAATGGAAGTCAAACGTGACCTGTGTCATAAAAAACGATGGTGCTAATTAACTTCGTGTGGCTATTTCTAGGCGTGCAGCCCTTGTAAGGCAGATCTTCCCATGAGGGTGGGCGGCATCTTCCATTTGTAGGTAATTGCGTTTTATTGTGAAGGATAGTGTTATGTGTGGTGTGTGAGTTGCAGGGATGTTCGGGACAGCACAAACCCCAGCTCCCGAGCCATTGGAATTAACCAATGAAGGTTAAAATCCCCGACCCGGCCGGTAATCGAATCCGGGACCTTCTGGACCAAAGGCCAGCACGCCAACCATTTAGCCATGGAGCCGGACGGGATGGTGCTGAATGTCTGGGAAAGAAAGATAGATTAAGGTGCGCCTACGAACCAATAGAGGAGGCTGGACTTCGGAGAATAGTCTATAATAATAATGTTGTTTGTTTTACGTCCCACTAACTACTTTTACGGTCTTCGGAGACGCTGAAGTGCTGGAATTTAGTCCCGCAGGAGTTCCTTTACGTGCCAGTAAATCTACCGACACGAAGCTGTCGTATTTGAGCACCTTCAAATACCACCGGACTGTGCCAGGATCGAACCTGCCAAGTTGGGGTTAGAAGGCCAGCGCCTTAACCGTCTGAGCCACTCAGCCCGGCAGGAGAATGGTCTAATAATGAACTACGAATTTTGAACAAATATCAAGGCATAGTAGTAGATGTTGAAAGTTTAAACAAAATAATAATGGATGATACGAAGAAGGCGAAGTTGCATGGTAATTCCGGGGGAAAGCAGATTTTTTCCCAAAGTTTCATTCGCCCACCCTGAAGGGGTGAGGCGGGCCATCTAGAGGGTTACGCCCTCTACCTGGCCAAGAGATTGGAGCGGGTCGAGGAGACATATGGGAGAAGGAAGGTGGGTAGACGAAGTGAGAAATGACGGGAGATGTGTGTATGCGATGGGAGAAGATTAGAAGGGAACGCCAGGGGGAAGATGCATGAAAAGCAGGTGGAGAGTAGCGGTGATATTATTAAGAGTTGTGGTAAGAACACAAATCCAAACCCCCTGGCACTACAGCCCTTGAAGGGCCTTGGCCTACCAAGCGACCGCTGCTCAGCCCGAAGGCCTGCAGATTACGAGGTGTCGTGTGGTCAGCATGACGAATCCTCTCGGCCGTTATTCTTGGCTTTCTAGACCGGGATGTGGTGAGAAGGCGGATTATATCTAATGTTGAAAGGGGTAAGAGGAAGTGACTAGGTTGGGGAGGGGGTGGACAAAGGGGTTGTGGGGGTGGAACAGGAGGAGGGCCTGGCCGGGGGCGACGATGTGTGTTGTTGTGGGGTTGGCGAACTGTTGAGGGTGGGGAGCGAGAAGGCTCCACCCGGTAATGATGTCCATGTATTCGGGCGCCGGTGCTAATGAGGTGGTGGACGTCATCTGGACTGGGAAGATGCAGTCGCACCATATATGTGGGGTCGCTGACGTTGTGAATCCGGAATGTGCGTCGAGCTGGAACGCCTTCAGCTTGGAGTGCTTGTATGATGTCCCGTTCTGAGATGTCCGGTGCTATCCCACGGAGGACACAACTTGACATGGCGTGGAAGGATGGTGGCGGCGGCGGCGGCGGCTGGGATGTTGTCCTGTGTAGGTGACAGAGGCGGAGCGGTGGCGGTTGAAGTCGAAGTCAGTGTGGTGGTAGGGGGTTGTTGGGGTGCAGTAGTCGAGGAAATTGGCAGGGAAGATGGCATTAAGGAGAAAGGGTGACAGGTCGTGACAGTAGTATCTGGAGGTTGGGAAGGGGTGTACGCGGACGTTGTAGTGGTCGTGGGGGTTGTAGTTGTAGAGAAGGAAGGCGATGATTGTGGATGCGTTGTCCGGGGTTGAGACACGTTGGCGAAGGTAACAATAGAGGAGATTGAGGATATCTGGGCTAGGATGTACGAAGGAGTTGGCACCACTGCGTAGGTTCTATGGTTAATAGTCGCTCCGGAGGCTTGCAGTCATCGCAGGTCGTCCTCGTTGCCTAGATATACTAGAATCTGCGATGATTGTGTGGAAGTTGCGCCATCCTCCAGTCTGTAGATGTTGTCAACTGGAACGCCGGATGTGCGGAGGTCGATGAAAATGTCATATTCAGAGAGGGATGAGACAGGTAGGCATCATTGTTAGGGAGGCCGACTTCCTACTCGGTGTCAGGCCTATATGCTTTATTAAGTCGGCTAGGTAGCTAGATAGAGATGAGCACCACCCGACCGAGCAAAAATATTTGGAGCTGCTGTGGAGTTTCATAGTCCTTAATGGAGAAAAAAATGAAATGAAATGCAATAAAATGGCGTATGGCTTTTGGTGCCGGGAGTGTCCGAGGACAAGTTCGGCTCGCCAGGTGCAGGTCTTTTTATTTGACACCCGTAGGTGACCTGCGCGTCGTGATGAGGATGAAATGATGATGAGGACGACACATACACCCAGCCCCAGCGGAATTAACCAATTATGGTTAAAATTACCGACCCTGCCGGGAATCGAACCCAGGACTCCTGTGACCAAAGGCCAGCACGCTAACCATTTAGCCATGTAGCTGGACCTTAATGGAGAAATCTGTGTGGAAAGCAGAGAGACCAAGGCTGAGATACACGCAGGGTGTCGAGCAAGACCTAAGAGAGTTGAAAGTGCGGATCTGGAGGAGGATAGTGACAGGCAAGGAATAATGGGCGATTACTTTAAAGCCCAAGGCTCTCACAGGGCCATAAAGCAAAGAAGTAAGACGTAAGTAATTTCGGAATGGTCATTCGCATATTTACTGGTAAATTGCAGACTTTTTTTCAGGACAACATTTCACGAAATACGACACTTTTTTAAAAAACCTCCAATCTTTGAATGGAATTAATTACGTAGAGCTGCTAGAGACTATTTTGGTATGACACAAACTTGAGATTATTGCCCTCTCCCAGATGTTTCACAATTAGCTACAAAACAGCTAAAGCTAATCGAACAATTAACAGAGGAATGTGCCGGTTATTTCGGTGCCATGGGGGTTGGGATGGAGTGACCACCAACTAGTATAGGTTCAGCCACTGGGGACCAACTATGGTCAACCTCAATGCCCCGTACCACACATAGCTGACCCAGTTGTTGTGCATTCAACGTACTGATAACACTGAAATTCACGTGAAACATATTCTGGTTTAAAGCCGATGAACTCGTTATTATATTGGACTATAATGAAAAAACTATTTTTGTTAGTTGCTTTACGTCGCACCGACACGGATAGGTCTTATGGCAACGAGGGGACAGGAAAGGCCTAGGAATGGGAAGGAAGCGGCCGTGGCCTTAATTAAGGTACATCCCAAGCATTTGCCCGGTGTGAAAATGGGAAACCACGGAAAACTATCTTCAGGGCTGCCGACAGCGAGTTTCGAACCCACTACCTCCCGGATGCGAGCTCACAGCCGCGCACTCCTAACCGCACGACAATGAAAAAAAAAAAAAAGTAAAATGTGTAGCCTTGGAGCTGGGGGCAATTGATAGGTTTGATTAATAAAGTAGTGATAAAATACTAGAATATGTGTTTTAATAAGCCAGTGTTTGGTAGGACTATGCAACAAGCTCAGCTGATATGTTAAAGCATGGCCGGGCTGAGTAGCTCGGACGGTAAAGCGCTGGCCTTCTCAGCCCAACTTGGCAAGTTCGATTCTGGCTCAGTCCGGTGGTATTTCAAGGTGCTCAAATACGTCAGCGTCGTGTCGGTAGTTTTACTGGCAATTTAAGAAACTCTTGCAGGGCAAAATTCCAACATCTGAGACTCAGAAAAAGTAGTTAGTGCGACGTAACATCAATTATTATTATTGTTATTATTATTAGTATTATTATTATTATTATTATTAAAATATAAAAAATAACATATTTATTCATTTGAACCGTCTAAATCAACGAGATTGGCAATACGTACTCTTCGTAGATAGACGAACAAGGCACCACGGAGTATCAAAAAGTACGGAAAATAGTTAGTTTTTTTTTTTTTTTTTTTTTTTTGCTAGTTGCTTTACGTCGCACCGACACAGATAGGTCTTATGGCGACGACGGGACAGGACAGGGCTAGGAGTGAGAAGGAAGCGGCCGTGGCCTTAATTAAGGTACAGCCCCAGCATTTGCCTGGTGTGAAAATGGGGAAACCACGGAAAACCATTTTCAGGGCTGCCGACAGTGGGATTCGAACCTACTACCTCCCGAATACTG
Organism: Anabrus simplex; assembly: GCF_040414725.1. Taxonomy (NCBI): domain Eukaryota; kingdom Metazoa; phylum Arthropoda; class Insecta; order Orthoptera; family Tettigoniidae; genus Anabrus; species Anabrus simplex. The sequence goes on from NC_090265.1 coordinate 574,943,017, forward strand.
GATACTGGCCGCACTTAAGCGACTGCAGCTATCGAGCTCGGTAAAATAGTTAGTGGGACATTACAACAATATTATTACATTGTGATTACAAACAAATTCATTACAACATTCAGTGACTCGACAGGAGAAACCGTGGCTTCCTTGTATAAAAACTCAGACCGATCGTGTACATTCTGTGGTCATTGGTTAAATTTCCTTTCAACAAGATTGAGAAAAGCAACGGCGTATAATGTAGAAATGTCTTCACTTATATTTCTTAGTGAAGTAAAATATTTTCTTCTAGAGAAAGAATGAAGATAGTGCGATGCGGTAGTAAGACATATAAATAAAGTCTGTAATGGAACGAAATAGGTGCACTTAGAAACCTAGTATCAACATTGGTTACACTGTTTATCAGACTATATGTTCCGAGTAACTAACAGAAGTTTGCAGCCATCATAAACACTTGTGAAGGTTCTGAGGGGGATCAGGCAATGATAACTTGGTTACCTCGCTAAAGGAGATCGTTCTAGAAGAGAGAAATTACGTGATGAAAGCTCAAGTGGTTATACTCTATCCTCATTGAACTAGACTTAACATCTCCGGTTGCTGCTTTCAACACAAATAACTTTTTACAACTGGTCATTATTTCTTAAAGGGTTTCATTCTCGGCCCTGTCATTAACTGAGTTCTGTTTCTTGAGACTGGAACAAGAAATAATTTGCCTAAGATAACATCTCAATAAGAAGAAGAAGAAGAAGAAGAAAGTAATTTAAACTGGTAGTATATTCCATGTCCTTCCATGTGGTGGAGTGGTTAGTTTGATTAGCTGCCACCCCCGGAGGCCCGGGTTCGATTCCCGGCTCTGCCACGAAATTTGAAAATTGGTACGAGGGCTGGAACGGGGTCCACTCAGCCTCAGGAGGTCAACTAAGTAGAGGGGGTGTTCGATTCCCACCTCAGCCATCCTCAAAGTGGTTCTCCGTGGTTTCTCACTTCTCCTCCAGGCAAATGCCGGGATGGTATCTAACTTAAATCCACGGCCGCTTCCTTCCCTCTTCCTTGTCTATCCCTTCCAATCTTCCCATCCCCCGATAAGGCCCTTGTTCAGGATAGCAGGTAAGGCCGCCTGGACGAGGTACTGGTCATTCTCCTGTGTTGTATTCCCCGACCCAAATTCTCACGCTCCAGGACACTGCCCTTGAGGCGGTAGAGGTGCAATCCCTCGCTTAGTCCGAGGGAAAACCCAACCCTGGAGGGTTAACAGATTAAGGAGAAGAAGAAGAAGTATATTCCATGAAAATACTAGTATAGTACCCGAAAGCATAGCCAAAAGTCACATTATTCCCAGTCTAAGCCCATTATTAAAGAATTTCCAGGAAGTCACACGCGTTTAAAAGATACCTTTATTTGCAAACCAAAACTAAACACACAGGAAATAATTATGTCGGTCACGTCACACACTCATAAAGCACTTGTAACCTGAAACTGTACATGTATTGTCCATTTAAGATGTCTCCATACTCCTCTACAAATTCCTCTTTAATGTAGGACTTGGTACGCCAGGAACCACAAAAAGTTTTTGGACAATTCGTTTGTATAAAATAATACTACCTGAAAGCAGCCAAAATATTTCAGTTCTTTCAGGTTCGGGTACATTTTATTATTCTCGAATTCACTGTTCATAGTACCGAGGATGGGAGTCAACGCTGGATAGACTCGGGATATCTTATTCATAAGTTAGAATTAACAGACATAAAAGTAGTGAGAATAATTCCTACTACGAACAGGAGAGAACACTGGTAGGAGTGTATTCAAAACGAGAAGATAAAGTCTAAGTTAGGAATGAACTCGATGGGTGTAGCTTTACGTATAAAATAGCTTTGGTTGTGGGGTTGTGAGGAAAATGGAGGACCCAGATAGGTCTATGCCGACGATAGGATAGGAAAGGGCTGGAAATTGGAAGGAAGCGACCGTGGTCTTAATTAAAGTAGGTCTGATAATGGAAAACCACGGAAAACCATATTCAAGGCTTCAGACAGTGAGGTTCGAACCAACTATGTCCAGAATGCCTGCTGATAGCTATGGCCCGGTTTCATCAACACATGTTAAATATATACTAACAAGTAGTTAGTTAATACGGAGTTAGAAATTTAACATCTTGTTAGGTTTCTTGCGTTTCATCAAACTTTTCTTGCGAAATGTTAACTAATCGACTGTTAACTCTCCCAATATTGCGAACTGGTGTGAATCAAGGAGGCAGTGGTACGAACATGCTGATTTACAGCGCGCTCCGATGCGCTTTTGTTTGAGCACAGCTGTAAAATATGGCGCGTGAAGTGAAACGGAATCATAGTTCTAATTTTTCTTCCTTCGAAAAAGAGTTGTTAATTGAATTAGTTAATAAATATATATAAGTTATTGAGTGCAAGCGCACAGATGGCTTGACGATAAAAGAAAAGCACGAGACGCGGGAAAAGTCCGCAAGAGTTTCAATGGGGTAAACAGATACATTTTTTAAGCGAGTATCCGCTGTCACCTAACAAAATCACTTCGTTAATTGTCCCACTTCAAACTGTGCTCCGATATGGGAGTTATTAAATATTGTATTGTCGTGTGCAGAACCAGACCACCCAGTAAGTATATCCCTGATTTGGAGGTTAGGCTCAATAATCACCTGAACATTAACATTAACAGAGAAATATCCCTTTCGATTACGATATATTTCGGCCCAATTGCCTCCAGGTGATTGGATTCTTACATGTGTGCAATCTATTGCACGTAGAACAAACACCAGGAAAACGGGTTATTTCATAGAAGTCGCGGATAATTTGCTGACGCTCTTCTACTGAAGGGAATGTTATATACCTCCTTATCATGGATGCTATTGCTGCAGACACTCGACAAACAACTCTATTAACAGTGGTATTAGAAATTCCAGCATTGTCTCCGGCCATTATGTGAAAATAACCAGTAGCAAAAACTCGTAATATTATCAGTACCTGCAACGTTGGAGAAAGAGGTAAGTTTCTCTTCGTAGGATATTCTAACCTCACTTGAATTTCGTCAACAACCTTAGCAACGATTGTTTTCGATAACCTGTATCTATGAAGAAATTTCGGATCCGTCAAATTTTCAAAGTCATTACGTCGCTGAACTCTTCTTCGATCAGGATTGTTTTGTAAAAGATCTAAATAGAGCAATTCCGCCTCGAAAGCGAGATTCACAGCAGCCATTTTGGAACAGGTTGCTAAATGCTAATGTTAGCCATTTAACATTGGAAATGGCTGATGTTAACTTTAATACGCAGTTTAACATTTGTTAATGTTAACATTTGTTGATGAAACGCAAATTTTCTTAAATCGTATGTTAAAATGATTTAACACCTTGTTAAGTACTAACATGTGTTGATGAAACCGGGCCTATGTGACTCAAACTGCGCAGCCACTTTCCCGGTACTTGGGAGAATAAAGTACTGGACTTTGAAGAATAAGAGAAAGAGATTGCAATGGTTAGACTATTTTTAATTAATGATAGAAGTGTAGAACTAAACGGGACAACAGAGCTACATTAGCTCCAAATAGAGGATTTTGGATTTAAATAGAGGAGGCTTGTAGACTGACCGCTGAGAGGCATTTTAATCTATGATATAGTGTATGTATGTATGTATGTATGTATGTATGTATGTATGTATGTATGTATGTATGTATGTATGTATGTATGTATGTATGTATGTATGTATGTATGTATGTATGTACTGAACGTATGTATGTTTTTTATCATTCATTAACAGCATGCGGCATTGCAGAATGTAATACTACATACGTATATAACTATAATGACAGTGATAATTAATACCTTACAATTAATTACATATGTGTTTTGCCAATATTGACTGCCTGCTCGTTGTAAGATGTCAGTTTATTTTGTTTACAAATTTAGAAAATTCCTTTAGGTGTTCGTGTACAAGTTCGTATTTCTCCACCGGCCAGTGGCCCACTGAGTTTGTTACTCTTGTAAAAAGCTCACCTCTTACGGAGTTGAGTAATTTACACTCCCGAGAATAATTTTTTTATTTTATTTTTTTTTTTTTTTTTTTTTTTGCTAGTTGGCTTACGTCGCACCGACACAAATAGGTCTTACGGCAACGATGGGACAGGAAAGGGCTAGGAGTGGGAAAAAAGCGGCCGTACCCATAATTAAGGTACAGCCTGATGTAAAAATGGGAAACCAAGGAAAACAATTTTCAGGACTGCCGACAGTGGGGTTCGAACCTGCTATCTCCCGAATACTGGATACTGCCCGCACTTAAGCGACTGCAGCTATCGAGCTCAGTCCCCGAGGATAAGGTCAACTGTCTGATGATTTGTTTCACCACACGCACATATAGGGTTTTCCATTTTTTTGAACCTAAAGAAGTTTATTTTTTAGCTAGTTGCTTTACGTCGCACAGACACAGATAGGTCTTATGGCGACGATGGGACGGAAAAGGTCTAGGAGTGGGAAGGAAGCGGCAGTGGCGTTAATTAAGGTACAGCCCCAGCATTAGCCTGGTGTGAAAATGGGAAACCACGGAAAAACCATCTTCAGGGCCGTCGACGGTGGGGTTCGAACCTACTGTCTCCCGAATACTGGATACTGGCTGCACTTAAGCGACTGCAGCTATCGAGGTCGGTACCTAAAGAAGTATTCACCAAATTTCCCGTGGCCTGTTGCCATAGCTGTCATATTATGACTTAGGTTTACCGGTAGTTTAATCTCCAGTCTACTCTGTAAATTAGGAAAGTATGATTTTGTTACGCTTCCGTTTGTAGAATTTTCCCACTCTCTCTCTCTCACAATCGAATGGTTGCCTCCCTCAGGTCTTGTTTGATCGTACAGATAGGTGTATATGTATGTATGTATGTATGTATGTATGTATGTATGTATGTATGTATGTATGTATGTATGTATGTATGTACCACGGAGAAAATCTGTTACACTTTTGTAGTAATGACATGACGGTCAAATAAGGCTAAATTAAAAGACGAAAATAAAAGGAATAAACATAATCACCAAAGGGCCTCACAGACGCATGTAGTAACTTCTTTAGCAAAGCTGAATTACATTTTGCATATCATGATTAAGCTAGGGATATTTCGTAAAATTTCTGGTACTTCCTCTAACTGCTAAAAATACAGAGTAAAGTTAAACATCCGTTTTGTTTAAAATGGTGACGAATTGAAGAGATTTCCTAGCACATATGAGTGCCTATTTTGACCCTTACAAATCCCGCCGGTAGCCATGGTCGTTAAAGCATCAAGTCTATATGATCTGATACTGTGGTTAGTCGGTTCGAGCCTTGTTGAGCAAATAAAGTTCATCATCAAAATGTTGGCTGGTAGGGTAAGAGAGGTGGTGGAATATCATTTCTAATCACTAAACTGCGTGCCAAAAGCCTGGATTCAATTCAAAACCTCTCCGCAGGGTTCATATAGCGGGAGGCATATGATGCTGATGATGGTGATTGGAGTCATTCGGCAGTAGTAAGCTACGTGCCGACACAGAGTTTCAACCTCTCCTTAGCTCATTAATATCATTATCGCACATCCAGACGTGCAGCTCGCCTAAAAGTTGTCAAATAGGATAGCCTGCACCAGGCGAATCATATATGTCCTCGGACACCCCGGCACTAAAAACCATACGGTAAATAAATTAATAAATAATAACATAAGTATAAGAGCCTCCGTGGCTCAGGCAGCACCGCGCCGGCTTCTCATCGCTGGATACCGTGGTTCAAATCCCGGTCACTTCATGTGGGATTTGTGCTGGACAAAGCGGAGGCGTGATAGGTTTTTCTCTGGGTACTCCGGTTTTCCCTGTCATCTTTCATTGCAGCAACACTCTCCACTACCATTTCATTTCATCTTTCAGTCATTAATCATTGCCCCAGAGGAGTGTGACAGGCTTCGGCAGCCGGCACAATTCCTATCCTCGCCGTTAGATGGAGGCTTCATTCATGCCATCCCTGACCCGGTCATTGACTGGATAACAGGCTGTAGGATTTTTCATTAACATAAGTGACCGATCGTGCCTATTTTGTAATAAATGACTATTTTTACATATTATTTTATATTTTGCTTCTATGTGTCTCATTGAGCGGTAGGGAGTAACGGGTCACTTATGTTTGTTGGAACAGACGGCGGACTCCCAAGTTATAAAACTCCTGGAGAAATGGGCAAAGCCTACATGACCAAATTCAGGAAGACTCTGCAAAGAAAGTTTGATTGGGAGAATGTTAAACAAATAAATGATTTCTTCTGTGGAACTTATTCAGCCACAACATTAGAGCCAGCACCAGTGGAAAGTGCCTCTTTTAAGTGTTGCCTGTTTGTATTCCTAACTGAAATGAATCGTACATTTACACCACGAAACCTTTACCCAAGACAGAAGTTGTAGATGGAGAGTTTTGTTCTGTCTTCACAGAACTGACATTGATAATGCAGTGGCACTTCCAAGTACGGTAAAACGCCTGTTTAACATCGTTTATGAGACTTGTTTTTTATAATTGGCTTTAAGTCGCACCGACACAGATAGGTCTTATGGCGACGATACGACAGGAAAGGCCTAGGAGTGGGAAGGAAGTGCCCGTGGCCTCAATTTGCCTGCATTTGCCTGGTGTGATAATGGGTAACCACGGAAAGCCATTTTCAGGACTGCCGACAGTGGGGTTCGAACTTACTCCCTCCCGGATGCAAGCCCACAGCTGCGCGGTCCTAACTGCATGGCCAACACGCCCGGTAATTTAAATTTTAAGCACTTAATTAGTAAATACTGTATATATTCATATACATTTCGACAGTGCCTATTTACGCTGCCTATAACAGAATTTTTAGTACCTAAATGTCCTCAGTTTAATTATTTGACATTTTATATTTAGTAGGCAATATGAACGGTTAAGAATGCATTATTACACATATTTGCTTCAAATTTTTAAGATTACCGACGTTACGTCGTACTTTCAAAACAGTTCACCTAATTTTCCTAAGAATTTCACATCTCTAATAGGTATTTTTGTCACTTATTTGCACGATCATGGCTGCACATACAAATAAAACAATTTTCATATTTACAGCCATCCTATAGAAGTAATATTCCGAAAGAGGTTGATAGTCCAATTTCTTTTACGTAGAAAAACATAGTTAATTTTTTAATATTTGATTTTACTCTTATGTAAAACTACTCTCCTTAGTCCTGTCTCCCTTCTCGAAAGGGTATGATAGATATTCTAAAATCTATGAATCCGCTAAAATCTACTCGATATTGTGATGAAACAGATGAGCATAAGCTAGGTCGTGTCATTTTGGAAATTTCGTCTTGTCTGACCAGAGAACCAAACTATAGGTTTTGAAAGGTTAGACCTGCAAATGGTGGGTGTTGTTGATAAACAGCAATGCGTTCGTCTCGTTAGCTGGCGGGATTCAGTTCTGAGTCTCTACTTTTCAAGTTAGTCTTGTTTTGAAACAACCACTTAGAGCGAAGTTATCCTCTTGTGCTTGAACCTTTTATAAGATACTCGGGGTTTTGGTTATAAAAGTATTTATCTGGTGATCCACAAACCATCCATATTGAAATTTTACAACACCTAGCTGTGTTTATGCTGATGGAAGTTCCGTTATATCTACGTAACCTAAAAATGTTCTCACTATACCAACAGTTCCATATTTAAAATCTTTTACCACTCTGACTCACGTATAAAATGTGGATCTATTTTCTTTTATAGTAAATAAAGCATTAGGTAAGACGAATTTAATAGAATCGTGACTTCTATATAGAAGGTGTATCAAAATTCAGTACTCAAATTTCTAGGGATGATAGAAGAGACAAAATCAGATATTTGATGTTAAATATCCATAGTTACGAAATCAATAGTTTAAGTGCAGTACCTTTTGAGGTGTTTGAGAATAAATTGCGTATTAATTTAATTGTAACTCTTTACAAACGTACGTCCTCTGGCTTCAATACACGCTCTGCCATTGCCTGCCGTACACGTTCAAAGACCCCCAGGTATGTGCTATAGAGAATGCGTAGTTGCAAGCACCCGATCAGTGATGCCCTCATTGATTTCAATTTGAGTCTCATACACCCACTTGCCCTGATATAAACGAACGAAAACATATTACATACTGTCACAGCACAGACATTGCATACTGACGTCATGTATAACAAAATACGTAATATGGATATTTTAAAAAGTCTTCTTTCTTCTTCTTCTATTGCTTTACCCACATTTGTGGGGTCGCGGGTACGAACTGTATCGCACGTGTGGATTTGGCCAGTTTTACGGCCGGATGCCCTTTCTGTCGCCAACTCTATATGGAGGGACATAACTACTATAGGGTGTTTTTATGGTAGTTTGTAGTGCACCGCGTTGTCTGAATATGAAGAGGAAAGTGTTACGACAAACACAAACACCCCCTCCCCCAGCCAGAAGCATTAATCAGACGCTATTAAAATTCCCGACCCGGCCTGGAATCGAGTGCGGGACTCTCTGAACCGAAGGTCTCAACACTGACCATTTAGCCAACGAGTCGGGCGGTTTTGAAGAATGAGAGAAATTGTTAATGTATGACCTTATTGTACGGCACAGTCTCTGATTTTTCAGTCAATAATTTGTTTCATACTCATGTTTTTTTTGTTTGTTTGTTTGTTGTTTTTTTTACCTTAGAAGTTTGAGTAGTGAAGTTTGATACACCTTACATAAGAGAAACACAACCTTTGAATATGAGGACAGAGAGAGAGAGAGAGAGAGAGAATCCACATCACTATCGCATTCAAACAGTCCAACCTTCCAGCTCTATGGCTAAATGGTTAGCGTGCCGGCCCTTGGTCGAAGGGGTTCCGGGTTCGAAGGCAGTCCAATACCAAAATCTACACTAATTCTAATTACATTTTCAAACGATGATATGGGTGTGTCATTGTCATAACCTGTATTTTTTATCAAGCATATTGCAACATAGGCTTGTACTTCGGTGCAGAAAATTGTATGTAATTTCCTCAGACAGCTAAAAAGTTATAATCGACGATGTTGATGCACTCAGAAGAGAATCGTTTTACTCGACTGCAAATATATGTTAAAATTCAAAGATACTTTATAACCTTTAGGTTCATGAGTCACCGAAACTAATTTTGAGTAATAGATTTATAAACTACCTGCAAGAAAACATATGGTAAGACTATTATACATCAAAAATAAACTGCTTAATTAAAATAGAATGACATCTTTCGTTCCTAAAAGAGCATCATCAGATACTATCAAATTACACTCAAATATTTAGGAAAGTATAAACATTTCTGTTTAGAAAAGTATCATTTATGTTGATTTCTATTTAAACAGTTATGAACTTGAACATCTAAAATTTATCTTAATGAAGCCAGTTTTCCTCTCTACTCCAGCACAGAAACCGTTGCTCTGTCTTTGGCGCGATTCCAGCTGGCCAGTTCAGTTCGTTGACCTTCCGCTACGCCACACCCTCCCCCCCTCGCCCTCGTTAGGTAAATGGCACACTGAATATTTACTTTAGGCATTTTATTTTAGTGCTCCCGTTTTATTATTATTATTATTATTATTATTATTATTATTATTATTATTATTATTATTATTATTATGATGTATTTGGGATTAATTTATGTTAATGATTTGATTGAGAAATGTGTGAATTGAATGAAATGCCGTATGGCTTTTAGTGCCGGGATATCCCAGGACGGGTTCGGCTCGCCAGGTGCAGGTCTTTCTATTTGACTCCCATAGGCGACCTGCGCGTCGTGATGAGGATGAAATGATGATGAAGACAACACATACACCCAGCCCCCGTGCCATTGGAATTAACTAATTAAGGTTAAAATCCCCGAGCCGGCCGGGAAACGAACCCGGAACCCTCCGAACCGAAGGACAGTACGCTGGCCGTTCAGCCAACGAGTTGGACTGTGAATTGAATTAAAATGCACCTTGAAAGGCATTCTCTTTTTATTGATAATTGATAATCTACTAAAACTTCTGGATTGGCCAAGACGTTGCGTAAATTCAGAGAAGTTACTACAGATAAGAATATCCTAACCCAAATTCCAGACTTTTAAGTCAGAGTAAGCTCCAGTGGGATAACATAAATGTTTATATTTTCCTAAATACAGTATTTTAGTGTATTTGATTGAATCTGGTGATTTTCTTTTAAGAACGATACATATTATTCTATTTTAATTGAGTTTATTCAGGTATAATACTGTTGTCATATGTTTTCTTGTAGGAGTTTATAATCTATTACTCAAAATTAGTTTTGGAAGACTGATAAACCTAACAGTTATAAAATAACTGAGTAGAAACCGAAATGAAATGGCTCAAGATATTACAACAACAACAGCAACAACAAAGACACGGGACCTACAGTACCGCGTGGAATTTGAACGATTGGGACGTTTTTTTCCCCATTTCGAGAGACTCACATTTATCGTAAGTCAACTATTTCGCCCTTTTTTAGAAGCTAGCTTAGCTACCACGCCATACAAGCCGTGAAAGTCTTACACTAAGTACACACGGAGAGTGTTGAATGAACAGCGCATTACGAAAGCAAACAATGAGCAGGAGAGTGAAGAGAGAATTAAATTCATGAATGAACTGCTCCTTTAAGGCTATACAGACTTAGTGTGATATTAGCCTCATCGCGTTTTATAGGAGTCGTATGAAGCGCTTTTTACCAAGGCAGACTCTATCCGCATATTACATTCATAAACAAGATAACAGGTGCGTAGACAGACTTAGTTTCTCCCAAACCTCATCTACTTAAGTACACGTTACTTCCAGTAAATACAAACTTCGCCTCAGCGTCTCTACTGCCCATAATAGCCTCCATAGTCAATATGCAAAGTGCTCTGCCGTTCCTTGTGATAAAAGAAAATAATTTCATACTGTGTGTTAAATTAGTAATAGCTGTGAGACTTAGTAATACTATGCTAACATCATAATGATGATAATCACAGCAGATAGTCTTCAGGCAGACGTGACTGCAAGTCCACAGGAGGTTTATTTTTAAATCAGAAGATCTCATAACAATAGTCATGGTATGATTTCCGCTACCGCGCTGCAGGCATTGTGATTCGACTCTATTCAGGCCACCTTCGTGTCTGTTCAGGCTTCTCCTTTAGGAGTTCAGCTGGGTGACTTATGGTGGAGTTTTCATTACTTTGTTTTCGAATAAACACCACTTGTTAGCAGAGATCCTTTATATGCCTACATGAGGTATGTAATGTTCTTGTTCCCGCCCTTCCGTTAGTCTTTGTTAGTCGTGAACTCAGGAAAGCAACGGGAAACCACCTCACTCCTCATTCCCCTCAGTGATGCCTAAGCCATCTATGACAGCTGATGGCAGAGCTGTTGAGGATCCAACCAGCCCTAGGGCTGAGGACTAAACATACATACAGTCTTGAACTCACTATCTTGGGATCCGGAGCCTAGAGAGCTACTACCAGTGATCCAATGGAAAAACTGGAAGAACTAATTATACGAAAGAACACTTGTTCATTCTAGAGCGGAAGAAAATCTTTCCTGGGTAAGTTTATATCGACAAAGACAAAGATTTTCCATGAGTGACACATTCCGATATGACTGGAAAAGTTTATCCAAGAAGTATAATATTCTGAGCTGAATAGGGATAGTACGTCGACCGCTTAACCGGAGTGATATCTGAAGCCATCTCCTATCTTAACTGGGGGTTTCAAATTTCTGAATCGGCATGAGACTGAGAATCAAACTGATTAGGTGTGTGATACGAGAAGCAAGTGGCCTAGTCAAGAAATCCCGACAAATACGGCTGATCGTGTCGTTATGCTGACAACAATACTCCAATAAATGTATGTCATCTGGCTGGGAAACTGTCGTCATGGTTGATCAAACCTCCTGTAACAGTGTGGACCACCGCGCGTTGGCAAAAGAGATCGTACTGAACACGATGAGTGCCTTTGTCAAAGATGATTAGCTCGTGAGGGGAGTAAGTCAGAGGGCTTAAAAGTAAATGTACTAGGCTGGGTGGCTTAGGCGGTTGAGCGCTGGACTTCTGAGCTCAACTTGGCAGGTAGATCCTGGCTCAGTCCGGTGATATTTGAAGCTGCTCAAATACGTCAGCTTCGTGTCAGTGGATTTTCTGGCACGTAAAATAACCCCTGTGAGACAAAATATCGGCACCTAGGCGTCTCCGAAAACCGTAAAACTAGGTAATGGGACGTAAATCTATTATTATTAAATTTAAAGTAAGTAAACTACGCAAACAGTTAGTCGTACTATACGCATCCGGGAGATAGTGGGTTTGAATCCCACTGTCGGCAGCTCTGAAGATATTTTTCTGTGGTTTCCCATTTTCACACCAGACAAATGCTGGAGCTGTACCTTACTTAAGGCCACGGCCGCTTCCGTCCTATTCCTAGAACCTTTCCTGTCCTATCTGTGTCGGTGTGACGTAAAGCAAATAGCAAAAATAAAAATAAAAAAAGTCTTACTACATTGGAACTTACCAAGTATTCTTCGAATTCCTCTTCATAGATTAAAGTTTATGAACATTTTCTACCTAACTCTATGAACAATTCTCTGAGGGTGGGGGTGATAGAATAACACCCACGGTATCCCCTGACTGTCGTAAGAGGGGACTAAAAGGGGCCCCAGGGCTATCAACTTGGGAGCGTAGGTTGGCGACCACGGGGCCCTTAGCTGAGTCCTGACATTGCTTCCACATACTTATACCAGTCTCCTTACTTTCATCCTTCCTATCCGACTTCACTTGGTCAACTCTTGTCCCTTTTCCGACGCGGATGGTATTTGAGTACTCGAGGCCTAGTGAGTCTTTCACTTTGACGCCCATCGCGGCCCTTGTCTTTCTTTAGCCGATATCATTTTTCAAAGTGTCGGATCCCTTCCATTTTTTCTCTGTGATTAGTGTTATATGGAAGATGGTTGCCCAGTTGTACTTCCTCTTGAAACAATAATCACCACCATCAATTTTCTCTGTTTTAGAGAATGCTTTATACGATGAAAACTAAAATAACGGCTAAACTTTGTTTTATACACGAAAGGAGCATACCTTGCAGGATTTAAAGATTGAGAACTGCACGTCGTATACAAAACTTCTTAGTAAGACCTTCTGACCCCAACGTGTAGCGGGTTCGATGATGGCTTAGTCCGGCGGTATTTCAAGGTGCTCAAATACATCAGCCTGATGTCAGTAGATTTAGTGACACGTAAAAGAACTCCTGCACGAAAATTTTTTGGCACCTCGGTGTCTCCGAAAACCGTGAAATGTAGTTAGTGGGACATAAAACCAATATTATTATTTATTATTAATTCTGAAGTTTTACAGAAAATTGTACATTTCGGTGTTTTGAAAGAGGAATTCTAGCATCGGTCAAGGGCACTTACACGTCCAGCGCATAGCCATGAAATGTGTAGGTAAAAAGCTTGGATTAATGCTGTAAAAGTATCCAATCTCCTGAAAATGGACTACGCGTAAGGGGTATCACTTATTAAAGATCACTAATATACGCTACAAAAAGGTGCTTGTTAGAAAGTGTTTAAAATGCCACACACGGTTCTTCTGCGGAATATATGTAGCTCGCTTGCGTGCGGGTGAGGAAGCGAGGCGATATGGATGAATCACCCCTCCTATTTGCGGGGTGACGAAGACAAAGAGTGAGAAAAGGTAATCCGCTACCGCAAGGTCCGGTCTTACACAAACTTCTTTCGTTTCACTGAAAAGCAGGGGCGAACTACTTTACCGTACACAGGGGTAGTAACCCACTAGGACGATGCCTCCATTCCTGTAAAAACATCCGACTAACTCAGGGTTGGGCAGAGATGTGGGTTGTTTTTCGATGGGCCAGGCTAAAAGTCGAAGTTTCTCACTTAAATATAAGTAAATGACAGGTAAATGGAGGTATAACTCGAATGAGAAACAATAATATGGGGTAGGATGAGTTTATTCACAAAATATCCCCGAATCATACTAATAGAAAACCAAGTAAATCAAATAATAAAGATGACATTGACATAATCTCAAAAATTGAAGAAAGAACTGGACATTAAAAAAGTTAATTAATCAAAGAATTAAATGTGAAATGAAATTTTAAGCACAACAATGAATACTTGTGAACTTTTAGAAATATTCCTCATCTTATTGTCCATTGTTCCTTTTATATAATAGGATACGTACGCATATACTGACACGTATTCATTTCGCATGGAGTACCTTGAAGTATCACACTGATACGGGTTTTTAATTTTATCGAGTCGTCGCAAGATTAAACATTAACAAGAAAATTAAGATAACAGGAAAATTAAGATGCAATGGAACATGATATGAATTATGAAAAATACTAGTGGCATTTCCCTACGCTATATTTACAATGAACACAAAATAAGCAAAGTATCTCACATATCTACATCGGATAAAGAAAAGGAAGTCTTACATACAACAGTGACTCGACGTGAAACGCGGTTCACCAAAATGATCTAGTGAGAACTAGACTGACCAACAATATTACTCAGCACTCGGGCTGTTCCCCATTAAACAACAAGACAGCATATCCAAACAACACGAAATATCACAAAACACCATTCTGTAAGAGAAAACATACTATTATCATCATCATCATCATCATCATCCCTATTAAACATGTGGAAAGCAATGGGCAACATTGCCTTCTTCTGCTGCATTTGCGCACTCAAAAGTGCGATCATCCGTCACATATTTCCTGCTGTGCTGTGGGCTGAAAGGAAATGTTAGAACTCAGTACTGTACTGAGGCTTGGTTTCTGTTCGCCTAGATTGTATTACGGAAATACCATCTCATTCACGCTGTCTATGTAAACACGGCCAATAAGTAAGACTGTGAGGCGATATCACCTTTCCTCAACTACACGGAAACTCACGTATAATCGTACTTCTTCCCAGCATGCTTTAATAATTTATTACACACATCAGACTCATTGGTCTGGCATCATTTTCCGTCAATTCAGATAATTTATATTCTCTCAGAAGACAATAGCAGGTACATATTCACTTCACATCATTCTTTTCACTTCATCAGGCATGCAATCGGCTTGCATAAACAACTTCATAAATTAGCATCTCTCATATTTCTTACAATTCTCATCAGCCTTTTCCATTATGAATCCAAGTTCGATTCCCGTACAAATCATTGTGCGAAACAGTATCCAACCTACATTTGAAGATCCTATTCATTCAACGTTGCTATGCAGCTCCACACGTGTCAGCTTCTGAAATACCATGCGTCATGCAATCTAACTGTTACTAACTTTCTAAATGACCAAAATTAAGTTGAATTTACTCTCAACTTAGCAAGTGTTTAACTTGGAAATTGAATGATCTTGTCAATCTAATCCTCCTATTACTAATATAAAAGGAAAAATCGGAATAATACTAAGCTAAGTATCATGCATAATATAACAACAAAATAAACTTAACAACTCCCTCATTATCCCATCTAACTAATCGTAAATAAAAATAAAAATACAGAGATCATGCATTCCTCCCTTATCCGTATTTACAACATTACAAAGGTGAAATAAACGCATGCCGTCAGTCTTAATTTACGTTAAAGAATAATCCCTACACTAAACTGCCCTAGTATTTTATCATAACCCATATAACAGGCCATAATTAAAACATGCGTATTATCGTGGACGACTCTCAGGACACAGGCAACGGCTCACATCCTTGCCGTGGTATGTGGTTACTCCATGTTGATCACTGCTTTAACACATAGAAAAAATCTTCCTTCTTCCATGGGCGGTGCCATCTTCTTGCTGAAAGTTACTGAACACTGCAACACAGAAGGCTTGAGATGAATGTCTCTTCAGCGCTC
The DNA here is from genome assembly GCF_040414725.1 of Anabrus simplex. Classification (NCBI taxonomy): domain Eukaryota; kingdom Metazoa; phylum Arthropoda; class Insecta; order Orthoptera; family Tettigoniidae; genus Anabrus; species Anabrus simplex. Next base: position 574,958,898 of record NC_090265.1, read on the forward strand.
AATTCTGCACGTGCCGAACAAACCCTTGTTAGCTGTGAACTCAGCCAACACACTGACAAACAAATACACTTGAAATTTAACTATTAGGGTTTCTATACACAGTTATTAAGAGCGGCGCACGGTAGGTTCGAAACTTCTTCGCGAAACGCGACCGACACGAAAATGTGAAACAACCAAGCGTCTCTTTTTCACTTTCCAGTCTGCGGCCAATTATTACCGTCTATTTATCTGTAGTGAACATTGCGCCATAATATGATAGGCAATTTAACACTGCACCAGTTAATACAGTCAACTGCACGACTGAAAACACTGTTTATCGGTCTTGAAACCATACACTGTTATTTATATATATCTACGTGGCAACACTCACGTACAAGTATCTGAGCACTTCCGAACAACGTTCACCTCACGTCGGCTTCCACGATCAGAGTGACGCTCTACAAAGCTTGAGATGCTAAGGAAGCGTGGCTAACGCCGTTGTAGCTATGGGATTCCCGCATGTTTAGACAAACCACCAATCAGCGTACTTGCCATTCAGAATGACTTAATCTTAATTATAACATACCATAAAACACACTCCAAATAACATCAAATTTATTCAGATATTTTCTATAGCGTACTCCTGATTATATTTCACTCGTAGACCTGTGGAAATCCGTCAAATAACAGAACTGATTTCTAGCAATTGTCCATGTTGCTTAACCTGGGATTATGACTTCGCGCGATCCAGACTCCATAGTTGCCACACCCGCGCGTTCTCATTAGCTGAATATTTATCTTGGCCAACATCTTCTACACGTGCCGAAATGTGCTAACTTCTGGTGACGCTAAGCCTATCTCATGGTCCCGAGGAAGTATCGCGCATTATCCAGCGACTTGATGTCTCCATGGACTTCCAGTCTCAGCTATCCTGCGATTCACTACTTTTACCATACATGACTGAAATTTATTTCAATAAAAATTATATATTATGTCAAATAATAATCTGAGTGTCTCTTATGGGCCATCAGGATACGGCTCACTATTACTGGTTGAAATTCATATCAAACTGGAAAGTGTTCCACGCGTGCCAAGCTGCGGGTCAACGCTAGTTATGTTTAACTGGTATCTCTCTGTTCTTGCTTTGACCACCCCTTGTGTATCATGTTTGCTACGCCTGTTGATTAATGCCGATACGTCCTTTCAATTGGTAATTCCACTAGTTGGCTAGACTGTGTCACACAGTGGAATCAGACCACGACCAAACTGATTGTGTCTAAATTGCGTGATCAAGGTCCGGAAAATAATTGGATCTGACGTCACTTCTATTGCTCGGTGTTAAAAAATAAACTTTACTTTTTCATTGATACTGCCAACACCTCGGTGCTTCTTTCCAGATATCTGAAAGACCGAATGTGGTAAAGTCTATTAATTATCTCTTTCCTCCTCGTACTCGTTGGCTGAATGGTCAGCGTACTGGCCTTCGGTTGAGAGGGTCCCGGGTTCGATTTCCGGCCGGGTCGGGGATTTTAACCTTAATTGGTTAATTCCAATGACCCGGGGGCTGGGTGTTTGTGCTGTCCCCAACATTCCTGCAACTCACACATCACACTTAACACTATCCTCCACTACAATAACACGCAGTTACCTACACATGCCAGATGCCGCCCACCCTCATCGGAAGGTCTGCCTTACAAGGGCTGCACTCGGCTAGAAATAGCCACACGAAATTATTATTATCTCTTTCCTCAGGAGTAGTTCACGATTATTGAGAATATTGTTTATAGTCTGTCGTAAGTCTTCCTTCACAGTCAAGGGAAGTTAACACAAGGTTCGCAGGAATGCTTGTAGACACACATTTAGACAAAATTCCCCTGCCAGAAGTATTTTTCTCATCAGTACTACTCTCAAAGGCCGACTGATTAAATTAGTCACACTTTAAGTCCAATCTATACAAACGTGTGGTTACAATGGAGTTGAAAATACATAGTCTACAAAATTGCTGAAAGTTTAATGTACATATCATATTAATAAACACGCTGGGCTGCGTGGCTCAGATAGTAGAGCTGAAACGGAGGATCTCGAGCTCTGTTCAGTTCGATATTCAAATACACCAGACTGGTGTTAATCGATTTACCGTAATGTAAAACTTTCGAAATACGAAACTGTCTTCTTTAAATCAACAACATTTTAATTATGTGGCCAAAAAATATTACTAAGGCCAGTTCCCACGAATTTTCCCAGGTATTCTGCATTCATGAACCTGACAGAAAGAAACGTTGCAGTTAAATCCGATCATTCCCAATATTCTCCAAAAAAACTACGACTTTTTCGACTGAAATTACAGTTTGTAGTCGTCTTCATAACCGCTTCACAGCTCGACATTTGTTCCATTGTTATTGATCTCGGTAGAAGGGATGTAAAAGTAAATTGCAGAATGAGCACTGGGAATGCACTTACTGAGACAAAGGAAGGGACGGAAATGACTAAATTGAGCCGCAAAGAGCCGTCAATAAAAGAGAAAAGGTTTGGAGCGGACAGAATGCCGTGAAAGGATTGTTAAAGTTTGCTGACGGGATTATTAGATAGTACAAAAAACCGAAGTCAATGAAGATGAGCAAGAAGTTGTGGTCCTCACAGCAAGTACCATATATGAGAGAGTACGTAGGCATGCAAATACATTCCGTCCACCACTACATCATAAGGATTAGCGTAGTAGCTACACATACGGCAGTCTTGAGTTCCATTCATGGCTTAGTCGTGAGTTCACAACTGATCTCACACTTGACAATCAACCCCAGGTAAGACCAGTGAGAAGAGATGCGAGTTATAATCTTACCATAGGCTTAACATAGGATTGTCCTAAGGGAGGGCGTCGAGTGCGCTGATGAGCTAATGTCCAGTAGTAATAATATCAGATCATTCCTTGAGTGTGGATGGCACTCTGGTTAGGTTACTGACCGAGAAGAGACAATCCGGGAAGATCGCATGACATTTGTATGCACTCTAACACGCTGAGGTGGGGAGAAGTCGGCAGCCCTGAAGATGGTTTCCCGTGGTTTCCTATTTTCACACCAGGTAAATCCTGGGGCTGTACCTTATTTAAGACCATGGCCACCTCCTTCCCAATCCTAGCCCTTTCCCCCTTGTTGCGTCACCGAAAATATTAAATCTATTAGTGCGACGTTCAACCATTAGCAAAAACCGGGGGAGAAGGACTGATATACTTGAAAAATTAAACTAGGCGATGTATAAAACAATTTCCTTCTCGTAAAGTGTTCGTTTAAAGGGCTAGTTGCAATACAAGTGACATGGAGGTAAAGGTTCCTGGTGGCGATTAGTAATATAATAATGTTATTTGTTTTACGTCCCACTAACTACTTTTTAAGGTCTTCGGAGACGCCGAGGTGCCGGAATTTAGTCCCGCAGGAGTTCTTTTACGTGCCAGTAAATCTACCGACACGGGGCTGTCGTATTTAAGCACCTTCAAATACCACCGGACTGAGCCAGGATCGAACCTGCCAAGTTGGGGTTAGAAGGCCAGCGCCTTAACCGTCTGAGCCACTCAGCCCGGCGTGGCGATTAGTCTAGGTCATTACTTCTAATCGAGACCGACAGTGTTTAAAAATGATTATGATGATGATATCAACTTTCCCTCACACTTTTAATGATAGAGCGAGTTGGCCGCGTGGTTAGGGACGCGCAGCTGTAAGCTTGCATTCGAGAGATAGTGGGTTCGAAACCTACTGCCGGCAGCCCTGAAGATGGTTTTCCGTGGTTTCTCATTTTTACACCAGGCAAATGCTGGGGCTATACCTTAATTAAGGCCACGGCTGTTCCCTTCACATTCCTAATATACCAAGGTTGTCATAAGACCTATCTGTGTCAGTGCAATGTATAGTCAGTTGTAAAAAAAAACTTTTACTCAGACTTGTGACTGGTACTTTTGTAATCAACATTTTGCTGTTGACTTTGTTTTCACATTCGACAAAGTTTATAAAAAACACAAACATTTGCTGGTGGATTAGAAGTTGCTAGAAACAAAAGTCTAAACTATACTCGGTACTAGATTGTCTGACAGTCTTTGAGAGACATTCTATGCACTAGCGCGTATGTGCTCAGACGATGAGACCTAACTCTAACCGCATAACCCATAACCTTTCGATTTCTAATTCGCAAAGTTTTACATATTTTCATCTTCTTTTCTCATGTTTTTCTTATTCTCATTTGTTTACTTGATTTTTCTTCTATTTCCTATTCAAGGACGACACACACACACACACACACACCCAGTCGCCAAGCCAGTAAAAATCGACGGCTCCAAATATTAACATTGTAACTTTTCCCTTGTACAAACATCGTAACTTCAGTTATAATTTTATTTGTGCTATCATTCTCATAGGATACGACGTTAATGTCTATTATTGCTTGTAAATTTTGGGAAGCAGGAGATGCGATGTTTTTACAGGTAAAAAATACTGAAGTAATGGTTTTGCTGATGATTGCAACTAATTTTGGCTAGACTTGGACTTACGATCTTTATTCTTGGAGCCGTCGAAATAACCAATTAAGGTTAAAATCGCCGACTTGGCCGGCAATCGAACCCGGAGCTCCTTGAACCAAAGGCCAGCACGCTAACCATTCAGCCATTGAGCCGGACAAATATTAAAAATATCTTGTTGGAAACAAAGCACTCAAACAAATGGGTAGCTGCACGGACTTTGAGTCATCAGCTAAACACTACGAGGCAGAGTTGCATGACGAGGGAAGGAATGCTGCGATAGTAATCCATTAGTGCAACTGTACAACACTTTGTCGCTCGTGCATTGGTCGGTATTCGAATCGCTGTCGTGACTGTGAGAAGGTAACGACGACTACACTCAGCTCCTCCACCTCCCCCGCATTATTATTGCAGGCATATGGTAAAAAGTGGATCATTTCACTTTCATTGTGGGAAGTGTGCTGGGAGAGAGTGGGGCGTTTTGTCACAAGCACAATGGGAGACGCAGTTCCTTCATCTCCGGTGATGTGTTTAGAACGTCATTTCCTGCACTCCCTCATATAAAGTATCTGATGGTGTCATTCCGGAGGATGTGTACATCAAAGGAAACATTAAATGCATCTTGCCTCTCTGTGACCCGTCAGACTACTGTACTGCATCTACAAGCTAGCCAAGTGACTTCTCAGTATGTGCAAAGTAACTCGTAAAGCCGCTAATGAAGGTGAAGTGCTTATAAAACACGATACCACAATCTGTGCTTCACATCTGAAAATGCGAAAAGAGAAAATTGTAGAAAAATATGTTTTAGGAATTTCCCTTTACTGAAAACATAGACGTACGCCGTCTTTAAGAGTGAAAAATAATCAGTACGTTTACATGGGGATTGAGATCGATTTGAGTACACTTGCCGTATTCAATACGATCCCCGTTTACATGTGGTATTTGAGTATCGTATTGAATCCGCCAGGCAAAATCGATGTATACAGACGATGCAGAATTGTTGTAAAATCGATATCACCTCTTAGAATTTAAAAAAAAAAGCCAAATGAAGTAGAAGCCTAGGAGATAACTTTCAGTATTCCAAATGTAATTGGTGCTATAGATAGAACGCACATTCCAATTTTACCCCCAACAGAAGGTTATCGTGATTTTCTTAATCGCCAGGGCTGGCCGTCTTTTAATGTGATTGCAGTTGCTGATCATTTATACAGGTAATATATTTACTGGCTTATTATATTTGTCATTTCGACAGAACTTTAATGATGACGATTTTGTCAGAACAAACATGGAGTGTGTGCGCAGTCGTTTTCAATACGATCTCAGTACGATCCGCGTTTACATGGAACTCAATTCGAACTGAGTACGATACGATCCCAGATTTTACCGTATCGATCTTGAGACTCAATCCGAACTGAGTCCCCGTTAGCATGGCGTTTTCAATACGGGAAGTGTACTCAAATCGATCTGAATCCTGCATGTAAACGCAGTAAATGTCAAACAAAACAAACAAGCACATTTGCCATTTTACATGAGTGTTGATGTCGTCATCATGACTACGGGACCTTCAGGTTTACGTGCAATACGAACCCATTGGAAGTGATGCTTCATTGTAAACCTCCCACGTCCATTGGCCAGGATTTGAAGCACTCTCACTTTGGTGAGAAGTCAGGGACGATATAATTAAGGCGGGTACATACATGCTCGCTGAACTCCGTAACGTTACCACGTACTGGACAAGGTGAAAGGGAAAAAAATGTATGCACCGAGGTTACGGGGTAAAACGTTGCACACCGCGCCGCACTCCGTAATATGCAACCTAACCACCGTTCCATCAGTTGAGATAGTGCAGCTTTTAAACATAGATGTAACTGCAGCAGCCTATGTTTGTTTGTATTATACCAGTAAAAGGAGACTGAAACAGAGGCGATGGCAACAAATTCAGTAATATATACACATAGAACTACACGGGGCTCAAATTTCCTGGCTGACATGAAGTTTCAAACAGTTAGAGGGCATTATAAATATTTTACCAGGATGTCACCTACGGACTTTGAATACCTTTTCAATTTGATAGGGCATCGTTCCTTAACATTTTGTGGAAATCCCTGGAATGTTTGGCTGGCCGCAAAATTTCTTTACCTCTGCTCATTTCAATGAAATGGAACCTGTTTTTCTCAATCCCCTCCGTGCTTACCGATCAAGCAGACACAGGCGAATGCGTGTCGCAGCCCTTACAGGAGTTACAGACGACCGTACAGACAGGAACGTGACGCGGTTATGTTACGAGGTTCGGTTGCAAGTCTGGACGGGCCTGTAGGCTACAACGCCTTCGCGGCGTGAATCATTGTTGCCGTTTATTTTATTTATTTATTTATTTATTTATTTATTTATTTATTTATTTATTTATTTATTTATTTATTTATTTATTTATTTATTTATTACTTTTTCTATTAGTCTTTAACATCGCACTAACTCAGTTGGTGTAGGAAAGGGCTAGGGTTGAGAAGAAAGCTGCCGTGGCCTTAATTAAGGTACAGCCCTAGTAGCATTTACCTGGTGTGAAAATGAGGAGACCACCTTCGGGAGTGTCGATGAGGTTCGAACCCAAAATCTCTCTAATGCAATTAAACAGCCAACACGCTCGGTCCATTCATTGTGGGACGTGGTGTTGGCATTGTGGTTGTCTGTATTGATGGGCAAACAGTGTGTCTAGAGTTCATGTCTCGGCAACTTCAATTGAGATTTCCATGAGGAGAGGAGGGTAGTTGTTGTCTGGATCATCAGGCCTTAGACTAGTTTGATACAGCTCTCCATGCGACCCAGTCATGCACTGAACTTTTCATTTCTGAGTAACTGGTACCTTCGATGTGTTAGTTAGGATTTAAATCAATATAAACAAGAAAATATCCCAAAGTTCTACCACTTGAGCCATACGGGCACAGCAGCTTCTGTGTGGTAAACAATTCAGGAAGATCAGTTGTGCAAGCACTTGAGACCAATATTGTAGCAAATAATGACAATCCAGTTATTAGGGAAGTAACAAATATGCTTTATAAATACATCAGCTCGTACTGGGAATGAAAAGTAACATATTTTGATTCTCATATTTCGAGAAGTATTCCATCCAGTTCACATAGTCTCACCCCTCCCCACCTATTCCACCTTGCGCTTCACCGGCTATAATTCACCATGCTGTTCAATTTCTCCCGTGCACGCATATGGAACTTGGTGTAACGTGGGCTCTCGAGTGGCTCATATTCAGTCGTGCAGGTGGAGCAGCTATTGTGTTGTGAAGTAGAGAATATTGTGTATCTGTTTCGAAAGTTCAGCTGACTGGCGAACTCTCATTCCACAGGTATTGTCCTCGAGCTCATATCCAGAACACGGCCGTAATGACGTTGGCTAGCGAACAGCATCTGCTATCGCCCCGACCAGGCTACGTCTTGTTGTTCTTCCAAAGTAGTTTGGATAAGATTGAACTTATCTTCCCTTTGTTGTGTCAGAAGATCCAATCTCTGAGGGTAAAACTTTCTAGGGAAAATAAATAGTACAACCATGTGAAAGATTGCTAATATTTTCGCCAAAATTCTTCCAAACATTATGAATGAATAAATGAAAGAATATGAAGCATATATACGTACCTTACACTTTTGTCCAGGACCGCATAATCTTCATCATAATGACATAACTACAAGATATGCGTTTACAGTTAATTATAGCTTCTTCTTTTGATCGCCACCCCCCCCCCCCTCAGTGCTCCCACCCCAATGTAGGAGTAGTGCACCTGCCTCTTAACCGCAGTCTCCGGGTTCGATTCCCGGAAAGGTCAAGAATTTTCACATAGATCTGAAGGCTGGTTTGAGGTCCACCCTGCCTACATGATTACAATTGAGGAGCTATCTGACGTTGAGATAGCGGCCCCGGTCTAGAAAGCCAAGCACAACGACCGAGAGGATTCATTGTGCCGACCACACGACACCTCGTAATCTGCAGGCCTTTCGCCCGAGCGGTGGTCACTTGGTAGGACATGAACCTCCGGGGCTGTTGTGCAATTGATTTGATTTTGGTTTTCGTCTTTGGATCAGTGGTAGAGTGTTGGTCTTCGGATCCTAAGATGGTGGGTTTTAAACCCGGGATTATCGAAGGGCGGAGAAAGGCCGTTCGGCTCTCCATGTATAAGGGGCGATCGAAAAGTTTCCGTTTGACGCCCGTACAATCCTGAATCGGGAAGCCAATCAGGCAAAATCACCGTGAGCAATGAGGTACTCATCCCACCGGCGCACCAAGTTGAAGATTACCGTGTGATGTAACACTGTGTCCTTCTGCTTGAAGAAGTCCGTAACAGTGCACATTCTCGTCCGACAGGAAGCGTCGACCCTTTAAAGGCTTTTGAGCGGACCGAAGGCTTTATAATATCATGGGGAGAGATCAGGACAGTAGGCAGCCTCATCCACCGCCCGCTTGTTGTTTTCCGCAATTGATGAGGCTGGCCTCCCAAATCTACCGGCTTCTTCTATCGAAACCCGACCCGGACGAAACTTGGTGCACCATTCCACAGCGGTGATTTTCGTCAGACATGCAGCTGCACACACAGTCTTCATTTTCCAATGGATGTCCACCGCTGCTTGTTCTTCTGCAGCCAACAACAGAATAACAGCATGTTGGTCCCGTTTGGACGCATTTGGTAATAACGTCACCATATTTCACGTGACCGCATTTAACGCACGTAGCTCAGCATGACACGACTGGCACACTAATCTATTTTCCTTTCTTTTTCGGGGGGGTCCAAAGCCGGCTCTCCCCGCGTGGCAATCGACACTAATCTACATTTCCTCCAACATCCTATGAATTTCTAAGAAGAAAAGATATAGTAGGGAGAAGTGGGAAGTAATACTAGGAGTATCTGCCTGTTTCCATGTCAAACATGCTACCAAGGCCAGAGTTAGTGTTAGATATTTGGTGTTAAGGCGTGATATTAAGGGTCAGGGAAAACTACATAGACAGAAAAAGAATGAGCCTACATGCAAAATCTGAAAAAATGTTGATAGCACATGCGAGAATGTGGTTTCTCGATAAGTCCAGGTGTTCGTGGTTAGTAGACAAAAGGTAAAATGCACCAGCCATGATCCATATTCTCACTAGTCCAGTTATCAAGGGATCAGTCCGTCTGGGCACTGCCGTGTCTAGCGTGGGCCTTGCCGGTAGCGAAGCCATGCGTCGATAGCCACTACGGGCCACCGCAGAGCGCCCTCCCCTTGTGGTCCCTCGTACCCAGTCTCCGATCCCAGAGAATGAGGCCAAGCCCACCTGAGCGGGGGCCTCCTGGATGGGGGTGGGTCATGACGCCGGGCCTCCTTCCTCTCTGCCCACGCCATGGCCCAGTAGACAGGGCAACTGCGATGAGAGGCCTAGTGGCGCCCCGCGCAGTTGGAGCACACCAGCACCTATTTAAGTGCTGCGCAGGCCGCGTAGTGGTGATCACCCCCACAACGGTTGCACCTCACTAAGAGCCCACACCTATCCTGACGGTGGGTCCACATCCGGCAGCGGAAATAATGCAAGAGCTGCCGAGGAGGACGTTTCGGTCTCACAAGATTGCCGCTACGCGCTGAGGTCCTCTCCTGATTGGCTCCTCGGTCGACTGCTGTCTTGGAAGCAGTCCTGGGCTGCGGCTGGACGGCTCTCTCCTGGTGGTCCCGCGACGTTTTCTTCTTCCTGGTGCGGGGGCGACGCCTGCTACCTGGCTGGGGCGGTCTCTTCGCGACTGTGGAAGATGTCTCGTCCTGATGGCTCTCCCCGCGGCCTGGCGACCCTGAGGTAGCGGGTGGCCTTCCTGCGGCGCCGGCTTCTACCTCCTTCTGGCTGGCGGCGGCGGCGTCGGTCGTTGCCGACACCTGATTGAGTTTCCTGTCCTGTGGGGCGCACATCGATGTCTGTAACATGACAAACTCGCTGGCAGACCGGGCCTGTTAGCAGCCTCCGAACGCCAGGGGGGGGCCTCTTCTACTGCCGTGCTGCCGTCCGCCATCAGGAGCGCCTTCCTTGATTGCGCCCTGGTGGTAGGCCCTTCCTGGTAGGCCTTGGTCGGCGTTCACCTCGCAGAGGTGGTCCTTGGAGGAGCAGTCTGCGTCCACTTCGCAATACCGAGCCGCTCGGCCAGGATCGCAAAATCGCGGCGCTAGGGGGTGGCATGCCCCACCTCCGTGGTGGCGTCGCTGGTCTCCGGTGTGGATGGGAGGACTAAGTCGGTATTAACCGCCTTACTCCTCTGCCATCTGTCTTTCCTGGCCGTCTGGGTGATAGCTGACCTGGTCTCCGTCCTGAGGGCGCCGGCGTTCACACCTGCTGCGCCGTTCCTCCCTGGTAGTCGGACAACCTCGAACCGGACGTAAAGCTCATTCGCCAAGCTTTCCAGGTGCTCCTCGCTGTGGTGTCGAATGAGCAGGCCTCCCGAGAGGAAGCTTTCGATTTACCGAGAAGGGGATACCCTTGAAACCCCGGTAGAGGGATTGCGATATCATATAGAGGACTATGTCCCCTTCTATATATGCGGGGCACCCCTCTCCGTAGTACACGAAGAGAGCCTGGTTCTCCGGGGTCGCTCCTGTCCCCCGGAACTGGAAGGTATCAGGGGGGTCACACCCGTCCCTGTAGGCATCAAACTCCGTTCTGTTATTCGCTGTAGTCATCCTGGTACTCCTGAAATAAAGTTCCTGAAAGAGAATGTGAGCACTGAGAAGTGTTTCAGCTTATACAAATGCTCTTGCGGAAATGTACCAACAAGTACAGTTGCCTGACTAGTACTTGGAAAGTACAGATATCCTGGCGAGGAGAGTGTGAGTCAGTGAGAAGCACGTACGTCCTCTCGCTGTGACTGCCAAGCTCGTCATCTGATCCCTTTGCCTACATGTCCGTGCTTGTATACCCCCATCGGAGTCGCGCTTCGTTGCATGTCCGCTGCAGACACATCCTCAAACGGAAAATTTTTGATCACGCCTTATATTACGACATCGGTATGTCAAAGATATTTAGTGATTAATTTGGTGCTTGTCCGACGAATTTCATAGATATCCCAACAGATATTAGTTTCCCTGTCATCTAGTAGTGTAAACTGGAACGTCAGAATTGACATGCAGGCTGCCTCGATCTTGTCAAATCAAAATGCCAGCACACGGTCGCCGGAGCCGTACAATAGTTATTATTATTATTGTATGATTGTGCCGCCACAAACACTGCTGACAATTGCAAGAGAATTATAAACGCAGGTTCTTTAATTCAGAAATTATACTCAAATCATTCCATACCGTAGCTGGTTAAGCGTTGGCCTCCTATGCTTTCGTCTTTATATCGAATTTTGACGCTGACGGTTAATATCTAATGAAGGAATATGATATTAGTAGACTTGCCGGCAAATTAAAGAATATATTTTCATTGCAAAATTACGGCATTCTACAAACACTTAACTTTAAAGTGTCAAATCCGACCTCTTACTATGTTTTCTTCGTCTCCTTCTTCTCCTTCTTCGTTTTCATAGCGTTTCCTTTTTTCGCCATAGTTCAGAGTCCGTTATTTCAAATACGATCTGTTCGTACATCGTGTTACAGATCAAATGATGATGTAACTCTGTCTTGATCAACTAAGGTGTTCAGTCATATTTTTTATACAGTATCAGTTGTCTTGCAGATCGTGGAATAGGGCAAAGAATATTATCTGAAGCACTAGCCCTGACAAATTTAAACGAACAGAAGCTTCCAGTGGCAAGCAATGTGTAAAGGAAATACTAAGTTGTTTGATGGAATCTGATTAAAATATAAAAAAATATTGAGCTAAAGAGGTATAAAAACAGAAATGACACTTAAACATTTTCAAAATATTGTGTTTGATAGAAAGATTTCATATCGTAAATGAACAGGCAGATGTATCAAATATTTTAAGTATATTAAGAAAGCAATGAGCATGCGTTTACAGGTTAAATAATGTGGAAGTTTTTGGAGGAAAATCTGCAAGATCTGAGGACACTTAAAAGATTTAAAAATTTACAAAAGGTTTATTTGGCATCCAAACAATATTCTACCTGGTTTCACCTCAATTCTCTGGAGTTATAGAACGAAAATATGTAATATACACAAAGTACGACAGAGACGAAAACGAAATGACTGCCTTCTTATATGTTAATGCTAACGCTTCCTTCATACTTAGTGTTGACAAAGATTAATCTTGATTAACAAATTTCTGTGCCTTTTCTTCATGTACTAATGAGTAGAACAGTCTTAAAAATTAAAAGCGTACATATGTAAACGTCCACATGATAATTGTTGATGAAATGTCGTATGGCTGTTAGTGCCGGGATATCCCAGGACGGGTTCGGCTCGCCAGGTGCAGGTCTTTCTATTTGACTCCCGTAGGCGACCTGCGCGTCGTGATCAGGATGAAATGATGATGAAGATAACACACCCAGCCCCCGTGCCATTGGAATTAACCAATTAAGGTTAAAATCCCCGACCCGGCCGAGAATTGAACCCAGGACCCTCTGAACTGAAGGCCAGTACGCTGACAGTTCAGCCAACGAGTCGGACATCTCCGTAGTAATGTATTATGTCGAGTTATGTGGCATAGAATATAATACTGGAAAGAAAAAGCTTGATCCTTACTTAATATGTAAGTTCTATCAGTACACCACGGATACTTTCTCATTAGTGCTGAAATATTACATAGAATGGACGTAGAAGATATATAATCTACTGAAAACTGATGGAATCAAGCTCTCTAAATAAAAATACAGTTAGGGGCAGGTGAGGGACAATCGCATTGGATTTTCGCGACAAGGTCAGGTGGCGCGAGTACTTTACGAATTAGTGCCTCTAGTGATATCAAACACGATAATGTTCCAAATCATTTGTTAATTTTTGAGAATTCGTACACCAAATAATATCTGCCCTAATTTTCCTACATCTACCGCAATGATTATGTCTGGCGTATTATTCCCTATTCAGTGATGGAAACATCATAGGTCGGTATTTACATTCAGAAGTCGATATGAAACGAATTAGGAAATTCTCCCAGTTTTCCCTAAAATTCCTGGGGTAACCACTGTGGTACCATCATCTGGACTCAGAGTTTTCCAACAGTAACCCCACATCATGGGATCATAATTTATATATAGACAGTTAAATCGCCCATTTAAGAAAAAATAACTTGAAATATTTGGGCCCTCTCTGCCGTGATCTTAAAATTCCAGTTAATTTTTATGCGAATATATAGGACATCAAATCTTTGGGCACCTTAACCACCTTCCTATGTCTTTTGATTTTGGAGTAAATAATCGCGAATTAAATCATATACCGCAAAATAGGCATTTTATAAAAAGCTCACCCTGCCTCGCGTATTTAAACTGTGACCAATCGAGTGTCATATTTTATTTCGTATCCGTGGTTTTAATCGAACACTATCTCATCTAATCTTATCTTCAGTTCCGGAACTATAAACCCGAATATGAACATATCATTTCATGATACTGAGGCTCGAATGTATTTTGCCTGATTTTATATACATTATCACATCAAAATCACATAAAACGACGAAGACAACGTATCCAACGTTCACATTTACGATCCTGGCGGTCAGACGATCGCAGTCCCGCTGTACAGCAGAAGTGGAGAGGTTGCAGACCTGCCCCTACATCACCTCTTCTCCTTCCTCATTAGACATTCTGTCAAGTAACTGTCAGTAACTTAAGGCCTACTTAGTGAACGGAAATTAACATTGCAGACATCTTATAGTAACGATTTAGTATATTTTTTTTGCTAGTTGCTTTACGTCGCACCGACACAAATAGGTCTTATGGCGACGATGGGACAGGGAAGGGCTAGGAGTGGGAAGGAAGCGGCCGTGGCCTTAATTAAGGTACAGCCCCAGCATTTGCCTGGTGTGAAAATCGGGAAACCACGGAAAACCATTTTCAGGGCTGCCAACAGTGGGGTTCGAACCTACTATCTCCCGAATACTGGATACTGGCCGCACTTAAGCGACTGCAGCTATCGAGCTCGGTTTTAGTATATTTAATAAATATCCATTAATGTTATGAAAAAATTTGTAACAGTTCAGAGTTTCTGTCAGAGAATCTCTTAGAGTACAAATAATATAGAACTAAACATCATCTACGGATACAGACGAAGAAATAAAAATGATTCTGATATTAAATAATATTTGAATATTAACACAAATATGAGAACGAAGCTGAATATACCCTACGCTGATGGTGTCAGACACGTGCGGAAACACGACTACGTACGCCTAATCGTTGCAATAATTTGGAATCCCTTAAGTGAACTGTACAGCATTTAGTTTAACATCTATCCTCGTGATATTAATGCGCTACTTAGTCGCAATCATCTCTCCATTCTTGATGTGCTCGGTGAATAAAAATTATAAGTATGTTTTGTAAAGAAACGTCCAAAATGAATGTTAAAAATGATCTCTTATATCCGCCATACACTAGAACTCAAACCTTCTATTGAGAATTTAATCCTGAAATATTAATGAACTGGACAGGAGAAGAGAGACGAATTCATTTTCTCTCAAATTAATTCCCATAATAACCAGCTTGACGGCCGTTTATACGAGGCACTACACAGAATTTCCTTTAATATGCTCATGTAAACATGAATACTTACATTAACGCCTAATTTCCGCCATCACCTTCAAAGTCACGCTGGGCTTGAATATTGTTATTCCACCGATTTTCCAACTTTGGAAAAATTCACGTAAGTCTTGCAGCTTGTATCTCGTCAGTGGAGTCAAAGCGCCGCCTTCAGCTGCAGTTTCACATTACGGAAGAGTTAAAAGTCTCAGGGAGACAGACATCAGGCGAATAAGAAGGAAAATGCAACGGCAGGGAATGTTGTGGAACAAATTTTTTCTTTTTTTCAGGAAGTCCCTCACAGTGAGTGAGGTGTGTGCAGGCGCATTGTCGTGATGGGGTAATGAGTGCCCGTGTCTCACATCTTCCGTAAAACGTCACTGTAAAACTTTTGTGATTATTTCGGCAGTTGTTAATGATGATATTGATCCGAATGTTTATTATCTTGCATAGTTTCCTGCTCTTATTTTAAGCGTTTAAATCACACAATAGTTCTTAATTGGCTTAAAGCAAAGTCACCAAGCGCCCCTTTTCACATTCGACGGGTTCCAGCCGGAGTTTTATTGAGGTTGAAGCAAAATATAACGCAGAAGTTATTTCGAAATTCGCAGCACTAAAACGTCATGTAAAGAAAAGCGAGGAAACTGGGAAACACGTACACTTAGTGCACCAGTTGTCAGGCTAATACTGTGGTTGAAACATGTACGAACAGGCAGTAAGCACAGAACTCGCTACCACTACTTTTTCACGCGGGATATTCAAATTCTCGGAAATTCTGAACAACTCTTCGTGTAGTTGGGTGATACCTAACCTCCATACCACGACGTGACTCGTTGGCTGAATGGTCAGCGTACTGGCCTTCGGTTCAGAGGGTCCTGGGTTCGATTCCCGCCCGAATCGGGGATTTTAACCTTCATTGGTTAATTCCAATGGCCCGGGGGATGGGTGTTTGTGCTGTCCCCAACATCCCTGCAACTCACACATAACACTATCCTCCACCACAATAACACGCAGTTACCTACACATGGCAGATGCCGCCCACATTAATCGGAGGGTCTGCCTTACAAGGGGTGAACCCGGCTAGAAATAGACACACGAAATTAAATACCATGATGTGCAAACTTTTCAGAGATCGTAGTTTCGGATCGCAGTACCGCTACTGGCTCTTCTCTGCGTACCCTTTATCATACAATCGTCTAAAAAGGAGAGATAGTGGCTATTTCAATTTCCGGGTCACCTAATCCAAGCTTATTCATTCCGATGTACCTGACTATATTATTCTTCTATTAAATATTTTCCACCGGGCTGATTTGCTCAGACGGTTGAGAAATTGGCCTTCTGATCCCAACTTGGCAGGTTCAATCCTGGCTCAGTGCGGTGGTATTTGAAGGTGCTCAAATACGTCAGCCTCGTGTCGGCAGATTTACTGGCAAGTAAAAGAACTCCAGTGGGACTAAGTTCTCACACCACGGCATCTCCGAAAACTATAAAAGTAGACTGTGAGACGTAAAGCCAATATTGTTTTCTACAAGTTACTTTA
The DNA here is from genome assembly GCF_040414725.1 of Anabrus simplex. Lineage (NCBI taxonomy): Eukaryota > Metazoa > Arthropoda > Insecta > Orthoptera > Tettigoniidae > Anabrus > Anabrus simplex. Next base: position 574,975,557 of record NC_090265.1, read on the forward strand.
CGTCGCACCGACACATATAGGTCTTATGGCGACGATGAAAGAGGAAAAGACTAGGACTTACTTAAGGTACAGCCCCAGCATTTGCCTCCTGTTTAAATGGGAAACGACGGAAACCGTCTTCAGGTCTGCTGACAGTGGGGTTCGAACCCACTATCTCCCGAATACTGGATACTGGCCACACTTAAGCGACTGAAGCTATCGAGCTCGGTATATTATTATTATTATTATTAGTAGTAGTAGTAGTAGTAGTAGTTGTAATTTAGTATTAGTATTAGTATTAATAATACTAGCATGTACCCGCGGCTTCACCCGCGTTTATTAATTCAGCCCCACTGAAGATGGTTTTCCGTGGTTTCCCATTTTCACACCAGGCAAATGCTGGGGCTGTACATTAATTAAGGCCACGGCCACTTCCTTCCTATTCCTAGACCTTTCCTGTCCCATCGTCGCCATTAAGTCCTATCTGTGTCGGGGTGACATAAAGCAAATAGCAAAATTTAATTAAGTCGTTAGATGTTTCAAACTATTTATTTAAAAGTAAAATAAAACATTATATTTTATTAACACGCATTGTTTTTACATAGGTAAAATGGATGAAATACAGTGCTGTTATTTTAATAGCTGTGCCCGCGACTTCGGACGCGTTGAATTTTCTTTTTGACTTATAAAGCCTACTTGTCAACTTTTGAATTATTTTGATTTTTTTCCCGCATTAATCTCATTGGAAAATCTCTCTATATGCAATGTTCGGTGCACGATTTCCTTGGGCAATTTAGACTTAAAAAGCTTTCTTCTTAACGTTTGAAATAGGTTTCTTTCGTATTAATATCGTTGGAAAATCTCTTTATATGCAATGTTTGGTGTACGATTTCCTTGGGCTAAAACAACAAGGCTAGTGGCATCCCTCGCTCGTGAACATGCGACGTATTAGCTGCCCATGGGCAAAACAACCTTAGTCAAACCTATGCCAGCTTTGCTTAATGTTTTCCCTTGGGACTTGTTGATTGTCATAGAAAAGCAGATATTGATAGGGAATTGCTGTCTTTTGAAATCAAAGGGAAAATTCGACGGTATGATGGGAATCCGAGGTATAAATACCGTCTCACCTTTTCCGCATCCTGATATTATACGACCTTCTATAACGTTTCTTTGCAATGACACTACTCGCAATCTAGTACCACTGAAAAGTTTCGGTGGGTTTAAATTACGGAGTAGTATGATATACTGTACTGTATGTGTTCGATAGACGTAGGAAAAATTTTAATAGGGTGACATTTGAACTATATGTTTCATACATTGCTTTATTTTTCAGATACAGCTCCATTTAACGTATAAGGGATAGAGATACGAAAAAACGTCATAGGACCAAAGCTATAGATCTCTTCATGTTGGGTACGACTATGATATTCGCTTTATGATACTACTTACTGTATAGCCACCAATTACCTCGAAACGAAGGTCCGCACCGTCGTTAAAATTTCCTCGATATTTCGGTACTTTTCAGGATAAAATGTTAAACATTTAATATCTTGGAATTTTCCCGTCGGTTACAGGCTAAAAGCTATAATTCTTCAGAATTTCAATTTTCTAGCTCGACTGACAATGTGTGCCAGGAGATGCCATTTACATACATACATACATTTTTAAATATTATTCCACACAGTATAATTTCTCCGGACAGTAATTCATATATGTACCAATTTTGGGTGGCAAATCTCGAAATCTCGATGCTGTAGAATTCTTCAGCTGACTTTGCCAAGGGTACAGCTGGTCGTTTCTTTATCGGATTCATAGAGAAGGATAATGTGATGCCAATATCTCCATAACGGTTGGTTTTAGGGCCTTAAGATATGGTTGTCGGGCCGATAGGCCTTACCAAGTTTTTTTGTTTGCGTCAAGGGGCTTAAAATTAGCTTTGTTTCGTCCCTGTACGACAATTCGATATTTCGCCTATTATTTTTATATTTCCACCTGTCACCCCACTCTCCTTTAGTTGTTTTGAAAATTTAAAAGTAGCCTAATTTATTCCTTATACCATCAGCTATCTGCCAGTGAAAGTCTCGTCAAAATAGGTCCAACCATTTCGGAGATTAGCCGGAACAGACAGACAGATAGACAGAAAATCTAAAGGTGTCCTAAGTTACTCTTTATACTATCAGCTGTCTTCCAGTGAAAGCCCCGTCAAAATTGGTCCAACCGTTTCGGAGATTAGCGGGAACAGACGGACAGACGGACGGACGGACAGACGGACGGACAGACAGACAGACAGACAAAAATTGTAAGAATTGGTTTTAGTTATAAGTACCGTTTATACCTTAATATAACTTAAACTTAGTAAAATGCTGTTATTTCGACATTACAGACAGACACTTCAATTTTATTTACTTGTGTAGATTTTTGATTTCCATGGGTATAGTTTCTAAGACGCAATAATAATATAGCATCAGCTACCGATTGCTAGCATTTTGATTTGACACCTTTTAAGCCGTTTGCTTGTCAATTTTGACGTTCCATTTTGGTTTAACAGATAGGAAAGAATCGATAACTCTGCTGGGTGAAGTCACAGACGTGAAAATTGGTATTTGGAATCTCCTTTTAAAAAAACACGCATTTGCTTGTTTTCGGAAAATCGAGTTAAGGGGTGTGGGGTTAAAAGCAAGTAAATAAGGATTTGGATTATGTTTATGAGGATACTTATACCTTAAAAACTCAAACTATTACAGACGTGAAAGGTAGTATTTTGAATTTCCTTTCAAAATAAGAAACACGTACTTTTTTCGGAAAGTCCACTTAAGGGGCTGAAAAGAATTGAAAAATGGGTGAATTTTTTAAAAAGTACAGGTATATCTACATTATATGTCAAAAACTTAACATGTTAGAGACAAGAAAGTTGGTATTTGGAAAGTCCTTTAAAATACAGGAATATGTGCCTTCTTGTTTTGGTAGAAGGCACTTAGTAGGGGTGAAAAGGTGAAAAAATGTTGAATCATTTTTATGAGGATACTTATATCTTGAAAACTAAAGATGTTACAGACGTGAAAATCGGTATTTTGAATCTTGTTTAAAAATACAGAAACATGTATTTTTCCGAAAATACACTTATATGGGGGTAGGGGTGGGGTTGGGGGAAGGACTGATCAAGGGGTTGAATTCTTTTTATGGGAATACTTATGTATATCTCAAAAACTGAAGATGTTACAGATGTGGAAATACGTATTAGGATTCTCCCTTAAAATAAAGAGACATGTATTTATTTATTTATTCCAGACTTGAGAGAAGACGGTTTTTCACATGTACAGTTCTACGTCACATGGCCGTCTTAGCCCCAAAAGATAATACCACAAACGTGGTTTACAAAGTATTTCTGGGGTAAATTAAACTCAATTTTTCGGTGAGTTTTTATACTTGACGAATTTTCAGATAATGTCTTAGTACAATGCCGATGAACGATTACTTCGATCAAATTACGAGGTGTCGTTTGGTTAGCACAACGAATCCTTTCGGCTGTTATCCTTGGCTTCCTAGACCGAAGCTGCCGCTTCACAGTCAGACAGCTCCTCAACTGAAATCACTTAGGATCTCGAACCAACCTTCAGATCCAGGTAAAATTCCCTGTCCTGGTCGGAAATCGAAACCGGTGCCTCGAGGTAAGAGGCAGGCACGCTTCCCCTAGACCGTGGGGTGGGCTAACAATATCAACGCCACTTAAAATGTGCAATTGCAAGACGTAAGTATTCAAGATGGTTGATGCTTACTGTTTTCCCTATCGATTAAAAATATCTGTACAAGTATAGACTAAGCAAATAATCGGGAAATAATCTTCTCTTACCCCTTTAGTGAAAACGTAATAAAATATTTCTCACGTTTCATACAGTTGCTCTTTTCTAAGCTTTTACGTTTGCCGCTTTGTATTCCAGCAATGACCGTGCTTCAATCCGAGCATGACTTCCTCGCATCTTACATTCCTTCAAGAGAAGGAAGGGTAGTCGTACGATCCAAACAGTGGTTTTAAATTTTTTCTAGTAACTCCGTGTGGCCTTGGTCTACCAACAACTGCTGTTCAGTCATATGCCCTGCAGATATTGGACTGCTACGTGGTCAACGTGACATCTTCAGCCGTGTTGCTTGGACTTCATTGCTGAGTTCCCTGCCCCAGACAACTCAGGCAATTAGATAAATACTTACTTGGACTCATCAGACTATAGGAAACCCCTTCCATCCCTCGGTGTAGAATTAAAATAGCCGTGCTGAGTGGCTCAGACGGTTGAGGCGCTGGCCTTCTCACTCCAAATTGACAGGTTCGACCCTGGCTCAGTCCGGTGGTATTTGAAGGTACTCAAATACGTCAGCCTCGTGTCGGTAGATTTACTTGCACGCAAAAGAATTCCCGCGGGACTAAATTCCGGCACATTGGTGTCTCTGAAAACTGTAAAAGAAACTAGTTAGTCGGACGTAAAGCAAATAACTTTATTAGAATGAAAATCTTCGGACAAACTGCGCACTGAACACATCACTTCCTGGTAAGGGCAAGCCTGCTACCCCCATACCACGGAACTTCTATCCTCTAATAACGGCATGCTCAAAATCCAATTTAGTTGTTCATTTTTTCTGGCTGACTTAAATAACTTTAAAGTCCATCTCTGGATTTTACTGGACGAGGATTTTTGAGTAATCTACAATGACGTACCTTTCCAGCTATAACTGAGTTACGAACTAATTGATTTGATTTAATTTAATGAAATTAAGAGCACAGTGTCACTGCATTGTTTATGCCTTTCCCTTTATTTCTTTTTAAGTTATATGAGCATAGCAAAACACAGTACGTCACCTAGAAGGTTAATAAAGTACGGTCAATCTTTCATATTTGTGACAAATTAAATTATCGATTTGATTATAATGAAATTGCAATTTGTATTTCATTCGAGTTTATTTGTTGAACTAATTAGGGTTTTATATTAACTTTCAGCTAAGTTATTAGTACCGCCTGGCCCTAAGTAATAGAGTACATGCACGGAAGTAAGAATAATAATAATAAGAAGAAGATGACAAATCACTACCGCACGACTTGACTGTACTGAACGAGCATTAGCTTGCATTCGAAAGATAGTGCGCTCAAACCCCACCGTCGACAACTCTGAAAATGGTTTTCGCTGTTTCCCATTCTTCACATCACACAAATGAACCATTGCTACTTCATCTTAATTAAGACCACGACCGCTTCCTTCTCCTAGCTTTTTCCTAGCACATAACAGCAGAAAACGAAACTGCTTGAGAAGTAACAATTTAATTTTCTAGAGCTCACTATGGTGGGAGATCTTCCTTTCATGTAGGCCTATCTAGATCTAACTGCCCAAAATATGTTATTATTATTATTATTATTATTATTATTATTATTATTATTATTATTAACGTGATTTTCAGAGACATGATAATTAGAACTTAAGGCAGACAATCTTTTTATGAACTTATAATTAATAATACCTCCCCTGCGAACCATGTGACCTTGCCGCGGTGGGGAGGCTTGCGGGTCCCAATGAAGCAGATAGCCGAGCCGCAGGTGCAACCATATCGGATGGGTATCTGTTGAGAGATCAGACTAACGAATGCTTCATGGAAAGATGGGTAGCAGCCTTTCGGAAGTTACAAGGGTGGCAGTTTAGATGATTGCATGACATGGCCCTGTAATAATACTCAACATGGCTTATCTGTGTTGATACTGCTACACGGCTGAAAGCAACAGGAATCTACAGCCATAACTAACCCTCGAGGACATGCAGCTCTCTCTGTGTGAATGATGTCTGATGATGCTTCCTCCATGGAAAAATATTCCGGAGGTAAAATAGTCCCCCATTCGGATCTCTGGATAGGGACTACACGAGAGGGGGCAATCGTCAGGAAGATGGATACTGACATTCTGCGAATCGGAGCGTGGAATGTTAGAAGTTTGAATCGTTGTGATAGGTTAGAGAATCTGAAAAGGGAGATGGGTAAGCTAATGTTAGACGCAGTTGGTATAAGTGAAGTACGTTGGCAGGAAGAGCAGGATTTTTGGTCAGGCGGCTACAGAATTATCAACACAAAATCAAACAGGAGTTGGTTTAATAATGAATAAGAAAATAGGGCGGCGGTTAAGCTACTACGACCAGCATAGTGGAAGTATTATTGTTGTCAAGATAGACACCAAACCAATGCCCGCCACAATAGTGCAGGTCTTTATGCCTACTAGTGAAGCTGATGAAGAAATCGAAAGAATATAAGAATAGATAGAAATTTATACAATATGTAAAAGGTGACGAGAATCTAATTGTGATGGGAGACTGGAATTCAGCGGTATGCCAAGGAAGAGAAGGTAATACAGTAGGAGAAATTGGATTGGGACAAAGGAATGAAAGAGGAAGTCGGCTGGTTGAATTCTGCAACGATCATAATTTACTCCTTGCTAATCCTTAATTCAAAAACCCCAAACCGTGGTTGTATACATGGACGAGACCTGGAGACACTGGAAGGTATCAAATAGACTTCATTATGGTTAGGCAGAGATTCAGATACCAGGTGTTGGATTGTAAAACTTTCCCAGAAGCAGATGTGGACTCTGACCACAACTTTCTGGTCATAACATGCCACCTGAAGTTGACTAAATTGAAGAAAGGAATGCAAGGAGGTTGGATCTATACAAGTTGAAAGCAAAGAGTGTGAGGGACTGTTTCAAGGAACATGCTTCACAAAGGCTAAATGAAAAGGCTGTAAGAAACACAATAGAGGAAGAATGGAGAGTCGTAAATAATTATATCTCTGGGGCTGCTGAGGAAATGATAGGAAGAAAGGAAAGATCACGTAAGAATCAATGGATAACTCAGAAGATACTAGGCCTGATTGATTACCGACAAAAGTACAAGAATGAAAAACGTGAAGAAGGCAAAAAGGAATACAGCCGATTGAAGAATAAAGTGGATAGAAAGTGCAGGGCAGCTAAGGAAGAATGGCTGAAAGAGAAGTGCAAGGATGTTGAAGGTTGAATGGTCCTACGAAAGGTGGATGCCCCATACAGGAAAATCATTAAACGTTTGAAGAAAGGAAAACTAGGTGTATGAATATTAAGGGCTCAGACGGAAAACAACTTCAAGGGAAAAAAGACAAGGCAGGAAGTTGGCAGGAACATATCCAACAGTTGTATCAAATTAAAAACGTAGATGATAGGTTCAAGAACAAGAAGAGGCTCTTTATGCTAATGAAATGGGGAACCGAATTTTGAGGTCAGAGTTTGACAGAGCTTTGAGAGACCTCCAGCATGGCGAGGTTATTCCGTTTAGTGTGCAAGATGTATGACACAGTGTGATGTTTGGAACATCGTACAAAATTATCGAACTGTGTAATTAATTGGATAAATGTATATATTTAATTAGTGGTAAGTCATTTTTTTTTGCTAGTTGCCTTACGTCGCACCGACACAGATAGGTCTTATGGCGACGATGGGACAGGGAAGGGCTGGGAGTGGGAAGGAAGCGGCCGTGGCCTTAATTAAAGTACAGCCCCAGCATTTGCCTGGTGTGAAAATGGGAAACCACGGAAAACCATTTTCAGGGCTGCCGACAGTTGGGTTCGAACCTACTATCTCCCGAATACTGGATACTGGCCACACTTAAGCGACTGCAGCTATCGAGCTCGGTGTAAGTCATTTTAATTATTATGTTTAGAATATATAGGGTTTTTAGTCATCCATATCACATTATCATCTCATTTCTTTTTATCACGGCTATAACGTATTCTCAATTAACGACTTCTTGAGTAAGGTATTAAAACATCAATCGTATTAATAGCTTGCAGTAAATTTCCAGTAGCCGAGGTCAGGTGACTGGACTCACCATGCTGATTTTAGCCCATTACCAGGAAAAAGACGTCATCAAGCTTGCAAGAGTCCTTACCCCTTCCATACTCTGATGAGATAGTTAAAGCCTTGTTAACGCCTACTTTTCGAAGTTCGCTACATGACGCATTTATTGCCCGGGAAAGTTCAACCTGTGTGAATGGACGTTATGGAACAAGGTGATGGATACACAACAATGGATAGGAGAAGGGATAGTACATCAGATCTTACTGGACTATGTGATATGGTTGATGGAGAGAGATTTTGGAGCCTATATACATCAACGACAAGAGTTGGAGAGGGTCTATCGGTAAATACTAATCTATTCTATCATTACATCGGAGGAGGGCTGTACGTCTTGACATCGGAGAAGGTCTTAACTGCTGAAGATCTTAACTTAGTTCACTTCGCATCTGAGTAGAGCACCAATCAAAATTACTCTCATTGAGAGCTGATTATCTCGATGACAAAAGTTAAAGCCAATTAGAGAAAGATTTAACAAGCAGATAGAGGAACATAAATATAGACAACTAAGCTAAACAAACGAGAGGTAGAAAGTAAATTTGTAGAGCAGAGCAGTGGGTTTTTGGAATTAATGGAAAAAGAAAGCAACATCACCAGAGAGGAGTTAGACACACGAATTAAGTAAGGCATTGAATGAGTACAAGGTCGAAGCTAATAAAAGGATGGACGAGCACAGCAAACATTAAAGCTGAGACTCAAAAGGAGGAAATAAGAGAATTTAAAGAACAGGTACAAACCAATATCGATACGATGAAGTGTATGATAGAAGACAACACTAGGGAACAAAGAGAAATGTTTGCGATTGTAGAAGGCAATACTGTTGAAATTAAGACGTTGAAAGAAAAACAGAACATTTTAGTGAATGAAATGGAAAGAAGAGAGAAAGATGTAGACAACCGCATAGCGGTAGCAGAAACACACATAAGGCGAGAACTAAGAGAAAGACAGGGCAACATTCAGAGGCAAAGTTATGGAGGGATTTAGAGTAAGGAAATAGAATTACCAAAGTTCAATTGGAAACAAACTAACCCACTAGAATTTCTTAAGATAGTTGAAAAACATTTTGGAAAGGGATTGAGGAGGGGTTTATGGACTGGGAAGAGGCGATCGACATTATTGATCATGCTTTTGTGAGAGAGATGCGTTCCTGGTTTTCAGTCTATAAAAGCTACACGAAAAGTCTGAAGGAATTTAAGACGAAGTTCACAGACAAATGGAACGAACAGGTTCTGAGCGCTTCTGACGAGATAGCGTGTCACTGTCTCCGTCTCGCTTGGGATTGTTTCGCAACAACTGACACACGGTGTTCCGGAACAGCAGAACATAACTGTGCACCGACACAGTGTGCCGAAAAGGGACATAGTTCCCAAACTTACCTAGGATGTTGTTTTACCCAAGAATGACGCCAGGAGGTAGATTCAAAACCATAATCGCCATTGCAAAAGAGTGAGTTTCTGAAATTGTTGTAAGCAACCGTGACCGCTGATTCGAAACTCGTTAGCGTACAAAAAAGTGTTAGTGTCACTGGTGCTGCTGTACAGTGGTGGAAGATGAAGGCTAAATATTTCTTCACTGAAACGACTGTGGGACTTTCGGCATTGATATATTATAAAATGTTAAAAACCGAGTGAGATGGCAGTGCGGTTAGGGTCACGCGGCTGTGAGCTCGTATTCGGGAGGTAGTGGGTTCGAACCCTATTTACGGCAGCTCTGAAGATGGTTTTCCATGGTTTCCCATTTTCACAACCATACAATGCCACAGTCCAGACGAAAGTCTTCAGAAACATCTTTCTAATTCCTATATCAATGTTCTAAGTGAGCAAATTTATTTCCTTCACAAAGGCCTTCCTTGCTTGTGCTAATGTGCATTTTATGTACTCCTTAATTCTGCCATCTTTAGTTATTTTAATACCAAGGTAACAATATTCATCTACATCCTTCCTAATCGAATATTTCGTGCATGACCCGACTTCATTCGACTGCACTCCATGGGTAGAAAAAATCACGAATGAAGAGATACTGAATCGAAATGTTGAGGGAAGATCGATTTGAATAAATTTGACAAGAAGAAGATATAGAATGATAGGACACATCTTAAGACATCCAGGACTTGTTCAGTTGGATTTTGAGAGAAGTGTAGGCGGTAAGAACGGTAGGAGTAGCCCAAGTTGTGAATGTGGCAAGTAGATTAGAACAGATGTAGTATTAACGTAGACATGAAAAGGTTAGCATTAATTAAGGCCCACGGCCGCTTCCTTCGCTCTACTATCCCTTTCCTATCCCATCGTCGGCATAAGACTTCCATTTATCGGTGCGAAGTAAAGCAAATTGTCAAAAACGTTGAAATGCTTAGGATCTCATGGGTAGAAAATGTCACTAACGAGGAGCTTCGTCGCGTCGAGGAATCATGTGAAGTTTTAACACCCTGGCGAAACGTTGGAGAGTAGCCTATTTCGGAAACATTTTCCGATATTACAAATACAACCTGATACAAATGATCATATAAAGCAGGATGAGAGGAAAACGTGGACGTGGAGAATGTTTCTGTTAGTTGCTTTACGTCGCGCCGACACAGATAGGATTTATGGCGATGATGGGATAGGGAAGACCTAGGAATGGGAAGGAAGCGGCCGTGGCCTTAGCCCCAGCCCCAGCATTTGCCAGGTGTGAAAATGGGAAACCACGGAAAGCCATCTTCGCGCTGCCGACAGTGCAGTTCGAACGCACTATCTCCCGAATGCAAGTTCACAACTGCGCTCTCCTAACCGCATGGCCAACTCGCCCGGTAGAAGAAAAATTACAAGTGGGTACTGTGTCTGATATATAGGAAGATTTGACATTATTCTTTTTCTACCGCTTTTCCTAAATCGGTGGAGTCGCGTGTGCGAACTGTGTCGTACTTGTGGTTTGGCCATGTTTTACGGTCGGATGCCCATACTGACCCCAACCCTATATGGAGTGATTTAATCAGTACTGCGTGTTTCTGTGATGGTGGTTGGTAGTGTACTGTGTTGTCTGAAAGTGAAGAGAAGAATGTTGGGACAAACACAAACACCAAGGCCCCGTGCCAGATGAATTAATCGAACGCTATTAAAATACCCGACTCGGCCGAGAATTGAACCCGGGACCCACTGATCTGAAGGCGTCAACGCTGACCATTCGGCCAATGAGTTGGACATTGGAAGAATTAGCATTGTTTCTAAGTAATTCATCATCCTGTCTACGTTATCATGAAATATATTCGCTTAATCAATTCAGTAGATCGTAAATATGCATTTTTCTGAACCAGCACGTTGGAATCGAAGACAACAGACGAGAATGTGTTAAGGATACATCTGAACATTAATTACAAATAGAAATTGACATCACAATTGGTTCTTTGATTTCTTTATCAAATGGAAGAAAACTGTCCCGCCATCGAGCACATGAGGCGAGGTCATAGTCTGCTAGAGTAAAATGTAATCTCTAATTCCCCTGAATATCATAACGATATATTTCATCAGAACTGAAAAATGTCGTGTAATCGTCGTAAGAGATAAGGAAGGTCATATGTTCGATTCCCTCCTTGCGAAAGCGACTCCTCCCACATCATCAGTAGCGCGAGACATGGAAATACGTACGAAGGGTTAGGTATATCTAGCCATCATGATACACTCTGTTCCAGAATCTCATTAATTCTGAGTAGTAATAATGTATTGTGTTTAACGGCCCTTCAACTACTACCAATTTTATGGGAAGCCGTAATGCATAATCACGTAGGCTGAGTGAACCTCTTTATTAACATACCAGTAAATCTACAGACTAAAGTCTCCCTCGGTACCGGGCGCGTGGTGAGGGAATCTTTCATTCCTACTGTATTTCACCATGTCCCACTGGGCAATGGTTTTGCACACGAGTTGCTTGTTGGTGAAGGTTCGTTGTTTTTACGGTGCTTTGTTGTGATTCTTGCAGTCCAGTGAGATTTTTCTCTCACCTTGCGCCTTTTTACGTTAGTAACAGGAAGGAAGAATCAGGTGAAGAATGAGATGATATAATTGGCATTTATAGTGATAATGTTGAACGAATGGAACAAAATAGCGAAAGTGAGTTTTCGGGAACTAAAACGGAACTTGTTGCAAATTCGGACGAAGTGGTACGAAATAGACCCATATACTCAGGGAAAGATGGAGTTACCACGTGGGATGTACACAGCAGAGACACGACATAAAACTAGGCATAGGAATGTCAAGATTCCAGATTGCCAGAGGACAAGCACCAGATGGCAATGGAAGCATGACATTTATTTTTCAGTGAAGACAGTATGAAACAAATTGTGCTTCATACCAATCTCAAATTGGCAGAAGTGTGTAAAAGAATCACACGTTGAAGAGATGTTCGTAATACTGATACAAGGTAGAATATCCTACCTTTGTAACTAAATTGTGTTTAAACTACAATAATCCTTTTCAAAACAAATACAGAAAATTTTAACTAACTAATTAAATCTAAACTGTACTATAAAGATGAGTTTCTTCCTTTCCTAGTAACCTCGCGGCCTGTGCCGGGTTAATGAGACCCAAAATGAAAACCTACTCAACAGAAGTGATTTGGCTTCGAAATTTTGGTCACGCAGCTGTGAGCAGAGAGTGGGTTCGAATTCCTGGGTCGGCAGCCCTGAAGATAGTTTTCCGTGGTTTCCCATTTTATACCAGTCAAATGTCGGTAGCTGTACCTTAATGGTGGCCATGGTCGAGTCATTCCTTCGATTCCCTTCCTACCACATCGTCGCCATAAGGCCCGTCTGTGTCGGTACGACGTGGAAAGAGAAAGAATAACTGAAACCTACTCAAACTCCAGCTACTCAGAAGCATCTTTCCGCAAACACTGAGGCACTCATCCCTTCTACACAAACGTTCGTATTAAGCGGTGCATTTAAATAGAGAAATGTTCGGAAACTTTTCAAAAATGTCATAGTACAGAAGCATTTTTAAGTACATATTTTCCAGAAAACCTTACATGAAGTAATACCGTATTCCACAATCCATAACATCACATACCTTCACTCCAGAAAAATCCCCTGGCGCTAGCGATGTCGAGGTTCCTCTGCCCTACCAAGCAACCACAACTCAACCCGAAGGCCTGCAAATAATGAGGTGACGCGTTGTCATTGCGACGAATCCCCTCGACCGATACTCATGTCTCTGTTGACGGGGGCCGTTATCTCACACTCGGGCAACTTTTCAATTGCAATCACGTAGTTTGAGTGAACATAGAACCAGTCCTCAGATCCAGGTAAGAATTCCTGAACTGGCCAGAAATCGAACCCGAGGTCTCCAGGTAAGAGGCAATCTACCTTCAATCTACTACTTTTTATTGATTTTGAGCGATAAATCAATGAAAATGTCATTAAAATAGCCACATATGCTAAAATCATTGCAGATTTTCTTTCCAAATATTTACAATATTATGAAATATTCTTTGCTCATCCCTCCATATAGGGTTGGTATCAGGAAGGGTATCCGGCCGTAAAACAGAGCCAGATCCACATGTGCAACACAAGTTCACCCCCGCGACCCCACAAGTATGGGAAAAAGCTATAGAAAAAGAAGAATGAAATATTCTCTGCTATATCAATTCATTTTAATACAGGAAACGGGAAATGTCAATATTAGTTTTAAAGGAAATTATAAGGAAAATTTACGATTAGTCTATTCACTCATTAGCAGATATCTTAAGGTCGGCTTAACATAAAAATATTCAATTGGGAGGAAAATAACATTAATGGACTATTTATATTCTTCCTCAGTTTATATTCTTCTTCAGGAAGGTTGCTTCTGCACATAGGCCTAAGTGTCAAAACTGGAAAAAGAAAATTTTATCCATTTTCTGACGTCTGTTACTCCCAATGTTAACACCGGCATTGTGCTGAGACTTATGTGGTGAGAGGGTAATTTAACAGTGTTACTGAGCCAACTTGTTATTTATTTATTTATTTATTTATTTATTTATTTATTTATTTATTTATTTATTTATTTATTTATTTATTTATTTATTTATTATAATTTGCTCTACGTCGCACCAATACAGATAGGTCATACAGCGACGATGGAACAGGGAAGGACTAAGAGTGGGATGGAAGAGGCCGCGGCCTTGACTAAGGTATATCCCCACCATTTGCCTGGTGTGAAAATAGGAAACCACGGAAAACGATCTTCAGGGCTGTCGACAGAGGGTTTCGAATCCACTATCCCGCTGAAAGCTCACAGACACGCGCGCCTAACCGTACGGCCAATTCGCTCAGTATTTAACCAAAGAGCCGGACTCCGAGTTGATATTACTGTTGCTGTAATTTGTAACATCATAGATTTACTGGCTGCGGCCGACTTAGCGAAAATGACGAGCAGGCTAGTTCTCGACACCTAGCCACAAGACGGATGGCAGTTCCCTCTGTACGGTAGACGCCGCCCAGCTTCTTTGGAGGGTCTTCACTACAAAGGCTAATCCGCACGAAGCAACGTTTTGGCCAATTCTCCGATGTGACCATCTCACTTCTCGTAGAATATAAATTTGCTGGGAGGTACTAATATCTTTATCATTTACTACCTCCAAAACTTTCTCTTTCTGTTACTGTATATTAGGTATTATCATTATGTGAAAATGTAAGTATATTGTATCTTGGCATAAAATAATGTAATGCTCGCTCGAAAATTAAATTGTTATACATACATACATACTGTACATACAGCCGAAGCCCGGTTAAACGCGATCGATCCGACTCACCATGGATTCGGATTGAATGCGGTACAAATAATGTCTCCGAAATATATTATCACCGAGTAAGTTGGCCATGCGGTTAGGGTCGCGCAAGTGTGAGTTTGTATTCGGGAGACAGTGGGTTCAATCCCCACTCTCGCAGTCTTGAAGATGGTTTTCTGTGGTTTCCCATTTCCACATCAGGCAAATACTGGGTCTGTACCTTAATTAAGGACACGGCTACTTCCTTCGCATTCCTAGCCCTTTCCAAGCCCATCGTTGCCGTGAAACCTATCTGTGTCGGTGCGACGTAAAACAGATTATACTGTATAACTTTTACCGACTCCCCGCTAAACAGAACTTCAAGGGATGATTGGAAGGGATTATAGAATTTACGTGTCTGTCTATTCACAGAAATAACAGGACGTGAACAATTGACCAAGCTTTTGTGTACACAAGGGAATGTTAAGGTGACCTCCCCTCATCCCCCCTCAATAACTTAAACTTGTTCGCTGCACCCGTGCTATAGGCCTACTGAGAGTCAACTCAAGACCTTAGCGGTCCCTTTGATGTTAATCAGACTTCTGGTCGATGAAAAGGCTTCCGCAGCGCCAAATAGTTCCCTAGGTTTGTTACTTGTTCCTGAAGTCAGGAGCTTACTTCAGTTTGGTTAGATATTCTGGTGAACTGAATTGACGAATTAGAAATTTTTGCCCTGTATAAATATGAAGCCGCCTCTGTGGTGTAGTGGTTAGCGTGATTAGCTGCCACCCCCGGAGGTCCGGGTTCGATTCCCGGCTCTGCCACGAAATTTGAAAAGTGGTACGAGGGCTGGAACGGGGTCCACTCAGCCTCGGGAGGTCAACTGAGTAGAGGTGGGTTCGATCCCCACCTCAGCCATCCTCGAAGTGGTTTTCCGTGGTTTCCCACTTCACCTCCAGGCGAATGCCGGGATGGTCCCTAACTTAAGGCCACGGCCGCTTCCTTCCCTCATCCTTTCCTATCCCTTCCAATCTTCCCATCCCCCTACAAGGCCCCTGTTCACCATAGCAGGTGAGGCCGCCTGGGCGAGGTACTGGTCATACTCCCCAGTTGTATCCCACGACCAAGAGTCTGAAGCTCCAGGACACTGCCCTTGAGGCGGTAGAGGTGGGATCCCTCGCTGAGTCCGAGGGAAAAACCGAACCTGGAGGGTAAACAGATGATGATGATGATGATAAATATGAAAAATATATCACTGGTTGTATGTTATTCGGGTTCTTTACCAACTCTTATGTTTCATACGTAGATGACTATGAATAGTTATTGTTCTCAGTGGTGTATGTAGCGAAATAATAATGATTTCATATGATATTGATATATTATTGCACTGTATACCTAGTAAGGTTTGTTGAGTTCATTCCATTGCTGATAAGTTCGCATAATATGTGCGACGTTGAAGATCGATCCAAGAAAACTGTTGGCAATACTGGCTGCAACAGTATGTTCAGTATTCATAATGGCTGCTAGCTGTGAGCAAGACGTGTGTGATGCTGTGACGCTTGAGTCCCCTGTGAAATACTTTAAAGCTAACAAATGTGGAGAAAAATGAAGTAGGAAATCTAAACCAAATTGTTTTACACGTTTAAAGTAGCCTACGAGATGAGAATCCACTGTGAACTGTGGAAGACGTGGTGAAAAACACCGCACAGCTGACTGGCGTTTCTGTGTACAGTGTTTACGCCGCTCGCGTGGAATTTAAACTCTACGGAAAATCCAAGTCTCCAGCGAAAGTTCGATGTGTCAGCTCAGCACTCGCCGTAAATAAAACAGGAAGGGCCTTAACACGGTATGGGAATAGGATCCCTTTTTTTTGCTAGGGGCTTTACGTCGCACCGACACAGATAGGTCTTATGGCGACGATGGGATGGGAAAGGCCTAGGAGTTGGAAGGAAGCGGCCGTGGCCTTAATTAAGGTACAGCCCCAGCATTTGCCTGGTGTGAAAATGGGAAACCACGGAAAACCATCTTGAGGGCTGCCGATAGTGGGATTCGAACCTACTATCTCCCGGATGCAAGCTCACAGCTGCGCGCTCCTAACCGCACGGCCAACTTGCCCGGTCAAAAGATAAAAGTGGTCACTTGTTCTGTTATACTGAAATTCAACTCAAGAGCTTAGGAAAAGTTAT
The DNA here is from genome assembly GCF_040414725.1 of Anabrus simplex. Lineage (NCBI taxonomy): Eukaryota > Metazoa > Arthropoda > Insecta > Orthoptera > Tettigoniidae > Anabrus > Anabrus simplex. Next base: position 574,992,345 of record NC_090265.1, read on the forward strand.
CTTCCGCACGTGAGCACGTCCCCTGTTCCCCCTTCCCGTCTCCGTTTTCCATCTCCGCCACAACCAGCATATTGTCGGTCGATCTCCTAGTTAAGTGTGAGTTCGATGCAGGTACTGTGATGTCACAAAGAAGAAAAGCGGACTTGTGAACGATAAATTGAACATAATCGATCGTGTGAAGAATGAAATGTCGGATATGTGTATTTTAGGTAGCCTACAGTATCATTCATAAAATTGTGTTCTCTTGTAGCCTACTATTTTTTCCTTATATTCTGTTACGGTATTGGTCATTTTCCATTTACCGCGGTTAAATTATAACGCGGGGTAAAGCGTGTCCCATGTCCTTCTATCTATTCGAAGAGTTGGCGAATGAATTTCTTCTTCTTCTACTTCTTCAGTACTACCCCAGTCTTGTCCCATTTATTAGTTCTTGCTTCTCATAATATCCACATATCTTTTCCTTCTTCTTGGTCTGAAATCTTTCACCTGCAATTCGTACATTTTCTTGGTTTCTACCTGTATTCATCCATCATACTATGGCCGTATCACTTTGAGCCTACGTAGAGTTATTTTATTCTGTAGTCTATGAATTTGCGCCAAATCTTTGATATCCTCATTTAGGTTCTTATCTTGTCTTATCCTTTTAACCATAACTCTGGGAAATTACAACGTATCTGCCTAAATTCTCTTCTTATCCTTTTCTCGCAGTCTAAATTTCACAGCCGTGAGTCTAAATTGGCACGTAATAACTTCAATTGGTCGCTTGCATTTTAGTTAGATTTGTTGGTTCCATATTGTAACAAACAACTCTACAGAATGTTGCTACAATTTGAATCTTGTTGGTAACTTCCTCGTCTATTGAATCGATTGCTGATATTCGTCCTAGATATTTTAATTAATCTGATACCTAAAGCGGTTTACTTTCCAACTCAATGGAACCTTCTGGACGGCCATTTATCTGCATAAAGAGCACCTGATTTGTCTTCAGAGTGAACGTGAGGCCATATTCGTTTGCTGCTTCTGTCCAGGATTTGCCTTGGTCCTGTGGTTAAGGCCACACGCAGATGTCATTTGTAAAGGATATGACTTTCATTTTGCCTTTACCAATGGTTTGATAAACTTCTCGTTGAATCCCATTCAACACAACAACGAAGATAAGAGAAGACAGAAATCCACCTTGCCTTAGATCTGCAGTTATTCTAAATGGATAGGCCATTCCTGATACTTTGATGTGTTTACTGATGTCCTCATAGATGGGCTCAATTCTATTTAGCAATCAAATTGTTGTAAGGAAAAGTTAATAAACGTGTACGGAATAGACTTTTATGTCGGTGTCAATGGTGCAATATAAGCAGCCAGATGGAATAAATGGAGAGTCTCCAGAGACACTACAAAAATTATTGCTGTTACAAGTCCAAAATACATTCTGTCAGGTTGATAACAGAATGAATGCGGCCAGTAATACTGTGAATAGAAAAAATGGATTTTAATAATCACTGGAGAGCAGTGGCATGAAATAATATTCTCCCTCTAATTGTAAAATTTAATTCACGAGCAATTTAATAAAGCGCACTACGACCCGCGGCATATTTCATTGTGTAGCCTGATTACATTTACGTCTTTACGGAGATGCTCAAAAAGTAACAATTAATACAAAAATTCCAGTTCTTTTTTAACATGTGCAGTTTTCCTACAAAAATAAGTATCATTACTATAGGCGCTCACTCGTTTAGAGATTGGGGCATCTGTAGTAAAAATGTGCACCATTTCCTACGACCAATCTGGTCGAGTTTATCACTCTAAAAGGTACACAAACGCTTTGCTGCTGTGTTCTTATTTATTCTATTAAAGAGCTAAATTAAGCATAGAGTTTTACGTGACTTTTACTTTTGCGACCTCCATTTTTTTGTGAAATCCGACCCATAGGACGTGACATTTCATTTCGTAAATCCCATATGCATTGGTCGTGAATCAAAACCGGACTGCCTTGGTGAGAAGTGAACAGAGATGCCATTGGAATTGTTTCTATTACACCCTATTTTATCCCGTTTTTCCTGTCGGGCAGGGGTTGTAGGAGATGTGGCAGAGCTTTACAACCGGATATTCTTCTTGACGCCAACCGTCAGAGGAAATCCTGCGTGTTAATCTGGTGGTGGTGGTGGTGGTGGTGGTGGTGGTGAGTGCCGTGTCTTTTTGTGTGCTACGTACAGGTGTTGAAGATGACAGAAACACTCATTTCCCGAGCCATATGAATAAACTTTGTAGTGTCATAATGCCTTGTACGGACGGGAATCCAACTCTAGGCCTCAAGCACGGAAGACTAGTACGCTAGCCATTCAGCTATTTAGCCGCACAGTTGTGTTCTCATTATGGTGTTATATATTAACGGGCTGGTCAACCTGAGCAGCATGGCACAGTTGTCGGCGGCACGCTACGCCGGCGAGTTTGCTGCATTCGGATGGTTAGTGGTTTGAATCCCACTGCCGGCTGTCTTGAAGATAGTGTTCCGTGGTTTCCTATTTTCATCTTCAGGGTAAAAATAAGAGGCGGGAATTATCATCACTGAAATAGTCCAAGTTACGCTTAATGTCACATTGTTGAATAGTTAACAAACATGCATTAAGTTTCCTAAGTTTAAAGCGAGAAATTTAGCTGTCACAAAAGTCGGTCAATGAGTCGTTCCTCTGGTAAGAGGATATGCATGTTATTTGTTGCCAGCAGACGCTCAGCCTTAAAGATACATCAGGCAGCAACAGGTTTAAACACTTCGGACATTCCCCGGCAGCCCCATCAATAGCTTCCACCAGCCTCTGTGTTGCAAATTTGTACAATTCTCAAAACATGACTTTCCTCGAGAACGCTGCAAGATACGGACATGAAACTTGCGACATTGTGATCCTCTCCCAAATATCTACTACTTGTGATAATTTGCTGAATCAGTTTCCACCAAGTACGCAGCATTTAGCCACGTAGAAAATCCAGTGGATGCCAAAATAGTTATTAAAACCATATATTTGAACAAGGTGAAGATAGTGGTCCTGTATAATCTTTATAATCTTCCTGTGAAATTTTGTTCATAAAATAGGTGTGCATATTTATTAGGCTTCCATTGCTTGGTTTCTTTCTTTTAATAATCATAAACAGCTATTGCTTATACAGGCCACTAGTTACTTACTTACGTATTTACAATGTGGCTAGAATTATTTGTGCCGGGCTGAGTGGCTCAGACGGTTAAGACGCTGGCCTTCTAACCCCAACTTGGCAGGTTCGATCCTGGCTCAGTCCGGTGGTATTTGAAGGTGCTCAAATACGACAACCTCGTGTCGGTAGATTTACTGGCACGTAAAAAGAACTCCTGCTGGACTAAATTCCGGCACCTCGGCGTCTTCGAAGACAGTAAAAGTAGTTAGTGGGACGTAAAACAAATAACATTATTATTATTATTATTATTATTATTATTATTATTATTATTATTATTATTATTATTATTATTATTTAGAATTATTTGTGTCGTTCTACATTGAATATGCTTATAATTCGCCACAAAATCTATATATATAAAGTAGCTTGTCCTGACTGACTGACTGACTGACTGACTGATTCATCATCGCCGAGCCAAAACTACTGGACATAAAGAAATGAAATTTTGGAGATATATTCATATTGAGATGTAGGTGCTCGCTAAGAGAGGATTTTTGGATATTCCGTCGCTAAGGGGGTGAAAAGGGGGGTGAAATTTTAAAATGAGTGTGTCTATATCTCAAAACTTTAAAAGTTTACAGATGTGAAAATTGGTATTTAGAATCTTCTTTAAAAATAAGGAAACACGTATTTTTTTGTTTTGAGACAATCCCAATAGGAGGGGCGAAAAAGGGTGAAAAAAGGTTGAATGCCTTTAATCGGTATACCGGTACTTATATCTCAGAAACTGAAGATATTACAGACATGAAAATTGGTACTTTTGATCTCTTTTAAAAATAAAGAAACACGTATTTTTTTGTTTTGGGGAAATCCAATTAATGGGAGGGTGAAAAGGGGGTGAATTTTTAAAATGGGTGAATCTCTATCTCCAAACTTTTAAAGGTTGCAGATGTAAAAACTGGTATTTAGAATCTTCATTAAAAATAAAGAAACACGTATTTTTCTGTTTTCGGAAAATCGCAATAGGAGGACTGAAAAGGGGTGGAAAAAGGGTTGAATGCCTTTAATGAGGTTACTTATATGTCAGAAACTGAAGATATTACAGACCTGAAAATCGGTGTTTGGGATCTCCTTTAATAATAAAGAAACACGTATTTTTTGTTTCTGGAAAATCCAATTAAGGGAGGGGGTGAAAAGGGGGTAATATTTTAAAATGAGTGTATCTATATCTCAAAACTTTTAAAGGCTATAGATGTGAAAATTGGTATTTAGAATCTCCTTTAAAAATAAAGAAACACGTATATTTTGTTTCCGGAAAATCCAATTAATGGCGGTTAAACAGGGGTGACAAATTGGGGTGAATTTTTGAATGACTATATCTACAGAATATCTTGGAAACGTAAAGTGTTACAGACGTAAAAAGTGGGTGTTTGGAATCTCCTGTAAATGTAAAGAAACATACGTGATTTGTTTTTGGAAACTCCACTTAAGGGGAACTCAAAAGGGGTGAAATTTTGAAATGAGAATTTTTACAGTATATCTAAAAAACTCAACATGTTACAGAAGTGAAAAATGGTATTTTTTATCTCTATTAAACATAAAGAAACGTGTATTTTTAGTTTTCGGAAATATCACCTGGGTGGAGGGGGGGGGTTAAAGTGACTGAAAATGGTGTTGAATTCTTTTAATTAGGCTACTGATATATCAAAAATGAAGATTTTACGGACGTGAAATTTGATATTTTCAATCTGCTTTAAAAGTAAAAATACACGTATTCTCTTAAAATCCAATGAAGCGGGAGGGGGGGGGGGGCGAAAGAATTGAAAAATAAATTGGCTTAATTGTATGAGAATACATACATCTAATAAAAACTAAAGTTATTACAGATGTGAAAATTCGTATTTGGATCTCCTTTAAAAACAAAGAAAAACTCGGTTTGGGCGGGAAAGCATCTTGGAGGGCGGGAGTGTAAAGGAGTTGAATTCCTTTCATGAGGACACATAAATCAAAAACTGAAGAAGTTAGAGTCGAGATAGTTGGTATTTAGAATATCTTTTACTATTAAAGAAACAAGTATTTTTTTCGGGAAAGTTCATTTACGGGGGGGGGGGGGGGTAGTGTGAAATGAAGTGAAAAAGTAAATTACTTTTATGGGGATACTTATATCTCAAAACTGAAGGTAAGAGACGTGAACATTGGTGTTTGGAATCTCCCTTAAACATAAAGAAACAAGCCTTCTTTTCATTTCTTTTTGTGTTGGGGAGGGGGGGTTGGCGGTAAATAAACTTAACGGCGGTGGGGTGTAGAAGGAGGTGAGACCAATTGATTTTACTGTTATTAATGTACTTACAAGGATCCTCCGTTGCTCAGGCGGCACCGCGCCGGCCTCTCAAAGCTGGGTTCCGTGGTTCAAATCCCGGTCACTCCATGTGACATTCGTGCTGGTCAAAACGGAGGCGGGACAGGTTTTTCTCCGGATACTCCGGTTTTCCCTGTCATCAGCCATTCCAGCAACACATAATAATAATAATAATAATAATAATAATAATAATAATGTTCCGGACCGTCGTCAAATGTGCGGACCGCGCTGGCAACGGCTCCTGGACGGGTAATGACTAAGAATGCAGTCCGGCCGCGGGTTCAGTGCCGCCATATCACCCAATATGACACCACGCCGGATCTCCTGAAGGATTTTATCCATATTAAAAATGATTAAAGGAAAAGATGGCAAAGATTTACGGGCCCCACTGACCAGGAGGAATACCTGAGCCTAGCCCGGGAAGTACGAAATCGATTGCTGGAAAGGAATATTGAAAAATGGGAGGAAACGTGCTGTAAAATAATAGAAATTAGTCAGATCGCGAATTTCGGCGGATTATATATCTAAAACAATAAGCATTCAATTATAAATTTCAGTATAATACCGTAGCGAAGCACGGGTATCTTGCTAGTGAATTATAAATATAAAAGGAATAAATTGCTGCGTATTTTACGTGTTACAGATGTGTAACGTGGAAAACATTAGGCAGTATATTCCACCTTACCCTCATATTTTAAATTTTGTGGATGGAGTGAATTTGCATTGCTTCAAAATGTATAGGCATAGGCAAACAATCCAACAGTTACTGCGCATCTTCCTGGAATCCGTGTTTTAGCTCGGAGGTGCCGCTAACATGATAAAATATTTTAAAATGGTATAGGAACAAAACTGCAATGGTTCGGCCGAACATCCCGTTACTCTGCAAATTTCTGGTCACCTTTTGTGAGGTGGCTTCATGCTTCGTTATTTGCGTGCATACGTTGGAGTAATGTCCTACCTCGAGTAGCCCCTATCTTTAATCACAGCTCGCTGTGGTACTGCAGAGAAGTAAACAAAAAATCTAGGCTAAGAATAATTAAACGATATATGAGAAAGGTTAAAATCATTATTACAGTTTACCTAATGACTAATCGATAAAGCAAAAAGTTTATTTTTATAGACGCAAAGAAAGGAGTTCCATGTTATTTCCTTTCTTCTCTTTAGTAATTAATCGGGCCTTAATGGTTAGCGTGCTGGTCTTTGGTCACAAAGGTCCGGGGTTAGATTTCCGGCAAGGTCGGCAATCTTAACCATCATTGGTTAATTCCGCTGGCACAGGGACTGCGTGTATGTGTCGTCTTCATCATTATTTCATCTCCATAATGACGCGCAGGTCGCCTATGGACATCAAATCAAAAGACCTGCACCTGGCGAGCCGAACATGTCCTCGGACACTCCCGAAACGAAAAGGCATACGCCATTTCATTTTTTCAGTAAGGATCCACTTCGTTACTGTAGGTCATAATGCCAAGAAAAGATGGAAGTGGGGTTATAGTGGGACGTGAGATTCTCGTTACCTTTTGACCAAGGTGGCTGTGGCTGGACTCTTGGCCAATCCATGCGAGATGTTTAAAATGGTACGTCAAATGTTTCGTATTCTGCGGAAACGGAAGGTCCTATGGCTATGATCACAATATCACCAGTTTGTGGTATCTCTTCAGTTTCGACTCAGGTAATTTATAAATGTTAGTTTCTTCAGTCTGCCGAAACTAATTTGGAACAAATAAATGTATAAACTATCTGAATACAAAACATATGGTAACAGAATTGTACCTAAAAATGATACAATTAAAATAATGACTATTTCGTTCTTAAAAGGACATCATCAGGTTCTATCAAATCACACTCAAATATATTTAGAAATGTATAAACATTTAAATCCTTGAAAACTTGAATTTTGAAACTTTATGAACTCCTCACTGCTCTCCACTCTAACATAGAATGGCTGATGATTTAAATAGAAATAAACAAGAATGTTTTGTTTATACGCAACGACTGAGATATTTGCGGGTCGGAGTTCTCTATCTCAAATTGATACATGTAGGCTACTCCTCTCCAACGTCCGTAAAAGTCTGTACTGTATCACCGCGGATACACTATATCAGTCGTAATAATAAAAACTCCTTATACAGTTTTTTTAACACTTGTATAGTTTTACATTGAATAAACCCTGTATTAGCGTTGCATGTTTCCTTACTAATAAACATGGTACGGTATACACATTGTATTACAATACCGCACGTATACTGTACACACATTCCAAACCGTAGCGATCTCTGCCGGCAGTTCACTGACGTATTTCTGTTGTTTTTTTTTTTTTTTTTTGCTAGTTGCTTTACGTCGCGCCGACACAGATAGGTCTTATGGCGACGATGGGACAGGAAAGGCCTAGGAATGGGAAGGAAGCGGCCGTGGCCTTAATTAAGGTACAGCCCCAGCATTTGCCTGGTGTGAAAATGGGGAAACCACGGAAAACCATCTTCAGAGCTGCCGACAGTGGGGTTCGAACCTACTATCTTCCGAATACTGGATACTGACCACACTTAAGCGACTGCAGCTATCGAGCTCGGTGACGTATTTCTTCACGTTCAACGCATTCTTATTCTTATTCTTATTCTTATTCTTATTCTTTTCTTATTCTTTCTCTTATTCTTTTTCTTATTCTTTTTCTTTTTCTTTTTCTTATTCGGGCAAATGCTGGGGCTGTACCTTAATTAAGGCCACGGCCGCTTCCTTCCAACTCCTAGGTCTTTCCTGTCCCATCGTCGCCATAAGATCTATCTGTGTCGGTGCGACGTAAAGCAACTAGCAAAAATTGTTATTCGTTTTCTTTTCGGTTAGGTTTATTACTTCGTTGTAACATGCTGCATCCAGTCACTAGTTTAATCACAGTCTTTATGACTCCAAACCTTTCGAGAAGCCAATTGACCGCTCGGAAGGTTCGCTTTATTGAACAGAGTCTTTCCAGCCGAAAGTTGGCAACATTTCCACAATGCTACACGTTTTTCAGAAATCACCCAGAATATATCGTGCTGCTTTCCTTTGTACCTTCTCCAGTTCTCGAATCAAGTAGACCTAATCTTGTTTCGAGTCCTATACACTAGAACCACACTCTAATTTGAGTCTTATCAATACCTTAGAGGCACTCGCCTTTACATCCTCACTACATTTCCCGAGAAAATTGCCCGTCAAACCAGCCACGGTAGAAAAGTCTGACCACGGCAGGGGCCAATGTCACCTGTAGCTGAGTTGGTGTAGAGGACCACATTCAGCGTTATGATGATGAAATGCAAGTCTAAAAGCCGATATTGAAAATAGTTATATGCTGATTATCTCTCATATTCTGTCCATCGTTCTTCAGGCATCTGGAGGATGGCATGAGAAAACAGCTTAGTAGGCAGTCTAGTTAGGGTAGTGATTTATGTCTCATCCAGACTTAAATAGAAGCATTCTCAGGTGGTTCGTTTCGGTAGTGTAGCTCGTTAGATAATAATTAATACTATTATTGGCTTTACGTCCAACTAACTACATTTTTGCGGTTTTCGGAGACGCTGATGTGCCGGAATTTAGTCCCGCAGGAGTTATTTTACGTGCCGGTAGATCTACCGACATGAGGCTGGCGTATTTGAACACCTTCAAATACCACCGGACTGAGCAAGGATCGAACCTTAACAAATATAAAATATAAATATAAAATATAACAAATCAATCAATCAATTACGCCTCAACCGTCTGAGCCACTCAGCCCGGCTAGGTTCTTTAGGTTGTCGTGTCTAGTGCTAAAGGTTGCAGGATCGAATTAATTGGCTAATTAGTGAACTACTTTTTAGTCCGAACTTATGACTTTTTGGCTTCTATTGAGATACATAATAGTTGAAGAGACGTCACTATTTATTCTTATATTCATAAAGTAAACGTATTAAATGCACATAACGTTTTTTAATAATTCCTGATAATCTTGGGAATGCATCATATCGGTTTGTTTTATTTTACTATTTTGTTATTCCTATTAATATTATTTCAATTCCCGGAGCTACATACTTTTTTTTTCAGTTCCTCTTGAAATACCTTCTCTGGACTGAGTCTTTCGTGCTACAACATATGCGTACACGACTATAAAAGTTATGGCCTTGTTTTCCTCGTGTAGCAGTACCTCTTGTGTGAGACAGTTTGTGGGGGCTTTAAGATAGCTGGTCCTTGTCGTTTGTGATCTCCTCCGTTATGCAAAACGTTCTTCTCTCTCCTTTCATCTCACAATGTTCCTGTGAACGTCGTGCGAACACCTATGCACATCAAGCTATGGTCGACATTTTAGCAAACTTCTACCGATGTCTGACTATTCAACTGTCTGCAATAGCTTGTAAAAGAAGACAAAGGATAGCATGGAAAAAGAAAATGTGTGCTAATGGTCTTTGACAATGATCAATACAAACTCAATTTAATACTACGGTTTGATACTGTGTTAGTATTTCGTGTGCTTGGACTTTGGAGATTTTTAAAATTTATACTTCGTTCGTTTCTTTTTGTATGTGGATATTTATAATGCATGCACGGAATCCGCTTTTCTTCCTTACTTGCTTCATCCTTTTCACAATATTGTCTGGAGTCGATACTAATGTGGATTAAGCCTAGTTTTATGACCGGATGCCCTTACTGACCCCGACCCTGTGTAGAGGCATGTACTCACTCGTATATGCTTCTTTCTTATTTATTTTTTGCAGTAGTTTTACGTCGCATGGACACAGATAGGTCTTTTGGCGATGATGGGATAGGAAAGGGCTAGGAGTGGGAAAGAAGCATCCCGTAGCATTAATTAAGGTACACCCCCAGCAATTGTCTCGTGTGAAAATGAGAATCCACAGAAAACCATCTTCAGGGCTGCCGACAGTGGTATTCGAACACTCTATCTCCCGGATGCAAGCGCGCCTTTAACCGCACGGCCAACTCGCCCGGTACCGGGTAAATGACCCCATATGATAGGCACTATATTTTGTTGACGTGACAGGGGTTGAACGAACAAACGCGTCCTTTACCAATTTGAGCTCGGAAACTGTTTAGCGATCTAAAGTCTGTATCACTATGGACCAAATTGATTCACATGCAATAATCTAACATTTATTATGTTAGTTTCGTTGCCAATTCCTTTACAAAAGTACTTTTACTAAACCAATAATTTCGCTGTATCCATGCTCCTTTTACACGTGTGGTGACGTCATTTTCCTTAGCGTGAGAGTGAGAACCACTCCCTGGTCATGCCATGTGCCGTCTTTGCGAGATAAAATGTAGCTGAAGCTCCTCACTCGAACTCATATGGGGCCTCATGCAATAACTTTACGACTCTGATTTCTTACCACACAAAAGTCATGGGTTCAGAATATAAGAAAATCCAGACAAGAAATCTACTCTATGATAGAAAGAACATCACAGAGACAATACGCAAACTTAGAGCTTGCTTCTACGATCACCTACGACGGATGGAGGACTTTCGGTGGACAAAACGTATTTTTAATAATTTGGACTCAAAACCAAAATTAAAAAATCCTTGTACGTTAAAGTCAAGAAAGACCTCGAAGAAATGGACCTACGACCAGTTGACGTACACAAAGGAGATCTTTTCAGAACAACCATCGTAACTTTTGGGACTTTCCGGGACAACTGGTGCAAAGTGGTCGGATCAACGCCATGCTCAACACACAGTGAGCTCATGAAAACGTATGGAATCAATAAAAAACTGACTAAACTCCAGAATAAACAATAAAACTTATCGTGGTCCCTAGTTGGCCAATTAGCGAATAAATAAATAAATAAATAAATAAATAAATAAATAAATAAATAAATAAATAAATAAATAATCTAAGGTCTCTCATTGGTAAATACTGTAGTACGCTAACAGAATATCATTAATCGTACACACAACCGTGATATAATTAAAAACGAAGGAAACGGAAGTCAGGGAAGTAATCCTTAGCATTGGTAGTAAGTCTGTAAGCACTTTAATTATCCTTATTTGCACACGTTCGAAATAAATTCGAAAACAGAATATTTTCAAGTCCTCGGTTACTTATACTCGCAAACGCATGTACAGGGACCAATAGGGTAGGTTTACAAACAACTTTTAAAAATACTGAACTACCCCGGGTAATTACCACTAAAGTATATGAGTTAAGCCTATGACTTAAATTGTAGAATCGAAATCCTGAGAGAGCGGTTAGCAATTTAGGGTGCTTAACGGGAGATTTCTGTTGCTGTTGGTTTTATGTCACGCCGACTCAAAGAGGGATGGGGTACTAGTGTTATTTGAATCACTGCAACATTAAATTTCTTCAATCCGGCGTCTCATAAAATATATAGTAATTGAAAGGACATTGAATATAACCAGCCAATCCAATCAATCAATCAATCAATCAATCAATCAATCAATCAATCAATCAATCAATCAATCAATCAGTCAATCAAACGTGCAAATTACTTAAGGTAGTTAAGAAGGAAAAGAGAAGTAATTCCAATATTAACTCGCAGACTCGTAAACAAAATGCAACACTAATCTTGACAGCGTTCTCACCGGGAAGTATGGGGACATATCCTGTTGTTTGAGAAGGTACTAGCATTAGGGCCTAGAAAAAAGGAACGTACCCAGAGGAAAACCGAGGTGAATCGAGATTAGGGATTTTACCATCTGAAGATCCATCTATCATTTATTCTAACTCATCAAAAATAAACTTAACAAGGTAGAAAAATGATTAAAAGAAGAACGAAATTGCTGAAGCACCTTGCAGCAATTACGCACACCAATAAACCTCTTTTGGCCTCGTATGATTCATGATTTACAACAGAACAGAACATATTTCACCAAAAGTATGTACTAAATTAATGTACTACAAAAATGTGTATACCCCCTCAAACCCCATGGCGCAACAGCCCCGAAGGGCCATGGCCTACCAAGCGACCGCTGCTAAGCCCGAAGACCTACAGATTACGAGGTGTCGTGTGGTCAGCACGACGAATCCTCTCGGCCATTATTTATGGCTTTCTAGACTGGGGCCGCCATCTCACCGTCAGATAGCTCCTCAATTGCCATCACGAAGGCTGAGTAGACCCCGAACCAGCCCACAGATGCAGGTGAAAATCCCTGACCTGGCCAGGAATCGAACCCGGGGCACGCTACCCCTACACCGCGGGAAAATATGTGTACAAAATACTGAACCACGAGCCCGGCTACAGCACAGCACACGCAGAAAGCACAACACTTACCCAATCACACGCCCATTCGCTGCCACAATCATTCACTCAACATACACATACAACATACACTCACGACTTAAACTCCGATGCTCGCAGCCCAGCAACCTCGGGTTCGAAAGGACCCCCTACGTTCATGCTCTGATCGAGCAAAAATTATCATGAATCTCAAACGCTGGACACAACCAGCCACCTAGACTACGCTAGAGAAGGGAAGAGAAAGAAACAGGAGGGGAAACAACCAATGTTGAAATGGAAAATAACATAAAAATAAGATAACACTCATATAATTACGCAGGCGCTTTTCAAGTGTCAGTAAACGTCTTTGAGTCTTAGAGAATAATTCAAAGATATTTCATGTTAGGCAATTTTTGAAAATAACAAATGAAAAATACGTCTGTGACTTGTTCTAGAGCCCAGAGAAATATGTACACATTATTTGTGTGAATATAAATGGGTGCGTGCAACGGCACTATCCTTTTCGTAAATTATTGGCATTGCATTGAGATATTGGATTTTACGAATTCAATGAGTAGTGCTGGAATTAAGTGATCTAAAGGATGAGGAATAAGGTGAACATCTTAACTTATTATTCAGTGCTGGACTTGAATGACAGCTAATGAAGAGCTGCATCATGTTGCAGAAAACTGAAACTCGTCGGTTATAAAGATCGTCAACGTTCAGGTGAATGGATATGACTCTTGAAACAAAGTGATGATGTTGATGATGATGATGATGATGATGATGATAGCCCGTGAATCTGTGTAATATATATCTTTCTGATACTCACGAAAAATGTCGAAGGTGTGTAGATTATTATTATTATTATTATTATTATTATTATTATTATTATTATTATTATTATTATTATTATTATTATTGCAAGCAGATTTACGTCGCACCGACACAGATAGGTTTTATGGCGACGATGGAATAGGAAATGGCCAGGAGTGGGAAGGAAGCGGTCGTGGCCTTAATTAAGGTAAAGTCCAAGCATTTCCCTGGTGTGAAAATGGGAAACCACGAAAAACCATTTTCAGGGCTGTCGACAGTGGGTTTCAAACCCACTATCTCCCGGATGCAAGCTCAGAGCTGCGCGCCCGTAACTGCACGTGAAGGTGTGTAGAGATGGAAATTCAAATGCTCCAAAAGGTCAGTAATACAGAATGGGTTCCAATAGAAATTTCTTTCTGTCTAGATTGTACAGGAAAGAGAAACATTGCACTCCATCCATTCGTATGTTTATTCAACACCTTTACCCTGACCTGCCAAAAGTCATGAGATAGGGGTCTAGTATCGTATAGGCTCGGTCAAGCGCAACAACTCGCCGTGGCGTCGATTCCACAAATGGAAGAAACACCTGAGGGGAGATTCTGATTCATGCCGATTATATAGCCACCGACAACTTCCTGCTATTTGTAGCTGCAGGGTCTTGGGTGTGAATGGACCTCACCACCACCTCATATCAGGGGTTCCTATCAAGCAAACGAGGTGGTTAAAGCAGTCGTTCAATCTCTCCAAAACGCTGCTCGAACCAATTCTGGACAACTTGGGCCCGATGACACGGTGCATTATCCCGCTCGAATATCTCATCATCAAAGGAGTACGCGAAGTCCATCAAGAGCTGCAAGTGGTCGCCAAGCAGTTCGGGGTAGCAGTCACTGGTTAAAGACTTGTTCAGGTGGATCAGCGGATCCAGCCCATGCCACATGGAAACACCCCACACCATTATGCATGTACTATTAATCTGTATGGGGACTTGTTGACATCCGCGGCCCATTACTTTCTGTGACCTGCGCCATATCCAAAATCTACCGTCAATTGGAAACAACTGCAACAATGACTCATCGGATGAAGCTACATGTCTCCGGTCTTCCAGCGTCCAATTAGCAACATCACGCGCCCAGGTGAAACCCTGTCCCCGGTGTCATGGTGTTAACAAGGCCTCTCTGGTAGGTCATCTCCTCCCATATACCACTGACGCTAACTTACTGGATATGCGTCTGGTACCTCCTGTATTGAATGTGGATGTAATACTATTCATACTTTTTACTAACGATATTTTGGATAATGAAGGGAAGGAGAATAGGACATGACCATGCCTGAACAAATAGAAATTTCTGGCCTGGTTTCCGCAGACGACATCCTTCTGCTGTCTTTGACAACAGCCGGTATGCAAAACAGTATCAAGAAAGCTGCTCAATATTGGAGGAATTGGAATTCGAAAATCAATATTTAAAAAAAAAGTAATGATTTGTAAACAGAGAAACAAACTACAGAAAAATGAAAGGTGGTGGTTAGAAGGCATAGAACTAGAAGTGGTCCCGAAAAATATAGAAAACTTAGGTTTTATAATAACATCAAATGTAGTGTAGAATCAACAAATAAGGCTATCTAAAATGAAAGGATTGGCCGCTCTATCTAGCATGGACTGTTTGTAAAAGAAGATGCCAAACACTGATTATAAACTACATGTTTAGTAATAAATTCTACAAAATAAGAATGGGTTTACCAGGATATAATCAAATAATTATAGGAGAAAAATTTAATGCATGTACAGTATCAAACCTTAATGAATTGCAATAAAAGAGTGCTCTCTCCGCCGTTTCAGGCGATCCGGAACTAGGGGATGGGAGTATTCTATTCTATTCTATTCTATTCTATTCTATTCTATTGAATGTGTATGTGATTTGAGCCAGTGCATTGCCTTTTACAACGGATAATTCTAGCCAGATGCCGGTGATCGCTATAATTAAGCATCCATGGTCAGCCACTGCGCTGTACACTGTGGATGGTAATATTTCCATGAGGTATTCCCGATACGTATTAGACGCCGTTGATCGAAGGATGTTAAACGTCCGCATAACTTGGATCATAGAATGTTCTTTTCATCTGGCCTCCACTATCACGCCATGTTCGAAAGACGACATTTCACGTCGACTTACCACGACGAGCACAGACGGTGTTTACACTCAAACTAGATATGTTGTATCACAGCTGATACAGGCCTAGGCTCTTCCAAAACGTCATGGTACAACAGCACTACCGACTATTACCTTTAAATACTGCTATCGCATGACTTTTGCGTGCCAGTGTACTTCAATATTTAAATATTCAGGATTACCTGTCTTCGGTTACACCTTCGATAATAAATATTATAAGTAAGAATACTGGGAACTCTTCGTAGTTCCTTTCCAAGGCTAAGATCCCCCCATTATTTGCCAAGGAACTGACAAACATGTAAACCCAGTAGATCAATACAAATAGTAAAGAATAGAAATACAGTATTTCGTATCTGGGCACCCACAGCGACTTGTTACTCTCCCATGGGTACCACTTAAAGCCAGATAGTAAGGAATGTGGCAAGTGATAAGAGGGTGGAACTCAACTTCCATTACGCTTGTAATTTGTTTTTAACGCAGTGCACAAGATGTTTGGGAGATAAGTACAAATAATATTTTTGCTGATTACTGGTAGGGTCCTGGACACATAGGACGTCAAAATTTATGTCGTCTCTGAAAAAATTATAAAAATGAAGTTGAAAATTAGATATTTGTATCTCAGGTAGTATCTAATGATAAACGACATAGGACTTTGCTGACATACATTACAATATCTTCCCGTGTGAAAACGTTCGCTTGTTGTACGTAGAACGTTTTCATACAACTTACTGTACACATGCATACTACCTGGAGCTGCAATGCAGTGACATAGGCCTACTTAGAATTGTTTCTTACGTATTACACATGCACAGTTCATGAAGCCGCAGTGAAATGTTGTGTACAGCTGCATTGCAGTGATGTACTTAGAATTGTTTCGTAGTGTATCATGGTACGGCGGGTGCTATAAGTCGAGGGGCAATCGATGCTATTATCTACCTAACGAACATCGCACTCTATTTCAAGCTGCTCCCTCGGACAAACCACTCGCCAAATTTTGAAAAATCATATAGTACGGACATCGGACATTCATCCCTACTATCTGTAAGGTTATTTCTTCTTATCTCCCAAACACTCTTTAGAGTCTATTGCACGGAGTTCTTCGTGTGCTTCTGTATCCAAATTATAGTTTCTACCATTAGTTTTTGTTAAGTTACGGAATCCTACTGAGTACCGCCGACGGTCATCAAACCGCCTGCTACGTTCTTCTAAGATACAATTAACGCCTAAACACTTTGGACAATAGAGGAGTAATAAACAATGCAGTAGACTTTGTAATAATTTCCGATGAAACCATGATATTATTTAACCTTAAAATCTAATAATTTCAGTCGAGAATATAAATACACTTCACAAACAACCGTCTTTCTAATCGCAGTGTTGATAAGGGACTCAGAAGATGAAGTGTTCCTTTGCCTGGTTTCAGTTGTTGAGGACAGCCGTTCAAAAGCAGTTGGAAGTGTTCCAACGCAGTAATTCATTTACCATTATAAGACAGTAGTCGAGTGTATTTGATTGTCCGGATTCTATGTTGAATGGTCACGTCTTCGGTTCAGAGAGACTCTGGTCGGGGTACACTTGCCCCGCGCATTTAAATTTAGCGCCCTTGATAACGCCATCTAGAATTTGGTCGTCAAACTGTTTGATACAAGAAGTTTGGACATTTCTTGACAGATGTCACTACTATCAACTTATGATGCGCCCTCTTGGGTGAAGATGAACTATTAATTTTCAAAGTAATTCTGTACGTTGAGGTTTCCTAAACTGAATTGTTTATAGCTCGTTTTTGGTTTTCAAGAGTTATCTACATTTCTATCTCTTCCCGCCAACTAAAAAATTTCTACCAATGAGAAAATTTGTACATTTAATGAAGTAACCAATCACGGATTTTGATATTTATTTTTGATCGTCCAATGAAAATTGTGGGTGTGCCAGGTTTTGGCCGAGAGAATCTGGAACCTTCCTCTCCGCTATAAAAGCTGGCACATTTCGGGCCATGTTGTCTTTGTGATAGCTCCAGTCTAGTGCGTGTGTTCGTAACGGAGGCTGGGGGAAAGGGCTCCCCCTTCCACCTTCGGGAGGCCCACCAGCTTAAGGTAATGGCAGATTCTGCTTAGCTATGTGATAGTCTTTGAAAGCTAGCTAGAGGGGAAGGTTTAAATTTTCTCTCGCCATGTAACTTTTATTTCTTAACGTAAATTTTCCCACAAGTCTAAAGAACTTGCTAGAACGTAGGGAACTTCTTGAATTCCCTCTCAACTTGATATTGAGGTGACTATGATTTTTTAACCTCTAAAAATTATCTCTTAATTTTGTAGACTTCTCCTCCGTCTGATCACCTCAGTAGTATAGGACTGGCCTCTGTAACTTCGGGCCATAAGCCCAAATAGGATTTTAAGTATTTAATGTAAATTTCAAGGAGTGTAAGTGTTCGCCTCTTAACATTAACCTTTTGCTTTTTACAAAAGGCCCGGTAGAATGGGTACTTGTTACCCCTGTTACAGTTAACCTAATTCATTTCATTTTAAGGCAAATCAGACTGTTGAGCAGTTAAGACGTTGAATAGTTTAATTTTATTAAACGTAGGTTGTGCCTTTGATAGGCCTGGGAGGTGTAAATTCATAGAACGAAGATTCTCTTCCTACTGGTGTAAAAGAAATTGGGAGAACCGTCTCCTTGACTGTTGGGTGAAAGGAGAAGTATTGCTCATGTAAAATTTGTAACTAGGGAACTTCAAGCTCATAGGTAAATTATTGTTATCTCATTATTCTAGACCTCTCTAAAATTGTTATTCAAGCTTCAAAGCTAAGTATTGTACCTGATTAATTGCTATTTTCTAACCTTGTTCAAAATCTGAAAGGAATCAAAAGATATAAGGAAGAAATACAAATTTTAAAGTTTTAAATTAATCTTCCGTCTTTTATATATCCACCAATTCATGCCCGCACCTTCTTTCACCTCTGTAAATCACGGTATTCCCGTAACAGTGAGTACTAAAGGTCTGTATTTCCCGTTTACGATCGGTCGAACGAAGGTAGTCGTGTAGTTAAATCTTGCTCCTCTAATGAGTGCGATCTGTCCGACCGCTTGCCGCTCGACGGTCTGAGCGAACGCACCACATTCAGTCCGACTGATTCACATTCGCAGTCACTACGACATTCCTTGTGAACATGGAACGGGACGTCGGTGGATGCAGAGTGGGTCTCGGCCCACAGGTGTCCGCGGCTGGTCTGTGGTCCAACAGCTCTGTACTCCGACCGGCCAACCGAGCAGAGGAGGGTTGGTCACTGCTCTACCTTTGCTCTACGCCTCTGAATTCGGAGTCGGGGCAGGACTGGATCTCACGGCTAGCCCTAACCGTCGGCTGTCCTGAGAATATTCCGTTGTTTTCATTTCTCCTGCACTAAGGCGAATGGCGGGACAGTTCCTAGTATAGGCCACGGCCACAAACCACCTCACCTTCTTCGTGCATCTCCTTCATCGTAACAAATCTCCCGGCCTGAGAGACGGCGATAGCGTCTGAAAGCAAAACCTGAGACGAAGCAATATGGATTACTAAATTAAGAGAGGATAATGAGCGAAGTGCAGGAATACTTCTTACTGTAGTAATGACTGCGAATGCAACATGCAGGATATGTGCCATGCAAATGTTGTGCTTCCTTACTGACGTTTGCATCTGCTACCTCACATGAAAACGAACATGTGTAGTGTGCGGCCGAATTCAGTGCGTCCATCAAATATATTATCGCATGATATCAAACAAAACGTTACACAGAAGCGCTTCAAAATGCGTGCAACAGATCTCCTTCCTTTACGGTTGTTTCGGAAATAGGTTCCTAGATCTATTTGAAAAACGGGTTAATGTTGGGGCAGACTTATAGACGAATAAACGTTACCGATATTCTTATTGGAACAATGTATTTATTTCTCATGACGAACCCTCTTGCATAGTGGAGAAATAACAGTGCAGAATATCCAAGACTTGCTCTGATAACGAAGAAAATATTGTCTATTCCAGCTTCCATTACGACAAGTGAAAGAAATTTCACTTCAGCTGATAACTTCATTAGTGATAGTAGGAGCTCACTTAACCAAGATAAACTAGCACTTTCAATCACTACTGATCTGCATTTAGGGCAGTCGCCCAGGTGACAGATTCCCTATCTGTTGTTTTCCTAGCCTTTTCTTAAATGATTGCAAAGAAATTGGAAATTTATTGAACATCTCACTTGGTAAGTCATTCCAGTCCCTAACTCTCCTTCCTATAAACGAATATTTTCCCCAATTTGTCCTCTTGAATTCCAACTTAATCTTCAGAATGTGAATTTTCCTACTATTAAAGACACCACTAAAACTTATTCGTCTACTGATGTCATTCCACGCCATCTCTCCACTGTCAACTCGGAACACGCCAATTAGTCGAGCAGCTCGTCTCCTTTCTCCCAAGGCTCCCCAGCCCAAACTTTGCAACATTTTTGTAACGCTACTCCTTTGTCGGAAATCACACAGAACAAATCAAGCTGCTTTTCTTTGGATTTTTTCGACTTCTTGAATCAAGTAATCCTGGTGAGGATCCCATACACTGGAACCATACTCTAGTTGGGGTCTTACACATACTGTATTAAATGCTCTCTTGATTCATCCTGTAGGATTACTAAAACAGACAACACAATAATGACGTATGTTTGTGACGTTGTGAAAGACAGTACAAGTTAATGTTCCTTGTCTACTAACGTAACAAGTTGATCTCACAGGGTTTATAGTAAATTTGTAATTACATTACTTCATTGTATATTTCGTTAAAATATCTGCATTGTATCCAATATTTTATAGTCAGCCACTCTCCTTTCCTCGCTTGTTCGTCGTAACTTTGTTTATGCTGTCCATAAGCGCATCAGCCACCTTACCTCAGACTAGATACTGCTAGTCAACCCGGTCAAGTTCGAATGAGCGCGAGTGAACGAACTAGGTCGTTTGCAGACCTTTAGTGAGTACCTACATCCACGCACCTAGTGTTGGCATCAGAAAGGGCGTCCTACGTTAAAAAAGGACAAAGTCCCCGTGTGCTACGTAGTTTGCACCCATGACCCCACCAGAGTGAAGGAAAAGTGGTGAAAGAAGAAGTCAATTTCATTCCATAAATTAATTATGCAATATTTAGAATCGACTATACAAACCTAGGTATTGTGGAGAGATAACATGTAACTAAAACTAGTCGGTGGATAATAAACCACCCAAAATACAGACATATTTTTATTTCATCTCTATCGCCAGGCTGAGTACCTCGAATGGTAGAACGCTGGCCTTCTGAGCTAAAGTTGGCAGTTTCGATCTTTTTTTTTATTTGCTTTACGTCGCACCGACACAGATAGGTCTTATGGCGACGATGGGATATTAAAGGCCTAGGAATGGGAAGGAAGCGGCCTGGCCTTAATTAAAGTACAGTCCCAGCATTTGCCTGGTGTTAAAATGGGAAACCACGGAAAAGGTTCGGTCCTGGCTCAGTCCGGTAGTATTTGAAGGTGCTCAAAAACGTCAGCCCCGTGTCGGTAGATTTACTGGCAGGTAAAAGTACTCCCGCGTGACAAATTTCTGGCAACTCGGTTCTCCGAAAAGCGTAAAGGTACTTAATGGGACACAAGAAATAATACTATGATTATAAAATTAAAACTTATTATATAATTAACATATCAAGGATATAGTATTTCTTTTTTTTATTACAGACACATAAATTAGTTCGATAAATTCACTTGCATGACTTAATATGTAGAAAGATACCCGTATTTGAGACATTTTTCTGACTTTCGGCATTACGTAGCTGTATTTCCTACAGTTCAAGGTCATCGTGTATTTCTTACTGGTACTGAACTTCACTCTTCGATATTGAGGAACCTGAAGAGTGTTTGCCGTAAATTGATTGTTCCAGTCGTGGAATAGACTCATGTGGGCAATGGACGTCGTCAAATGTGACGACCGGGCGAGTTGGCCGTGCGGTTATGAGCGCGAAGCTGTGAGCTTGCATCTGGGAGATAGTGCGTTCGAGCCCCACTGTCGGCAGCCCTGAAGATGGTTTTCCGTGGTTTCCCATTTTCACACCAGGCAAATGCTGAGGCTGTACCTCAGTTAAGGCCACGGCTGCTTCCTTCCCACTCCAAGGTATTTCCCATCCCATCGTCACCATAAGACCTATCTGTGTCGGTGTGACGTAAAACAAATTGTAAAAAAAAAGTGAGCACAGCAGTAAACAAGCAGTTGCGTAGGTTCATCTCTTCCCGAGTCCGGCTCCATGGCTAAATGGTTAGCGTGCTGGCCTTTGGTCACAGGAGTCCCGGGTTCGATTCCAGCAGGGTCGGGAGTTTTAACTATATTTGGTTAATTTCGCTGGCACGGGGACTGGGTGTATTTGTCATCTTCATCATCATTTCATCCTCATTACGACGCGCAGGTCGCCAACGAACATCAAATCAAAATATCTGTACCAGGCCCCTCCAGAGGCCACATGGCGTTTTTATATCACTCCGAGTTTCAACCAGCCTGAGGTGTTAACATTCGAGAACTCCATATCGTCGGTTTTCATCACGTTAAATAATTCCTGTAAAAAGCTTTTTCGCCAACATGACCTCTCTTAAAATCTCTAACAATTGAAGGGATTATTTAATTAATCGCTTTAATGTATATTGCTTAACCTCAAACTCTGTTGTTTATCTGCGTCGAGTCGAGACGTATAAAAGTGTCGGCCCCACACAGTAGTTTTGCCTCTGTTCAGCTTATGGAGTGATTATCTTTGCACACGAGGGAACGTGACTTGTACCCAGGCGGATCCATCAGACTGTAACATTTTGGCCAATGATCTGATTCACGTATCGCAAAATTGTTAATTGGTGTCTGCATGTGAGTTAATAGTGCTTTGAATCATGCCGTGGCCAAGCGGCACGAATTAGAGGAGGGTGCCGCTAGCAGCGGAGTAACTCTCAAGAAGTAGTGTTGTGACTGCATAGTGCTTGAGATACAAGAGAGCTCTGCTCCAGCAGGCTGAGTCAGTCGCGCGTAGACCGGCGAACTGAGAGGAAGGACGGACCCTCTCTATCTCACGTCGTCACTGGCCGTTAGAACACGTGCACTTGCCAGGACGTCAACTTTCAAATCATCAAACAATTCCCCGATAAACTGCAAGTGTGCCATTGAACTACATATAAAAAGTGTTAGCAATTTACAGAAGTCGTTTTACTCCTTAAAATGATTATGTATTTGAATTATTTTGGAAAGAAGTGAGTTGGTTTTCCTTTCATCTCGTGACTGCTTCTCTACAAGTGCAGCAGAGTACTGTTGTGAAAATAAGGAAGAATAAACTCACTATTAAGGTGTTCTTATACCGTATTACGTCAGTTGCAAATGAAGGTTAATTCACAGTAGCCTGTCACCAATGCCGGTCCTCACGAGGATCATAGGACGTCTTGGCTCATATATAATTATCCTCTTTGCTTTTAAGGGCGCACTCCAAGATCTGCGGCTCTATGGATTTCCTGGCATGGCAGAAGTACAGTGTGAAAACTTCCAGGTAGGTCCACATCATTATTTCTTGATCACAGAGATAATAATTCATCCTTTTTTCAGGTACAAACTGTTTAATTATTCAGACTAATACGTGGTATCCAGGAAATATATATTGTTTCCAGTTCCATCCGAGTTATTTCTCTTTTACAGAGTTTTTCAAATGAAACTTGAGATATGTCATCTTAATTTGAAACTTGTAATATTTGGGAGGAAAATGTATAATTACTCTGGCTCAGTATTTCTATGCAACTAGTCAATCAACTATTGAGTGCTTCCAAGCGCACTCTTGCGGCCTAATTAATGTGCTTTGTTATTGCTTCGAGTAAGGAGCTATGAATATCGTGGTGCTCTTGGATGAAATTTTTTTATTGTTGAAATGTCTGTACCGATGTGTTTGTTTGTAATTATGTGTGACTAGGGCCGCGGCATCTGCGTTTGATACAGTCCTGGCAATGGTACGGAAGAGCTGCTGGTCGAGAGTGGATTTTAACTCGCTGGTCTTTCCTGGTGCATTAACGAAGACCACGAGTTTCCCACTACAGTCCACGAAACCAATTTGAATTAATTGTAGAACCAGGAGTTGATCCATAGCTGGCTGATCTGATGGCTACTCTGTCTACCCAATAATTAGACCATGCGAAACCGGGAAAAACAGTTCTTGTGATAGGTAAAAGACTTTAGTCCGCTTGAATTTGCCATTCTGCTGACTCGTATGTTTAATGTTTCTTGCTAACTTCCTTGTTCTATTACCACCGGGCGAGTTGGCCGTGCGGTTAGGAGCGCGCAGCTGTGAGTTCGCATCCGGTAAACAGTGCGTTCGAACCCCACTGTCGGCAGCTCTGAAGAGGGTTTTCCGTGGTTTCCTATTTTCACACCAGACAAATGCTGGGGATGTACCTTAATTAAAGCCACGGCCGCTTCGTTCCCATTCCTAGGCCTTTTCTGTCCCATCGTCGCCATAAGACCTATCTGTGTCGGTGCAACGTAAAGCAAAATAGCAAAAAAATGTTCTCTTACCACTCTGGCACTATCACCCCATGAGGGTATTAACTAACCCAGTGATTACAATTTTTTGCTTTTCTAGCCTGGCTGAGTGGCTCAGACGGTTGAGGCTCTGGCCTTCTGACCCCAACTTGGCAGGTTCCATCCTAGTTTAGTCCGGTGGTATTTGAAGGTGCTCAAATACGTCAGCCTCTTGTCGGTAGACTTACTGACTCGTTAAGGAACTCCTGCGAGACTAAATTCCAGCACCTCAGCGTCTCCAAAAACCGTAAAAGTAGTTATTATTATTATTATTATTATTATTATTATTATTATTATTATTATTATTATTATTATTATTATTATTATTATTGCTCCTGGCAAATGCTAGTGCTTAAACTTAATTGAGGCTACCTTCCTATCCAGAATTCTTTCCTACCCCAGTGTTGCTGAAATCCTATCAGCATTACTGCGAAATTAAACAACTGACTGCAGAAGATAATTTTGTCCAATTTCTTGCACAGTAAAATTGGCAACGCACTGCATAAAATGTCGGACTACCTTATGTTTCCCTCGGTCTCCGTCCAGCTATCATGAACCGTGTCTTAAGATTGAAAGGAGTAAAAGAGGAAACATCAGAGTTTTTTTTTTTTTTTTAAGCAGAAATAGAATTATCGCCAAAGTATTCATGAGAGAAATAAATCATGAACATGGTGGATATGAATGTACTGAATCGAATAAAAAACTGCAATTGCTCAATCTTACAGCGTAATATATAATCATACGGTGAAAATTCACTGTCAAACATGACACGCAATGTAATGTTAGCGTAAATATGTCTAAAATTTTGTTAAATGTAGATCATCAGTAATATTGTCATCTTTTTTAAAAATCAAGAATTCATAAAGTGTAAACTGTACTTGAGATTTTATCTTCACTTTCTGTAAAGTTATTGTGATGGGAGGGATGGATCTTAAGGCGCTTTTCAAGCACATTCTCTTCCAGTGAATACAAGATTCTAAATTCAACATTATGATAACCAGCAATTTACGAAAGTGTGATATCCTTACATTTCAAATGTTTCTTTTTAATTTTCATTATTTTTCAATATTCACTTCTCTGCATCTCAGTGAGTTTGACGCCTGTCAATCGAACACAAAGCTATTTAAATGTGAGATACCTGTATCAGTACCGTTATTGGGAATCTGCGTTGAAGCAAAATTCCGACAGTACGGTGTCTCTCGAGTCGATAAGAGTTGAGGGAACTTCCACATAATATTATTATTATTATTATTATTATTATTATTATTATTATTATTATTATTATTATTATTATTATTATTATTATTATTATTATTATTATTATTCCCACACCGTTGAAATTGATTATTATCGAAACAAAACTTAGGCTACATCGAACCTTTCTCATTGTCTGACAATTGCCGGCTGTGAGGTAGGAGTTGGTAGGTCAGCACAGTGGTATCACCCGTTGTTAATATCGGTATCCCGCCTCTGTGGTGTAGTGGTTAGCATGAGTAGCTGCCACCTCCAGAGGTCCAGGTTCGATTCCCGACTCTGCCCCGAAATTTGAAAAGTAGTACGAGGGATGGAACGGGGTCCTCTCAGCCTCAGGAGGTCAACTGAGTAGAGGGGCGTTCGATTCCCACCTCAGCCATCTTCGAAGTAGTTTTCCATAGCTTCACACTTCTCCTCAAGGCAAATGCCGGGATGGTACCTAATTTAATGTCACGTCGCTTCTTTCCATCTTACTTGCCTATCCCTTCCAATCTTCCCACCCCCCTGTTCAGCATAGCAGGTGAGGTACTGGTCCTCCTCCCCAGTTTTATCCCTCGACTCAGTGTCTCACACTCTACGACATTGCCCTTGAGGCGGTAGAGGTGGGATCCCTCGCGGAGTCCGAGGGAAAAACCGACCCTGGAGGGTAAATGGATTAAGAAAGAAAGAAAGAAAGAAAGAAAGTTTTCTCACGAGACTTAAGGGAGGTTAGTTCTACCTCTCCACACTTTCTTCAATTCATAGAAAATAAGACTGGCAAATCAATCATCATTCATATGAATTTAGGGCTGCCACCCAGGTGGCAGATTTCCTATCAGTTGTTTACCTGTTTTTCCTTAAATAATTTCAAAGAATTTGAAAGCTTATCGAACACTCTACTTGATACATTTTTCCAATCCCTAGTTCCTCTTCCTATAAATGAATATTTTCCCCATTCATTTAGAATTCCAGTTTGCTGATCCCGCACTATAAGGGCAGCGTGCCTGCCTCTTACCTGGAGGACGCGGGTTCGATTCCCGGCCAGGTCAAAAATGTTTACCCAGATCTGAGGGCTGGTTCGAGGTCCACTCACCTTACGTAACTTCAATTGAGGAGCTACCTGACGGTGAGAAAGCGGCTCCGGTCTAGAAAGTTAAGAGGATTCCCGTTGTAGTTCTGAAACTTCTCATTTTTTGTAAGCTATCAGGAGGTAGCTCAACTCGTCAAGCTACTATCTCACTATCTCCATTGTCTCCTGACAGATCAGGAATGTTGCTTTACGGTTTGAGCGGTTGAACGATGGCACAACAGCACTGAAGGGCCAAGCGACCGCTTCTCAGCCCGAAGGCCTGCGGATCACCAGGTGTCGTGTGCTCGCCACGACGATTGCAAATATTTTGCAGCTTTAGAGTGATTGTGCGTGATTTTTCTTCATTTCAGCTCAAATGATTTTGTATAAATACTTACTTTAATTACTTTATTTACTAAATCGTATTTCAGTTAGCTCTGTGTAAGTCCTCAGATATAAAGATTCAAGTTCAAAATATATTAGAACACCCCTTTGGTATTCATTTTCCGCTGCCAAATTTTCAAACCACCAGTCGCCACTGGATCTTGAGAACATGGTAATCCGACTAGCTCACTTATGCTAAACATATTTAAAGGATTATAATCATATGTAGCCTATTAATTTTAAAATCAGTGCCGTATTAAGTATTCCACAGTCCGGCCCCGCGGTGTAGGGGGCAACGCGTCAACCTGTCACCCGGCGGACCCGGGTTCGATTCTCGGCTGGGTCAAGGGCTTTTAATTGTAAGGATTGATATCCCTGGCCTGGGGATTGGGTGTTTGTGACGTCCTTAACCTTCCTTTCCTCACACACAACATTTTCCACACTACCACCATTCCAATTACACGCAGGTTCATACAATATGGTGCTAGTAGGGGCAAAATATCTACATCGGTCGACGCCCCGAACAAATTGCATTTAAAAAAAGCCTACTCCTGTACCTGATTATCGTCCTTTATTACTAGAGCTTATGTGCCCTCCTCTCTCTCTTTCTCTCTCTCTCTCTCTCTCTCTCTCTCTCTCTCTCTCTCTCTCTCTCTCTCTCTCTCTCTCTCTCTCTCTTCCCAAACATTTCCTTCTGTGTATTCCGACCTCATAATCATGAGGAGGAGGAGGAGGAATAACAGAATAACACGAATGGTGGAAGGTCGGATATTAGATCGGAAGAGAGACGGATCATGAAGGAATTGACGATGAAAACCTTAGCAAGATGATATTATTTATTTCTGTTTGTTTAACATTTCTCTACCTCATAGAATATAGGCTTTTGGCGACGAGATTCCATAAAGAAAATGCAAAGTAACGGTTGTGGCCTTAAATAAGGTTCAGCTCCAGCTATTGCCTGGTGTAAAAATATGAAACTACGTAAAATCGTCTTCAGGGGTCCGGTGGTAGCTAGATACATGGCCCGAAATGCAAGGAAAATTATCCCAACTGGCTAGTAGCAACAGAATGGTTAGATAATAAGGGAAGTCATCATGAAACGTTAAAGCCATTACAGAGGAACAATGGCAAATTCAACTCGTGTCCCATTGGTCAACAACTATCTCCATTGGGTCTCCCTTAGTTAACAGCAGTAGCTGTACTAAACTGAGTTCTGATTCCTGAAGGAAATCCCTCCTTAGATAGTAGTAAATTAAACAGAAGCCTGTTAGAAACTATAAGGCAGTTTACTTATCCATTGCTCCCTTGACAGCATATGAAATTTAAACATTATTTCTCTATGAAAGTTCTTTATGAAATTTCAACTCTTTGCCATCCTAAAGCCAGTCGAATAACATTATTTCTATGGTAATAATACCTCGAAACAAGGCTATTATAGATTACTCACACGAACTAAAGACAGTTAAAATGGAAGTTTGGATTTGAGGGGTTGGTGGCTGCTTACAGCTTAATTTGTATTGACGTAAGTAATCTTTGGTAACTACAAAATTCTTTTTGCGCCTCAAGGAGGTCTCTTACTACAAACGACATGTTATGTTGGTTCACGTGTTAATATCTCAGTGTTACCTGGCTAAGAGGCTCAGACGGTTGAGGCGCTGGCCTTCTGACACCAACTTGGCAGGTTTGATCTTGGCTCAGTCCTGTGGTACTTGAAGGTGCCTAAACACGTCAGCCTCGTGTCTCTAGATATATTCGCACGAAAGAGAACTTCTGCGGGACTATATTCTGGCACCTCGGTGTGTCTGAAAACCGTAAAAGTAGTTAGTGGACGTAAAGCCAATAGTCCTGCTCCTTGGCTAAGTGGTTAGCGCGCTGGCCTTTCGTTCAAAGGGCCCTGGGTACGACTTCAGGCCGGTTCGGGGATTTTAACCTTAATGGGTTATTACAACTGACTCGGGGACTGGTTGTGTGAGTCGTCCTTAAATAGAAAATAAAAAGGAAAAACAAGTAAATAATGAAAAATAAGAGAAAAACATTAGAAAAAAATGCCAGATGTTCGCCGCCAGTAAGTGACTGGAGGCACTATCTTGAGGACCATCGCAGTACCACAAGCCCGTAACAATTCTGCGTGCAGTTTTAAAAGTGCATATATCGGTTAACTTTTCTGTCGAGGATAATCTACTAAAGGAAGTGACACCATGTGAAATTCACGAGAATACTCTGCCGACACGCTTTGAAATTTCGCTGAACTATTAACTATTCGTTTGTGCGGAAATTTGAACAGGCTTTGATAACTTTTTCTGCTCTTTGATTTGGTAAATGAAATAAAGATTTCAGCCAAAAGTACGTAATGTATGCGTTGATTTCAAGGACGCTCTGTGCCTGGTACACCTACATGGCAGAAACCTAGAATTCCGTCGGTTTTTGCAGGTTTATTGTGATAGGATCCCGCCCTGATAAGCTTTGAATGCACTACATTCTTTCAAGCTGGAAATATGTCACGAGACTGATAGAGAGACGAGATTAGGCTTGTCGTCTGTCGAACAACTAATAGTGACTGGCGGAAAAGTATCCAAACACCATGAAATAAGGAACGTAGAATACAGAAATTTTGGCAATACATTTTTCGAGTTAACATATTTAATTGATTAAAGAATATCCGCGCGAAAAAAAAAAGCAATCGCAAATCTGCTATGCCGGACCATAACCGGTGTAATCGCCTGACTGTTGAATTCAGGCATACAAAACTGCATGCATTGTGCCGTACAGGTGCCGGATGTCAGCTTGTGGGATGGAGTTCCATGCCTGTTGCACTTGGTCGGTCAATACAGGGACGGTAAATACCGTTGTGGATGACACTGGAGTTGTCAACCAGTGATGTCCCGTACGTGCTCGACTGGGGACAGATCGGGGAATCGAGCAGGCCAATGCAACACGTTCCGTTATAACAGCGGAATGGGAGCGTGCATTATCCTGTTGGAAAACACCACCGGAATGCTCTTCATGAATGGCAGCACAACTGGTCGAATCACCAGACGGACGTACATATCTGCAGTCAGGGTTCTCCTGCTGTCATAGGAAACTGCTCCCCAAACTAGAACTCCCGGTGAAGGTCCGGTGTGTCGACGCCGCAGACAGGTAGACTTCTAACTAACACACGGCCATCACTGGCACCAAGGCAGAACCGACTTTCGTCGGAAAACACAACGGACCTCCACTCTATCCTCCAATAAGCTCTTGCTTGACACCACTGAAGTCGCAGACGGCGGTGGTTTGGGGTAAGTGGAATGCACGCCGCAGGCGTCTTGCTCGGAGCTGTTCTTCAAGTCACCGATTTCGAACAGTTCGTCGCGTCACTGCGGTACCAACTGCCACTTGAATTGCTGTTGCAGACGCAGTCCGCTGCGCCACAGCCATATGCCGAATGCGGCGGTCCTCCCCGTCGGTGGTGACACGGGGACGGCCGGAGCCCTCTCTTCTTGCGACTGTACCTTCTCGTAACCACAGCTGCAAGCACGCATGCACAGTGGAG
This sequence comes from Anabrus simplex, assembly GCF_040414725.1. NCBI lineage: Eukaryota > Metazoa > Arthropoda > Insecta > Orthoptera > Tettigoniidae > Anabrus > Anabrus simplex. Next base: position 575,022,818 of record NC_090265.1, read on the forward strand.
ACATTCCTGCCAAGTCGTTCTGCAATAGCGCAGAAGTAAAATCCACCTTCACGTAGCCCTATCATACAGCCTCGTTCAACAGCAGTGAGCTGTTCATACTGGCTTCTTCGTTCGTCGTAAAGGCATTCTTGACTCACTCACAGACACTCTGTCCAATCTCAATGGTAACTAACGCTCTCGCACAGTATAGCCCGTATTTAAAGCAAACCTGATGTACAACGTCACGGGGCCGCTACTAGCGCCACGCTAATGCGATTTGCGGGAAAATTTGAATCAACGTCATCTTTTAGATGTATAAACACGTCTACCAACGTTCGTTAATCTAGCACAACCCCTTCTTGGTGTTTGGAAATTTTTCTTCCAGTGTAATGTTTTTTTAAAAAATAAATCGAAATACGAATGGTAGAATCAGTCAAAATCATTTTAGCACTCTAGTAACGATAATGGATTTAAATATATACTATTCTGTACAGTTTATGCCTTTTCCGTTACCAACTGATCATTCTAGCAAAAATGCTATCGCGTGGTCGCTGGGATTTTAGTCCTCGTACTTACAGTAAAGTTCAAAAAGCTTAACCACTGAGATAACTTGATTCCATCCCAGCAACATCAAGAGCTTCAAACGTTTTGAAATTTCTGTCAATGTTGATAGAGCCACTGGTTATAACTGGTTTTAGATTTTAGATTTTTTGCCTGACTAAGCGGCTTAGTAGGTTAAGGCGCTGGTTTTCTGAGCCTAAGTTCGAAGTTTCGATCCTGTTCTATGTTTACAATCTGCATAATATTTTAATAAATTTCCAAAAATGAGTAACCTATAAAGATTGCTTTTTACTACACAAAACTTTTTTCATATAAACTCGTGTAAGTTTTATGGAGCAAAAAGACTATGTGGATGACCGATCATTCAAGGAAACAGACTGGAGATAATAATGTTTGCTGTTACTTTTGCAGCTCCAAAGTACGTTTATTCGATTGACATTAGATCTCTTCGTATACTCTTAGCTCTTTCTTGAAACGAGGCAGAATGTACTTCGAACTGAATGAATTAATGATTTTCAATTATTTTTCACATACTGATGTGAGCCCGTTTGAGAACTATTAATAAATTTAAAATTCTATTTCAATTCGTTCATATGTGTATAATCCCTTCACCAGTTCTAAGACGTAATTAAATCAATAGCCATATAACACATCGCATATTTCACGTGAAACGCTTACGGTATTCACGGTTAGAATGACCAGCCAAGTTTGTAGAAATTAGTCTTAATGAGTATGATTGACGGACAACTGAGAATTCTCCTCGTGCAACCTTCCATTCTCAAAAATTGACCGTCACAATTCAACGGGCATAGAAGTAAATCAGAACAGAAATATGCGAATATGACAACGAATTCAAAGAATAATAATAATAATAATAATCTAGTCCGCCTCTGTGATGTAGTGGTTAGCGCGATTAGCTGTCACCCCCGGAGGCCCGGGTTCGATTCCCGGCCCCGCCACAAAATTTGAAAAGTGGTACGAGGGCTGGAACGGGGTCCACTCAGCCTCGGGAGGTCAACTGAGTAGAGGTGGGTTCGATTCCCACCTCAGCCATCCTGGAAGTGGTTTTCCGTGGTTTCCCACTTCTCCTCCAGGCAAATGCTGGGATTGTACCTAACTTAAGGCCACGGCCGCTTCCTTCCCTCTTCCTTGTATATCCCTTCCTATCTTGCCATCCCCCCACAAGGCCTCTGTTCAGCATAACAGGTGAGGCCGACTGGGCGAGGCTCTGGTCCTCCTCCCCAGTTGTATCCCCGACCCAAAGTCTGAAGCTCCAGGGCACTGCCCCTGAGGCGGTACAGGTGGAATCCCTCGCTGCGTCCGAGGGAAAAACCGACCATGGAGAGTAAACGAATTAAGAAAAATAATCTAATTTAGTGATATTAAAAATGCGAGATCAACTACAGGATGAATATTAACAATAATACTAGTACTAAAAGTAATGCACTGAGCGAGTTGGTTACGAGGTTCAGGTCACGTAACAGTGAGCTTGCATGTGGGAGATGGTGGGTTCGAACCCAGCTGTTGGCAGTGCAGACGATGGTTTTTCGTGGTTCCCATTTGCATGCCACTGTCCCATCCCACCGTCGCCTTAAGACCTGTCTGACTCGGTGCGACGCAGAAACAAAGAACAACAAACAAGAAAAATGTTACTGACTCTACGTCCCATTAACTACTTTTATTGTTTTCGGAGACGCCGAGGTGCCGGAATTTAGTCCCACAGGAGTTCTTTTAAGTGCTAGCAAATCTACCGACACGAGACTGATACGTCCAAATACCACTGGACTGAGCCAGGATCGAACCTGCCAAGTTGGGATCAGAATGCCAGCGCCTCAACCGTCTGACCCACTCAGCCAGGCACAAAGAAAAAAGTAAAGAAAGTAATGCAACCCGTCGGATTGAAAGTGGTTTGCATATAAGAGGCAGTACTGGAGGGCTTGTTTCAGTGGGAAGGACGTGTGTCAAAAAGGTCGGACAATTTAGAAACGAGACTTCCACGCCTGAAGAAGCGCAAGGCCACGGAATTCAGCCTCCACCAGAAATTAGCAATTATGAGGTGAAGGGCAGCTAAGTTTAGAGTTACCACAGTACACTTTTCCCTTTTCAAATATGTGCCGAGTTTACGAAAAATGGAAATCTTTCCTTACCATATCTTCAGGAACTTTCATGGTCATCTCTAAGCTCTATGGGATAAATAAATTAGATGTTCTATGCATACCGATATAAGACCTGCAGGATAGATGGAAGATAAAATGTAGGAAGAGAAAGTAGAGTCTGAGGGATGAAACGTATTAAAAAAAAGAGGCAAGGAGATACTGAAGACGAGAAAGAATCAGAAATAATTTTAGACTTTTAGGATCGGGATAAACAGGACATTCATTCATTCATTCCTACCATCTCTATGTATGCACGTTCAAATAATAAGGGCTTGCTGAAAGGGATGGAAATAGTAAGTTAATGCAGTAGACTGGCATTATGTTTTCGAGCTGTTTTCGAGTCGTACAACTGCTTTGAGTTCCCAAATAAATATCGTGAATGTCAGTGAAATTTGTGTGAAGAAGTAGGGGAAAAATGTCCACCACCTCGGTGACTGGAAATCGTAAAAATTCTGCGACCGAACTCGATAGCTGCAGTCGCTTAAATGCGGCCAGTATCCAGTATTCGGGAGATAGCAGGTTCGAACCTCACTGTCGGCAGCCCTGAAAATGGTTTTCCGTGGTTTCCCATTTTCACACAAGGCAAATGCTGGGGCTGTACCTTAATTAAGGCTACGGCCGCTTCCTTCCCACTCCTAGCCCTTCCCTGTCCCATCGTCGCCATAAGACCTATCTGTGTCGGTGCGACGTAAAGCAAGTAGCAAAAGAAACAAAAAAAAGACTAGAAACTCAAGACTTAGGTTCTGTCCTGGCTCAGTTCGGTGGTATTTGAAAGTGCTCAAATACGTCAGCCTCATGCCGGTAGATTTACTGGCACGATATAGAACAGACTTATTACTGTATTACGTTTATAAGCGTATTTTTCAGTTCTGTCTAGAAGCTTTCCTCAGTAGATACTGAGGCCTTGAACATTTTCTATAAATACCGTACTTTTGATGCGTTCACGCTGAAGCTTGCCGCTAAGTTTAGAATCTGAAAACACTTCGTTAATCAGTTTGTTTCCACTGTCCTGAGGTACGTAATTGTAGATGTGTTTAGCACAATGAAATTTCATTGCAAGCTGATGATGATGATTATGCTTGCTGTTTAAAGGAGCCTAACATCTAGGTCATCGGCCCCTAATGGTACGAAATGTAATGACAAATTAAAAGTTCTAAATCATCCACAGACCAAAATAAAAAATGTTATGAAGAATGAATGGATGGATATGAATTTAAAACAATCAGTGGATCCGACCAAAAAACTATCATAAAAATAGTATTACTGACCAAGGGACCAGTTCTAAAGCACAATCCTGAATCGAGGATGCTTGTTGTCCAAAGGGGTCCAAAATCCAGGTCAACGGCCCCTCATAATGGTACTCACCGCTAGTAAAGTAGAACCATGGTATTTGTCATGTTGGGGTACTAATCAAAAGTAGCGTAGACTCACGGTATATCACACATGATGGTACTACTCACAAGTATTGTACGTCGCACAGGTAACGCAGACCTATGGTGTTTCTCACATAATGGCGCCACACATAGGCAACGCAAACTGATAATGTTCCTCACCTACGTGTAGGCTACTAATCACGGACGCCGGTATTCCCGTGGTGTTCCTCATATGGTGGGTACAAATCACAGGCAACGCAGACCTACGGTGTCGCTCATATAGTGGTACTAATCACAGGCAACGCCCAGACCCGTGGTGTTTCTCACAATGGTACTAATCACGGGTACTGGAAACCCACAGTAAACCACTCTCTGTTGCTGCTAATCACAAACCTCTGGTGTACCTAACATAGTGGTACTACTCGCAAGTAAAGGTGACCCATGGTGTTCCCCGCGAGATGGTACTAATCAAAAGTAGTTTCATGGTTCTAATAAAATCATCCCTTGGTCGTCCCTTTTAGACGCCTCTCACGAGAGGCAGGGGATACCGTGGGTGCATTCTTCGTCTGCGTCCCCCACCCACAGGGGGTTCATTGCAAGCTTCACAGCCGTTAGTTTACATTCTCCTGGTGTATTAACAACATTAACGGAGAACTTCTGAAAGTTTTACTACATTAACTATGATGTTATATAAGTTACAGTACCCATATTTATTTATTTATTTATTTATTTATTTATTTATTTATTTATTTATTTATTTTACCCATCAGCTTGCTTTTCACTGCTGTTACATCATTCGTTTTATTCAAAAGTGACTTCTATAAAAACACTGCGCGTCTCTGAAACTGAGAATTGTCTTGTCCTACCCGGATTTGAACTCTGGTACACTTAATCACTCATCATCCTTTCAGCCGTTTACGAACCCCAATAATTCATACACTTAAGAAAATGGAATTTGCAACACCATGAAGGCATTGGTCGTTTGTGCTGGTTTACAAGATATAGAACGATGCCATGTAGGTATGTAAACGATCAAAGTTTCAGACCCATTGGATTGTTCCTACAGGTCTCCCCACGTGATTGGTCGTGGAGGAATCAACTCCAGTATACGGACTCTGGTGTAGGTAGTTGACTTGCAGTCTGTGCAGTGAAGTGTTCCCCGTCAAACATGCCTCGACGACAGAGAAGAGCACGCTATCAACAACTGTCGCCGCTTGAGAGGGCTTGAGAGGGCTGTGTGAGGCTGGATTATCGCTAAGGACTGTCGCTGCACGTGTTGGCCGACAGGCATCTACGGTAAAACGTGTATGGCAGCAGTGGTCAAATGAAGGTACCCACATTCGTAAACCTGGCACAGGCCCAGCGCGACAGACAACTGTGAGAGAGGATCGCCGCGTCATTCGGATGGCCCGGATGGAACCCTATGCAACAGCAGCGCAAATTCAAGCAGCTGTGGCACCCCACGTTACACAACAACAGTTGGTAATCGCCTGTGTGCAGCTGGCTTACGAGCCCGTGTCCCTACAGAAGGTGCTCCATTGACCCCACAACAGCGACGTGTAAGGCTGGCCTGGTGTCGAGAAAGATCGACGTGGGTCGACGAATGGCATAGGGTCGTCTTTAGTGATGAATCGCGCTTCTCTCTTGCCCGCAGTAATCGCCGGAATCGTGTTCGCCGACGTACCGGGGAGAGGGGCCGCCCAGATCTTATTGTCGAGAGGCACACAGGGCCAACACCAAGCATTATGGTCTGGGGAACTATTGGCTTTAATGTGAAATCACAATTAGTGCTTGTTGAGGGCACTATGACTTCTCGACAGTACGTTGATAGGGTACTCAATCCAGTGGTTGTCCCTATGATGGCGAACATTGCTAATGGGATGTTTCAGCAGGACAATGCCAGGGTTCACACTGCACGCATCTCCAGAGAAGCTCTCCACGACATCACAACCTTAGAATGGCCCGCCAGATCCCCGGACCTCAGTCCTATTGAGCATGTGTGGGACATGATGGGTCGACAACTGACCAACCGTCCTCAGCCACCCACAACTCTGGAACAACTGACCCGTGCAGTGCAGCAAGCATGGGCCACAATTCCTCAGGAAGCGATCCAGGGCCTTATTGACTCAATGCCTCGACGAATTCATCAATGTATTGCAGCTCGTGGTGGGCACATCCTGTATTGATTGTTGTCCAAACTTGCGGTCAGAGGGACCTGAAAGTGTAATCATCGAATAACAAACGAACATTCGTCCTGCATGTTTAATTGCAGCAATGTATCGCCACTCCTTCTGGGTGTTGCAATTTCCATTTTCTTCAGTATATTACCTACTGTATTGTTGTTTTCTGAAGCTAACTAACCTCATTCCAGTGTGGTAAAACCTTGACTTATTTTATGAGAAAGAAACAGAAGTTGTCCGCTTCTGTGGTGTAGTGCTTAGTGTGATTAGCTGCCACCCCCGGAGGCCAGGGTTCGATTCCCATCTCTGTCACGAAATTTGAAAAGTGGTATGAAGGCTGGAACGGGATTTACTCAGCCTCGGGACATCAACTGAGCAGAGGTGGGTTCGATTCCCACCTCAGCCATCCTCGAAGTGGTTTTCCGTGGTTTCCCACTTCTCCTCCAGGCAAATGCCGGGATGGTACCTAACTTATGGCCACGCCCGCTTCCTTCCCTCTTCCTTATCTATCGCTTCCGAACTTCCCATTCCCCCGCAAGGCCCCTGTTCAGCATAGCAGGTGAGGCCGCCTGGGCGTTGAACTGGTCATCTTCCCCAGTTGTATCCCCCGACCCAGAGTCTGAAGCTCCAGGACACTGCCCTTGAGGCGGTAGAGGTGGGATCCCTCGCTGAGTCCGAGGGCATAACCGACCCTGGTGGGTAAACAGATCAAGGAGAATAAGAATAAGAAGAAGAAACAGAAGTTGTTAATACTTATTGACAATAGTTATTATTTGTTGATAGCAACGTAACTTACTAAAAATATGTAGGCCTATTTCAATAACAGACTCGATGATAAAATGTAATTTAAACTTGTCCCATTTAAAAGATAATTCCGGATAATATTAGAATGCGGAAAGGAGTTTAGATTTCTTCCGACAGTCACATGTATATTCTAAGCGGCCGGGAAATAATCCGGATGGTTAACCCTAAATGACGAGGACGATTTCCGAATCTTCATACATTGCCTTGCACATGCACTCCCATCAGTCCCGGTTATTATACATCCATTTCTTCTCGGTCCCAAAGATTCCCAAAGATTTTGTGTCTGCTTCCCAGCGTTAGCGGGAGGAAGAGCATCAACATTAATTGAGGGGACACCTTTGGAGATTTTCTGTCGTATTGTGGAAAATGAAGGATGAAAAGAAAGCCGGAAGAACACAATGAAAGAGAAGAAATAACATTATAAAGATGAATACACGTGGGACAAGACTAGAAACTACCGAGCTCGATAGCTGTAGTCGCTTAAGTGCGGCCAGTGTCCAGTATTCGGGAGATAGTAGGTTCGAATCCCACTGTCGGCAGCCCTGAAAATGGTTTTCCGTGGTTTCCCAATTTCACACCAGGAAAATGCTGGGGCTGTACCTTAATTAAGGCCACGGCCGCTTCCTTCCCACTCCTAGCCCTTTCCTGTCCCATCGTCGCCATATGACCTATCTGTGTCGATGCGACGTAAAGCAAGTAGCAAAAAAAAACAAAAAAACGACTAGAAACTCAAGACTTAGGTTCTGTCCTGGCTCAGTTCGGTGGTATTTGAAAGTGCTCAACTACGTCAGCCTCATGCCGGTAGATTTACTGGCACGTAAAAGAACTCCTGCGGGACACAATTCCTAAAATCATCAATATGTAGTTAGTGGGACGTAAAAACAATTTTATTACTATTATTATCTCAGGACAAGAACCGGAAGGAGAAAAAGAGTCCAGTGGGTCAATACAAATAACGGAAATTGTTTCTGTTCATATTTTTTATATATGTCACTTAATTTCTTACAAGTTTGTTCGTTTCCCTCCATTATATAATAACTTAAGCTAAGTTTGTGTGAGTAGGTATTCACTGACTACTTATACTGAATATTTTCGTGGACTCCAAGGGAACAAGAACTTACGTAGCTTCGATGGGTCTCCACGCATAAGACCGTCGGTTCTAGAGCCCTTCAGTGAACAAGCTTCGAGAGCCGTTGTCATAGAAACCACAGCTGTCCCCCCCTATGAATAGGATGTTAATTCTTGTGGAGGTAAGAAGCTCTACTAATCTACTAATCAATACCGAAGTCTAGACAACAGCCACCTTATGACAGAATCAATTTATGTAATACTTGATATCTTAGATTGGTAACAGTTCTTCCGTCCAGTATTCAAATGCAAGCAGTGCTCAGATGATACTAAAATGTACGCGTCATGATTACTGTATGATTGTCGCATAGGGCTCTGTAGCGGGATTCACTATATCTTCTTCGAGAATTAAGCCTTCCTGCTTGTAATATTGACATACTCGCTGAAAATATAAATTCTTAAACACTACTCCGACTGTTATCCATGCTCCGAGATTTCTCATGGAATTTTCCATATCTATGTGTTTTTCAGTCAGTCATGGATTACTAAACTATCACATTTATATTTGTCCAGGTTGTTCATGTTCATCTCTTTGAATGAGCCAGCGTCCTTGGATTAGTTGTTCGTCTTAACACGCACACACGCACTATCAACCACCACAGAAACACCTAGTATAGTTGAACACATGCTTCCACGCAAGATTGGCATCAGGAACAGCACCTGACCATAAAAGTGTTCCAAGTCTTCCTGCCCCGATACGGATCACACCCACGATATCACTTCGATGTGAAAAAAGTGGCGTAGAAAGAATGGTTTGTTCATAAATCTGAATGTTGGAATACAAGTGTTAGTATTATAAAGATGACCTGTGTGTTTCAAACTCCACTCATAATTTTCTAGCTAAATACACTTCATCTTAGAGGGTAAAATTTTAAACTAATCTGGCATTCACGCCACAAGGGGAAATTATCTCAGATGTCAGTCCCCTTAATAATAATAATAATAATAATAATAATAATAATAATAATAATAATCGGTAACGTATCGTAAATATAATACATCACTCATAATGTGTGCTATGAATTGTCCGACTCGTTGGCTGAATGGCCAGCGTACTGGCCTTCGGTTAAGAGGGTCCCGGGTTCGATTCCCGGCCGGGTCGGAGATTTTCATCGCTTCTGATTAATTATTCTGGCTCGGGGACTGGGTGTTTGTGTCCGTCCCAACACCCTCCTCTTCATACTCACACAACACAACACACTACACTACCAACCACCACAGAAACAAGCAATAGTAATTACATCCCTCCATACAGGGTTGGCGGCCGGAAGGGCATCCGGCCGTAAAACAGGGTCAAATCCACATGTGCGACGCAGTTCGCACCCGCGACCCCACACGTGTGGGAAAAAGTGGTAGGAAATGAAGAAAATGTGTGCTATGAATGCGGCATTTCCGCGATCGACGTGAATGTTGTTCGACCTGTCCAACAATAGTCGACAGATATTAGGCAAGGGAGGCAGTTTAAAGGGTTAAACGATAAAATACTTCGAATTAACAGGTAATGGTTTATGATAAAATCAAGCTTGTTCTACCACAATGGATGTACTTATAATATCAAACAGGCTCAGCGGGTTAAAATTATACACTAGTGAAAATGCACTGAAGAACACGTAGTAAAGGTTGATAATTATTTTTTCTGAACGATGAGTGCTGCATTGAGTATAACAATAAAAATCGTTATTGCGCCTAGAAAATCTGCCATGAGAAATATTTACAGTATAGACGGAAAGACTCTGTAGTATATGGCTAAATATTGTCTAAATATTGTATGAATATTATTCAAGAATTCTCGTTCTTAATGTGTTGCGGGTCAGCATTTTTCCGACATCACCATCAAGTGCATTACACCATAAACTTTTCGAGTGTAGAAGGCACTCTCATCGTATGGGGAAGGGCACCACTCGCCTTGCATCAGACTGCAGCCGTTAGACCAACCGTCTCATCGCAGGTCACCGGACAACTCAACGAGTACTTTAGTGATTTCTTTTGCTTATGTATCGTAGAGTGTAGCCTACAATGCCCGGAAGACGATGACGACGAGCAGCACAAAATGAACAATTCAGTGACTTTGAGCGTAGACAGAAGTTCCGCTGAATTGCCTTTCACTTGGGCCGTGACATGTCAGTGATCCATTGGTGATGGACAAGTTGGGAGACAGAGGTTTCTCACAGCTATCTCGCTGCACTGATGAGTGCCTGGGTCACCCCAGTGAAAGTTTAATAGGGCTTATTGTTCCATTCAGGTAGTTCCCGCCCGTAATTTTAGATGGCGCTGGAGGTCATTCACAATGAGTAGATAGTTGTAGGAAGGTTCTGTAGATGGCAGGCAAGTAGACATGAAAAGAGAGATTTTAGTAAGTAAAGGCCGTTTGTCTCGAAGTGAAGTATTTTAAGTCTAACCTTAATCAGTGGGCCCTTCTGACAAAGAATTAGTCATATAACGTCAAGTATTATGGAGATAATATTGCTGGATTGCATTGAATCCGACTTTACCCAATCGATTAACCTTGCTCGAACTAATATCGATTTTAAGCGATAGTTCCCATGATGCTACAGTATTTGTGTTGTTTGAATTCCAAGTGCCCATGTGCTTGTGCTGCAAATCTTTGTTCCTTGTGCTTGTTTATTAGAATTATAGTTGTATCTTCGCCAGTCCTCCTGAAATCCTGTATTTCCTGTTTTTGTACACCTCAGGGACTGGAAGCTGAATGATTCTATAATAATGTATTTTTATATATTTCCTGTGTCAGTGCATTTTATTCTGTTATTTTTATTTTTATGTGGCAGTTTGATATTGATGTGATACCCCATTCTCTTGCATATGGTGTGCTCTACTGGTTTGCTTTTGAAGGGATTTCTTATTCGCTATAATATCAGCTTTGTCTTAATGTGTCAATCATTGATTTGAAGTTAAAACTGCTTTGACGTGTGAGGTTATGTTCTCAGTAACATAGTATGCCATATGAACTAGGGGTATCAGATCATTGTTTACAACATAGTAAGTACTTGAAAATAAAAATATATGAATTACAATGTATTGTTTATGGAAGTAGTAGAACTGCATTATAATCGTCGGGAGGGGGTGGGGCGGCTACGGTCAGGGGAAAAGGAGGGGGAGGGAGGAGCTGTAAGCATAACCGGATGTGCGTCACTACGTCGGATGTTATTTCTCTGCGTTATCTGTTGATAATAACAGAAAGGTATTGCATACAATGCGCACTGTGGCGCTATCTCAAATTTCGGACTGAAATTACTAGCGCCTTGTGGCTTGCCACCGAAATTCATCATTAAGTTACATCTCTATTCTGTTCGATCGTCCTTGGCCTGGACAGAATGAGAGTTCAAGCCACACGGACTGGCAGAACAACAACAACATCTACAACGAGAGCCGCTATCCCCCTCCCCCCTCCCCCATCGCCCCTCCCAAATATGCCTGCACGAACCAGTCAAGTGTTGGAAGTGGGTTTACGTTCTGGTGTTTCTCTGGCACGTTAACCCCTGACACCTGGTCATCTTTGTGAGCGTCTCCGGTGGTATTCGGATAGAGAGCGTTGCAGAGGCGAGTGGAGGGCAGTGGTGTTCACTAACGAGAGTCGTTTCTGTCTGAGATAAAGTGATGGCCGTGTTTATGTTCGTTGACGTGTGGGTGAGTGGAACAGCTCCATCGTGTATTCAGCCTCACTACATCGTACCCACACTTAAAGTATGGTATAAAAGGGCAGTAAACTACATATCGCGATCGCATCTATTATTCGTTTGGGCGATCATGATGAGTGCATCATACATCAGTAACGTTGTCAGTCCTGCCCTACTACCGTGTCTCGACTCACTACAGGAACTAATCTTCCAGCACGATAACGCTCACCGCGAGCTCTACGCAGTGCACACGTACTAAACCGGCCCACTAGATCTCCAGACCTCAGCCCACCGAGCATGTGTGGGACACAATTTAATGGCGCCTGACGTGCAGCACTGCCCCGACAACGACCATCACTCAGCTACGCTAAGAACTTGAGCGAAAGTGGATTATCGTATCCCAGAGAAGCATTCAGCATCTGTATGGGAGGTAATGAGTCGTTATCGCATCGTGTGAGGCCGTTCGGGATGGTTACTCTACTTATTCAAGTTCTGCTTTACGGAAGCAGGACAGGTTTTTCTCCGGGTTCTCCCGTTTTCCATGCCATCATTCATTCCAGCAACCCACTCCAATATCATGCCATTTTATCCGTCGGTCATTAATCACTGCCCCAGAAGAGTGCAGCAGGCTTCGCCAGCCGACACAATTCCTATCCTCGCCGCTAGATTGGGCTTCATTCATTCCATCCTGATCCAGTTGATTGACTGGAAACAGGCTGTGGACTTATATTTTCATTGAGGTTATGATTTAAGTATTTCATTTAATATTCTGGATGTCCAAAGGACGTTACAGCGCATTTGGTTCCACATACCACATCCGTCAACTTTGCTGGCAGATACGTGGATTCCCCCAGGGTGTTCGTAAATGCATTTCCGCTTGTATAACGTATATGTTATGACAAAAGGCGGCTTGAACTTTGCACCACGCTGGACAAACAGGCTCAAAATGCATGTTCACGGAACTGATAAAAATGTGTACGCCTATCTATTGAATTATCACTCCACGATGCTGTAACAATCTAGAGAATTAGGTCTGTGTGTTCAGCTTGCTTTCCAACTGGTAACGGGTCGATTTTAGATTTCGCTATGATATCACATAAAACCTATCTGTGTTACCACAACGTTAAACAGCTAGCAAAACAAATATTTAACTTAATTTTTATTTGTAATTGCTTTTACTATCACCGAAATAATATTTCCACGAGCAAGTATGTATTTTATTTTATTTATTCTTTTGTTGCTATTGGTTCTACGTCGCAATCACTTAGACAGGTCTTATGGTAACGATGGGATAGGACAGAGCCTGAACTGGAAAGATAATGGCCGTGGTATTAATGAAGGTACGGTCTTGCCTGGTGTGAAAATGGAAAACCAGTGAAATTCACATTCAGATCTGTCTACATTGGGACTCGAGCTCACCATCCCCCGATTGAAATAGTTTTTCATTCTCCGAGTGCAAGCACGACCAAAAGAAGGAGAACATCAGGGGTAATATAACGAGCGAGCTATTGAAATTATCTGAATAAGATGAAACAACGGGTTATATTAGGTAAGAAGTCTATTTACTGAATGAAATATTTAATAAACGTGATTAATAGGTGCTTTATATAATATTACCTAATTGAATTTACAGAATATCTATGGGATACCGTCACTTTTGCAGATCTCTTTGTAGATGCCGCCATACTTAATTTATTCACTGCCTTATAAATACTGTGTGTTAGGTCGCAAATCGGAAAGAATTGCGAATCATCTTCGATCATTTCCGTACGGTTGCCTATCAGGTGAGATAATCGCATATCGATAATTGACAGTCGACCATGATTGGTTGAAACTGACACAGTCTGTAAATTTGATTGGTCAGTATTCAATGCTTGGAGGCTGAGGTTTCTTCGCTACTTAATACATGGAGGTCTATCTATACTTTTCCAATAAAAGGGTGCCCTATATGCGTTTAGACTGTTTTAATTATTACATTCGCTACAAAAATGTCCTAAACACTGCATGTTGTTACTCTCCCAACTACAGAATTTTACTTTCGAAGTGTGCGTTGGATAAATGTATATTTAAATTGGAATGGCCATAACATGGAGCAAGGTATACAGTTTGACGCTAATTATTCCATATAAGAGTCCCCTCAGATTGTATAATACGTCTATAGCAGTGGTTCTCAGTCTTTTTTAGTCTGGAAACCCTCGGGAAACAAGTTAAAATTTCAGGGGGCCCCTCTGAGCTTTGAAAAAATAAACAGTAAATATGTTACAAACTTTTATATTTTCATTCAAATGAATGGTAATAACGACAGAGAGAGATACTATAATTCCGGTGCAGTTGCGACAATGTGGACGGTACCAATAGCGAGCACAATAACAGTGCCAGCGAATTGCTTAGGCTCGCGGCAAGGAAGCCCCTAGGAGGACCTGGAAACTAACAATGGACCAGGCGCAAAGGATGATTTCGAATTTGAAACTACTAAAATCTTCTGCTGGCCTGTATAGAGAGCTCAACTGGCACACACCAATATCGAGTGAATCAGTCTTGAGTGCGTCAATCACGTGCGAATGTAAACAGACGGTTGCGAGTCCCTGACGAGTCATTTATCGCAAGTGAGTGCGTCAGCCGCCTTCGCGGACTTTGAATCTCACTAGTTGTGAAATGTTCTGGAATGACACTGCGTTGTGAGAAGCCGTGTGGAAAACAGGAGATCGACGCCCCGGTATACAGTTTGATTCGATTCGAGTGTGTGTTAATGTGTGTTATGATAAAGTGACCAGACGTCCCATTTTGAACGGGACAGTACCGTTTTTCAAACTGTTGTCCCGGTGTCCCGACAGATTTTGTCGGGACGCCTCTTTGGCCCGTTTTGTTAGAAAATGAATTTTAATTTTAGTCTCCATTTTCGTCAACGTAATATTTTAAATTATTATAGATACTGAAATTCGTGTATGGCAAGGTAACTCTTTTTATGTCCATAACAAGAGTAAAGAGGGAATATAGGAGGCTGTGACAATATTCGTTAGGAGCAACAACAAATATGGCAACCCTGCTACTCTGCCTGCGTTTGTTTTCCTTGCTTGAAGCGAGTCTCTGGTTAATTCTCTCAACAACAGCACTTGGAGTGTCGTATGATGCAGGATTAAAGATGCCGAAACGAAAATGTATGTTCACTACTGCGTTGGAAGAAAGGTAAGTGCCTTATTAACTTAGAATTTATAGCGAATTTAATGCAATTCAACTCCCAGTAATTATGTATAGATCAACAAATACTTATTTTCTATCGTGGGTGCATGTTCATAAAGAAAACACTGAACTATTGTGATTGTGATGTTTGTTGCACCATTTGTAACACCGAATTCTCTGTGTCCCATGGAGGAAAAAGCGACATTGAACAACATCTAAAATCAAGGAAGCAGAAAAACGCAGAAATTGCGGCATCGTCATCCAAAAGTGTAACTTCATTTTTCGGCCAACTTCAGCAACAGACCGTGAACTGCACTTGGCTGTAACTGAAGGAGCCTGGACTTACCACATGGTGGAAGAAAATCATAGCTTTCGCTCAAATGACTGTGCTTCGAAACTAATAAGAAATTGGTTTGAACAGAAATTCTCTTGCAGTCTACGAAGTGTTGTGAACGTACTTGCACCTCATTCTTATGAAATATTGCAGAAGGAACGGAATGAAGTCAGGTTTGTTACAGTGTTTACAGATGCTTCTAATCATGGGAAGAAAAAGATTTTTTTCTGTTATGGTTAGGTACTTTTTATCACTACAGGGTGTCCGTTTTCGAATTTTGGTAATTGATGAACGTCCTGGCGAAACAGAAGATATTGTTACCGATTATCTGATTGACGTGTTTGCTAAATACAATCTTAACAACAAGATAATTGCATTCTGTGGTGACAATACTAATAGTAATTTTGGTGGGGCAACACGAAAGGGATCCAGAAATATTTTCCACAAACTTAGGGTGTTATTACATCGTGAAATCCTTAGCGTTGGATGTGCAGCGCATATAGTGCACACCACAATTAAGACTGCTGTTGGTTATTTACCTATCGATGCAGAACTTGTTGCTCATACACTATTACAGTAGAATCACTAAAGGATTTCCGCAATTTTGCTGAGATTGAGTGCAGGAAATTGTTAGGTTATAGTAACACCAGGTGGTTAGCGTTCACTTGGAAGAGTTCTTGCAATTTTTGAAGGACTGAGGTCATATTTTCTGAGTCAGGAAAAATGTCCAATGATAATGAAAGATATTTTTGAAAACCCATTGGCGAAAATTGTTCTTCTTTTTCTGCACAATTAAGGTACAACTTTCCAACAGGCAGTTCTCCAGGTAGAAGGTGAGTTAACAACAGGAGTTGAAGCAGTCATGGCACTTTCTATGTTTAAAGTAAATATGACTCAGAAAAAGGAGAACAACTTTATCCCAGATGTTGTAAAATGTGCTTTTCATGAACTACAAGATGAGGGTAAGGTGAAAGTAGAGGATTTCCAAAAAATTTCTAACAGTTTCTATGATTCATGTATTCAGAACTTAAAAGTCTGGACTGACAGATTTGAAGTATATGAGAAATTTGAATGGATCTTGCTTAACAATGTCCTGAAATGGAATGATGTTGAAATATGTATACCTACCATTAAAATTATATCTGGAGAATCAAATGTTGATGTTCATGCTATTTTCAGTGAATTTGTTTATGTTAAACGATTTTCTACTGCAGACAAAATCACTTAATGTAATAATGAAGGAAAAGAAGCCCATCTGAGATGGGTAGAAATGTTTCAGTATTTCTCTTCTCATGAACTATCATTCAGTACTTTTTCTAAGGTTGTAGAATTTGGGTTATCCTTCCCAGGTACTAACGCGCCTGTAGAGAGAGTTTTTGCAAGTATGAACAAACTATGGATATCAGAAAGAAAAAAAACAATTAAAAGTTGGAACGCTGAAAACATTCTTCAGAAAAATATGTCCTCTAGGCTAACTGTATAACATGATGTAAAATGCATGCGATTTTTATAGTAATTGTAATGCTTTAAATGTTCTGTATTCATTAGGCCTATTGTAATAATTTTGCCTTATGTTTGTAATAAATAGATAAACAGGCTTATAGTTTTCTATTTGCGTATACTTATAGACCAAATAATATTTTTTTTAAAGTCAGTTGATAAGTGTGCCGTTTTCAGCTTGAGAAAATATGCTCACGTTAGTTATGATCTTACGAAAATCTGTGTCGAATGGGAAACGCAAGTGGACTTGCAATTAACTGTAATTAGTAGTTCATTAATAAAATTTAGCGGATAGGAAAACACGCTACCTCTCCGTGTAGTAATTTCATTTCTAAGGACTCTAATAAACCGCCACATCATCAATGCATCACACAGTTTAATGTGAACAATGAAGCTACTAGTTTTCTTACATTTACATTTGCAATGTTGGGTTTAATGACTGCTAATTTCAATATTAGACACTCGATGTTAAGTTTATTTTTTTGCTTCGAATTCAAATAGGTGAGGCCGTAGAGCACAGTTTTTCACAAATAAGTAGTGGAGATAACATGTAAGCAGTTGAGAATTTTTCTTGAGAGTTTGGGATATTCAGACATGATAACTAAAAGTCAGCTATTTGTGATTGGGAAAACTAATTTTTATGGACTGTTACTGGAAAGTTCGGCAAAAATTTTGCTTAGCGTGTCTGATAGCTCACCAGCAAAATAATCGATTCCTTATCCACGCCACTTTCATCCGTCACCGGGAAATACTGCAGGTGCAGTTGCTCCAAATGTGACTAAATAACGTTGAGGATTTCATTTGGAACATTTTCTCCTGATACCTGAAGTAATCTGGCATGAAAGGGAATCGTTCGAAAACTTAAGATTCTAATCTCTGAATCCACTGCTTAAGTTGTGTAATCATTCCCTCGCTATCATCTCGAACATCAGGAGAAAATCCATAGCGCAACATTTCCGAATGGCTATGGCGTATCAAGTGACCGTTACTCAGCCCGATGGCCTGCAAATTACAAGGTGGCGTTTGGTCAGGACGACGAATTCTCTCGACCGTTATCCTTGGCTTTCTATACCGGGGCCGCCATATCATCTTCAGATAACACCTCAGTTGTAATCACGTAGGCTGAGTGAACCTCGATCCAGCCCTCAGATTCAGGTAAAAGTCCCTGACCTGGCCAAGAATCTAATCCGGCGCCTCCAAGTAAGGGTCAATCACGCTACCCCTACTGCGTGGGGCCGGCAGGAGAAAATGAAGGTATATTCTATTTTTCCTAAGTGTCTGCGGATCCCTTCAAACTATGCTGGATTTTGCGGTCTCCACTTTGTGAACCTCTGGTCCATAGTTACGGAAACATGCTTCGATGGTTATTAAACATTAGTTTCAAGACAGAAATAATGTCTAGACAACAGGTGCGACGACAGTATTTACTGTCTTATTTTGAAGAAGGTGGGCAACTTTACCTAGCAACAACAGTCAGACGTTGATATAACGCCGAGCCGATGACTTTCGATGTTAGGCCCCTTTAAACAACAAGCATCATCATCATCATCATCATTGTCGATATAACGTCACCGGATCTCGAGATACTAAATTCGGCGTGCCTCGCGTCTAACAATGACTGTAGCTGTGGACTCGAGCATCGTACCACGTCGTGTCTGGTCTACTTTAATTAGTCTCAGTGGGTACTACTTGTACATGGCGAAAGCAAAGGCAAAAGGCCAACATTTGAAGAATTATGGTGTGAAGAAGTGCAAAAGAAGCTATTTCTTTCTCAAAATATAACGATTTAAGAACTGTAAATAGTTTTAAAATTATCAAAAACTCACTCAAGAAAATAGCGTGGCTTTTCAAAATTCCAACATCACAAGTATCAAGCGCCAAAAGACTTTTCGGGAGTGTGTCAAAGTTAAGGCAACGGTGCGTCGTGAAACTGGAGTCCAAACCCCTACTGACTAGATATTTTAGTCCGAGAATAATTCCCACACGGTACATACAGTATGTCAAAACTTGCAGTCCTCATCGTGACATAGCCTAGTACGATTTTGTTTTTGTTTCTTGTCTGGGTGTACACAGTGTGTTGCTTCAGTCAAGCGAGATACTGTAAATAGGCGATACAGAGACAGTTCTCCACAATATTAGGAAAAAAGGAACGGTATGGAGAGACGCGAGTTTAGTTTTATTTCAGTAGCTCTAAAAAAATAGTTTCAGTACATCTACGCACGTCCTACCCACGCGCTGCTAAATTAATATTGGTCCCCTGTGGGATATGCTCTCATCACAGTGACTTTATCTTTACAGCCGCACTTACCATTCGTGTCCGTGCAAGCGGAGGTAGATCGTTAAGTATTCTCCAGAGGAGCACGGTACAGTGTTGTCAATTTTGGCGCTCATTCAAATATTAGGCTGTATGAAATTACTGCAGGTAGACCTAAGTTTATTAAATATCTTGGAGCGTAAACATGTTAGAGACCAGCCTAGCTAAGACGGAGAAAAAAAATACACGCTTAGTTCACTCACGGGTGTGGGTTCGTTTCTCCGTCAGGAAGGCGAGAAATTCAGAAGCGTCACTTTATTTGCGGTGTGACTCGTGGCCATGAATCTCACTCTGCCTGCACTAAAACTGAGTTACAGGTTAATCCCTGAAGGCAACGGCAACCGGACATTTAGCGAACCACACTTAGTGCCTAGGTTACAAATGGTGGAAGTCTTTACATTCCACTTCTCTGGGGATCTTACTGACCTGGACGTAGATTGTTTTTGCTTTTTTGTTGCTCTGTATGTACTGTACTCTGTTTATAGTCCTGCATGCAGCCTCTGACCGAATGAAATTCCGTCATGTTGTCAGTACTGGAGGGGTTCCCTACTTTCACTGACGATACATTTTATGAACGCCCACAATATCGTTATTATTATTATTATTATTATTGTTACGGGGGATACCCGTGGAGCAGAAAGAGATGAAAGAAAGTGCGGGCTTGAATGGGTCTAACTACAATATCAAAATTAATTTAAAACTTAAACTGAAGGTTATATTTCTTCAAAAAACAACAAGTCAACAAATATCAGAATATCGGTACAAGACTAGGAAAATCCAAGATTCAGAACTTTGGGCTTTAGGCCCCTAATTTTATAATTTTACAAAAGAAGAGGCATTATTTAATGAGGGGCAGAAATCCCCTAATTCCAGAGCACTTGCTCCCTAAATCACAATATCTAGCCTCCCTGAGGCACACTTTACAGTTACAAAGCTTGAAAAAGAGCTAACAGGCTCTCAGGTTTCCAAGCCTACTCAATCACTGGCCTCTCAAGGCACAACTTACAATTTGAAAATGATTCATGCAGGGGTATTTAATACCAACCTACCGGGCCTTCATGAAAAACGAACAGGTTAAATAACTGGCCCACACACAAAATGAATGGAGGCGTGCACTGCGCTCCAAGATAATGAAAACTTAGAAACCTACAGGGCTCTGGACCAATGAAACAGGGGCTATTCCCAAACTACTGAGGTGACTGGCATAGAAATTACTTTAACACATTACAGAAGGAAAAACAGTTACAAAACGTAGTCACCTCAAACCAAGATGAAGGGGAGCTCGAGAGGGTACATCTTATGAAAGTTTTACATTAGCCGGAAGAAAGTTACATTTTAGAAACGTAGGTTACATAGTAAAAGATTGGGACCTTCTCCTTGGAATAATCTGAGGAGGTAGCTACAAGAAAGATGTAGTTTATGTGGACATTACCTTATAGATGTTATGCTGCCGACGAAGGAGGCGCCCGCCTCCTGCTTAAGCACACACACTCAGATATACGACGATCAATTGGCCAAGAAAGCGTGAAAAGCCACAGTTTATAAACCCTCAGGGAAGGTTCGAGATCATTCACGACTAATCAAGACACACCCTCTTAATTTTATTGGTTAAGATCAAAAGTGACACTCAGAATCGAACAAGAAGCCTGTGGTAGGTTGAAATGGCGTATGGCTTTTAGTGCCGGGAGTGTCCGAGGACATGTTCGGCTCGCCAGGTGCAGGTCTTTCTGATTTGAAGATGAAATGATGTTGAAGACGACACATACACCCAGCCCTCGTGCCAGCGAAATTAACCAATGATGGTTAAAATTCCCGACCCTACCGGGAATCGAACCCGGGACCCCTTTGGCCTAAGGCCAGCACGCTAACCGTTTAGCCATGGAGCCGGACTGTGATAGGTTGAAAATTAATTACAGAAATTTTTCATTGGCCAGATTCAAAACTGGCAAAAAGAAAAAGGAAGTATTGCCAACCCAAAAATAAATGAACATCAATCAGTTAGAAAAATCTAGAAATACAAAACTTCTTTAAATTATAACTTCTTACACCTCGCACCAGGTTGAGTGATAATAATAGTTTTCGGATAGTGTCATCAATGGAAGAATGTCCAAACATCTTGATGAATGGCAAACAAAACAAGGAAAAATTCACTCGGTTTAGGAAACTTTACAACTAAACAATTACTTGATTCTTCAGTAGTGACGTCTGATTAAATTTCTAAATTCCTGTGGTAGTAGTTTCCACTTTTGTTCGATAGAAGAGTTCTTTTAGGCGCTAATTTTGAATACGCGGCGTTGAGGTGTACCTCCCGGTACAATAATAATAATAATATTAATAATAATAATAATAATAATAATAATAATAATAATAATAATAATACCGGCTGGTACACCTCTACGCCGCACATTTGAATTTTCTGCCTTAAAGTACTCCTCTACAGGAGAAACTGTGAACTTAAAACTGGATCTACTTAAACTTTTGCTCTGAAGATGTCACTGTGGTAATTTCGACGTGTTTTTGTTTACTATTTATCAAGAAGTTTGGACATTGCCTCATAGATGTCTCTACTAAAAAACTATGATCATGCACCCTGGTGCGAAGTGAGGGAACCTTCTTGAAGATGTTTTGTACTCATAAGTTTTCTTATTACTAAATTTCGTTCTATCATTTGTGGGTTGGCAATATTAATCTTTTCTTTCCGCCAGTTTTGAAGTTAGCCAATCAATTATTTCTGTAATTAATTTTTGACCAATCGTGTCTTTCTTCTTCTTCTTCTTCTTCTTCGATTTTGAGTGTAACTGTGTACTGTAGCCTATAAACATGAAAGGTCTCGAATTTTCCCCGAGGGTTTAAAAACTGCTGATTTTCTTGTCTCTCGGCCACATCATCAACATTTAGCTTAGTGTATGGACGTGTAGCAGGAGGCGGGTAGCGCCTATTTCTTCAGGCAGCGGTTCTTCAGTAAGGTAATGGCCGCTTAACATCTTTATTTCTTGCTAGCTCAGCAGTTTAACCCGCGGGGAAGGTCCGAAACTTTTACTATGTAACCTATCTTCAAACGTGTAATTTTCGGTCGCTTTTGTAAACCATATATCTTTAACTGTAATTCGGGGATAGGGCGTGATTTACCCTCTCGAGCTCCCCTTCATATTGGTTTGAGGTAACTACGTTTTGTTATTGGTTTCCTTGCTTTCTGTAATGTCTTAAATTTTCCTTATACGAGTCACCTCCATAGTTTGGGAATAGCCCCTGTTCCATCGGCCTTGTGCCTCTTAGGTTTTAAGAAGTTTAATTTAGGAGTGCAAGTACACGCCTCCATTCATTTTGTATTTTGGGCCATTTACTCAACCTATACTTTTTTCTACTAAGGCCCAGTAGGTTGGGTACGAGATACCCCCGCTTCATTTGATGTAAGTTGTGCCTTGAGGGCAATTAAGTGTTAAATCTGGTATGGCCTGGTAATAGGCGTGAAAAATTGAGAGCGGCCAGCTCTTTTCTATGTGATAAAAGTGCCTCTAGGAGGCCTGATATGGTTTTTGGAGCAAATGCTCCTTGAATGAAGGGTTTTTCTGCCCTTTGGACAAATGTGTACCTTGGTAAAGTCGCTCAAGTAGTTCAACGATTGTAAAAATTTGGGGCTCAAAGCCCAGAACTTGTAAAGACCCCAAAACTTGTGCTTTCGTGCTCTTGTTTGTAAAATTATACCTTGTACCTGATCTTTCATTGTTATTTCATCATAATCATCATCATCTGTTTACTCTCCAGGTTCGGTTTTTCCCTCGGACTTAGCGAGGGATTCCACCTCTACCGCCTCAAGGGCAGTGTCCTGGAGCTTCAGACTCTTGGTCGGAGGATACAACTGGGGAGTATGACCAGTACCTCGCCCAGGCGGCCTCACCTGCTATGCTGAACAGGGGCCTTGTGGAGGGATGGGAAGATTGGAAGGGATAGGCAAGGAAGAGGGAAGGAAGCGGCCGTGGCCTTAAGTTAGGTACCATCCCGGCATTCGCCTGGAGGAGAAGTGGGAACCCACGGAAAACCACTTCCAGAATGGCTGAGGTGGGAATCGAACCCACCTCTACTCAATTGACCTCCTGAGGCTGAGTGGACCCCGTTCCAGCCCTCGTACCACTTTTCAAATTTCGTGGCAGAGCCGGGAATCGAACCCGGGCCTCCGGGGGTGGCAGCTAATCACGCTAACCACTACACCACAGAGGCGGACTCATTGTTATTTCACCTAGTGAAAATTTGTTAAATCGTGTTATCTATTGAAAATATAACCTTCAGTAAAATTTTAAGTTTAGTTTCTTATTGTGGATAGACCCATTCCAGCCCGCACCTTCGTTCACCTCTGCATTCCACGGGTAACCCCGTAACAATTATTATTATTATTATTATTATTATCTGAAGTACTCAGCGCTGTCTTGTACATTTTTGAATGCTCACTTTTAGGAATTTTATCACCTATTAATTTTGTATGAAGCGATTTTTAAATTATTTCTTTATTGTGACGTTGAATGACACTTCTTGTACTACACTGACTGACAGAGCAAATGCAACACCAAGAAAGAGTGGTTCGAAAGGGATGAAAGTTGGGGAAAATACAGAGACGGCACGGGCGAATAATTGATGTTTATTTCAAACCGATATGCAGGTTACACAATGCGCACGGCATCGACTCAGTAGGATGTAGGACCACCGCGAGCGGCGATGCACGCAGAAACACGTCGAGGTACAGAGTCAATAAGAGTGCGGATGGTGTCCTGAGGGATGGTTCTCCATTCTCTGTCAACCATTTGCCACAGTTGGTCGTCCGTACGAGGCTGGGGCAGAGTTTGCAAACGGCGTCCAATGAGATCCCACACGTGTTCGATTGGTGAGAGATCCGGAAAGTACGCTGGCCACGGAAGCATCTGTACACCTCGTAGAGCCTGTTGGGAGATGCGAGCAGTGTGTGGGCGGGCATTATCCTGCTGAAACAGAGCATTGGGCAGCCCCTGAAGGTACGGGAGTGCCACCGGCCGCAGCACATGCTGCACGTAGCGGTGGGCATTTAACGTGCCTTGAATACGCACTAGAGGTGACGTGGAATCATACGCAATAGCGCCCCAAACCATGATGCCGCGTTGTCTAGCGGTAGGGCGCTCCACAGTTACTGCCGGATTTGACTTTTCTCCACGCCGACGCCACACTCGTCTGCGGTGGCTATCACTGACAGAACAGAAGCGTGACTCATCGGAGAACACGACGTTCAGCCATTCCCTCATCCAAGTCGCTCTAGCCCGGCACCATGCCAGGCGTGCACGTCTATGCTGTGGAGTCAATGGTAGTCTTCTGAGCGGACGCCGGGTTTTTTGGAGTGCAGGCCTCCTTCAACCAATCGACGGGAAATTGTTCTGGTCGATATTGGAACAGCCAGGGTGTCTTGCTCATGCTGAAGAATGGCGGTTGACGTGGCGTGCGGGGCTGCCACCGCTTGGCGGCGGATGCGCCGATCCTCGCGTGCTGACGTCACTCGGGCTGCGCCTGGACCCCTCGCACGTGCCACATGTCCCTGCGCCAACCATCTTCGCCACAGGCGCTACACCGTGGACACATCCCTATGGGTATCGGCTGCGATTTGACGAAGCGACCAACCTGCCCTTCTCAGCCCGATCACCATACCCCTCGTAAAGTCGTCTGTCTACCTGGCATTCTTAGCTATACACGTGTCCTGTGGCACACGACAACACGTTCTACAATGACTGTCGGCTGAGAAATCACGGTACGAAGTGGGCCATTCGCCAACGCCGTGTCCCATTTATCGTTCGCTACGTGCGCAGCACAGCGGCACATTTCACATCATGAGCATACCTCAGTGACGTCAGTCTACCCTGCAATTGGCATAAAGTTCTGACCACTCCTTCTTGGTGTTGCATTTGCTCTGTCAGTAAGTGTATTTTGTAGTTTTATACTTATGTGTTTTATTTTAAGTTTTAAATTATTTGGTTTCGTTAAACATTGTCCTTGTGGCAGCTCAGGTTATCTGGGAAGTAGTTGATCATTTCAAACATTTTTAAAGCGATAACTGCATGTACAGTATTTACGAGTCGCGCTATAGACATGATTTACACGATTTCAACTATCATGGGACTATCGCCAATCATCCTAGCGATCCAGAAAACTGTGATTTCAGCATCATCTCCATCATTTTGAACATTTTATTTTTCACCCCTTCTCACCCACCATGCCAATAGAGGCTCAACTTGAACTTAGACAACATCTAGAATGTCGCAATTTATCATAGCGACCCCGAAAACTATGGATTCGACATTAATATAGATCGTTTTCGATTATGTCTCTTCGGGTGCTAGGGGTGTCTTACCCCCACAGTATTTTTTCCAGAGTGATTCATATGTGTACCAAGTTTGGTTGAGAGCTGTACTGGAATACACACATACATCCATGATTCCGGTCATTTTGAATATTTTCTGTTCCAACCCTGCTCACCTATCACGCCGATGTGGGCTTAAGCGGCATCCGCAGTAACACTACTAATCTCAGCTACACTAATATTAGTACTTTTCGATTATTTTTCATGTCTCCCCCTCCGCACTCCCGCCCCTAGGGGTGAAAGGTGAAAGGCATCCGGGGCGTCACTATTGTTCTCAGCGATCCCAAAAACTATGAATCTGATACTAATATTGGTAATTTGCACTTATTTTTACATGCCATTCCCTCCCCTCTCTGAACCTGGTAACGCTAGTGGTGTCTTAACCCCATAGTATTTATTCCAGATATTAAGTTTTACAACCTGTGACAATAAAGTTCGGTGAATAGTCTTGTTGTATCAACATAGATGAACAATGCACGACAGTGACCTTACTGTCCTTCGAAATAGTTCCCTCCCATAACTATGCACTGCTGAGATCGGCGATATATGTCATGGAAACTTTGCAAGAAGGCTTCCTTTGGGATGTTGTTCAAAAGCCTCGTCACGTTTAGTTGGATGTCAGGAATATCGTCAAATCTTGTCTATCGAAAAAGGTGATGAGCATCGTTTTGATGCGTGACTTTTCGGCTCTGACCTTTTTTCTGACGAGGGGATCCCGGAGAACGCAATTCCATGCTTTGCCTTTCGTTTCAGCCTCGTACTTGAGACACCAGGTTTCATCCTCAGTGACAATACAGTTCAAGAAATTTGGCATCGCATCCGCTGTTTCGACATAATCCTGTGAAGCCTCTAAACGTGCCTGCTTCTGATCGTCCGTCATGTGATGTGGCACAAGACGAGAACACGTTTTCCTCTTCCGTAATTTCTGGGTAACGATTTGTCGCCCGGATTCGCAGTTAATCTGCAGTTCATCCGCTATCATGCGCACAGATAATCGCCGATCGTTCGTGATTAATGTCCTCACATTCTCAATGTTTTCGTCACTGACGGCGGTCGCCGGTCTTCCGCGACGGGGGTTGTCAGAAGCACATTCCCGGCCTCCTCGAACCACTCGTACACACACTTCAAGGACAGTGCTTGATCTTCATAAACACGTACCAGCATCGTATGCGTTTCTTTCGGTGTCTTTTCGAACTCAAAACAAAACTGTACATTGATATTTTGGTCGTTCATGTTCGAGTTCGCAGTTCAGAACCAACTCACTAAACGCGCACTGTGCCAAACAAGTCCTACACAGTACACACACGATGCTCAACTGATTAACAACGTTGGCAGCAAGTGGTCAAAACCTGTTTCTACGCAGGTGCAGCGTTGCGTGTCGCCAGTGTTGCCGGATTTCTAACTTCATTCACCAAACTTTGTCACAGGTTGTACGTGTACCAAATTTGGTTGAAACCAATCATACTTTCCTGAGCTACGTTGGGACACACACACATATCCATTTTTATATACAATTTATAGGGCTGAGTAGCTCGGACACAGAGCACTGGCCGTCTGAACCCAACTTGGCAGGTTCGATGATCCTTAAATACGCCAGCCTCGGTCTGTAGATTTACTGGCACGTAAAAGAACTCCCGCGGGACAAGAAAAACATAAAAATGTTTTAGGGGAACGTATAACAAAGACCATTTATATTTATCATATTATTTTATATGCAGCATAATAATAATAATAATAATAATAATAATAATAATAATGTAATAATAAGGTACGGCCAAACTTTGAGGACACATTCCTCACACCGAGCAGGTGGTAGCTATCAGCTTGCATTCCCACTGTCGGTAGCCGTGAAGATGGTTTTCCGTGGTTTCCTATTTTCACACTGGGCAAGTGACTGGACTGTACCTTAAGACCACGGTCACGACCTTCCCACTCCTAGCCGTTTCCTATCCCATCGTCGCCATAAGACCTATCTATGTCGGTGAAACGTAAAGCAAAATTACAAAAAGAAAAATCATCGCACGTAGAAGAAGAAAATATCGTCGTTGCCGGGACAAAACCTCCTATGTGATAATATTTTTGGAAATATACTGACCCGCAGCACATACGTTATGAAGAGCGAGAATGCCTTGACAATATTCATACGATATTGCACCTTAGATGACAGAACCTTACCGGCCAAAGTTCTAAGCTAAAATATTTCGCGTAGGAGATTTTGTCCCGCCCGCGACGATATATTATTTGGACATAGATCCTGAAATGCTTCATTTTCAAGTTAGAACTCATTTTCTACAACTCTACGTAGTACATCAATCCAGGCAAACACACAGGAACAGAATATATCAGCCAACCACATGAAATGTTCAAAATGTCCTCTGTCATCGTTCATACATGCCTCAACCCGCCGTCGTATTAACAGAAGCGCATCAGTCCGTATTTTAAAATCCCGAGTATAATCGTGATGTTTCTTTAAGTAGGTATTCTATTTTTAAACACGTGTGTGAAATAAATAATCATATAGACTCGTTTCTTCCTAGACCGATGATTCATCCATTTTCCCGATACACATCGTCGCTGCTGATTTATCGAACTTCCCGTAATTGGTTTTGTTGTTGTTACAAATTCCTTAATTATACCCGAATTTTCAAGTACTTTAAAAATATATACAAACAATATCTAGTACGGGAAACCTTCCAGCTTGCACATGCTAAAGGAATTAATTCTGAAAAGTCATATAATACGTATCTCGGCGTTTTGATATCTGTATCATCACAATTATTATTTTAATGCGTAAAGAAATAATGGTTGTTTGATTATCAGACTGGGATGGAGAAAATGAGAGAATTAGGATTACACAAAGTTGACGACAGATAGAATGATGTTAGATAGTTTCAGAGTGATGGCATGTGAATACAGCTGAATGGCAGCTACAAAGAGGAAACTGTGAAAGCGCCTTATTACTTCACGAAGATCAGAAAGTTGGTCACTGGAAGATAACAAAATAAATTATTTATTTAATTTTATAACATGCATACAGTACGTATTTATCTTGCAACTTACTAAATATTGGAAAATAAATTATATTATATTAAATCGACCTTTCTCTCTCTCTATCTCCTTCGTATATTTCTTGGTACAATCAGTTTTTTCTCCAAACATTCGATTATTGAACTTTTCGATTATATCAGCGTAGCTAATAGTAGATAATGCAAGACTGGAACTTCAACATCGTACAAATACTCACATTTACAGTCCCCGACTACGATATATTAATACCATCAACTGCAAATAGTACTCGATTCAATTTTCATATTGTGTACCGTACATACTTACCCTTCCCGACAACTATTCAAATATTCCCTCAATTTTGTATATGAAAGAGCTACTTTTGAGTATTCAGTGTTGGCTGCGCTATTATCAACAAATGATAAACGATCGGCAGCAGATATTTAACCACAATATATTCCACTTGATTCTGAAGAAAGAAGTGCTCTTTGTGAACTTCAATTTCGACCATGGCCAATTACATTAAATGTGACATTTATGCTTATATAGTTATTCAAGCTATTTTATGGAATATCACGTGCAAGTGCTCCATTTTAAACTGTTCGAAGATGTCATTTCAGTTACCCACCGAAGGAATTCCATACTATTTGAAGATTCTCTTTCGAACAATCATTAAACGGCTATTTTCAAACATTATTTTGTGTAACAGACAGATTTTATATTCTACAAATGTGCACAATGTCGGCATTACCAAAATCAAAAATTAAACCCGTGCCATACACAGCACATTAGGTGTCTTCATGTGTCAAAAAAGACTGCTGCCCAGACGACTAGCAGATATTAGAGTTCCTTTTGGTCGGCGTGTCGGTAGCCTCGGCCGTCTTTGTAGCTTTTCGTGATCGGGTCAGCTGCCTCCCGTATCACACAGCTCCTCCGTTGGTTTTTTCAGCCCTGAGCCCAGAATTATATTTTTTGGATGGGACAAGAATGGAACCCTGGGGGTCTGGGTAAATGACAGGTACAATACCCATATAATAAGAAGCTAGCTGGTGTTACCAGCCATTAATAAATTATTTATTATTATTATTATTATTCTTATTATTATTATTATTATTATTATTATTATTATTATTATTATTATTATTATTATGTCCGGTTCGTTGTCTGAATGGTCATTGTACTGGCCTGCGGCTCAGGGGGTCCCGGGTTCGATTCCCGGGCGGGTCGGGGATTTTAACCTTCATTGGTTTATTCCAATGGCCCGGGGGCTGGGTGTTTGTGCTGCTCCCAACATCCCTGCAACTCACACACCACACATAACACTATCCTCAACCACAATAACACTCAGTTACCTACACATGGTAGATGCCGCCCACCCTCATCGGAGGGTCTGCCTTACAATTGCTGCACTCGGCTAGAAATAGCAACACGAAATTATTTATTGATTTATTATTACCATGTGGCACCAACTACCATGTCCAGACATTTTAATCTGACACCATCTAGGCTCCCCGCATGTCAGTTTACTCTACCGGGTAACAATGAGACTGAAACTCTATTGGTCGGCCTTATACTGACTTAATATTTCTCCGCAGAAATTCTTCACGTGCCGATGACATACACCATGGAAAGCCGAATAGACCTTTTGCTGCACTTCAGTAACCACTCTGTCTCATAGATTTGGACCAGCGGTCTTGGTATCCAGACGTTCTAAGTCTGATCCACCGAGGAAGTTAGCAACAGCTTATGACAAAAACTCTTACTTAACATTTCTCAGGTGGATTCATTTACAAAAGAAATTGAAAAGGAAATTTATTTTTCCTCTTACAGAATACCGTTGATTACGAACTAATTACAATGGACTTGTTACAGTTTGATTCCATTTCTCTCACTACACGGCAGTCCGGGGAGAATACATAACCAGCCAGGCTGAGTGGTTCAGAAGGCAGAGCTCTGGTTTTCTCAGCCCAAGTTAGCGGATTCCATCCCGGTTGAATTTGGCTGTATTTCAGATACGCCAGCCTTGTGCCGGTATATTTACTGAGACGTGAAATAAATCCTGCGGGACAAAATTTCGGCACTTTAATGTCTCCCGAAAACCATAAGATTTTGGTAATGTCGACATTATGCACATTAGTAAAATGTAAAATGAATAACATTGTTACTATACATATCCCGATACTTGAAAAGTAGCACTTGCTCCAGTTAACTGATAGCCGGTGTCCCCGTTGAATTTAAGTAATACCTGGTTGCCGGCCATTAAGAATTTATGTAGGTAGTTCCCTTCCCTGTCCCTTCACTATTGTTATTTCGTCTCGCTGTTTTCCAAATTCGAACGTTCCTCGTCGCCAGATGTTTCATTCCAGGCTTGTACCTATGCCATACACCCGTCAATGTTACGTACACACGTTATGTGAACCACTTAGACTGGTTCTGATGGTTCGGTCAGCTTCCGCTTGGAACGCTAGCGTTGTGCCACGTCATGGGAGCCATCTGGTGGCGAATGAACGTATCATTTCCACTTCTATTATAACGTCTATATTCAAAGAGTCATTGTTTAAGAAGCCTTTCTCGCGGTCAGTCGAGATTTCTCCTGAGGACGCAGAGCACAGTTCTCTGCGAAACGTAAAGAATTTCACCTTATTTTCTTGACACTACTTAAGCCCAAAAGCCAATACAGTATCATGTCTATAAGTACGGGCCATGAAAGCATCAATGCCAACAATAATAGTCCAACTCCGTGGTTGAATGGTCAGCGTACTGCCCTTCGGTTCTGAGTGCGCCGGGTCCGATTCCCGGCTGGGTGGGATATTTTAATAGCTCGGGCTTGAGGATTGGGTGCTTGGGTTTGTCCCAATACTCTCCCCTTCATATTCAGCCAACATACCACACTACAAATCACCACAGAAACACGCAATAGTGATTACATCCTACCATACATGACTGGCGTCAGGAAGGGCACCACGCCGTTAAACAGGACCAAATACACACGTGTGACGCAGTTCCCACCCACAACCCCACAGTTGTGGGAAGAGCGGTAGAAAAAGAAGAACGAAATGATGACAGTAATAACAATGTATTAGCAAAACCGATAGTAGCAAATAGAATGTTTAAAATACAGTGGATGTCTACCAGTACTAACCGAACAGGGGCACGGAATTAGTCGCACATCACGGGGATCGAACCGCGGTTATCAATAATTGAGTCCTGAATGCAAGTAGTCCGTACTACAAGTGCTTGTTTTCACCAAGCAACAAGGAGTATTTTCTCGAACTATAGGCCTGTTGTATAGTGATACTAACATTCATTCCTCATTGCGGGATCAAACCATGGCCAACATTAAAGGAGCACTATGCACAACCCGGGGACCATGGTAGTTGCTTCTTTTCACCACTAAAGATTATCAGGTGTTCGTTATTATTTATATTAGTACTACGAGTAAAATGGTACAGTATAGTATGCTAACTTATGTTAACATAGGTAATACAAGTTTGTCTACCCATCGGTTAACTAATCATGTTATTTTCTGCGTATGTTAAGATTATATACATACCGATAAGTCATATACAAAAAAGTACATTTCTGTGTATAGTTTGATGTTACTGCGTTCTCTATTCTGATATGTAAAATCATGTAACCTCGAATATAGTAGTGTTTTTATTTATTTAAATGTACTAAGTTTGCAGTCATTGCATGCATTATTCAAGACAAAGACTATACTATTTTATGCGTCATGCATTATAATATGAATGTTATTATAGGCCTAGCTGCCAACACAGAACTTCTAACCTCTTCAATAATTGTGACTTGTAGGCCTATACCACGTACAAATCTAAATTTTGAAGTCTTACGTCAGGTAGTCAGACTCTGAATATAACAGGTACTGATGGGCTTATATTACACACAGCATAATCAAAATAAATAAATAACATAATAAAACACTGACCTAATCTACTCGTTATTGAAACAATAATAATATCACACTCCTTCATCTACACTGACTGACAGAGCAAATGCAACACCAAGAAGGAGTGGTTCGAAAGGGATGAAAGTTGGGGAAAAAACAGAGCCGGCACGGACGAATAATTGATGTTTATTTCAAACCGATATGCAGGTTACACAATGCGCACGGCATCGACTCAGTAGGATGTAGGACCACCGCGAGCGGCGATGCACGCAGAAACACGTCGAAGTACAGAGTCAATAAGAGTGCGGATGGTGTCCTGAGGGATGGTTCTCCATTCTGTCAACCATTTGCCACAGTTGGTCGTCCGTACGAGGCTGGGGCAGAGTTTGCAAACGGCGTCCAATGAGATCCCACACGTGTTCGATTGGTGAGAGATCCGGAGAGTACGCTGGCCACGGACGCATCTGTACACCTCGTAGAGCCTGTTGGGAGATGCGAGCAGTGTGTGGGCGGGTATTATCCTGCTGAAACAGAGCATTGGGCAGCCCCTGAAGGTACGGGAGTGCCACCGGCCGCAGCACATGCTGCACGTAGCGGTGGGCATTTAACGTGCCTTGAATACGCACTAGAGGTGACGTGGAATCATACGCAATAGCGCCCCAAACCATGATGCCGCGTTGTCTAGCGGTAGGGCGCTCCACAGTTACTACCGGATTTGACCTTTCTCCACGCCGACGCCACACTCGTCTGCGGTGACTATCACTGACAGAACAGAAGCGTGACTCATCGGAGAACACGACGTTCCGCCATTCCCTCATCCAAGTCGCTCTAGCCCGGCACCATGCCAGGCGTGCACGTCTATGCTGTGGAGTCAATGGTAGTCTTCTGAGCGGACGCCGGGAGTGCAGGCCTCCTTCAACCAATCGACGGGAAATTGTTCTGGTCGATATTGGAACAGCCAGGGTGCCTTGCACATGCTGAAGAATGGCGGTTGACGTGGCGTGCGGGGCTGCCACCGATTGGCGGCGGATGCGCCGATCCTCGCGTGCTGACGTCACTCGGGCTGCGCCTGGACCCCTCGCACGTGCCACATGTCCCTGCGCCAACCATCTTCGCCACAGGCGCTGCACCGTGGACACATCCCTATGGGTATCGGCTGCGATTTGACGAAGCGACCAACCTGCCCTTCTCAGCCCGATCACCATACCCCTCGTAAAGTCGTCTGTCTGCTGGAAATGCCTCCGTTGACGGCGGCCTGGCATTCTTAGCTATACACGTGTCCTGTGTCACACGACAACACGTTCTACAATGACTGTCGGCTGAGAAATCACGGTACGAAGTGGGCCATTCGCCAACGCCGTGTCCCATTTATCGTTCGCTACGTGCGCCGCACAGCGGTGCATTTCACATCATGAGCATACCTCAGTGACGTCAGTCTACCCTGCAATTGGCATAAAGTTCTGACCACTCCTTCTTGGTGTTGCATTTGCTCTGTCAGTCAGTGTATCAGCTGATTGAGTACTCGGCTAAAACATGGCTGCTGGACTGGACTTGGCCACACTATATAAAGTCACTGCACACCGTCCTGTTGTTGATAAGTTGTTTCCAGTCAACTGCTGGGAGTCAGACAGTTAAGCAAGACGTGCAGAGAGGACTACGTACAGTACGAAGAACCCGCAATGCCTCGCAGACGCGTTAGACAGCCTATCCACCAACTGACAGCATTTGACTGAGGCCGCATTGTGGGAGTGCATGAGGCTGGTTGGTCGTATCGTGCAATTGCCCAGCATGTGGGCCACTCAAATGTCACAGTGGCCCGATGTTGGACTTAATGGGTACATGAGGGCACCCAGTCACGTCGTGCAGGTTCAGGTCGACCAAGAATCACCACCCACCATCCGCGAACATGTACTGGAGACTCTACAGCATCGTGTGACTTCCAGACGACTTGCATCCGCCGGATTGGGGTTCTGCTGCCCCATGTGTCGGTTGCCATTGACCCCAGAACACCAACGCCTGTGTTTGGAGTGGTGCCTTGCCCGGGAGGCACGGACAGAGGACGACTGGCGTCGCATCATGTTCAGTGATGAGTCCCGCTTCTCCATAACCTCGGATGACCATCGTGTGCGGGTTTGGCGGCGTCGAGGGCAGAGGGAAGATCCTGTCCGTATTGTGGAATGACACACAGGCGTAATCCCAGGCATCATGGTGTGGGGAGCCATAGGATATGCGTTCAGGTCACCTCTAATAGTGATTCGGCTGGCTTTGACGGCACAGCGATACGTCACAGACATTCTGCATCCGCACGTCCTACCCTTACGGCACAGCACCCTGGGACAGTGTTCCAACAAGATAATGCACGTCCACACACAGCGCGTGTGTCTGCCTAGAGTGTTTTGAGGTCCTCCCACGGCCAGCAAGATTCCCGGACCTCTCCATCACTGAACGCGTGTGGGATGACATTTAAGGGGACACCGTCCCAGTACCAACCTGCGGAATCTGGTGGGACAGCTGCAACAACTGCAGACGAACTTTCCTCAGGAGAGGATCCAAAGGCTGTTTGTCACCATTCCGAACCGCATAAGGGCATGCATTGCAGCCAGCGGGATGCGACACCCTACTGAGCTGGCGCCAACATTCCACTTGTAACTGCCAACGGCCTTGTTTCTTTCATCCCATATTGTAATCAGTTCAATAAAGGCACATGGTCTTTCAGCATATGAGGTTTCATTCCCTTTCAACCACTCCTTCTGGGTGCTTAACTATTTTGTCAGGCAGTGTATTTTCAAATTTTATTTCTTCTCTAGACATAACAACGTATAAAAAGTTAATTTTGTGGCATTTTAAATATCTCTATAGAAAAATTCGTTCCTAAGGTGTTTTGTTTATTTTTTGTAGTTACTGTAGTCTCTCTAGCATAGGTATATGAAGACTGAGAATATAAGGTTTAGAAGCGGTTATAAGCACCTGCTTCAGCAGAATGTTAATCTGAATCGATATGGGCCTTCGATATATCATCGTGACAGCTCGTAATCGTTACACCGACGAACTAAAACTTCGGCCTTGGCACCAGGTTTTCTCCGTTATGTTCTTTGTTTACTGCACTACTGTGTAGTAAGCACTGCTAGGGATTTATTACATTTGTGCCAATTAGAAGCACCTAACGTGGTAAATGTGATTTAAGAGCGATTAAGATGAAGTGAGAGATCGAACTGGTTAATATTATAGAGACAAGGAAATATTGTTTTAATTAATTCACATCTGGCACCTAAGAAATTATACTGGCTCCTAGAATCTTTCTGATTTTTCCAGCCATGGATTACAATATATTGTCTGTCAGAACAAAACTAAATAACTGCAATTGATTTTTCCAGCCATGGATTACAATATATTGTCTGTCAGAACAAAACTAAATAACTGCAATTGATTTTTCCAGCCATGGATTACAATATATTGTCTGTCAGAACAAAACTAAATAACTGCAATTGCAAATGTGTTAATGTATTTTCTTCCTACAATATCTGATTTGTGAAATACGTAGTTTCTCTTTTTGTACAGTTCTTAATACGAAAGTCAACTGAGTAAACACAATGTACTTTTTAAGCATCTACATTGCACTATATTTTATTTCAAATTAGCTGAATATCTACAGGACCATTTTCACTGCTAACTTTTTAAAGTGACTGTGTTGTGTCATTTGAGTTACTGCGTAGATGTTTTTTGTTATTACTACGTGGCATTTGGTGGGTTTCTAGGTATAGTGTGTGCTTAACTCAAATGACAGGTTTGGAGACCTTTAATGCTGTTACCGGGCTAATTGGCCGTGCGGTTAGGGGCGCGCAGCTGTGAACTTGCATCCAGAAGATAGTGGGTTCGAACCCCAATATCGGCAGCCCTGAAGATCGTTTTCCTTGGTTTTCCATTTTCAAACCAGGCAAATGCTGAAGTTGTAGCTTAATTAAGGCACCGGCCATTTTCTCCCCACTCCCAGCACTGTGCTGCCCAATCGTCGCCATAAGACCTATCTGTGTCGGTGCGACGTAAAGCAACTTGTAAAAAAAAGTTCATGCTGTTGATCAGTTTCCGTACATAGGTTAAACTAGCAAGATGCGTAAGGCGCTGAATTTAATAACAACCTACCCAAACATTTGTAGATTAGACGAATCTGAAAGGAATGGAAACTGAAATGAGTTATTCACAACTGTAATGCAGAACTTTGATATTGTCGGTTAAAAGAAGTAGACCTTTTTACCCCATGTTACTCACTTGACATGCTCTATATACGAAGTATCCTCGGCACTTCTGTGCTGCAGAAAAAGTGCAGCTCCAGTTGTTCAGCTCTTCTGCCATATGGGACTCAGTGACTTAATTTCTTTTTCTGCGAAAGGTTACTGCAAGCCAGGCTGTAATATTAGATCATCACAGACAATGTAGATGTTGATCCATTCAGTATTTAAATATCACATAATAGTTACATTCCAATCATTTATAACTATAGAACAAATGTAGCGTGTCCTCGTCTTCTTCTACAGCTTTTCTCATACCTGTGGGGTCGCGGGTGCGAAGTGTGCCGCACATATGGATTTGGCCCTGTTTTATCGCTGGATGCTTCCAAGACTGGTGGTAGAGATTGTTGTTTTAGAGGCAAAAACAATACGATAATAAGCTCCTCTTAACGCAGATTACTGGGGGAAGAAGAAGAGTTCAAACTTCGAAAAATGAACATATTGGATTTACAAAGATAATGAAAAACAGGAAATCCGCTTCTGTTGTGTAGTGGTTAGTGTGATTAGCTGCCGGAGGCGTGGGTTCGATTCCCGGCTCTGCCACGAAATTTGAAATGTGGTACGAGGGCTGGAACGGGGTCCACTCGGTCTCAGACATCTTCGAAGTGGTTTTCTGTGGTTTACCACTTCTCCTCCAGGCAAATGCCAGGATGGTACCTGACTAAAGGCCACGGCCGCTTCCTTCCCTCTTTCGTACCTATCCCTTCCAATCTTCGCATCCCCGAACAAGGCCCTTGCGCAGTATAGCAGGTAGAGGTTATATCCCTCGCTGAGTCCGAGGAAAACCCAACCCTGAATGGTAAACGGATTAAGAAAAGAACAGGAAGAAGAAAGGAAACCAGAAAAATCAACCGCTGCCAAGGTTTCATAAACCTAATACTGTCAGGATTGGCGGAAAGGGAATTTGTACGTGAAAGACGAAAGGTGGGTTTCTGTTAAAGATGATATAATACCAGATCCATCTGGAACCCGGTACTCGTTACTCCATTCTCATAGTTGTTGACCTCTCGGGGGGAGGGGGGTGGAAACTTTTCAAGAATAACATGACACCTGTACGTAACAGACTGAATGTCCAAAAAGACGTAATTATTGGGAGCAGGTGGTCCATTTCAAGGACTTTTTTCAGTACTGTGAAAGAAATCGAATTAAGGCGTAAGATAGTTAATGGAGTAAAATTATAGGGAAGAGGTTCATTTCCAGAGCAAATTATCATTCTATCGAGTAGTTTTTAGGTTGATTCTGCAGTACCGGACCGAGGTCTGCGTAGATTTATAACACATTATTAAGTAGAAGGTTATAAAAATAATAAAAAGAATAATTATTCCTCGTGTGAACATATGAGGTCCTCCTCTGTGGTATAGTGCTCCGCCCTCCCCGGGTTCGATTCCCGGTGCTCTGACACGCAATTTCAAAAGTGGTACGAGGTCTGGAACGGGGTTTTCCTTGGTTTCCCACTTCTTATCCAGGCAAATGCCGGGATGGTACCTAACTTAAGGCCAAAGCCGCTTTCTACCCTCTTCCTTGTCTATCCCTTCCAATATTCCCATCCCCTCCAAGGCCCCTGATCAGCATATCAGGTGAGGCCACCTGGGAGAGGCACTGATCCTCCTCCCCAGTTGTATCCCGACCCAAAGTCTCACGCTCCAGGACACTGCCCTTGAGGCGGTGGTAGAAGTGGGATATCTCGCTGAGTCCGAGAGAAAACCAGTCCTGGAGGGTAAAATGATTAAGAGGGTATTCCCAACGAGAAGTAAAAACTAATATTGAATTTTCACGACCGCATTGTAATCAACATTAACTTTCGACCTATTAGGTCCTGTTCCGTACATATAGTACGTGTTGAAGAGATGTTAAATACATAACCAAAATGGCCAATCGGACGTAAGTGAGATCCTCCCGATTTCGCGTCGGTTGCTCTACCAATTGAGCAACGGTGACCTAGGTCATATTTCTTCTGTTGGAAAGGATCTAAGCTCGAGATCTGGCACTACTGCCAACACACTGCACAGTGCGTGCAAGTCTCCCGTTCTGGTTGAAGTCAATGAATATTTTCACGACTGTAGCTCAATTGGTAGAGCAACAGACGTGGCATCGGGATGTTGTGGGTTCGGATCCCACTAGTGTCCGATTAGTTATTTTTGTTCTGTACTTAACATCTCTTCAACACGTACCATATGTACAGAACAGGGCCTAATAGGTCGAAAGTTAATTTCGATTAAGTTAGGAATGTTCACGTTGGGTTAAGCCGTGCGCAGATCGTGAGAACACGTAATACC
The DNA here is from genome assembly GCF_040414725.1 of Anabrus simplex. Classification (NCBI taxonomy): domain Eukaryota; kingdom Metazoa; phylum Arthropoda; class Insecta; order Orthoptera; family Tettigoniidae; genus Anabrus; species Anabrus simplex. Next base: position 575,061,810 of record NC_090265.1, read on the forward strand.
AACTAACACAGATAGTTTACGTTTGGCACTGTAAAATTCTTCCATACATGGTAATGAAATCAGAGAAGACCTAGGAGTCAATAGTTCAACTCGACTCTCTCTCTTTTACGATTTCAAGGGGGGAAATATGAAACAGGAGAAGCCATATTGAAAAACTAAGTTATTGAAAAAATATGATTGGTGGTGGTGGTGGTGGTGGTGTGGTGGTTTTGAGAGGATGCACAAATCTCTATAAATGATGCCGCTGTGATAGTCGAATGGCATCGTAATTGTCCCCTCAAGAAGACAACTTTGTGCGAATCCCGTCCAGAGCGTATGAGATTTTTTTTTTTTGCTAGTGGTTTTACGTCGCACCGACACAGATAGGTTTTATGGTGATGAGACAGGAAAGGCCTAGGAATTGGAGGGAAACGGCCGTGGCCTTAATTAAGGTACAGCCCCAGCATTTGCCTGGTGTGAAAATGGGAAACGACGGAAAATCATCTTCAGGGCTGCCGCCTGTGGGATTCGAACCCACTATCTCCCGAATGCAAGCTCACAGCCGTGCGCCTCTATCCGCACGGCCAACACGCCCGATAAATTTTTTTGAAATTACTTTACTTCGGTTCAGATTCCTTGTATTCTACGAAGAACAGGAAATCCCGTGGCTTGGTTTCTAATATCGACAGTTACATAAAACTGCAAATTTGAATTTAAAACAAATTCAACTAAACGTTTCGCAGGAGAAGGAACGTTAGTTTCTTAGGTACTTAGGGGAAAAAAAAGAAAGAAAAAACCTCTCCAGTCTCCCATGGTTAACTACCGTTCTCTTAAAATCCCAACGGCAATAGACTTGTGAGGCATGGCGACCTTTCATTCCTCTCTTTCATGATCCTTCTCTCCTTTTAATCAATACGTTCATTCTTCTAATAGTTTGATTCCTTCTGCTTCCCCTAGAATTAGTGTAATAGGGATTAGTAAACCTCAGTTTTATCTCCTTAAATAACTTACCACCATCACCTAGTTTCTGAGAGGTCCTTACAAAGAATAAATTCTATCTTGTTACGTGAGTAAAAATTAATTAATTTGGAATCATGTCCGTAATCATTGCCTGGAAAGGATACGTTTATGCCCCGTGGTAGCAATATTCTATTTAGGTAATAAAATTCGCCATGGCCAAAAACTGAACGAGTGAACTTTGAATTCCTACTTCTTTTATTAATAAGTTATCATGTACGGCTATGCGCCGACCTCTCACCGCTGGGTTCCGTACTTCAAATCCCGGGTACTCCATGCGAGAAATGTGCTGGGCAAAGTGGAGGCGAGACAGGTTTTTTCTACGGGTACTCCGGTTACTCCGGTTTTCCCTGCCATATTTCATTCCAGCAACACTCTCTAATATCATTTAATTTCACGTGCCATTCATTCATCATTGCCCCAGAGGAGTGCGGCAGGCTTGAGCAGCCATCACAATTCCTATCCTCGTTGCTAGATGGGGGCTTCATTCATTCCATTCTTGACCCGGTCCAGTGACTGGAAACAGGCTGTGGATTTTCATTTTTCATTTTGTATGGCTATGCAGACCATAGTGTCCTTTATGTTAACACATTACTTTTAATCTCTTTCAAATTACTCTCGAGTATAACTATCTAGCAATGAAAAGTAAGGAGAGGTTTTTCAAGTAGACAATTTAGACATCGTGGAGTCCGGCTCCTCGGCCGAATGACCATCGTCTAGACCTTCGGCTCAGAGAGTCCCAAGTTCGATTCCCGGCGGGGTCGGGAATTTTAATTGGGTATGGTTAATTCCTCTGTGATCGGGATTGGATGTTTGTGTTCGTCTCAATATTCTCCTCTTCATACAACACATTATACTACGAACCACGCCAGAAAACACGCAATAGTGCACACATCCCTCCACATAGGTTTGGCGTCAGGAATGGCATCCGACCATAAAACAGGGCCATGTCCACATGTGCGACACAGTTCGCACCCAGGACCCCACTAAGGTGTGGGAAAATAAATATTTAGGCATCACGGAAAAAAGCTAAACAAAACTAGGTCATTGAAAAGAATAAAGGAGAATTTGAAATAAAGTTGGTAAAAGAGTAAGCGAGTGATATGAAGTTGTACAATAAGTCTTGTTGTTGATTTGAATGACTGGAAAATATCCGACTTAAATCTCCTAAGTACCCCATACGAGGGCTGTAAATAAAGTATAGTACGCGAAACTTTTAGTGGTATAAGTTACGGGTTCGGCAGCCACCGCCACCGCGGGCCTACCGCAGAGGCCTCCGCCGCCACCGCCACCACACGCTGTCAGGAGAGGTCTCCGCCGCATTGACTGCGCTGGCTAAGAGCGCGAGCCTAACCTCACATCCGCTATCTTAGAGGAGCTTAACCTAACTTTTTACGCGCAAGACAGCAAGCCTAACCTCATGGAAGGGCCTAACCTCAGTTTTACGTCCGTATGCCCTTCCCGACGCTATCTTGAGTAGTAGGGCAATGGGTATTCTCGAGACGTTATTTGAGTAGTAGGGAAATAGAGATTAGCATAAGAGAGCACACGTAGCCTCATGGAGGAGCCTAACCTCAGTTTTACGACCGGATGCCCTTCCCGACGCCAATTGCACAAGATGGCGGCTATACACAGCTCCTCATGAGACGGCTTAAGAGTGTATGCGCAAGATGGCGGCTGCTCTTAGGAGACGACATAAGGGCGCTTGCACAAGATGGCTGCTATACATAGGCTCTTATAAGACGCCCTAGGGACGCTTGCGCAAGATGGCAGCCGCAAAATGGCGGTTATACATAGCTTCTTATGAGACGGCTTAAGGACGCTTCTACAAGATGGCTGTTATACATAGGCTGATATGAGACACCGTAGGGACGCTTGCGCAAGATGGCGCCTATCTAATTCTACAAGATGGCGACTATACATAGCTTCTGTGAGACGGCTTAAGGGCGCTTGCACAAGATGGCTGCTATACATAGGCTTTTATAAGACTCCCTAGGGATGCTTGCGCAAGATGGCGGCTATCTAATTCTACAAATGGCGACTGAACATAGCTTCTTGTGAGACGGCTTAAGGGCGCTTGCACAAGAAGGCGGTTATACACAGGCTCTTACGAAGAAAGCTAGCTTAGAGGCTACTGCGCAAGATGGCGGCTGCTGTTATGCATGTGGTAGAGGGCAATTTGAAATTCTACGTGCTCTTGTTTGTAAATAAAGCTACATGCTTTTTGACAGCGGCCATCTTTAATCAACAAAGCATCGTGCTGCTATCTTTAGCTACTACCTTTGAAATGTGGTAGCGGGCAATTTGAAAAATTCTACGTGCTTTTTTGACAGCGGCCATCTTTAATCAACAGAGCATCGTGCTGCTATCATTACAGCACTAAACCTCATACCTTTGAAATGTGCTGGCGGGAAATCTGAAAAATTCTAGTGCTTTTTTGACAGCTGTCAGCGGCCATCTTTATACATGGCGGCTATATATAGGCTGTTAAGTCCTCCTCCTCCTCCTCCTCCTCCTCCTCATCCTCATCCTCATCCTCATCCTCCTCCTCTGTGAAGGCATAGCTTTATATCTCTATCGAAGAAGTTTAAACCTGCAACGCTAAGGCAAGAGTGTGCACGTGTTGCAGCGATAACATCATTATGCTTGTTTAGACTTGCAGATCACAAAAGAAGTGATTGAAACAACAAGACTAGAATCAAACACTGTACTGGATGTCGTTAACTTCCACATGCGTTCAGAACATTTTTTGATGTGTTCTGATCACTAATTAAGTGATTGAAACATAACAAGACAAGAATCGAACACTGTACTCGATGTCGTTAACTTCAACATGTGATCAGAATATTGACTGATGTGTTCAGAACACTAAATAAGAGATTAAAACATAACAAGACTACAATAGAACACGATACACGATGACGTTAGTTACAACATGTGTTCAGAACATGTCAGGGGATACCTTTGTTCTAAGAAGATTGATTTGAACAGAGGAAAAAATAATAAGACTAGAATTTATTTATTTGGCGTATGATGAATAATGACAACCTATAAACTATTTACACTGAACAGCTTGTGAAGATAGGGGCTGTTATAACGTCGTCCTCCTCTTCCCGCTCGGTTAAGGCATATCTCTATCGAACGAAACAACGCGATCTTATGCATAAGGCAGTGCAAATACTGCGTAGCCAACTTGCTCGGTAAACAATGATATGAATACAACAAAAGTAGAACTTCAAATGATTTGCCTTCTATCATTTGTCTTGTGTGAAAATCTAAAAGTACAGAACAAAAACCATACTGCGTAGCCAACTCGCTCGGTAAACGATAATATGAATATATCAAACGTACAACTCCAAATGATTAGCCTTCTATCATTTGTCTTGTGCGAAAATCAAAATAATACAGAACTAAAACCATACTGCGTAGCCAACTCGCTCGGTAAGTGACAATCTGATTTAGTTACAATAGAAAAAACATAGATTCAAACCCTGTTCTCTTATCGCAAACACGGAAAGTGAAATTAAACAGAACGCCTAGTGCTATAAGAAATACATTGGTTACAGTCGAACAAGTTATCGCATGAACATGAAACATGAAATATAAATTCGGAAACATATTGTTTCAATCTGTTTTCATGGGTTACGGTACAGTAGCTACTTTCCGGACATTTTTATCAGAAATCGTCTCTGACTGGTTGAACTCCGGTTCACATTAATGTAAACACGGATAGTCAGAGAGATTATGAATCTGTGAACACCAAACCTTTCTCCGAGTGATTGCAGCACTATGGTTCTGCACCCATCTGCACCAGAAACGACGTCTCTGCATTCCTAGCTCAAGTAAACTGCCGCTAATCTACTACTATCTACGTTAATCCATTTCTGACCGATAAATATGGCAAATATAACCAGTATATCATAACGTTCGTATTAATTTAATTTATTCACGATCGGGTAGTACTTCAGTGGACTGTTCACTGCTTCATGTAATATTAATCTTGATGGTTTACTTACCACATAACTCCACCTACACACCTCTCCTATCTTTCATAATAACACAGTGAAACAAGAAAGTGATTTCATGAGTCAGACATGGATGGTTTGGGTGGCAAGAGGTCAATATCATGTATAATCAAATATATTTTAATTTAAAATACGAAAACTAGCGGAAGTATGGAATAAAATATTCTATGCGAGAGCATCATAAGCGATAAGTTTTCCCTACTCGATTTGAAATTCCAATTCCAATTTCAATTGAAATGTTGTTGCCACAACAGTTGTAGTTGCTATTGTATTCAAAGATTCATCCTAGGAAGAATAATAATTTCAGCCATGATCTATGAATTGGAAGAATCTATTTCCTTTCAGGTTAGTTATGTCGGCTCTGACAAAAAAAATCTGGTGTAAGTGTCTGATATGACGTGCGATCCGCCTAGAAAGCATGATTGAGAAGAGTACATACACCGTAAACACACAGAGGACCTCGCACACTTCACACACACTAAGAACACACAACTACCGAGTAAGTTGGCCATGCAATTAAGGTCGCATAGTTATGAGCTTACATTCGGGAGATTGTGGGTTCGAATCGTACCATCGACAGGCCTGAGTATGGTTTTCCATGTTTTCAAAATTTCATACCAGGCAAATGTTGTAGTTGTACTATAATTATGGCCACGATCACTTCCTTCCAAATCATAACCGGTTCCTATCTTTGCGTCGCCGAAAACGTTCGATGTGTTAGTGGAACGTTAAACTAACTTACTAGCAAAACTGTGTAAGAAAAAAGAAACCACAAAGAACTGTCGACCAAATCTCTGAAACTTCTTATGTGAACCTTTATCTCTTCTCCTTATTTTTATTCTTCTGCCTTACACTGGTTTTCTGAGCCCTATTTTACAGGTTCGGACCTGGCTCAGTCTGGTCTTATCTAAACGTGCACAAACACGCCAGTCTCGTCGGTGCATGTGTTGATACGTAAAAGAACTCATACAGTACAAAATTCTGGTACCTCGGCAACTCCTAAGACCATGAAATCAGTTAGTGGACCGTATTATTATTATTATTATTATTATTCACCACCAACACCACGTCTGAATAAGAATAGATCCACGGTTTGCTTCGTCAATCGAAAGAGGTAACTAAACGGGAAAGAATTCTAAGGGGCTCTCGACTCTCAAAAGTGGAGTAGCGTCACGGGACCTCTTGCTGAGTCTGACATTACTTGTATTTACAGTAGACCTACTTGTTCAAGTTTTCTCACTCCATCATTTCTGACTTCCCTTGGTCAACTTTTGTTCTTGGTTGGGGGTGGTGGTAAAATACACCCACGGTGTCCCGTGCCTGTCATAAGATATGACTGAAACAAATTAGAAGTGTGAATTGGCGGCCACGGGGTCCTAGCTGGGTCTGGTGTCACTTGCGCTTATTTGTGCCGCCTCCTCATTTTCATCTTCCCTATTCTACCCTTGATCAACTCTAGTCTTCATCCGTCCCCGAAAGGTGTGCGAAGCCTAGGGAGTCATTCATTTTCTAACCCTTCGGACGTAAACTCTCCCTCGTAAAACATCGCCTTCCGTAGATGTTGCGAAAAAAACCAATTTCCATTTTGACTTATCGTCCACAAAATTGTAGTTGCTGTTCTATTTAAAGTTCCACCCTAGATATTTCAGCCGCGATCTATGATTGGCACAATCTTTTCTTGTTCAGGTTATTTCTGTCCGCTCTGCCAAAAAACTCTGGTGTAATGGTCTGGTATGTCCTTCTCTTTCTTATGCCTATACCCTTATCTTTCAAAGAGTCGGAACTCGTCCATTGAATTCTCTATGGTAAGGCAATGGTTTCCTCACTGTACAATAAAACAATACCATTACCACCACACGACTTCACGTAATCAAACAGTTATGTCTTCCAATTTTGTAAGAGAAGTCCAAGAATTATCCTACTAACCTGTGTATTATTTAATTACGGTTGTTAGGCATTTAAAATAATATGGGGCGGTAAGCTTTAAGTTCTGCGACCAGCTGTATCGTAATTCCTTTGAAGCAGTCTGTATAGGAGAACGGCTGGCCATTAGCTGACCTCTCAAAATTTCGAATGCATCTGCTTATTAAACGGAAGGCAGGTCGTGTACAGTACTCACGATCAAAATAAAATCTGACATGGACTCAGCTAAGAGATGGCTACACTGTTGTTCAGTTTTTGTTTGTCGGTTTCTTGGGTTTTTTTTTGTTTTTTTATATATAGTCATTAATTGCACTTCTTTCTAACTCACTCGGTAGAGCTCTGACTTTCTGAGTTGATTTGGCGGGTTCGACTCTGGCTCAGTCCGGAGATGTTTGAAGGTACCGTAATGATGGGCTACTTGGATCCTTAAGGTGTTACTTGGACCCACATGAAGAAAATTTTTCATCTTCTGAAGCCCGTTATACAATGTGATACCCAAGTGGGTCGCTGTTCCTTCCGTTAAGTCGCATCACAATGTAGGACTATGCACGTTCGAACTACTTTTGCAGTAATCCAGTAAGCAGTAGCACGGTCTATACAGTGGTTTGACTAAAGTGACACGTTTTGTTCACGGCAAACTTTTATCTGTCTACTGTATTTTCATGGAAGCCGGACCATAAGTAAACATGAAAGCAATTACAAATAGCGCAATAACATGCTGTAGGAATCTTTCTCAGATGTAGCAGGTTTTTGTGGATATTTGTGATTTATAGAATGAGTACACATAACCACGAGAACCGGGCGACTTGGACCCACGTCTGAACGTGGGTCCAAGTAGCCCGCAACATTTATGTTATCTTATAGAACGTGATAACTGGCCTATTTCTTTAATTTACACACTTTAAAAGGTAACTTCGTTCTCTTTTCTTAACAGGTCTGAGCATTATGGTGTACAAATATAAAAGACTGCTTAGAAGTCGCAAATATGCAGATTATACTGAACAACAGCTTGAAGAATGTTTAACAGTGATTCAATCAGGGCAAATGTCGCAAAGGCAAGCTGAAAAAGTCTTTAAAATAAGTCGATCAACAATCAAGAGAAGATTAAGAACAAATCCAGTCAGAAACCGGGTCATCCCAAATTGTTTACTGAAAAAGAACAGCTAGCCTTTGCTAGCCACCTTGACAAAGTGTGTGATTTCGGATTTCCCGTTGATTTCAGCCGTGCAACAGTGTCAACACAGCTAAGCTATGTTGAGTATTATTACAAGGCCATATTAGTCAATCATCTAGACACCGAGCTCGATAGCTGCAGTCGCTTAAATGCGGCCGGTATCCAGTATTCGGGAGATAGTAGGTTCGAACCCCACTGTCGGCAGCCCTGAAAATGGTTTTCCGTGGTTTCTCATTTTCACACCAGGTTAATGCTGGCCACGGCCGCTTCCTTCCCACTCCTAGCCCTTTCCTTTCCCATCGTCGCCATAAGACCTATCTGTGTCGGTGCGACGTAAAGCAACTAGCAAAAAAAAAAAAAAAAAATCATCTAGACTGCGCTCTTGTAACTTCCGAAAGGTTGCTACCCACCTTACGATGAACTATTCGTTAGTCTGGTCTCTCGACAGATACCCATCCGATATGGTTGCACCTGCTGCTCGGCTATATGCTTCATTGGGACGCGCAAGCTTCCCCACCGCGGCAAGGTCGCATGGTTCACAGTGGATGATGATGATAATAATAATAATAATAATAATAATAATAATAATAATAATAGCTGGAATTAAGGCTCAGACGTCCGACTCGTCGGATGAATGGTCAGCGTACTGGCCTTCGGTTCAGAGGGTCCCGGATTCGATTTCCGGCTGGGTCGGGGATTTTAATGAGTTCTGATTAATTCTTGTGGCTCGGGGACTGGGTGTATGTGTCCGTCCCAACATTCTCCTCATCATATTCAGACAACATACCACACAACCAACCACCACAGAAACACGCAATAGTGATTACATCCCTCCATATAGGGTTGGCATCAGGAAGGGCATCTAGCCGTAAAACTGGGCCAAGTCCACGTGTGCGACGCAGTACGCATCTGTGACCCCACAGGTGTGGGAAAAGGCAGTAGCAAGAAAAAACGAAAAGAACGAAGATCGCTCAGACGTTAGAGCCCAAGTAGACGAATTTGTTACCGGGTCAGTCCAGTAGCATTTGAGGGCGTTAAATTTCGCCAGCCTCCTATTGATAGGAACGGCCTTAGCTGTGTTGAAACACCGGATCCCGTGAGATCTCCGAAGTTAAGCAACATTGGGCGTGGTCAAGATTTGGATGGGTTGCCACGCACTGTTGGTGGGGGTAAGGGAATGGAGGAGCGGAAAGGAACTGGCCACCCTACCGTACGTAAACCCCGGCTCAGGCACACCTCTGCGGAGGTTAGGACCTGCCTTCGAGCTTACCTTACCTATTGATATATTTACCGGTATTTAAAAGAAGTCCTACAGGCTAAAACTCAGACCCCTCAGCGTCTCCGAAAATTGTAAAAGTTGTTCATCGCTAATAAAACCGATAACATTATTAAAATAATAATAATAATCTAAGCTTTCAGCTTCTTTGTGCAGGTATTAAATTCGATGCCATTTATACCGCTTGCATGTCAATTTCGACATTCTGCTTTTGTCTGCTTGATGGCAGAGGAATTGGAGCTGTATTGGGCGACATATTTTTAATTTTGTCTTATTAACACAAATGCGTCACCAGAAATCATCTATATATCAACATCGTACGACATGAAGTTCCGAATGGACTCTTTTGCGCCGTAAGATATCCAACTCCCTGTAGTCAGGGCCGGATTAAGGTGGGGGCTAAAGGGGCTGCAGCCCCGGGCCCCGCGTGCCAAGGGGCCCCGGCCCTTGGCCGAACCTAAAATTGTATAAAAAGGCCTGCTGCTCCACCTCCGTGCATGTATATGAATATTAACGCTCGCAAAATATCGAACACGCACACTTCCTTCCTTCCTTCTTTCCTTCCTTCCTTCCTTCCTTCCTTCCTTCCTTCCTTCCTATCAGCTATCCGCGTTAGTATTTCATCACTGCTAGAATCAGTTACCGTCTGGAGACACGAATCCTCGCTACTTACGCACTGTACTTATTGTAAAGGTTATTGTTGACGAAAATTTAAATCTGGCAGCTTGCGAGTACGGGCAGAGGGGGAAAGGGGGGGGGGGGGAGAATAGGTCTTGGAAGTGAGCAGGAGGGGACAGGGGAAGCAAGGTGGAATGCGCATGCTATACTATATCTTTGCATCAGGAAGGGAACTTCCAGTTCACCTCTGATTATTGAACCATTCTTAAGTTACAACTGTAATGTTCTTGTAAAATGGATAGAAAATATCCTAGTGGTGCAAAAAAAAAGGTAAGTTCTATTTTGTATGTCGATTTGATAGTGTTGATGAGACAAATGTAAAATATGTTTTGGCATTACGAAATATTATCATGAAAAATAGAGAACATTTGTAGTCTATTTCAACACTCCCCTATTCGTAAATTTAAGTGGAAGTAGTTCTATAACGACTTCAGTATGCTAGTCTTACGTGATGTTACGGAGAAGGGGCCCCACATTTTTAAATAGCCCAGGGACCCCAAACACCTTAATCCAGCACTGCCTATAGTGGATTTGAACCTGCGACCTTGGGATGCGGACGCCGACGCACTACGCTATTTTAGGTTATCATGACTCAGAAACTAACCCCTGAACTTTGGCTCCTGCTCTTCTCGTGGCACGCACGACAATGAAGGAAGGGTAACAACGAAGGAGATATGTTCGTACACGTTACTGCGATAACAATTCCAGAGAACAATGGTGTGTTAGCAATCCGATTCAAGGTCGCAAACATGATGATGTACGAAGGCAATAACTACAGTAATAGCCTGCGATACGGCTCGTATCCTCGGTTTTATTTTAAAAGAAGGAAGCGGAGAGAGAATAGTGTTGGAAATGCTATTGTTCAAGTTCCAACTCTGCCAGGTGTTCCTAATCTTAACTGCTAAAAGCAAAACGTTTAATTACCGAAATATTCGGCACTTCAGCAAAAGGCGGCAGAGTTGGTATATTCCACTAAAACAAGGTACCTTCCACTATTTTGTATTTTTATTTGGCCTCTGCCTGACTGTGCGTACGAATGATTCTTAAGCCGATAAAAATCCTGTAAATGAATTCGCAGAACTGTAACTAAAGAAAGCATTTTTCCGGCGTGAGTGGATCTTGACAGGTTCGACCCTCGCTCAGTCTGGTGGTATTTGAAGGTGCTAAAATACGCCAGCCTCGTGTTGGTAGATTTACTGGCACGTAAAAGAATTCCTGAGGGGCTTAAATCCGGCACCTCGGCGTAAAGCCAATATTATTATTATTTCTTCTTGCGTTCCGGCCTTCTAAGGACCACGTTGCAATTTTAGTTCTTCCTCTTTAGTTGTTCTTTCATTTTCTTCCAGTGTTCTTTCATTGTTTCACTGTGCTTCTTTTTCCTGTCTTCAGTCCACTTTGTGCCTGTTTCCTTTTCCTTCCTTCCTTGGAATCCTTCTATTTGTAAGACTTTCTTCCTAAAAATCTTTCTTTCCAATAATTCTTCTTCTCGTATGTTGTTCCTTTCCAGGTCTTTCTTCACTTCATGAATTCAGGTGGTGGTTGATTTCTTGTCCCAAAGGTACTTGAAGATTCGTTTAGTTAGTCTATTGTCATCCATTCTGTAAATGTGTCCAAGAAAAAGCAATCTCCTTTTTCGTATTGTTTCTGATATGTTCTGGTAAATTTCATTATTATTATTATTATTATTATTATTATTATTATTATTATTATTATTATTATTATTATTATTATTATTATTATTATTATTATTATTATTATTATTATTATAAATCATTTATAGTCTAAAGGGAAAATGTTCCATTTCAGGTCAGTATCACTTTAGCTCTCTGCAAGTAGTGGCTAGGCAAGCCACGTGGTGTAGGGGTAGCGTGCCTGCTTCTTTAGTCGGAGGCCTCGGGTTCTACTCCCGGCCATATTATGGATTTTTACCAGGATCTAAGGACTGGTTAGAGGTCCACTCAGCCTACGTGATTACATTTGAAGAGCTACAGACGATAGAGCGCTGCCTTTCTGAGCGTAAGTTGACAGATTCGATCACGGTTTAATCCGATTGTATTTGAAGGTGCTCAAATACGTCAACCTTATGTCAGTACCGTAGGTTGCTGGGATCTTTGGGCGGGGGGAAAGTAAACAACTGGTGACGTTACATGACACGTTGTACTCGTGCTACATTGACAGCGTGGTACTGCTCAAATGGAAAACATTGCCTGAGAGTTCACAAGCAACACACCGTACGCCTGACACAACACTTCAACCAATCTTCGGAACTGGTCGTAGTCACTCTCTAATGCAAGCAGGTAGAGTGACCCTCTCAACACGCAGGAGATAGTATGACCCCTCTAGCATGACCAGAGTAGCCCAAAAAATTACAGCAGATTTATCGGCACATAAATGAAATGCTGCGGGACGAATTTCTGGTACCTCGGTGTCTCTGAGACTCGCAAAAGTAATTACAGGAATGTAAAACCAAAAACATTATTTCAAAAATTATGTTCCCAGAAAGGAACCATAATTAAAATTCAGCTATTCAAAATATTGAAGTATTCGATCGTGACAGCATTTTCTCGCTGTGTAGCAGCAGATTCGTCAGTTGGATTGCCACACCTTTCCAAGATGATGGCAGCAAGCCTCCTTTGGAGGACAACCCAGTGACAGTGCACTAGTGGAAATATGTATCTCCACTTGTACAAATGCGAGCCCGCTGCCAATCTAGGGCGAAGTGCTGGTAATTTTACGATTGATAGGGCCTAAAAATCTTCAATACGTAAATAACGGATAACAACTAACTGGGCAGAGAGCATTCATTAATGAAGAATGAATGAATGAATTAATTAATTAATTAATTAATTAATTGAATGAATGAATGTTCTCAGCGTACAGCTATAGAAAACCAGCAGCTGAGGAGAGAACATTTCAATATGGATGAATGAATTTATGCATGCACGAATGCATGAATGAATAAATAAACTCTCAGTTAATCCATCAATCAATCAGTCAACATTGATCTGCAATTAGGGCAGTCGCCCAGGTGGTAAATTCCCTATCTGATGTGTTTCTAGCCCTTTCTAAAATGATTTCAAAGAATTTGGAAATTTAATGAACATCTCCCTCGGTTAATGATTCCAATCCCTAACTCCCTTACCGATAACCGAATATATTGCCCCAATTTGTTTCCTTGAATTCCAACTTTATCTTTTCTAGTTTTAAAAACACCACTCAAACTTATTCGTCTACTAATGTCATTCCACGCCATCTCGCCATTGACAGCTCGGACTATACCACTTAGCCGAGCAGCTCGTCTCTTTTCTCCCAAGTCTTCTCAGTCCAAACTTTGTAACATTTTCGTAACACTACCCTTTTGTCGGAAATCACCCAGAACAAATCGAGCTGCTTTTTTTCTTCCAGTTCCTGAATCAAATAATCCTGGTGAGGGTCCCATACACTGGAACCATACTCTAGTTGGGGTCTTACGAGAGACTTATATTCCCTCTCCTTTACATCTTTACTACAACCTCTAAATACTCTCATAAGCATGTGAAGAAATATGTACCCTTAATTTACAATCCAATTTGTGTTATTACTCTAATTGAGATCTTTCGGTATATTAACACCTAGGTACTTACAGGAACTTTAACCCATCAACGCAGTAATTAAAACTTAGAGGACTTTTCCTATTACTGAAACTCATAACCTGACTTTTAACCCCGTTTATCATCATACCATTGCCTGCCGTCCATCTCACAACATAGTCGAGGTCTTTTTGCAGATGCTCACAATCTTGTAACTTACTTATTACTCAATACAGAATAACATCATCCGGGAAAAGCCTTGGCTTTGATTCCAGTTCTTTCTCCCAGTGACGAATAACCACCATCTAGGGAGAACTTACCGAGTTTTGTTTCTCGCAGTGAAGAGTTAAAATGGGCGTGTATCCAGTCCTTCTACGACAACTTTGATACTTGGGTTATTTTATGATTTTTGTTTTGTGTATCCGTTCAACATGAAGTTATAATTGTGTTGTCAAATTCAAATTTTATCTATGACAGTCCAAGTGCCTCATGTGCCTTGGTGTTAATTTTGGTGCTGTTCAGTGGTGGCGTGTAGATGTGTGTAACGAACAAACTTACTTTTGATTTTTATAGATATAGGTAGGGAAGAAAATTAAGGTATGTTTGCCTACCGTCCATGTATTTTTCATTGTACAATCGAATGTGTGATTATATCAGAATGTACGCGAGACGACTACTTAACCTGCTGATCTACCGAGCTCGATAGCTACAGCCGCTTAAGTGCAGCCAGTATCCAGTATTCGGAAGATAGTAGGTTCGAACCCCACTGTCGGCAGCCCTGAAGATGGTTTTCCGTGGTTTCCCATTTTCACACCAGGCAAATGCTGGGGCTGTACCATAAATAAGGCCACGGCAGCTACCTTCCCACTCCTAGCCCCTTTCCTGTCCCATCGTCGCCATAAGACCTAACTGTGTCGGTGCGACGTAAAGCACCAAAAAAAACAAATAACCTGCTGGTCTAGCCTAGCCATCGTTCGCATGTTGCCAGCATGGGGGCAGCGCTAACATTCAAAACTTTCATTTTTAATACTTCGTATCGGCATTTAATGTGAACGGCAGCATCCCATTTAAGGTCCATTAATTTCCTGAACCTGAAACAGTATCACTTAACTGGCTTCGTCAGAAATGAACGGGTCGAACCAGTTGTCCATTTTGAATGTTGTTTAGTTCTATACTGTTTACCTTAAGGCGACAATACAGTGAGTGTACATGATTATTATTATTGTCCGACTCGTTGGCTGAATGGTCAGCGTACTGGCCTTCGGTTCAGAGGTTCCCGGGTTCGATTCCCGGCCGGGTCGGGGATTTTAACCTTCATTGGTTACTTCCAATGGCCTGGGAACTGGGTGTTTATGCTGTCCCCAACAGCCCTGCCACTCACACACCACACATAACACTATCCTCCACCACAATAACACGCAGTTACCTACACATGACAGATGCCGCCCAACCTCATCCGAGGGTCTGCCTTACAAGGGCTGCACCCGGCTAGAAATAGCCACACGAAATTATTAGTATTATTATTATTATTATTATTATTATTATTATTATTATTATTATTATTATTATTATTTGCTTTACGTCCCACTAACTATTTTCGGTCTTCGGAGACGCCGAGGTGCCGGAATTTAGTCCCGCAGGAGTTCTTTTACGTGCCAGTAAATCTACCGACACGAGGCTGTCGTATTTAAGCACCTTCAAATACCATCGGACTGAGCCAGGATCGAACCTGCCAAGTTGGGGTTAGAAGGCCAGCGCCTTAACCGTCTGAGCCACTCAGCCCGGCTTTATTATTATTATTATTATTATTATTATTATTATTATTATTATTATTATTTCTGGTGTCCTCTTAAATAGGATAAGTTATTCATCACTGTATACATTCGGAAATATCAATGGAAGTTCCCTACCAAATAGGAATCTTGATACCAGTGTTACGATTATTTTGCTATATCATTTAAAAATTACTTCATTTCATATTAAAAAAGAAATCCATCATTATGAGCATTATGCCGAGGCCCGCAGGTGCGTCAAGTGCTGTCAGTCGTTAACGAGACTCAGAGAAATTCAGACATCGTTTGCACCTCTTGTTATCGGGGCGCGCTCCAACGCGTCTCACTTTCCATTCACCTGCCTATCACACTGTATCAGGCGTGTTCTTCACCCTTACGCAACGTTGAATTAGTTACCTGATCGTAAGAATGTGTCTGATCAGGAGGTAATGCGTGAAAGATTCAATAAATAAAGATCTGTATTATCTGAACATTATGAAAATAATGATTTTGTTTGACTAACATATGTGCAGGAGCTGTGTCTTAGCCACGGCAGCAGGTCTCCTAGGTGTAGACTACGTCCTGTGAGTGTTAGAAGTAAGTGAATTCGCAGAGTTAAGGACTAGAGAGATTTCTTTTCTGACTGGGTTCTACTCATTCGAATATTGTGAAATCACGCTATTTCCAATTTTCGTCGACCCGGTCGCCCTTTTAGCGTGTTTTCGGGCTTGTATATCTCCCGCGTCGTCTCAAAACTCACGAGTCTCAAAACTCACGAGTTCCAAAACTCACGAATTCCAGGATGAGGAGTAGTAAGAGTAGGTTTCTCTACCTGGGCCAATCTCAAAACTCACGAGCAGGGCCAGTTCTTCTTTGAATGGATAAATGTCCATCCTATTAGTGATGGGATAATGGAATACTCTTAATAATCGAATAACTTCCATCCGGTTATTTAAATAATCGAACGAATAATCAAATCAAATAATCGAATGAGTTTCAAATATCATTCAATTATATCGCACAGAATAATTGGACGCGTCATGGGTTAGGAAAGGCCTAGAAGTTGGAAGGAAGCGGCCGTGGGCTTAATTAAGGTACAGACACAGCATTTGCCTGGTGTGAAAATGAGAAACCACGGAAAACCATCTTCAAGGCTGCCGACAGTGGGATTCGAACCCACTATCTGCCGGATGCGAGCTCTCAGCCGTGCGCTCCAAACCGAACGGCCAACTCGCCCGATGGTTTAGTAGTTCCTCATTTTCACATCAGGCAAATGCTTTAATTAATGATAATAATAATAATAATAATTTTGTGTGGCTATTACTAGCCGAGTGCAGCCCTTGTAAGGCAGACCCTCCGATGAGGGTGGGTGGCATCTGCCATGTGTAGGTAACTGCGTGTTATTGTGGTGGAGGATAGTATTATGTGTGGTGTGTGAGTAGCAGGGATGTTGGGGACAGCACAAACACCCAGCCCCCCGGGCCATTGGAATTAACCAATGAAGGTTGCACCCGCTCTTGCAACGGTCAGTGCAAGATTATCCCGGTAGCTCATTAATTCTTCTCAGGGTATCCTTTTTTCGCCCATAAAATCTGAGATTTTATATGTAATTATTTAACGTGGTTTCGGAAGAGAAATTGGCCGCTGGGGTACTCGTGATGGGTATATGAATATCCACGAGAATGACGACCGATATCTAGAAATCATCTCGCATTTCGTTTGTAAGAACTTGTCGATTGCTTACATCTAGAAAACTTAACAACTAACTTAACTCTAAACGTTACCAGAACAGAAATCATAACTCAGTCACATACTAAAGAAAATATATAAGATTATTTATTGACAAAAATTAATGTTCGAGATATAGTGAAATCTGAGTAGTATTAATTCCGTGTTATCTCATCATTTGAAAATAAGTTAGAGTCAGCGCTGGCTCATTTAAGATAAAATAGTGGAACTTAAAAAAAAATGCTAGCATTCTCTCATTTATAAGTTCAAATTCCAATAAATACACATGTGAACCTTCGTAGCCATGTTCCGAAAGTATTACATTTTTTTAAAATAATATTTGCGATCATTGAGCATTCAAGGAATCAAATAAAATTTTCATATTGTAAATACTGCTCTGTTAATTATTAAAGTTATCCTCACAACATATGAGACATGTTTCCCAAGTATACACTTTCGCGTGTATTAAATTGTGGCAGTGTTCACCGACCTTCCATTCATAAGTTAAAGTTTTTCATAGGTTTGAACTCCGAGTGTTAGGTAATATCTTTCTAGTGTGAACAAGTAACGACTTACGAGCTAAAGCAATACCACCCTCGTGCCTACGATATCTGGCTCCTAACTAACCATTGTAATATTCTTCATTTTTATATACTGAGTTAAAATCATATTTATCTGAGTGGAAATAAAAAAAAATCTAACTAACTCTTCGAATAGTTTCTAATCTACACACTCATCTATTAGTGGCTCAATGTACTCTTATGATCTGCACTGTCTCAATATTTCATTTATATACGTGCTACTGAACGTGTATGGATAGTATAGAATGCAGGTATTTCATATCAAACTGTAAGATCACCGCTCCACGAAATACTAGATATATAATCAATCATGAGTCTATTGCATCATATATAAGAACACTCTCTCTTACGCAGTACCTGTTATTCACCCAAGTCAAACACAATATCACTGTCACGATACACAATTCTACATAATTCATGTTTACCTTACCTTGAAATGGTCATCTGCGCGGAATTCTCTTCTTGACGTATATTTTCAAACATGGCATAGAAACTCACCTTATATTACTAATAAATCATTAACACGTCAAATAGCAATTCTTACACTTCCCGTAGAACATAACTAAATCTCTTCACTTAAACCATTCATCAATATATAATCACATTTCAATACACTACCGTCGATACTTTAACATCCTATCGGCTTCCATTTAGCCGCATGCATATAGCCATAACTCCGAAACCATATGCTAAATATTCAAGAATTGCTTAGCAATGAATTCATATGCCCTCTTTCTCTGACGAAAGGAATACTTAATTTGTCAATGATCATCGTATTGCGCAGGTAATTCGTGACGTAAACTATACTCAGGTAAAACGAGATTAATCGAACCTTTACTAGTAACTTAGACTCATTGATTCTAGCTCTACTCAAGTAACATACCTTTCTCTTATCGGATATTATTTCCACTGTCGATGTGCTAGTGCAGTATCCAGTATATGTCATATTGTCATTCTAATTCATCACTTCCATCTAATTTTAAAATCTTAAGTATTTCACACATTACTTATATTACACACGCGTTCTTAATTACTTCATAAATCACCAAACTCTCAGCACATGCCAAAATAGATTGAGGGTGCAGATTGCAAGAAACTACTCTACTATAGAAAAGTATGGACTTAGCTCGTCAGTTGCTACATCTGGTCTGGTGGTTGCTCCGTCCTTCACTTGTTGCTAGACCCTCAGATTGGAACTGGATCTCTGTCTGAACTGGACATTCGCGGTCATCTGCTGGTTACATAGCTCGCCAGACCACTTCGTATCATCCGGTCTTTCGGCTGGCCGATGCTCATCCAACGTCATCATCTCCACTGGTTGGTCAGTCCAATAATCTCCGCCTGGTCATCTGATTCGACGGTACATATCCCCAGTTCGGTCCATCTTGATGAATTAGCAGACAGTCATCATCATGTATCTGTTGACAATGAAAAGAATTCCCTGTGCGCAGTAATTAGTCATGATATTCTGCATTTTCTGTTATTTAAAATAATCGTTAAAGTTTTTCTTTCTGTAAAAAGTTTTCTCCGTAAATAATTATTATTTTTTTACTGCTACGGTAGTTATACTCTTCTCGTGTGTAGTTATTAAATATTTCACAATGGTGAATTCCGATTCTTTCGATCGTTACGTTGCTACTTGATATTCCAAATCCGTCGTATATCACCAAAATTTATATATTTATATTTTTTTCTCGGCTCATCTACTGGCATACAGCGATGAATACTTTAATTATATGCTGTCGCGAATGTATATTTATTTATATTTAGCGTATGGCTAACACATCACATTATAGATACAATAATAATAAATAATATTTACAATTTGAATTATTTACAGGTTCAAATTATTTACATATTCAACACACAAGGGTGAGAGCAGAAAAAAGTCTCTTGGGTTTCCCTGGTAGGCAGTGAGAGGACACTGCTCCACAATGTGCCGAACTGTTTGCTTCACAGCACCACAACTGCACGCTGCCGAATTAAGTATTCTTGGAATATGTAGATCTGCTCGCATCTGCGTCTTGTCTACATGAAAGTAATTTTTTAGAGTCTCGTTAAACAATTCACCCGCTGCTATATTTTTTTTAAAACAATTCAAATGAGCCTCTACTGTTCTCCAGTGTCTTCGAAACCTTTCCTTTCCGTGACGTACATAGCCTCCTATACGTTGCATTGATACGAAGTTCATTGCCTTAGTAGATCGCATGGGCCATACCTTCCTACGCCGCCATTTTGTTGTTGGTCTACGAGATGCGAACGGGCACAAGGTTAAAATCCCCAACCCGGCCGGGAATCGAACCCGGGACCCTCTGAACCGAAGGCCAGTACGCTGACCATTCAGCCAACGAGTCGGAATAATTAATGATGATGTTTGTAGTTAAAGGGGCCTAGCATCTAGATCAACGACCCTAATGGTGCGAGATGGAACGAAAGGACGTGATAAGTAAAATTTTAAAATGTATCCAGCAACTAGAATTTAAAACAAATGATGATGAAAAATGATTATGAAATTCAAATAATCAGTGGATTAAATTCTCAATGGCTTATTTTCTGATAAAACAATAGACAATATAGATTATATATCATTTAATTTAGAAATTGGAGCACTTAAATCAAACCCAAATACATTTATGTTAACAAAGAATTAACTGAAGATTTAGCTTGCATCATCTTCTTCCTTTCCCAAAACCTCTTCATTCTGGCTGATCTGGCTGCCCTTCCTTCATGAGATATGACATATTGTTTGTGTTGTACAGTTTTTAATGACAATCTTATTTGTTCGTTCTTGAGAATCCTTTTTTCTTCTCTATTTTCAATTTGCTTCATTGTAATATTCAGCTCTTCTAAATCATTCTGAACTTCTTTAAACCAATTATTTTTTGTTTTACTTTTACAAAAGTAATTAAATAGTTGTTTTATTATCCTACTATCATTTAATCTAGAAAGATGACAGAAAAAGGCAATTCTTCTTTTTCTCGTCGTATCTATTATAGATTCACTTTCCCTATAAACCACTGCATTAGGCAATAATCTCCATTGTCCATCCACCTGATGTTTTTTATTAATGATTGTTCTGAGTATCCAGAAATTAAAATAACACATTAAAATTTAAACACAATAATTGGAATAAAAACGTAGTTAACAATAAAAGATTAATAGAAAATATACTTTTATACACAATAATTTTTTTTGCTAGGGGCTTTACGTCGCACCGACACACAGGTAGGTCTTATGGCGACGATGGGATAGGAAAGGCCTAGGAGTTGGAAGGAAGCGGCCGTGGCCTTAATTAAGGTGTAGCCCCAGCATTTGCCTGGTGTGAAAATGGGAAACCACGGAAAACTATCTTCAGGGCTGCCGATAGTGGGATTCGAACCTACTATCTCCCGGATGCAAGCTCACAGCGGCGCGCCTCTACGCGTACGGCCAACTCGCCCGGTTTTTATGCACAATAAAACAGGCCACTATCCTTCATTAAAGGGATGACGAGGTCTGTTGACTGCTCGCCATCTCGTAGGATGAGGGAGATGGTACTCGGAAGTTTTAAAAATTAAGGCCATGTCTACTACCTCACCAATCCTATTCCTTTCCCATCCTCACGTCATCGACAACCTTGATGTGTTAGTACGACATTAAACCAATAGTAAAATGAAATGGAGGTTGCACACACATATTGTAAGAGAATTCTTGTGCAAGAGAAGACCATTGTGTCAAGAGCGGACTATAGAGCGTTTAGGCAGTGTCAGACTTTAAATACGTACTAATGTTTCACAGGCAAGTACGGTTGGCATCTTCGAAGTAAGCGATCCAGTCATATGGCATGAATGGCATGTAGAAGTAGCATTAAGTTAATATATTTCGGAAGAAAATTCTAGAAATTATGATAATTATAATATTCCAGAACACCGAGCTCGATAGCTGCAGTCGCTTAAGTGCGGCCAGTATCCAGTAATCGGGAGATAGTGGGTTCGAGCCCCACTGTCGGCAGCCCTGAAGATGGTTTTCCGTGGTTTCCTATTTTCACACCAGGCAAATGTCGGGGCTGTACCTTAATTAAGGCCACGGCCGCTTCCTTCCACTTCCTAGGCCTTTCCTATCCCATCGTCGCCATAAGACATATCTGTGTCGGTGCGACTTAAAGCAAATAGCAAAAAATATTCCAGAACTTGGATAGTATTCTCACCAAGGAAATTTTCTAGTTCTTCACTCCTATCCTCGTTCTCATGAGTAACGTACGTTATTTCCGACGCCGATGATATTATTCAAAGCCCTTCTCTAGCGATTACCGGCAGCTTCGTTCTTCGGAGAATCAAGACTTCTGTTCTTTTGCTATGACTAGTTTTAAAAGTGACTGGTTAGCCGATTGTTTAGCATCCTTATGACAATAAAATCCGTCACTCTTCGTTATTAACTCTATACATTTAAAACCAAACCCCATGCCACTGCAGCCCTTGAAGGGCCTTGGCTTACCAAGCGACCGCTGCTCAGCCCGAAGGCCTGTAGATTACGAGGTGTCGTGTGGTCAGCTCGACGAATCCTCTCGGCCGTTAGTCTTGGCTTTCTAAACCGGGGTCGCTATCTCACCGTCAGATAGCTCCTCAATTAATCACGTAGACTGAGTGGACCTCGAACCAGCCCTCAAGTCCAGGTAAAAATCACTGACCTGGCCGGGAATCGAACCCGGGGTCCGGGTAAGAGGCAGGCACCTTACCCCTACACCACGGGGCCGGCTCTCTATACATTTGACAGAATTATAATTTGTAATACTCTGAAACCTCACGTCAGACTGCAATTGAGATCCGAGATTAATGTAATATCTTCAACTAAGTTTAATTCTTCTCGGAAGACTTTGATCGACAGATGAAATATTAGTCCAATTTCTGCTTTTAATCGGGAAGGACTGCAGTTCATCAGTGTAAAAGTTGGTCTGTACTCTGTTATAAGGCAGTCAAGGCTTATATTAATTATTCATACCGTCTTAATATATTCGCATCTCGCTCTTTCTCTTCATCACAAGAGAAAAATCATCCTGACCGTGGCTCAAGTGATCTAACACAGACATTGTACCGGCTAATTGTTTTTTTAAATGGACTTCATTTCAAGAGGCTCAATGAACAGAAATTAGAATTTCTAGAATCATTACAAAGACCTATAGGCAATACATTTTTGGTTGAACATGTTAATTCGCAAGCCTCTTTACACGAATTAACTGTCTCCATAATCCGCTGTTTACAACAAACACATATTAAGTTCCGAATTATTTTGCGTGTTTCTTGTTCATATTTGGTTCTTAAACCCAAATCTTCCCTCTAGGTAAGCAATCTTTTTTTTTTCAGTTCTCTCGGCCATTGTCTTATTTACAACCATACAAAATTGTGAATTCGTTCATAAATTTTAGATTCGTTTCATTATATAGGTCTATACAGAGAGGTCGGAAACAACGTGAACCGGATATATGAGCGTTAGAGTGTTAGTCATACTGATAAATAATTTGAAAGAAATAATTAAATATCCGCAGCGTTATCATTTTATCAGCTGTTGGGGTTAGCCAATCAGATCGCTTCGCGGGCGAATTCAAATGGGCTTTGCGAGGCGGTGTTGTCAAATCTGTACTGTACGTGAGATAAGAATGGTTTGAGTGCCATTCCGA
This sequence comes from Anabrus simplex, assembly GCF_040414725.1. Lineage (NCBI taxonomy): Eukaryota > Metazoa > Arthropoda > Insecta > Orthoptera > Tettigoniidae > Anabrus > Anabrus simplex. The sequence goes on from NC_090265.1 coordinate 575,085,185, forward strand.
GAAATCAGCATCAAACACAAACACACCGTTGATTTCAGCCAGTGTCACCGTAGAGAACTTGCTTTGGCGCGATCCTGTCAGTTCGGAGGTCTGTATTCAAACCTCTCCCCTGGCGAAGTTTCATTCTTCGACTGGTAAAGTATCTGATTCGGATCGTGAATGAAAGTGACTTGTCCTATATTGACCAAGTATTATTTCTGAGGTGGACCAGTCATGACCAAGGTGGTTTAAGTCACATTTGTTTATTGTTAGCTAGTAAGATTTTAGCAGTTCTATTTAACAAAGGTATCTGTTTAAATCACTACCAATAATTCATTTACAAGATAATGATGTCCACTTCCACATAACAACAGGAAATATACTACACACAAGACATACTGACTTATCTGGCCGAATCCACTTTTATTAACAATACTCAGAATATTAACAAGGTAACTCAACTTACCTGGTTCTTACAGGTGACTGTTTCGTATTCTTGAATAATCTCTGAGTAAGATTTGGCTATGTATTACCTTTCTTATTTCTTATGATTTATGTTGTTAGTGTCAAAGGATAGAGAACATTGACCGTAGTAGGTTACAGCAAAAAATTTAAAAAACTGAGAAAATGACTTGTCTGGTTTTTCCCTGGGATGAGTTTGGTGGTAGGCTCGATTCTTCTTCTTCCTCCTGGTACGGGGTGGTGTCTTCTTGAGGACGATCTCTGCTCTGCTGAGGATGACGCCTTCTATTAGTAGTGCCCCACCTTGCGGCAAAGGTGCCGCGAGGGCGCGGGCTGCCCCGCTGTAGCTCTCGCTTTTTCTTCCTGGCTGGTGACGGCGAAGGGCACGGGCGCCTGTGTGTGGTCCCTGTCCTGCTGGGCACAATCAGGCATCTGAGTCTTGGGGGAGGTGTTTGCAAGCCGTGAGACCTGCGTAGCAGCCTCGGAACGCCACGCGACGTTCTCCTCCACCTCTGTGCCACGATCCTTTGTCCTGAGCGCCGTCCTGGCTTGCACTCTGGTGGTAAGCCCTTAACGGGTGACCCTCACAGGTGGTGGACGTTTCTGGCTGACGGCCTTGGACGTCTGCGTCCACGTCGTGAAGCAGGATAAGATCGGGAGCATCGTCGTCCAGTCCGATCCTCGCGTACTAGGTCTCCACGACTGCCGAAGGGCACGAGTGCGTGCCCACCTACTTATACCTCTGCCTCCTGGTAGTCTGCGTAGCGACGATGGTCGACTCCCTCGAGATGGTGAGAGTTGACCTTCCTAAATCGCAGCCCACGCCGGGGATGCAAACCCTCTGCCAGACAGTGGATAGAGTTCTCTCGTACGTGTTAAAAGTAGTCGAATTCGTAGACCTAATGAACAAGCCCCGCGGCAGGTAGCACTTAGGCCCGGTTTCACAGTTTGAGTTTAAGCCGAAGCTTTAGTAAGCCACGCACGCCGCTTAAGCAAGGCTTACTCTTTGGCTTAAACACTACGAGTTTCACAGTAGGGGGACCATGTGCAGCTTTACTAAGCTGAACATCTCCGAAGTTGGTAATGCTTGCGCACGCGCAGTGATTCAGTTCTCATCTTTGTTTACATCCGTAGCCTATGATTGATTGACTTGTAGGTTATACATCGTTTCTAGAGGGCAAACGGTTGGAAATAGGTATATACCATCGCGGACTTTTTTTGTAGAGGTTTCTATGCTCTACAATTCGTACACTTACACTTGGGGTCTATCGTTGATGGTTCACGCAGCGTAAGCCAAGAAAGCTACTTGCTAGAAGCTTTACGTCGCACCGACACAGATAGGTCTTATGGCGACGATGGGATAGGAAAGGCCTAGGAGTTGGAGGGAAGCGGCCGTGGCCTTAATTAAGGTACAGCCCCAGCATTTGCCTGGTGTGAAAATGGGAAACCACGGATAACCATTTTCAGGGCTGCCGATAGTGGGATTCGAACCTACTATCTCCCGGATGCAAGCTCACAGCCGCGCGCCTCTACACGCACGGCCAGCTCGCCCGGTAAGCCAAGAAAGCAAGTGACCGACCGACATTTTTGTCTCTTGAGCCTCGAAATATATTCAGAAATATAAGTTATTTATTAATGTTATTGGTTTTACGTCCCACTAACTATGAATTTGAGCACCTTCACCACAGGACTGAGACAGGATCGAATCTGCCAAGTTGGGCTATAAGAGGGCCAGCGCTCTACCATCTGATCTGAATCCTTAGCTTAAACCTCAGTTTCATACAGCTTAAGCCAGTCAACAGATAAGCTCGGCTTAAGCGTATACTGTGAAACCGGGCCTTAATGGTCTGGCTCAGCGTGGCTCTTCTTTCGATAGATGCCCTCACGGCTACTGCCATTATAACTGAGAAAACTTCTTTCTCTGTGTCGTACCCAGGCCTATAGTAAGCCACCAGCGCTGGAAGCCCTGAGTCCGTGAAGCTCTGAGAGAAGCTTAACTGCAACTCGTATCCTACTCTGGTCTGAGCTGGATCTTCTCGTCCGCCAAAGTCGTGGTGTTCCTAAAGCAAAACCATGGAAAGAAGGTAGTGATGAGTGGTACTAAACAAATGCTCTTGGTCTGTACGTGTACTGGTAAATACAAGTTCCTGGGAAGGAGAGAGACTAAGCGTAGGGCACGTACGTTTCTCTGCTATCACAGTCAGCTTGCTCCTCAGCACCAGCCCATCGGACCGTGTCTAGTCACACTTCACATATAGAGCCCTGCGCGGATATACAAAATAATATCCGGATCCACTCCGCATGCGCACCCGCATCCGCATCCGCGAATGGTTATCCGCATCCTAAAAATGGTTATCCGCGGATAATTTAAAAATTTAACTACACTATATTACATCCAAGGTACTGAAACGGATAGATCTGTTAACATAATACAATAGGCCTGATACCTGCCGCTAGAACCCCACAGTCACAGGTTATGAGAGATTTTCTCTTGTGACAACTTTCTTCCTTCCTTCCTTCCTTCCTTCCTTCCTTCCTTCCTTCCTTCCTTCCTTCCTTCCTTCCTTCCTTCCTTCCTTCCATTAATTGCGAACAGAAGCCAGCTAGGCTTAGATCAGATTTACGGCTTTATGATCTCAAGGCTCCTGATATATCACCATTCTTCCATACCAATGTTAAGGGTCACCTAACCACAAGCAAAAGCAGGAGTATACCTGGGTGAAAATCATTAAACGTCATTATTTAGAAATTATCAGCAAAATTATCCGCACTGACATAGAGTTTGTATCCACCAAGACACTAACTTCTATTTAAATATAATCGTAACGACCGTGTGCCTGTACATTAACTATTTGGGCGAAATTTCCGTACAGTTATCCGTTTCGGGTGTAATAATGACCTTCTGCATACATTTTACCTTTGGTGTCTGTCTGTTTGTTTGTCTGAGTTCTTTTAACTTGAAAACTACTGGATATATTTCTACTAAACTCGATATTTAGAATCCACCTGTCCTTGTATAGGTTTTAAGGCCAATATTATTTCTGAATACCTAAATTTATTGGGGGTTTATCCGAACACGAAACCATGATTTTACACTCCCCAAAATTTATAGAAATCTACCATTCTCAATGAAAATCAATTTCTAAAACGTTTTTCTATGAAGATTAATAAGGGAGATATCATTAACGGACGGTTTTCAGCACAAGTCGCAACGGACTCAAAAATGTGCGTGTAAAGATATTATAACTTGAAAACTACTGAAGATATTTCAACCAAACATTATATTTAGCATCCATCTGTCCAAAGGTAGGCTTTAAGGTCCGTAATATTTCAATTTCCTGAAATGGACTGGGATTTTATAGGGAACCGAAACAGTGATTTTACTCTCCCACAACATATACAAGACCAACCTGACTGGAAATCGACCAACCTTGATGGAAATCCATTTCTAAAACATTTTCTCATGTGCATTTTTTCGATAGGAGGATTAATAAAAGAGATATCATGAAAGGTCGGTTTTGCAGGCCAAGTCCAGCGGACATAGCCCAAAAGTTGTTGTACGTGGAGCAGATTCCTTATCTATCTATTTAAATAAAATCGTAACGACCATGTATCTGTACATCGACTATTTTCGCGAAATTTTCATTCAGTTATCCGTTTCAGGTGTAATAATGGTCATCTGCATATTTGTTAGCTTTATTTTCCAGCAAGTCCTCATTTAAACCCCCCCCCCCCCCGCTCCCAAAGCAAGATTGCAGCATAATCTGCCAAACAAGCTAGAAAATTAAAATTTGGCAAAATTATATGTCTTAGCCTATACCAGATGGAAAGCTTCCAAGATATCAAAAAATAAGGTTCCTAGAAGGAAACCATCTATTGCAAATGTTAAAACATTTAAGCACTTTAGATGAGCCCACTGCTACACTGGGGCGAAACGCTGGTAATTTCATGATTGATAAAGCCTAAAGAGCTTAATGTTTTAGTTCACGAGATCATTAAATATTTCATTTTTACCCCCGAAAAATATCGAAATATTGAGGCAATTTTAACGTCGGACCAGACCTTCGTTTCGAGATATTTCGCGGCTTAATATTAACTCGTATCACAAAATGGATGGCACAATCTCAGTCCGATTTGGAGTGATCTAAAACTTTGGTCCTATGAATTTTTGTCGCATCTCTATTCCTTATACGTTAGATTTGTCTCTATTTCTGGATTTTACGTACATTTTGCACTTTGTTCGCCTATAATTCATAGTTTGAATCACTTATATGAAAGATAGCATCATCTAATTCTACACGAACATTGGACCACCCAGTATCCATACGTGAGCCAAATTCTATGTTTTTAGCCATCACATATGTATCCAAAGGTAATGCACTGTGAGGAAACCTTACCCAAACTTTACACTATTTAACGTTTCTAACTCAATCTTACCCATAAATAGATGAGATAACAGAAAATATAAGACCAGCCATTTAGACACCTAAATGAGGCATCTTATGGTACAATCCGTTAGTCGATATGACGTACTGTGTTGTAGGAGTTAATCTGTACATGGTGGTTTGCAATATTGTAAACATGCATATACTTCCTATGTTTATCTATATACCGGGTGTAACTAAATACGTGGAAAAGCTCCGGGGATTCGATAGAGGACCTGGCAACAAGCAGAACATGTCCTGTAAACATATGGTTTATTTGCTTTCGTTTCCGTGTTACAGGCATTGTTTGTGGTGTACATAACACAGACCACTTCACTATGCAGGATGGCCACTTGTGTTGATAAAGTATAATTTGCTACTTACAGTTCTCTACAGAAGGTGCTTAAAATGGCTACCACGAGCTGTAATGCGAGTGTCTATGCGCCGCATCATTCGCTCTCTCACTCGTTTCCATATTCCAGGCGTCTGTCGTATCTGCTGACACCCTTGCTCTATTCGCTGACGCAGCATTTCCACGTTATGAATAGGTGTGACATACACAATGGCCTTCAAATGACCCCATAAGTAGAAGTCTAATGGATTATGATCGGTAGAACGAGCAGGCCACGGTGTCGGTCCCTGACGCCCTATCCATTTGTTTGAGAATAGCTGATGTAAAATTGCTCTAGCAGCAAGAGCAAAATGAGGCGGTGCTCTATCATGCATGAACCACATGCACTGAATTAAATCCAGTGGAACATCTTCCAACAAACCATGTCAATTTATTATTTGTTAAAAAGGCACAGTATGACGCTCCTGTCAATGTTCTCGGTAAAATGAAAGGACCAGTTAATGTGTCACCTATTAATCCAGTCCGAACATTAATATTGAACTGTTGTTGATGTCTGGTTTGCACAACTTCTCTGGGATTTTCATAAGCCCAGACATCCGTATTGTGAAAGTTCTGCACTCCATTTCTGGTAAACTTTGCTTCATCGGTAAACAGAATAGCAGAGAGAAATTATTGCCCCTGAACACACATCTGTCGTAACCAGGTACAAAATGCTGCTCTGGGTGGAAAGTCAGCTGCACTAACACCTTAGACACTTTGAAGGTTATGTGATAAAGGAGCCGTTCTCGTTGAATCCTCCACACTGTCATATGACTCGCATCAATCCTTGCCGCTAATTCCCTGGTGCTCCTCCTGCTATTTTCCTCATTATGATTGAGAACTCGTTCCTCTGCGTCAGATGTACTCCTAGGTCGTCCATTATCAGCAACACATCTGCTAAAAGAGCCTGTTTCGCAAAGACGCTCATGTATTCTTTGGAACGTCCTGTTGTTCGGCAAACGTCTATTAGGAAAGTGTTCCGCATACAAGCGCCGTGCTTCATTTGCGTTACACTGAGCCCACAGCACGTGACTTTGATTGCAAAACAAATGCACACAGACTTGGATAGGGACGAAACGTACAAGTGGCCTGTGTGCCCTACAAAAATGACCAACCTGCATAGTGAAGTGGTCTGTGTTATGTACAGCACAATGTCTGTAAAACGGAAACGAGAGCAAATAAACTATATGTTTACAGGACATATTCTTCTTGTTGTCAGGTCTTCTATCGAATCCCCGGAGCTTTCCCACATATTTAGTTACACCCTGTATACTCACTGAAGTCGCTTTGTAGGGGTGTAGGAAGGGTGTGTCTGCCATTACAATTAGTATTTTACAAATCGATAGTGACTCTCAGTAGGAGGGGGTCTGTTATTGTGATCATTACTCTCCACATCATCTTTTGAATGACAGTAGGAATGGAATCCTTCTCCAACTCCTATATAACTGGCATTAGTAAGAAGGGACTACCATTGTAATCAATAATTCTCTTCTCGGTTTGACAGGCTGAAGTCAAGGGAGCATGCAATTTTGTTCAAGACTCCTCTAACAGATAGCGTTTGTGAGTAGGCAAGTGCGCCCGCCATTTTAAATAAATTTACCCATCTAAAATGTGACTGGCATTAGGCATAGTGGCCTGCTATTACAATGAAAACTCACAAACTCGTTGTGACTGGCATTAAGACAAGGGGCCTGTCATTATAATGCTAACAGCACAACTCAGTTTTGACTGGCAGTAGGGAAGGTACCTGCCATTATAATAAAATCTCTTCAACTGTAATCTGTCTGGAAGTAGGAAAGGGGGCCTGCCATTGTAACGAAAACTCCCCAAATCGATTGCGACCACACAGTCGTTAATGGAGCCTGCCATTATCATGTAAACTTCCCTACTCGATTGTGAATGTCAGTAGGCAAATGAGCCTGCTGTTATCATCACAACTCCGCAACTCACACTCTTCATTGGAAACAACGTATGGGAACCTCCCTCTGCTGTTTCTGAATAACGCTAAGAGGCATGCAATTTTAAAAAATCTTATTCACTGCATTTACAGTAATTTACTTCGGTATCCGTATGCAATGTAGAATACCGTAGCGAAGCACGGGTACATTTGCTAGTTATAATTATTATTATAATGTGCGGGTGTGATACACGTATTATCTCACGCTGATTGGTCATAAAGCAATTGAAGGTGGTGATCAGTTCAGTTATGATTATGAGGCCATTAGCTGAGTCTGGCATTGCTTTTGATTACTTGCGTCACGATCCTCACTTCCTCTCTCATCCCCCACTGGTTTCCTTCCGACTCCGATAGTATACGGTCGTCCATTTGTACATATTTCGTAATCTATTCCTTTCATTCCTCATACCAATACTCAACGAAGTGTCAGACCTATTCCATTTTCTCTTATTATCAGTACTCAGCGCTGTCTTTCTGAGCTCAACTTAGTGGGTCCGATCCCTGCTCAGTCCAATGGTATTTGAACGTGTTCAGATACACCAGCCTAGTGTGAGTAGATTTTCTGGCAAGTAAAATAAATCTTGCGGATCAAAATTCAGGCAACTCAGCGTTTTCAAAACAGTAAAGGTAGTTAGTGGGATGTGAAAATTGTATTATTATTATTATTATTATTATTATTATTATTATTATTATTATTATTATTATTATTATTATTATTATTCATAAGATGTCCTCCGCCGTTGCACAATTAGAGCCACTATTAGCTGCGGTCGATTGAGTATCAGGTTCGATTTCCAGTACTGGCAGAAAATTAAGTTTGACAGGAGAGCTAGTATGTGGTCAAAAAGGTACATGCAGCTTATCCCCATTCAGGGTGTGCCTGGAAATAGCTGAATCACCTCAGAACAAGTCAAAAACAAAGTCAAAGACACCTCCGTACAGGCCATGAAGGTATTTGGAGGAGTGGAAGGTAAAGGCTTCCACCATTGTTAACCGCGGCACGTGATGGGGTAGAGTGGTTAGCTCTACGCCCGGCCGCCTTTGCCCCCAGGAATTAACCTGGCACTCATTTTTGGTGTAGGCTGAGTGAACCTCAGGGCCATATGCACCTCCGGAAGTGGAAATCTCGTTTCTTAAATTTTACAACTTCCTGACGGGGATTCGAACCCACGTCCTTCCGGGCGAACCGAGCACGCCTTTACCGCCTCGGCCAGGCAGCCCCTATCTCAGAACAAGTACATTAATTTAATTTTTATTACTATTCTTATCAAATTACAGTATATCTGTAATAGTGCATTCAGACTGGTTACTGTAGCTCCTAACAAAACCAATAAGTTAAGATTGAACACCCTGCCTCACGTGTTTTACGTTTTACGTTCCTATATCTTAGAAAATTCCTCTGATATATTTTTGAAATGTTTAGATCTGGGTTATTTCTTCAAATACCTAGGTATAGAAGCTTTACTGAACCCGAATGGTCATTTTTATGATTTGAACAAGGTACATGATTTCATTTTCATTAAAGCCATCGCTTGAGAAGACCAAATATTACGTAGCAGTGAGAAAACCTATCTGTTTTAAAGGCTTAATAAAAATGTTAAGGAGTTTGAGAGTTATGTGTACATATTAAGCATATCAAGTGACAAAAATTGCGATCGAAGAAACGCATTATGTATACTTATACAACTAAGCATTCAGTAACAAACCAAGCACCTAACTCTAAGTAGCCATCGCTACGAACGTAATTACAGAAGCTGTTTCTACAAATCAGAGGAAAACAAAGCCTTTTGTCACTTGGTTTTAGAAACGTGGCGGATTCAAAGGAATCATCTAAAAGTGGGGTTATGTTAACATAGCAAACATCAAAATATCTAGAAAGAGCATTTTAATAATACACATAGTTTAATCCAAAAATTGTACTCTTTTCTGGGATGAAAAATTCAAAATGTCAAAATATTCTTCTTAAAGTTTAGCTTACTTGTCTTTTCCTGCTGTCATGATAGCTGATTGAGGTAGAGAAAGATGTTGGGAAAATATAATTAGAAATATACTGTGATGTTATATCATTTTCACAAATTACCTAAATTCCCATTTGACCTGTCCCCACCTACCTCTTGCCGTTCATGCTTCTTTTTGGACCTCTCATGTTTTCTTAGATCTTCTCCCTTTTTATACGTCCTCTAGATATAAAACGGCGGATCTCCCCGAGAGCCAACCAACCATTTTCCCATCAATAAACTTGCACAGCGACACTGGGGACATATCACCCTGTCATTACCGCCATCTGATCTATTAACGGTCACCCGCGGTCCTGTTTTTATACAAACGTGCTGAGTGTCACCAGAAAGCCTCTAATTCACATATAATCTCCTCCTCGTCACACCCTCTAGGTTAGATAGTGTGTCTTCTGGAAATAGAGACTGTATAAGACTTTCTAGTCATTCCGAATGTTTGTAAGAGAGCGTTCATTATCCCAAATGTGTACAGTTGAATAATCAAAACTGACACATGAAAAATATTGAAGTCCTGTATTGGATAGCATCGTCCTCGAGTGGGGCAGTAGTTACAATAAAAGGTTATGCAATTCGCGTATTGTTAAACGTCACGTTTCTGACGAAATGCGACAGTCAGCACTCAATGCAACTGTCCGCATAGCAGAATAACAGTGAAATAGACGAGAAAATTACAAAATTGTAAATTAAATATGTGAAGTGAGGGACACGCTTGACCAATTAAGGTAGATGTGATGCCGTGTCTGTTGGTGTAGGAGAAAGGCATTTTGGTTATCACCCAGGAGATCTGGTGTTTGAATACTTTTAACGGCATATTTTCTTCTTTTTTTTACCAGACTCCGTTACTGTGCCAACGGCCGTAGCCGTGTTGAAACACCGGATCTCGTAAGATCTCCGAAGTTAAGCATCATTGGGCGTGGTCAGGATTTGGATGGGTTACCGCGCGCTGTTGGTGGGGGGTAAGGGAATGGAAGAGCGGAAAGGAACTGGCCACCCTGCCTACGTAAACTCCGGCTCAGGCACACCTCTGCGAAGGTTCGGACCTGCCTGCGGGCCGAATACAACCTTAACCTACCGTTACTGTATTGCGTAATTACACCACACTAACTGCTTTTCCACCCAATGCTTGCAGTGAGAGCGTAGTTTATCTTCACTGATCCCACTAAGGACCGCGTGTAAATATGCTACATGCCATATACATCGAGGAATAGCCTTACAATATTGAGCGTGTTTATGAGAGTGTCACCGGGCGAGTTGGCCGTGCGGATAGAGGTGCACGGCTGTGAGGTTGCATCCGGGAGATATTGGGTTCGATTCCCACTGTCGGCAGCCCTGAAGATGGTTTTCCGTGGTTTCCCATTTTCACACCAGGCAAATGCTGGGGCTGTACCTTAATCAAGGTCACGGCCGCTTCCTTCCAACTCCTAGGCTTTTCCTATCCCATCGTCGCCATAAAACCTATCTGTGTTGGTGCAACGTAAAGCCACTAGCAAAACAATTAGTGTGTCAGCAGTTAGTTGCTTTCTGTTTCGTTTGTTTTGCGTCGTACACATACAGATAGGTCTTATGGCGACGATAGGATAGGAAAAGGCCGAGGATTGGGAAAGAAGCGGACGTGGCCTTAATTAAGGTATAGCCCCATCATTTTCTTGGTTTGAAAATGGGAAACCATGGAAAACCATCTTCAGGGCTGCCGAGTGTCGGTTAGCTCCGAGTAATTCTACCCGCCTGCCAGGGTAAGAACCAGGGTTCGTTTCCTACTTAACGTATTACCTTTCTTTAAAAAAAAACTTTTTTATAATGTTGTGTTAACCAAGTACCAAATTTCTATTAATTACAAAATCTGGCATTATGCTTTTAACTTCGTTAGTCCTGAAAATGACTATTGCAGGCGTGACTTAACACTTCCTCTAGTATCCACCGACTTGAACAACTTGTCGGTGCCGACGTGGCATTGACTCAACAAGCTTCCTAGAGTAGTTCTCACTGTGAGCAATTGCCTCCAATGCGCCAAACATAACGCCCCACAAAGCATCATGCGAACGCGGGGGAGGGTAGGGCCAGTGCTACTTTATGTGGCGCTTCCACCTTGCCCATTCATCTTCAGTAGGATTCAAGTTTGGAGCTCGAGGGACCGAGTTGAGCAGTTCACTGTTGTCCCGCTCAGAAAAATAGCCTTGAACACAACGGCTCGTGTAAATTGGGGAGTTGTCTTTCACTAACTGTATTACCTCATCTAGATAGCGCTCTCTCGCACTCGGAACCATAATATTCTTCAGAATGTCCAAACATTAATCCGATAAAACACTCCAGCCGCTTCAGACGATATCCACCCTCCAACAAGACACATACATGCTGCCACTGCGTGAGCAGTTGCCTGTACAGTATATTTTTAGTTGTATCGGCTCCCTGTGGTCTGTAAACATGAACCGTCCCGGCCTGAAGACGTCTCGTCAGAGAAGATCACATGATCCCAATGACGGCAAATTCGCACCAATTGACAATCTGTCCATTGGAGAGAGATTGTTTGGTGGCAGATTTTCTCCACTGGAGTTCGGATTCTCGTAATCGTTTATGGACCGTATATGAACATCCAAGAAAATTGGTTGCCTGTATGAGCTCCGCTGAGTGTAAGAACGGGTTCTCCTTTGAAGTTTTAACTAACCTATTGTCTTCTTCGCTAGTAGAAACGCGCTTTAAATCAGTGCCCGGTAGACGTCCAAACTCCCTTGACACCCGTCACTACTGTATCCATCTCTAAGCAGCCCTAGGCTAAAAGCCACATCGATTTGCTGCCTCAAAAATTCTAAAACTCCCGTAATGGACGAGATACAGCACTTGCTCTCATGACGCGTGTGAATAATGAGCCATATCAGAATGGTGTAAAGCATTTAGAATCGAAATTCTCTCAGACAAGCTTGGTGTGTTCATTGCTTCATATCACGATGTAGTCATTCGGGAACAGCAGAAAGCTCACCCCAGGATTCAGTCATTAGCTGTTATGGTAGGCACGAATTTTTTAGCCTACCACTGACCCACTGCGTTACGTGGGAGCCGGCCATGTGCTTATACTTGCATAGTGCTTTATGGAAGTGCATGTCACGAGGAGGAGAGAGAAAGGAGAAGGTAAAGTGGGACCGACTGACAGAGTGAGTGAGAACTACGGGTCGTGTTGCAAAACGTATCCAGCTGACTGTACAAAGCCAAACATAGCTGAAGTGGATTCCTTTATATTTCGCGTCTCCAGAGATCCGACAAGTTTTTATTGTTCATCTAGACATCGTGTTCCCTGTGAATATATTAGTACCAGTCCAGTCCAGCTTGCTGTGTTCACCCTACATACTCAAGAATCCGAAATTGTCGTCAAACAATTCCATCTTGTTTACAACGTGGTTTAAAACTTCCCCTCTCATTTCCTCCACTGCATAATTACTAGAGTCTGGACTTATATGTACAATCTATAATTACAGAAAATTATTCGCAAAAATATAAAAACATATTCTTCATAATATGCAAACAGTCGTTTAAGTGCGGCCAGTATCCAGTATTCGGGAGATAGTGGGTTCGAACCCTACTGTCGGCAGCCCTGAAGATGGTTTTCCGTGGTTTCCCATTTTCACACCAGGCAAATGCTGGGGCTGTACCTTAATTAAGGCCACAGCCGCTTTCTTCCCAGTCCTAGCCCTTTCCTGTCCCATCGTCACCATAAGACCTATCTGTGTCAGTGCGACGTAAAGCCAATAAAAAATATGCAAAAACAGATGAAAATTCAAAATAACTTCGTTTTGTGGGGAATCTTACGTTATTACAGAATACAACGAAAGTTTTCCCGTCCATTACGATTTTATTTGCTTTCAGTTTTGCTCCAAATCATAATTGCATAATATTATTTCATAATAAGCTTACATATTCCCCTTTTATACAGACACCCACTAGCTCAAAAAATATTTTGTACCCAATTGATGGCTGAGATATCATTAATTAATTGCTAGTAATTAGCTGATGATAGAAAGGGAACAACTATTAATTAAATAATAATATAATTATTGTGACAGGGATATTAATTTATATGCAATAGCAAACATCAGTCGAATTGTCTGTGAAGTGTTGACATGAAATATACACCACACTCCTTTTAAATATAGAAGAAACGTAGACTAGATTTCGCTCACAAATCCAGGATCTAAGCATTACCTACATAGAAGATATGGATAAAGCATCGAAAGAAATTGCTTTGTTCAGTAGGGTGTCACGGATTGAAGGGGAGGTGCTGTGAGATCTTCGCCTGCATTATACACGCATTTCAGATAATATTGCGCACCATGCAGGATCCACTGCAATGGCACGTACTGTAAGTGGGTACAGGCATAGGATATGGTAATAAAAATAAAACATTAGAATATATTGTACCACGAGATGCATTTATTGCAGGGTAATAAACTCTCGCAGGATACACTTACTCTTAGTACGATGCTGGACCACCAGTTGCACGGGCATAGGTGGGATGTTCTCCTTAGGAGGATCTTGCAAAAGCTGTTGCTACTAACAACTAACTACTGCTTTCAACAAGTGCTGAAGATCTGCAGACATTACTAAACTGTGTGGTCGAACACAGAGCTGCAGCAGATCTGCGTTTAAATGCGAAAAAGACCAAAGTAATGGTCATAAGCAAACATGTCATTCAACCTGTTAACTTGAAAATAGCTGGCTCATCACTGGAGCAAGTCCAACGCTTTAAGTATCTCAGCAGCGTACGTGATCACAGTTGGAACAGTGCTGTTGAAATTAGGTCCCGCATTGAACAGGCAAAGACGGCATTCTAGAGAATGAGCAAATTTCTCTGTAACAGGGACTTTAAAATCAATCTCATTCTCCGTGTACTTCGGTGTTATGTATTTCCTGTCATATTTTATAGTGCCAAAACTTGGACCCTGACAGAGAACACCACCAAAAAAACTTCGCTCCTTTGAGATGTGGTCGTACCGACGCCTGCTCGGAATATCATGGGTTGACAGAACAAGTAACACTGTAGTACTCCCGAACAAAGAGCTAGAGGACATGCACAACATCAAAAAGAAGAAACTTGAGTACTTTGGCCATATCGTCCGAAATTATTAATATAGACTCCTTCAGCTCATCTTACAAGATAAAATAATTCAAGGAAGGAGAAGTAGGGGAAGGAGGAGAATGTCTTGACTACGGAATCTACAACAATGGTATGGGCTCAGTAGCCCCACTCTTTTCCGAGGAGGAGAAGAAGAATAATAAGACAAAGGTTATGTTTGCGATTAGCGAGAGGACTGGAGAACTTGCTGGCTAGGGAATCGTTAACATCACGAAGTCACACCGAGGAAATCCCGTGCAATATGAGACTAGGCAGTATCCTACTGTCGAACTACACCAAGAAGGGAAGCACGCATGCTAGCAGAATTTCTTGGACGTACTGTCGCGCTGTCAAGGTTTCTTCAGTCACACCCAGCAGGGAATGGGAATCATAGGAAATGGTATCCCACTCTGATACTTCTCTCAGGGGTGTTGTGCTGCTCTACATTGAAGCGTGAACCATTGCAGTGGTCCAGGACGTCTCCAGACTCGAATTCGTTGTCCTTCTGTACATACGAAACCGTAGTCCGTCGGGGAGCATCTTCCTTGCCAATCCGCAAGCTACCACGTTACTCATTCCTGGCAAAATTCCAAACGTGTTCGGCGATGCTCAGGTCGTAATGGTAGGCGACGTTAACGGACTCCGCAACGGCAGATCCCGATAGCCACCTGGACTAGTCGACACAGGCGTATCTCCAGCTTTCCACACGATGACACAATCCTCCCTGCTGGTGGTCCGCCGGGTCTACCAAAGCCTTCTCAACCTGTGTGTATACACTCACATTTCCACTGTGTCCAACAACGACGCACGGCGTAGCCAGAACAGTGTAAGTGGCGAGAAATGCACCAAAACTTCCGACGATATGGCCTCTCTCAAACTTATCTAGCTGGTCAAAGGCATGCTGTTCATTCAACTTCGGTCTGGTAGCTTGAGCTGCTACTAATGCGTTACTCTACCATGAGTTCGTTTTTATTTGTCTGTACATTTCCTAAATAATCTTAAAACAAGCAGCTCCATCCACTTTCTTTACTCCATACTCAGTAAAGCCTTCAGACTGGTGTGTAATTAGATCCGTGCTACATTATTCTACAGTTCTTCAGAACACGGGACTGTTAGTTGGGATGTAACAAGTCTCTTCGATGGAGAAAATAAGCAACACCCTGGCCCTATTTTCAAGCCTTATTTTTTGAGCATTCTCGCCACTGTATATTAAAACTAAACAGTACATCACTTCACCTTCTCCGTATAAATAGCTGAAATAAGTAGGAAAATTATACATATGCACATATAAACAGAGTATCTACAGTCACTCAAAAAAAATTAAAAATTAAATGACCGTGCGGTTAGGGGTGCGGGAGCTGTGAGCTTGCATCCGGGAGATAGTAGGTTCAAGCCTCACTGTCGGCAACCCTAAAGATGGTTTTAGGTGGTTTACCATTTTCACACCAAGCAAATGCGGGCTGGGGCTGTACCTTAAGTCCACGGTTGCTTCCTTCTCACTTCCAGCCCTTTCCTATCCCATCGTTGCCATAAGACCTTTAATATGTCGGTGCGATGTAAGGCAAATTGTAATAAAATGTTTTTAAAACCTTGAACTGCCCGGAAAATGAACCCAGGGTCTTCGAATACTCTTATTCCACGCTACTCTGCACCAGAAGGCTAAATATTATTATTATTATTATTATTATTATTATTATTATTATTATTATTATTATTATTATTATTATTATTATTATTATTATAGATTAGTATTAAATTTACGAGGTCTACGTGTCTTTCATTTTCTTAAAATTCGTGCGCCTTACCGTTCTTTTGTGAGTACACTCATTTTTCTTTCAATTTACCGGGACTCTTCTCCTCCCTGTGTGTGGATTCGAACCCTACCGTAACCCCAACTTGTTTCCATTTTTACGCTGAACGCGAACCTACATAGAACGACGATCAAGAGCTGATAAATACATTTGTAAAGTTCGCGAACCATAGCCTACCTGGGGCATTTTTCTGTTCTTAATATAAAACCCAGGACTTGTGTAGGAGTATGATGGATAATTCAAGTATCGATGTAATAGACGTAGCAGGTGTGGCGAATATAAACAGCCTTAAGGCGCTGTGTAGTCTGCTGCTGTGATATAATCAGTTGGCTCCCAACACGTGCTCTTGTTACCTGCACCGCGATCCGTGAACGTTTCTTATTATCTGGCAAAAGATCTCGTACAGTAGCTCTCCTCTAGCAAACAATAGAGGTCGTGAGTTCGAACACAGATTGCCATCACGTTTCACACACGCACGTATCTGTAGTTATTCACCATTACTAGCTTCTCATCGTCTGTGCCCACTAACGTGTGACGACCATTTCAGTGCACGTGCTGTCCTCAACTGCTGTCTCGTACAAAGCGAATCAAGTTCTGTGAAGAATCTTACCTTCTGTCCTAGAGTAATTCTTCTAGCATTTTATTAAATTAAAATTTATTTGATATAATGATAAGTCTGGTTCTTTGGCTGGGTGGTCAGTGGTGGTTTCACCTTTGGTTCGTATGCCTCGGGTTCGATTTCCGCCTGGACCGGAGATTTTAGAGAATATTGCTGAAGTAGGAACTGTTCCAGCTGCCAAAGCCTGTCGCACACCTCTGGGGAAATTAAATGATATTGGGGAGTTTTGCTGGAATGAAAGAAGAAATGGAAAACCAGAGGACCCAGAGGAAAACCTGCCCAGCACAAATGTCACATGGAGTGACCAGGATTTGAACCACGGAACAAAACGTTAAATGGCCGACGTGCTGCCACCTGAGCCACCGAAGCACTGGTCGTCTGAGTATGCATCTGAATTACCAACCAACTCAGACACGTGCAATAGTGGATAGGTTCTACATTCGGAAAGCGGTGGCTTCGGTTTTCCTGAGAATCGATTTTGTTATATCCCATTCTCCTCTCTAAGGTAAATGTCTGAACATTTCCTTTCATAGGCTACGGCCGCTCCCCACTCACCTTCGCCGCGCCTTTAATCACCGCTACACATCTGCTGGCCAGAGATAGGGAGTCACCCTCTAAGAGGCCCACCGTATCCCTTCAAAATACAGAATAAAAATAATGAATATAGGTCCGTGCAATGTAGCTGTGAGTTTGAATTCGGGAGATGGTGGATTCGTACCCCACTATCGTGATAATGTGGTGTTTTTTTCCGTAGTTTTAAATGTTCACACCAGAAACGTAATGGAGCTTTACCTTTACCTTTATTAAGGCCACGGTCATTTCCTTCCCACTTCAAACCTTGTCGTATCACATCGTTCACGTAAGACCTGTCTGAGTCGGTACGACGTAAAACCAACAATGAAAAGTCTTTCCACATAAGGTTGGCAAGAGGGACGGGAGTGGGGGGAACGTAATCATAGCAAAGCAAAGCAAAGCAAAGCAAGGTCATCTCTGTACAGGCCACGACGGCCCTTGGAGGGGTGGAAGGTAAAGGCCTTCATCGTCCGTAACCTCGGCATTTGGTGGAGTAGAGTGGTCAGCTGTGCGCCCGGCTACCTTTGTCACCAGGAATTAACCTGGTACTAATTTTTGGTGTAGGCTGAGTGAAATTCAGGGCCATATGCTCCTCTGGAAGTGGAAATTTCGTTCTAATTTTGTTGACTTCCTGGTGGGGAATCGAACCCACGTCCTTCCGGGTGAACCGAGCACGCCTAGACTTCATCCATGTTAATTCTATATTTTAATATGGTCGTATGTAAATCTCCCAGATATTTTTCGCATAACATCCTACATAGACCGGGACTCTTCTTTTAGGATTAGAGAATGGCAGGAAGGCTGGTATGTGGTTAAAAATGGTACAAACAGCTCACCTGCATTGATGAGGAGGAGGGGGAGGTTGCCTGAAAAGTGCTGAATCACCTTGGAACGAGGACATGAGTTTACTTTTACTATGCCTTAGTCGAGATGATCCCATTTCGAGGCGTCAGATACTCACCATCGCCCATCCACGTATGGAGTAGAGTTTACCAGGTAACTTATGCAAGCAGACAAGCCTTGTGCATATCCAAGTATTTACCAGAGACTTACTCGCCATAGGTTTCACTGGGTCTCATCAACCAGACATTCATACAAGATTTTCTCAAGCCCTTACTTGCAGGAAGAAAGCGCACAGTGAGATGATGACGCTACTGACCTAACACACATGAAGAACACTGGTTGCCATGGTTATAATGGGGTCTGGAACATGAGACGCCAATTCCAGCTAGAGTGGTGGTGGTGGTGGTGGTTATTTTAAGAGTAAATACAACTAGGCAGCCATTTTCTGTTAACACTAATCTGAGAAAAAAAATAAAGGGATTCGATACTTCCAAAATGAAGATATCGGGCAATAAAGATAAGGATCACCAATGGCGTGAAAATGAAAGACTTCCCTAGAACTCGTAACCTAATACCGTTAGGATTGGAAAACAACAAGAGGTGACCAAGGGAGGTCGGATAAGATAGATGAAAATGAGGAGCCTGGCAGAAGTAAGTGGAAGCAATGACAGGACTCAGCTAAGGGCCCCTTTTAGTCGCCTCTTACGACAGGCAAGGTATACAGTGAGTGTTACTGTACCGCCCCCACCCACAGGGGTTTCCAAATAGACCCCAGCCCAAAAACTTGTCCATGTTAAAAGAAGAAGCCGTCAAAGAATCGATATCGACAATATTGAAGTACGCGGTAGTCAATTTTTGAATTCCCTAGTGACTGTATGTCTATGATGATGACGACGACAAGGACTATTACGCATGTGAACTAGACGTTTGTAGCACTATCAACGATATCAGCTACGGTAATCTCGACCTGTAAGTGAAATAGGTTCCTCGTCGGTTTCGTAAAGTTGTGTTCAGTCGTTTCAAGGTAAGGTCACAAAAGGCAAACAAACGGACAAATAAACACAGAATGGGCACAGAGGTGATGTTCATTGCTCCTCCCCCTGTGGTTCACTTCCATAGAAACTACGCACTCTAAATAAAGGAAGACAGAATTCCTCATTTGTCCGCAACTAGCATCCTGAGGGATAAAGAAGAGGAGACAGGAGAGGTGATCAAATATCTGAGATCGGAATAGGCGTAACAACATATAAATCAAGAAGAAGAAGAATCAAGTGACTAAAAGAAGAGTGAGGCACACTAATGTCTGCTTTAGAGGCTCACACACCGTGAGTGTGGAATGATGCCCACGGTTCCCACCTAACATTAATATTGCTTCCATTTACTAGTGCTTAAACCTCTCTTGGTCAACACTCAATCCCTTCCGACCCCTACAGTTTTAGGCTTGCGTGACCTAGGAAAATTTTAACTGTCCTTTGCCTTCTGTAACCGATAGCTTCATTGTAGTAGTCAGTGAATGAAACAACAATCTCAAACACCAACACCAAATTATATTTCTGCCAATGGTACTCAGATAATGTGAAGGATGAACGAATATTAGGGAAAATAATCAATTTGTTATGCTAGCATACAGTGAATCTTCCTCTTCCTGAGCCATAATGACAAATCTTAACCTAAAGCGGGGAACACCTCTCGAAAACAATTAATGACGTTCGGTAAATTTCTACCCCCACACCTTTCCCTACTGATTATCGCAGTTGATAAGGCTTTAAGGTTCCAGTATGAAATCTGGGCACATTAGAGTAACTGTTAAGAGGTCTGAAATTCATCGGTCCTACACCAACTGATTTACTGGAATGTTAATGAACCCCTCTTCAGAACGAAATGATTGATTGATTGATTGATTGATTGATTGATTGATTGATTGATTGATTGATTGATTGATTGATTGATTGATTGATTGATTGATTGATTGATTGATTGATTGATTGATTGATTGATTGATTGATTGATTGATTGATTGATTGATTGATTGATTGATTGATTGATTGATTGATTGATTGATTGATTGATTGATTGATTGATTGATTGATTGATTGATTGATTGATTGATTGATTGATTGATTGATTGATTGATTGATTGATTGATTGATTGATTGATTTAGCTTAAAGTATATTAATGTGCAATTGTATGAGCGTTATATGTGAAAAAATGTGAAATGAAATTTTTGAATAATAATAGTAATTTAATTTCACGTCAGTGGTTACAGATTTTTACGCATGCCGAAATGCCGAATTTTAACTCTGGAAAGGGTGACTTTAACATAGCAGCAAATACGCTAACCGAATATTCTTTCATTTAAGGCCTCTCAAATGCCAACCGAATGCACCGAGGTGAGATCTCACACTTTTTAACATAGAAGGCAAACCCTTATCAACTACACTACACAGCAGGACAGAGCAAAATCTCCATGACCACCTGCATGTCGATAATGAGTTTACATGCCTTCCTCTGACAAGAGAGGATCATGCTGACCACAAGCCAAGACCTGGTCAAGAATAGCATCAGACTTAAAGGCAACAGATGCACTAGCTCGGTTAGTAATCACGAAAGGTAATATTTAACTCTCAATCAGAACAAACGGAGTTGTGAACAACTTAAACGTACCAAAACCAACATCGTAGTTATGTCAACTCGTATTTTTACTATGCCTCTGCCAATGAATCGAAATATCACTACAATCATTCTGATTGCCCCTTACTGACGTATGTATGTAAGTAAATAATAATAATAATAATAATAATAATAATAATAATAATAATAATAATAATAATAATAATAATAATAAAAAGATATAAAATTACCAGATGGACATCAATATAGACTATACGTAGTGACAATCGCCCTCTTAAGCCATCTTTAAATAAATTTAAGTTAATAAACAGTTAAGTACTTACACTCACCAATATTTTTCTACAGGCATTTGTTAGGATCTGTAGTTTTCTAAGATTACTTCAAGTAATATATTTACTGATTATGAGATCCAAATACTGGCAGTAACGTGTACGTCGTGCAGTCCTTGTTTTCAGCCTGAAAAGAACAACTAATTATAACAATGATTCAAGAAGTGCTAACCCTATTTTATGCTATTTCTTTGCTTAGGTAGCCTATCACACAAAGAAATATTTCATTCGGATTCCATATTTGAGTGTGAAAGCGTTCACAATACTGGCAAAAGTCGAAATAATTCCCAAAAAAGCTTATTCATAAAATCATCAAATAGTCTAATTATAAATTACAAGTATCGCCTGTAATTTCAAGTAGATTCACAGACTTACCAGCCATGGACCTAGATGGTGAAAAAGGCCGCCGAAAGTTCTTAAGAGTAAGAACATGTCGATACGGTTGGTGCCGGCCTGAGTCGCTCAGCTGGTAGAGCGCCGGCCTCCCGAGCTCAAGTTCGCGGTTTCGATCCCGGGTCAGTCCAGTGGCATTTTAAGGTGCTCAAATACGCCAGCCTCGTGTTAGTAGATTTACCGGCACGTAAAAGAACTCATGTAGAACAAAATTACGGCATCTCACCGTCAACAAAAGCCGTAAAATATTTAGTGGGACGCAAAACAAATAACACTACCATACGGTTAGCAACACTCCCACGCGCAAAAATAATTAGTTTGCTTCGTCGTGATTTTGTTTCTATAACATTCGAATATACAGACTTATTTTCTCTATCCAAACAGTCGAAGCACTTCAGTCGGACCGTCGACCGGTGTACTCTCAAAAACTGAAATGTCTCACCGCTGCTATTTGGCACAGTCACATTTTCTAACTCAGTTATTTCCATACACACATTTTGTTACCAGCCTGATATATTTCGATACGGTGATTGCCTGACAGAATAACACATTTTTGCACACTTTACACAAACCATGTTAAAGCAAAAAGAGCAGTTTAAAATACCGTGAAGAAATGCTTGCCAGCCGACAAGAAGCCCAATCCATTGTTACCTCAGCCAATTTTAATTACTATCCGAAACTTGCCTTGCGGCGGTAACATTCTGAGATAGCTCCTCTCCCAATCAAGCCGGCGGCGAGGTACAGGTCGTGCAAGCTTTATTTCAGGAGATCATATATATGAACTCCAACGTCAACAGCTCTGAAGATGGTTTTCCGTTGTTTTCCATTTTCACACAAGACAAATACCAAGCTGATTACGTCGTGACGTCCTTGGCTAAGAAGCCCTCATATTTCGAAGGCAGTGTATGAAATTACACACACTCCCTCACACACACGTCCCCCTGTGGGTGGGGGCGGTAGAATAACACCCACGGTATCCCCTGCCTGTCGTAAGAGGCGACTAAAAGGGGCCCCAGGGGCTCTGAACTATGGAGCGTGGGTTGGCGACCACGGGTCCCTGAGCTGAGTCCTGGCATTGCTTCCACTTACTTGTGCCAGGCTCCTCACTTTTATCTATCCTATCCGACCTCCCTTGGTCAACTCTTGTTCTTTTCCGACCCCGACGCTATTAGGTTTGCGAGGGCTAGGGAGTCTTTCATTTTCACGCCCTTCGTGGCCCTTGTCTTCCTTTGGCCGATACCTTCATTTTTCGAAGTGTCGGACCCCTTCCATTTTTCTCTCTGATTAGTGTTATATAGAGGATGGTTGCCTAGTTGTACTTCCTCTTAAAACAATAATCACCACCACCACCTCACACACGCGCGCGCGCGCACACACACACACACACACACAAACAAACAAATACAGGGAGAGAGAAAACAACCGTTTATGCGCAGTTGACCATTAACTTTAATTTTACCAGTGCTGCCAACTATTGTTAATACACAATCAGAATGTATTACATACTAGTGTTCAGTAAAATTCGCCATGATGATATTTCAAATTATAAATCATTCAATTATCGTCAGTGTTAGTGCATATTATTTTATTTAGCATGTCGGAATGTCCGAGGACATGTTCAACAATTTGTTTTACGTCGCACCGACACAGATAGGTCTTATGGCGACGATGGGATAGGAAAGACTTTAGCAGTAAGAAGGAAGCAGCCGTGGCCTTCATTAAGGTACAGCCTCCAGCATTTGCCTGGTGTGAAAATGGGAAACCACGGGAAAATATCTTCAGGGATGCCGACAGTGGGGCTCGAACACACTATCTCTTGGATGCGAGGACATGTTCGGCTCGCCTGGTGCAGGTCTTTCTGTTTGACGCCTATGGGTAACTTTCACGTCTGGGAGCGAGATAATAATAATAATAATAATACGAAGAAGAAGGTTTCAACTACATACCAGCTCCCATACCATTCTTAAGTTTATGGCAGTACCGGAAATCGAGCCCGGGCCTCCAGGACGGCAACTAATGATGCTAACCGTTACGCTACGATGGCGGACAGGAGAGGGTGAAACCTGGAGTCGGTACATAGTCAACTTCTGTCGAATAACAAGGGTTCTGCTCTAGGCTTAACGACTCCATCTGACGAACCAGTCACAATCATCAATGTCAAATGCCCTCACTCCATATGAACACTGTGGTGAGGTGTGAATTGAATCCAGACTTCCGGCACACAATCTGGTGAATAGAAATTGTATACCACCACCTCTTCTACCCTGTCTGCAGGTATTCTGATGGTGAATATTTTTTTACACCAACGGGACTCGAAACGGCCAACTAGGGTGTCAGAACATACAGACTTGACGCTCTAACGATCATTGCCACCAGACGGGCTAGTTCATATAATAATGAATGGTACTGGATTTCAGCTTCGTGCTTGAGTTTGCGTAGCTCTGCAACGGGTAGAATGGACACACTGCCTAAAAAAAAAGTCCAATGTTTCTACTTCCCTTAAAATTGACAGATTTCTTATTCGTATTATGATCCTTCTTCGCCCTTTCCCATTTACATGCATGTGCATTAAACTAAGTTTTATGACCAGGTGCCTTAACTACGAAAACCCTATGTGAATGGATGCAGGCCCACGCACTATTGCGTATTTCTGTGGTGGTTTGTAGTGCAATGTTCGTTCGTAATCTGTTTACCCTCCAGGGTCGGTTTTTCCCTCGGATTCAGCGAGGGATCCCACCTCTACCGCCTCAAGGGCAGTGTCCTGGAGATTCAGACTTCGGGTCGGGGATACAACGGGGGAGAATGACCAGTACCTCGCCCAGGCGGCCTCACCTGCTACAGTATGCTGAACAGGGGCCTTGTGGAGGGATGGGAAGATTGGATGGGACAGGCAAGGAAGAGGGAAGGCCTTAAGTTAGGTACCATTCCGGCACCACGGAAAACTCAGTTGACCTCCCGAGGCTGAGTGGACCCCATTCCAGCCCTCGTACCACTTTTCAAATTTCGTGGCAGAGCCGGGAATCGAACCCGGACCTCCGGGGGTGGCAGCTAATCACGCTAACCACTACACCACTAGCTGTAGTACCCGGCGTTTCCCGGATAGTTTTTGAATGTTTACCTTTAATATTTGTATTACCAGTTAGTTAAGTGTGAAGTGAATGTTTGTAGAATTATTTTTGAGATGTTGATTTTACGACCTATTATGTAGTTTTAGAATTATTTAGATGTATCTGATTTCAAGTTTTAGATTATTTAATTATCGAGTAAACACTAATCTCGGTAATTTTATACTATTTGCTTTTAAGCCCTTCTCAGCTCCTGCCTCAATGGAGGCTGAACGTGAACTTAACGGTATCCAGAGCGTCACAGTTCGTATCAGCGACACATAAACAATGGATTTCGACGCTAATATAGGTTATTTTCCTTATTTTTGCACGTCGGCCCCTCTCATTCATCAACACCAGCGGGGGTTAGGTGTATCCGACCCCCACAGTAATGTTTTCTATATAGTAAGTCATGTGTATACCAAGTTTGATTGAGAGGTATTGCTAGAACATACACACATACGTCCTTAAACTCTGTCCCTTTGGACATTTTCTTTTCTTTGCCAGTTCTCACCCGCCTGCCGATTAGGACTGAACTTTATCTCAAACGACATCCAGAGTGTCACAGTTAATCTCAGCAACCCCGAAAACTATAAATTAGACACAAATATCGGTCGTTTTCGGTTAATTTTTACATTTCGCCCCTACTTTAGAGGCTAGGAGTCTCTTACCCCTAAGGTACGATTTTTTCAGACAGTAGGTCCAATATACACACATACATCCATTATCTCGGTCATTTTCGAAATTTAGTTTTTTCACTTATTCTCACCGCTATGCGAAAGGAGGCATGAATTGCATTTCTAAGAAAAATGGAGCGTTATTATTCATCTCAGCGACCCCAAACACTATGGATTCGACACTATATTCGATTATTTTAATATCTAACTCCCCCTAACCCCTCACCAAAAAGGGGGATGAACTTATAAAAAATCCGGAGTGTCACGATTCACCTGAACGACCCCGAAAACTATGGATTCGACACTATTTTCTATTCATCTTTATATCTCAAACCCCCCTAACCCCCCACCATGAATGGGCCTGAATTTGGACTTTAAAAATCCGGAGTGCCGCTATTCATCTCAGCGACCCGGAAAACTGTGGATTCGACACTATTTTCACTCACCCCTCGTCCCCCCTAAGGTGGTTGAACGTCGACTTTAAAAAAATCCGGAGTGTCACTATTCATCTCAGCGACCCCGAAAACTATGGATTCGACACTATTTTCGATAATTTGATATATATCGCCCCCTACCCCGAAGTGGGCTGAACTTGGTTTGAAAGATTCCGGTATGTCACTGTTCATCTCAGTGACCCCGAAAAGTATGGATTCGCAATACTTTCGATTATTTTTATATCTCAGTCCCTTCGCCCCCCCCCCAACCGCTCCTAAGGGTACCTGGGGTGTCTTACCCCCACGTTGTTTGTCTCATGATACTAAAATTCCGGACTGCCGCTATTCATCTCAGCGACCCCGAAAACTATGGATTCGACACTATTTTCGATTATTTTTATATATAACTCTCCCCTCGCCCCCCAACCCAAAAGGTGGCTGAACTTGGACTTACCAAAAAAAATGGAGTCTCACTATTCTTCTCAGCTACTCCGAAAAGTATGGATTCGACACTACTGTCGATGATTTTATATCTCAACCCCCTCTCCCCCCGCCACTAAGGGTTCCTGCAGGTTCGATTCTGGCTCACTCCGGTGGTATTTGAAGGTGCTCAAATACGTCAGCCTCGTTTCTGTAGATTTACTGGCACATAAAAGAACTCCTGCGGTACTAAATTCCGGCACCTCGGCGTCTCCGAAAACCGTATAAAAGTAGTTAGTGGGTCGTAAAGCAAATAACATTATTATTAGGTTCCTGGGGTGTCCTAACCCCACGTGGTTGTCTCCTGATACTAAAAATCCGGAGTGTCACTATTCACCTCGGCGTCCCCGAAAACTATATACCTATTCGACACTAATTACGATTATTTTTATATCTCACCCCCCTTGCCCCCCAACCCAAACTGGGCCGAACTTGGATTTTAAAAGGGCCCGGGGTGTCACTATTCATCTAAGCGACCCCGAAAGTATGGAATCGACACTACTATCGATTATTTTTATATGTGACTCCCTCGCCCCCGCCCCTAGGGGTTCCTGGGGAGTCCTACCGCCCACGTGGTTTGTCTCCTGATAGTAAAAATGCGGAGGGTCACTATTCATCTTAGCGACCCTGAAGAGTACTAGACACTCTTTTCGATTATTTTTATATATCACTCCCCCTTTCCCCACACCAAAGGGGGCTGAACTTGGACTTTAAAAATTCTAGGGGTGTCACTATTCATCTCAGCGACCCCGAAAAGTATTGATTCAACACTATATTCGTTTATTTTTATATATGAATCCCCTCGCCCCTCCCCCACGCGGTTTGTCCCCTGATACTAAGTCATAACTGTACGAAATTTCGTTGAAATCACTCCAGTAGTTTAGGAGATGTGGTACAAACCCACCCACCCACATACACACATACAATGACTTTTATATACAGTACAGATGTACCTGTAAATGAGAATGTGCTGTGCCGGCTTGAGAAGCTCTGAGCCCAACTTGGCCCAGTCATGTAGTATTTGAAGGAGCTCGAGTACGTCAGACTCGTGTTGGTAAAATGAAATGGCGAATGGGTTTTAGTGCCGGGAGTGTCCGAGGACATGTTTCGGCTCGCCAGGTGCAGATCTTTCGGTTTGACACCCGTAGGCGACCTGCGCGTCGTGATGAAGATGAAATGATGATGAAAACGACACATACACCCGGCCCCCGTGCCAGCGAAATTAACCAATGATGTTAAAATTCCCGACCCCGCCGGGAATAGAACCCGGGACCCCTGTGACCAAAGGGCCTCTATACAGGAGAGCGTATCTACACGACGCCACAGAAGATAACTACCGGGCGAGTTGGCCGTGCGCGTAGAGGCGCGCGGCTGTGAGCTTGCATCCGGGAGGTAGTAGGTTCGAATCCCACTATCGGCAGCCCTGAAAATGGTTTTCCGTGGTTTCCCATTTTCACACCAGGAAAATGCTGGGGCTGTACCTTAATTACGGCCACGGCCGCTTCTTTCCAACTCCTAGGCCTTTCCTATCCCATCGTCGCCATAAGACCTATCTGTGTCGGTGCGACGTAAAGCCCCTAGCAAAAAAAAAGAAGATAACTACTGCAGCAGTAGTCGAAACGTATGGAAGAAACGAGAGGAGTGGACCATGGCATAATAGCCCGGAAGAATTTTATTATAACACTTAAATTGTTGTACAGTAATGTTAGTCAAACCTGATTTTAGGATATTTCACAAGAATTTTTTAAGTTTATGCAGTTTATTTTAGAAAAAAATTAAGGATTGTTTTCCTTTTCTCCCAGTTTAATTAATTGTGTGTGTAATCACTCACTTCAAAACATTTTGTATTATATGTTTGTAATATTTAAGGTAACTAGTTATAACCTACAGCCCTAATATGCTAGACAAAGTTGGGCTTTTTTTCATGGATAATAAATAAATAATATGACAGTTTAGTCACACATAGGTGTGCAAATTTAAATCAAGCAATCAAACTAGCTAGCTTATCATTTTACGCGACTGCTCATATGATCATAGCCACGGATCCATCACTTCTACGTGGAATCCGAATCATAAATCCCACATGCATTAACCGGGACTCAAACCGCGCCGTCTTTGATAGAAAGCTAGTGACGCTGACACTCGGCTTTTATCGCCCCACCCAACTTGCGACCACGAATTTAAGACCGGTGAGAGGTACTGGGGACTATTTCTATATTTTTCTTACTCTTCTTTTCTAAACTTTGTGAAACCAAGCGAGTTGGCTGAGCGGTTAGGAGCGCGCAGGTCTGAGCTCGCATTCGGGAGATAGTGGGTTCGAAGGCCACTGTCGACAGCCCTGAAGATAATTTTCCGCAGTTACCCATTTTCACACCAGGCAAATGCTGCGACTGTACCTTAATTAAGGCCAAGGCCGCCTCCTTCCCACTCCTAGCCCTTTCCTGTCCCAATCGTCGCCATAACATCTATCTGTGTCGGTGCGATGTAAAGCCAATTGTAATAAAATTACTTGTGAAGCGTAGTGTCATGGCCGGATGACCTTCCTGACACCAACTTTATGCGCATGGATGCATTCACTATAGCGAATGCGCGCGCGCGGAGTTGGCCGCGTGGTTCGAGTCGCATATCTGTGAACTTGCATTCGCGAGATCGTTGGTTCGATTCTCACTGTCGGCAGCCCTGAAAATTGTTTTCCATGGTTTTCTATTTTCACAGCGGGCAAACTCTAGAGCATTGCCTCTTAGAGTGCATGCACCGCACTGTGCACGGTGCAAAATATGACTTCGCTTGGTTGACCAGAGTGCAGACTCCCACTCCTCAGTTTGGAGCAATAGCGCTGTCTCCCTCTTTCCCCACGCCTGTCTCCTCTTCCTCACTTGCACTGTAGCGCTCCAAATCCGAGCCGAGTTGAGCCGAGCTTAGCTGAGTAGCCTACAGACGAAGCGTTGGTCCGAGCCGAGCCGAATGGGACCGATGCATTGTGCACAGGAACTCTGCGCCTCAATCTGCATGCGTGAGATTTTGGGCGTTTGAGAGGCCCTGCTCTAGAGCTTTAGGCTACCTTAACTAAGGTCACGGTTGCAGTCTTCTCTGTCTTAAGCCTTTCTCATCCTTGCGCCACCGAAAACCTCGGATGGGTTAGTGCGACGTTAAGCCACTAACAATATTTTTTTAAAGCTAAAGGATATTTTTCCCCTGTGAAAATCAAGTGATCATAAATATATCTTTAATAAATGAAACTCAAGTTGATAGCACTATATTTATACAGATCCCATTGAAATGTACTAGTGCCTTCTCTTTCAACACACTCTATTTTTACAAATCAAGGTCACTGTTGCTACCAGTAGCAGCGACTGGGAATTTATAGACAACAAGAAGTCCCCGGGTCCAAGGGATGTAGACATCAAAATTGAAATAAATTACAATAAAATGATAAGTTTTTATGTTCTCTGGGTGTATTTCGATAGAGGGTGAACAGCCTACGAACTTAAGTGCAGTAATAATAGTACTATGCAATAAAACTTTCACGAAAGGAACAATAATTACACATGTATTAAATTAAATAGAAGTGCGGCGTGATTATACAATTAAAGAGTAATTTACTATTTGACAAGACACTAACAAAGTAACAGACGCAATGTAGAACTCAACAGACACATTGGCTGAATGAGACTGGCAAAAAGCACCTGGCAACATTTGTCCCTGCTACGCTTCGTCACAGGACATACTACACGTTGCTCCGCGAGCCTCCACTACTTGCTGTGGCGCGACTGCTCCCGACCCCCTGTCGTTCCACCCCCCGAACCGCCGCTACTGGTTGCTATTTAAAATATTTTGTGACGTCACTTCCATTACACATTTTGTCACGTCACGTAAATTTTCGGATGACCCTTACACCTAAGTATTTAACCAGGCACGGATATAATTCCTAGCCTGACCGGGAAGTGAACCCGACGACCACTAAGCTAAAGACTTAACCAAGAAACCGGACGGAAACAACCTATATCCAGTCACAGAAATGGAAAGCAGACCTGTGCAGCGTACGTCTGTCACATCCCAAGTTTCAATAAAGCAGTAATAAAACTGTCAGATACAGTATGATATCGTCACCACAGGCTTCACATAGGCCTAAGCCTCGGTGACATTGCCCTGTACCTTCCTCCTCTGGTCATCTGGAGTTTGAGCTACGATATTTATTCATTCTTCGCAAACAAGTTTTAGGACGGTATATTCCACACACTGTTCCATTCCGTCGCTATGCCCTCTTTCTCCCTCAAGTGACCATTTTGGACACTCCACGCGCAAACTTGCGTTCCAATTAACACGGTCCACCACCAGATACAAAGTGCGCGGTCTTGAAGCCTCTTCCTATTGTAGTAGTACTACCTCTGTAAAATTGAATGGGAATGGTTATTGGCTTTACGGCACACCGACACAGATAGGTCGTATTGCAACGATGGGACAGGAAAGGGCTAGGACTGGGAAGGAAGCTGCCGTGGCCTTAATAAGGTAACATCTCAGCATTTGCCTGGTGTGAAAATCTCTGTAAAATTTACAGCGTATGTAGACAATGAACGAACAGTAATTAATTAAATAAGTGTATACTCTCTTAAGGTATGTTTTAACGTTTCGAAGGAAAATCCAAAATTCTTAACCGATTTTTTTGAGTTTCGAACCATAAAACAAAAAATATTAGACTAACAGTTTTGTATAATGCAATCAAAATTTTGTATCTTATCTTCACCTAAAAATTTAGTTTAATGAAAAAAACACATAAATTTTCAAAATGTCATAAAATTTCCAAAAATGTTATTATCTTGAAATTGTTTTCACCAAGTTGAAGTATTTCATTCATAGAATGTTGTGAACTAGGATCTTCTAATTATCAAAAACAGAAAGGGAGCTAGACATAATTTTTGACAAAATTTTAAAAATAATTAAAAACCCGTGTTACAATGGCTATAAAATAATAATAACAATAACAATATTCACAATATTAAGAAAGTACTAGTTTACAACATTCCCACATTCATTAGCTTTAATTTAATCTATCATTGATTTTTCTATCTCAATTTTAAGGATCTTTAAATTTATTTGAAATGTGGGAAGGTGTGCAAAAAATTACATTCAAGAAAAACAGCACTGAAGTTTTAGGACTAAGTTATGAACATAATCCACTTATTTGGGCACCTAGAAACATGCCTGCTCCATAGGTTGGACCCTCTTTTAGAAGTTTCTTGTCTTCTTTTAGTTTTCTTCTGCCTCTCAAGTACTGCCTTCTCTGCTTTTGTTCTGCAGTACTTTGATTTGCACCTTTGTGCAACCATACTGCATCAGCTTCAAGTATACCAGATGATGTGTACTTGCCAGAAGCAATTGCCACCCTCTTCAGTATTTCAGTTTCCACTCCGTTCTCCCAGTTGAAATGGCAAACAGCATCCATCACTCCTAATTTTAAGGTATCAAGCCCCACCTTTATGTCTCATTAGGACACCTTCTCCATACCATGGCATCGAATGACTCATTATTTTGAGTCAATCCATGCAAAGACTTAGCATTTCTGGGTCGGTGAGTTGCTCATATGTAGGCTTCACAGCTTGAAGAATGCCAAAGGACAGGCCTGGTTTGAATTAAAATTGTTCAATCTCATTATTTGCTTTAGCTCACTGATATGAGTTCCTACAGGACACCAATAGTGGGTGGCACGGACCTTTGTTGCTGTCAAATGGCACAATGTGGCCCATATGCCATTTGACATGGCGTGAGTACTGCTTGTGTTGGAACGTAAAGCAATTCCAAATAATTTTGCATCTTATCGATGAGTGCTCCTGTCAGTTGCGGAATTCATAATCACAGTTGCTGCAAAACAATGCAAGGGACATTTCCCAACCAAATCTCAGAATTTCTAGGTTTTTTTTACAAAAACTGTATTACAGCTGAAGCAACTAGGGCAAGCTAATGCAGATAATATATGTGTAAAGCACTCTATGTCAATAATGATATTGTAAATGTCACTAACACTATCAGATTCAATATTTACAGACGGAAGTTTGGACTGAGAATCACTAGCAAATGATTCCCTTACATTAGGCCTACCTTCCGTCTCACTATTTATACTGATAGCACAAGTAACACTGACATTCACCTTGCTATGTCTGTTTCCATGGAATTTTCTCTTTTTCTTTGCTCTACATCGGCTTTTAGAACCCATTTTATACACACTCACAGAGAAACAAACTCTTTGGTCACAATGTGAATGACCACTTGGCCACAAGGATGCAAACATATTTGTTTATATCCGTTGCCTAGCAATGGAATAAAAGCTTTGGAATATACAAGTATTGACATCTGTTTGTCAGAACTATGAACTATGTACTCAGGAGGCATGTCACACCAAAGAGGTAAATTTGAATAAGAAAATCTGACACGATGTTTACATGTAAGCAGGACACTGCAGCCACGCCCCTTATCACGCGCGCACGTGGCTATTTAAATCTTATTTTCGGATACTTTCAGTTGGAATATATGTATGAATTATATCTCATTTTGAAGTAGAGACTTCAAGCTTTCATTTCCAGTGAAAAAATTAAAATGGCATTTTTGGGCAAAAAAGGCGATTTCAAACGTTAATGCATACCTTAAGTATTTTGTAAACTATGAAAATATTGTAAATAATATTTCATTTTAAGATATGTCTGCGGAACATTTTATATGTACATGGGGCTCACCCCTTTTTTCTAGCCCTTCCTGACGCCAGTGTCAGTTGAGGAGCTAATGAATGCTGGCGAATGAAATTGGTTAAGGAAGTGGAAGAAATCGGCTGTGGCCTATGAATAGGAACTGTCCCGGCATTTGCCTGGAAGTGAAAATGGAAAACCGCAGAAAAGTAACCATTCTCAGGACAGCCGACGGTGGGGTTCGAACCACTCATCTCCCGAATTTGGAGCTTGGCTCCTTAGCCGTGAGGCATTAAAATGCGCGGCCAGTCCTCTCGGTTATACGAAAATATTACGTTGTTAATAATTTTGTATCGTTAATAATGGCTAAAATACTGTATTATGTAGTATGAATTCACGTTCATCTTTACATAAATATATACATTTGTAACTGGCACAAGTAAGGAAACTGTCAAATTCCTGTTTGGAAGCACTTGTTTTGTCATGCCGTGAACAGCCTATGAAACAACAGGCGTGCAGAGATGAGCGACTGTCTTAACTGATCTTCCTTGCAAGTTCCATTTGAATAGGCTGGTCCAAACGAATCCGTTCCCTGGACAGTCTTATCGTTGACTTTGACAATTGGGGTATAACAGGGGTATGAACGATACTAGTGACACAATTTCTCCTGAAGTCTGTACCTGCGGCAAATAACATACCATATGTTGCTGGGGAGGTAGAATATCACCCACAATATCCCCTGCATGTCGTAAGAGTGACTAAAAGGACCCTAAGGGGCTCTTAACTTGGGAGCGTGGGTTGGCGACCACGGGGACATTGGCTGAGTCCTAGCATTACTTGCACTAACTTCTGCCAGACTCCTCGGTTCCATCTTTCCTCTCCGACCTCCCTTTGTCAAACTCGTATTCTTCTCCGACCCCGACGGTATTGGGTAGTTTCACGAGGCCTAGGGAGCCTTCCATTTTCATACCCTTCGTGGCTCTTGTCTTTCTTTGATCGAGACCTTCATTTTTTGAAGTATCAGACCCCTTCCATGTTTTCCCTCTGATTAGTGTTAATAGAGGGTGGTTGCCAGTTGTACTTCCTCTTAAAACAATGATCACCTACACTCACCACAGCAATCTTCAGCGACGCCTATTCTACTTCTGCCACATGATGCGGATGAGGGTGGAAATGTTGGGGTCCAACATATCTTAAGCTTGTGGAATCAATCAATCAATCAATCAATCAATCAATCAATCAATCAATCAATCAATCAATCAATCAATCAATCAATCAGTTATTCAATCAATCAATCAATCAATCAATCGGTCGGTCAATCAATCAGTTAAACAATCAAACAAATGAACACTTACGATATAGGTCCAGTTGTCTGCGTGAAGAGAGTAGAGGAACTGTAAACCACAAAGATCCACTGAATGTATCATATCGTAAGTGAATGTGAATAATAATAAACATAAAACTGAAAGAGAACGATCACACCGACAAATACACGCCTGTGAGATAAACCAAGTTTGTGAGTGCTCACTTGGGTGTTCTGGATTTGCTAATCGCTGCAGAAACGCTGAAGCTAAAGCTCCCCCAGGAGAGCAACTTTGTATTGCTGTACTTTAGATACCACTTACCCATATGTGTGTGCAGCTATCAAAATGCTAATGTGCAAACCAGAACCAGGCATGGATTAAAGCCACAACACAGGCTGTTATTTCTGGCATTTTACTGCAATTTGTACTTGGTCACCTCCTGTTTTACTTAATGACATCATTATGCGCTTAAAAGATTTCATTAGGTATAACATTTCTTTTTCTCAGCACATAAGCGCTTATTGAGAAGAATGATATGCAGTTTTCAGCTTCTGGCATCTAATTTCATTGGCTTATGTGTCGAGTCCATTTCCCTGAATTGTTTCACCAAGATACTTGAATTATGATAGCAGCCTCCGTGGTTCAGGTGGCACCGCGTCGGCCTCTCACCGCTGGGTTCCGTGGTTCAAATCCCGGTCACTCCATGTGAGATTTGTGCTGGACAAAGCGGAGGCGGGACAGGTTTTTCTCCGGGTACTGCGGTTTACCCAGTCATCTTTCATTCCAGAAAAACTCTCCAATATCATTTCATTTCATTTGTTAGTCATTAATCATTGCCCCAAAGGAGTGCGACAGGCTTCATTCCTGACCCGGTCAATGACTGAAAAACAGGTTGTAGGTTTTCATTTTCATTATCACTTGATTTATGATACTCGTTTAATTTTTCCATATTTTGGTCTCCATGAGTTTTGGTGCTTATATGTTGCAGGTCATGAAAATCTTTTTCTCTTTTTGAGATATCTGGAGGACGACTTTTTTCGCAATTTCTTTCAGGATTTCAATCTGATTTTGGGCGGTTGAAATGTCTCGGGTTAAGATTGCTAGGTCGTCTGCAACTGCGGGACAATCTATCGCTAATTTTCCTCTGCCTAAAGTGATTGGTTGGTGAATTTTGTGGTCTAATTTCTGTTTGCATCATCCTTGTCACATTTTCAAGGACGCAGTTGAAGAGTAAACGTAGAAATCCATCTCCTTGTCTTACTCCCGGAATGTTTAAGTTTCACGTGACTGTTAGTAATGTGATCATAACCATGGGACATCCGGTTTTACGTGGAAATCGAACTACAGGAACGTGATTTTTCGTTTTGAAAACCCACTTACATTGGCCGGAATTCAATTAGCGGTGAAAAACCGACAACGAAGTTACTCGGCTATTAAACCCCTTGGACAGAAAAATGTGGCTTGAAATTGCATAATGAACAAAAAAATCCCCATACGTTAATCAAGTTCAGTGTCCGGCTCTTTAGCTGAATGGTAATGGTAGTCGCCTTCGGTTGAGAAGGCACCACGTTCGATTCCCACCTGGGTCGAGAAATTTTAATCTTAAATGATTAAATCCTCTGGCTTGGGTATTGGGTGTTGGTAATGTCCCCTACATCCCTGCAACTCACATACCACATTACAACACTATCCTCCACCACAATAACACGCTGTTTCCCATACACTGCAGATTCCGTCAACCCTCATCGGAGGGTCTGCCTTGCAAGGGTTGCGCCAGTCTAGCAATAGCCACACGAAATTTTTTTTTTTTTTTTTTTTTTTTTTTGCTAATTGCTTTACGTCGCACCGACACAGATAGGTCTTATGGTGACGATGGGACAGGAAAGGCCTGGGAATGGGAAGGAAGCGGTCGTGGCCTTAATCAAGGTACAGTTCCAACATTTACGTGGTGTGAAAATGAGGAAACCACGGAAAACCATCTTCAGGGCTGCCGACAGTGAGATTCGAACCCACTATCTCCCGGATACGAGCTAACAGCTTCGCGCTCTTAACCGCACGGCCAACTCGCCTGGTGATAATACTTATTATGATTTTATTATTATTATTATTATTATTATTATTATTATTATTATTATTATTATTATTATTATTATTATTATTATTATTATTAAACGCAGTGGTAATTCCCCCTTCAGTTATTTAATATACCCATAAACCACTTCAGCCGGCCCCGTGGTGTAGGGGTGGCGTACCTGCCTCTTACCCGGAGGCCCCGGGTTCGATTCCCGGCCAGGTCAGGGATTTTTACCTGGACCTGAGGGCTGGTTCGAGGTCCACTCAGCCTACGTAATTGGAATTGAGGAGCTATCTGACGGTGAGATGGCGGCCCTGGTCTAGAAATCCAAGACTAACGGCCGAGAGGATTCGTCGTGTTGACCACATGACACCTCGTAATCTGCATGCCTTCGGGCTGAGCAGCGGTCGCTTGGTAGGCCAAGGCCCTTCAAAAGCGTTAGTGCCTTGGGGTTTGGTTTGGTTTGGATAAACCACTTCATTTTTACGCATAAGAGGTTTCGAAGGAGGTCTAACGAATAAAAATGATCAAGGAAGTCTAAGAGATGTGTATGACAGGTTGAGTGGTGGTGGTGATTATTGTTTTAAGAAGAAGTACAACTAGGCAACCATCCTCTACATAACACTAATCAGAGAGAAAAGATGGAAGGGGTGCAACACATCGAAAAATGATATCAGCCAAGGAAAGACAAGGGTGACGAAGGGCGTGAAAAGAAGGAGACTCCCTATGCCTCGAGTGCTCTAATACCGTCGGGGTAGGAAATGAACAAGAGTTGACCAAGGAAGGTCGAATAGGGTAGAAGAAAGTGAGGAGCCTGGCACAAGTAAGTGGAAGGAACATCAGGACTCAACTGAGGATCTCGTGGTCGCCAACTCACGCTCCCAAGTTAAGAGCACTTGGGTCCCCTTTTAGTTGCCTCTTACGACAGGTAGGGGATACCGTGCGTATTATTCTACCACCCTCACAAACAGGGAGTACTTATAACTAACAGATTAGGTAGAATATAGGACTTTCAATTCTTTTTAAAAGTTGCTTTACGTCACTCCGACACAAATATGCCTTACGATGGAATATGGAAGGGCTAGGAGGGGGGAAGGAAGCGAGCATCTCCTTCACCGTAACAAATCTCCCGGCCTGAGATACGGCGTTACAGTCTAAGAGGCCCGCTTCCCCCGTCAGGGGAGCAATGAAACATTTTAGTAATAGTCAATTATTTATTATAATAATAATAATTTGTTTCTACGTCCCACTAATTACTTTTACGGTTTTCGGACACGCCGAGGTGCCGGAATTCAGTCCAGCAAGAGTTCTTTTATGTGCCCGTAAATCTACTGACACAAGGCTGACGAATTTGAACAACTTCAAATATCACCGGACTGAGCCAGGATCGAACCTGCCAAATTGAGGACAGAATGCCAGTGCCTCATCCGGTAATATAATTGTCTGGGTGAGGGGTTCAGATGGTACAGCGCTGGTCTTCTGAGCCGAAGTTGGCGAGTTCGATCCCAATATAGTCCGGTAATATTTGAAGATGCTCAAATAGCCAGTCTCGTGTGGATAGAATTACGTGAGCGTCTAACTCCCACGGAAAAAATATCTGGCAACTAGGCGTCTCCGAAAACTGTAAAAGTACAGCAGTTAGTGGGACGTAGGCTAAATACAATAATATCATTGTAATATAAATGAACTTTTAAAAAGTATCAAATTTTGCTCGCAATTTCTGAAACACCAC
Organism: Anabrus simplex; assembly: GCF_040414725.1. NCBI lineage: Eukaryota > Metazoa > Arthropoda > Insecta > Orthoptera > Tettigoniidae > Anabrus > Anabrus simplex. The sequence goes on from NC_090265.1 coordinate 575,123,196, forward strand.
AAACACGAAAACATTTTACTAGAGATCATGGCAAAAGAGGTCTTAAATATAAATGATATAGATGTTGATTCCCTTATGCAATAACGGACCAACTATATTAAATATAAATGTTCAGGAAAAGAATACATCCACTTTTATTAATTCCCATGATACTACGACGAATTCAAAAACTCAATGACGTCAGATCAGTCGTTTTCAAGTCCGGCTCGTTGGCTGAACGGTCAGCGTACTGGCCTTCGGTTCAGAGGGTCGAGGGTTCGATTCCCTGCCGGGTCGGGGATTTTGACCTTCAATGGTTAATTCCAATGGCCCGGCGGCTGGGTGTTTGTGCTGTCCCCAACATCCCTGCAACTCACACACCACACATAACACTATCCTCCACCACAATAACACGCAGTTACCCTCGCATGGCAGATACCGCCCACCCTCGTCGGAGGGTCTGCCTTACAAGGGCTGCACTCGGCTAGAAATAGCCACACGAAATTAAATTAAAAGTCGTTTTCAAGCGCCAATTACCTAGACAACCACTAGTTTACTTCCTGTTGATACATAATCTTGGTGACTGCGAGGTCCTATCACCTGTTGTATTTCTTCCTTAGATCAGGACTAAAGAATATAATGAACCTGTAAGATTAATGTTTAGTACCATATCTTTGAGCAATATAATGTTGTTATAATGTGAGTAGCTTGCGACTAAATAAAATTCCCCCCGCCCCCAGTCCTACCGATGTAATCTACACGCTAGGAAAAGTGGCGTTAGGTGCTAAATCACAGAAATGATGCAGACATCTTATAGATTGTTAAAACCTACCAATGATGCTCTATTCTAGTGCGTAATTGGCTCCAGGTGGAGTAAAAACACTTACTTCCTCATTATCTGTTGCGGCTTTCTCTGTATTCAGTAATATTGTGCTATAGAATGCAATTTTCCTCGAAAAGTCTTGCAACTTCTATGTGAAATTGCTACTTGCTACTTGCTTTACGTCACACCGACACACACAGGTCTTATGGCGACGATGGGACGGGGAAGGGCTAGGAGTGGGAAGGAAGCGGCCGTTGCCTTAATTAAGGTACAGCCTCAGCATTTGCCTGGTGTGAACATGGGAAACCAAGGAAAACCCTCTTCAGGACTGCCGACAGTGGGGTTCGAACCTACTATCTCCCGAATACTGGATACTGGCCGCACTTAAGCGACTGCAGCTATCGAGCTCGGTTTATGTGAAATTAGAATCACAGCGGCGTGAATTGTCATTTCAAATCAGACATATGTTTTTACAGGCAATTCGAATTGCGGCCGTCTAGGGGAGAATCCAGCTACAGTATTACTTGGCTTAGTAAGAAAAATGGCTACAAACACTGGCGGAAATGTGTGGTCAGCCTTATCAGTAAGGGTGTGCGCAGTATTGAATAAGTTGGTGGCACGGTACGGGTCGAGAAACTGTAAGTTTGCATCACGAAACTGTGGATTCGAAAGCGCCACTGTCGGTTGCCTTGAAGATACCTTTGCATTGTTTCCCAATTTCACACGAAGAAAGTACCGGGGTTGCAACGTATCTTAATTAAGGTCCCGACTGCTACTACCCACTCCAAGCCCTTTCCAATTGCAGCGTCGCCGAAAATCTAGATGGGATAGTGCGACGTCAAAACAGCAGAGAAAAAATCAAAATTGTACGTAATGTTTAATGAACTGGCTTCAGGAGACGGTACAAGAAGGTACATAATATTTCCTTCGAGAGTGTACCATATTAACTCGACTTATCGGCGGTTCATTCTGTTGTATGAGGAGTGGTGAGCATTCAGTGGCAAAGGCGACTATGCAGTATGGTGCAAAAGGGAATTGACCCCCGTTGTCGTCTGCAGAAAGATGGCGTTTTTGTATCACGGGGAATTGCCCTATTGATGCGTTCGAACGCAAAGAGTAGAAGGTAAAATGAAATGGCGTAGGCTATGGCTTTTAGTGCCGAGAGTGTTCGGCTCGCCAGGGGCAGGACATTCGATTTGACTCCCGTAGGTGACCTGCGCTTCGTGATTAGGATGAAATTATGATGAAGACGACACATACACCCCGCCCTCGTGCCAGAGAAATTAACCAGTGGTGGCTAAAATTCCCGACCCTGCCGGGAATCGAATACGGGACCCCTGTGACCAAAGGCCAGCACGCTAACCATTTAGCCATGGAGCCGGTAGCAGGTGTGCAAGCAAGTGGACCCAGCACTCGTGCGGAAAATACGCTACGAAAGAATATTGACGGTTCAGTTCTCTAGTATTATAACTCAAGGAAATGGTTTGCCCAGTACAGGTTTTAAGATTTCAGGAGTTCTAATGAAAATAAATATTTGCATCCGGGAGACAGTAAGTTCGAATTCCACTGTCGACAGCCCTGAAGATGGTTTTCCGTGGTTTCCCATTTTCACACCAGGCAAATTCTGGGTGCTGTACCTTAATGAACTCCACGGTCGCTTCCTTCCCACACCTAGGCCGCCATCGTCGCCGTAAGACCAATCTGTGTCGATGCGACTTAAAGCAAATAGTAAAAAATAGAGAGAAAATAAAGATTTATTTTCAAATTATTTTACCAGGTTTATCCTATGCGTAAAAATGTGCAGGGCATTCCCGTATATACTTATTAAATTTATTGTATGACTGTTGTACTAGAAACAGAGCATTGATCTCTCAGTTCATCATCAAATTATCTTCTTGTAAATTTTCATTTGTCAGCTGAACACCGGCAGCCTTTTTACAGTGAAGTTTTATCGATCTTGGGTTCTAGGGACACACAAGATCTGAAAATAGCCATTTCAGACTTGTAGCAGTATTAAACTCAGCCGCTGATATGTTTGATAGGAACTTGAAGTGTTAATGTCTACTGTCAACACTAAATTATGATGGTTAAATTGTGACATTTCGATTTTAAATTCGATGTCATTGATTTTCGTTCATGTGTTAAAGTTCCTTGCGAGCGATGACAGCACAGTGAGCAGGGATCGCTTACAAAGTGAGGGAAGACCCCGTGGGTCGTGGTAATGTTATCGAATACATAATGTAGAAGCCACTTGGTAATCCAGTGAGTGAGTGACACCTGGCGACGCGGTGCAATGTGCCGCTCTTCTGGTGACTTCCAGCGGATGTCCGTCACACGTCCAAGCGGCTTTGTACCGCCCTATAATCACACCACATTATTCATGAAGCTGATAAAAATTCTAGAATGTTAACTAGATCTGGCCAGAATCTAATAATCAGTGCTTGTTGGCTCTTGTGTATGCAGATTAACTGTCTCTTTAGGACGCAATTAACTGCTGCGTAAACACACTAGTATGAAGGAGGGGAACGATTCGTTTCACGATCATTCTTAGGGCCTAGATTAGGTACTAGACGTAGTAGAGATGAAAGAGGCATAATAATTCCTCTCACCTTTTCTTCAGGCGATGAACTTGGCAAAGTGAGGCGCTGCACCTTCGGAAGAAATCCAAATAAAAACTACCTTGCTGGGCTAAGTGGCTCGATTGGCAGAGCGCTGGCTACCGGACCCCAGATCGGTGAGTTCAATCCTGAGATGCTCAATACGAGAGCCTCGAGTCTGTAGATTTACCGGAACGCAAGACATCTCATGAAGAACAAAATAACATGTGCCTCTGCGTCTCCGAAAACCGTAAAAGAAGTTAGTGGGATATTATTATTATTATTATTATTATTATTATTATTATTATTATTATTATTATTATTATTATTATTATTCAACCTCCGTGGTTCGAGTGTCGCGCGCCGCTCTCTCACTGCTGGGTTCCGTAGTTCAAACCCCGGTCACTCCATGTGAGATATATGCGCGATAAAGCGGAGGCGGGAGAAGTTTTCTTCGGGTACTTCGGCTTCCACTGTCATCGTTCATTCCATTCATTTCACCTGTCAGTCATTAATAATTGCCCCAGAGGAGTGCGGCAGGCTTCGGCAGCCGGCACAATTCCTATCCTCGCCGCTAGATGGGGCTTCACTCATTCCATTCTTGATCCTGTCGAATGACTGGAAACAGGCTGTGGATTTTCATAATTATTATGCAATTACCGGCATTTGTAATGATTATTGCGAGTGTAGTGTATTCCTTATTTTTTTTCATTTGTAATCAAACCGTAGTATTACTTAGCATTATTTTCTTAAGATACTAGTATCAGATAAAGGGTGCGATGCGGTGAAACTGAAAAAAGTAATTTAAAATAATATGTAAAATATGTGTTATAAAATATGCATTTAATATGAAAACCTACAACCTGTTTTCTAGTCTTTGTCCGGGTCAGGGTTGTGATGAATGAATCATTAATAGGCTATTAGTACAATGGGGTCACCACACCCAAAGTGATTTATTAATGACCTGTGAAATGATAATGGAGAGTGTAGCTGGAATGAAAGATGACAGGGAAAACCGGAGTACTAGGAGAAAAAACCTGTCCCGCCTCCGCTTTGTCAAGCACAAATCTCACATGGAGTAACCGGGATTTGAACCACGGTATCCAGCGGTGAGAGGCCGACGCGCTGCCGTCTGAGCCACGGGGGCTCCTTTCATTTAATAGTCTTCATAAAAATATATCGTTGTATATATTTAGGTAGTAAGGAGTCTAAACCGTATGTGGTTATCAATGAGACATCAGAATGCCACGTATATTGAGTCCTCAGCCTGAAGGCTGGTTGGATACCCAACAGATCTAACAGATAACGCAGGCTTCACTGAAGAGCACTGTAAACATTATACCTTACTAGAAATGGATCTGGGCATCAGAATACTATGGTAATTATATTTTATACTTTCGCAGAAGTAATTTTACTACATCGTACTTACTTCAGGAAAAAAATATTTTTCTGTTGTTACGACAACTCTATAAAGAATGATGCAGTAATGGTAGTAAAATATTATAGTATTCCTTCTCACAATTTTCCCAAAAATTCTATTTATCTCAGATTTTAACAGCTTGGAGTCATCTCTATCGTTCCTGGTAACATCTAGAAACGTAGGGGAGTGGGATCGCAAATTTTCACACTGCGCTTACGTTCATACTAAGTATTTTATTAATTTGTTTGTATCGTTCTCCCATTTCTTCTAGTAGAGTACGAATGTGCAACCCTAATCCCGTTTCTCTACGAGAGCGCGTATGAAGTGCAACGAAACTTCGTAGCGAGTTTTTACGACCGGGCGCCTTTTCTGGTGTCGACCTCATCGGAGGAGTTCATGAGATGGAATGAAGGACGTGATACATGATAGTAGGGATGGAGAGGGTGAAACCCTGTGCGGGCACATAGCTATTTCTAGTAGAGTAATAGTAGATATCTTAACACAAACTGTAGTCACATAAAAGAGGATCCCAGCGGGGAAAAAATCACTTAATGTTCATTCATGTGGGAATTAATATTAAATTGGCTCGGAGATTAGCGGCGTGTAGCTGTGACAGTAGCTTAAATTCGTTAGTGTGTTCGAACCCCACTGTCAACAGCTCTGAAGATGGTTTTCCATGGTTTCCCATTTTACACCAGGCAAATGCTGGGGATGTACCTTAATTAACCCTCTACTGCATACTGTTGCCTTTTGGCAACAAATAACTTTTCACCTGTTTAAATGGACAAATATTGTAGGCAGAGGTAGTTTTATGGCACAATCAATTGTGTACAATCAATTAAACACATATCCCAGTGATGCCTTGTTTTTTTTTACATAACATAAGTCAAAACAGCCCTACAACCAAAGGTACTCCTTCCACCCCGTCAACATCCACGCGAACCAACCACCGTTTATTTTACGTGGGCCCTCCCCATCACATTACCACAGATGGAATGAAGGACGTGATACATGATAGTAGGGATGGAGAGGGTGAAACCCTGTGCGGGCACATAGCTATTTCTAGTAGAGTAATAGTAGATATCTTAACACAAACTGTAGTCACATAAAAGAGGATCCCAGCGGGGAAAAAAATCACTTAATGTTCATTCATGTGGGAATTAATATTAAATTGGCTCGGAGATTAGCGGCGTGTAGCTGTGACAGTAGCTTAAATTCGTTAATGTGTTCGAACCCCACTGTCAACAGCTCTGAAGATGGTTTTCCATGGTTTCCCATTTTACACCAGGCAAATGCTGGGGATGTACCTTAATTAAGGCCACGGCCGCTTCCTTCCAGTTCCTAACCCTTTGCTCTCCTATTGTCGCCATAAGAGCTATTTGTTTCGGTGCCACGTAAAGCAATTTGCAAAAAAAAACTTTATATTTTGGTGATTATTGTTATTATTCTTTCTTTTCTAATCCGTTTACCTTCCAGGGTTGATTTTTTCCCCGAACTCAGCGAGGGAGCCCACCTCAACCGCATCAAGGGCAGTGTCCTGAAGCGTGAGACTTTGGGTCGTTGAGGAGGGGATATAACTGGGACAGAGGACTAGTACCTCGTCGAGGCGGCCTCACCTGCTATGCGGAACAGGGGCCTTGTGGGGGCTGGGAAGATTGGAAGGGATAGACGAGGAAGAGGAAGGAAGTGTCTGTGGCCTTAAGTTAGCTACAATCCCGGCATTTTCCTGGAGGAGAAGTGGGAAACCACGCAAAACCACTTCCAGGATGGATGAGGTGGAATCGAGACATCTTCTACTCGGTTAACTTCCCGAGACTGAGTGGACTTCTAACCCTCCTGCCACTTTTCAAATTTCACGGCAGAGCCGGGAATGGAAGCCGGGCCTCCGAGGATGGCAGCTAATCACACTAACCACTACACCACAGAGGCGTACGATTATTATTATTATTATTATTATTATTATTATTATTATTATTAAGCACATGTCACTACATATCACTGTTACCAAAACTCTTTGAACTACAATACTTACAAATCTAGAGATAGTTATTTATGTAGATTATCGCCTCTAGTGAAGTGTCGAAGAAACCTTTGGGTTTCCAGGTTAGGAGCTAAGAGAGCATTCTTCAACAATATGATATACTGTCAGCCTTGGGAAGCTGCAAATACGCTTCACAGCAGTCACTTTTCCCAGCTTCTGAAGTAGGTCAGCACATTTGCTATATCCTGCGAGACGAATTCAGTCCCCATGGTTTGTCACCGATGCAGAATAAACTACAAAACATTGGTGAGATGATCTTCATTACACCAGGCCTGATGAACACTAAAAATAATGGTGTGTGGCCTCCGAAGAGGCCTGGTGTAAGTTTCGAGTTGACGTCGTATAGGTGACCTGCGCGTCTGTGGAGATGGAGGCCTTGCCTATGATGAATCCTAATGCTGAAGACGGCACACACACCCAGCCGCCAAGCCACTGGAATCAAACGAGGGAGGTTAAAATCCCTGTCCCGGTAGGGAATCGAACCCGGGACCCTCTGAACAAAAGGCCAGCACGCTAACCATTTAGCCATGGAGCCGGACTGGTGAACACTGGAATTATGTTACACCAGGGTGTTAGCTGTTTTGAAGGGAGGACGTCTGGAGAGGAGCCTACTGATTCCAGAGCCAGTAATGTCCCCATGACTTAATAATCTGATTGTTGTCGATGGTATTCTTGCGGCAAAAAGGTGAGGCTTACCTTAAATCAACCAAATTGTGACGATCCCATTCCCATTATTGCCTTCCAGAAACCGGAGAAGATAATGCCAGAAAAATGAAAATCCTTGAATCTCGGGGGGGGGGGGGAATGTTAGATAAAGAGAAGATAATAATAATAATACATTTCGGTCTGCCAAGCCCAGTAAAATGACCGCACCGACCGACCTATGAGCAACGTTTTCACACCATGCATAACAGGGACTGGTTGCATAACGAAGGGCATTACTAGCATCACTCATACTTCGGTCACTTTCATGTTATTAAAGCCAAGGGTGAGACTGAAACAGATCACTGAAAGTAACAGATTTGTTCTAGCAAACACCAGAAGACCTAATGCACTGTAAACACTAGGGTCTTGCAAGGAAAGGCATATAATAATAATAATAATAATAATAATAATAATAATAATAATAATAATAATAATAATAATAGTAATAATAGTAATAATAATAATAATAATAATAATAATAATAATAATAATAATAATAATAATAATAATAATAATCTTTCCATTTTCTATATCTCGCAGAGAATTCATACGGTAATTTGATATGAATAATCATGTTCCTTTTGTACTGAATGTACGTAAAATGGGAGGTCCAATACCTGCAAACTTGCGTGATCGTGAGTTTTGGTTACTTGTAGCTACAGTATATATATCTACCCTGCTGGACCAATGGCCGTAGCCGTGTTGAAACACCGGATCCCGTGAGATCTCCGAAGTTAAGCAACATTGAGAATGATCATGATTTGGATGGGTTGCCACGCGCTGAGGCATACTTCTGCGGAGGTTCGGACCTGCCTTCGGGCAGAACACACCCTTACCTTACCCTGCTGTGGAATGTGGGCAAGAAAAATCAGCGACATCTTTTAAATCTAATTTCTCATCATGGCGGCCACGGTTCGAATTCCTGTCAATGTATGTTGGATTTTTGAAATGAAAATTCACATCACAGTGGTTCGGATTCCACGTAAAACTGCAGGATCATGCAGTTAAGAGAAACGAAACTAAAGCCAAGGAAGCAAGCTTGTAGTTTTATGTGGCTATTGATATCAAGATCATTCAAAAATCTTACATAAATTGGCCGGAATTCAAACCCCGACCACCACGATGAGAAGTTCTGATTCAAAGGTCTGAGGCTAAGTGCACACCGTCCTGGCGAACTAAAGAGAAGCCAGTGATAATCCAACTCGTCTCTCACACTTCCTAACCAGGAAATTATTCTACATTGAACGAAGTACCAAACTGGAGGAAACCTTATGTTCTAGGAAGGAAAAACATAGGCTATATAAAAATATCCTGACTCAACAACAGATCGAATGTACTGTAGGTTCTTCATATTCGTGGCCTCCGAAAATAAAAATAACTTAATACTAACATTTCGTGTGACACGTCGTCAAAAGAAAATAGAAAGTAAAGACAACTTTTACCTCGCCCTCTTCATGGCTATAGCACAGTAAGAGTATTATGATATGCGTCGCGTCGCACAGAGTGGACATTCCTCGACTGTAACAACACGGGGCAAGACGGAGGTGAGAGTTCTAGGTAAATACGTGGCTCTGGAAGATAAACACTGTTCAGAATACCTTAGGTCCAGCTGTCTAGCACCACACATTCTCTCGGATTAACCCAGGAATTGGAGTACAGATGGTTACAGAAGTCTCTGGTACATCGAACCCACTATCTCCCTACCAAGAAATAAATGTCGGTAATGAAATGGCGTATGGCTTTTACTGCCAGGAGTGTCCGAGGACAAGTTCAGCTCGCCAGATGCAGGTCTTATGATTTGACTCCCGTAGGCGACCTCCGCGTCGTGATGAGGATGAAATGATGATGAAGACGGCACATACACCCAACCCCCGTGCCAGCGAAATTAACCAATTATGGCTAAAATTCCCGACCTTGCCAGGTATCGAACCCGGGACCCCTGTGACCAAAGGCCAGCACGCTAACCATTTAGCCATGGAGCCGGACAAGTAGATAGGTACTAAACAGGTAGGAGAACGATGGGATTATTGGTTATCAACAGATATCTCAGTGAATCGCAGAGCAGTATTCAAACCTGTACATTGTACATTGGTGACCAGGTCAATGCGCACAGCTAAATCAGAGTACGACTCATTGGGTACCCTGGACTGGAGTTTACTTGCTCAGCGAGCGAGTTGGCTATGCTGTTCGCGAGGTACCGGGCAAGTGGCTGTGTGGTTTGAGTCGCGTAGGTATCAGCTTGCATTCGGGAGATACAGGCTTCGAACCCCACTGTCGGCAGCCCTGAAGATGGCTTTCCGTGGTTTTCCACTTTTACACCAGGCAAATGCTGGATCTGTACCTTAATTAAGACCACGGTCACTTGCTATTAAATTTCTGACTCTATCCTATCCCATCGTCGCCATAAGGTCTGACTTGGTGCGACGTAAAACAAATAAAAGAACTCCTTTCTGCTCCTCCTCTAGCCAACAGCATACGGCCTAGGTGCTGATTACTCCCAATATTGATTTATTTCGGTGACCCCACAAAAACTGGTGTGCCAACGTTAACTTGAGTGTCCAAAATATTCTAATTCAGCATAATGAAATAACTGTATGGTTTATTTCTCTTTGAGCTCTAGATACAGTGTTGCACGAGGTTTTGCCCGAAATACATAAGCAAATTCTTAGAAGCAGACATGAAAGGTGAGTGGCATTTATACTGGCTTCTCGCCAAAGTGGTCGCGGTTCGAATCGCTGGTAATGGATGTGGGAAGTGAAATGGGAAGTTCCGTCCCTGCGATCTGGATTCCCCGTAGAACTAGAGATCCTGTCGTTAAGGTCACTACTTCAATAGTCATAACAAACTACTGTACAAGCTTACTTCCTATCCTTTCCTGCATCAGCTGACTTCATTGGATTTTGTTTTAGATTTCTTTATTTTCACCGTGTATCCCTTCTTCAAGACTTTGTAGATACAATTCAGGAATTTGTTCCGTTTCTCTGTGGATTCAGATAGTATAACAATATCATCCGCAAATATCAAAGCTTTGATTTTCTCTTCATCAACTGTGATTATCACTGATTTCCGTTACCTGCTATTGTGTACAGTGTTTTCAGGAGGAAGAGAGCGCCGTTTGGGTCACGTAGCTATCAGCTATCAGATAGTGGGTTCGAACCCCATTGTCGGCAGCCCTGAAGATGGTTTGCTATTTTCACACCAAGCAAATACTGAGGCTGTACATTAATTAAGGCCACGGCCGATTCCTTCTCACTCCAAGCCCTTTCCTATCCCATTATCGCCATAAGACCTATTTGTATCGGCGTGACGTAAAGCAGCTTGTAGAAAAAAAGAGGAAGAGTAAATATGTCAGGAGGTAGAAGTACGGACTATTTCGAGTAAAAGCGGTCGTATAAACATTTGTCGAGTTTGCAATGTATGTGCCATTACAGCTGTCTGTATTTCACACTTAGAAATACACACAAACTACTTACTGATGTGTTTATTTACGCAGGAACCTACGTCCGTTACATTTTTGTCTTCGGGAATAGATGGAAAGTGGTCTATAGAGAAGAATTAAACACAAGGGAGAGGCCTAACAGCTAGGTCATTGTCCCAAACACGAGTTAACTCGGATTTCAAGCAGTGCGCTCTTCTCCACTTCTGATTTCAGTCTTACGCTGTAGTTTTGTTGTTCATCGCATGCTCTGTTTATACGACGGACGATTCATGAATCGCCTGACCACATTTTTACGATAATTGGGCCTATGTGCCTTGTGTTTTTTTCACAGCTGTCTTCCGAGACGGTGCGCAGAAGTGTAAAGAAAACATGAAGGAAGATTTATATTTTAGAAATTTTAGGGAATGGTGTTAAGCCTGACTTTTGTTAGTATAGAGAAATTAAGTTACGAGAAAACAGCTGTATAAATTTATCACATCATTGTGAAGTTCTGGTAAAAGATCCAGGAGAAAACCATTGCTAATGTTTCCGTTCCATGACTGTTCAGTAGCTGTGTAAATACAAGATATTTTTAGCCAATTTCAACCATTGTCGAAACATCCAGAAAAATCTGGTATGAGACATGTATAAGGTTGAAAAGACTTGGGAGTGGAAAGGTTAAGAAGGAGGGACGAACCAACCTACCTTACTTCCTGCTGTATACGGCCCTATTAGAGGCGTTATCAGATTTCACGGTGTCATGTTCCACTTGTGAACTTCAGGTTTGATACATCGAGTGGGTTCGATCAAACTACCGCTGTATTAATATTGCTAATTATGCTCACGCAAGCTCTGGGAGACGGGCCATTAATTTAAGTTAGTCATGCTCTAATATAAAATATGACGTCTTTTGAAAGATTCAGTAGTATACGTGACCTTGTTGCCACTGCAAATTGTCGGTAATATTTCAGACCTATTGTAATGTAAGAGTTTTCACGAGCAAACGTACCTCGGCAGCCATAGAGCTAATTTCCAAATAAATAGAAAACATTATATTCATATTGCCTGAGTTAGGAATTACGAATTACGAATTTTATACCACAGCATTTCAAATTGTACCATAATTTTAACTCATTTCATGTACCATCATAGATGCTAGTAATGTGTTTTAAAATGTGTTTTAGGTTGTCTTAGATGTGTCTATATAATTGTTCAATTTGCATCTAGGGCTGGATGATGGTACATTACAAGTGCCGAAACTAGTACCCTATAACAATTTCGTGTGGCTATTTCTAGCCGAGTGCAGCCCTTGTAAGGCAGACCCTCCGACGAGGGTGGGCTGCATCTGCCATGTGTAAGTAACTGCGTGTTATTGTGGTGGAGGATAGTGTTATGTGTGGTGCGTGAGTTGCAGGGATGTTGGGGACAGCACAAATACCCGGGACCCTCTGAACCGAAAGCCAGTACGCTGACCATTCAGCCAACGAGTCGGACACTAGTACCCTTATGGCATGTGATTGATTCACAATAAAACATTATTGTATTGAAAAGGTGGACCTTTGAAAAGCTTTAGTTTACTGTTACGAATTACGACCTTAAGAACAATATGTGGCTCTTCAAAACTGGATTTTACCTGGAAGTCTCCTGAATGTAACTTTGTACAAAACCCTTGAAAACTTTCTTCCTTACTCCTGCACCCCATCTCCTTCGCACCCAAACAGTTTACTTGCAGGAGAATGATTGCTGAAAAACATCATCGCAGCCTTTTTAATAAAGTGATCATTAACGTGTGATATTTTTCAAATGCCTCGGTGCTGTGGGTCGGATTACTTGTAAAACTGTATGCCATGTTGTTAACGATCTCAAGATTAAAAGTCAAGCTCCATATGTTTGCTTTTAACTTTGCTCGGTCATTCGAGTTAAAATATTCAATTTGGGGTGTAATGGAGGATTTCCCAGTAGTATTGACAACGTATAAAAAAATTCGTAACTCCACAATAGCTCAGCAGAAGTATGGAAAACGTTCACATCAGTCCTAAAGGAGGCAGCATTAACATTCCAGAACAATACGTGACATACACGCACGCACCATATCGCAAAACACCAAGGCGGGCTGAGTGAATCAGACGGTAGGATACTGGCTCTCTGAGCCCAAGTTAATGGGTTCAAACTCGGCTCAGTCCAGTGGTATTTGCAGGTCTTCAAATGCTCCAGGCTTCTGTTGGCGAATCTACCGGCAAGTTAAAGAACTCCAGCGGGACAAACTTCGAGCACCTCGGCGTCTCCTAAAACTGAAAAAGTAGTTAGTGGGGTATAAAACCTACAAAATTATTCATACACTGGCGGCAAAAAGTATCCAAACACCATGAAATAAAGAATGTAGAATACGGAAATAATGGCAATATATTTGTCGAGGTAACATATTTAATTGGTTAAAGGTGCAAGACTACAGGCTATTATCCGCGCGAGCAAAGCCATCGGAAATGTTCCACGCTGGTCCATTAATAACCGCTGTAATCGCCTGAATGTTGAATGCAGGCATGCAAACGTGCACGCATTGTGTCGTACAGGTGCCAGATTTCAGCTTGTGGGATGGAGTTCCATGCATGTTGCACTTGGTCGGACAATACAGGGACGGTTAATGCCGGTAGTGGTTAACGCTGGAGTTGTCGTCCAATGATGTCCCATACCTGCTCGATTGGGGAGAGATCGGGGGATCGAGCAGGCCAAGGCAATATGTCGACACTCCGTAGAGCACGTTGGGTTACAAGAGCGGCATGGGGGTGTCCATGATCCTGTTGGAAAACATCCCCGGGAATGCTGTTCATGAATGGCAGTGCAACAGATCGAGTCACCAGACGGACGTACACATCTGCAGCCAGGGTGCGAGGGATAACCACGAGAGTGCTCCTGCTTTCATAGGAAATTGCTTCTCAGACAAGAATTCCCGGTGTAGGTCCAGTGTGTCGACGCCGCAGACATGGAATGCAGGCACTCTCTGGCCTCCTCCTAACCAACACACGACCATCACTGGCACAAAGGCAGAACCGGCGTTCATCGGATAACACAACGGACCTCCACACCATCCACCAATTAGGTCACTCTCTTGACACCACTGAAGTCGCAGACGGCAGTGGTTTGAGGTAAGTGGAATGCACGCTGCAGGGCGTCTGGCTCGGAGATGTCCTACAAGTAACCGATTTCGACCAGTTCGTTGCGTCACTGTGGTGCCAACTGCCGCTCGAATTACTGCTGCAGACGCAGTCCGCTGCGCCACAGCCATACGCCGAATACGGCGGTCCTCCCTTTCGGTGGTGTTACGGGGACGTCCGGAGCCCGGTCTTCTTGCGAGCGAACCTTCTCATGAAAACTGCTGCCAGCACGCATGCACAGTGGAGACATTCTTGTCAAGTCATTCTGCAATAGCGCAGAAGGAAAATCCACCTTCACGTAGCCGTATTATACGGCCTCGTTCAACCGTAGTGTGCTGTTGATACTGGCCTCTTGGCCCACTCACAGTCACTCTGTCCAATCTGAATGGAAACTAACGCTCCCGCACAGTACAACCCGTATTTAATGCAAACGTGATGTCCAAAGTCACGGGGCCGCTACTAGTGCCACGGTAATGCGATTTGCGGGAAATTTGAATCAACGTCATCTTTCAGATATATAAACCCGCGTACCAAAGTTCGCTAATCTAGCACAACCCCTTCTTGGTGTTTGGGTATTTGTTTCGTCAGTGTATATTGAGCATATGAGTGTCCGACTCCTTGGCTGATTGATCAGCGTTACGGTTCAGAAGGCCCCGCGTTGGATTCCCGGCTGGGTTGGGGATTTTAATCACATATGAATAATTATTCTGGATCGGGAACTCTGGGTTTATGATTGCCCCAACACTCTCCTCTTCATAATCAGACAACACACCACACTACCAGCCACCATAGAAACCACCATAAAAATTGTTTTGTTACATATCCATATTTATCGTCATTTGCACATTGAAAATCGAAATAAGGCTTTTGGCCTCAGCATATCACAGCGAAGCGCTCTACTTCTCTGACTTTAGACGACATTAAGTCGTCTGTGAGCTCTGGTAAGTTAGTCAACATGCCTAGAAGGTTTATCTCCAAATTAACTCGTGCCTGCATCGTTACTTTGCGATAAGAAGGCTTGTCAATGCGGGAAGTTGCCTGTCAAGTCGGTGTACGTCATAGTAATGTCGTCGAACATACGAATTTTATCGTAGTTCGAAATGTTGTCATGCCATGCAGTGGTCACCCGCGATCAACACCGTAAACATATTATCCATCGCAGGAACCGAGAGGAGTACACAGAACTGAATAATTCCTTCTGGAGGCAATTGGGAGGGCTATGTCGATCCACCCTGTAACAAACCACCTCCCCATTCACCTTTTAACCTCCGGTCCTTCAACACGATCGCCAGTACTAAGACCCCAGGATCATGGCTCCAGAAACAGATGGGCAACGGATCACCTGAAATGGGACCTGGATCAGTGACGTAAGGTCATCTTTACCGACGAGTCCAAAATTCGTCTGACGCCCGACAGTCGGAGGAGGAGAGTGTAGAGGGAGCCAGGTCTTTTGATTTGACTCCCGTAGGCGACCTGCGCGTCATGATGAGGATGACTTAGCCACACCGTCCATCGGGTTCATGAGGAAGGTGAATCAGTCATTTATTCTTTTTGGGCTGACATGTACGGACGTCAGACACCGCTCATTTTGTCGAGGTTAATTTGAAGGCTGGGTAATTCAAGGATAGGGCCCCCCAGTCCTTTGTTCAGCCCTACTCCCAACATTTTAGGCTAAAGGTTCTTCTTGTAAGACGGCAAATCGCGAGTGCACTTGTGATCACCTTCCTCGAGGAGAATGACATTTACAGAATTGAATGGTCTGTGTTGTCTCCCAACATAAGCCCAATTTGAGCATGTACGGAACCTTTCAAATGTACAGAGCGACGCCGTAAAAATCCATCCCGGACCACACACGACTTCAGGGACAGGTTAGACCAGCAACGGTCCATCTTGTGGACAGCATGCAGAGGAACATCCAAGAATGCTTTGACTACTGAAAAAAATGAAATGGCGTATGGCTTTTAGTGCCGGGAGTGTCTGAGGACATGTTCGGCTCGCCAGGTGCAGGTCTTTTGATTTGACTCCCGTAGGCGACCTGCGCGTCATGATGAGGATGAAATGATGATTGAGACGACACATACACCCAGCCCCCGTGCCGGCGAATTTAACCAATTAAGGTTAAAATTCCCGACCCTGCCGGGAATCGAACCCGGGACCCCTGTGACCAAAGGCAAGCACGCTAACCATTTAGCCATGGGCTTTGATTACTGGTAGAGTAACACGGTATTAAGAGTCATACTGAAGAAGGTTTTGATTTGGAAGATTTACAGGAAGATATGCTTTTCAAGCTGACTGTCCGTATTTCAGTTATTTTTTGTACAGTAAAGTTTATAGTTTGGTTTCATCAGCTGTATACCTTTGATTTACTGCTCCTAGTACACTGCGGTCCTCACGCTAGCACCGATATCCAAGTGGTGTAAAACGTTACTGCTTGACTAGTATAGGCCTGCTTTAGAGCTTCTCCTTCTCGTTTCATAGCCGTCATCACATTTTTCATATGTCCTAGTTTCACGCATAATATTAGCAATAAAATGTTATCACGGGCAATTAACATAGTGCAGAGGATATTTTATGAGGACTTTTTAATATTCCTTTCAGGTCAGTGTTTTGTAGAATGGAGACCGGTCCCAACCGTCCCACTCCCACAGAAATCAGGAATATTTCTACCTGCATTTCTGGTATGATGATATTACCTTAACGATCTCCACATATCATCTACTCAAGGAATTAAATAAAGTTTACTCGGACAAAATTAAGATATTTCTCTCAACCATAACTTTAATTCCTGTTGTGTTTTCTTTTTTCTTTTTTTTTTTTTTTAGAAAACTACACGCAGCTAAATTCTTCATACGTAATGTTTGCTTATTTCACATCGAAATTGGTAGGGATTGATTATTCCGAAGTCGGGAAGATTTTGCGTGTCGACTCATATTAAATAAAGCACGAAACTCGATCTCCATGTTTAAGACTATGACAGTGTCAAAATATTTAGTGAAGGGTAACAATTACTAGTGGACAGGGCTGATGAATAATCCATGGCATCGCGAAGCCCAGTAGTCAATGCGTGGCAGCTCTAAACAAACGTCCAGCAGTCATCAAGAGGTAAAGCTGTTGGGAAACGACCATGATATGGTCCGTCAAATGTATGAGTGGTCTTGTTGCTGAATAGATGCACTTATAACAGTTACAATTGTCATAACTTCACATATACACGTGTACCATCACCTCTGAATGATGTTTAATTCTAGGAGCATGTCGGAGGAATTCCTCAACCGTGACGACAATACACAGAAATATTCGTAATAGACCTCGTTATGACAGCACGTAAACGTGCAGCCAGTGAAGAGCGGGGAGTCAGGGAAATTCGAATTCCAGTGTTGATTACGGAAATACACTCATGTTCATAAAAAACAGAACACCTTGAAAGACTAGAGATAGGAAATTCATATTCACAGGGCATATTAGTATTTCAGTCACCTAGGTTCAGCATGTCTCCTGTTGCCTATACTAGACTTAACTAAAGTTGGCGTCTGACAGGTAAGGTTGGAGGGAGGAGCGCTGCACGTGCCATTTCACGATGTTGCCACATTCCAGCATTCCTTTCTACATGCTCTTACCCCTCGCTTCCGGCTCACTTGTTCCCTCCTTCATTCTGACCGCTGTGATCTGTTGTAGACTACCTGGCCAGGCGGTGTCGTCCCATTTTCGATCACTCTTATACAAACAATCAGGTTTTTATCAGAGACACTGACAGGTTTGGCAACTCCCAGCAAGACGAGCTGACCTGAAGTTTTATCTGCATGGCAACCGCAGTCGCCCCACCCTCGTTTCCATGGCAACCACACAGCCACTCTCTTTATCCCGCCTCGGCAGGCAGTAAACGGACCTCACTCTAAGAAATGTCATACACCAACTCTTATTATTAGCAGTATAGCAGGAACTGGGTCCTCCATGGCCACTGATAACTTGTTCCATGCGTGATGGCATCGACGCGTATAAGGCGCGAATGGCGTCCTGGGGTATAGCCATACACGCTGCATTCACCTGGTTCCAGAGTTCATCCTTGGTGGTTAGCATTGGGTCACTGCGCCGCACCCGTCGTTTCACCATATCCTACACATTTTCGATTGGTGACAAGTCCGGTGATCGTGCGGACCAGGGCAACAGACTGACATCCTGTGACAACAAGAAGGCACGTGTTCGTGCAGCAACACGTGCTCGCGCATTGTCCTGCTGAAATATGGCGTCCGGGGTGTCGTACAGAAGAGGTATGGTTACGGGTCGCAGGATTTCATTCACGTAGATCCAACTGGTCACAGTGCCGTAGACACGCACCAACTGTGATTTGTGGTTGAACCCAATAGCACCCCACACCATAAGGCCTTGAGTCAGCGCTGCATGTCTTGTGCGAATGCAGTCAGTGTGAAGCCTCTCGCCCTGTCTGCGGCGAACCAAAATGTTGCCATCATTTTCAAACAAACAGAACCTGGATTTGTCCGAAAACACTATCTGCTGCCATTCTTTGCCCAGTGACGTCGTGCCGCACACCATTGCGGTCTATGCCAAGATATCGATGTCGATCTTGAATCTGTGGGCCGATATGGTTCAAATGCTAATAATTTCTTCAGAACATACTAATGCACATGTCCTGTGAATATGAACTTCCTATCCCTAGTCTTTCAAGGTGTTCTGGTTTTTATGAACATGAGTGTATTTCAGCTATAGTTCTGGACTTCAGAAGTCGAGTGATTAAATTGTTATTCGTATGGTATGGAAATATTGTAGATTTAGCCTTCCTCAAACTATAGAATTTATATGATCTCACTGTTATTATCAAGATTAATAGAAATTAGGTAATCATCTTCATCATCATCATCATCATCATCATTTTCATATTTTTCCTATTTTTATGTTTTATGTTTGCTCTTTATCATAATATTGTGTTTTTTAGTAGTTGCAAGATGTTTCAATTGTAAGTCTATTTATTTTAATATTGCACATGTAGATACTGAATTTTCTGGTTATATGGAAGAGAGGGCCTAATCGCCTTCAACTTGCCAGACAAAATAAATCTATTGTATTGTATTGTAAGATGAGTAGAACATTCATCAAAATGTGCGAACATACAACAGTACTCTTCCTTTATTGCCTAATGACTACAAAAAGTACACGGATTAAGGGAATGAAAGTACATCCACTACTTGGAAGGAGAAACTACCTAAATAAAGTACAGTATATTGAAGGGACATGATAGCTAACTAGCATCGTCATTCACTTCTAACCAAAGCCAATGTACATTAGGGTTTTTTTAATGGAAATTCATGTCCCTGTGGTTCGTGTTCCACGTAAAACTAGGAGTCACATGGCTATGATCATAGTGTGAATAGTTGCCCAAAACGTCAAGCTTTCTTTTAAAATTATCTTACATTGTTACTACTACAGTAGAAAATCTAATATTGAGAACTATACGGATGAATGTTCAAAACTACATAACTATAATCATTTTAACCACACCCCAATGGCGCAACAGTCACTATCAAGCAACCGCTGCTCATACCCAAAGGCTCGCAGATTACAAGGTGTCGTGTGGTCATACAAATCTTCTCGGTTCACACTAGGCAAATGCTGGGGCTGTACCTTAATTAAGGCCACGGCCACTTCCTTCCACCTCCTAGGCCTTTCCTATCCGGTCGTGGACATAAGACCTATCTGTGTCGGTGCGACATAAAGCCCGTAGCAAAAAAAAAATAAAAAAAATTCTAGGCCGTTGTTATTGGCTCTCTAGACCGAGGCCGCCATTTCACGGTCAGATAGCTCCCCAATTGTAATCACGTAGGCTGAGTGGACCTTGAAGCAGCCCTCAGATACAGACAAAAATCCCTGATGTGGCCGGAAAACGAACCTGGAGCCTCCGGATAAAGGACAGGCACGCTACCCCTAGACCGCGGAACCGGCTGTAATACTTTTACGTACAGTAAAAATTCAACTAGATTGAAATATTTATTTTATAAAAGGTGAAATCACCCGACACTTCCCAATTGCAGTGTCGTGTAAGCAAGAGGCCTTCCGTTAATACACACTCATGATCGTAACAATGTCCGGCTTCATTGCTAAATGGTTAGCGTGCTGGTCTTTGGTCACAGGGGTCCCAGGTTCGATTCCCGGCAGGGTCAGGAATTTTAGCCATAATTGGTTGATTCCGCTGGCACGGGGTTGGGTGTATGTGTTGGCTTCATCATCATTTCATCCTCATCACGACGCGCAGGTCGCCTACAGGAGTCAAATCAAAAGACCTTCAGCTGGCGAGCCGAACTTGTCCTCGGACACTCCCGACACTAAAAGCCATACGCCAATTCATTTCATCGTAACAATAAACCATAAACTAAAATGAATTAATCAAGAACAGAAATAATAAATAAAAGTATATTGAAGCAAGTGGTGAAAATGCTCTCCGAAAAATTGTTCATATAAAGTGAGAAGAATTTACACTTAGTCTAGTAGTCATAATAATAATAATAATAATAATAATAATAATAATAATAATAATAATAATAATGTGTTTGAGTCATCAGTCCATAGACTGGTTTGATGCAGCTCTCCATGCCAACCTATCCTGTGCTAACCTTTTCATTTCTACGTAACTATTGCATCCTACATCTGCTCTAATCTGTTCGTCATATTCATACCTTGGTCTACCCCTACCGTTCTTGCCACCTACACTTCCTACAAAAACCAACTGAACAAGTCCTGGGTGTCTTAAGATGTGTCCTATCATTCTATCTCTTCTTCTCGTCAAATTTAGCCAAATCGATCTCCTCTCACCAATTCGATTCAGTATCTCTTCATTCGTGATTCGATCTATCCATCTCACCTTCAGCATTCTTCTGTAACACCACATTTCAAAAGCTTCTATTCTCTTTCTTTCTGAGCTAGTTATCGTCCATGTTTCACTTCCATGCAATGCCACGCTCCACACAAAAGTCTTCAAAAACATCTTTCTAATTCCGATATCAATGTTTGAAGTGAGCAAATTTCTTTTCTTAAGAAAGCTCTTCCTTGCTTGTGCCAGTCTGCATTTTATGTCCTCCTTACTTCTGCCATCGTTGGTTATTTTACTACCCAAGTAACAATATTCATCTACTTCCTTTAAGACTTCGTTTCCTAATCTAATATTTCCTACATCACCTGCCTTCGTTCGACTGCACTTCATTACTTTTGTTTTGGACTTATTTATTTTCATCTTGTACTCCTTACCTAAGACTTCATCCATACCATTCAGCAACTTCTCGAGATCTTCAGCAGTCTCAGATAAAATAACAATATCATCCGCAAATCTCAAGGTTTTGATTTCCTCTCCTTGGACTGTGATTCCCTTTCCAAATTTATCTTTGATTTCCCTTATTGCCTGTTCTATATAAACATTGAAAAGGAGAGGGGACAAACTGCAGCCTTGCCTCACTCCTTTCTGGATTGCTGCTTCTTTTTCAAAGCCCTCGATTCTTATCACTGCAGACTGATTTTTATACAGGTTGTAGATAATTCTTCGTTCTCGGTATCTGATCCCTATCATCTTCAGAATCATAAATAGCCTGGTCCAATCAACATTATCGAATGCCTTTTCTAGATCTACGAATGCCATGTACGTGGGCTTGTCCTTCTTGATTCGATCCTCTAAGATCAGACGTAAAGTCAGGATTGCTTCACGTGTTCCTACATTTCTTCTGAAGCCAAATTGATCTTCCCCCAACTCAGCTTCAACTTGTTTTTCCATTCTTCTGTAAATAATACGTGTTAAAATTTTGCAGGCATGAGATACTAAACTAATAGTGCGGTAGTTTTCACACCTGTCAGCACCGGCTTTCTTGGGAATAGGTATAACAACATTCTGCCGAAAATCGGATGGGACTTCTCCTGTCTCATACATCTTGCACACTAAATGAAATAACCTTACCATGCTGGTTTCTCCTAAGGCAGTCAGTAATTCAGAGGGAATATCATCAATTCCAGGTGCCTTGTTCCTATTTAGGTCACTCACAGCTCTGTCAAACTCTGACCTCAAAATTCGGTCTCCCATTTCATCAGCATCAACAGCCCCTTCATGTTCCAGAACGAAATTATCTACATCGTTACCTTGATACAACTGTTGGATATGCTCCTGCCATCTTTCTGCTTTGTCTTCTTTCCCTAGAAGTGGCTTTCCATTTGAGCTCTTAATATTCATGCACCTAGATTTCCTTTCTCCAAAGGTTTCCTTGATTTTCCTGTATGCAGCATCTACCTTTCCCAGGACCATACAGCCTTCGACATCCTTGCACTTCTCCTTCAGCCATTCTTCCTTAGCTACCTTGCACTTTCTATCCACTTCATTCTTTAATCGCCTGTATTCTTTTCTGCCCTCTTCATTTCTAGCATTCTTGTATTTTCGTCGTTCATCAATCAGGTCTAGTATCTCCTGAGTTATCCACTGATTCTTAGTTGATCTTTTCTTCCTTCCTAACATTTCTTCAGCAGCCCTACTGACTTCATTTTTCATGACTCTCCACTCTTCCTCTACTGTGTTTCCTTCGGCCTTTTCATTTAGTCCTTGTGCAACATGTTCCTTGAAACAATCCATCACACTCTTTTCTTTCAACTTGTCTAGATCCCATCTTTTTGCATTCTTTCCTTTCTTCAATTTCTTCAACTTCAGATGGCATTTCATGACCAACAAGTTGTGGTCAGAGTCCACGTCTGCTCCTGGGAAAGTTTTGCAATCCAACACCTGGTTTCTGAATCTCTGCCTAATCATAATGAAGTCTATTTGATACCTTCCAGTGTCTCCAGGTCTCGTCCACGTATACAGCCGTCGTTTGTGGTGTTTGAACCAAGTATTGGCGAGGACTAAATTATGGTCAGTGCAGAATTCAACCAGCCGACTTCCTCTTTCGTTCCTTTGTCCCAATCCAAATTCTCCTACTGTGCTACCTTCTCTTCCTTGGCATACCACTGCGTTCCAGTCTCCCATCACAATTAGATTCTCGTCACCTTTGACATATTGTATTAAATCTTCTATCTCCTCATATATTCTTTCAATTTCTTCATCATCCGCTGAACTAGTAGGCATATAGACCTGCACTATTGTGGTGGGCATTGGTTTGGTGTCTATCTTGGCGACAATAATTCTTTCACTATGCTGGTCGTAGTAGCTTATCCGCTGCCCTATTTTCTTATTCATTATTAAACCAACTCCTGCATTACCCCTGTTTGATTTCGTGTTGATAATTCGGTAGTCGCCTGACCAAAAATCCTGTTCTTCCTGCCAACGTACTTCACTTATACCAACTACATCTAACTTTAGCCTATCCATCTCCCTTTTCAGATTCTCTAACCTACCACAACGATTCAAACTTCTAACATTCCACGCTCCGACTCGCAGAATGTCAGTATCCATCTTCCTGATGATCGCCCCCTCTCGTGTAGTCCCCACCCGGAGATCCGAATGGGGGACTAGTTTACCTCCGGAATATTTTACCCGGGAGGAAGCCATCATCAGTACATCATTCATACAGAGAGAGCTGCATGTCCTCGGGAGGTGGTTACGGCTGTAGTTTCCCGTTGCTTTCAGCCGTGTAGCAGTATCAACACAGCTAAGCCATGTTGAGTATTATTACAAGGCCGTATCAGTCAATCATCTAGACTGCCGCCCTTGCAACTACCGAAAGGCTGCTACCCCCCTTTCGATGAACCATTCGTTAGTCTGGTCTCTCAACAGATACCCATCCGATATGGTTGCACCTGAAGCTCGGCTATCTGCATCATTGGGACACGCAAGCCTCCCCACCGCGGCAAGGTCACATGGTTCGTAGAGGAGGAATAATAATAATAATAATAATAATAATAATGTTATTCGCTTTACGTCCCACTAACTACTTGTACGGTTTCCAGAGATCCCTGAAAACATAACTCTCTTTGAATGGCATTAAAGGATTCACAGAACGTAACGAAATAGAGATTAGCGAGGACTGCGCTATTTAAGTTATGTGATATACTCAAACAACATACAGTAGGCCTATTTGTTTTTAAAATAATAATTTCTTGATCATTCTTTATTTATATTTCTTCAGTATCCGATATTATACGCCTACCCACATCTACTCCAGACGCTGTCAGTGAAATACAAATACAGTAGTAGTATTATAACTTCTCATTTCATCTTCATGGGAATAATACGATGGTACTTCATTCAAATTCAAGGCTTACTTCCGACTATCCGGGCGAATTGGCCGTTTGGTTAGGGGCGCGCAGCTGTGAGCTTGCATCCGAAAGATAGTGGGTTCGAACCCCACTGTCGGCAGCCCTGAAAATGGTTTTCCGTGGTTTCCCATTTTCACACCAGGCAAATGCTGGGGCTGTACCTTAATTAAGGCCACGGCGGCTTCCTTCCCATTCCTAGGCCTTTCCTGTCCCATCGTCGCCGTAAGACCTATCTGTGTCGGTGCGACGTAGAGCATATAGCAACAAAGAAAAATGTACAAATAAAATAACTGTGGTCTTAGAATTGTTGTATAATTATTATATTGTTAATCTAAATAAGGTGAATAATGTTACAATTCTTCAGGTAGCAGTGTTTTTAGATTCCTATTACTCTATCATTGCAGGATGTGACTAAAGCGTTCCTATTTATTCAACTTAAATCTTGCAATCTAACGACATGTAAAGATCTAGTTTCTTATGAACACAGCGAAACATAAATTGAGATAAGAACTTCGTTAACTTCTCATTAGCCAAAAAGTCTTACTCTCGTCACACCATTATTTAATTACCTTTATCTCACGAAGTTATTGTGCTTACGTGGCAAAAATGTCTATAAATGCACATTCTGATATATTCTAAACTCAATGAAACAAAAATAATTATATTCCTATCTGCCCTCCCTCAGAATATTTTCTTGCCAGTGGTAAGGAACAGTAATCACGTCTTACGGACCCGGGTTCGGAAATCGTTACCCAAGAACGTTTTTATCTAAGTAGCATAATGCTTGCTCTGTATTATAGTTGTTTTACAATTATTATTCTTCAAATTCATTTTCTTTTTTAAACTACTTCTCAAACTTCTTAACAGGCTGCTTTTATTATTCGTGATAATAAAATTATAGTATCTAATGAACATAAACACTAATAATACATGGATTTGTGTAGTCCTTGTCACATGGCTACTGCATTTTAGTTTCTCTTGTATATTGTTATTGTGATACACACAAACAAACAAACAATCAAACAAACAAATAAAGCATAGATATTTCCGACACCATGTGCTTCCTAGAAAGCATACCGTATAGTCTAGCTTCATTAGAATTTAATGTGAACACTGTCAAGTTTCACAACCATAAAAACAAAATATTGAACCGTATACTCATTTATATTGTATTTACATACCAACAAAATTTCATCTTTATAATAAAATCAATTAATTAGTTTTGTTTTATTAAATTAAGGGATATAGATTGCATTAAAGTTCTTCGTGTAACTGCTTCAGTTGAATTTATGCGTGTTTTTGATAGGTTTTATACAATTTATTTGGGAGAGGGGGGGGGGTGACGTATGGATATTCACATGAAACTAAAACCTTCGTTCCTTTTCAGTTCCAGTATGTCCTTCTCTGGTGCAGTAATTGAACAAAAATGTTTGAAAGAAGCTATATTTGACAGCAAATAACTGAACTTAGTAATCATCAAATTTATCGTTGGACACAGAGGCTATTGTTTGCCTTATAATCTAAAGCGATCAGCTGCTCGAACAAAGTTGCCAAATCACCAGCACAGTGCGTAGCCAGGAGAGGAGAACGTGTGTGTACGTGCATAGCCCGTTCTTCAGCGAGGTGACAGACCTAATTAAGCAGTGAGATGTTTATAAATGGTACGGGTTGGGAACTCGGGAATAAATAAATTCCAGGCAACTGGAGAGTGGGAGGTTATCCAGCTTACAACCACGTCATGCTTCACCATAGTGAATGTTCTCGCTTTTTACTGTTAGCACCTGAAACAGGAGCTACGTCACCTCGTTATGTGCCATAGCACAAATCTCTGCAAATCGTTGCTAATATGAAGGAATTTGACAGTACTTCACTACACAAATAAATTACATATGAATTAATATTAACTAGCGGCAATAATAATAATCGTTCATATACCGTGTTGCAGACATTTTTAATTGAAGCCATTTAGGTGGCCTGCGTGCCGGTTTCGACGTTCCGGTTTTTTTATTAGATGGCGGAGTAACTGGGACTTTATTAGGCGATCAGTGATCGAATTTTTAAGATGAATTTTGTCGGATTAAATATAAATGTCTCACTAGAGA
Source organism: Anabrus simplex (assembly GCF_040414725.1). Lineage (NCBI taxonomy): Eukaryota > Metazoa > Arthropoda > Insecta > Orthoptera > Tettigoniidae > Anabrus > Anabrus simplex. The sequence continues at coordinate 575,149,666 of NC_090265.1, forward strand.
TCTTTAACATGCTGACACCGTACACTTTCCGCTCATCAACGATTCAGTAGTTCTTCGGGGTTTGAACCCGTGATCTCAGGATTCCGAGGCTGACACTGTACCGCTGATCCACAGAGAGAGATTAACTAGAGGCGCCTCTGTACTTAAATTGGTGAAGGTAGCGGGATTCAATCCTCGTTCATTCCCCCCTACCTCTATAAGAGTTTTGCCCAGTGAAGACGACTACTGCCAAGCCAGATGGCCTGCAGATATTAATGTGGTCAGCGTGATGACGCCGTCAGCCATATTGCTTGGCTTTTCTGACCAGGACGACTGCCTCAGTTGACTTCACGAAGCAAAGTGAATTTTATTCAAACTCTTACTCCAGAACTGAAATCCTTGAATAATCCGGGAATCGGATTATAGTCGGGTGAAAATCAGACGTACTTGCCCTAGACCACAGGACTGGCGCATTAAATGTGCTAGTGCTGTGTCAGAATATTTACTGGCGCGGTAAAAATCCTTATTTCAGGTCAAAATTCCGGCACTTCGGAGTCTCTTAAAATCCATAGCAATTGAAGGAAATCAATTTTCCCATTATTCTTTTTCGACCACTTTTCCAACACTCTAGAGGGATTTGTCTGGTATACGTGGACCTGGCTTAATTTTACGATCGGATATCTTCCTAATGTCAATACTATGTAGAAGGGATGTATTCGCTTGTTGTTACTACTTTAAAGTCGCGCTAACATATCGAAGGTTTTCAACAGAGAGATGGCCAAAGGCTATGTTTGGGTAGGTAGGTAGTGGCCGTGGCAGGTACAGTCCAAGCATTTTCCTGGTGTGAAAAATGGCTTCCGACGATGGAATTCGACCCCACTATATTCCAAGCGCAAGCTCACAGCTGCGTGACCATACCGTAACCGCCCGGCCAACTCGCTCCATGATGTATTAACTATTGCATGCTTTAGTGGTGATTGGCAATGTGTGTGTGTGTGTGTGTGTGTGTGTGTGTGTGTGTGTGTGTGTGTGTGTGTGTGTGTGTGTGAATAGAGGTGTATTATGACGAGCACAAATACCTGGTCCTAGAGCCAGAAGAAGCAATCAGACACAGCTAAAATCCTTGACACGGTTGTGAATAGAACCCGGGACCCACTCGATCGAGGGCGTCAGTGCCGACCATTCAGTTAAGGAGCCCGACCAAGACAACACATTATTATTATTATTATTATTATTATTATTATTATTATTATTATTATTATTATTATTATTATTATTATTATTATTATTATTATTACTATTATTAAAGTTAAAACTTGTACTTTTACGGGACATTTGGTATTGATATTACAGTGAGAGAACCTCCAGTTTTATGTTGAACCCGGACCACAGGAACATGACTTTTAATGTTTAAAATCCCACATTCATTAGCCAATATTTAAACTCTGTAATAATATGTTTCCTTTTCTTTTTTCTCTAATAATTTAACATCGCACTAACACATCGAAAGTTTTCGGTGACGTAAGGTTGGGTGAGGGCTAGGATTGAGCTTTAAGTAAGGTACAGCCCCAGCATATGCCTGGTGTGATAATAGAAAATCACAGAAAGCTATCTTCAGAGCTACCGATGGTGGATTTCGAACCCGCCGTCTCCCGAATGCAAGCTTACAACTGTGTGATCCTAACCACTCGGCCAACTCACTCGATGATGATGATAATAATAATAATAATAATAATAATAATAATAATAATAATAATAATAATTCATGATATTCTTTACAGCTGATGATAACCTGAGAAACAACACACTGAACTGCCTAGAATGTCGACATTTAGTTAACATCGTACTTTTGCTTGGGTTTTATAAACTCATTAAAATGCTAACGACACCGAAATACTTATATTTCGTCGTTATACGGTAGTAAAGATAATGAACTCCATTCCTTTTTCTCTGGTGAATTAATGTTTGGGAAAGGTAAACAATCAGCATGTCTTAGTTCTCACTACACGAACTCAAAACCCGTCCTGTTTTGTATTCCACGAAAGAAAAGAATTATTAAACCAATAATTATTAGTACCTATATTGTTCATGATTTGTTTTCCTGCGTTGTTGTTTTTTTATGTTGTTCTTTGCGCCATCATAGGTTCTTATTTTGATGCAATTATCCACGTTCTCCTGTCCTGTCCTGTCCTGTCCTTCCTGATGTAGCTAGGAGCGCTAACTAGGCCGGCAACGTCCATGTTTGCATAAGGTACTAGCTCTAATTAACTGGAACTATTGCTGGTGTTGGAATTCTATAAACTAACACTCTCTAAGGCCACATGGACAAAATTAATTCGTAATAAGTACGGTGTAGAGGGCTACTGACATCAGTGTCTCAAGCCTCATCACTGATGTAGCAACAGCAACGCTACCATACAAATCACCCAAGATGAATGTTTAACTGTCAGATAGTTAAGCCTACTACTCTCACGAAAGCAAATATAGAAATGTGCGTGTATTTGCCATTTTCATTATCTTTGTGTTTTAAAAAATTGGCAGCAATTAGAGTATGTGTATAATAGAAAGCTGATAGATGATAAATTATTGGGTTTCGTTATACATTGCTCTCTCATTTTACGAGAAAACTTCGTATAACTCTGCCACTGACAAACTGACGGCTCTCTGTACTGCAGCGTTAGTTAGTTGCTTCGGAGAACATGTTTCGGAAAATATTGAATTATGGTGTGTTTATTCAGACAAACAGTAAATTTAATTACGAAGGTGATTTATGTTATATTTTATTTTTACTGTATAATGAAACATTATCATTTATTTACGTGATCTAGCAGGTATTATTTAATTATTGAACAATTGCATTTACTTGTTATAGCCGGGCTGAGTGGCTCAGACGGTTGAGGCGCTGGCCTTCTGACTCCAACTTGGCAGGTTCGATCCTGGCTCAGTCCGGTGGTATTTGAAGGTGCTCAAATACGACAGCCTCGTGTCGGTAGATTTACTGGCACGTAAAAGAACTCCTGCGGGACAAAATTCCGGCACCTCGGCGTCTCCGAAAACCGTAAAAGTAGTTAGTGGGACGTAAAGCAAATAACATTATTATTATTATTATTATTATTACTTGTTATATAGTATAATATCATTTCTGTTTTGAATTCTTCTGTAACAATAATCTTAACACTGGATATTAAATTATACGGCTCCATGGCTAACTGGTTATGCTGATTTTGTCCTGGTTTTGATTCCCGTCTGGATCGGGGATTTTAAGCTTCTGTATTTATTTCCTTGGGTCTTCAGCGTTAGGTTTCATCCTCACAGACGTGCAGGTCGACCAAGTGCATCATCTCGAAAGCCCTTCATCTGGCTTCTCAGGAGATCACAAGCCATTAAAAATTAATATTTAAATTGTATTTTCTATTGTAATTGGGTATCTACCACCGTGATCGGCATTTAAATAAATAAATATCCCAGTTATCACGCTCGACACGATATGAAATATTCTAAAACCTGCTCTAAACTGTTACCGGTAATGCTGTTCAGATAACCTCTTTCCTTTTTTCTGATCCAACGACTTTTATATTTTCTCTGGAATGCACACTATTAAATAATAATGGACAGAGGGAACAACATAATGTTCCGAGTTAATTTGTCCATAACATGGAAATGGATAGCAGAATGGCCCGAGGGCAACCTGTAGTGCAATTTTCACAAATTAGTAGATAATGACAACCAGTTGTGAATTTGAATTTAAAATCGAGCTTGTTATTTTCAAAATCATTGAGGTTATACTGATGTACAAATTGTTTAAATGAAACCACTGTGCGAAATACATTCCTCTCGTAAATAGAAATACACTCATTTGAATGAAATTACAGTATATACAAACAGCGTTTAGTGAAATAAAGTACTTCTAGTTCTAAAAAAACAACCTGTCCACATTATACCTTTTTCCGATCTTTTGTTGCTACACCGATATAAATAGCTTGCTTACTACCTTCGAAACTTGTTTATAGCCCCTTGTTATTTATTCAGTAGCCTTGATAACCTATTTTATATTCAAAGTATGGTATTGCAAACATCGTTTATTTGTCTTCTTTTAGTGAATATAGGCTAAAAGGTCGTTAAGTAATTTAATGCTATACACGTGGGAAGTAAATTCCATTTGGTTCAGACATTATACAGCATGCTTCGTTAAACCAAACTGGTTACAAATTTCTAGAAAAATGTTTGTTCTCGATAGCTTCTCTGCCAGGATCTCAGAGTAGAATTTTAGTTGCCAGTTCTTTGGAATAATAATAATAATAATAATAATAATAATAATAATAATACCGGGCGAGTTGGCCGAGCGCGTAGAGGCGCGCGGCTGTGAGCTTGCATCCGGGAGATAGTAGGTTAGAATCCCACTATCGGCAGCCCTGAAGATGGTTTTCCGTGGTTACCCATTTTCACACCAGGCAAATGCTGGGGCTGTACCTTAATTAAGGCCACGGCCGCTTCCTTCCAACTCCTAGGCCTTTCCTATCCCATCGTCGCCATAAGACCTATCTGTGTCGGTGCGACGTAAAGCCCCTAGCAAATAATAATAATAATAATAATAATAATAATAATAATAATAATAATAATAATAATAATAATAATAATAATAATAATAATAATAATAATAATAATAATTTACCGGGCGGTACACCTCCGCACCGCTAATTCAAACATTGCGCCAGTTGAAACTCCTCTATTGGAGGAAGCCTGAACTTTAACTACAGTGTTAATTCTCAAGTTTCTCAGAAGATTTTGAAGTGTTCTGAACTGTGTCGTTTTCGATGTATTTTTGTTTTGCCTGTAGTAAGAAGTGTGAACATTCTCTTCTAGATGGCACTGCTGAAGGACTACAATTATGCACCCTAGTGCGAAATGAAAGAACTGTGTTTTTGGAGAAATTTTGTGTTCATAAGTTTGTTCTTTGTTAAATTTCTTTCAGGCATTGTTTAGGTTGGCTGTATAACCCTTCACTTTCCGCCAGTTTTGAATTCGACCAATGAGTAATTTTTGTAATTAATTTCCCACCAATCCGGGTTTTCTTCTTCAGTTTTGACATGTAATCTTTTGGCCGTCCAATAAAAGGCTTGTGGGCGGGTGTTCTCATTCATGAAAGGTCTCGAATGTTCCGCGAGGGTATATAAACTGCTGATTTTCGGGTCTCTGCGCCACTTCAGTAACATCTTTCAGTGTGTAAATTATGTAGCAGGGGGCGGGTAGCGCCTCTTTCTTCGGGCAGCGGTTCATCAATAAGGTAATGGCCTTTTAATAACTTATTTTCTTCCTAGCTCAGCAGTTTAACTCTCGGGGCAGGTCCGATACCTTTTACCATGTAACCTTCCTCTAAAATGTAAAAGACTCTTGGTATAAATTCTGTCTTTTTAATTTACAAATTGGGATAGAGAGTGCCTAACCCTCTCGAGCTCCCATGCATTTTGTTTTGAGGTGACTACGTTTTCTTAACAGTTTCCCTTCTACTCGTAATGTCATAAAGTTTTCTATTGTGTCACCTCCGTAGAATGGAATTATCCCTTGCATAAGTGGCCTAGGGCCAAATTAGGTTTTAATAAAGTATATTCGGAGTGCCAGTTTCGCCTCCACTCAAGTTTGTATTTTGGGGCCTTGTAATTTTCCTGTTTATTTACTAAATCGGCCTCAGTAGTTTGGGTATTTTTACCCCTGTGTTTATGTCCTTAGAGGACAACTTGAAGGTGGAGTTTCGTGTGGCCTTTGATAGGCTGGAACTTTGAGAGCGGGTTGCTCTTCCAAAGAAAATTGTTTCTGTGTGCCTCGAGGAGGCTTTTGCTATGTAATTGGGAGCAAGTGCTCTTGAGCATGATTGGGGTCTTCTGCCCCTTGGTTGAATCTTGTATACGGATAAAGTTGGGCTTACTGCTCAAGAATTCTGTGTCTGGCTCTCGGAGCCCAAATCCTGTAACACTGTAATTGTACATTCTCGATTTGTTGTTCGGCTACTGAGTACCTGTTTTATTTGTTATTTCTTGATCTTGAAAAGAAAATATAACCTTGTTAAATTTTAAATTAACTTTAATTTCGTAGATTGAGACCTATTCATCCCAGCACCTTCTTTCACCTCTAACTACCACGGATAACTCCGTAACAATAATAATAATAATAATAATCCATCAAAAGATATCCAACGAGGAAGTCTACAGCAAAATAGAGAAAATAACCGACACAATCCGGAAAAGACGGGCAGGATTTTACAGTCATCTGAAAAGAATGGACGGAAGAAAGTTAACTAAAGAGATCTTCCAATTTTTTTCATTCAAACGCTAAAACCACAATTTCCTGGTTTAGAAATACCAAAGAAGACGTACAAATGCTACATATCCGTGGTTACCCATTTTCACACCAGGTAAATGCTGGGGCTGTACCTTAATTAAGGCCACGGCCGCTTCCTTCCCGCTCCTTACCCTTTCCAATCCCATCGTCGCCGTAAGACCTATATGTATCGGTGCGACGTAAAGCATATGGTAAAAAGAAATAACAGTCAACAAATTCAAAGGTGAAGTAATAACAGTAACAGCGGTAGAGAAGGAGAACATTAAGGCACGAATTCACAAAATTGAGAAAGCGTATCACGCAACGATGAATATATACAAAAGAAAGTCAATATCCTCCCCCCATGTCGCAACAGCCTCGAAGTGCCATGACCTTCCAAGCGACCGCAGCTCATCCCGAAGGCCTGCAGATTATGAGATGTGGTGTGGTCAGCGTCAGCACGACGAATCCTCTCGGTTTTTATTCTTGGCTTCCTAGACTGAAGCCGCCATCTCACCGTCAGATAGCTCATCAACTGTAATCATGTAGGCTGAGTGGGCCTCGAACCATGACTCAGATCCAGGTAAAAATCCCTGACCTGGCCGGGAATCAAGCCTGGAGCCTCCGGGTAAGAGGCAGGCACGCTACTCCTACACCGTGGGGCCAGCAAAAATCAGTATCCAGGAACGCTAAGTTGAGGCACTGCGGAACTTTAATCCATCCTGCAGCTTTATGTGCAATAGAGTGAATGAATACCTTCTCAGATAGAATAAGCAAAACAGAAAAGGGAATCCTAAGGAAAATTATGGTACCTAATTGGGAGAGTGGCCTATACAAATTGAGACCAGAACATGATTTATACGAAGCATCAGACGAAATAGGTCATGTTTTCAGATTGTGTCTTATTCATCTGTACAGAATGGACAAAGTAGATTAACAAAACAAACTTTTGAACACTATGCAAATTTTAAAAACCTGCCTTTTTCAAAGAAGCCGAAGAAGATTTGGAACTAAAGAACCTTAAAAAAGAATAAATTGCAAGTGGAAAAGAATTTGTGAAAGCAATATTTGATGGTAAATTTCCAGAGAAAGCCAAGAAGAAATCGGGCAGTAAATGGGTGGAAGAAAGAAAACAACACCGAGAAAGGATGAAGTTTTGGGAAGAAAAGAAGAAGAAAACTGTTTTATTTCGTCCAAAAATGGCCTATTGGAATGAATGAATGAATGAATGAATGAATTCGTGAACGATTAATAATAGTCATAATCATCTTCTTCATATTTTGGTCCTGTCTGTCTGTCTGTCTGTCTGTCTGTCTGTCTGTCTGTCTGTCTGTCTGTCTGTCTGTCTGTCTGTCTGTCTGTCTGTCTGTCTGTCTGTCTGTCTGTCTGTCTGTCTGTACGATTTGGAGATTCAACGATGACACACTTTCTGAATTTTTTCCACATTTTTTTGTAGGGAGGAATAATCCACCTGATAGCCACCGGCCTCCTAATCAGTTCATATGTACAATATTCGAGTACTTTTAGCGGTTATTTAGATGCAAGTGGGGTTTGAGTTATGACTCATACATACATACATTATCATTATAGACTGTTATGCCTTTCAGCGTTCAGTATGCAAGCCTCTGAGAATTTACTAAACGTCGCCACAATCCTCGATTTGCAACTAGTGTTGCGGCCTCATTTAGTTCTATACCTCTTATCTTTAAATCGTTAGAAACCGAGTCTAACCATCGTCGTCTTGGTCTCCCTCTACTTCTCTTACCCTTCATAACAGTGTCCATTATTCTCCTAGGTAACCTATCCTCCTCCATTCGCCTCACATGACCCCACCACCGAAGCCGGTTTATGCATACAGCTTCATCCATCGAGTTCATTCCTAATTTAGCCTTTATCTCCTCATTCCGAGTACCCTCCTTCCATTGTTCCCACCTGTTTGTACCAACAATCATTCTTGCTACTTTCATGTCTGTTACTTCTAACTTATGAATAAGATATCCTGTGTCCACCCAGCTTTCGCTCCCGTAAAGCAAAGTTGGTCTGAAAACAGACCGATGTAAAGATAGTTTCGTCTGGGAGCTCACTTCCTTCTTACAGAATACTGCTGATCGCAACTGCGAGGTCACTGCATTAGCTTTACTACACCTTGATTCAATCTCACTTACTATATTACCATCCTGGGAGAACACACAACCTAAATACTTGAAATTATCGACCTGTTCTAGCTTTGTATCACCAATCTGACATTCAATTCTGTTGAATTTCTTACCTACTGACATCAATTTAGTCTTCGAGAGGCTAATTTTCATACCATACTCATTGCACCTATTTTCAAGTTCCAAGATATCAGACTGCAGGCTTTCGGCACAGTCTGCCAGTAAGACCAAGTCGTCAGCATAGGCCAAACTGCTTACTACATTTCTACCTAACTGAATCCCTCCCTGCCATTTTATACCTTTCAGCAGATGATCCATGTAAACTACGAACAGCAAAGGTGAAAGATTACAGCCTTGTCTAACTCCTGTAAGTACCCTGAACCAAAAACTCATTCTACCATCAATTCTCACTGAAGCCCAATTGTCAACATAAATGCCTTTGATTGATTTTAATAATCTACCTTTAATTCCATAGTCCCCCAGTATGACGAACATCTTTTCCCTCGGTACCCTGTCATATGCTTTCTCTAGATCTACGAAACATAAACACAACTGCCTATTCCTCTCGTAGCATTTTTCAATTATCTGGCGCATACTGAAAATCTGGTCCTGACAGCCTCTCTGTGGTCTGAAACCACACTGGTTTTCATCCAACTTCCTCTCAACGACTGATCGCACCCTCCCTTCCAAGATGCCAGTGAATACTTTGCCTGGTATACTAATCAATGAGATACCTCGATAGTTGTTGCAATCCTTCCTGTTCCCTTGCTCATAGATACGTTCAATTACTGCTTTTGTCCAACCTGAAGGTACCTCACCAACACTCCACGCTAATTTTACTACTCTATGAAGCCATTTCATCCCTGCCTTCCCACTATACTTTACCATTTCAGGTCTAATTTCATCTATTCCTGCTGCCTTATGACAATGGAGCTTATTTACTATCCTTTCCACTTCCTCAAGCATAATTTCACCATCATTTTCCTCCTCCCCGTGAGCTTGGCTGTTTGCAACACCACCATGATGATTTCCTTTTACATTGAGAAGATGTTCAAAATATTCCCTCCACCTCTCCAGTGATTCCCTGGGATCTATTATGAGTTCACCTAAATTACTCAAAACACTGTTCATTACCTTTTTCCCTCCCTTTCTAAGATTCTTTATTACTGTCCAAAAAGGTTTCCCTGCTGCTTGACCTAGCCTTTCCAGGTTATTACCAAAATCTTCCCATGACTTCTTTTTGGATTCAACAACTATTTGTTTCGCTCAGTTTCTTTCATCTACGTACCAATCCCTGTCTGCCTCGGCCCTTGTTTGGAGCCATTTCTGATAAGCCTGCTTTTTACGTTTACAGGCTGCTCTCACTTCATCATTCCACCAAGATGTTCGCCTTTTCCCATCTTTACACACAGTTGTTCCCTGGCATTCCCTTGCTGTTTCTACTACAGCATCCCTGTATGCCACCCATTCACTTTCTATATCCTGAACCTGCTTACTGTCTACTGTTCGAAACTTCTCACTAATCATATCCATGTACTTCTGTCTAATTTCCTCGTCCTGGAGATGTTCTACCCTTATTCGTTTGCAGACAAATTTCACTTTCTCTACCCTAGGCCTAGAGATACTTAGTTCACTACAGATCAGATAGTGGTCTGTATCATCGAAAAATCCGCAGAAAACTCGTACATTCCTAACAGATTTCTTGTATTCAAAGTCTGTTAAGAAATAGTCTATTATGGATCTGGTACCCCTAGCCTCCCATGTGTAGCGGTGAATAGCCTTATGCTTGAAGAATGTATTCGTAACAGCTAAACCCATACTAGCACAAAAGTCCAGCAAACGCTTCCCATTCCCATTAACTTCCATATCTTCCCCACATTTACCAATCACCCTTTCGTATCCTTCAGTTCTATTCCCAACTCTCGCATTGAAATCACCCATTAGCACTATTCTATCCTTGCTGTTGACCCTGACCACGATGTCACTCAATGCTTCATAAAACTTGTCAACTTCATCCTCATCTGCACCCTCACATGGTGAATACACGGACACAATTCTTGTCCTAATTCCTCCCACTGACAAATCTACCCACATCATTCGCTCATTTACGTGCCTAACAGAAACTATGTTGCGTGCAATGGTATTCCTGATATAGAGCCCTACCCCAGACTCTGCCCTTCCCCTTCTAACGCCCGTCAAGTACACTTTATAATCTCCTATCTCTTACTCATTATCTCCCCTTACCCTAATATCATTTACTCCTAGCACAGCCAGATGCATCCTCTTTGCTGACTCAGCCAGTTCTACTTTCTTTCTTCCATAAGCCACATTAATATTGATAGCTCCCCATCGAATTCCATTTCGTTCGCCAAGTTGTTTCCAAGGAGTCCCTCGCCTGTCAAATGGGAGTGGGACTCCTTTACTCCCATAGGTCCGAGGCTTGCTTAAAGTGTTCTGAGCTCGGTAAATTCATGAAGCAGGATGCTGCCCTACTTGCACATAGTCCAAGTGAGGATCTCTCCTCTAACGGGTTATGGACCACCGGTGAGTTGTATAGTCCTAGCCGCCTGAGCACAAGGAGGGCCACGACTCAAAATATGTCTGAGATGCCCACTCCCATTCCATAGCAACTGGTATCCCGACTCTCAGGACCACTTACTAGGCCACTCAGCCCTGCCCATGGTTCACGAACTAGGACGTGACTACAGTAACTTACAAACATGAACCATGTTATGACTCAAGTTGACTTTATATAATGATTTTATTGGGAAGAAAGGAACATCCACAAACGTCTAACACTCCCCAGCAAATTTTATAGGGCAGAGTCCGCCATACTCTGGATGATGATATGGAGAGTTTTTAATTTTTACGAAGTCCAGCGTCACAACGAAGGTCCAAATGACACACAAAATTTACCTGGTGAAACGCAATCAATCACAGAATCCAATGTAATAGCTATATATGTGGACAATTTACCTCAATAACTGAAAAAATGTAAGTTATGCGGAGGGCTTTTCAGAAGTATTACTTGTCACCCGATTCAATTTCACTCTGAAGCTCGCCAGAACAATATCAATCAAAACACGTGAGACATGAAATACCAGAATTTACTTTCTCATATTGTTTTTAAAATTATTCTTAGGTAATATTAACAATAACTAACAGAAGATTTATTGATAACACATACTTTACATATTTGCATTTTATTTTTAATGGACGTGCCTAGCCGAAATTAAAGATTGATTGGTAACATTATATTTATCTGGAGGGGGGGGGCTACCTAGCCGAAGCGATAAAGGCGTGCTCTGATCACCTGTAAGGAAAAGGATTTAATTATCCTTCAGCAAGTTGAAAGATGAACTACATATTCACTATTGGAGGGGCACGTGGCTTTGAGATTTACTTAATCTACGCCAGAAATGAGTACCACGGGGCAGGGCTACCAGGTACAGGGTGATTCACTCTACTCTTTTAGTGCTGAGGTTACCAATAGCAGAAGTCTACACCTCTCACTCCTCCAGGGCACTTCATCGCCCATCGAAAAATATTTTTTTGTTTGTAATAATTTTGTATAGAAAATGTGAATAATTAATTTAAATACCTGGCTCCGTGGCTAACTGGTCAGTATGCTGGCCTTTGGTCCAAGGAGACCCGTGTCTACCTCCCGACCGGCTTGGTGATTTTAACCGTAATTCGAAAATCTCTACGGCTCGGGAACTAGGTGTTTGTGCCGACCTCAACATTAAATTTCATCCTAGGTAGAACCCCTTTCTCACAGACGTGTATCAACTCGAAAGACTTGAACCAGGCCTTTCAATTTAAATCGAAAAATTTTATAAATGTCTAAGATAAAGGAATGTGTTCATATTAATTTCGAATGGCCAGTCGTTGAGAAAGGGTTGTAATTATCAGCTGGTAGTTCATTGAAAATCAGAGCACTACTATTTGATAAACAGCACACTAGCGTATTTTTCTTGTAATAGTCCATCAAATAATGCCAAGACATGCATTTTAAGTGTATTTTTTCAGAATAAGATCAATCATATTTGTGTGAAGAATTACGTAATACATATCTCACGAGGGAACACATGCATGTGTTACACTCGGATTCGGTTGAAATTTGGCAGGAATATTCGTGGGAGGCAGTAGACTGCTAAGGTGAAAACTGCATGTGCCCAGCTCAAGTTTAAACGCCAAAATTGAACAAATAAATAGTCGTAAAATTAGAAGTGCCGCGGGAGTATCGGGGTTTGGCAGAGAGGTAGGGAGGAGCGAAGCAGCGGACGTGAACCAACCAGGCTGTAACGAGCTGCGCCAGCAGCCAGGCAGCGTATGGTTAGCGCGTTCCCCTTAACTTCCCGATCAGATGTGCAAATCGTAAATATGAAAACAGCACATGAAACAAGAGTACAAAGGACGATGTTTGAACAACGATGCCAATAAGGTTTGAAAAATTACAATGAGTAACAAGAACTCGGGCGTGAATTTTTCAAACCTTATTGGCATCGTTGTTCAAACATCGTCCTTTGTACTCTTGTTTCATGTACTGTTTTCATATTTACGTTTTGCACATCTGACCGGGAAGTTACGGGGAACGCGCTAACTATACACTGCCTCGCTGTTGGCGCAGCTCGACGCAGCCCGGTTGGTTCACGTTAGCTGCTTCGCTCCTCCCTACCTCTCCGCCACACCCCGATACTCCCGCGGCACTTCTAATTTTACGACTATTGATTTGTTCAATTTTGGCATTTAAACTTGAGCTGGGCACAGGCAGTTTTCACCTTAGCATTCTACTACCTCCCACGATATTTCTACCAAATTTAAACCGAATCCGAGTGTAACACATGCATGTGTTCCCTCGTCAGTACTTATCCAGTACGCTTGGAGCATGTGAAGTAAATGCTAATTTTTAGTTCCCACTTGTTGGTTCATTCTTCAAATGTCTTCACGTTCTATATGGCACCAGTCCCTTCTTATCGGTACGCTAACAACTGAACTAATATATTGCAGTCGTTGCATTTCAGTATAATTAGTATAATGCATTCTTACTAGTGGGGTAGATATTTCCACCGTATACGTTAATTGATGTATACTGTAACGTGGCATTTTGATGACACCGTTTAATATATAGCTACTGCGAGCGTCGCTGTGGTCATAATTATATTCATACCGCATCACGAAACAAAAGGCTTTTAAGAAGTTTTAATTGAAATTAAAGCGCAGTACTTGTAGTATGTTTAAGTTCTACCTGGAAGGAATATTTTATTGTTAATAATTTAATGCAAAATTCAAGCCCGAAACTTTTCTCTAGAAGTATGATTAGCAATGCAAGTTTATGCGAGTGAAACTTCTCGGAACAGCGATGACACATTGTAAGAATATAGTAATAACATGTTTAATATACTAACCAGAGAGTGGAAAGGATTAAATTTAGTGCACCATTACATCTGAACTGAGTGGAGTGGCCGCGCGTATTAACGCGCTACGAGTATGGAGAAGCGTGGGATCGAACACCACCTTCTCGCTGTCCTGACAACGATTTTCTATGGTGTCCCATTTACATTTTGTGGCAAATGCCGTGAACGTTCCTATTCATATGCCACAGATAATTCCTTCCATCTCCTCGCCAAATTTCATTCACAATCATTTATTTAATCTTCATCAGCTTCTCAACTGATGTTGGCGTCAGGAAGGGCATCCGGCCGTAAAACAAGTCATAAATTCCTCTCTTCTCATCCCCGGCCCCGAATCAAAAAACGGATCTGAGAGTAGACATTCATTACTTTCTGAATTGCCGATCCGTTACCAAAGAGCTCTTATTTAGTGACAATTACGAATCTGGAGAATATTTCATAGTATCATTGCTGATTGCTGTCCAACTTCTCAGTTGAAATGTCAGCGTTGCAGCCTTCTGTTCGTCCGTGTTCGATTCCCGATCGTGTCCATGATTTTACCCATGTTTGGTTCATTCCTGTGGCTCACGGACTGGGTTGTTGCGTTTATCTCGATACATCTCATAAACACGCAAGAGTAAACACATCCGTCCACATAGGGTTGACGTCATAAGGGTATTCAGCTATAAAACAGGGCCAGGTCCATACGTATATGTGACGGTGTTTGCACCCACTACCACTGGCGTAAAGAAAAGATTATCATTGCTTACAGTTGGAAAATCCCACAACTGAATTTCGAGAATATCATCGCAATAGCTATCGTAATAGTAATATTAAGTTTTAGCAGCGACTCTATTTTCCTGAGTCAATACACACCTATAGTTGACCCAAAATAGATGCCACAATTGCATAATATACATGCATAGAAATGGTGTCCTGCATGGCGTCCCTCCAACCTCCCCACCTACTCGCTTAACGCATTGCTGCAGGTAGACAGCCCGCTACAAGACTGTTGTGATTGAAATAGGTACAGTGGTGGATGTGTAGCAATACACACACTGTGCCTTCAGCACTACCTGTTCACTCCCTCCCCTCTTTTTCAGTACTGGCGTGGGGCAGTAATGATTGTTTATGTCGGGACACAATTTCTGTTCATGCGTGTATCTTACATATCTCCTACTTTTAAATGCAGTAGTATAATATTCTTTGAAGGCAATTTTGCAACAAGTAAAGCAAATAACATATGTCACTTTTCTGTACCTGACGATGGAGCAAAGTCTCAACATGCGTAGAGGAGTAAATAAATTAATAGAACTTGTATTTGGTATCAGTTTTAAATGTCCTGTGGAGATTTTCTTACTTCATTATGTTACTGACCTTCATGTACTTTTAGAATAATAACTGCATGCTCTTCAGCTCCTTCATGGTAAACAGAGACTTTTATTAAATAAGCAAAGCAAAGCAAAGTCACCACCGTACAGGCCATGAAGGCCCTTGGAGGAGTGCAAGGTAAAGGCTTCCACCATTGTTAACCTCGGCACGTAATGGGGTCCATACGTAGCTCTACGCCCGGCCGCCTTTGCCCCCAGGAATGAACCTGGTACTCATTTTTGGTGTAGGCTGAGTGAACCTCAGGGCCATATGCACCTCCAGAAGTGGAAATCTCGTTTCTTAAATTTTACGACTTCCTGACGGGGATTCGAACCCACGTCCTTCCGGGCGAACCGAGCACGCCTTTACCGCCTCGGCCAGGCAGCCCATTTTATTAAATAAGGGTAACGAATAATTATAATCTCTGAGCTAGTTTGCTATTTCTGCAGCGAAATAAGCTATGGGATGTTAACAGCTGGAAGGTTGGCTAACATTGTCTTAAGTACTCTTTTTTCCTAGCTTAAATTTAGCAACATTTACATTACTTATACCTCAACAACTATAAACGCTACTTATTTCAAAATGTTTAATTTTAACACATATTCAGTCTTCTTCATGAAATAATATTCAGATAGTTTTAAAGCATAGTAATAATCTACCACTCTTTTATCAATTTTATATATTCCCTTGCATATAAATCACGTTTTCACTATAGGCCTTACATATAACAAATCATATTTACATGATGATTCCGTTGTTGTTACTAAATAAATATATCAACAACACACTCTAGAATCTGTAAGATATTTCTTTGAGAAATATTTATTTTCCTTCTTATATTTCGTATCAATATTGCTCTTCCTGTCTTACTACTAAAATTTAAATTACTTGTGATAAAGAACGATCCCTAGAGGTCACTGATAATAAAAGTTAAATACACTGCCACACAAAGATGAAAACGAAGTGTAAAGAATAGAAGTTACGGAAAATGGCCAGCAAATATATGACATAATAGGATGTGACAAATGACTTGCAGACATTTACTATCATACATTTTGAATTTGCCGTGATAATTAATATTTTTCACCAGATCAAAGAGGAAAGTAGTATTCTGTAATGAAATATAAATTGAAAAATGCAATATGTTGACGAATAAAGGTGTATTACTCCCGTTAAGTTGGAATTGTGTCAGGTGTAAACCAACGGAATGGCCCTAATTGTTCCATGAAGATTAACTAATTTTCTTCTTCTTTCTTGGCTTTTTCCCAATTATCTGAGGTAGACACTAGTATGGATTAAGTCCACTTTTACGGCCAGATGTCCTTCCTGACGCTAACCCTATGTTAAGGAATGAATTCACTGTTATGTTTCTGTGGTTATTGGTAGTATGATGTATGGTATGTAAAAGAAGATGTGTATTAAGACAATCATACACACCAAACCTCCATGTTACACGAATTGAAGAGTTTCTGTTCAGAAGGTGTTATTTACACTTAACGTTTTGGAAAAGCGCAAGAAACGTAAAATGAAAGGCACATAGAACGTACCCATGATCGAGTTTGGCACAACATTTAAGAAATTACCTCCTTTTCGTGTGGATTATTACTGTAATGCATGTGGACGAAATACTGACTGATTTTTTTTGGAAGTGGAAACAGACACTCCGAAATTAACCAAACCTGTTTAAAATCCCTAGTTCGGATAAGGACCAAACCTGGGGCCTTATGAACCAATATCCACTACCCTGACATTTTAGCCAAGGAGTCGGTCAGGCAATGCCAAAATTATAGCTTCTAAATAAATCTTTATATGATCATCAAGTTCGTACAGCAAAGAGAAACAAAAATACTACACCCATTCAGGTATTAAAATTACTTGGATACTCTTATACATTTCCTGTTACGGCCCTGTAAGAAAATAGTTCGCACAAGGTAACAAATAAAACACAATAAATGTTAGGCCTCGCTGGACTGCATTATTCATTATTAGGCCTATATTCATTTATAGGAAAAGGAATTAGGGAATGGAATAATTTATCACAAGAAATGTTCCATAACTTCCAAAGTTCTATGTAAGGAAAGGTTAGGTAAGCCAATGATAGGGAATCTACCACCTGTGCGACGTCACGAAATGACGAATTGATTGAATAAACGTTTCGTCGTTTTAATCAACTCGAATATATGTATATCACAATGAGGCTATTCCGCAGTGCATTCATGCAGCTCTTGTCGACAATAACACTAGAACGCTCATAGACTGTGAGGCTCAGGGCTTCACAATTCACGTTCCAGTCCCCCATTTTGCTCCAAGGCCAGTAGACCTGCCTAGAGAGCTGTTAGTAGTTCTCCATGTCAAATACAAGGTACTGGGCAGTAATTCATCGAACTGCCCCCGAGGTATCAGCACAGCTATTACACTGATCGCTAATTAACGCCATCTACCAATATGACGACAACAAAAGCTCTCCTGCACTTTTGTCAGATGTATTGTCTGTAGAAAGGCACTTAACGACATTGTGTCCCGGGTACTCTGTTTGGAATGTGATAGCTCCCATTTACGTCGATATTTCTGATGAGTGACAAGATGAAGAATACTCTTCCATAGAACCAATTATTATTTCAATGCCCCTTGTTTCTTTAATTATGGCATAACAAACTCACCAGTTAATGGAACGAAACGATAGCGCACTCCAAGTAGACTATTAATCTTCTACATGTCCTCATTAATACATAATCGTAATCCTGAATTACAATTATAATTATATTATTATTATTATTATTATTATTATTATTATTATTATTATTATTATTATTATTATTATTATTTCTAAGAGTTGGTTTAAAAATACTAAGCTACTTAAAAATAAATATTGAACTTCAAATAACATTACCCCCATGTGGCCATGGAATGAAATTTCAAAGGCCTGCGTTAAAATAAAACATACTGAAATTTGATAATTGCAACTTCAATCCCTCCCAGTAGTTGCATAATATCAAAAAATGGACAAAACTCACAAATTTTAATTATGGCCAACTTTGTGTAGTTCATATGTAGATCATAAAACTATGTCATATAATTTCATCTCACCTCAGTCCTGAACCCGTATCAGGAAACAGGACTAAGGAGAAGACATTTTAATTTTGTTATTGGGTTTACGTCCAACTAACTGTTTTAACGGTTGTAGGAGACGCCGAGGTGCTGGAATTTTGTTCCGCAAGAGTTCGTTTATATGACTATATATCTACCGATATGAGGCTTTCAGACGCCACGGACTGAGCCGGGATCAAAACCACGAGCTAGGGCTCAGATGGGCAGCACTTTTACTGCTTGAGCCACATAGCCCTACTCTTGGTCAAGAATGTAATATGAAGATGTCACGCTGACCACGTGCCCTCAGCGGACTGCAGGATATCTGGCTGGATAGCAGGAGTCTTGTTAGGCCATGGTCATAACAAACTGTTGCACCTCGCTTATAATACGTATTATCATACGAGGGTTGGGGCATGAGTCATAGAAACGTTTTTGCGCGAATACGGGATCTACCAGACAAATGAAAATATGCAGATGACAGTGAGGAGTGTAAGGTGCTGTGCAATGTATGAATAATGTTGAGTAGGTTTACCAGGTGTAGGATATAAAGCGAGGAAACTGTCAGCCATGAGATTATTGTGCTACATGATGTTTATTCTCAGAGAATGCAGTAACCGCCAAACTTCGAAGTAGTCCCCTAGATCATCTACAGCAGGCATCATCAATCGAGAGCGAAATTCCTTCGGAGCCAGTTTTCTGCCCGCTCTCGAGGAACGAGAGCAGCTTAGCGAGCAAGTAGGGGAAGTGCATTGCGTAGTATGTACTGAAGGCCAGTGGCGCAAGTACATACGGCGACGGTATGCAACCCGCCTGACTGCTGCTCTCTTGTCACGTGACAAGCACTCGTCCCCGAGCGGAGCAAGTAACACCGGCTCCCCAAAAGCAACTACGTGATGACGTCTGGTTTACAACACGTTGACAGCGATGCGGAGACGTCTGATACCATCACCTACCATGTGTTAATTTTGCAATTTCATATTTTACAGCGTTGACAATGGCCTCTCGTATCTCAGACCACATCGCACGCAATGTCCGGCTCCATGGCTAAATGGTTAGCGTGCTGGCCTTTGGTCCAGAGGGTCACCGGTTCGATTCCTGACCGGCTCAGAGATGTTAACCTTAAATAGTTAATTCCCTTGGCTCGGAGACTGGATGTTTGTGCTGTATCCAACATCGCTGCAACTCGTACACCACACATAACACTATCCTCCACCACAATAACACGCAGTTACCTACACATAGCAGATGTCACCCACCCTCATCGGAGGGTCTGCAGTACAGGGGCTGCACTCGGCCAGAAATGGCCACACGATTCTTTTAAAATATTAATTCCACGCAATAGTTCTCTCCCTTTGGGGATGAGGTCAATCTCGCACGATGACAGGTGGCGAGTGTTCCAGATCGCTGAAGATACCTCGTCACATCCAATCTGAACGGACCCTGACTCACTACTGCTCTCTCATCACCTTGTCTATGGTACCTGTCCAGTACATTGCCATCTCGTGCTGTGTCCATGTATTATGAGTAGGGATCGGAAAGTACATGCATTTGCATATACTTTTCCCCACTATTGTATGAATATACTGGTAAATTATTCATGCAAATCACTCATATACGAACAAAATATGACCATATTATGCATAAAATTGCGTATATTATCTTTTTAAATAGATGCACCATATTTTGGATGTTATTCCCTAAAATTACATATTAAAAGGATATTATCAATTTTATTATGCTTCTAAATGCATTCCCTGGCAGTTTCTACTAATGTGTAATATGTTCCGCGAGTGCAAGGAATGTGATTGATGACAATGGTAACTCATAGATAAGAGGACTCTTTCAGAAAAGAAATGAGCACTTAGCTTCGCAGTATGAAGGAATAGGAATTATGCTTCAGCAAAGAACAGCAGGGTACGCGAAGCTGGATGTTGTACCTGTGATGCAATTCTGGTGTTTCTCCACACGCTTGGAAATCAGTATTGCCAATCTTGTTGTTTTACACTAAACCAAGCGGTTTTGAGTTATTGTTTAAGTACAGGAAATTGAAAATGTAATACTGCTTGTATACAGAATTAGCTACATTTTGAAGATCTTCAGCTACAACAAAATTGATGTATCGTAGTTTATTGGGATTTAGTCATTTTTCAATGGCTGAGCAGTAGTCTTTATGGAACTTCACAACACTGTTGGGAATCAAAGTGTGAGGGCTTGACGTGGCAAATCAGCCGTTCACAGCAGTAGTGGCGCAGGTTCGACAGCGGCTGGTTTGATATTTTGTTTAGCCTAGTCATCTTAACATTAGTGAGTGCTAGTGAAGAACTGCAATATTGAAGAATTCACCGATAATAAGGCTGGCATTTCAAAATACATGGAATAACAACGTAAGTTACATACAGTAATTATATTTTATGAAAATAAGCTCAAATAGATTATGCATATTTTCTTGCATATTTACGTACATTTTAGGGTATAAATGCAGTAATATTTATACAGGTTTTAGGGCACGAATTTGCGATACCTAAATATGAGTGTCATGCTTTCTAGGACATACTGTATGACCATTGTTTGGTAGCACCGTGCAAACCTGAGGAAAAATATAGTTGCAATGACTTCTCCAACCCTCGTGTTAAAATTACGAACATCAGCTACTTCCAGTACGTCCACCCGTTCTACTGGATCAATTTGCTTCCTTTACTTAAAATTATCTCCGGAATTACCTGCCAGTGAATCATCAGGCATTGATAGGTCTCTAAGTTGTGTCAACTTTGAGTGATCGGAAAACAAAGTCACTAATTGCAGGAAAAGGCTTCCCCTAGCCGGCAATACATTCTGTACTTAGCGGGTTGCACACAGTAAAGGAGCAATATCTTCAGGTCAAAATGTCGGCGAAGCTAACCGATTAAAAATGGCAGGCTGGTATTAAACCTGCGATTTCAGCAAAACTTGGTACGCGTACAAGTATCATTTAATGCTATTTGGCTGTGACGCTATGATACCCTTAGTACCCCTACGGTTGGCGGTTCGGAGGGAGTGACAAGTAAAAATAATCGAAAATAGTTGAAAACGGCCAATACTAGTGTCGAATCCATCGTTTTTGGGGTCGCTGAAATGAATAGAGGCATTGTGGATTGCATTTAAATCTCCATCGGCATGGAGGATGAGAAGAAGCGGAAAATAAAATATCCAAAATGACTGAGATTATGGATGTAGGTGTGTTATGTTCCAGCGTAGCACTCAACCAAACTAGGTAAACATATGACTATTACTGTGTTAATGTACCCCGACTGTTGGATGTTGGGAGGGAGTGGCATCTAAAACGACTAATATTATTGTCGAATCCATAGTTTTCGGGGTATCAGAGATGGATTGTGACACTCTGGATGCCGTTTAAGTCAGAATTCAGCCACCCTCGGTATGGGGATCGGAGGGGGGTGAAGTAAAAAATGGCTACAATAATCCAGATTACAGTAGTGTTGAATTCACAGGTTTTGGATTTGCTAGGCTGATTGGGGACAGTGCCAAAGACGTTTGGAATCGTGTTCATCATATCTAGAGCCCGACCCGTAAATACAGTTATCACTTATTTTTTGTTGCTTATTTGCAAGGATCAACTACTTCTCAGGCAATGTGGGTTGCCACAAGGATAACGTGCCACGCGAAACAAAAACATCTAACCGAGCTCGATAGCTGCAGTCGCTTAAATGCGGCCAGTATCCAGTAATCGGGAGATAGTGGGTTCGAGCCCCACTGTCGGCAGCCCTGAAGATGGTTTTCCGTGGTTTCCCATGTTCACACCAGGCAAATGCCGGGGCAGTACCTTAATTAAGGCCACGGCCGATTCCTTCCACTTCCTAGGCCTTTCCTCTCCCATCGTCGCCATAAGACATATCTCTGTCGGTGCGACGTAAAACAAAATATAGCACCAAAACATCTAAAAATGTAAATTGAAATTAAATACACAACAATAACTCTAAATCTACAAAATAATTCATAAAATATCAATCAGTAACACAATAAAGAAATCTACAAAAATTTATATAACACATAATTAACAGATACCTCGTAGCCTAAAACAAATCCTAAAAGTAAACATTGAAAGAAGTACTCGGGCAACGCATAGAGAAATTTCATATCAATACACCTTATCTGACCCATTTATAACGAAAGCTGCGCAACAGCATGGGTCCCCTGGTTATTATTATTATTATTATTATTATTATTATTATTATTATTATTATTGGTTCGAATGGGCATACTTTGGACCACGCTTGTTCAACTGTTGGGCTTTGATATTTGCCCATCATTCTCGCATTTTCTGCCGGTGTAAATTCTTTCTTTCACCTGTCCAGGCTGTGCCTTTCTTCCGGGGTTTTTCCTGAAATCCATGGACTTCTCTCAGATTACGTCGTACAGACCAGATTTGATATCCCCAGTTCTTCAATATTTATTTATTTATTTATTTATTTATTTATTTATTTATTTATTTATTTATTTATTTATTTATTTATTTATTTATTTATTTGCAAATGGACCCGTGCTTCGCTACGGTATTCTACATTGTATACGGATATCGAAGTAAATTACTGTACATGAAGTGAATAAGTTTTCTTTTTAATTTGCATGTCTCTTAGCGTTATCCGAGAGACAACACGGGGAGGTCCCCATACGTTGTTTCAAACGTAAAGTGTGAGTTGCGGAGTTGTGATGATAACGGCAGGTTTACTTGTCTACTGCAATTCACTATCGAGTTGGGAAGATTACATTATAATCGCAGACCCTATTGCCTACTGCGCGGTCACAATCGATTTGGGTACTATAATGGCAGACACATTCTCTACTGCCAGTCAAAATTAAGTTGTGCTGTTATCATTATAATGACAGGTACTCTTTCCTACTGCCAGCCAGCTTACTGCTAGACACACTGAGTTGGTGAGTTTCCATTAGAATAGCAGGTCACTATGCCTAATACCAGACATATTTTAGATGGGTACATTTGTTTGTAATGGCGGGCACCGCTGACTACAGCCAAACACAATCGGATAGGAGAGTTTTGAACAAAATCACATGCTCCCTTGCTTTGTGCAAGTCAAATAGAGAACGAGATTATTCATTACAGTGGTAGGCCCTCCTTACTAATGCCAGTTACACAGGAGTTTGAGAAGGACCTCATTCCTACTGCCAGTCAAAGTCGATGTGGGGAGTATTGATTACTGCAGACACACCCTTTCAAGATCGCTACAAATCGACATCATTGATTATATATAGATGGATATACGAAAGTATATGCGTGTTTATAATATTTCAGACATACATTTACAGATTAACTGCTGCTAAACGGTTCGTCATATCGACAAACGGATTGTACCATAAGACGCCGTATTTAACGATCTAAGTAGCTAAATTATATTTTCTCGTATCTCATCTATTCATGGAACAGATTGAGTTAGAAACGTTGAATTGGGCAAAATTTGGGGAAGATTGTCTCACAGTGTATCACTTTTCGGATAATTATGTGACAGCTACAAACATAGCATTTGGCTCACATATCGCTACTGGGTGGGCTAATGTTCGTGTAGAATTTGATGATTCTATCTTTCCTATAATTCAAAGTATGAGTTATGCTTGTAAAAAGTGCAAAATTTACTTATAATCGAGAAATAGAGACAAATCTAACGTATAAGGGAGAGAGATATGATAAAATTTCATAGGACCAAAGTTGTAGATCACTCCAAGTTGTACCATATTGTGCCTTCCGTTTTGTGATAGGACTTACCGTTTAGTCACGAAATAACTCGAAACGAAGGTCTGCACCGTTACCAAAATTGCCTCCATATTTCGATATTTTTCGGGAATAAAAATTGAAAAAATTAAAGATCTTCTAATTTTTGCGTCGGTTACGGGCTAAAGCGTATAATTTTACCTAATTTCAATTTTCTAGCTCGTCTGGCAGATTGTGCGCAATCTTGATTTTGGGAGAGGGGTATTAAAAATTACGACTTTCAGGAAACGAAAGCTAAAAAATATGCTGATGATGATGCTTGTTATTTTAAGGGGCATAACATCGAAGGTCATCGGCCCCCTAAAAACTATGCAGATGGTCATTATTACCCCTTAAACGGATAGCTGCACGAAAATTTTGCCAAAATAATCAGTGCGCAGACACACGGTCGTTACGATTTTATTTATATAGATAGATAAGTAATCTGCTAAAAGTACACGTTTTGGGCTATGTCCATTGGACTTAGCCTGTAAAACCGTCCGTTAATGATATCTCTGTTATCAATCATCCTATCGAAGAAGTGCAAATGAGGTAAAAAATTTAGAAATGGATTTCCATCAAAGTTGGTAGTTTCCATTCCTGGTTGGTATGGTATATTTTGTGGGAGAGTGAAACCACTGTTTCGGTTTCCTAAAATAAAAAATAAATAAAAAAGTCCACTCCGGCTATTTGAAATACTATGGACCTTAAAAGGTACAGTTGGAGAGGGAGATGGTAAGTATGAAGTTTGGTTAAAATATGTCCATAAGTTTCGCAATTATAAGAAATATGCTTTACACCGACCCGCCTTTAGGCTAAGTCCGCTCGTAGTTACTTTGAAAAACGGTCCGTTAGTGATATCTTCCTTATGAATCCTCGTATCGAAATGATGTACATGAGAAAAAGTTTTCAAGTAGTTTTCAAGTTATATGAACTCGGACAAACAAACAGACAGACACCAAGCTAAAAAAATGTGCAAATGGTCATCATTACACCAGAAACGGATAACCTAATGAAAATGTCGCCAAAATAGGGAATGTACAGACACACGGTCGTTACGATTTTATTTATTTATTTATTTATTTATTTATTTATTTATTTATTTATTTATTTATTTATTTATTTATTTATTTATTTATTTATTTCATTTTTTCAATTTGCTTTAGGTCGCACCGACACAGAGAGGTCTTATGGCGACGATGGAATAGGAAAGAGATAGGATTGGAAAGGAAGCGACCGTGGCGTTAATTAAGGTACAACCCCAGCATTTGCCTGGTGTGAAAATCGGAAACCATGGGAAGCCATTTTCATGATTGCTGACAGTGGGGTTCGAACTCTCTGTCTCTCGAATTAAAACTGAGAGCTCCGTGAACGAATCCGTGCATCCATTCGCTCGATATTATTATTATTATTATTATTATTATTATTATTATTATTATTATTATTATTATTAATATTAATATTTACTTTACTTTATATAATTATTAAAGTATTGTGTTAGGTTGCTGTGTGGAAAACCTTATAACAACATGAGCTTGTTACGCATGTACAGGTACCGGCACGTGACATGAGTAATTTACATTACAGCTGATATTCGTACGTTTAATGTAAATATTTGCTACCTGAACGATACTCTCAGTAATGGGTAATTCATGTACGGCGGTAAGTAGTTTGTTTTCAAACTCAACCAAGTGTGAAGTGATCGTCTACTCAACTCTTACATTTAGAAGGAATATATTTGCATGAATTACTTTAGCCTCTTCAACAACTCGGCCGAACTTTCTTGACAGCAATATTAAAATATTGCATTAAGACTATGACTTATTTATAATTTGGCCAACAGTCTGATTATTCGACGAGTGAATCTCTTTTCAAAGTACAGGATATTCTATGATAATAGTCAGGATGGTTTTCTAGCTTACGAAGGTATACGCACCTTACTATTGCTTCCCTGTTATCACTATTATCGTCTGATTGGCAGGAAAGCATACATTTTTCTATCGGCTTGTTAACGGCGTTAAAGTGAAAAGAAAATCATAACACAATGACAAGTTTGTCAATCAAGCGAACCTCTTCAGATGAGTAGTAGTAGTAGTAGTAGTAGTTTTATTTATGTATTAATTATTTATTTATTTGGCTCCTTAGTTGTATGGTCAGGGTAGATGCTGTCGGTTCATCGGGTCGCAGATTCGATTCCGGATGGGTCAGGTATTTTAACTGCATATGATTAATGCGTATGACACGGGGACTGTGTGATTTGTGCTTGTCCCAACGTACTTCTCTCCACGTACACTCAACACGCCACACTATCATCCACCACAGAAACACGTAACGTTGAATACTTTCCTACTTTCCTCCACACGAGATTGGTGTCAGGAAAGCCACTTGGCCGTAAAACAGGGTCGAACCCCTACGTGTTCACACCCATGACCCAACCACAGTGTGAAAAAAGCTACAGAATAAGAATTGTGTATATCCTTATTTATTCATACCCAGACAGTAACCAAATTCAAGTAAATGAAAACTCTCTGTCTGTCTGTCTGTCTGTCTGTCTGTCTGTCTGTCTGTCTGTCTGTCTGTCTGTCTGTCTGTCTGTCTGTCTGTCTGTCTGTCTGTCTGTCTGTCTGTCTGTCTGTCTGTCTGTCTGTCTGTCTGTCTGTCTGTCTGAACAAGTTTTCATTTTCCACCCTAAAGGGTTTGGGGCGGGCCACAAGAAGCTTTCCCCTTCTCTCTGGCCAGGTGAGAGTTAGTTCAAAACCAAAATTCTATGCCTTTTCGGTGTAACGATGAACATATACCAGTGCGAAGTTGAGAGTGTCTGTAATAGAGTACAGGAATGTAGAGATTCAATTTAAAAAACTGCGGAGAAAAAATGCAATATTGATGGAATGAAACAAAAATGTATTTGCCTGACTCATTGGCTAAATGGTCAGCGTTGAGGCCTTCGGTTCAGAGAGTCCCGGGTTCGATTCCCGGCCGGGTTGGGGGTTTTAATCACCTCTGATTACTTTTTCTGGCTCGGGGACTGGGTGTTTTTGTTTGTTCCAACACTTCCCTCTTCATATTCACACAACACACTACACTACCAACCACCACAGAAACACGCAATAGTGATTATACTCCTCCATGTAGGAATGGCAAGGGCATCTGGCCGTAAAACAGGACCAAATCTATATGTGCGACACAGTTTGCAAACGGGACCCCACAGGTGTGGGAAAAGCGGTAGAATAATAAGAAGAAACAAAAGTGTATTTACACACACAGGTTTGGATATATTAGCTATACTTAGTAGTTGACGAAACGGAGAGTCGGGTTGTTAAGTGGTTTATTTGGCGACTCAATACAGCATTGGTCGTTGTTTAATTCAAGGGCGAATGTACTCGCATGAAGGAGAAAATCTCTTGACCAGGTGCCGATAGATCTATGTTCAAACCACCAGCAACTACGATAGGCAATGAATGGTCCTCGTTCTCACAAAGCTTCAGTTATTACAGCAACGTATAGATGGCGCTACTGACCTAGTAGAAATAGATGGCAAACAGAGGTTTTTTTTTTTTTGCTAGGGGCTTTACGTCGCACCGACACAGATAGGTCTTATCGCGACGATGGGATAGGAAAGGCCTAGGAGTTGGAAGGAAGCGGCCTTGGCCTTAATTAAGGTACAACCCCAGCATTTGCCTGGTGTAAAAATGGGAAACCACGGAAAACCATATTCAGGGCTGCCGATAATGGGATTCGAACCTACTATCTCCCGGATGCAAGTTCACAGCCGCGCGCCTCTACGTGCACGGCCAACTCGCCCGGTGCAAACAGAGGTTGCCATGATCGGAAATTGTTGGTAAATAATTGATGATGCTAGTTCCAGATAGATCACCAGTTCGAAAATAGATCCAGGTCAATATAGAACGTGTTTGAACGATTAATATTTAGAATCCTACCTTCGTTTGTGCTTCACAAAATACAAATCATCTATTTCTCTCCTTTCGGAAGAAGTGAAGTGACATGGACAGGGGACGAAGATGTGATTATCATCATCATTATCATTGTCATCATGCAGAACTACTTTCACTCCATACACTTTCTTTCTTCTTCTTTTTCTTTTCCCCCACCTGTGGGGTCGCTGGTGCGAACTGTGTCGCTCATGTTGATTTGGCCCATGTTGATTTGGCCCTGTTTTACGTCCGGATGCCCTTCCTGACTACAACCCTCTATGGAGGAATGTAATCACTATTTCGTGTTTCTGTGGTGTTCGATAGTGTAGTGTGCTGTCTGGATATGGAGAGAAAACTGTTGGGACAAACACAAACACCCAGTCCCCGGACCAGAAGAATTAAGCAGAGGAGATTAAAATCCCTAACCCGGCCGGGAATCGAATCCGGTACCCTCTGAACCGAAGGCCTCAAAGCTGACCATTCAGCCCATGAGTCGGTCACGCCATGCAGATACTTTTTTTTTTTTCGTTTACATTATTTAACGCTCCATTTTTCTTCTCGCACTACGACAAGTCTGCAATTCGTGAAGTCATGTCTGTACACGGCCAAACTTTTAGGACATATTCCTCACACATAGAAGAAGACAAAATATTATTTCCGTGCTAGAACTCATTTTGTACAACTCTGCATAGTACACCGAGCAAGTGCCGGCAAATGGTTTTCTGTGGTTTCCCATTTTCACACCAGGAAAATGTTGGGGCTGTACCTTAATTAACGCCACGGTCGCTTTCCTCCCACTCCAAACCCTTGCCTATTCCATCGTCCTCATAAAACCTATATGTGCCGGCGCGAAGTAAAGCAGGAATTTAAAAAATACATAGCACAGGTACAATAATCATGGGAAACACACAAAAACAGTATACCACAGGAAACTCTATATTACACAAAATGTTCGAGATGCCCTCCGTTAACACTGATACATACATGAACCCGCCGTTGCATTGATGTATCGCCGCGACGGCGTGACGAATGTGTTCTGACGGTTTGGCCATGCCTTACTGTTACAGCCTGTACATTAATACGAAATCCCTGACTCGCTCAAAACAAAGCAAAGCAGAGCAAAACAAAGTCATCTCCGTACAGGCCACGAAGGCCATTGGAGGGGTGGAAGGTAAAGGCTTCCACTATTCGTAACCTCGGCACTTTGTGGGGTAGAGTAGTTAGTTTTACGCCCTGCCGTCTTTGCCCCCAGGAATTAACCTGGTACTCATTTTTGGTGTAGGCTGAGTGAACCTGAGGGCCATGTGCACCTCCTGAATTGGAAATCTCGTTTCTTAAATTTTACGACTTCCTGACGGGGATTCGAACCCACGTCCTTCCAGGCGAACCGATCACGCCTTTACCGCCTCGGCCAGGCAGCCCCTCCCTGACTCACCCACCCATCACTCACACTTCCCTTGGAACTAGAGGGTGAAATTCTACACAGGTGCTCCTTGAGAGTAATGATGTTTTGTGGTAAATGGGGTGAAATTTGGGTAATTACCCTAAACACAATATCCCTAAGTAAATCACAAACATACAGGGCTGTTTTTCATACGCTAATTAAGGAAAGTAAGGATGTTTCATTCCGCCGTACCTTTTTGATTAGGGGGTGAATTAGTGATAAATACAGTAATTGCAATATTTAATTTTTTACATTTCCCACAGATAGCTGCAATTTCGCACAGATGTTTCCAACAATTTTTTTTATTAAGGGGTGAAATATGGTTTTCCTCTAATTACAATAGTTAATTCTCACTCTTCCCACGAAGCTAGAGAGCTGTCGTCTTGCACACCTATTTTTCATGAGCTAATTAAGAAAAGTAAAGGTGTTTTATTCTGATATTTTGTGCTGATATTCCAGTTCAAAATCTGAAATTCACCCACATGAATATTCGAAATTTCGGTGTGAAATCGCATTTCAGAATCTTCAACACTTAATTTAGAAACCATGAAATGCACTTCACTGATCAATTGCTGCTGTATGGGAAGCATTCACGCTGCACGGAAGCTCATCGTAGACTAGCTGAGATCATGACATTGGTGTGTTACCCGTATGGGTCATGCGGGTATTGCATCATCCACTCGCCCAGACATGGCACAGGAAATATCCGGCAACTCGAATGAGGATCACACTGTAATATCATAGAAAATTTAAGATATAAAAGTTTACAAAGTATGTTATTAAACACAAATGACATACTTCATCCAGTTTAAGTTGAATTCTTCAAATTCCTCAAATCACATCAAGGAGAAGTGAAGTGGCTTTGGAAATAGTTATACAAGTATTATTTATACAGAAGAGGTACCTGATGACATAATTTTCATTATGAAATGCAATAGTTGATAATCGTACATCCTTTGAAAACAACATAGACCTACACCGGTGGCCATAATTCTGAAAAATTTTGCATTCACACGGTATTATCTTAATATATTATCAGATTAACAACATATAAACCTCCGTTAGTAACTATGAAGCTAATTTTGAAATGCAATGGAGATCATTTGTCCGTAAGTCTGTGGTACTTACAAATTATTATTAAATGAGGAAATGTATCTTCATGTATCTTACCGATGACCGACACGAATATCCCTACTGACACTTTCACGTAATGTGCATTGAATGCTGAAGTTTTTATTTATTTCCGTGAGTATATTTGGTAATATTTTTCTTCTGATGGAAATGTTACCAGTGTTGAGTATGCATTTTGTAATTCTGAGTAACACGTACATTCTTATAAACATGTATGCGGAACAAGTTGAACCCATGCGGGAGTTTAAGTACCTTGGCAACTGAATTATTCAGGACTGCGACCCAAATTTAGATATCCGTGTACGAATCGAAATGGCTCGTTCTACCTTTCTGAAAATGAGTAATCTACTGTGTGACAGAATTCTCACCTTGGATATACGTCACAACTTCGTCAGATGCTATGTAATGTATATTCAGTGTTGCTGTACGCCGCTGAAACAAGGACTCTGAAATGTAACACCTTTAGGTGAATAAATGCTTTCGAGGTGTGAGTTTTCCGAAGGGTGTTAGGAATCTCGTGGACTGACCATGTCTCGAATGCTGTCGTACTCAGGAAAATGAGGAGGGAACGAATATCGGTGTGTACAATCAAGAGAAGAAATACAGACTACCTTGAGGAATGAAAAACACAACCTACTAAAATTGACCATGCAGGGTAAAATTCATGGATGTAGAGGTCGCGGTCGAAGGAAACCCGCTTGGCTGAGGAACTTGCGGGATTGGACAGGACTAGACTCGAGTAGACTGATGAGGGCAGCCAAACGTCGTGCAAACTTCGCTGTGATTGTGGTCAACCTTCAGTAATGGAAAAATCACTACAAGAATAAAGAGTTAATTTTCCATCCTGGTACCATTGTTAGTGCTTCACGAGTTCATTTCATTTAAAATATTATCGAAGACAAGCAAAATGTGTAGTTTTACACACCTTATATTGCGTTCATAGCCATAGGACCTCCAGTTTTATGTGAAATGCGAACCACAGAGACGTGAGTTTTCATTTAAACAATACGATATGAAATGGCCGGCATGTGAACCGCATTCACCTTGATGTTTGGCCAGTGACAACGTATAATATTCTTGAAATAAAGTAGAAGTAAGTTCCAAGGAACGTGAGGTATATTTGCAGAGTTTTACCAGGAAATGGCACTTTAATAAAGAAGTGCAGTAAGTTTGACAACATAGTGAAATTAATATTTCTGTGAAAACTACTGTAAGGAAATTATTCCAAAATGGTCTAAAAGCTAGATCACTCGGGGGAAAAATTATGTACTAAAGACAATGTGAAATCGTATGAAATGGTGTGGAAATCACATGTCTTGGGCCAGTGATAATTAAGGTAACCCAACAAATATCTGAGATTACCTTACTGTGAAGTAAATGAAAAAAAAAACACATAAAAATTTGCTGAACTTTAAATGCATTTTCAGAATTATAAAGTTTATAAAATGTTTTATTTAAACCATGAGAATGAATTGTCGTATATTTGTCGGAGCAATTTCAAATTGGTAAAAAATAAATTCAGTGCTCGAAAAATTATAATTACCATATTTCTTACAAAGTTTCCAGAATTATAGTCGATGGCGTAAAGTGAATCTATGATAGAAATAATAACCGTTCAATACATGCGCAATGTAGTAATTAAAATTTGCACTCCTCTTCTGTTGGACTTGGTTTATTGCACCATGACATTTGAAAAAGAGAAATTAAACAACACACAAATGTATGGAACTACATCCATGTCTCATTAATTGCATTCGTTCATATTCGTCATAATAATAAATATGAAATTAATGAACTGAACATTTTAATAATAATAATGCAACATGGCTCTGCGTGCACGTTTCTTACATTTAAATTATTATTCTTCTTCTCCTTCGAGTGCCATTAGAACGATGGATCGTCTCCTTCGTATTCCCTCAGACTATTATTTTGATTGATGTCGTCTTGCTTTGTCTTGTCCAGTATAACGAGGTCAGTTAAAGTGCTAATGGTGCTCAGGAATGATTGTGTGCATGTTTCGAGCTTTAAAGACAATAAGCACTGAACTGTATATTAGATTGAACGTAATGGGGGAGTTTATGAAGTGATTGACCTACTACCCTGCCTGTGACAATGAAATATGAGAGATTCTCAGTGCGGCTTCTTGACTGAATGATGAGATCGTGGTCATTGGTTCAAAGAGTCTGTTGGGTTCTATTCCCATCCGAGTTGGAGATTTCAATTTGGGTGTTCGTGTTTATCTCACGAAGGACCATCAATCAGTGTTAAGAAAACACTGAAATGTTTAAAACCCTCGAATATTATATCCTATCATGATGAGTTACAGGGCGGTAAAGATGTGCGAGTGGGGATCGTCAGTGTTCAATCGGAGTGAAATTCTTTTGAACTGCTGGTGCGATGTAAGGAGAAGTGGGCGAGAGAGGGAGAGTACTGTACTGTAAGTGCAGTGAACCTGGTAACGAGAGTTAGGTACGGCTCCTTCCGAAGTAAGCTTCTGCCTATAAAAATGAACCATCTTAAGGTAATACGATCGTTTTAAAGAAAATAAGTTCCAGATCTCCGTTTTAGCCAAAGAAGATGACACAATGTTTCAGTAGACTTATTTAGTAGACACATTAGAGTCTGATACAGAAATAATTTGTACGCAGACTTTAGATGTTTTACGTTATTCACTGTCAATAGTAAATCACCAATTATGCGACATATGCAAAGAAAAATTAAGTACTTCTCGTTGAGAATAGCTGTACAACAGAATATATTCTATATGATTTGAATGGCAAAACAAAGCAAATTTATCTCCGTACAGGCCATGAAGGCTTTTGGAGGGGTGGAAGGTAAAGGCTTCCACTAACCGTAACCTCAGCTCGTGATGGGGTAGAGTGGTTAACTCTACGCCCGGCAGCCTTTGCCCCCAGGAATTAACCTGGTACTCATATTTTGTGTAGGCTGAATGAACCTGAGGGCCATGTGCACGACCGGAAGTGGAAATCTCGTTTCTTAAATTTTACGACTTTCTGACGGGGATTCGAACCCACGTCCTTCCGGGCGAACCGAGCACGCGTTTACCGCCTCGGCCAGGCAGCCCCTTTTGAATGGGATTACATTACATTACATTAATACTCCTTTGATGTTGCTGCATTACGGCACCCCTTGTCCTACGGCAGCTATCCCTAGTAGTTTTCTCTCTCTTCTTATTTGTATCTGTGGAATGCGCTCATTTGTATCGTTTATTGATAGTCCACTGGAAATCAAAGAAGGCATGCTTATAGTTTACGTGACCGTTGATATCGTGATCATAGCCATAGGACGTCCAGTTTTACGTGGAATACGAACCACAGAGAGGTGACTTTTGATTTTCATAATACCACATGATCACGACCGCCTAGGTGAGAAACTTGTAAGCATAGAGCTCGGCTAACGCACCCCTTCCCTATGGGGGTGAAGACGGTAGAATGCATTCACGACATACCCACCTGTCGTAAATGGCCACTAAGAGGGAACCCAGGGGCTATCATCTTGGGAGCATGGGTTGGTGACCACGGATCCCCTAGCTGAGTCTGACATTGCTTCCACTTGCTTGTGTCAGTCTCCTCTCCTCGGACCTCTCTTGGTCAACCCGTTTTCTCTTCCATCCCCGACAGTATTAGGTTTGCGAGGCCTAAGGTGTATTTCCTTTTCACCGGGCGAGTTGGCCGTGCGGTTAGGGGCGGACAGCTGTGAGCTTGCATCCGGGAGATAACGGGTTCAAACCCCACTGTCAGCGGCCCTGAAGAAGGTTTCCCGTGGTTTCCCATTTTCACACCAGGCAAATGCTGGGGCTCTACCTTAATCAAGGCCACGGCTGATTCCTTCCCATTCCTAGGCCTTTCCTCTCCCATCGTCGCCATAAGACCTATTTATGTCGGTGCGACGTAAAACAAATAGCAAAAAAAATCTTTCCTTTTCACGCCCTTCCTGGCCCTACCTTTTCTTTTGCCGGCGCCTTCATTCTTCGAAGGATCAGACTTTTTATTTTTCATTTTCATTTTTGATTACACAATTTCAATGGCTCATCTACAGAGTTTCAGACGTTCTATCTAGGCGTCTAGCTGTATAGCAACGAAAATGAGTCGTTCTTTTTCTTTCAACTTGCTTTATGTCTCACCTACACAGATAGGTCTTATGGGAAGGATGGAATAGGAAAGTGCTAGGAATGAGAAGGTAGCGGCTGTGGCCTGAGTTAAGGTACAGCACCAGCATTTGCCTGGTATGAAAATGGGAAACCACGGAAAACCATATTCAACACTGCTGACGGTGGGGTTCGAACCCACTATCTCCCGAATGCAAACTCACAGCTGCGCGCCACTAACTGCACAGCCAACTTGCTCGGTGAATGAATCTCTGCTGGTTCATAAGGCTGAGTTAATATAGTTTGGTAACACTGACTGCGCCCCCAGAGATCTCTAACAAACCAAGAGCGACATGGAGTGCCAAGATTGTTTTTATAACCTTTCAATAATTACTGAAAACCTCGGCTGGAATGGAACCCACGAACTTGAGGTCAAGACTCTGACACTTTGCTGTTGATCCATTGAAACTGTTGTGGCATGATAGCTGAGTCAAATCGCCATTGGCTTATCAAGGAACTGACCGTGGTTCGACTCCACTCAATGTATATGTGTGATTAGGATTTCTTGCTAAATAAGAGTTCCCACGAAATCAACAGTCACGTTAATAAGTTAATAATAATAATAATAATAATAATAATAATAATAATAATAATAACCAGTTCCGTGGTGTAGAGGTAATGTGCCTGCCACCTACCCGAAGGCCCCGGGCTCTATTCCCGGCCAGGTCAGGGTTTTTTACCTGGATCTGTGGGCTGGGTCCAAGTCCACTCATCCTACGTGATTAATGATTACAACTGATTTAGCTACTGTATCTGATGGTGAGATGGCGGTCCCGGTCTAGAAAACGGCCGAGAAGATTCGTCGCGCTGATCACGTGTCCCCTCACAATCTGCAGGTCTTCTGGCTGAGAAGCAGTCGTTTGGTAGGTCAAAGTACCTTCGAAGCCAGTATTGCAAAAGGAATTGAATAATAGTAATTATTATTATTATGATAATATATTAATTATTAATTAATATTTTCGCTTGAAGCCTTGAAGACTGAAGAAGAAAGAACATTATACAGGAAACAGCGGCCTCTAATAATTAGAAAAACTGACCCCGTTTAGGCAGAACAAAGCGAGGGGGGAGTAATCACCATCAGTAGGAAAGACTAAGAGTGCAGCTAAAAAGTGAAAGATGAAAAAAAGGAGAGTAGCAATATTCAATTATTATTATTATTATTATTATTATTATTATTATTATTATTATTATTATTATTATTATTATTATTATTCAGATTTTACGTCCTACTAAATACTTTTACAGTTTAGGAGACACCTTGATGCCAGAACTTTGTTCTACAGGAGTACATACATGTCGGTAACCTCTTCAAGGTTGATTATACCCCGTTCCGAAACTTCAAATCTGTTCCTTTAATTTCCAGTAGGGGCCGATGACCTCCGATGTTATGCCCCTTAAAACAACAAGCAACGTCATCAATTTCCAGTAAAGCCTGATACTGAAATAATAATAATAATAATAATAATAATAATAATAATAATAATAATAATAATAATAATAATAATAATAATAATAATAATAATAATCACTAGCTCCGTGGTGTTCAGGTAGTATGCCTGCCTCCTACGTGAAGGTCCCGGGCTCTATTTCCGGCCAGGTCAGCGTTTTTTACCTGTAGTCGTACATATACTCGGTAGTAAGCTAATCATAGCGGCAGGAATTAAATTAATTTGATCATCACCAATGGCGTCACTGGAAAGCTAAGAGGGAGGTCCTTATGTTGGTATGGTCATGTAGCATGTCGTCCAGGAAGTGCCCCTCCACTCACACTAACAATAAAGGACGAGATAGACTTGTAGCTACCTGGCTGACAACTGTGCGGATAGACTTGAAGACTCCTGGACTTGAAGAAGAAAGAACATTGTACTGGAAACAACGGTGTCTGATAATTAGAAAAACTGACCCCGCTTAGGCAGAACAAAGCGAGGGGCAAGATAATAACCATCAGTAGGAAAGCCATAAGAGTGCAGGTAAAAAGCAAAAGATGGAAAGAAAAAGCAGAGAGTAGCAGCATTCAAGAATTCCATCTGACGATCCTAATGCCTGGCATAATGTCGTCCGCCTGTAGTCTTTGTTGATACTCCCCTTTGGCACACTTCCATTTCTCCAGTCTTTTAAATAGCACACTTTTGTTTAATTATTCTCCAGATATTTATCTATTCGTTGCCAGAACACTAGCTCTCGATTAGTCTTGGTCATGCTAATGTCCGTCTGCAGCTCATCGTCTTCCAGTTAATTTGTCGTTATGAAGAGAAACAATGTGGATGCAACGTGCTGTAATTTAGTTAGTGCACTTCTTCAACTTTATGCAAAAATTAGTTTTATGACCTAGAACGGCCATTCCCAAAATGTGGTCCACGGACCCGTGGGGGGCCACGATGATTATCCTTTCTTTTCTTTTCTTTTCTTTTCTTTTCTTTTCTTTTCTTTTCTTTTCTTTGCTAGTGGCTTTACGTCGCACCGACACAGATAGGTCTTACGGTGACGATGGGATAGGAAAGGCCTAGGATTTGGAAGGAAGCGGCCGTGGCCTTCATTAAGGTACAGCCCCGGCATTTGCCTGGTGTGAAAATGGGAAACCACGGAAAACCATCTTCAGGGCCGGCGACAGTGGGGCTCGAACCCACTATCTCCCGATTACTGGACATTGGCCGCACTTAAGCGACTGCAGCTATCGAGCTCGGTAATTGAGTATGTTACTCACCTCCCCGATCCGGTGGTAAGTTTGAATGTTGATATCCCAGAGACAAGAGATTCGATCCACAAATGCGGAGTTCAGTCAACCTCTGGAGCTAACTGATTCGAAAAGGCATTAACACTTTCCAGTCTTTCGTTTTGCCATGTATATATTCCCGCCGCTGATCTAATATAGTTTTTTCTTTCTATTTGCTTTACGTCGCACCGACACAGAGAGGTCTTTCGGCGACGATGGGATAGGAAAGCTTTAGGAATGGGAAGGAAGCGGCCGTGGCCTTAATTGAGGTACAGCCCCAGCATTTGTCTGGTGTGAAAATGGGAAACCACGGAAAACCATCTTCAGGGCTGCCGACAGTGGGGTTCGAACCCACTATCTCCCCGATGCAGGCTCACAGCTGCGCGACCCTAACCGCACGGCCAACTCGCCCGGTAATATAGTTTAAAAGAAATATAATATTTACACTAAATTGAAGAATTTCATTTTAAATAAGATGGTCTAAGAATAAGATTTAGAGATTTTTATGGGTTTCCTTAAAACGCTTGTGAAGGAAAGTTTTGGATTTCCGTAGCAGTGTTAAGACATGTTTGTCTTCTTAATAATGTTATTGGATTTACGTTCCACTAACTCCTTGTACGATTTTCGGAGTGGCCAAGGTACTGAAATTTAGCCCCGCAGCAGTTATTTTAGGTGCCAGTAAATTTGCTGACACGAGGCTGACGTATTTGAGCACCGTCAAATACCACCGAACTGAGCCAGGATCGAACCTGCCAAATTCGGGACAGAAGGCCAGCGCTTCAACCGTCCGAGATACTCAGTCCGGCGTTCGTTTTCTTGTACGCATGTGGTACAAATCTATGTATATGTTACATATCTTCCAACATTTTGTTCACTAAGTTGCTTGTTGTTCAATTTCGCATCCTCGCTAAGAAATAATATTCTGTTCTATTTATTACTTTATAAACTACTTTCTGGACCTCCATGAACATTTTTGATCTCTATATTGAACCATGACAGAAATTCAGTAGGCCGAATGCTAATACTGGTGTACGAAGGAATTAGTCATTGCTTAATAGACCAAGGACGCGTTAGGCTACCATGGTCTTTGGCTTCATTTAAATATCTGTTGCGGAATTCTTTGCGATTGGAGCCAATGTTGTTGTTCGTGGTAATTCGGAACACATGATTTTAGGACAACGATCATAAACTGTTCTGACCATCTAACGAGACTTCTTTGATATATCATTAATAATAAAAATTATGATCATATCTCATTACCGTCATCATCACAAGTGGTATTTATTTCGTTTATGCCAATTTTTTATCCTTTTAGCTGAAGATGCTCCACATTTGGAATTAAACATGTACCTTTTTAAGTAATGTAATTAGATTTTAAGCTGGATTATGTTACGTAATTACATAGACTAGCAGTAAGAAAACCGATTGGAAGGTGGTATTCTCCACTGAACCTAACCTTAGTTGATATCGCAATGTCTCAGTCACCTATTTAAAGTTCTTTGAGCTAACTTCACCTAATGCTTGTTCTACCTTGAGGTTTCATTTTTGTCACCAGGTTGTCGTGATCCTTAGGCCTGTATATGTATAAATGAATTAAAACACCGAGTGATGGGGTTCAACGGAGTTAGCACTCAATGAATTCTCAAACGGAATATTGGATATAATAAAGCACATTACTGGCCGTGTTTGCCTTTAAAAACGATTATTATTTGCCTTGAATGAACGAGTGCCGACGTAGTCAGCTGGTATTTATAAGAAGCCTACTTAAGTACGAGATACATGCGTGTCAGTAGATTTCCTGGCAAGCTATAAATTACATTTTCAGGGAAAAATTACACCGTTCCTCCTATTATTTCTCTATCGCTTTTTCTTCCGCAGCGGTGGGCTCACGGGTGCGATCAGTGTCCCAGACATGGACTTGGTCCAACTTTATACGGCTGGACAGCTTTTCTGACGCCAACCCTATGCCGAGGAAAGTATTCCGTTATTACGTGTTTCTGTGGTGGTTGATAGTGTGATGTGTTATTAAGTCTTTAAGTATTTAAGTCTCTCAAAATACCCAGTCCTCGAGGCAGACGAATTAACCAGACGCGACCAAACTCCCCTGCCGGAAATCAAACTTGAACTGAAAGCCACTACACTGATCATTCAGTTATGAGACCAGACAAAAGGTTAGTGGACGTTAAAACTTATTATCAAGAGCACCAAGATTTTTCGCATTTACAAAAATATCTTGATCTGGCAGTAATGCAAGACGTAAGATACGTAATTCTTCGGCGAACGGACCTTGACACAGGCAAGAAAAAACAACTATTAAAATGTCTTGGTCGCTGCAAAAAAATAAAAACGGAGACAGAAAGAATGAGCGAATGCTTGAGCGAATGTGGCTTTTTATCTCGTGTACCGCTAATGGTCTAGGACAGACGGCGTAGCCAAGCCTTTGTCATGTCTTCACTGACGGATTCTAATCCGAGGTCCGTATTAAACTAATTCAGTGGATTCCTTTTACATCTGTGCTCAGACGTTACTCCTCGCTGACAAATGAAATAAGAATAACTGAGCTCGTGTCCCAAGTTTCTTTTGTCTTATAGGGGAAATTCATTATACAAGGTGCAACAAAAACATCGAAGAATAGTTAGATGATCCCGTAACCTGCTTCTTAGTAGTATGTGTGCAAAGACAAACAAGGTCAGCGCAATGCGTTACAGGCTGGTCCACTTGACGAGTAACTCCATGATACCATTGTATCAGCACACTGGGACAGTACAAAGTACAATAGTTGTTCTTTGTCGAACCCTTGTACCGTTTCCCTACGGGGTCGGGTATGAGGTGAGATGAATCTGTCGTGGCGGGTTTTTATGACCGTATGCCTCTCCTAACGTCAACTTCATCAGAGGAGATGAAATGAATGACGTGATATATGATAGTAGGGAGAGGGTGAAACGCGGTGACGGAACATAGCCTACTCCTGTCGAATAGCACCAAGGGGTCTGCTCAAGGCTTAACGTCCCCATTCGACGGACGAATCACCAACAACAGCGTCATATGCCCTCACTCCATATGAGCACTGCG
Source organism: Anabrus simplex (assembly GCF_040414725.1). NCBI lineage: Eukaryota > Metazoa > Arthropoda > Insecta > Orthoptera > Tettigoniidae > Anabrus > Anabrus simplex. The sequence goes on from NC_090265.1 coordinate 575,190,191, forward strand.
GAGAGGTTTGGAATTTAATCCAGGCTTTTGGCACGCAATCTAGTGATTAGAAATTGTATACCACTACCTCCCCTACCCTGTCGGCCAACATTCTGATGGTGATTTTTTTTTCGACCAACTGGACTCGAACCGGCTAACCTCAGTGTCAGACCGTTTAGACTTCAGCGCCTTAACGATCATGGCCACCAGGCGGGCTTAGTACAAAGTACAATAGTACTCTTTGCGATTTTGTATAGTAGCTATGATACCTGACTTTCACCCAGAAGACTCGGGTTCTATTCTCGGTACCGGAATAGACATTCGTCTTGCTTCATGGCCTGGCCTTTGGCTCAAGGGGCCCCGGGTTCGATTCCCGGTCGAGTCGGGGATTTTAACCTTAATTGTTTTTTTTTTCACTGGCTCGGGGTCTGGGTGTATGTGTCGTCCTTAAATGGAAAAGAAAAGAACAACAAGGAAAGAAAAATAAGAACATTTCAATTAAAAAATTGACGTACGTATGCAAAGTTTCGATAGCAGGAGAGGTCGGTGGTGTGAAAGAAATAACACATCGAATAGATATATTATGAGTATTGTCTTCGGCCCAGTATGTAACACAAAAATGGGAAAATGAAGAAGAAAGTTCAGAGATACGGACTGAGTGCTTCAGTTGGTCGAACGTTGCCTTTTTGTGCCCAAGGTTCTTGGCTTGATACCTGCTCCATCCGGTGCTATTAGAAGGTGCTCAAATACACTCGTGCTGGGACATTGGCCAGCACCGAAAACAGCACTCCAATGAAACAAACTTCCGGCACCTCGGCGTCGCTGAAAATCATAAAATTAGTTAGTAAAACAAATACCATGATTATATAACAAACATTTGTCAATTAGTCGTTGGCCTTGTATTCCCGAGATACCAAGTTCGATTTCAGCTAAGGTGGATGGTATCGAAGGGGCATTTAAATGTGACAACTCGGTGTTTTTGGGCTCCGAAAAGTCAAATAACTCCTGTGAGATAAAACTTCAGCAACCTGGCGTCTGTTGAGGGCGTTAGAACGGACGTTAAATAAATGATTAGCTGAAGAGGTAGGATGAACTAGAAAATTATAAACCTCCATACTTTCAAATACAATGTTCATTTATTTATTTTTGCAACTGGCTTTACGTCGCACCGACACAGATAGGTATTAAGGCGACGATAGGATAGTAGGAAAGGGTTGGAAGGGCTAGAAGTTGGAAGGAAGTGGCTGTGGCCTTAATTAAGGTACAGCTTCAGCATTTGCCTGGTGTGAAAATGGGAACCCATGGAAAACAATCTTCAGGACTGCCGACTGTGGGGTTCGAACTCACTGTCCCCCTATTGAAGGCTCACGGCTCCTCGTCTCTAACCGCACAGACAACTCGCTTGGTCAAATATATTAACAAACTAGCAAGATACCCGTGCTTCGCTACGGCCTTATACTGAAACTTAGAATTGAATGCGTATTGTTTTATATGTAATCCGCCGAAATTCGCGATCTGACTCGTTTTCTGAGAGAATACGCCAAAATTCGCGATCTGACTCGTTTTCTGATAGATTACGGCAAGTTTCCTCTTATTTTTCAATCTTTCCTTCCAGCAATCGATTTCGTACTTCCCGGGCTAGGTCCAGGTAGTCCACCCGGTCAGTTGGGTCCCTAAACCTTTGCCATCTTTTCCTATAAGCATTTTTAATATGGATCAAATCCTTGAGGAGATCCAGCGTGGTGTCGTCTTGGGTGCCTTGGCGATACTGAACCCGCGGCCGGACTGCATTCTTAGTCATTACCCATCCAGGACCAGTTTCCAGCGCGGTCCGCACATTTGACGACGGTCCAGAACATTATTATTATTATTATTATTATTATTATTATTATTATTATTATTATTATTATTATTATTATTATTATTATTATTATTATTATAGATGTTCTGGACCCCGCAGCAAGATGCAAGATCGCTACATGGCGGTAAATTACATCTACTGCCATTGTCATTGTTGAGAATGTGACCAGCACCATTGTCGCGCGTAGGCAAGTGTGCGGGATTTCTGGCCATACGAATGACATACTTCCGTGCATTATTGACCTTATTATGGAGGTGAAAAATTGGACGGTCACTCTCATTCCTATCGTTTATTTCAAATGTGTTTAAATTTTTATTTATATCCCAGGAGAATCTACTGTAATCTAAGAACGTTCTCCGAAGGAAAAGATGGCTCTTGAAAACGAACCCGGGAAAGATTAAAAATGATCGGTTTATGATCAGAATAAGTACATCGAAAATCTACAGCCTGTTTCCAGTCATTCGACAGGGTCAGGAATGGAATGAATAAAGCCCCCTCTAGCGGCGACAATAGGAATTGTGCCGGCTGCCGAAGCACTCCTCTGGGACAATGAGCGATGAATGACAAACGAAATTAAATATTGGACAATGTTGCTGGAATGAATGATGACAGGGAGAAACGGAGTATCCGGAGAAAAGCCTGTCCCGCCTCCGTTTTGTCCAGCACGAATGTCACATGGAGGGACCGGGGTTTGAACCACGGAACCCAGCTGTGAGCGGCCAGCGCGCTGCCGCCTGAGCAACGGAGGCTCCTTATAAATACATTATGAACAGTAAAATCAATTGGTCTCACCTCCTTTTACACCCCCACCGCCGTTAAGTTTATTTACCCAACCCCCCCCTCCCAAAAAACTGAAAACGGCGTATTTCTTTATGTTAAAGGAGATTCCAAACACTAATGTTCACGTCTATTACCTTCAGTTTTGAGATTAAATAATTCACTTTTTTCAATTTCGCACTACCCCCCCCCCCCCTCCCCCGTAAGTGAATTTTCCGGCAAAAATATTTGTTTCATTAATAGTAAAGGATCTTCTAAATACCAATTATCACGACTGTAACTCTGTAACTTCTTCAGTTTTTGATTTATGTGTCCTCATGAAAGGAATTCAACTCCTTTTCACTCCCGCCCCCCAAGAAGATTTGCCCCCAAAACGCGTTTTTCTTTGTTTTTAAAGGAGATCCAAATACCAATTTTCACGCCCGTAGGCCCTAACAACTTTAGTTTTTAATAGATGTAAGTATTCTCATACAATTAAGTCAATTAATTTTTCAGTTCTTTCACCTCCGCCCCCCCCCCCCCCCACTTCATTGGATTTTCCGGGAATACGTGTTTCTTTACTTTTAAAGCAGATTCCAAATATCAAATTTCACGTCTGTAACATCTTCATTTTTGAGATAACAGTAGCCTAATTAAAAGAATTCAACACTATTTTCAGTCACTGTTACCCCCCCCCCCAATCCACCCAAGTGGTATTTCCGAAAACCCAAAATACACGTTTCTTTATTTTTAATAGAGATAAAAAATACCATTTTTCACTTCTGTAACATGTCCAGTTTTTTTAGATATACTGTAGAAATTCTCATTTTAAAATTTCACCCCCTTTTTAGTTCCCCTTAAGAGGAGTTTTCAAAAACAAATCACCTATGTTTCTTTACATTTACAGGAGATTCCAAATACCACTCTTTACGTTTGTATCATTCTACGTTTCTCAGATATTCTGTAGATATAGTCTTTCAAAAAATTCACCCCTATATGTCACTCCTGTTTAACCGCCATTAATTGGAATTTCCAAAAACAAAAAATACGTGTTTCTTTATTATTAAAGGAGATCCCACATACAAATTTTCAGTTCTGTAATATCTTCAGTTTCTGAGATATATGTATCCTCATTAAAGGCATTCAACCCATTATTCACCCTATTCGAATTTACAGAAAACAAAAAATACATGTTTCTTTATTTGTAAAGGTGATTCTAAATATCAATTTTTACATCTATAAACTTTTAAAGTTGTGAGATATAGATACACTCATTTTAAAAATTCACCCCCCTTTTCCCCCTCCCATTAATTGGATTTTCCGAAAACAAAAAATACGTTTTTCTTTATTTTTAATGGAGAACAAAAGTACCAGTTTTCAGGTCTGTAATATCTACAGTTTCTGAGATATAAGTACCGGTATCCTTATTAAAGGCATTCAACTCCTTTTTCACCCTTTTTCACCCGTGCTATTGGGATTTTCTGAAAAAAATACGTGTTTCTTTATTTTTAATGATGATTCTAAGTACCAATTTTTACATCTGTAAACCTTCAAAGTTTTGAGATATAGATACATTCATTTAAAAAATTCACCCCCTTTTCATCCCCCGATTAATTGGATTTTCCAAAAACAAAAAATACGGGTTTCTTTATTTTTAAAGGAGATCCAAAACACCAATTTTCAGGTCTGTAATATCTTCAGTTTCTGAGATATAAGTATCCTCATTAAATGCATTCAACCGATTTTTCACCCCTCTCCACCCCTCCTATTTGGATTTTCCGAAAACAAAAATATACGTGTTTCCTTATTTTCAAAGAAGATTCTAAATACCAATTTTTACATTTGTAAACTTTCAAAGTTTTGAGATATAGATAGACTCATTTTAAAATTTCACCCCCCTTTTCACCCCCTTAGCAACGGAATATCCAAAAATTCTCTCTTAGTGAGTACCTATATCTTAATATGAATGTATCCCCAAAATTTCATTTCATTATGTCCAGTAGTTTTGGCTCGGCGATGATGAGTCAGTCAGTCAGTCAGTCAGTCAGTCAGTCAGTCAGGACAAGCTATTTTATATATATAGATTATGGAGTGCCGAGAGGAATTTTCTCTGGATTCTTACCAAGCCTGCAATGGTTGGCATATCAACCAAAGGATGAAGGATCTTTTAAATGAAAAACGCATTTCTCTAATTCGGTTTCCACGTAAAACTGGAGTTCTGAGGTTATGATAACGATATCAACAATGACTTGAAAATATAAGCTTCGCTTATTTTATACGTCGAACAGACACAGGCGATAGAATAGGACAGGGAAAGGATTAGGGAGTACGAGGCCGTGGCCTGAATTAAGGTACACCTCAATCATTTGCCTGGTGTGAAAATGGGAAATTGTAGAAAACCGTACTAAGGGCTACCGACAATGGGGTTCGAACCCACCATCTCCCGGATGTAAGCCAACAGCTATGTGACCCAAACATCGTAGCCAACTCGCTATATATTATTATTCATTGAATTATTAAACTTGAATGATTCTGATATACTCGTATTTATTCTGACCAATTCTCTGGGAAATATATTTCCCTTGTGTGCAATCCCAATCAATAACAATGGTCAGTAGCGTGACGATCGGTCCCAATTGAACCTGCACTGGCCTCCTATTCCACCTGAATCAAGCGGATGTATAACTGCTAAGCTACTTACATCATGTGGTGCACTCACTCATGTGTAGCATGCTAAGCCCGTATATTAGCGGAAATGAACCCCGAGCAGGAAGCGCATACACACGAAATATGAAATTCCTGAAGAATCTACCTGGGAATGTTTCTTCTCTATTATACTGTACACGTCACTTCTGTAATATAAATGGTTTAAACTTCTTTCTATGGAGTAATGTTACTTTTCACATCGACCCAGCTGAATAACATTTTCAGACAGCTTAGACTCCGTGATGTTACAAACTTTCAGGGATGATGTAGGAAGGCAAATGGATCAATTTGTGATGAGGAACAATATTCTGAAAACGATCGAGTCAAAATTTAATAATCCAAGTTGTTTAACGTCCGTCCGTTCTTAACAGACCCTGGGGTGTCGGAGCTTCATCCCGCAGCAGTTTTTTAACGTACCGGAAGCCAAAGACATGGGGTTGTCAGCTTTAAACACCCGTAAAAGCCACCGACCTCAGTCGGGTTTGAACCCGTTTACTTGGGATTAGTACGCCAACGCCGTTTCCACGACACCATTGTGGCCAGCAATCAAAACTTAAAGCAAAAATTGGTCTAACACCTCCGACTCTACTGTACATTACATGTGCTAAGAGTACAATAAGAGAGACAATCCCGACGAGCAGAGGAGAGTAGGATAATAACTGAACGACTCCAATGCAGATGGTGTACTGACGTGATCTTTGTGCGATGTCTGTACTGTAGACTTCAGTCTCTGTTCACGGGTTGAAGCGGTACGTTGATCAGCCCTATCCAAATGGAGTTGTACCCGGTTATCGAACTTGGAGATTTGGTGTTCGTCTATGGGCAACTGAATGGAAGCAGCAGAGAAGCCAAATGGTTGTACAGGACCAAATGTCCCCGTTGGAAACATCCGGCACACACCATGTTTCCACGGCTGTTCCAACGATGAAGTGAAACAAGGCAATTGGTACCACAGTACAATGACCGAGGAGGACGACGAATTACACAGACTCCCGACTTAGAAGATGCAGTGCTTGCTCGTGTAGATGAGGCGCTTGCAATCAGCACTCGAGCAGTTGCACGTGAAATGAATGTTTCGCATATGACTGTGTGGCGAGTATTACGAGAAATGCAGCTACACCCCTACCATCCACAGAAAGTACAGGCTTTGAGTCCTGCTGACTTCGCACCTCGAGTCGTGTTCAGCCAATGGGTCTTGCAGCGCCTTGCAGTCGATCCTCACTTTCCTGCGTATGTGTTTTTCCCATATGAAGCCTGCTTCACCAGAGACGGAATGCTAAATAGCCAAATAGTCATGTTTGGGCCGATGAGAATCCCCACGCTACAGTTGTGAATAGCCATCAGCACAAACTTTCAGTCAGCGTGTGGGCAGACATAATAAATAATTGCGTAGTAGGCCCGTTTCCTCTTCCTCCCCGCCTAAATGCAGCAGTGTATACAGTGCTGCTCAGAGATGTACTACCCACGTTCCTGGAACACATCCCACTTGCCCCTCGTCAACGGATGTGTTGTCCGGCTCCATGGCTAAATGGTTAGCGTGCTGGCCTTTGATCACAGGGGTCCGCCGTTCGATTCCCGGCAGGGTCGGGAATTTTAACAATCTGTGGTTAATTTCGCTGGCACGGGGGCTTGGATGTGTGTTGCCTTCATCATCATTTCATCCTCATCACGACGCGCAGGTCGCCTACGGGAGTCAAATCAAAAGACCTGCACCCGTCGAGCCGAACATGTCTTCGGACACTCCCGGCACTAAAAGCCATACGCCATTTCATTTCAACGGATGTGGTTCCAACATGATGGAACTCCAGCTCACTTTGGACTGAGGGTTCGTGAACATCTGGATCAGACATTCCCTGTAAAGTGGATGTGAAGAGGATGTCCTGTTTCGTGGCCCGCTCGTTCACCTGATCTCATCCCACTTGATTTTTTTTGTAGGGCCATGTGAAAAGACTTTTTTATGAGACACTTGTTGAGACTGAAATTATCTCTTGGCAAGACTTTTCGCTGCCTTTGACGTTGTTCAAACGACACCGGGGATATTCGAACGGGTATGACAGAACTTTGTACGACAATGCCATGCCTGAATTGACGCAGGGGGACGCCATTTCGAAGATTTGTTGTAAATGGAGCAGCTTGAGAAACTTGTGCAGGTAAACGGACTTAATTTTTGACTCTATAGTTTCCGGAATATAGTTCATTATCTCAAATTGATCCTTTTGCCGTCCTTCATCATCACTGAAAGTTTGTAACATCATCACGGATACAGCCTCCGTGGCTCAGGCGGCAGCGGCCTCTCACCGCTGGGTTCCGTGGTTCAAATCCCGGTCACTCCATGTGAGATTTGTGCTGGACAAAGCGGAGGCGAGATACGCTTTTCTCCGGGTACTCCGGTTTTCCCTGTCATATTTCATTCCAGAAACACTCTCCAATATCATTTCATTTCACCTGTCATTCATTAATCATTGTCCCAGAGATATGGGCTTCATTCATTCCATTCCAGACCCGGTTGACGTGTTTGAACGCCCTCAAATATGATCTTAGTGAGCCGAGGTCGAACCAGCCAACTTGGGCTCAGAAGGTCTTCCATACGAGCTCGATAGCTGCAGTCGCTTAACTGCGGCCGGTATCCAGTATTCGGGAGATAGTCGGTTCGAACCCCACTGTCGGCAGCCCTGAAGATGGTTTTCCGTGATTTCCCATTTTCCCTTAATTAAGGCCGCGGACGCTTCCTTCCCACTCCTAGCCACTTCCTGTTCCATCGTCGCCATAAGACCTATCTGTGTCGGTGCAACGTAAAGCAAATTGCAAAAAAAAAAAAAAAAAAAAAAAAAAAGAAGGTCTCCTGAGCCACCCGGCCATTTTGATACAGATAGGGGTGACGGCTACTTCAGACAAATGAATTAGTCCTTCTCAATGAACATGCGGGCTATTTAGTATGAGCCCCTAAATATTTCGACCAATGGAAGGCAATTACAAGCCAAGTCTGTCGAACAACGGATGGTCACTATGAGGCGTCTCATCAACAGTTGGTAGCGTGACTGGCACACGTACAAGCTACTAACTAAAGCAAAAGAATATCGAGCTGTGCGAGTCTGCAGCTGTCTCACTGCAGTGCGTGTAGTAAACCACCAAGATGCTTTCAACATGCATAAGAAACATGCTATTCTTTCGTTTCCGTGCCCACTGAAACAAGACAAACTGTAGGAAAACTTTACATTTTGCGAAGACGTTGCTCTGCTTCCTCAGCAGCGAACTACGACTGATTACGACTGTTTTGAAATCGATTAAATTCCATTTTACCCCTTTTTCGTTGATGAACTGGTACCCTCATTCTTCACTGGGTGAAACACTATGCAGTAAAACCTCCACATCTGTTATCCTGTGCCGTGACAGGATCAATCTATGAAAATGAAAATCCACACCCTGTTTCCATTCATTCGACCGGGCCAGGAATGGAATGAATGAAGCCCCCATCTAACGGGGAGGATAGGAATTGTGCCGGCTGCCGAAGTCTGTCTTACTCCTCTGAGGCAATGAAGGATCAATCTATTCTTGCTTTAATTCAATTTCCCCAACATAGCGGAAAGTTACATCATCGGCCCAACTGTCCTCTATGAAAGCCATAAGTCGCAGTCCACAGATGTCAACCTCGACAAAAGGGATATTTCTTCTTCTTCATGTGCCATGTCTTCGCAGAACGTTGGCGATCAGTAGCATGATCTGTTGTTTGTTCATAGCTGCTCTGAACAGAGTAAACTTTATCACCCCAAACCACTGACTCAAGTTGCCGAGCCATGACGTCCTCCTTCTCCCCGGACCACGTTTTCCATTAATTTTCCCTTGGAGTATTACTTGCAGAAGGTGGTATTTACAGTTCCGCATCATATGACCAAAGTATTCTAGCTTCCTTCTCTTGATGGTAGTGAGAATTTCTGGTTCCTTGCTCATACGGTGCAAAACATCTATATTGGTCATTTTAGCTGTCCAAGGTATCTTCAGCAACCTTCGGTACGTCCACATTTCAAATGCTTGCAATCTCTTGCATATGGTCTCAGTTAGTGTCCATGCCTCAACGCCGTATAACAGAATACTGAAAACGTAGCACCGGAGTAGTCGTGTCCGTAGTGAAATCGAAAGGTCACGGCTTGTCAAAAGTTTTCTAAGTCTCTGAAAAGAAGTTCTGGCCTGCTCAATTCTGCATCGGATCTCAAGAGTAAGGTCCCAGTCATCATTGATGTGACATCCCAGGTACCAACAATTCCGTATACCAGGTAGACGAAATCGACATAGTGGGTCTGATGATTGGAGCGAAGAGAACAATTCCCGTTTTTGCCGCCAATTTTTTGGGAACAGATGTTCTACCAGTGACAATGTTAAGGGAAATTTTCATCGTTGCCTTAAAGAGTTCGTTAATAATTCTAAGAATTCACTGTTTCAGTTAGGTTACCATCTACATTTCTCAAGATTGTTTCGATTTTCTTTTCTAAAATTATAAGTATACTTTATCGCAAGGTAGTTTCTGCATGAGAGGAAGTATTTCGTAAATAAATTTAAAAAATAATTTTAAATATCAGTTTCCGCCTGTTGCTATTTCTTGGTAAATACAGCATGTTTCTATTTGCTTCTTTACATGTCAGAGCAAGATGTTTCTTTCAATGAAGTCTGTTTCATTTTCGGCTGTGACAGTGCGGAAGCTGCTGAGATATGGGTGATAGTGTTGGCTACTGAATGCATGATTCGAAGCAGTGTATCGATTCATTCAAGTGTCCGAGTGAATCGATTCACAGGAACGGCGAGCTCACGGCACACGATTCAGCTTACTCCCAGCGGACAGTGCTGAGTGGCGCACTCACTGGACGTTGACGGGGAGCCGAGCTTCCGCTGCAGCGAGACAGTGAATCATGGCACATCGAAAGAATCGTGAACGAGCGCGGCTCAGTGAGACACATGATACACACGGCTCCTTATCGGCATTCAGTGCTCGCAGCTGCCATCTGGTCTTCGTACTATGAACTCCTTTCATAGAAAAAATACTAGTTACTCTAATACATCGATACAGTGATCCGATTCACGGCTCATTGGTCACCGCTCCTACTGCATTGAACCTGGAGCCCTCTGAACCGAAGGCCATTACGCTGGAGCCGGACTAGCCTCTGGGCTGAAGACTTAAGACAACAGGTGATTTCAGGGCCATTCTGAAATTTTAACTTATTGCAATTCTGTGGTACTCATTTCCAGTCTAAAGTTTATATCGTAGTTAACTTTGCGTTTGAGTTCTGTTCAACGGCCTGTGTTAGTGTGTTATAATTAATTGGAGATAATCGGAAAGCATGAAGGCAAGAACTTCCTAAATATATCCATCCATATGTTACCTTGAGTGGAAATGGAAAACCACACAGAAGCAAGCTAGTGATGAAATACAAGTCCACATTTCTCTCAAAACAATGGTCAGACTTTTTGGTGGAATGGTCAACGTATTGGCCTTTGGTTTAGAGCGCCCCGGTTTCGATTCCCAGCCTAGTCTGAGACTTTAACTTTGTTTAGTTAATATGCTGAACTCGGGAGCTGGATATTTGTGTTTGTCTTAATGCACATATGCATTTAGATGCAACACATCGCCCTGCAAACCATAGCAGAAACAAGCACATAGGGCTGGCGTCAGAAAAGGCATCCGGTCGTAAAAATTGACTAAAACCATAGAAGAAATGCCGACCTCAACTAACTGGGAAGAAGAAGAAGAAGAAGAAAAATATTGAGATGGCTATATGATGTGCTGATCAGTTATTAAAAGGGGATGATTATGTTTTTAATCATAATTCTAAGAGTGAATGAAAAAGAACAATTCCAAAATCCCTTACACGCGGGAACAATATGGAATTAGTTTTCGTAATGTTCATACGAAGAACTATTTCATATATCCCAGGTGGTCCACCAGCGCCGTACTTTCAACTTACAAGTGACCCACATGCAATAACGTTAAATGGGGAGTCTAACAACTGATTTTCACAGGGCTATTACTGCTAGCAGAATATGAAATTATAACAACTAGACGGCCGCTCGCTTTGTGTTCCTCAGCGCTACCCGTCTAATGCGTACCCTTGCTTCAGTAAGCGTCGTTTTCGATCGCTCAGTAGTATGCTAGTATTTGGTACGGTAGCACTACGGTTGCTGTCAACGTATCGATAATGATTCGTGTGGTCAGCAACGAAGAATACACAGAATAATTTTAATCCGTGAAGAATTTGGTCGGAATGCAACCGAAGGCCGCAGATTGTATGCGCAGGAGTTTTCATACAGCCGCCTGTTTTCTATACGCGCATTTCGACGAACATAGTTGTGACTAAAAGCTAATGGATCGTTCAAGGCACATCTATATATATAAAAGCAAGTCGGGCTGGAGCGATGTATATATAAATATTTAAAAATGAAAAAAGACGTGAATTAATGAGGCACTTCCAGAAATCTCAGAAATTTGAAACTTGGTACGAGGGAAACTGATGACCCCAGGATCCCTAGAAAAATCGGAAATTCTCAAAATTCCCTGAAGGGGGCACGCTGGGGGGGCTCAAATTTTGGGCTCAGCATAAGAACACAGTCGTATAATATATCCAAAACGATAACCTATATGTTTCGTGGGCTTAAAATTTTTCGGGAATTTCCTCATTTTTATCCCCTATCCCCCCAAATCAAGATGGCGGCACAACCTGCCTGACGAGGTAGACCATTGAAATATCGTGAAATTATAGCTTTTGGTCCCTAACCGACGGGAAAATTCCAAGATGTTAAAATTTTTCACTTTTTACCCCCAAAGATATCGAAATATGGAAGCAATTTTAATGACTTTGCAGACATTCCTTTTGAGCTATTTTTTGGCTAAACGGTAAGTCGTATCACAAAACGGATGGAACAATGTCGCTTCAATTCGGAGTGATCTACAACTTTGGTCCTGTGACATTTTGTCGTATCTCTCTCCCTTATACGTTAAATTTGGCCGTATTTCTGGATTGTTCGTAAATTTGGTGATTTTTACAAGTATTTTTCATTGTTTGACACACTTATAAGAATGATAGGATCATCGCGTTAGGTGCGCACATTGGCACGATTAAGGGACATATGTGTACCAAATTTCATGATTCTATCTTATACATAAGTAGGCAAAACGTAATGTAAAATGTTAAAAATGCACCCAAATTTCACCCTTTCCAAAATTTGAACTCAATTTACCCCCTTAATATGGGAGATACGAGGATATGGTTTAGCAACAAACATTTAGAGCGATAAATGAGGCGTCTGATGGCGCAAACCGTTTCTTAATATCATAAACCGTTTAGGAGATATGAATCTCGAAGTGGAAGTCTGCACTTTTCAACGTGCTCATGCTTATCCGTCATCTATCTATATATATAAAAGCAAGTCGGGCTGGAGCGATGTATATATAAATATTTAAAAATGAAAAAAGACGTGAATTAATGAGGCACTTCCAGAAATCTCAGAAATTTGAAACTTGGTACGAGGGAAACTGATGACCCCAGGATCCCTAGAAAAATCGGAAATTCTCAAAATTCCCTGAAGGGGGCACGCTGGGGGGCTCAAATTTTGGGCTCAGCATAAGAACACAGTCGTATAATATATCCAAAACGATAACCTATATGTTTCGTGGGCTTAAAATTTTTCGGGAATTTCCTCATTTTTATCCCCTATCCCCCCAAATCAAGATGGCGGCACAACCTGCCAGACGAGGTAGACAATTGAAATTTGGTGAAATTATAGCTTTTGGTCCCTAACCGACGGGAAAATTCCAAGATGTTAAAATTTTTCACTTTTTACCCCCAAAGATATCGAAATATGGAAGCAATTTTAATGACTTTGCAGACATTCCTTTTGAGCTATTTTTTGGCTAAACGGTAAGTCGTATCACAAAACGGATGGAACAATGTCCCTTCAATTCGGAGTGATCTACAACTTTGGTCCTGTGACATTTTGTCGTATCTCTCTCCCTTATACGTTAAATTTGGCCGTATTTCTGGATTGTTCGTAAATTTGGTGATTTTTACAAGTCTTTTTCATTGTTTGACACACTTATAAGAATGATAGGATCATCGCGTTAGGTGCGCACATTGGCACTATTAAGGGACATATGTGTACCAAATTTCATGATTCTATCTTATACATAAGTAGGCAAAAAGTAATGTAAAATGTTAAAAATGCACCCAAATTTCACCCTTTCCAAAATTTGAACTCAATTTACCCCCTTAATATGGGAGATACGAGGATATGGTTTAGCAACAAACATTTAGAGCGATAAATGAGGCGTCTGATGGCGCAAACCGTTTCTTAATATCATAAACCGTTTAGGAGATATGAATCTCGAAGTGGAAGTCTGCACTTTTCAACGTGCTCATGCTTATCCGTCATCTATATATATAAAAGCAAGTCGGGCTGGAGCGATGTATATATAAATATTTAAAAATGAAAAAAGACGTGAATTAATGAGGCACTTCCAGAAATGTCAGAAATTTGAAACTTGGTACGAGGGAAACTGATGACCCCAGGATCCCTAGAAAAATCGGAAATTCTCAAAATTCCCTGAAGGGGGCACGCTGGGGGGGCTCAAATTTTGGGCTCAGCATAAGAACACAGTCGTATAATATATCCAAAACGATAACCTATATGTTTCGTGGGCTTAAAATTTTTCGGGAATTTCCTCATTTTTATCCCCTATCCCCCCAAATCAAGATGGCGGCACAACCTGCGAGACGAGGTAGACAATTGAAATTTGGTGAAATTATAGCTTTTGGTCCCTAACCGACGGGAAAATTCCAAGATGTTAAAATTTTTCACTTTTTACCCCCAAAGATATCGAAATATGGAAGCAATTTTAATGACTTTGCAGACATTCCTTTTGAGCTATTTTTTGGCTAAACGGTAAGTCGTATCACAAAACGGATGGAACAATGTCCCTTCAATTCGGAGTGATCTACAACTTTGGTCCTGTGACATTTTGTCGTATCTCTCTCCCTTATACGTTAAATTTGGCCGTATTTCTGGATTGTTCGTAAATTTGGTGATTTTTACAAGTCTTTTTCATTGTTTGACACACTTATAAGAATGATAGGATCATCGCGTTAGGTGCGCACATTGGCACGATTAAGGGACATATGTGTACCAAATTTCATGATTCTATCTTATACATAAGTAGGCAAAAAGTAATGTAAAATGTTAAAAATGCACCCAAATTTCACCCTTTCCAAAATTTGAACTCAATTTACCCCCTTAATATGGGAGATACGAGGATATGGTTTAGCAACAAACATTTAGAGCGATAAATGAGGCGTCTGATGGCGCAAACCGTTTCTTAATATCATAAACCGTTTAGGAGATATGAATCTCGAAGTGGAAGTCTGCACTTTTCAACGTGCTCATGCTTATCCGTCATCTATATATATAAAAGCAAGTCGGGCTGGAGCGATGTATATATAAATATTTAAAAATGAAAAAAGACGTGAATTAATGAGGCACTTCCAGAAATCTCAGAAATTTGAAACTTGGTACGAGGGAAACTGATGACCCCAGGATCCCTAGAAAAATCGGAAATTCTCAAAATTCCCTGAAGGGGGCACGCTGGGGGGGCTCAAATTTTGGGCTCAGCATAAGAACACAGTCGTATAATATATTCAAAACGATAACCTATATGTTTCGTGGGCTTAAAATTTTTCGGGAATTTCCTCATTTTTATCCCCTATCCCCCCAAATCAAGATGGCGGCACAACCTGCCTGACGAGGTAGACCATTGAAATTTCGTGAAATTATAGCTTTTGGTCCCTAACCGACGGGAAAATTCCAAGATGTTAAAATTTTTCACTTTTTACCCCCAAAGATATCGAAATATGGAAGCAATTTTAATGACTTTGCAGACATTCCTTTTGAGCTATTTTTTGGCTAAACGGTAAGTCGTATCACAAAACGGATGGAACAATGTCGCTTCAATTCGGAGTGATCTACAACTTTGGTCCTGTGACATTTTGTCGTATCTCTCTCCCTTATACGTTAAATTTGGCCGTATTTCTGGATTGTTCGTAAATTTGGTGATTTTTACAAGTATTTTTCATTGTTTGACACACTTATAAGAATGATAGGATCATCGCGTTAGGTGCGCACATTGGCACGATTAAGGGACATATGTGTACCAAATTTCATGATTCTATCTTATACATAAGTAGGCAAAACGTAATGTAAAATGTTAAAAATGCACCCAAATTTCACCCTTTCCAAAATTTGAACTCAATTTACCCCCTTAATATGGGAGATACGAGGATATGGTTTAGCAACAAACATTTAGAGCGATAAATGAGGCGTCTGATGGCGCAAACCGTTTCTTAATATCATAAACCGTTTAGGAGATATGAATCTCGAAGTGGAAGTCTGCACTTTTCAACGTGCTCATGCTTATCCGTCATCTATATATATAAAAGCAAGTCGGGCTGGAGCGATGTATATATAAATATTTAAATATGAAAAAAGACGTGAATTAATGAGGCACTTCCAGAAATGTCAGAAATTTGAAACTTGGTACGAGGGAAACTGATGACCCCAGGATCCCTAGAAAAATCGGAAATTCTCAAAATTCCCTGAAGGGGGCACGCTGGGGGGGCTCAAATTTTGGGCTCAGCATAAGAACACAGTCGTATAATATATCCAAAACGATAACCTATATGTTTCGTGGGCTTAAAAATTTTCGGGAATTTCCTCATTTATATCCCCTATCCCCCCAAATCAAGATGGCGGCACAACCTGCCAGACGAGGTAGACCATTGAAATTTCGTGAAATTATAGCTTTTGGTCCCTAACCGACGGGAAAATTCCAAGATGTTAAAATTTTTCACTTTTTACCCCCAAAGATATCGAAATATGGAAGCAATTTTAATGACTTTGCAGACATTCTTTTGAGGTATTTTTTGGCTAAACGGTAAGTCGTATCACAAAACGGATGGAACAATGTCGCTTCAATTCGGAGTGATCTACAACTTTGGTCCTGTGACATTTTGTCGTATCTCTCTCCCTTATACGTTAAATTTGGCCGTATTTCTGGATTGTTCGTAAATTTGGTGATTTTTACAAGTATATTTTATTGTTTGACACACTTATATCAATGATAGGATCATCACGTTGTGTGCGCACATTGGCACGATTAAGGGACGTATGTGTACCAAATTTCATGATTCTAGCTTATACATAAGTAGGCAAAATGTAATGTAAAATGTTAAAAATGCACCCAAATTTCACCCTATTCAAAATTTGAACTCAATTTACCCCCTTAATATGGGAGATACGAGGAAATGGTGTAGAAACAAACATGCAGAACGATAAATGAGGCGTCTGATGGCGCAAACCGTTTCTTAATATCATAAACCGTTTAGGAGATATGAATCTCGAAGTGGAAGTCTGCACTTTTCAACGTGCTCATGCTTATCCGTCATCTATATATATAAAAGCAAGTCGGGCTGGAGCGATGTATATATAAATATTTAAAAATGAAAAAAGACGTGAATTAATGAGGCACTTCCAGAAATCTCAGAAATTTGAAACTTGGTACGAGGGAAACTGATGACCCCAGGATCCCTAGAAAAATCGGAAATTCTCAAAATTCCCTGAAGGGGGCACGCTGGGGGGGCTCAAATTTTGGGCTCAGCATAAGAACACAGTCGTATAATATATCCAAAACGATAACCTATATGTTTCGTGGGCTTAAAATTTTTCGGGAATTTCCTCATTTTTATCCCCTATCCCCCCAAATCAAGATGGCGGCACAACCTGCGAGACGAGGTAGACAATTGAAATTTGGTGAAATTATAGCTTTTGGTCCCTAACCGACGGGAAAATTCCAAGATGTTAAAATTTTTCACTTTTTACCCCCAAAGATATCGAAATATGGAAGCAATTTTAATGACTTTGCAGACATTCCTTTTGAGCTATTTTTTGGCTAAACGGTAAGTCGTATCACAAAACGGATGGAACAATGTCCCTTCAATTCGGAGTGATCTACAACTTTGGTCCTGTGACATTTTGTCGTATCTCTCTCCCTTATATGTTAAATTTGGCCGTATTTCTGGATTGTTCGTAAATTTGGTGATTTTTACAAGTATTTTTCATTGTTTGACACACTTATAAGAATGATAGGATCATCACGTTGTGTGCGCACATTGGCACGATTAAGGGACGTATGTGTACCAAATTTCATGATTCTAGCTTATACATAAGTAGGCAAAATGCAATGTAAAATGTTAAAAATGCACCCAAATTTCACCCTATTCAAAATTTGAACTCAATTTACCCCCTTAATATGGGAGATACGAGGAAATGGTGTAGAAACAAACATGCAGAACGATAAATGAGGCGTCTGATGGCGCAAACCGTTTCTTAATATCATAAACCGTTTAGGAGATATGAATCTCGAAGTGGAAGTCTGCACTTTTCAACGTGCTCATGCTTATCCGTCATCTATATATATAAAAGCAAGTCGGGCTGGAGCGATGTATATATAAATATTTAAAAATGAAAAAAGACGTGAATTAATGAGGCACTTCCAGAAATGTCAGAAATTTGAAACTTGGTACGAGGGAAACTGATGACCCCAGGATCCCTAGAAAAATCGGAAATTCTCAAAATTCCCTGAAGGGGGCACGCTGCGGGGGCTCAAATTTTGGGCTCAGCATAAGAACACAGTCGTATAATATATCCAAAACGATAACCTATATGTTTCGTGGGCTTAAAATTTTTCGGGAATTTCCTCATTTTTATCCCCTATCCCCCCAAATCAAGATGGCGGAGATTCGGAGTGATCTACAACTTTGGTCCTGTGACATTTTGTCGTATCTCTCTCCCTTATACGTTAAATTTGGCCGTATTTCTGGATTGTTCGTAAATTTGGTGATTTTTACAAGTATTTTTCATTGTTTGACACACTTATAAGAATGATAGGATCATCGCGTTAGGTGCGCACATTGGCACGATTAAGGGACATATGTGTACCAAATTTCATGATTCTATCTTATACATAAGTAGGCAAAAAGTAATGTAAAATGTTAAAAATGCACCCAAATTTCACCCTTTCCAAAATTTGAACTCAATTTACCCCCTTAATATGGGAGATACGAGGATATGGTTTAGCAACAAACATTTAGAGCGATAAATGAGGCGTCTGATGGCGCAAACCGTTTCTTAATATCATAAACCGTTTAGAAGATATGAAACTCGAAGTGGAAGTCTGCACTTTTCAACGTGCTCGTGCTTATCCGTCATCTATATATATAAAAGCAAGTCGGGCTGGAGCGATGTATATATAAATATTTAAAAATGAAAAAAGACGTGAATTAATGAGGCACTTCCAGAAATCTCAGAAATTTGAAACTTGGTACGAGGGAAACTGATGACCCCAGGATCCCTAGAAAAATCAGAAATTCTCAAAATTCCCTGAAGGGGGCACGCTGGGGGGGCTCAAATTTTGGGCTCAGCATAAGAAGACAGTCGTATAGTATATCCAAAACGATAACCTATAGGTTTCGTGGGCTTAAAAATTTTCGGGAATTTCCTCATTTTTATCCCCAATCCCCCCAAATCAAGATGGCGGCACAACCTGCGAGACGAGGTAGACAATTGAAATTTGGTGAAATTATAGCTTTTGAACCCTAACCGACGGGAAAATTCCAAGATGTTCAAATTTTTCACTTTTTACCCCCAAGGATATCGAAATATGGAGGCAATTTTAATGACTGTGCAGACATTCCTTCTGAGCTATTTTTTGGCTAAACGGTAAGTCGTATCACAAAACGGATGGAACAATGTCCCTTCAATTCGGAGTGATCTACAACTTTGGTCCTGTGACATTTTGTCGTATCTCTCTCCCTTATACGTTAAATTTGGCCGTATTTCTGGATTGTTCGTAAATTTGGTGATTTTTACAAGTATATTTTATTGTTTGACACACTTATAAGAATGATAGGATCATCGCGTTAGGTGCGCACATTGGCACGATTAAGGGACATATGTGTACCAAATTTCATGATTCTATCTTATACATAAGTAGGCAAAAAGCAATGTAAAATGTTAAAAATGCACCCAAATTTCACCCTTTCCAAAATTTGAACTCAATTTACCCCCTTAATATGGGAGATACGAGGATATGGTTTAGCAACAAACATTTAGAGCGATAAATGAGGCGTCTGATGGCGCAAACCGTTTCTTAATATCATAAACCGTTTAGGAGATATGAATCTCGAAGTGGAAGTCTGCACTTTTCAACGTGCTCATGCTTATCCGTCATCTATATATATAAAAGCAAGTCGGGCTGGAGCGATGTATATATAAATATTTAAAAATGAAAAAAGACGTGAATTAATGAGGCACTTCCAGAAATGTCAGAAATTTGAAACTTGGTACGAGGGAAACTGATGACCCCAGGATCCCTAGAAAAATCGGAAATTCTCAAAATTCCCTGAAGGGGGCACGCTGGGGGGGCTCAAATTTTGGGCTCAGCATAAGAACACAGTCGTATAATATATCCAAAACGATAACCTATATGTTTCGTGGGCTTAAAATTTTTCGGGAATTTCCTCATTTTTATCCCCTATCCCCCCAAATCAAGATGGCGGCACAACCTGCCTGACGAGGTAGACCATTGAAATTTGGTGAAATTATAGCTTTTGGTCCCTAACCGACGGGAAAATTCCAAGATGTTGAAATTTTTCACTTTTTAACCCCAAAGATATCGAAATATGGAGGCAATTTTAATGACTGCGCAGACATTCCTTTTGAGCTATTTTTTGGCTAAACGGTAAGTCGTATCACAAAACGGATGACACAATGTCCCTTCAATTCGGAGTGATCTACAACTTTGGTCCTGTGACATTTTGTCGTATCTCTCTCCCTTATACGTTAAATTTGGCCGTATTTCTGGATTGTTCGTAAATTTGGTGATTTTTACAAGTATATTTTATTGTTTGACACACTTATAAGAATGATAGGATCATCACGTTGTGTGCGCACATTGGCACGATTAAGGGACATATGTGTACCAAATTTCATGATTCTAGCTTATACATAAGTAGGCAAAATGTAATGTAAAATGTTAAAAATGTACCCAAATTTCACCCTATTCAGAATTTGAACTCAATTTACCCCCTTAATATGGGAGATACGAGGAAATGGTTTAGAAACAAACATGTAGAGCGAATAATGAGGCGTCTGATGGCGCAAACCCTTCTTAATATCATAAACCGTTTAGGAGATATCAATCTCGAAGTGGAAATCTGCACTTTTCAACGTGCTCATGCTTATCCGTCATCTATCTATATACATAAAATTGTTCGTGTCTGTTTGTTTGTCTGTTTGTCTGTTCCACTATCACGACGAAACGGCTGGATAGATCTCAACCAAACTTCATATTTAGAGTATACTCATCCCGGGGAAGGTTGCGATATGCATATCATTTTAAAATCTTTGAATACACGGGGGATTTATAGGAAAACCAGAATGGTTTTTCCACCATCACGTCGAAACGTCTCGATAGATCTCAACCAAACTTCATATTTAGAGTATACTCCTCCCGTGGAAGCATTCGATATGCATATCATTTTAAAATCTTTGAATACACGGGGGTTTATAGGAAAACCAGAATGGTTTTTCCACCATCACGTCGAAACGGCGGGATAGATGTCAACCAAATTTCATATTTAGAGTATACTCATCCCGGGAAAGGTTTCGATATGCATATCATTTTAAAATCTTTGAATAGACGGGGGTTTATAGGAAAACCAGAATGGTTTTTCCACCATCACGTCGAAACGGCTCGATAGATCTCAACTAAACTTCATATTTAGAGTATACTCATCCCGGGGAAGGTTTCAATATGCATATCATTTTAAAATCTTTGAATAGACGGGGTTTTATAGGAAACCCACAATGGTTTTCCTCCATTTTCTCTTATACTATTGATTTTCTGTAAACTTCGTTTACCGTACGTGAAACGTCTCTTCATTATAAACAACTTTCGTTATGTTCATAATTTACCTTACTCTTTACATGACGGAGAAATTTACAATTTTCTGCTGGTACCATGCTCTGCATTGAGTGACCGACAGACCGACAACGAACCTACAGGTTACCATGGCAACGTCTATGACTGCATGCCAGCAGGGAAGTAACGTATTGCCATTTTCCTCATCATGCTTTTAAATTCGTGGTTGTTCCTTGGGTAGAAGGCAAGAGAGGCTTCAATCGGCCTATCTTCGGGATATTGGCGGAATATCGTTGGATGTTATAACCGCCTTCGAATAGATTAAGTAATAACACCATTAGTCATATTCTTATTTTTTGTTTACCTAGGAATCAATGGACCTAAATTTCTCCTCTGTTACCGCTTTATTATATTCATAACTCACACTAGCATAATTTATTGAGGGGCATTTGATTTTCCAATACATTAACTTGGTATTTACATATTTGTCGTTATCCGGCTGTCCTCAGTTATAATCCATTTTCTATTACTTTCAACTTTCTTAACTGTATTATTTTCTTCCTTAATTACGCCGTATGTACGCGAGTGCTTCAAACTACTGGATGTATTTCCACCCATACTCATATTTAGAATACACCTGTCCTTGATAGTTTTTAGGGCAAATATTGTTTCTAAATCCCTGAACTGACTGGGGGTTTATACGAAACCGAAACAGTGATTTTGCATTTCCACAAAATATACACAACCAACGTTGATTTAAATCTACCTGCCTTGGTAGAAATTAATTTCTAAACCTTTTTTCTCATGTGGATCATTTCGATACGAGGATTAATAAGGGAGATATCATTAACGGACCGTTTTTTTGTACAAGTCCCATCGGACTTAACTCACCAGCGGGTGCGTGTAAAGCGTATTCCTTACAACTTGAAAACTACTGAAGACATTCGAACCAAAATTCATATTTAGCATCCACCTGTCCAAAGGTAGGTTTTAAACGTAAATAACATTTCATGTTCCGGAATGGACTGGCGGTTTATAGGGAACACAAATGGTGATTTTACTCTTCCACAATATATACAGAACAAGACCAACCTGACTGGAAATCGACCAAACGTGATGGAATTCCACCTCTAAACCTTTTTTTCATGTGCATTGTTTCGTCAGGAGGATTATTAAGGGAGATAGCATGAATGGTCAGTTTTGCAGGTTAAGTCCAGCGGACATAGCCAAAAAGGTGTTTTACATGGAGCAGATTCCTTATCTATATAAATCAAATCGTAACGACTGTGTGCCTCTACACTGACTATTTTGGCGAAATTTTCGTACAGCTTTCCGTTTAAGGGGTAATAATGACCATCTGCATAATTTTTGGTTTAGTTTCCTGAAAGTCCTAATTTTTACCCGCCTCGCCCAAAATCCAGACTGCGGCATAATCTGCCAGAAGAAAAAGAAGATAATTGAAATTTGACAAAATTATACGTTTTAGCCTGTAACGAACGGAAAATATCCAAGATCATTAAATTTTTCACTTTTTATCCCCGAAGAATATCGAAATATGCAGGCAATTTTAATGATGGTGCAGACCTTCGGAAATTCCTATCACATAACAGATTGCACAATCTCCGTTCAATTTGGAATGATCTACAACCTTGGTCTTATGACTTTTAGCCGTATCTGTATCCCTTTTACGTTTGATTTTTCTCTATTAATGGATGTTAAGTCAATTTGGAATTTTCACATGCATAATTCACACCTTCGATTACTTATATGAAATATAGAATCATCAAACTCTTCACGAAAATTGGCCCACCCAGTAGCCATATATGAGCCAAATGCTATGTATGTATCCGAAAAGTAATGTAATGTGAGATAATCTTACAAGAACGTTACCCTGTTCCACGCTTCTAACTCAATCTGACCCAAGAATAGATGACATATCATAGGACCAGCCATTTAGGCCACTAAATCCGGCGTGTCTTATGGTATAATCCTTTGTCGATATGACGTACGTTTAGTAGCAGTTAATCTGTAAATGAAGGTCTTCAATATTCAATATTGTAAACACGCATATACTTTCGTATGTCGATCTATATATATTCACTTATGTCGATTTGTAGCGATCGAGAAAGGGTGGGTCTGCTATTGTAATCAGTACTCCCCACACCGACTTTGACTGGCAGTATGAAAGGGTTCCTTCTCCAACTCCTGTGTAATGTCATTAGTAAGGAAGGTCTACAATTGTAATGAATAGTTCACTTCTCGATTTGACTTGCAGAAGGCAAGTGAGCATGCAGTTTTGTTAAAAACTCCCCTACCCGATTGTGTTTGGCAGTAGGCAAGGGTGTCCGCCATTATAAAGAAATGTCCTCATCTGAAATGTGACTGGCATTAGGCATAGTGGCCTGCTATTTTGATGGAAACTCACCAACTTGGTGTGACTGGCAGTAAGCTGGCTGGAAGTAGGAAAATGGGCCTGGCATTATAATGATAACTGCACAACTCAATTTCGAGTGATAGTAGGGCAATTGCCTGCCATTATAATAAAAACTGTAATCTGTGTGGAAGTAGGAAAGGGGGGCTGCCATTTTAACGAAAACTCCCCAAATCGATTCTCTCCGCATAGTAGGCAATGGGGCCTGCAATTATAATGTAAACTTCCCAACTCGATTGTGAATGGCAGTAGGCAAGTGAGCCTGCCGTTATATCACAAATCCATAACAAACACTTTACATTGGAAACAACGTACGGGGACCTCCCCATGCTCTTTCTCGGATAACGCTAAGAGACATGCAATTTTAAAACAATCTTATTTACTGCATGCACACTATTTACTTCGATATTCGAATACAATGTAGAATACCGTAGCGAAGCACGGGTACATTCGCTAGTACCACATACAAAGAACGTTTTGGCAGAGTGGAATGCCTGAATATGTATAAATTAATGAGTTATTAAGCTTTGTTTTCCGCATCTTGGCGTGTTTACAAATGCACCCTGTTACAGAATGTGTGTAGTAAAATTACTGCTATTTGTTTCACATATATATATAAAATAAGAGTTTTGTCTGTACATTGCTCGAAATCTGATAAGAATGGTATTTCTGTATAGGTCATGTCCACAGTAAGAAGGAAATGCACTATTTAATTTACGTAATGTCTGTCTGTCTGTCTGTCTGTCTGTCTGTCTGTCTGTCTGTCTGTCTGTCTGTCTGTCTGTCTGTCTGTCTGTCTGTCTGTCTGTCTGTCTGTCTGTCTGTCTGTCTGTCTGTCTGTCTGTCTGTCTGTCTGTCTGTCTGTACACGCATCAGGAGAACACGGCTCTAGAGGATTTCATGAAAATCGGTATGTAAAGTCGAGGGATGAGCCACTGCGTTTTAGGATATAAATCATGTTATTCACCCCCGAGCGAAATGGTAGTTAAGGGGAAGGCCTGAAATTGAATTCTAAAATATTTATATTATTAGTGTTCCTAGATTAGCCCAATGGCTTGTCTGAAGTCGAATTCTGGTGGACCGTAGGATGGACTTTCCTCCTGAACAAAAAAAAAAGCCATCAAAAAGAGAGCATTCAATCCAACACAAGCCAGTATGACTCTAGTGAAACAATAAATAAACACTATGAAAATATTATTATTATTATTATTATTATTATTATTATTATTATTATTATTATTATTATTATTATTATTATTATTATTATTATTATTATTATTATTATTATTATTATTATAATTATTATTATTGGGGGACTTAGTGCAAAATCGATGATCGAATTATGCTATTATCCTGCATCATTGTAACTGAGCGTTAACTGACTGTTCTATTCTAATTAAGAACCACTATCTGTGTAATTCTGTCAGAATTACAAGAAATAAATACCGTACTCTATCCCCGTTTTCTGGTCCCCTGTAGATAAGGAAAAGTGTATTATGTTGTTTCAGTAATGAATGTTATTACCTTTACGTACCACTAACTACTTTTACGGTTTTCGGAGACGCCGAGGTGCCGGAATTTAATACCACCGGAGTTCTTTTATGTGCCAGTAAATATACCGAACGAGGCTAACGTATTTGAGTACCTTCACCACCACCACCACCACCACCACCACCGGCACAGGCCAGTATAAAACAGGTACAGCTTCCATCGGAGTCATATTCTGGGATGGGTGGTGCTGAGTAATGACATTCGGAACACGGCTAGTGTGCCTGAATGTAACGAAAGGTGTTACTCTTCGGGTCAATTATTCTGCAATCATTCTGGCCCAGTGAAGAAAGCAATGGCAACCTACCTCACTCGTCATCTTGCTTAGTACGCCTCATTTTGGTGCTGCCATTAAGTTTTGCTGTTTAATTATCGCCTTACCTCAGGTGCTATTTGAGGATCCAACCAGCCTTCCGGCTTATGACCTAACAGACTTTATTGAGACTAGGATTAGGAATGGAGACTCAGGATCTCACAAAACTCCTTTACTTTGGGATATAATAATAAATTTCGTGTGGATATTCCGGTTTTTATAAGGCAAATTGTGATGGAAAATTGTGTCGTGTGTGGTGTGTGCGTACAGGAATACTAACCACAGCACAAATACCCAGCCCCCGAGCCAAGGAAATACACTTCTTACGATTAAATCCCACAGATCGCACGACGCAGCCGGAATCGAGCCCGTAGTCATAGTCCCGAGGCTCAAGACATTGACCAATCAGCCATGTAGCTAGACTACTTTAAAATGAGTCTAAGATAACATTCCCGTTCCTTATTTATAGCATTAAAACCATAAGCGTCACA
Organism: Anabrus simplex; assembly: GCF_040414725.1. Classification (NCBI taxonomy): domain Eukaryota; kingdom Metazoa; phylum Arthropoda; class Insecta; order Orthoptera; family Tettigoniidae; genus Anabrus; species Anabrus simplex. The sequence goes on from NC_090265.1 coordinate 575,216,288, forward strand.
CGCACACACCTACGTCAGCGCACTTTACAGTAAAGGCTTGAAAGTTCAAATGCACGCGTACTAAGTAAATGACGCTAATAGGCCTTTCGGTTTGATTTACTCCACTTGAATTCCCACATTCTTGACAAGCGGACTATGAGCTCGAGTACGGTAGACCCCCAACCCAGGGAGGTTATTGGATTTCTGTGGGCACTTCTAGTGGTTTCGCTTGCCTCGTACCGAGAGATTGGGCCTGTGTGTCGGCTCCTTTTATTGAGTTCTTTTGTGAAGGCTATAGCGCTGTTCTCTTACACCAGCTATTGTACGTGAGCTCAGATGTTTTTGTAGGTCATTTAGATACTCACGTTAAGCGAATTAACTATGAGTGAAAAAGTCATTCAAAATTCAAGTACTAGCGGAAGGTAGTGTTAGTGTCGTACAAATACGATACTAAAACTTAAATAACGATCGTGCAATAACGTGCTAGTATTTTGTACTACATCGTTCAACCTGCAATGCATCAACTTCATAATCTTACAAATTAAAATACTTTAGAAACAGTATGTGAGGGGAGCGTGTTACCTAAAGAACATAACGGCAAGCTTTATATTACCGAACAACGCGATGAGCAACATGTTAATAATAATAATAATAATAATAATAATAATAATAATAATAATAATAATAATAATAATAATAATAATAATAATAATAATAATAATAATAATGTCAAGCGAGTTGGGTACGCGATTTGGATCACGTACCTCTGAGCTTGCATTCGAGAGACAATGGTTTCGAACCCCACTGTCGACAGCCCTGAATATGGTTTTCCATGGTTTCCCATTTTCACACCAAGCAAATGCAGGGCTGTACTTGCCGCGGTCACTTCCTTTCCATTTCTATCCCATCGTCACCTTAACATATTTCTGTGTTAGTGCGACGTAAAGCAGATATTTAAAAAACCTATCGTATAGCCTCCGTTACCAAGCCGAGGCGGAAAAGGCGTGCTCGGTTCGCCCGGAAGGACGTGGGTTCGAATCCCCGTCAGGAAGTCGTAAAATTTAAGAAACGAGATTTCCACTTCCGGAGGTGCATATGACCCTGAAGTTCATTCAGCCTACACCAAAAATGAGTACCAGGTTAATTCCTGGGGGCAAATGTGGCCAGGCATAGAGCTAACCACTCTACCCCCATCACGTGCCGAGTTTAACAATGGTGGAAGCCTTCATCTTCCACTCCTCCATGGCCTGTAAGGAAGTGACTGCTTTTGCTATATTTTCCTCAAGTATCCAATTACGGACAATGTTGTACTCAGCACGCTTTATCGTGCTGACAAATGTTTCGTGACCGGCACACGGCTTAGTGTGACATTCATCGCACTTAACTGCGCCCAGCCTCTCCTTTCCCCCAAATAACTTGTTTTTTCTCTCGAAAGATTTGTATTGCTGTTAGTCTGTCGTTATGTTGCTTTATTTGTTTATACTTGAATCAATACAATGTTAAAGTGTGGTATTTTTATTTACTTCTTGTATACCTGGCAAATCTATTAGACGACAAATGAGTATTTACTTCGTAATTCTAACGAATGTTCCTTCTTTTGCAGGTGAGGGCTATTACCATTGCATCATCCATGAACAGTAAGTCAATTATGATATATCTACCAGTTGAATGTGATGTGTGTGTGTCGACCAGAGTTGCGAACCATAGCGAAATTCTCTCTGTTCTTAGCAGAATTGAGGTTTTAGAGAAGAGAGTAAACTGTATGTAGCAGAATGCTAAAACGGAGTACAATATCATATGGAAGGCACATTCGTCGAAAAACACTTGTTTCCTTACACCCTTTGACAGTGAACGTTCCTTCTAGTTTGAATAAAATTCTCTTAGCAATTCAGTTTTAAGAGAAATGACCTTTACCATACCTTTTGTCTATTGTTCATAGCATCCTTCGCGCGTGCCTTACTGATCACGGATGCGATTACATCGATTAATGAAAGTATTCCAAGAGCCGAATAAAACTAGCCAATCGACGGGTAGTGATGGATATTCAATTCCTTCCCATCCTATACTTAAAACAAAATATTTTCTGCAGACTGTGTTCTAATATCTTGCGGTTCCATTCGTGAGTGCATTAAACATGTCAACTATTTAGGGTCGTCCGAGAGTTTGTGTCGTTAGTTCAGTTTTCATTTTCTTGTTTATTATTCTTTTATTTTATTTCAAATATACTTTCATACCGCATAGTCAATAAATACAGCATGGTAAATGTTTTGAATCATTGTAGTTACTCTCCTCTTACGGCATTTACATATAAGTACATACACGTAAAATTTAACTAAACTAATTATATTTCATATAAATTGTAATCACATTTTCAATAAATTAATATAATTAGCAGGATAGTTTCGGTAATTGCAAAATTACGTGATGACGAGAGCATATTTTCATTTCGGTGGATTGGCAACGCTGGTGTCGACCTTCCTTTTAGAAAAGGTAAACTTGTCCGTCTAAGCAGCGAAAATTCACGTTCGCGTCTCATTGGAGAACTCATGTTTGCTTTATTGCTTTATAGCCTTTAGTAAACAAAGGGCATCCTAACCGAGGAGTGCTCGGTTCACGCGGAAGAATATGGTTTCGATTCCCCAACAGGAAATCGAAAAATTTAGAAACGAAATTTCTATTTCAGGAGAGCTACATGGCCCTGAGGTTCACTCAGCCTACACCGAAAACGAGTGCCAGATTAATTCCTGGAGGCAAAAGTGAACGTACGCAGTACTAAGCACTCGATCCCACTTGATGCCGAGATTATGGATGTCTCGCTCATTCAAGGACCTTCATGGCATGTTCGGAAATAATTTATACTAGATTAGCTTCTTTCAAAGGATTCTAATAACAATTGCACGTTTCTTTTCAGATTTTTATAAGGTTCATCATTAAGAACTAAGCAGTCATCTGTTCCGCATATTCGCTGCGTGCCTATTCTCTAATATTGTGCTCAATTACAGGAAACCGACTTTCTAATTTAACATCTTAATAGGAGATTAAGATAGGAGAATGTCATCATCAAGAGATCTTGTTGCTTTGGGGAATGTTAATACTTATACCTCTAACGAAAAATTGAGTTACCACTTACTGCGAGAGTTTGTAATGAAAACATACATTCAAAGTGGTAGGATTCTTCATGTCGATCACGTGATAACTTACCTATGCTCATTGGGAACAGCTTTTATTATTATTAGTATTATTATTATTATTATTATTATTATTATTATTATTATTATTATTATTATTATTATTGACACTCATGTTCATGAAAACCAGAACATCTTGAAAGACCAAAGATAGGAAGTTCATATTCAAGGGACAGGGCATTGGTATGTTGTGAAGAAACGATTAGGCATTTGAACCATGTCGGCCCTCAGGTTCAAGATCCACATCGATATCTCGGCGCACCACCACTGACTGGGAAAATGTGCCTGCGGCTCTCGTTGTTTCTATAAACCGAAGATAATGGATCAGTGTGACTTGATCAGACGTGCAAGATACCTCGCAGACGTATGCGAGAACCATACCGTCAAATGAGTGAGTTTGAAAGAGGGTACATTATTGGCATGAGGGAACGTGATGTATCCATCCGGGAAATTGCTGCTCGTGTGGGACGAAGTGTGTCGGCAGTGCAACGGGTATGTACATAATGGTTCACAGAAGGCCATAGAACACGACAATATGGGTCTGGTCACACCACCCAGACCACCCAGACCCCCCCCCTTCCTCCCCCCTCCCAGGGAAGATCGACACCTCATCCGAATAGCACTGCAGGACAGATCTGCGTCCTCCTCGATTCTGGCGCGTCAGTGGAACAGTATAACACATCGTACACTATCGGGAATGACAGTCCGTCGCCGTTTATTACGGTCTGGGCTACAGACGCGTCGTCCACTTCTCCGCTTACCTTTGACTAATGTGCATGAACATGCTAGACTGAAATGGTGTATGGAACGACGTCACTGGGGACAGAAATGGCAGCAAATAATGTTTTCGGACGAATTCAGGTTCTGTTTGTTTGAAAATGGTGGCCGCATTTCGGTTCGCCGCAAACATGGGGAGAGGCATCACATTGACTTCATTCGGACAAGACATACAGCGCCAACTCTAGGCCACATGATGTGACGTGCTATTGGGCATAACCACAAATCACAGTTGGTGCGTGTCCAGGACACTGTGACCAGTTTGCCCTAAGTGAATGACATCCTGCGACCCGTAGCCATACCCTTCCTGCACGACACACCAGACGTCATATTTCAACGGGACAATGCGCAACCATATGTTGCTGCACGAACACGTGTCTACTTGTTGTCGCAGGATGTCAGACTGTTGCCCTGGCCCTCACGAACACCGGACTTTTTGCCAGTCGAAAATGTGTGGGATGTGGTTAAACGACGGGTGCAGCGCTGTGACCCATTGCCAACCACCAAAGATGAACTGTGGAACCAGGTGAATGCAGTATGGATGGCTATACCCCAGGACGCCATTCGTGCTTTATAAGCGTCGATTCCATCACGCATGGAACAAGTTATCAGTGCCCATGGATGACCCAATGCCCACTTGGCAACAGGACACATGCTGAACCTAGGTGACTGAAATGCTAATCGTTTCTACAGAACATACTAACGAACACGTCCTGTGAATATGAACCTCCTGTCGCCAGTCTGTCAAGGTGTTCTGTTTTTTATGAACATGAGTGTATTACTTTACAAGTTGCTTTACGTCGCATCGACACATAGGTCTTGCAGAATAGGAAAGAGCTAGGATTGGGAAGGAAGCGACCATGGCCTTAATTAAGAGAAACAACAGAAAACCACCATCAGGACTGCCAATAGTGGGATTCCAACCCATTATCTAACGAATACAAGCTGATAGCTATGTGACCCAAGCCGCGCAGTCACTTGTTAGGTATTGGTATTATTAAGGTTCGTTTAGGCAAAGATGCCTTGGAGAGTATGACTACACCATACTTATATGGAAGAAATGCAATTGAGTTTATTGACGATAAAATGCCACTGTGGATGAAACACCCCTTTATGTATAGTCTGAAACAATAGTGATTAGAAGAATTTTTTAGTAATAGTGAACTATTAGTATTAAATTAGAAATAGAATGATCGTAAAATTATAAGATCGATGAAAAATGAATGGGATAATCCTAGTAATGTAAGCAAGTACTTAGTTGTGCGAGAAATATTTGTATACGAAAGTTACAGGAAAGGAGAAATTATAGTACGTAGGTGTAATCAAACAGTAGAAGATTATTGTAGGGGCGGTAAAAGAGTAGACAAGGGTAGGTAATTTAAGTGTGTATTTAAGTGAAATGAGGGAATTATGTAAAAAGAAAGTAAAGGAAGTGGACATGTGATTAGTGAGCAAGAGACACTCGGACACAGAGGAGAGTTATCGTGTGCGAGTACTTCAGTGTATTAGTGCAATGCTGTAATGATATGGGGCACTGTAGCTCAGCAAGCATTTGGGAGGGAAGTTGGTCGAATCAGCAAACGGTTTTAAATAGACAAGACACGCGCATTCAGCGAACTTTTGCCGTATGATCCGTCCTGCAATTATCAACCAACTATTCATGCAATCAATTATTTAGTTCATTCATAGGTCTGTTGTAAATGGAGGATAACTCTGTACAGACTTGTTATTTATATAAATAAATGTACAGTCTGCATTAGTAGATACAAATGTAAAACTAACGACAATTTTTAACATTATTAAAATGTTAGTAGGACCGTGTGATTCAGCCACCCCTTTCAATGTAGTTTTATGCAACCGCAATATTTATTCCGTCCTGAAAAGATCTGCCCTGCCGGTATGCTCAAACACAACCGGATATCTTGGTACTTACCGCCTCACCATGTTAGAACGCTGTAATATTATACTCGTATGTAAAAACACTGGAAGGTATGCGTGAGGCTTCTAGATCATATGAATCTGACACGTCGGCGAAACACGAAATTGATATTGTGACTGCAGTAAAACTAATACATGCTATAAGATGCACAGTGTGCCATACGGAATCGTAGCGTACTTGGGAAAGGCGCTGCGGAGAGGGCTTACATGTGAGGTGAGAGGTTTGAGTCCGGGGCAAAGATTCCATATTTTTGAAATATTTGTTTAATACGTACCGCACGTAATGTAAGTTCAATACTCGCTTTCACGCAAATTGTGTGCGAATGAATGTATTTTTGGCCGTAATAAGGACCAATTAGTTAACAGGCCGGACACATACGGACCAGAAATAATAGGAATCTAACTGCCCTGACAATATTTTATCGGAGCAAATGCTCGATGTGATAACCGTTTTGGTTTTTGCACCTTCGCGCCCGGTGTTCAATAGATAGTGTTGCGCGCTGAAGCATTCCAGGTAGGGATGGGCTTGAGCGCAGCTCGAGCAGTTCGAGCTGATGACGTCACATCTCGATGTAGGTCGAGGAGTACTCGAGCAGAAGTATGGCCCGCCATCTATGAGTGATTTCCTTCTACTAAATCAGTTGCGTGGCAATCGTATTTGCTTTTTGATGTCGAATACCACATGTTGGAGGTAATAAAATAAGTTTATATCGAAATATATTGAATTATTAATGACTAATTCACTAGAATTACAAGAATATAATACCAGCCTTATGCGTCCATTGATACATTTTCGTAACATGCAATATCTATGGATTGTGAGATGTAATTTTAAAAATCCTGAAAGTTCAGTTATATCCTATCGGACTCAGGACTTCAGTTCTGTTCAAATGTTGTTCTTATTATTACTATTCTCCCTCCTTTCCCTTTTCCTAATTAGCATTTTATACGGCAGCAAAATAATTATAAATTGAATGGATACAAATTAAATATCGAAGGTCCCGTCATGCCAATGGTGTATTCTATATGAACACGTCTTCGTGTAGGAGAAATAGTATCATAGCACTATACTAAAACTGAAAAGAATATGTTATTAAAATGGGAAATGGAACTAGCGACCAAATAATGATAGGAAAACCACATACATATTATCACTATGCAGAGCTCATCTTCATGTCGAGCAGTCAGTTAAATTTGATAACAAAAAGTTATTCTGGGAATATATGGGTTTAATAAACCGATGAGTCCACTACGACTTCTGGTATATCTGTACTTCTGTAGAATGATCGCTCATTACTCTACTACAATGTAATGCCGGAATGCGAAGACTAAAGAGAATGAGTGAAGACGGAAGTGTGGCTCGAGTCACAACACACGTCCTACTTAGAGCGCATGCAAGCCTACGTCACGAGGGAATTCTGTGCTGCTCGATCTTGGTCGACCAAGCTCGACACACCAGTTCATGACGTCAGCACTCGAGCCTGCTCGAGCAGGCGATCGAGTGGCACATCCCTAATTCCAGGTGTAATTGCTCGGCAGGCGTCCGTGATGAGTTGTCGGAGCTGGTCGGGGTTTTTGGACACTTGAGTGTGAACAACGTTTTTCAAATGCCCCCACAACAAGAAGTCTAACGGTGTTAACTCCAGTGATCTGGCGGGCCAAGAAACAGGGCCTCCTCGTCCGACCCATTTTCTTGGAAGTTCTTCGTTTAGATTGTTAAGAACGGATAAAATCGAACGGGCCTGTTGCAAACACATCGTCAAAAGATTTGGGAGTTCCTGACGCAGAAAGTGCAGGTAGCGTGGGCGCGTCCAATGGCCACCAAAGAAATAATGACCAGTCAGGTGATCCCCCAATATTCCACACCACACATTCACTCCTCATCGAACTTGATGGGCCGCCATTCACACCCAGTGAGAATTGTCCGGACTCCAATAGTGCATGTTGCAGCGATTGACGTCCCCATTATTGTGGAAACGTGACTCGCCCGAGAACAAGATGTGCGATACGAATGCTGCTTCGTTGTCCAGCCTACCTAAGAGCCACCGACAGAACTCCATTCGACCTTCGAAATCTCGCCCGTGGAGCCCTTGGTGTAGCTCAAGGTGGTATGGGTAAAATGAATGTTCATGCAGTATTCGCCAGACGGACGACTGGCTGGTTTACACTCGTTGTACTGATGTGTGAATTATTACGAACTGCCCCCGGAACGGCCTTTTCCGTTTCGCCCGATGTAACGGGTCTATTGCAGACTGACGGTGTCTTGGATATCACGCCTGTTGTCCTTAGGCGTCTTTCAACACGACGGAATGTGGTTGCAGCCGGGTGTCGCCTGTCGAGATACCGTTTCTGGTACAGACGTAGCGCCTCGCACGCGTTTTTTTCTTTTTCCCCCATAAATGAGGAGCATGTCAGCGTATTCCTCTGTAAAAAACATGCCGAAAGACAGCAGGGAGAGATTACATTCAGGCCCTAACCAACGGAGTATGCGCTGGACACAAGATGAATAACAGCGTCATTCAACTGTTTGAATGTGGCAAATGTGGGCTTGTGTTGACGTATTCAAACACGATACCGATGCAGGATTCGAACCGCCGATGGCACATTCCGTCGATTGCTAGACTAGCGCCTAACCACATCCTCTACGCTACACTGCCGGACACATGCTGGTAGTATGACGAGAGCAGAGAACATACGCCATCCGGTTCGGTGTTTAAGACATTAATTACTGCAGTGTTACCTAGTTTTATGCATTGATTCCCCTCTTCGTTACACCCGGTCACGAACATACTGTAGTTACATAGTCAAAGGACGTCGCTACATGATTTCAAGGCATTATGTTTTGCGAACGGACGATATAACCTATCGGTAGGGTTCAGAATCGTGTGCAAAATGTGCTCACTGGACATTAGTATAATACAGAACGCCTGCAGTGAAATAGCCACCTAATAACCACGTTGCATGTTAGCTGGGTTGCATAAAACTACATTGGAAGGGACGGCTTAATCACACGGTATAATTACATTTTAATAGCACTGTATTCGTACTCATAATCATCAATAGGGGTAGGATTTATATGTCATAAAAATGGCTAAATATGTACACACCTAGCTGAAGTATCGAAAATATAGAGAAAAATATGGACTACGTCCTTTTTATTAATTGTTGACTATATAAAGTATGGACTAAGTTTTTATTTTTGAATTATTGCTAAATAATGTAAAGAATATAATAAAAATCTTCCGGAAGATTTTTATTAAATTGACACCGGCCGTGAAAGCCTTCATACTTTGATGTAAAGAATGTCTGTATTGTCTCAAATCTTCACACTTATAAAAAGAATACAATTACGGATCATTTTGTTAAATATGAAAATCACGGAACAATAGTTTAACCTTCGTGATGTTGGTATTAACATAATTAAGATGTTTTTCCACTGTTACTGGGTTGAGTGACAAGGCTAAATCCAGCAAGAAATGAAAGAATGTGCATAGACAAGAGCTTTATTTTCTCATTTCATAGAAATACTAGAAACAAACTTTAAAATTCTGATAAATTTAAAATCTTTTACGAATACTTTAGCAAGAATAACTTTGCAACCATAAAATATGGAACATGTTTCCAAAAATGTTAAATTATTTAAACATATGTGAGTTTTCATCAAATAAACAAAAATAATTATGTACTCTACCCTGAAATACAGAGAAAGATGGAAAATAAATGAATATGCTAAATCGTAACCACACGATAACATTTTACCTGTATCTGATGTATGCATTTGCATAAAGATATTTCTAGCCCTGATCATCAGCATAGCCATTCACTTGCTGGCTAGTATAACGACTTTATCAGTATTCATTTATGGGTGTATTCCATGACTGAAGAGACCAATTTTAGAACCACAAGCTCTGTCGCAGTGATGGCACATCAAAACTGCTAATGCTCCTTGTTGTAGTAGATTCTGATGCTAATTTCTTCTTTAATTTCCTCGTACCTTTCTATGATGTCTTTCGTTGGACCCGTACCTTTATCACTGGTGTTCAAAATGCTGTGGACCCTCGAGGAAAGTACACACCGTCCTATCATATTCTGCTCTATCCAAGGTGCCCTTACCAGTTTAGCACCTAATATCGTCAAAAGCATGTCTGTGTTGGTGCGACGTTAAGCCTTAAAAAATAACTTGGTACCTCTTCATACAAGACTTTATAACTTCCTTGTATCGCTCTTGCTGTTCTCCGTGATTACGTTTCCTTTTACTGATTTGGAAGGTGCGTATTAGGCATGTGGATGAGGAGATCGACCCATCGGAGTTGATGTTTGATAAACATTGTTCGTGGAACTGGCCTCTCCCAAGACATTGTTGTTTGTTCGGCGGTCTTGGCAGTTTACTCCACGTATTCTTCTAAAACAGCACTAGTAGTAATTTTCAAGACTATTCAAGTGCCTTCTGTAAGTGATCCAAGTCTCGCATCCATAAGTAAGTGTTGGTATTACTACGGCATTGTAAACACATAGGTTAGTGAGGACAGTCAAATCATGGTTATCGAGGACTCTCTTAAGGAGTCGGCCAATTACCTTAGCTGAAGATAGTACTCGTACTAACATACATACATCTTCATTACAGACTTTAAACCTTTCGGCGCTTAGTCTGCAAACCTCTGTCACGTACGTAATACACTGTTTCCAACTAGCTCCGTGGCCTCGTTTACATTCACGTCTTAAACCATTAAAAACTGAGTCTAACCATCGTCACCTTGGACTCCCTCTACTTATCTCACCCTCAATGCCCGAGTCTGTTATTCTCCTAGGTAAACTATCCTCCTCCACTCGCCTCACGTGACCCCACTACCATGACCGAAGCTGGTTTATGCGTGTAACATGCCGAACTTAGCGTTTAGATCCTCATTCCGAATATCCTTCTACCATTGGTTCCACCTGCTTCAGTCAGCAATCAATCTCGCTACCATCATGTGTGTTATTTCTACCTTATGAATGAGATATCTTGAGTCCATCCCAATTTCAGACCCGTACCAACCAAATTAAAATTAGATTTACTGAGCAAAATGGTTGTATCGTACTGGCCCCGAAGCTGTAAGCTTGCATTCCGGATATGGTGGATTCGACGATCACCGTCGGCAGCCCTGACGATGGTTGTCTATGGTTTCCCATTTCTACACCAGCAAGTCACTGCGGATGCAACTTTATTATGTTCAAGCCCACTTTCCCATACCACCATCACCAAAAACCAATTTGAGTTACTGCGATGTTAAACCACTAGCAGAAAACGATGTAGATTATAATATGGATTTCAGATTTGAAACTAAAGCTTCGTTTACTCCGCCTTTTCCCTTTCATACTAAAGCATTATTACAATTGTTTCTTATTTTCATTCTTCTTTTTATAATTTTGCTTTACTTCACACCGACCCACACAGGTCTTATTGCAACGGTGGGATAGGAAAGGTCTAAGAGTGGAAAGGAAGCGGCCGAGTCCTTAATTAAGGTACTGCCCCAGTACCTGCGTGGTGTGAAAACGGGGAACCTCGGAAAACCATCTTCAGGGCTGTCGACAGTGGGGTTCGACCCCAAGTTCATAGCTGTGTGTCCCTAACCGCACACCCAACTCGCTTGGTGGGCGTGGTTCGCGGTCAATACATATGCGATTTTTGAAATGAAGAGTCAGGTCTCTGTGGTTCGGATTTTGCGTGAATTTGAAATCCTGTGGGTATGATAACGATATCAGTAGTTTCTTCTTCTTTTTCTTTAAATACTCTGACAAGTTTAAGAAGTACCAGTGATAATGTTTCATGAGTTAAAGTCAAGTTGTCATAATTCTACTCCTTGGCTTAATGATCAGAGTCGAGTCACCGGTCGAGCGGTAGAAAAGGAAACTAGGTCATCACACTCATCAACTGCAGTAAAGTTATCGACGTAAAAGATGTTGGAATAACGAATGAACGTGCTCTTCGTCAATGGTTTGAACAATTCCGTTGTTAACATTTGAACTTACAACACGAAGGAGTTCGACGTCTCCTCATTTAATAAAACTATGTCTACTGATAGCAAGGCTTACCCCATATATGCTAAATACAGTAAGTGGACTATTGACCACGATATTCCAAATCCCTTTACAACTCAATTTTATCTTGTTGAACTTCCACATCCTGTCAAAATGAGTGTACATTTCCGTCCGAGATGGACCGCGTCGTAGTTGTATGTTCAAGTTTTGAACGTTTCGAATTAATTTCAGAATTAATTACCAAGGCCACTGAAAGTCTCCTACTCAAAGAAATAATGTTTATCTGGGAGCTTCATTTCAACTGAGCCACTAAGCTATTAATTTCGTCAGGAAATGTTGATAAAGTTATTACGTTATGATTTTCCTCGGGCAGTTTAATATTGACCAAGATATTAAATTATTAGTCTCTTCAGGTAACAAAATTGATGAAGCCGTCACGTTGTAACTTCAGAAAATCGCCTATTCTGTTAAACTAGCAGTCTCCCTAAGAAATTTAACACACATGAAGCCCTTACGCTACATTCTATTTAGGAAGTTTAACTTCAACCAACCTATATAGTTGGTCCGTTATAGAACATTATAAATTTTCCAGCTAACTCTTTCCTGGTTGCCAGCGTTTCGTCCCAGTGTGCTAAGTTGGGCGCATCAGTTGGTAAATAGCACATCTACCAAGACGCATGGCTAGTGCATACCGTGGAGGCCACTGCGTATTCAACTTGGAGCCACCGCCAGTGCCAATGCACTATGCACTTGTCGTTGCTATTTACCAACTGTCGGCCTCATGGTGTAGGGGTAGCATGCCTGCCTCTTACCCGGACGCCCCGGTTTCGATTCCCGATCACGTCAGGGAATTTTTACCTGGATCTGTGGGCTGGTTCGAGGTCCACTCAGCCTACCTGATTACAACTGAGGAGCCATTAGACGTGAGATGGTGGCCCCGGTCTAGAAAGCCAAGAATAACGGCCGAGAGGATCCGTCGTGCTGACCTCACGACACCTCGTAATCTGTAGGAATTCAGGTTAAGCATCAGTCGCTTGGTAGGCCCTTCGGGGCTGTTGCGCCATGGGGTTTTGATTTTAATCTATTGAACTACCGGGCATGTTGGCCGCGCGGTTAGGAGCACGCAGCTGTGAGCTTGCATCCGGGAGATGGTGGGATCGAACCCCACTGTCGTCATCCCTGAATATGATTTTCCGTGGTTTCCCATCTTCACACTAATCAAATGCTGGGGCTGTACATAAACTAAGGCCACGGCCGCTTCCTTCCCATTCCTAGGCTCTTCCTGTCCCATGGTCGCCATAAAACCTATAGTATCTATGTCGGTGCGTCGTAAGGCAAATTGCATATTTACAAAAAAATAAACTGTAGTCATCCCAGGCCATTTAACATGGCATTATGTATCAAGATTCAAATCCGTCAGAGGAAGTCGAAGGGTGGAAAAAGTCCATTGGACACTCCATGTCGTACGATTTCTGTTTATAAAAGGTCTCTCATAATAGAGATCCGAGTCAAAACTGACGAGCATGTAACCTACAGTAGATGGCGTTCCATTAAAATGGCTGTTCACGGTAACTGAGGCGATACAATGACTATTATTATTATTATTATTTCAGGATAAGTGTTAACACTTGTCAGCCACTCTGAATGTCCAGAACTCCTTCATCCTGATGGAGAATGCTAATATAACAGACCGTGAAAGCTTCATATACTATGAATAACGAATAAGAAAGATTTCAGCCTTGTTTAAACCCTGAAACTACCTTGAACCAAGAACTCATTCTACCATCAATTATCAACATAAATGCCCTTTCACTGTGCATCGCTTTCTGGCTAATGCCTGCACATATTAAACTATTTAATATCTCCAAACGTACTCGTCGCATTTTCAAAGTAAGACACCACTGAACTTACCACTCGATTCTTAGTTGCTCTATTGTGTAAAATTAGTATATTAATATTTTTTTAAACAAAATTGCTACCGCTTTCTCGGTTATTACGTTCATGATGGAGAAGAATTTGACAGTGTTTTATGAGATTTTGAAATCAGAATGTCTGTATCTTTAAACAATCAGTAAATGTTTGAGGTGGACAACTCTGCTTAATAACCCTGTATTCCTCTATCTAACGCACTATTCAACGGATAATTGTCAAATTTCCATCAATTCCGTACAAAAAAGTACGAAGAGCCATTGAATCGAAATCATTTTAAAAAGTCTAACTATCTGAATTAGAGAATACTTATTCCGTTCAAAAATGCCTTTTAAGTAAAAGGAAATCGTAAAAATAACTTAATTTTAGTACAGGGAACTTACACGAGACGCTCAACTTTAAAGAGTTTCGGCCGCAAAATTTAAGAGGTACAAGAAGCTAAATATGACATTTCTGGAATACCGAGCTCGATAGCTGCAGTCGCTTAAGTGCGGCCAGTATCCAGTAATCGGGAGATAGTGGGTTCGAGCCCCACTGTCCGGCAGCCCTGAAGATGGTTTTCCGTGGTTTCCCATTTTCACACCAGGCAAATGCCGGGGCTGTACCTTAATGAAGGCCATGGCCGCTTCCTTCCACTTCCTAGGCCTTTCCTCTCCCATCGTCGCCATAAGACAGATCTGTGTCGGTGCGACGTAAAACAAAATAGCAACAACAAAAAAACATTTCTGGAATTGAAGACGTGGGACATTCCAAGAGCGGGGGATGACTTTGGGTGAAGGTAATGCCAGTTAACCCTATCCCTAAACCCCTGAATACTACAGTATTATGCAGAAAATGGTCCATCCTTAATTCTTGGATAACCTTCGTACTTATTCAATCGTCACTGATATTTTATAACATCTAGCAACAGAATGGTCACTGCAGACCGGTTATGTGGGAGGCGAGCTAATGACATTGTCACAACTTAATTTGACACTTGATGAAGCATGATAGTTCATGTGAAATACAGACCGGCCTGAAACCGGTCGACCTGGAGCATTCGACTCCCGAACAAGCGGCCGTCTCCAGATAAGGTCACAAACGATACTCGGCCATGTTGCGTGGGTGAAGATTAAGCGAGTCCTCACGTTGAAGGAAACATACACCTCAGTTAATGAAACCTACTTTCTAGAGTAAAACACTGGAGGTGTCTCGAACACCGGGTACCGTTTGCAATGTTGGTACGTGAACCGTAATTTAGTTGAAAGAGCATCCTCCTTTTTTTGAAATGAAATTCGATATCTTGCGTCAGTGGATCCATTTTTGGTAGGTTTTTACTTCTTTTATGTCTAGGATTTTTCACTATTACTTCCGGAAAATGCTGAGATGACGAATTAGTCTACGTATAGTCTCACAGCTATTTATCCAATACCAGAATCAAATCAATTACAATTGATTGTACATTACTACAGACACTACAATGTCATAAGTTACCTATGAACAATGACTTAGGACGTCTCAGTATCCTAGATAAAATGTTAAACCTTTCAGCGTTCAGTCTGCAAATGTCTATCAGCATAGGCGAAGCTGCTTGCAACATTCCCACCCCAAAAATTCCCCTCTGTCGTTTTCTACCTTTTCAGTAAATGATCCATGTACTATGAAGAACGAAGAAGAAAGATTGCAGCCGTGTTTAAGCCCTAAAACTACCTTGAACCAGAAACTCATTTTACCATCAACTATCAACAAAAATGCCTTTTCATTGCGTGTAATAAAAAAACTCCCAGTAATATCATAATCCCTCAGTCCAACTAACACCTATTCCTTAGGTACTGTCATATGCCACCTTCAGATCTACGAAACACACTGTAAACATAACTATTTCCATCGTAGCATTTTTCATTTACGTGGTGTGCACTGAAAATCAGGTCCACACAGTCCCTCTATGGCCTCTGTGGTAAAACCACACTGATTTTAACCCGCCGTTGATCGCAGCCTCCGTGCAAAATGGCTGTGGACACCCTGTCCGGTATACTGATCAATGAAATATCGCCACAGGTGGTGCAATTCTTTCTACTCCGTGGCTTATAGATAGGTGCAGTTGCTGCTTTCTCCAGTCACAAGGTACCTTACTTTCATTCCATACCAATATTATTACTCTGTGAAGCCATTTCATCCCTGCCTTCCCGTTATATTTCACCACTTCAGTCTGTTTTCATCTATTTCTGCTGTTACATGCCATTGTACTTTATTTATCATGTCCTCGACCATAATTTCACTGACATCATCGTTCTCCTCCCAATGAACTCTATTGATCAGAACTTCAACCAAAGGATTTCCTTTTACATAGTGCATTATTATTATTAGTAGTAGTAGTAGTAGTAGTCCGGCTCCATAGATAAATGGTTAGCGTGCTGTCCTTTGGTCACACGGATCCCGGGTTTCATACCCGGTAGGTTCGGGAATTTCAACCGTGATTGATGACACGGGGGCTGGGTGTATGTGTCGGCTGCATCATTTCATCCCCATCACGATGCCCAGGTCGCCTACATGCGTCAAATCAAAAGACCTGCACCTGGCGAGCCGAACTTGTCCTCGGACACTCACGGTACTAAAAGCCATGCGACATTTCATTAATATGAATAATAATAATAATAATATATACCTCGGTTAAACCAGACATCCTCCTTGTTCATTGGTATTTTTAACGAGCTGTTTAACGTCGCGTAATACATATGCTGCGATTGAAAAGGACTAACATTAGGAAGGTATTAACCATGACACCTTGTGTGAAAATGGGAAACCATGGAAAATCATATTCGAGGCTGCTGAATGTGTAGTTGGAAACTACCATCTTCCGAACGCAGTCTTATAGCTAAACGGCCCGTACTGTGCAGCCAACTCACTCCGTTACCTCTTCTTACTACACTGGCCACGAAACTCAAGCGTATTTCTTTCAAAGTTTTATCTCGAGTTGACAAAAATAAACCAACAGGTAATAAAGCTCATTATCCTCTTTTACAAGTAGGATAACGAGGCTAGAAACCCGAGAGATATAATCTTAAGAAGCAATATAACAACTTCATCGAAACATAAAAGGCTTAAAAGTTGGATTCTCACTTTCGGCTCCACCACCTGTTGCTGAAACACACTTCAGGCGCATGAGCATTGGTCTCTTACACTGCCTCTCATAAATTCTCCGCCAGCATAGAAACATCACATTATGCAGGAATATTTTTAAAAATTATGAATTTCAAACTCCATCCCACTTAGCTAGAATTAACTCACGATCGGTGATTAGACTGACAAACAATATTGTCCCGATATATGAACTTCGATTCCCGACACTGACAAGGTGCAACATGAATGTAGCATTCATCCTCGTATATGGGTTGTGGAAGTACGGAAACGTTTTTCCCAAGCCCACCTGAAAATTCTCAATAGCACTGATAGTCCGTGGATTGTTATTATATACACAATCACACATAGCTGATGAAATAAATATTTCAAATCCCCCAAAGCGAAACAGCCTGAGCGAAAATTTCCCTAAAGCAAGTTTCAAGTTTTGCATGAATGTTGATATCATGATTGTAGCCGCAGAACACCCAGTTTTATGTAAAATCCGAACTACAAGGAGGTGACTTCATTTCAAAAATCCCGCGCGCATTTGATGAGATCCGAACCATGGTCGCGATCCTGAGAAGCTAGTTATTTTGCCACTTGTCTTTCAGGCGAAAAATCATCCTACTATTGGACGTTCTGTCAAAGGTATCGTTAGTACTTCGCTATCAAATCGAGTGTGTATGAAATATTTAATACAACACTATGGCTTAGAGCGGGCCCGTGATGTAGGGGTAGCGTGCCTGTCTCTTACCAGGAGGCCCCGGGTTCGATTCCCGGCCAGGTCAGGGATTTTTACCTGGACCTGAGGGCTGGTTCGAGGTCCACTCAGCCTACGTGATTAGAATTGAGGAGCTATCTAACGGTGAGTTAGCGGCCCCGGTCAAGAAAGCCAAGAATAACGTCCGAGAGGATTAGTCGTGCTGACAACACGACACCTCGTAATCTGCAGGCCTTCGGGCTGAACAGCGATCGCTTGGTAGGCCAAGGCCCTTCAAGGGCTGTAGTGCCATGGGGGATGGTTTAGAGCATGGATAGGATGCTTCAAATAGCCACATAGTTCATAGAAGCTTGTCTTACGCTACTAGTACACGGAGACGAATCTCAAAGTGACCTTGAAACCTGTCTGAAGACATGACACGAATAACTTCATAATAATAAATGTCTGTCCGTTTGGCACACAAAAGACAGTGGCATATTAATGAACTAAGCAATATTACCCTAACGCTGCTGCTTTGTATGGGAGGCAGTGTACTGAGTTATAGTAGGAAGTGACACAGCATTCGCCTTAATGCGGAAGAATGGAAAACAATGGAAAACTATTCTCAGGACAAACGTAGGTGGGGATCAGCCCCTCTGCGTCTCCCGAATGCAGAGGTGAAGAGGCACGGTAGAGCCGTTGCGGCCCGTCCTCTACTCGGTTGGCCGGTACGGCGGACCAGTCGTGACCACTCGTAAGCCGAAATCTACTCTGCATACGCCGAACATCCGTCGACACCACTGGGGCAGCATGTACGTCCACTTCCATAAATGCTTGCCTTTGTCTTTTGTACCCAAAAAATTTTTTTTTGCTAGTTGTTTTACGTCGCACCGACACAGATAGGTCTTACGGCGACGATAGGAAACGAAAGGGCTAGGAGTGGGAAGGAAGCGGCCGTGGCCTTAATTAAGGTACAGCCCCAGCATTTGCCTGGTGTGAAAATGGGAAACCACGGAAAACCATTTTCAGGACTGCCGACAGTGGGGTTCGAACCTACTATCTCCCGAATACTGGATACTGGCCGCACTTAAGCGACTGCAGCTATCGAGCTCGGTACCAAAATTTTAGTTACCAGAAAGGAACCATAATTCACTTTCATCATTTGCAAATGTTAAATATATTCAAGCTCTTCAGGCCTTTGATTACGAATATTGTGTAAAACTCTTTGAATAGCGATTTTAGAATAATAAATAATAAATCATTTGTACTATACACTGAGAGGCCAAAAATCACGGGAAGGTGTCCCATTAGAAAATGTGCAGTGAGCGTTACGGATAGCTGTGGCGTAGCTGAGCACTCTGTCGCAGACACCAGTGTCATGAAGATGGCAACACGTCGCGAGTTAACCGACTGTGAACATGGGATGATCATCGGCGCACGGCGCATGGGTCAGAACATTGCGGAAATCATGCGAATTCGGGTTTATGAAGTCAACAGCGTTGAGGGTGGATCTTCAATATCGCAGAGATAATGTTACCAGTCGCGTAAATCGCCGCACAGGAAGACCACAGGTATTTAACGAACGGATATCACGTCGCCTCCGCAAAACTATAGTGGGCGCTCGACGGGCTACTGTGAGTCAGATCACCGCCCAGTTGAATTTTGGGAGTCAGGAACTCATTTTTTACCAAGACTGTAAGGAGGCTACTGCACCGCAGTCGACGACCGACTCGTGTTCCTTTGCTGACACCTCGACACAAATATCAACGAAGTGCATGGGCCCGCGAACATCGGCAATGGACCATGGAACAGTGACGACGTGTGGTATGGTCCGATGAATCCCGGTTGCAGTTGTATCGAGCTGATAGGTATGTGAAAGTCTGGCGTATGCCGCATGAAGCTATGGATTCTGCGTTTCAACAAGATTGTGTCCAGGTGGGAGGTGGCCCAGTTCTGGTCTGGGCGGCGTTCTCGTGGTCACAATTAGGCCCCATTGTCCGGCTGCAGGGAGCGCTGTCAGGTGCACATTATGTGGACATTCTTTCAGACCATCTGCATCCCTTTCTGGCCCTAGAGTACTCTGATGGGGATGCCATGTTTCAACAGGACAGTGCGCCATGTCACCTCTCTGTGTGGGACGCAGCTGGTTGTAGGAGCATTCCAGTGAGCTTACGACCATGGACTGGCCCTCCAGATCCCCAGATCTTAATCCAGTCGAGCATTTATAGGATACTATTGATGCTGGTGTACGCTCCATGAACCCCTCACTAACTGCACAAGAGTAATTGTGCGTAGCAGTGCAAGATGCATGGGTCTAGATCCCTCCAGAACGATTCCAACACCTGGTAGAGTCGATGCCTCGCTGTATTACCGCCGTCTTCAGGGCTCGCGCAGGAGCAACTCGTTGTTAACATCACATTCAGTATCTTCCAATGGCTTTTGGCCACTCGGTGTAAATATTTCTGTACCAAATTTCTTGTATAATTATTATCTGTTGTTCTACCGCACGAAATTAGTATTATTATTAGCAAATATCCCCGTGCTTCGCTACGGTTTTCTACATTGTATGGGCCGATAACCTTAGATATTATGCCCCTTCAAACAACAAGCATCATCATTTACATTGTATACGGATTTTGTACGTAAATTACTATACATGCAGTA
The DNA here is from genome assembly GCF_040414725.1 of Anabrus simplex. Classification (NCBI taxonomy): domain Eukaryota; kingdom Metazoa; phylum Arthropoda; class Insecta; order Orthoptera; family Tettigoniidae; genus Anabrus; species Anabrus simplex. The sequence goes on from NC_090265.1 coordinate 575,236,580, forward strand.
AAATTATATTAAATTGCATGTCACTTAGCGCAATCCGAGAAACAAAACGGGGAAGACCATTTGGTATTTACATATTTCTCCTATCCGGTTGCCCTCAGTATTTGTCCTATTTTCAGTTAATGTCGAGTTTCTTAACTGTATTATTTTCTTCTTTAATTTCTTCCTTTAAGGAAAAATTCCAAGATGTTCAAATTTATAGCTTATTGCCTTCCAAAAATATCGAAATATGGAGGCAATTTTAACTACGGTGCATACCTTTATTTCGGGGTAATTGGTGGATAAACAGTAAGTCGTATCACAAAACAGGTAGCACAATCCCGGCTCAATTTGGAGAGATCTACAACTTTGGTCCTGCGACTTTTTGTTGTATTTCGGTCCTTAATACGTTAAATTATCGTTTTTACTGTAGGAATGATAGGCACGCACATTGATACGACAAGCAGACATACGTTACCCAAATTGTATGATTCCAGCTGTCACATAGGTATCCGAAAAATAAAGTAATACCGTATGTGAAACTTCTACCCAGAATTCACCCTATTCAAATTATCTAACTCATTCTAACCCATAAAAATAGTAGATACCAGAAAATGTCATAGAAGCAGCTATGTGGAACATTAAAAACGCGTCTGATGGTGAAATTCGTTTGTCGATATGTCGTACCCTCTAAGAACAGTAAATCTCGAAATTAGGTCTGCACCTATAAACATGCCTATGCATATCAATGTAAATAAAATTTTGGAGGGTCCGCTATTTAAATTTTCGTTTATTTTGTCAATTTCTCAGATTACGTCAACTCAAGACCACATCATTGGTTTTTAGCTTTCGTGTCTGTCTGTTTCACCATCACGGTTACCATGACAATGTGTCTGGCTTCTTGCTAGCAGGGAAGGAGTGTAATTCCATTTTCGTCATCATTCCTGTAAACTTGTGGTTGCTCCTTGGGTGGAAGACGATAGAGACGCCAATCTTCCATTCTGCGGGATATTTGTGGAACAACGATTGTCTTCGAATATCACTAAGGGTGGTTGTTCACATCTCAAGAGTACGCGGAGTGTAGCCCATTATTTCTCACCGTAAGGTGTTTTATGGCATTTACTATAATGTTTACTGTATTTCTCTTCTACTTCCGTTTTCTGCTTCAATTTTTTGCCTCAGCCTTGCCTCTTTAGGCATAAGTAATAACAACATAAGCCTTCTTATCTAAGAATACCTGCGCCTAAATTTCTCCTCCTCTGTTTCCGCTTTCTTAAAACCGTAACTCGTAGCATTACAATTTAGTGAGGGACATTTCATTTTTTCGATACATCCTATCCGGCTCAATTGATGATGTCAACATTCTTAACTGTATTACTTTCTTCATTAATTTCTCCGTACGTATACGAGTGCTAATCCCGAAAACCGGACTCCCTTGCCTTTGAGGAAAAATCCAAGATGTTCAATCGTGTACATTTTTGTCCCGAAAAATACCGAAATATAGAGGCAGATTTAATTACGGTGCATACCTTCGTTTCTGGGTAATTGGATGCTAAACGGTAAGTCGTATCACGAAACATAGCACAATGGCCGCTCAATTTCGAGAGATTTACAACTTTGGTGCTATGATCCTTTATAGTGTCTTAATCCCTTGTACGTTACATAGAGCTGCATTTCTCGATTATAATAAAATCTCCCCCAACTCAAACTGTGACTGGCATTAGGTAATATGGCCTGACTTTAAATTGAAAACTCCCGAACTCGATTGTGAATAGCAGTAGGAAACGTGGCCTACTGTTATCATCAAATCTCCCCCAACACGCACCTTACATCGGAAACAACGTATGGGAACCTCCCCGTGGTGTCTCGGATAAAGCTAAGAGATATGCAATTTAATATAATCTTACGTGTACAGTAATTTACGTAGAAATATGTATACAGTGTAGAACACCGTAGCGAAGCACGACTGTTAACAGTTTTTATTATTTAATAAAGTATTATATTATTACCGTGCAGTGCCAAAAATAAAACAAAATTGTAGTCAATGAAAATCTTAAATTTTTATTTAACTTTCAAGGACCTTCTGAAACTCATCCACGGAGCTCAGGTTAAGAAATCCGTGTTCTAAATGTTGAAATACTTGTACAAGCAAAAAATGGAACAGAATAGTGACTCTGTACCAACGAAGTTCATTACTTTCGTGGTATTCGTTAATATCGATGATTTACAATAAATAGGTCACGAAAGAATTCGTTAATGTATGTCAGTTCATGGTTAATGAAATTAACCTAATGAAGTAGTAGTGATTATTGTTTTAATAGGAATTAACCTGACCTAAACATTCCCTATTAACACTAATCAGAGGAGGAAAATGGAAGAAATCCAGAACTTCTAAAATGAAGGTTTCTGTGAAACAAAGACCAGGGACACGAAGGACGTGAAAATGAAAGACTCCCTAGCCCTCGCAACTTTAATACTGTCGGGGTCTAACCGCAATAAAGGATAACTCAAATCTCTGCATATCATGTTAAATGTAACATGTTATATGCGATTGCATTTCTTGTAGCTGTTTCGATTATATGAGACAAATATGTGTGGACGTCTGGGTCGGTGGAAGCCATGATGATCTACATATGACAAATGCAGCGTTCTGAGTAATTAAAAATAGTTACGGTCAGTTTTCCGAAGTTTAAGATATCAAAACTGTTTCTAGGGAAACGTACTAACCTATTATTGCCACAAAATATATTATTGTGTGAAAATAAGACAGGTTTTAATACACGCGGTGTACAATGTTATATTAATTGAGGGTGATGCATCATCGACGTGAATGAGATAGTGACGCTAGATATTCTAAAATGTATATATGTTCAGGATGGACTGCCAGAGGAGAGTATTTCACTGCCTAAATCACCAGTCCCCTGATGAGAAACAATATAATATACGAGATCAACTCATTTTTTGGTTCTTATGCCGTTACTCCTTCGAGTTACACATTCTTAAGTTCTCATAGGAAATAGTAGGATTAGGAGAAGCTTTCATTCTGCTCTAAAGTCAGAACCAATTCGACGTTTTACATTTAACAATAATACGAGACAGAGACATGTTAGCGTTAAATAGGTCGCTTACTGTGCAGTCCGCATTCATTTTAGGTAAGAAGGCAAGGATTTTGTGTTCTGGTAGGGAACAACGAAGCAAGCATTCATAGGGGCGGTGCGCGGAGGATTCCGGAGGCGACAATCTCACGAACTATCTGGATGGCGCCACGGGTATTGGTGGGAAAGAGCATTCATAGGGGTTGTGCGCGTCCGAAAGGATTCCGGAGGCGAGAAAGCGCACCAACTGTCTTGATGGTCACCAAGGGTATTGGCGTGGAGGTGCCATCACCGCTATGGATGTTTGCTGTGTTGTCCACTGTACTTGTTATTCGAGATAAGGTGTGCGTGCGAAACGATTCCGGGGACGACAAAGCGCACCTACGTTTTAGATGGTTGCCACGGGTGACAGCGAGGTGGGCCGTCACCGCTATATAACCTTCCTGCTTTTGGCGAAGGAAGCAACATCCTCACATCGTACTTGATGATGTCCTCCGGGTGACAGCCCAGAGGTTCAGTCCCTCGGAGATATCAGCAAATAAGTATTGGGTATGGTGCGAGTTCGAGAGTATTTCGGAGGTGACAAAGCAAACCCGTTCTTTGCATGGTCGTCACCAATACAAGTATTTGCTTCATTATTCAGTTAGGCTATGACTGGATGATTCTCCTCGATTGATTTTTCGTATAATACCTGTCAGTGGAGTAATGATGCCCCAATATTGCTTTTTCTTTGGTTACAAAACTACAACCGAGTCCCGGAGATGACTGAAGTCTTTACTTCCAAGTGCGCGTCCCCGAGGATTGTCGACATTCCGAGATTATACATACCCTATGTTACCCGGAATTATGATACTTTTAAATGGTGAAATAAATTTCAACATCAGTTCAATAGTTTCTCAGATTAGCCGTTATATATACACAAACTCACAGTCTCTGTTTATATATATATATGTGTGTGTGTGTGTGTGTGTGTGTGTGCGTATGTGTATAGACATAATTAATCTTACCGGTTTTACGTTCCACTAACTACTGTTACGATTTTCGGAGACGCCGAGGTGCCAGAATTTAGTCCCGCAGGAGTTCTTTTACGTGACTCTAAATCTACCGGCACGAGGCTGACGTCTTTGAGCACCTGGGTTTGGATAGCCAGCGATTCAACCATCTGAGCCACTCAGCCCGACAGCTTTTTTTTTTCAGTACCTTTCTGCTGTGACATTTTGGAGTGCATCATTAACCCATGGCGAGTCAGAAAATACCCAGATAAGTTATTTGGAATGAGTGTACACTCTAGTCATCGAAATGTACAACAATTGTACAAAGTGGAGTATTGGTGGATGTTTGTTCTTTAAATAAATGAAACCCGGCTCTATTTCTCTGAATTCCGCCTTTTGAGCCTTACAAACATATGATAATATAACGATCACTCTGCAGTCACTTCCCGGAAGAAAATCTATAAATGAGCTATTACCTGGAAAATAGATACTGTATGTATGCTTGGCGTTCTAGAAGATGGGTAGTTTTGTATCAATCTGACTAGAACCTCTTTCTACAGCAAATAAACAAAGATCCTAAATGATGGTGATTGCTGGCATCTATCTACGAAGGATATTCTTCTGAATCTTCCACATCTACTGCTATTTGTTTTGAGTTCCGGAGCTATTTCCTTAATAAAAATTGCAGTAAAACTCGCCGCGATAGACTTCACAGCGTCTAGAGATGCTGGTGATAATGACGATACCGAGCAAGTGGCTGCTCAGTTTGGGTTATGTAGCTATCAATTGCATCCGGGAGATAGTGGGTTCGAACCCCACAGTCGGCAGCCCTGAAGATAGTTTTCCATGGTTTCCTACAGTGGCGTATACTGAGGCCTACCAAGGCTATCGGTGAAGCCCAAACCTCAAATAAGAACGATGGAAATATAAAGCACATTATAATGTAATCTGACACATTTTCCATTTCCATTTACAAAACTTGAAAGGAATGAGAGGAAACGTCGCACGTATTTTTGAGAGCAAGGCGTCGGAGAGTGATATTGCATCCCAGACACTCTCGAGGACAATGTCTAAATTTTCATACGAGAAATGGACAAATATTGCGCTCTTTAATTGGTTGGCTCCCTAAGGCATGATTTAGGCCTTTAATTAGCTAATCTGCCGCGTTAGATTGTAAAAACTGTGAGTAGATCTCGGACTTAAATTATATTTTCTCAAAATTTATTCTGAAATTTTTTCATGGCTTTGTAATTCCTGTGAAGTGATGAGTACGTTAATAATGATATTTGATGGGCACAATTAGATTTATTGGAGAAGTTTAAGAATTTCAAGCCCAAGAAAACTTAATATTCTAAATTATATACGTGTTACTATGCCTGAAGACCGTAGACAGAGCCCAGGCCAATAATACACTCATGTTCATAAAACCAAAACACCTTGGTCTGATCGCACCACCCAGACCACCCCCCGAGAAGATCGACACCTCATCCGAATGCCATTTCAAGAGAGATCTGCGTCCTCCTCGGCTCTGACGCAACAGTGGAACAGTGCAACATATCGTACACTATCAGGAGTGACAGTCCGTCGCCGTTTATTACGGCCTGGGTTACTCGCGCGTCCTTCACCACCTACTTTTGACTGATGTGCATAAACATGCTAGACTGCAATGGTGTATGGAACGACATCACTGGAGACAGGAATGGCTGCAGATAGCGTTTTCAGACGAATCCAGGTTCTGTTTGTTTGAAAATGACGGCCGCATTTTGGTTCGCCGCAGATAGGGGGTGAGGCTTCATATTAACTGCATTCGCATAAGACATACAGCGCCAAGTCAAGGCCTTATGGTGTGGGGTGCTATTGGGCACAACCACAAATCACAACTGGTGCGTGTCCAGGGCATTGTGACCAGTTTGACCTGCGTGAAGGACTTCCTGCAACCCGTAGCCATGCCCTTTCTGCACGACACTCCAGATGCCATATTTCAGCAGGACAATGCGCGACCACATGTTGCTGCACGATCATGTGCCTTCTTGTTGTTACAGGATGTCAGACTGTTGCCCTGGCCCGCCCGATCACCGGACTTGTCGCCAATCGAAAATGTATGGGATATGATGAAACGACGGGTGCGGTGCTGTGACCCAATGCCAACCACAAAAGATGAACTGTGGGACCAGGTGAATGCAGCATGAATGGCTATACCCCAGGACGCCGTTCGTGTTTTATAAGCGTCGATGCCATCACGCATGGAACAAGTTTTCAGTATCCATCAAGGACCCAGAGCCTACTCGGCAACAGGACACATGCTGAACCTAGGTGACTGAAATGCTAATATGCGAATAGTCTTTCAAGGTGTTCTGTTTTTATGAACATGTTATTATTATTATTATTATTATTATTATTATTATTATTATTATTATTATTATTATTATTATTATTATTATTCCTGGCCTTTACTCCATTTTTACTGGGGTCCGCACTTGTGAACTTGGCCCAGTTTGTGGCCGGATATCCTTCCTGACGCCAAAATTACGTGGAGGGATGTATTCACTATTGCGTGTTTCTTTGGTGGTTGATAGTGTGGTGCGGTGTGTTGTATGTTGAAGAAGAGGTGTGTATATTGATGGGCAATGCTCTCGCTCGAGACTCTGGAGACTGACGTCAGATTCTCTTTGCCTGAAATTACAAACATGTGTGGCAATTAATTTTGTCAAAAGTATGGAAAGGTACTGCATGTTCAACTACGAGCCCCTTAACACCATTAACGAAAGTGAAAACGTAATGTCAGTAGCTTAAACGATTCACGAGTTATTTGAGCTAGATATCTTAGCTAGGTAACCCTGTATAATTTGTTGATACCTCTAGATAGCATGTACACCTACCTGGATACCTTGCAGTTATTGTCGATAGGGTAGCTTCTTGTGATGCAGACCGGACCGGAGGTGCTCTCTGTGACGGTTCCCCTTTAGTTTTTTTAAAAAATTTCGTATGGCTATTTCTAGCCGGGTGCAGCCGTCCGATGAGGGTGGGCGGCATCTGCCATGTGTAGGTAACTGCGTGTTATTGTGGTGGAGGATAGTGTTGTGTGTGGTGTGTGAGTTGCAGGGATGACGAGGACAGCAGAACACCCAGACCCCAAGCCACTGGAATTAACCAATGTAGATTAAAATCCCAGACCCGGCCGGAAATCGAACCCGGGAACCTCTGAACCGAACGCCAGTACGCTGACCATTCAGCCAACGAGTCGGACATTCCTCTTCAGTGATATTATGTGTTTTAAGTGCCGGATCATTCCAGAAGTAATTCTGCTGACGTATTTTACTTCTTTTGAACAAATAACACAGCGGACTCTGGTATGAGGCATCTCTTCAAAATAATCCCACGTTCTTACGTTGCGTTTTGGACATCGTCTTAAAGTTGTGTCGTACAATCAGACACAATTACACATTGCACAATCATATACCGAAATACCTGATTATGACACGATTAGCTAGTATCCAGTATTCAGGAGATAGTGGGTTCGAATTCCACTGTCGGCAGCCCTGAGGATGGTTTTCCGTGGTTTCCCATTTTCACATCAGGCAAATGACGCGAATACTCTAGAACATTGTAAAGAGTTATTTCCTTCGGTAAACACAAGCACTGATCAAATGAATATTCAATGTGGGAACTGATAAATTGAGTTTTAACAATGTACACTTACAGTAGCCAACACATTCTGTACTTAGCCTACTCATTCGTCTACTTACCGTTGCATACAATGCCAGAATATGTATCCTTTATAATTATGTTATACTGCGTCAAAACAGACCTCGGTAGAAATGAAAGATATGAACGCTTTAGTTGGTTGTTGACACGTAATTACGGAATGGAGATTGGCTCTTCGCATACTCGGCACAAACATATGCGTTCAGATAGCCACCTATAGCCATCATTTCAAGTTTCTATTGGCGTATAAGCTAAATCAATAAGGCTCAGTTCGAGAAGTTCTCTTTCTTCCGTCTGAAAGAAGCATTCAAATACATCTTATGTAAATCCTCATATGACGCGTATTTCTTTACCCCCTGAACCACCATCATGAATACAGAGGTAGTTCTGAGTTACGTCCAGAGTTGGCGCTATCATCCTCACTATTCTCGGAATTTGCATAGAGAGAGACAAGATTGAATAGCCGCTAAATAATGTGGTCTCTCTTTGGGATATGATTAGTGAGTACCTCCAACGGAAGTATTCGAATACTTTTATCAGAATTAGAGATACCTCGAGAACTTGTAAGAATTGAATTCTTCGAAAATTCGGTCTCGAATACTCTCATCACTAGGATAAACTACTCTTTTATTGAAGCAGCTTCAACTGCTTCCGCTTGTTCAAGTAGTCTCATTCCCTTGTTGTGTAAAGCAGTCCAGATTCTTTGCTTGAGGTCGTGTCTGCTTCTGTTGCTTGTTGGCCTACGGAATACTGCTCGCCGGGAAAACGCTCTCGAGATCTCTCAAAATTTCTCGCAAGAAATAGTGATTGCGCTAGTCTCGAGAAATCTCGAGACACCGTCTCAGACTGACCATCACTAGTGTGTATTAAGCTGAACACATGCACCCAGCCACGGAGCCGGACTTGATCTGCATACTACTGTCCCGTCTTAATTACTAAATTCTCTAATCAGTGGATATCTTCAAACACATAACATTGTATCATCTATCTAAGTTAATGGATTTATGAGTTATGTAAAGTGTGAATAAATCGCATAAATACAGACGGAGTTATGTTGTATGCCACTATGATGAGAAATAAATCGAACGCTGGATCCACATATACCATTTTAAGCATATACCAGCCCACGTTCCATTCTTAAATTTCTGGAAGTACATAGAATCAAACCCGGGCCACCGTGGAGTGCAGCCAATAGCGCTAACTGTTAACTTCACAGGACAATTTGGGGCTAGCATTCGTTTATATGAAGAGGAATTAGGCTTTGGAATAATTTACCATGGGAGATGTTCGGTAAATTTCCAACTTCTTTGAAATAATTAAGGAAATAATAGTTAAACAATATTTGATAGGGAATCTGTCACCTTGGTGTTAGCACGATACGTAGATCAGTGTCTATTGGTTGATTGGCTGAAGAACTTTCGTAGGTTATCGTCTGTAATGTTTGCTCACAACCTTTATTTATTTTCATACATAAAAACCTCTCTTCCTCTGTAGATATACCTAATGAATCAGCTGCACCTACCAACATTGTTATATGCAAAGCGCAGTTTTATATACGTTCTGTCGTTCTGGTCTGCCCTGTAAACACAGTAAAACCAGATATTTTCTAATTTACGGTCAACACAAAAATAGGAAGCTGGTATGTCATAATATTATTAAATAGTTTAATAGAAACCATGAATGCATTCTCTAAATCATCTGATATGTAAATGAAACGTCTTTGAAACACGAAACGGACATTGCGACCGTGTTAAAACTACCACATGGGCTACAGTCTCCACGCATTGTGTAGCTTTTAAATCTGACCTGTCAAATGTATAGCAACTACAGGGAAGTAGGATACGAGCACAGAGCACATCAACTGCAAACATTGGCCACTGTGTGATGTATATATCAGCCGGCCCCGCGGTATAGGGGTAGCGTGCTTGCCTCTTACCCGGAGGCCCCGGGTACCATTTCCGGCCAGGTCAGCGATTTCTCCCTGGATCTGTGAGCTAGTTCGAAGTCCAATTAGCCTGTGTGATTACAACTGAGGAGTTATCTGACGGTGAGATGGCGACCCCGCTCTAGAAAGCCAGCAATAACGGCCGAGAGGATTCGTCGTGCTGAGCACACGACACCTCCTAATATGGAGCGATCACTTGGTAGGCCAAGGCCCTTCGGATGTTTTGCGCCATAGGATTTGGTTTCGTGAAGTACATTAGTACTACGGATAGGGTGTCTTTGTAAATAGGTCCTGCTGTCCTTCTTTTCTTTCTTTTATTTATTTATGTATTTATTTTTTGCTGGTTGCTTTACGTCGCACAGACACAGACAGGTCTTATGGCGACGATGGGACAGGGAAGAGCTAGGAGTGGGAGGGAAGCGGCCGTGGCCTTAATTAAGGTACTGGATACTGACCAGACTTAAACGACTGCAGCTATCGAGCTCGGTCGAAAGTCTTTTTTAATGAAGAGACGTTTCACATGCAGTCCACGGATTTTCCAGAAGATCAATAGTATAAGAGAAAGTGGGGATTTTTAAATCATATCAAAACCATCCCCGGGATGAGTATACTCCAAATGTGACGTTTGGTCGAAATCTATTCAGCCGTTTCTCCGTGATGGTGGAACAAACAAACAGACAAACAGACGAGAAAAATAAAAACCACAGATTCGGTCTTGAGTTGCCCTAAAACGGATAAATATTTGAAAAATTAAAAAAAAACGAAATTAGAGACAGCGGAACCCCTACAACTTTATTTATATATATTTATTTTCTTAATCCGTTTACCCTCCAGGGTTGGTTTTTCCCTCGGACTCAGCAAGGGATCACACCTCTACCGCCTCAAGGTGCAGTGTCCTGTAGCGTGAGACTTTGGGTTGGAGCTACAACTGGGGAGGACGAACAGTATCTCCCCAGGTGGTCTCACTTGCTATTCGGAACAGCAGCCTTGTGGGGAATGGGAACATTGGAAGGAATAGACAAGGAATAGGTAAGGAAGAGGCCATGACCTAAAGTTAGGTACCATCTCGGCATTTTCCTGAATGAGAAGTGGGAAACCACGGAAAATCACTTCGAGGATAACTGAGGTGGGAATCGAACCCTCATGTACTCGGTTGACCTCCCGAGACTGAGTGGACCCCGTTCCAGTCGTTGCATCACTCTTCAAATTTTGTGGTAGAGCCGGCGATCGAACCCGGGCCCCCGGAGTGATACCGAATCACACTAACCACTACACCACAGAGGCGGACTTTTTTCTATGGGGCTAAATAACATTTTTGTATTCCTAACAGCTATATTGCACAGAACGTTCGGCTCGTCTGCTGAATGGTCAGCGTAGTGGTCTTTGCTTCAGAGGGCCCCGGGTTCGATTCCCAGCTGAGTTGAAGATTTTAACGTTAAATGGTTAATTCCATTCGCCCGGACACAGTGTTTGTACCGTCTTCAACATCCCTGCAACTCACACACCATATATAACACTACAATAAGACGCAGTTTCCTATACACAGCAGGTGCCACCCACCCTCGTCGAAGGATCTGCCTTACAAGGGCTGCACCAGGCTAGAAGTAGTCACACGAAATTTATTTATTTATTTATTTATTTATTTATTTATTTATTTATTTATTTATTTATTTATTTATTTATTTATTTATTTATTTATTTATTTATTTATTTATTTATTTATTTGAAAACTGTCTCCCATTGTAGATAGTCCCATTGGACTCTATATACTTTTAATGTATATTACAATGTACAAATTTGCATTTATGTAGGTGATGGACTAAATTTTGGCACGATTTCTTTAACACCACTGTGACAATTTCGTCTCGTAAAAATTGTGGTAATCCAAATTTCTTCTGAAACGATTCAAAGGAATTAAGGAATTAAGGCCCTCATCGAAGTCCTATTACTTTTATAGATTTCAGACGATAAATTTCCTTGAAATTTCCACTTGTTGGCTGGTATATGTTCTTTTATCAGCATTTACTCCTTCCGGCTGATTTCTTCCCGTTTCAAATCTAATTGTTGGATCCATAACGAATCCATTTCTGGTGACCTTTGGATATGCCAAGATGTCTATTCGTGTAGTGGAACCATGGGCGCCCGCATGGGATAGGGGCACTGATGCGCCCCTCGTGGAATTCTGGAAATGTTGATGTTCATTTGTTTAATAGCATACCAGATTATTTCATTAACTGAACTTACTGACAGTCATCTAGCATCTGTTATAACCGGAAATTTCTGTAAACAATTTAATGTTACTGACGTTATATTGGTTTTTATATTCAAGGAAATTGTTAATGTTCCCCCCGCCCTGGAAAAGATCCTGCGGGCGCCCATGAGTGGAACCGTTTGTTGCAATACACGATACTTCCTCCTCAACTTCCCATGATTTGTCTTTCAATGCTGCTGCTAATAGTTTCCTTACTCCATGGTTACGAGCGTTTCTACATTGCCCTTGAACGTGAGCAAGGGCTCCTTTCTCCGGGCATCCATTTCTACACCGGGAACCATCCAAGGACCGACCGGGAACTACTCTCACTCCCTCAACAATGCCATTCATTTTCAGACAGATAACCCGTTCTGAGGTAGACAATCCTGACTTGTTGGCGATCCAATTATTGGCTTCGGTGACCTCACGGTATAATTAGCCTTTGCTTTCCAATGCTTTCCAAATGTCATACTCCCTCTGATTAAGTTTTTCCCTTAGTTTCCTAGCGGATGATATCTGAGAAATATTGATAAATTTAATATAAATTAAAATATTCTATTAACGTAGATCACACCATTCAAGATTATGTCTACATTTATTCCTGCCTGCCGATGAGAGAAACTTTCTGTGCTCATGGGACAGAAAAAAGTGTTCACATCCCCATCTAACGATTCTCTCTCACGCATGTGGTATGATTGAATTGTTAACACTATACGAGAATGCCCACCGTGTACTCAGTTCTATTTTATTCACTACCACGTTGTTGATATCGAATTTTTGAGAGTCATAATAACAGATGTGTGGCCGTACAGCAGTACTACACTCTCTGTAGCACCGCACAGAATAAGCAATGTTTACTGCATATTGCAGTTACATCACATATTCATGGACCCCCGCAGAAATAGCAGAATATCACTAGCTTTTGCATATCTGCGTCCGGGAAAATGTCTGGTATCACGTGTGTGTGAAATAAGATTTCTGTGGCCTCCAATGCTTCTGAGGCGTATCCAGAGTACTGTACCATCGTAAAATCAGATGACAACATCGCCAGATACAGCATGCTAAATCATCTGTCAAAATTATGTCATATGCATTTGACGAGCTTTGACTATGGAGAAGCATACAAATTTGATGATGATGAAGAAGACGAGGAGAGCGAGGAGAGGGAAAGCAATATATAGTCTACATTACGCCCTTCCCGCGTCCAGGTTGGTGTACGTAAAAGGAATCCCAGCCAACTTCTCAGGGTGCTTGAATATATATACTATGTTACGTGGGATCAGAGAAAAAATTATACGCCGAGTATGATTTTACCTAACTTTCAATCTACTTGATGGACGTCTCCATCCGACGCATCAATGGGTCGACATAATTGCTTGAAAACTCCTTGTCCTTACTATGATATTCCTTATGCTACTGAAGAAATCTCTAAATAATACTTCGAGTAAATTTTAGCTACTACTATTTGTTAATATAAAATATAAGCATATTGGAAGAAAAAAATTTACTGACGTTATTAAAATCCAAAATCGATTAAATATTACACAGCTGATGTGTTAAACTCATCTGATATATGACCACATTTACCTCTGTTACCTCTCTTTGTCCTCATTGAGACATGCTAGACTTTATTTTATTTACAACACTGCTGAAATGAAGTTGCTAGAAAATACAATCTCCTCCTGAGAAAATTAAGTTGCTATCGGATAATATTCTTTACATTTAACATCCATTGCTACCTGAAATAGTTGTACATATTCATATCATAAGTCAATAACAATTATGTTGATATATTTATTTCTGAATTACATCATAAACTTTATTTTTATAGCGCGGCTGTGAGCTTGCATCCGGGAGATAGTAGGTTCGAATCCCACTATCGGCAGCCCTGAAAATGGTTTTCCGTGGTTTCCCATTTTCACACCAGGCAAATGCTGGGGCTGTACCTTAATTAAGGCCACGGCCGCTTCCTTCCAACTCCTAGGCCTTTCCTATCCCATCGTCGCCATAAGACCTATCTGTGTCGGTGCGACGTAAAGCCCCTAGCAAAAAAAAAAAATTATAGCTAGTATTGGAAACTGTACTAGTTTTTTGTTTAGTTCAGCCAATATTCGCTGTTAATAACTTACTATTATAAAGATATGTCCTAAATTCAAAATCAAAATGTGTCATTTATAGCCTTATATGATTTAAATAGAACTATAAGATCTCGCATGTGCCACTTAGTATTAGGGAAATCTCCTTCTTGAAGACATTAAACAGCATTAACCCATTCATATTCTCTTATAAAGAAGCAATGATCCACTACATTACTCCAATCGTCCCATGATTAACTTACAAGTATGTAGTTATCTATAAGAAGTTCAACCTTCTTATGTCCAAGCATAACGGATATTTATTTATGGTAGTGATGTTATTAGATGACCACGAACTATCATCATATGTTTTACATTAGGTTAAATGCATTGTAATTACTGTAGTACGCGTTTTCTTGATGACATACACGGTTATTCAATTACCAACATGTGTGATCCTAACTTACGTCAATCATTACTTAAAACATTCCGTTTCTTCTTGTATCTCGGCGTAGAATAAACTTTCATTTACTTCACATTTCATTTCATTTTCATAACAACTCGATAACTTCAGAAATTCTGCGTTTCAACTCGCATCTCTTCTCGTTATCCACAACTCTTCATAATACAGACTTCGCTCGATGCACAAGTATTCACATTTTCATATATTATTCATATCAGATCCATATCTTCTTACTTTATCATAACATTCGTCCTGTCTAATGATATCTCTATGCTTCATAACCTCTCTCAATAATAAACAACGTATCACCCACTTATATTCTTTGAATATGTCACCTACATTTACTTCAACTATGGCTTGAAATCTGTTTGTTCTTATAACATACTCTTCTTATGAGACCTGCGTCTTCAACTATGGCATGACGTTACTTGGATCATTATTCTCTCTTTTCTGTTAACTGGGATTTGCTTATCCATGCCTACTCCCTATTATATTGGAATCACTCGCGAGAATCTAACATGTCATAGGGTAATTCTGAAGATTAAAAATGGCACCATGACTATATTTCGACTACCGATGATCTAATAAAATTTATTTCTTTCAAACTACGTACATTTTGAACAAGAGACTTATCTCATCTCCTCCGCCTCTGCGATAGTTCAGGTTTGGATCATCCTCTGCTGCTGGGAACGACACTGGTGTCTGGCTGTTGGTTATGCAGTCGTCGTCTGTGTCCTGGGTTGTCATGGCTCGGCTTAAGCAATCCCCAGGCAGTCCTCGCCCATCTTCTAAAGAGAGATCATCTTTTGCTCGTTCATGGAAATGATATACACATATGTGATCAGTTGATACATGATTAACTATTCAAAGTCTTCTAAGTAAACAATTATGTTTCTTTTATCGATTCTTGTTTAGATCTCTGTTTTCTTTGTCGGACCTTAAAATGTCTGCTTTGATTTCAATATCTGAATTATGCTGTTTTATTGTATAAAATTTAGAAATGCTATTCCGTTATCGTATCTTCTCGAGTCTTTGGTCTTCACAATTCCGTTTATGTTTTACAGCAGATTGGTTACCAACTCTTTCATATTATTTGATACGAATATAATGCGTTTTATAAATATTTCTTCGCTCTGTTTCGCGATAAATCACTGTAGTATTCTCGCTGGTGTATACTTTTCGTTAAATACTCCTCTTTTCTTGAAGTTTTATATGATTAATTGTGACTCTTATCTTCAATCTGTCTATCTGCTGAAAATGTCAGTCATTATGTCCTTGTTCTTTCTCAGTATTTTGTTTTCTTTAACAATTCAAGTCTCATGTTTTTTGTCTTTAGACCCTGCCATCATGATGATACACATTTCGCTATTGTATCAATCTGGACTTCTGTGACATGCTATGAATTCATTCATAAATAATAAGTTAAATAACTTCGCTACGGGTAATCATGTTTACTCTGACTTGATCGCAATTTCGCTTTTGGAATAGTGTAATGGTACAATATGTATCGAGGGAGAGAGAGAAAGAAAGAATACAATGAAAATGAAAATGCATAGATAAAGGAAAGGCGTAAGGAGGGGTTCAGGACAAGATTATCAGTAGAGAAGGATGGAAAATGTATCAAAATACAATAAGAAAAGGGACATCAGGAAAATAAAACAGAGGAAGAGATTAATACGATAATAATCAGTATAGATATATGGGAAATTGTATTAGAAGAGAAGGAAAAAGGAAGAAAGAAGAAGAAAAGTATCAACACAAGGAAAATATTTGTAGAAACATGAAATCCAAGTAAAATGTAATACAATAGCAGCATGGAAGTACATTATATAAGAAAACTAGCAGCAAACGAAGATCCAGCGAATGGCTGCCCGGTTTGGGTGACTATCTCTCAGGTTGAATTTGGGAGATAGTGGGTTCAAACCCCACTGTTCACAGCCATGAAGATGTTGTTCCGTGGTTTCCTATTTTAACACCAGACAAATGCTGGGGCAGTACCTTAATTAACACAATGGTAGCTTCCATCCCACTCTTTTCCTATCCCATCGTCGCCAAAAACATATTTATGCCAGTGAAGCAAATTGTAATTTAAAGAAAAGCAGCAAATGAAGAGGGACAAGGAACAGAAAAGACTACTGAGTTATGCAGATATCACTGGCGGCTATTCGCTGCGTTGGAAAATAATGTGCTCAAAGTTATTGTTACTTAATGTTTATATTGATGTAAAATAGTGGCATTGCTTGATTAGAAACGCGACTTTCCTTTTTAAAGCATACGGCTGTAGCTCGAAGAACAATGGGGAATGACACGGAGATTATATAAGTTGCAGTTACTTTTGAAGACGTTACTTGTAAAGGAATAATTGCTTCAAGAACGTATTAGGTAGACTACTGTGATTTATGTGCTGACATATTTTGCCGTTTTCATAAAACATGTATTACTAATTAAAAGTTACATTAACCACGTAAACTTAGGCTACGTTCGCCTATTGATGTTATACAAATCGTAGTTACCGATATATTCTAATTCATTAGGTTAATTACATCAGGACCACAAAATCGTGAAATTAAAATCCCTTCAAAATATACTGACAGTACTTCGGCTAATTTCGGGACTGCTCGATGTAACTCGTGTTTATCGCTAGTCCAGTTGCCAGCGATTCCTGGACTATGTTTTCCCTGCTCCTCATGGCCCCTCGCTTAGCGCACCCTCCTTACGTTCCACAGCCCCTCGCCGTCAGTCCATAAATTGAACCTCTTCGCTGGTTCCGGAGAGTGACCGAGTGTTGAAGTAAATATTATCGCTACGTACGTGAATATACAGAGATAGTTAAAGGAATAACTCTTGATAAACCATTTTACTAAGACTTAGCTATTTCTAGGGCAAGGCTTTTCAGGGTGCGCTGTGCACGGTGCAAAAGACGACTTCGCTTGGTTGACCAGAGTGCAGACCCCACTCCTCGATTTGGAGCAATAGCGCTGTCTCTCTCTTTCCAAACGCCTGTCTCGCTCTCTCCGCTTGTCTCTCTCTTCCTCACTTGCTCCGTAGCGCTCCAAATCTGAGCCGAGTGTAGCCGAGCTTAGCCGAGTAACCCAGAGACGAAGCGTTGGTCCAAGCCGAGCCGAGTGGGACCGATGCACTGTGCACAGGAACTCTGCGCCTCAGTTTGCACGCGTGAGATTTTCGGCGTTTTGAGAGGCCCTGGTCTAGGGATTCACTGAGCCACTGAACGTACAGAACGCGCTGCCACTTGCAGATAGACTATGCGTGTCATCATACAACATATATAATTAATGCCGTACGTCAGGAAGATAAACTTCCAATAAAATACAAATTCATAAGTAATATTAAATATGTAACACTTAAAGCTAATATATATCAGGTCGTGTGCGATGGTTTGGGAATTCTATTCCCATGCTAGGTCTTACATCGTCCATACCTGAATATGTAATATGTAAAATGGTTATTGAGCATGTAAGTAATCTCCGAAAACATTAAATAACAATACGCTGTTCACTAGATGAAATTCATTTACATACCACTAGAATAACTTGTAACTTCATGATTTTTTGTTGTTGTTTTTTGGTTTTGTTTTTTCAAGTTGCTTTACGTTGCACCGATACAGACAGATCTTTTGGCGACGATGGGACAAGCGAGCTAGTTTTGCAATTTTTTAAATATATTTATCCGCCGTTTTGTGTTTCTTGTTTGTTTTTACAACTTGGTTTACGTCGCACCGACACAGATATGTCCTATGGCGACATGGGATAGGAAAGGGCTAGGAGTAGGAAGGAAGTCCGTGGCCTTAATTAAGGTACAGACCCAGCATTTGCCTCGTGTGAAAATGCGGAAAACCATCTTCAGGGCTGCCGATAGTGGGGTTTGCACCTACTATCTCCCGATGCTAACTCACAGCTGCACGACGCTAACCCCACGGCCAACTCGCTCGGTTTTATCCGTTTTAGGACAACTCAAGACCGTATGAGTGGTTTTAGCATTGGTGTCCGTTTGACTGTTCCACCATCACGGCGAAACGGCTGAATGCATTTCTACCTGAGTTCATATTTGGAGTCTACTCATCTGGCAGCAAATTTATTTTAAATAAATTATTTTCTGTACATATTTTCGTTTACTCTTCAAATGACGGAGGAAATTACTTTTTTTTTACAAGTTGCTTTACGTCGTACCGACTCAGATAGGCCTTATGGCGACGATGGGACAGGAAGGCGCTAGGAGTGGGAAGGAAGTGGCCGTGGCCTTAATTAAGGTACAGCCCCAGCATTTGCCTGGTGTGAAAATGGGAAACCACGGAAAACCATCTTGAGGGCTGCCGACAGTGGGGATCGAACCCACTATCTCCCGAATACTGGATACTGGCCGCACTTAAGCGACTGCAGGTATCGAGCTCGATAATTACATTTTTAACGGGGTTTATGTTCTGCCGCGAGTGACACCCTCACAACTCGGCAGTGAGTCTGCCAGTTGCCATGGCAACGTCTCTGCTTGTCAGCAAGAAAGTAAAGTAATGCCATGTTCGTCATCATTCGTGTACACTCGTGGTTGTTCGCTGGGTAGTTGGTCAGGGAAACATCCAGCTGTCATTCTGTAGGATACTTGCGAAATGCAGTTGGAGGTTACTGTCGTATTCGACAGGATAATGCATGCTTGTTAATATTTCAACAGTACTGTGAAGTGTAGTCCATTATTTGACACTGCAAGGTATTCCTTGCCATTTGCGATAATTGTTCATTTCTCCCCTAGTTCCGATTTCTGTTTTAGTGCCTTGCCCTTCCTTACCTCTTTAAACTTAAGGAGGCCTAATGAGTAATATCTGAACACCATCCCTGCGCCTAAATCTCTCCTCTGCTACACATTTCAAAAATCCGTAACTCACAAAATCAAAATTTACTGAGAGACATTCAATTTTTCCAAAAAGTCCAAATGGTGTTTATATTTTTTTCTATCAGTCTGGATTCTCAAAGATTATATTATCTTCAATTATTGAAGTCATCTCAATTTCCCCATATGTATGAGAGTGCTAATCCCGAAACCTGGATTCTCTTTTCCTTGAGTGATATTATGCACTATTTCTTTCCCACATTATTTTCCTCATAATCTGTGATTTCGCTGATGAAGTCACATAACGTATCGTTAACTGCAACTTTTTAGAGAAGGTGAGGTTTTGATGTCTTTGAGATTTGGTGACTTTTACTATGGAGGCTATTAGGCGTTGGAAAATCACGGTTCAAAGCTTGAAAATGAAATGATCTAAGGCGTCTGAGAGTAGTATGCAGTGTATACATCTACTGAAGCTAGATGTTGCATAATCCTATGAAGTGGAAAGCAGCGAAGTATATTTATATACGACCCTCTCATCGATTACATTCATCAGCCGAAATGAACCTCAAATAGAGGCACGAATCAGACTTCTTGCTAATGGCTGTACGTCGTACCGACACAGATAGGTCTTATGGCGACGACGGGGTAGGAAAGGCCTAGGAGTTGGAAGGGAGCGGCCATTGCCTTAATTAAGGTACAGCCCCAGCATTTGCCTGGTGTGAAAATGGGAAACCATCTTCAGCGCTGCCGACTGTGGGATTCGAACCCACTATCTCCCAGATGCAAGCTCACAGCCGTGCGCCCCTAACCACACGGCCAACTACTCGCCCGGCCGGTAAAAATTGGATCCTACAGCTCATCCCCGGGAATATCATTCTTTTTTCTGTCAAAAAAGACACATGTTGACCCTGTTCATTTGAGATAATAGCGAGATCAATCAAATCCAAATCCCTAGTTGCCGGCAGGTGAAGCAGCTTAAGATGATTAGGAACCATGCCGAAAGGTGACATCGACAAGGTTACCATTGAGGCCAGTAAAACCAGCAACAGCATACAAGGTATTCGTTTTGCTGGTGTGGAAGGAATACATCAAACGATGTTCCACAGAGAACGAAAGACTCCCCGTAAACGAAATGTCTTTCCCTTTCTATTCTTATTGGACTGTGATAAGCCATGGCGAGATGAACAATTAATTGTACTTGTTCTTTCAGCTGTCTGATCAGTTCTTGGTAGACATGTTTTCGAAGATAGAGACTAAAGATCAGTCTATGTAAGCACTTATTAAAAGAATTAAGAGCTGCCTTCACCGTAAAGATATCCTGAGTCAAGATGAGAGCTTCTTCTTTTCAAACAGTTTATCCTGAGGACCTCAATATAAACATTATGTTACATCAGTAAATATTCCTGTCGTGACCTCTCGATTACAATTACAATGACCTCAATGTGGGTCGAAATGCCACTTAAAACGGTCAGTCACCCTATGATCGTCGCGACATTATGCCACGTGTATTTCACTTGAAATTGAAAGCTGTCGTCGACTTACTTACTAACTAAAGGACAAGTATTTGAACAAAATCTTTGTTTTATATCTTTATTGGAGTGCAAGACGCGTCGTTTGCTTGCACTGTTACGTCTTGGGATATGATACTAAACGCCGACACTGATACAGTCATTCACGCTGAATTGTGAAATTCTGTTCAAATGACTGAAAAATCTTGGCCTATATTTTATCGATCCTGATTATCACTATTTTTTTTAAATGTATATAAGTGAATTTTTATAGCATCAATTATTTCTCCAGATTTGGCATGGGTTCGGTGTTCTAACGACAGGAGGCGGGTGGATTTAAGCACATTCAATTACCACCAAACTGAGTCGGAATCCAACCCGCCAACTCGGAGTCAGAAAACCACTCAGGCCGGTTGATTTAAGAGTTGATGATGATGATGATGATGATGATGATGATGATGATGATGATTTTCTTAGGCGGTCGGCTATCTTGATTTTGATTGTAAAGGAAGTCTTTGACATGCATGTAAATAAACTGACATGAGACTTGCATATGCATAACCTTAAAGGTACTTATCTATGGCAGGATCGGATCCCAAACTCCGTTTTTTAAGACCACGACGAAGCTGTTCAGCACTACTCTTCCTCCCTTCTTAAGTACAACCCCATTCCATTTTAAGTTTGAAGGCGACTTACGCGAGGGTTTGGTTCTTATCACTGAGAGATCTGCCCTGTAACAAGAACCTCTTGAAATACATCAAACCAAAGAGATTGCTAAAACATGCTTAGAATAGAAACTCCCCGTCCCAGAAACGTGGGGGGAAAAGGTAACATTAATTATATTGTTAAGTTCTAAAGCATGTGCAGTGTGAGGGGAGCGAATGACAAATGATAGGTTGGTTTGACGTCGTAGACACTCCACCCGAAATGACCCCAACCTGGGGTGCACAGTGGAGACCTTTGCACACCTCCAATTCACTAAACAATAGAAACCCCGTCGTGTGTTGGTGTCGTCTTGGTCCAAATTACATGTTTATTCTCTAGTAGTAGTGAAGGAATTAGGACAAGCAGGAAGTTCATCAGATGCAAGATCTTGTTCATCAGTATTCGCCGGTTAAATATTCAACCCGAAACCAGGTTGGATCCCCAAAATTCCTCACAAATATTTATATGGTTATAGAGGAACAGCAAAAACCTCTGGTGGCGCCATAATGATGCGTGCAAGGCATGAAGGAATGAAGTAGTTTGTCATTGATTTCCTCAGTGGGACAGAACTGAACCTGTGAGAAGCACATTTCATAATTAGAGCCCTGCACGGATGCGGATATCCGCGAAGTTACTGTCTTGGCGGATGTAAACTGTATGGCAGTGCGGATAATTTTGCAGATAATTTCAAAATAGTGACGTTTATTGATTTTCCCTCAGCTATACTCAGGTGTACGTCGCCATGCAGTTATTTTTGCTTGTGATTGGACGATCCCTGACATTGGGGTGGAAAAATTGTGATTTATAAAGAGCCTTGAGCCCTTATAGCCATAAATCTGACTTAAGCCTAATTTTCTCCAGCTCACAATTAGTGAAAGGAAGGAACAAAGGTTCCGAAAGGGAACTACTCAATTTGTCGGTAGTTGACGCAAGAGGAAATCCCTCGTAAACGTGCCACTGTAAGGGGCTGTAGTCCCAGGTATCAGGCCTATGTAGGGTATTACGTTAACAGATCCATCCCTTTAAATACCTTGGGTCAAATAGTTGCAATATCCACGGGTACCATTCGCGGGTGCGGATGAAGGAAGTGCGGATGCGTATGATATTTGGTATATCCGCGAAGGAATCTCTATCATAACCTCCAGACGCATAAGGGACACTCTGATTTTGATGAAACTAGTGTCACTGAAACATGTTTCAAAAATTGAACAATGAAAACTATATACTGTTGGCAACCATCAAAGTATTGCAAGAAATAAGCGGGGAGTGAGGGGAAAATCTAGTTCAACCAGTAAACGTTTACGTAAACAAAGCGAATGGGCTGTGCGTGTTAACACACTGCGGCTTTCGTGCTAAGCTCTGCATTATGGAGATGCGTAGGTTCGAACCCCACCGCCGGCTCAGCTGTCCTGAGAATGGCTGTCTATGGTTTCTCATTTTTATTCCCAAGCAAATGCCGGGACGATTCCTATTCACAGGCCACAGCCGATTTATTCCTCCTCCTTACCCAGGTTTATTCACCACCATTCATTTCATCTTCATTAGCTTCTCAACTGAGGTTGGCATCAGGAAGGGCATTCGACTGTTAAAATATGCTATGTAAATTAATCTCGTATCATCACCGTTCGCGGATCCAGAAACGAGACTAATGGGTAGACATACATACAGTAAACGTTTACGTAACTGCTACTGTATAATCCCATATGTTGGTGAAAGAAATGTTTGATTAGAAAATTGTTCGACAACTTCCAACGATGTCAAAACTAACGCAAATCCTCCCGATGGCAATAATTAATTATTACTAACTATTCTTAAACAAAATATATCTCTCTTCAATAATTCGATGTGTATGGATTCCGAATTTGAAAACGTTTTGTTCAAAAATGTTCTGATCCTGTCTTAAAGGGCAACCTGGATGTAAACCGTAATCAACTAACAACATTATCGTACATAACAAGCTTTCCTCATCTAGATTTGTAGACCTGTTCAGGTATGCTTGGTTTATGTGTGGCTACAATGAAGAACGCCCTTTAAATTTCGAAAATCCTTTCTAATTCTGTTTCTCCAGTAAAGAAACGAAACTGCACTAATGTGAAGGTTTTTACTCCTTGATCTGCGGTTGGTATCAAAAATCTCTGTGTTTCCCTTACTTTTCTGTTAATTATCATTATTGCCAACATCAAGAAGCTCTATAAGTTAATTACAACACCTTTTCATGATCCTTGGTATTTACTAGTTTATAATAAAAGTTCAACAATTTCGTTACTAATCACTGATGATTGCAGACAAAATTTGTATAGTTATTCATCATTTTGGAATTATTTTCAGTTGCATTCATCAAAATCGGAGTGTACACTTTGGGTAGTGCCCCTTGTCAGCATCACCCACTTCTCAGCAGCTTACATACACTGTCACAGCCATAAATGAGACTGCCGCGGAAGCTACATATATTTTCACCTGGTCTGCGCCAGCAGAGAGATGCATCCATAAAGAAATAGCCGGCGTTGGCGTCAATAAGATAATGTTACATCTCCATTATTGGAAGCGTGTGAATTTGTTAAAATACATTTCTCAGAATGTAAGGACTTCTGGTCATTAAACTCTTTCTTTGAACAAATGTCCTTGACTTCCCGTTGTACTTAATTAGGTTCTCGTCTTCTGCGTTCGATGACACGGGTTCGAATCCCGACGCAGTCAGCAGCAAACAGTGAAGGATGCTTAACTGAGAGAGAATAGTGTCCATAGATTTAACGGCTAGTTAAATATTTCCGTTCTATTATTAAGTCCACTGCACTTGGTATCCCTTGATACCTATAATACATAAGGAACACTGAATACTTAGGATTACCAGCAATATTATTCATATATCAAAAATTAGATTCCTAGAAGGAAACCATAATTTAATCTCACCGACTGCAAATAATAAAATCATTTAAGCTCTTTAGACCTTAATCGTAAAATTACCAGCACTGGGGGCTCATTGCTACACTGGGGCGTTAACGGTTCAAATCCCGTATGGAGAGTAAGGCCACAGGTTGTCAGTCAGTGAGATGGAGAAGCAGCACTCACATGGATACTTAGTCGTCAGTCACCATATGGATTAAATGTTCGGAGTGTATTTAGTGTATCTGTTCGGTCGAGTTTTTGTGTCAGTGCAGTGACAGCCGAATACTGAGTCGTCGTAATTCAGACTAACAGTTATCAGTGAATTACTTTTAAAGTTGATTGTCAAGTGTGAATCTCATTTCAAGCCATGCTATATCTCGTCAGTGAAACAAAAAGGATACATCACCAGATTAGGCTTGAGATACTTACAGCAGATACCATCTCAAAGGAATACGTCATAATAATACTTAAGTGTTCGAGGTACAGTCAAGTGAACAGTGAGGGATAAATATCTTCTCTAACTTTTAAATGTCCGGTCAAGAGAATTTCAAATTTAATGCCTACAGTTTCATTCATTTTTAATGTCCGAGTTGTATACTGTATTATCTTTGGTATTATAGCAGTAAATCTCACTCGTTAAAGTCAGTTTTTAAAGAATATATTTTGTTTAGTCTCAAACATAATTGATTGTTTCATTTCTATAGTAGATCAGATAACCTCATATTCGAATGGGGAAACCGAACGCCAATCACATTTTCGCAGATCCTATATGTTATGTTGTCAAAAGTAAGCTTATTACCTCACACCCTAGAGATATTCAAGACTCTCATTCTATTATCACTACATTTATTTGTAGCTGGCGCCCATCAACAATTGTATGTGTAAGTAACTAGGTAAGAACTAAGTGTGAGTAAATAATCCGACGACTGAGTATTTTATTGTATTTCATTTTAACATTTTCTCACTTTAATTCAATATTTTTAAATCAGTGAGTTGTAGTCACAGACGAAACGCTGGTAATTTCGCGATTGAAAAAGCCTGATTAGCTAAATTGTGTGTGTTATTCATATTTGACGAAAAATCATTTTATTAATAGGGAACACTTCATCGAGGGTACCTTTTCAACTACAAACTGTAGCTTATTATTATTTTATTATTATTATTATTATTATTATTATTATTATTATTATTATTATTATTATTATTATTATTACCTAGATGTTCTCAGAATTCCCCCGTGTTCAGTTGCATTACTCGGAATAACTCTCCGTCTAAGGAAACGCTATTGATCTTCCGAATGTCTGCGTTATGGGCCTTGTAAATCCCCACTCAGCATCTCCCTCGTTATGCTGCCGGCTTCTAAAACCACTATCTTCTGCCACTTAGTGTAGATACCTTGTTAAGCTTGAGCTGGTGAACTGCATCATGCAGCTGGTGAGGAAGTTGTCTTAATACTTCCACCACTATTCATTTATTATTAGTTATGCCTTTTCTTTTTTAATGATGTTTGTTCGTGGCATAGACTTCTGGAGATCTTTTGCCACTACTTTCACCATATGATATGAACCTGCGTGTAAGTGGAATTGTGGAAGTTCAGAGTGCTGAATGTGAGGAAAGGAACGTTAAGGATGACACAAACACCCAGTCCCCAGATCATGGATATTAATAATTTACAATTAAGAACCCCTGACCCGGCCGGGAATCGAGTCCGGGGCTGCCGGGTGACAGGCAGACGCGTTACTCCCTACACCGTGGGGCCGGACAGTTATGGCTTTACAAGTGGCACAATTAGGGTCCTTCGCCTTCTCTTACACTTAACCGTATTATTTATTATACAGTAGGTTGGATTACTTAATAAGGTGGTGATTATGTCTGTGGTGATGGTAGTGGAGAAGAGGTTTCAACAATCAATCTGAAGTCAAAATACGGGAAATATTGTAACTTTCAGACGTAACTATGTTACTGAGGGTGGTAATGACGATACTAACGAAAATAAAAATAAATAACTTATGTTTTATAACATGCGCCATTCGTAACAGACTGATGATCCACATAAGTTAAAATATGAAAATACTTACGTACTACTACACGCTGGCTGAGCACTTGATAGGAAATCCCGGCAAGATCGGAAAGAGACTAATGTAGTGCAGTACACTATGTACGGTCGAACAATCAAAAGTTGCTGCATGTCTTGAGACATGAAATATAAGGAAGTCCACTTCGGCTATGATCGGTTTTGTAGAGTCAGCTTGATGCGTTTTGCAGCACGGCCCCTAGTCCTCACTCATTGTTTCAGTTGCTCTCACGCTGCCCTCTCTCCCCACCTCGTGACATACTCCATGCTGACGTCAGGTAACGAACACCAACTTTGGCTGAGCTAACTTCGATGCTAAATGCTTCACTCCATTCTGATATGGTACATTATTCATACGCAAGTCGAACACGGCAAATTCAGCATTCGTGAAGCAGCGATTCGGTGTGGAGTTTTGCTTAGGACTGCTCAGAAATGGATTCAGCAGTGGCGGGTATCTACCGGGCACTGGCTTAAAGCGGCTTTCTAATAGGGAAGAAAACAAAAGGTAACTTGAAACTTCAAAGGAGTACCCGCTCTTAAATTCGGCGGAGCTCATGGAGATGACCAATTTTCCTGGATGTCCATACTCCGTCCGTAAATGATTATCAGAAGCAGGACTTCATTATAGAAAAGCTGCTGCCAAAGAGTCTCTCTCCGATGAACAGATGGTTGATCGGTGCGACTGCGCCGAGATTGAGTTAAATCCTAAATAGGAACATGTGATCTTCTCTGGCAAGACTTCTTTCAGTTCGGCGGAGGTCGGGCCGATTCATGTTTACAGGCCATATGGAGCCCAATACGATAACGATACGCCGATACGCCGAGTGTTCACGCAGTGGCCGCGTATGTGGACATGGTCTGATGGGGCTAGAGTGCTCCATCGGATGTATGATCGTCCCACATCTGATCAATATTTGGACATTCTACAAAATACTACGGTCCCGAGTATGAGAGAGCGCTATCCAGATGAGACAATGCAGTTCGTGCAAGATAACTCCCAATCCAAACAAGCGGCCGTGTTCAGGGCTGGTTTTCTGAGCAGGACTCTATTGAACTGCTCAGTTGGGTCCCCCGACCTCCAGACTTGAATCCCATTGAACATGCGTCGGCAAGGTGGAGACGCCATATAAAGAAACACTGGTTTCACCCTCTCCCGCGTTCGCGTGATGCTTTGTAGGGTGCCATGTTGAACACATGGGAAGAGATCGACCTCGGTGTGGAATAATTTACCTCCGACATGTTTTCCAACCCGATGAATACAGCGGTGTTGCTTCATTGAAAAGTTGAAAAATGAGTGCAAATATTTAATTTGCTTAATCTTTAACCTAGCCCAGTGTTTAGTTATAGGGAATATCGTGAGTTTTATGTCCTAAAGATGGTATTCCGTGTTTTCCAATTTTCACAGCAGGAAAATACTGGGGCTGTGTCTGAATTAAGACAACGATCGCTTCCTTCCCAATCCTAGTATTTTCCCTTCCTTTCTTCACCGAGAACATTTAGCGTGTCAGTGAGATGTTAAACCAGTAGCAAAAAAAAAAAAAAAGGAAAGAAACGAAACGAAAGAATAATCTGTATGCATCAATATTATCCGGAATAACGTATATATAGCGAGGTGTTGGAATTTGTGTACCTCAGAAGTTCTCTTAGGTGCCAGTAAACCTACTGACACGGGACTGGCGTGTCTGAGCACATTCAAATACCATTAGATTAAGCCGGAATCGAACTCGCCATCTTCAGGTCAGAAAGCCAGCTCTCTTCCATCTGAGTCATTCAACATTGCTAATGAAGTTACTCCTCTGATTGATAAAACATAAGGTCTAAGGATGTTGCGGTAGAGTTAATAATGGCGTATGGCCTCCGGAGAGACCGGGTGCGGGTCTTTGTCTCGTAGACGGCCTATTAGGCGACCTGCATGTCTGTGAACATGAGGGTCCTACCTAGGATGATTTCTAATGCTGAATACGTCACACACACCCAGCCCCCGAGCCATTGGAATTAATCAGTGAAGGTTAAAATCCTCGACACGGCCGGGAATCGAACCCGGGACCCTCTGTACCAAAGGCCAGCACGCTAACCATTGAACCATAGAGCCGGACGTGATAGAGTTGATTCATAGGGAGCAATCCGTAGATACAATGCAAAAATGATGATTTACTGATCAGCAGATCTTACTATATTCCTGAATGCTAAACCAGAAAAAAGAACTGTAAATGATGAATAAAAATTCGATATACCAGTAGGGTTAAATAAACGTGTTAAATAAAGAGCCATATTGGGTAATATTTCTTTGCCGGCTTACCTTCAGCTGCAGTCCATTACCTACACTAATACCCCGAACTCTGCACCATAACTAAGTCAATACTTCGCCTGTTTGCATAATTGGAACGTGAGGTGAATAAATATAAGTTGGGCTACAAGCTAGTCGCTTCCTCGCCCTCTAAATTGTGTTATTGTGTTATTCATTGTACGTCTGAGCTTATCGCGTGTTCTGGATATGTATTTTTAAAGTATATAAATATATGCATTCCGCACGCAAAGCCCTTAGTGGTCATTTGTATTCGTTGTCAGTTTGTATTTAATAACACAGTAGAGATTATTATTATTATTATTATTATTATTATTATTATTATTATTATTATTATTATTATTATTATTATTATTATTGCTGGAGATTAATATTTCAGAAGGTAAAAATCATGCATAGTTCAATCGGGAGGACATGGATTCGATTCATCAGTAATTCTTGTGAACAAACCAGCAGAGAATCGAGTGGGTAGCCATCGAATTATAAACTTTAACGAAATCCCAATTTTTGTAATGAACCATGTTGTGTTCTATTAGAGGCGTTATTTGTATGTCTAATAGTGACATTAGCTCAGGAAAGAAGAAGGAAATTGGGATCATGCTACGAGAGATTATGCTACGAAACGCTGCACTAAAAGCTAGTGAAGTCGTATGATATGTAAGATAGCACCACAAATTGTCAGGAGAATTAAAATTAAGATCTAGTTGTTTGAACCTGTCACCACGGTTTGAGCCGTGTAGCTGTTAGTTTGCATTCGGTCGATGGAGGGGGGGGGGGGGTTCCAATCCCGCTGTCGACAGCCTTGAAGATGGATTTCCGTGGCTTCCTATTTCCATACGAAGCAAATTCTGATACTGTACCTTAATCACGGCCACGGTCGCTTATTCCCATTCCTAACCCATTTTCGCCATTAGACCTGCTTGAGTTGCTGCATCAGTGTCTAAAGGAAACTGTAAAGCATACCACGAAATTTGCGATAAGCTACGGGATGGGGTGTCAGGAAAAGAAATGGACGCACCGCCACAAATAGGTCTTACGGCGACGATGGGACAGGAAAGGGCTGGGAGTGGGAAGAAAGCGACCGTGGTCTCAATTCAGTTACAGCCCCAGTATTTGCCTGGTGTGAAAATGGGAAACAACAGAAAAACATCTTCAGGGCTTCCGATAGTGGGATTCAATCCCACTGTCTCCGAATACTGGATACTGGCCGCACTTAAGCGACTGCAGCTATCGAGCTCAGTAAAAGTCGGGCTCCTTCAGGAAATACCACCGTTTCTAAGAACAGAATACATGTCTATTTCTCCAGCTATAGGTTTGTTTTTCTGTACCACTCCGCAAAGAATACAAAGAATCAAAAAGGGTTGGAAGTGTTAGATAGTCGGAGAGTATCCTATCCTTGAAAAGAGGATATGAGGAGGCTTTTAAAATACAGAATTAGGGAAACTGAAAGAAAGATCGAATAACTTGATGCATCAAGGTAAATGCTTGGAAAACAACATGTCATTCAGGGAATGAAAATCATGTATCAATTCATCCTAAAGTGGCGTGATGGTAGAGTGGTATCATGGCCAATGCATGTAGGATTTCTGAAATGGAAAATCACGCTCTTGTTGTTCGAATTTCACGTAATATCAGAGGTACAATAGCTATGATCACGATAACGAGTCACGTAAAACTAACTCGATAGTTAGGTCTAAGCCAGTGGAAGCAATTGCAAGTTCTACTTGTTTACTACAAAAACCCCTAGAACATTACGGCGGCATAGAGTTTACTGAACATGTGACACCATCAGACGGTGCCCAGTAATTCCACTTCTTACTGGGTTAGCAGAAGAATCTTACAGCAGGTGATCAGTTGCGGCATTTATCTTAGAGCCCTCCACGTCTTCAGCCACAGAAAGCTTCCTCAGTCTCCACAGATTCGATTCGCAGTTCACCAGCCGCCTTACGTGCAACGGCGGCAAGGCTAACCGAATTGCCCCAGGTTACAAAGTAAAGTGAACTACCTCAAGACCGTTAAGATGCCCTTCCTGCACGAACTACTGCAAGTAAACCACAGAACGATGTGTCCGGCAAAAGAATATTGTTAAAACTGGCCAGTAATCCCATGCCATGCCAGACCAGAGCCAGTAATCGAAGAAGGGCTGCACAGTCTATAATATTAATTAAAATGACCATTAGTTCAAGAAAAAAAAGTAATGTTTATTCTATTAAAATGTTCCTGGGAGAATTCTAACCCTCTACTAATATATATACATTTTTTTTATTTTCGCTATACGTTTTTTCGCACGTTGCAGACAGGAAATTTTATTTATTTATTTATTTATTTATTTATTTATTTATTTATTTATTTATTTATTTATTTATTTATTTATTTATTTATTTATTTATTTATTTATTTATTTAGTTAGTTAGTTATTTTTTATTTTTTTATTTATTTATTTATTTATTTATTTATTTATTTATTTATTTATTTATTTATTTATTTATTTATTTATTTATTTATTTATTTATTTATTTATTTATTTATTTATTTATTTAGTTAGTTAGTTAGTTAGTTAGTTAGTTAGTTAGTTAGTTAGTTAGTTATTTTTTATTTATTTATTTATTTATTTATTTATTTATTTATTTATTTATTTATTTATTTATTTATTTTGCGCACTTTCGTGGTGATGATATTCAAGCTATTTTACAGATTTTAGAAAATGAAAGCGCAATAAATCTTAATTTACACTACATTTTTACGCAGAATTTGAACTCATAAATTTTCGAACAATTCCAGTCGTGGCATTGACCACCGCCTTTTACATGGTCTTGTGGATGTCGATGTTGACATACAACTTCCTCAGTCCTTCCACCCGAGTTTTAGGTACGGCAGCTGTACTCGAGAGGATGATTGGTACATTTATCACCTCTTCACAGTGCCATAGTCTTCGAATAGGCTTCACCAGTGGTGTATACTTGTTGTTTTCCTCGGTATACTTTTCATGGAGGTTCCCGATGTTCGAGACAGTTATGTCCATCAGAGCGACACGTTTTATTTCCTTCTCAAACACCACTATATCCGGTCTGTTGTGGGTAGCCGTCTTATCTGTGATAATTGTTCGGTCCCAGTAGATTTTCATCACGTCATTTTCAAGTACAACACACAATTTCATTTTGTTCATATCGGATTTCAGACACTAAGGTCCATCATCATTAATTAAAAGATTATATTTAAAACATGTTGATCCACATGGGTGTGTCGTTAATATAAAATGCAGCCCATAAGAAATCAGCATTAGGAGGGCTGGCTGAACATGCTGTTAAAGCTGTTAGGCAGACACTGTGTGCTGATACGACTGTTTGAGTTTAATAATAATAATAATAATAATAATAATAATAATAATAATAATAATAATAATAATAATTGTACCGGGCGGTACACCTCCACGCCGCGAATTCAAATATTGCGCCAGTTGAAATCCCTCTACAGGAGGAAGCCTGAACTTTAACAATCTGTATTAAATCAAAAGTTTCTCGGAAGATGTCTCTACTGTAAATTTTGAAGTGTTCTGAACTATGTCTGTTTCGATTTGTATTTGTTTGTTCTGTAGTAAGAAGTGTGGACATTCTCTTCTAGATGGCACTACTTAAGAACTATATTTGTGCACCCTAGTGCGAAGTGAAGGAACTGTTTTTTTGAAGAAATTTGGTATTCATAAGTTTGTTCTTTGTTAAATTTCTTTCAGTCATTTTTTGGGTTGGCAGTATAACCCTTCTCTTTCCGCCAGTTTTGAATTTAACCAATCAGTAATTTCTGTAATTAATTTTCCACCAATCCTAGATTTCTTCTTCAGTTGTGACTTGTAATCTAAAGCCGACCAATAAAATTTTGTGGGCGGGTTGTTATTATTCATGAAAGGTCTCGAATGTTCCACGAGGGTATATAAACTGCTGATTTTTTGGTCTTGGGGCCACTTCAGTAACATCTTTCGCAGTGTGTGAACATATATAGCAGGGGGCGGGAAGCGCCTCTTTCTCCAAGCAGCAGTTCATCTACAAGGTAATGGCCTGTTAACATCTTCATTTCTTGCTAGCTCAGCAGTTTTAACCCGCGGGGGAAGGTTCGTATCCTTTTTAATGTAAACCTTACTGTATCCATGTAAAGTAGCTGCAATTTGGGATAGAGAGTGCTTAACCCTCTCGAACTCCCCTTCATTTTGAATTTGAGGTGACTATGTTTTCGTAACCGTTTTTCTCTTCCTTCTTAAAGTCTTAAACTTATTTGCCAAATAGTCACCTCCCTAGTATGGGATTAGCCCCTGTATAACTGGCCGAGTGCCATCTAGGTTTTAAGAAGTTTCATGTAGGAGTGCAAGCTACGCCTCCAGACAATTTGATTTTTTGGGCCATTTCATTAACCAAGAGTTTGTTTTCTTCATGTGAAGGCCCAGTAGGTTGGGTACAAGATACCCCTGTTTCTCTGTATGTGTGCCTTAAGGGCAGTTAGGAAAGAAGTTTGTTGTAGTCTGTGATAGGCTTGTAAAATTGAGAGTGGGTCTGCTCTTTCCCTCTTAATATTGTAATTAGGAGCAAGTGCTCCTTGTATTTAGGGGTTTTCTGCCCTGTAACTATTGTGGTGGTGAGCTGTGAGCTCATAAATTAATCTTGCGGCTCTATAAATTCTTAAATTGTTAACTTGCTACTTGGTACCTGTTACATCTTTGTTATTTGTTGTCATTTGTTGATTTTGAAAAGAAAATATAACCTTTGTTAATGTTTTAAATTAACTTTAATTTCGAAAGTTGAGACCTATTCCCGCCCACACCTTCTTTCACCTCTAACTACCACGGAAAACTCCGTGACAATAATAATAATAATAATAATAATAATAATAATAATAATAATAATAATAATAATAATAATAATAATAATAATAATAATAATAACCGTTTGCCCTGTTTAACATAATGGCTTTGATATTTTATGACGATTATAGGTCTTATGACGATGATGGGTTAGGAATGGGCAGGAAGCGACAGTTGCTTTAAGGTACAGCCTCAGCATTTGCTTGGTGTGAAAATGGAAAACCACGGACAACCGTATTCAGAGCCGCCGACAGTAGGGCTCAAACCCACTATCTCTCAGCTCACAGCTACGTGACCCAAAGCACGTAGTCGCTCGCTTCATATACATATTTTATTTTGTATTTACGTGTTTGCTAGTGGTTTAACGTCGCACTAACATATTGCAGGTTTTCGGCGACGGAGGGATGGGAAAGAGCTAGGATTGGGAAGGTAACGGCCGTAGAGTTTATTAAGGTACGCCATTTACCTGGTATGAAAATGGAAAAGGAGCCATATATCCGGCCTTGTTACCTAGGCGGCCGCAGTTTGAATACCAGCCGATGTTCATGGAATATTTGATATGAAAAGTCACATCCCTTTGATTCGTATTCCACGTAAAACTGAAGGTCTGCCTATGATCACGACATCGACAGTCACGTAAACCTAAGGGCTTGCCTGCTTTCTTTGAAATTGGAATACTATATTCAGGGCTGCAAATGACGTAGTTCGAACTCTCCATTGTCAGAATGCTATGTTACTAGTTTACAGATCGTATCACGTAGCCAACTCACTAGGTTTAGGCATTATTATTATTATTAATATCATTATTATTATAAGTATATTTAAAACATTAAGTTTTTCTGATGGACCCTGTAGTTGTACAATTACGACTGCATTTGCCGTAAATGAAATGTTAATATCACTTTTTGATATTCAGCGTTCGATTAAAATTCATCACATGTTATTTGTGTTAGAGCAATAATTATTCAGATTTCAGGTTATTTAATTGTTCTTTTTATTCTCTATGTATTTACTCTGCCGTAATTATCAATTTCATTCGAAAATATATACACAGGCCTACAGTATATTTAATATCAATAGAATTTTAAATTCATGAAGGGCATTTCACCACCCACCTACATATTACTGTGGACTGGTCGAAACTGGCTGTAAACTGCCAGAAGCTGAATCCGGGCCTCTTAGACTAGAGAAATAATGTATAAAAGCCATGTACCCAAAGCAGAGTTGATGAATAAGGTTTATTAACATAAGGTTGGCAAAAGAATTAAAATGTGGGCACAAAGTAAGCAAAATTGGGAGATACAGGAAAACGAATACTCACATACATGGTCCGTGAGGGTATCTTAATCACAATCGAGTTGTATGTCTCGTTAAACTCAATCTCATGAAATTTTACACTGTCGCAACAGAGGTATCATGAAAAGTGACACAGTTATATTCGGATATTTCCAGATAGGTGGTAATTAACATTCGATGCAAAGCATTTCTTTCTCAAGGGAAAGACGTCAATAAGAGGTGAAAGTAGCAGCTTTCACAAGAAAAAATATTATTACAGCTCCCCAGATAAGACAAGGCTTAAATCGTTTATTTAAAAAGGAACGTGCCTCCCAACAATCACCATAGAGACTGTATCCCCCAGAAATCCAAACGCCAGTGAAGCTAAACTGGCAGAAAAAGGACAAATATGAAACACAAGGAGGTTAAAAGGAGTTGCCATAGTTACGGAAGCAAATAAACATGAGCCAAATGAAAAAAATAGAATTAAGACAAATAAATTGGCTGAGCAAGTCGCGAACAATAGCAAGATAAAATAATAATAATAATAATAATAATAATAATAATAATAATAATAATAATAAAAGTAACACCCATAAGGCACGGAAAAATAACACAGATCCTATAATCACACAACGCTTACACAAACGCGAGCGCGCGCGCGCACACACACGTGAACGCAGAAACCAAATATTCAAAATAGAATAAATAATATAGTATCAAGACATGTTAAGATAAGAACCGTAACACCACGACAACAGTCAGTCAATGGCTTATGGGCTTGATCTGAGAGCACAGATCAGATATCTGGGTCACCGCAATATAGGTCAGGCTCACCCAGTCAACACCATAACCAAATAACAACACATACACGCTACATGGCATATTCATATCGCACATAAAGGCGACCATTAATCGTACAGCATCAGCGTTAAACCATATTACAGAACATAAGCTCAAGCCAGATGTCGAAGCCGAAGAGAATATAAAAGGTTTGTAATCTAAAACCATAAACTCATCAGACACACGGATCAAATGGATCAGTGTTACCTTCCGCCCCTATGTAGGAACAAATACATAACAAGCAGACATGAAGAAAAGGAAGGGCAGTGAAAAAATCTGCATCAAATAAATAAAAGAATAATATACTGTACCAGGAACTGTTCCAGCCCTGTACATTGTTTTATAATTGCCGGAGCGTGTGGAAAAGGGACGGCGATAATATCTGTTCGTATGCCCGACATCTTGTGCAAGCGCAATACGAAGTTTTTCGTGGCGAGCTGGACACGTCACGAGCAAGGAACCCGCGGGTGACGTCACTGCCACATGTTGCACACCTCTCTATCGAATGTGCTAGAAGGAAATGTCTAACTTTTCAGCCGATTAAGTTACGAAAATGAGACATACATCATCGTGTACCTCATGTTCTAAATGTAAACATTTGTTGATTTCAATAAAATCCATCACTGCATTCAAGAGATATAAGCACATTTCCCCTCCGTGACGTAGCAAGCAGCCTTGAGTCGTACGGGATATAAGCAGCAGGCCAGATCACAGCAATTCAGTTCGCATTCTTCACAGCTGGATAGCAGGTCACGCTGCACGCGACGAGTCGAACTCAGTATTCCTACTGCCGGACATCGTAATACTTAGAAAATTTAGACGGCAAGTTGACACTTAGTTTCTGCGAATACCAGTGTGTAACTTATAAATTGTGGGACTTGCGATTCGTCAGACATTCAGACTTAAGAAATTAACGTGTGTATAACATCAAAGTCATAAAGACTTGTAATATTTCACTAATATTTGAACTTGACAAATATCTTAGTTTTCGTGTGAATAACCATAACCAACTTGAAATTAGCATGGCTATTTTCAATTGTAATGATCTTGGACTGTTTCCACTGCGAATATCGTGAGTGTAGGTCGCAACACATTGACTACTTTGAGTATTATTAAAGCCTAGAACACTTTAATTTGTGTAGAAAGACTGTTCGCGTATCGTCATAACAGACTGTACCATTTAAAACAACGCGTGTGGACAGACTGTATAATGAATAATTGTGGAACTGCGATAGTGAGAAGTAACATTACGAGATATTACGAGAGAGAGCTATTTATTTATTTCTTTGCTGTGAAGGTGAGCCCTGACAAACTGTGCTTCAAATGAAAGTTATTTTGACCATACGAACAGTGAACAGTAAGTAATTCTCATCGAGTGAATGGTGATTATTTATGAAACAGTCATCAGTTCTAAGAGTGCAAAAATCAAATGGTGCACATTTTCAACCTAGTCAGTTGGACTTTCTCGTGTTAAAGCCACTCTTTTAATAACATGAGAAATCCTGACTTGAGACGACGGAGAACGACGGAGATCAGCTTAGAACGACGGAGATCGACGGAGATTTGGTACTACGAGGGATAGATCCAGGGACGTGTTACTATGGAACATCTTGGTGTCTGCTGACAACTGAGCTCCAGATTGCTGTTTGCAGAGCAGTATTCAACTGTTCGAGCTCAACGAGAAGGCGTGTATCAGGTGATATTAGTGCTTTTTCCATTCAATTCTGACTTTGAGCAGAACTTTTATAAACAGTGTCATTACTGACAAAGAACATTAAAAGTTCACTTAATTAATATTTTTCTTCGAAAATTAACGTTTTACAACTCTTCAAGTCAAGACAGACTTTCAAATAACAGTGTGCTCTCGTATATTCTCATTTATTGGAACTTTGAAATATCAATTGAGTGCATTATTCAAAGCGGAAGTGTATCATAAACTATTAATACACAATATTTTCATAAAGTGTACGTCCGACTCGTTGGCTGAATGGTCAGCGTACTGGCCTTCGGTTCAGAGGGTCCCGGGTTCGATTCCCGGCCGGGTCGGGGATTTTAATCGCTTCTGATTAATTCTTCTGGCTCGGGGACTGGGTGTATATGTCCGTCCCAACACTCTCCTCATCATATTCAGACAACATACTACACTACCAACCACCACAAAAACACGCAATAGTGCTTACATCCCTCCATAGAGGGTTGGCGTCAGGAAGGGCATCCGGCCGTAAAACGGGGCCAAATCCACATGTGCGACGCAGTTCGCATCCGCGACCCCACAGGTGTGGGAAAAGCGGCAGGAAAAGAAGAAGATTTTCATAAAGTGTACAATAATTTACAAAAGAGTAAGACGATACTCAGAACTTTATACAAGAAGACTAGATTTGATTTCAAGTGTTTTCATATTAGAGTTTGATGTGTTCTCGAGAAGGAATTACCAAATTTACTTTATTCAGTTCATTTAGAAAGTGTAGTCTGAAATCGCAAGTGCCAATAGGAAGACTTTAGGATTTCTTATTTACTGACAACATTCTTTATTATTAATTTATGCCATGAAAGTTATAATGGACATAACGGATTGAGGAAGATATTATTCAGTTGATTTTCACTTGAATTTCGATATTCAGTTGTTGAAATTGGAATTTATTTTCTATTAAATATTTATGATTAGGCGACATAATAGGGTGGTCTTCCAGAGATTAAATAAAGGAAAGAAAGATATAATATCTATTATTTTGCCTTGTGATCCTCTCTCTCTGTACCATCTCCTAAGGACTAGGCACCCCTCAGAAAGACCTCATGCTCTTTAAAATCAACTTTTCCTGATACAATACAGAACAGGGATCTCTCAGCACACTAAACCAGCATAACTATGGCAAGCCAAGGAAAGAAAAACAAGATAAAAACTTGAAGCTTGAAGGAATGGAATCCATAGATTCTAAGTAATCATATACACTCACTCAAAACAGAAAGTCATACTGGGTAAATTATGAATCTTTTTCAAATACCATTGAAAGATATGAGTATCATCTTGTAGCCCAGCGCCTCCATCTTTTTAACGCAGATCAGAGAGCAAAGGAATCAAAGATAAGTTAGAAAGAAATGTTTCACCTCCAGAACCAAGACGACAAGACGTGAGTGGAAAAAGTTAGTCCATCCTAATCATCCACAAGATCTCCCAATTCATGAGGTCCTAAACGATCTACCCCCGTCTCGTCTTAAATCAAGGACCCAATATGGCATGATATAACTGGCTTCAATATCCAGAAAAAATGGCGTCAAAGCTGGAACTCTGCACCCTTGAAACACCAAGGCGTCCATGGCCCCACAACAGGACTCCGAAGATTTCACCTGAAGACATCATTGGACTAAACTGAACTGTTTAAGAACAGACCACGCTAGATGCAATACCATGTTACATAAGTGGGGACTTCGATAATCCCCTGCCTGTAACTGCGGAGCCCCTTCCCAGTCAGTGGAGCACATTGTAGAGGAGTGTCCTCTGAGAAAGTATTATATAACGGACCAGCCCGAGATGTCATCAATGCTGCACCTCCCTTCTTATACTTTCTACAACAACCGGACATCGATTTGTAAATATGAATGCTACCAATATCCTTGTCTCTATACACATTGTATATTTTCGTTTTCTTTTGTATACTTGCCGTACGATAAATAAAAATTAAATAATAATTATCATCATCATCATCATCACCACCACCGCCATCATCCCTCCTGCCGCACTTCCTCTTTCCTACGTTGTGGGGATCATCATGTCACTTCGCACTTCACTAATTAAAGAGTTCTACCGGCTCCTCTGTGTCCATCGGCCTACACATTATAATACCTGTTATTTCACTATACCATTCCTTGTTGGATGAGAATTACCTGTATCTTGTCTCCCTAAATTTATAGACAAAAATACGGTGATCATATTTCGCGAGACAATTCAGATTTGTCGATGAAAACAATCGTTCATGTCTTTTGGAGTGATCTAGTGGAGTGGCCACGCGTGTTAACGCGCTAAGGCTATAGAGCCAAGCTCTGCATTCGGGAGACGGTTAGGTTCGAGACCCACCATCGACTTTCCTGAGAATGGTTTTCTTTGGTTTCCCATTTTAACTCTCAGGCAAATGCCAGGACTTGCTATTCACGGGCCAGAGCTGATTAATTCCATCTCCTTCCCAATTTCATTCGCCATAATGCATTCATTTCATCTTCATTAGCTCCTGAACTGAGGTTGACATCAAGAAGGGCATCCGGCCGTGAAACATGCCATATAATTTAGGCCACGGTACTAAGGGGTAGACATACATTCATTGTCTCTTGGTGTAATTTTTTCATAAAAACCAGACACATAGATGTTCAGGAGTAGATTGGAATATAGATTTGTCATATATATTCACAAAAACGACTACTTGATGTTTTCCACCGAGCTCGACAGCTGCAGTCGCTTAAGTGCGGCCAGTATCCAGTAATCGGGAGATAGTGGGTTCGAACCTCACTGTCGGCAGCCCTGAAGATAGTTTTCCGTGGTTTCCCATTTACACACCAGGCAAATGCCGGGGCTGTACCTTAATTAAGGCCATGGCCGCTTCCTTCCCATTCCTTGGCCTTTCCTACCCCATCGTCGCCATAAGACCTATCTGTGTCGGTGCGACGTAAAAGCAAATAGCAAATTAAAAATGTTTTCGAGTAACGTGAAGAACTGATATATTATTTTGTTCAAGAAAATATTGCAAAATTTCCCGAGTGCCCCTATGTTCCAATTGATGAATTGGTTCTCTCGCTCGCTCGCGCTCTCTCCCTTTCTCTCTCTCTCTCTCCAAATTGTGGACAGAGCTTTGTCCTTGTCTAAATCAATCATTAAATGTGATCAGAAAAATTGTCTCACCTATTAATTAAATGCAACGTAGCGTATAATGTACACAATCCTGCATGCGAAGACTACTCTCCCCAAAATAACTTTATCCTTGTCTAAATCATACAATCAACGTGATCAGAAAAGTTGTCTCATCTGTTAATTGAATGCAACGTAACGTTTCATGTACACAATCCTGCATGCGAACGCTACTTGTTCAAAGCCTCTCATTTACTATGGTTCACTTGTATATAACGATTTATCTGAAACCCTGAACATAGAACTACGTAGGGTGCAAAACACATCCGATTGTTACATTACGAATGCCAGGCTTGATAAACACATGACCTCCTATTACCTATAGTTGCAATGGTTGAAATTTTACTGCGCATAGAATGCTGAGAAAAAACTCCGTTCTACCTGTATAATGCAATTATTTAAACATATGCAGTCAGTTCATAGCATTGATAATGGGTTTACAAAGACAATTTCAAATTCCCATCCACCGTATCACAAAATTTAACTAATTATTTGCTTGCATGGCATCACGCACCTTTAACCTTCAACCAACAACCCCATGGCACTACAGCCCTTGAAGGGCCTTGGCCTACCAAGCGACCGCTGCTCAGCCCGAAGGCCTGCAGATTACGAGGTGTCGTGTGGTCAGCACGACGAATCCTCTCGGCCGTTATTCTTGGCTTTTTAGACCGGGGCCGCTATCTCACCGTCAGATAGCTCCTCAATTCTAATCACGTAGGCTGACTGGACCTCGAACCAGCCCTCAGGTCCAGGTAAAAATCCCTGACCTGGCCGGGAATCGAACCTGGGGCCTCCGGGTGAGAGGCAGGCACGCTACCCCTACACCACGGGGCCGGCCCTTTAACCTTCACTGTTTCGCAAATAATGCGAACTGAACCCTACTAGAAGATCGAAGGCAGAAAGATGCGGCAAAGTTCATATATAAAATAATAAATTCGCAAATTGATAATCCTGAGTTCCTTTCTCTCCTGAATTTCCATGTACCACGCCCAAATTCAAGATTTCATTTAACATTATTAAATAAAAAACTAGAACATATGCCCATCAAAATTCACCACTTTACAGACTATGTAGTATCTATAACAGTGCATCTACAAAAAATAATCTCTTGATTTCAGTACAAACATAACAATATTTTTAAAATAATTCTTGATAGCAAGTAATTGATCCCACAGTCAGAATGGAGCATCACACCGGCCAGTCTTTATATTCCCGTTAATTTCATTATAAGCAATGTATTGTTCTTTGATTTTTTTTTTTTTGTTTCCAAATGTTAATGCTGTAGACTGTATAGACTACTGTGTAATTGTTATTAATTGTGATACTTTTATTTATGTTGTTAAAATTTGTTCTTATGGCAATGTAGAATGTCTAGAAAGTAGTTCAGTTTTCAGTAAAAAGGGATTAGATTAAGATTAGTTTAGAATAGATTTAAGTTAGGCTAGGTAATATTAAGTAATTATTATTTGTAATTTCTCTGTGTACCACAAAGAATGCTGCTATAATTGGGATTAAAATCCTGTAGCAAGCAATAAATTAAATTAAATTATATTTAAACAGCCATTGACATCGATCTTCTTGGTGCAGAACGTAAGGAACTGGTAAGACGTGAATTTGAGTATGTCAATCAGAAAAACGAATATTTCCAAAACAATCGTTTTAATTACTATTTTTAAATTTGTATAGCTCAAAACTAAATGTAATAATCGTTCAGTTTCAAACTTAGCCAATAACGCATGTTTTAATTTAACTCGAGTTAGTATCGGCA
Organism: Anabrus simplex; assembly: GCF_040414725.1. Classification (NCBI taxonomy): domain Eukaryota; kingdom Metazoa; phylum Arthropoda; class Insecta; order Orthoptera; family Tettigoniidae; genus Anabrus; species Anabrus simplex. Next base: position 575,279,028 of record NC_090265.1, read on the forward strand.
AATGCACCACCTTAATATACACTGGCGGAAATAAATAACCAAACACCAAGAAGGGGATGTGCTACATTAACTAACGTTGGTAGGCGTGCTTATACATCGGAAAGATGACGTTGATTCAAATTTCCCGCAAATTGCATTAGAGTGGCGCCTTTTTTTTTTTTTTTTTTTTTTTTTGCTAGGGGCTTTACGTCGCACCGACACAGATAGGTCTGATGGCGACGATGGGATAGGAAAGGCCTAGGAGTTGGAAGGAAGCGGCCGTGGCCTTAATTAAGGTACAGCCCCAGCATTTGCCTGGTGTGAAAATGGGAAACCACGGAAAACCATCTTCAGGGCTGCCGATAGTGGGATTCGAACCTACTATCTCCCGGATGCAAGCTCACAGCCGCGCGCCTCTTCGCGCACGGCTAACTCGCCCGGTAGAGTGGGGCTAGTAGCGACCCCATGACCTTGCACATCAGGTTCGCTTTAAATACTGGCTGTACTGTGCGAGAGCGTCAGATTGGACGAAGTGACTGTGAGTGGGCCAAGAATGCCTTTACAACGTAGAGGCCAGTATCAACAGCTCACTGTGGTTGAACGAGGCCGTATTATAGGGCTACTTGAATGCGGATTTTCCTTCCGCACTATCGCAGAACGACTTGGCAGGAATGTCTCCACTTTGCATGTATGCTGGCAGTAGTGGTCACGAGAAGGTACGCTCGCAAGAAGACCGGGCTCCGGACGTCCCCGTAACACCACCGAGAGGGAGGACCGCCGTATTCGGCGGCGTATGGTTGTCCCGCAACGGACTGCGTTTGCAACAGCAATTCGAGCGGCAATTGGCACCACAGTGACCCAATGAACTGTTCGAAATCGGCTACTTGAAGGACAGATCTTAGCCAGACGCCCTGTGGCGTGCATTCCACTTACCCCAAACCACCGCCGTCGGCGACTTCAGTGGTGTCAAGCGAGAGCTCATTGGTTGAGGTTCGTTGTGTCTTCCGATGAAAGCCGGTTGTGCCTTGGTGCCAGTGATGGCCGTGTGTTGGTTAGAAGGAGGCCAGGTGAGCGCCTGCATTCCACCTGTGTGCGACGTCGACACACTGGACATACACCGGGAATTCTGGTCTGAGAAGCAATTTCCTATGGCAGCAGGAGCACTCTCGTGGTTATCCCACGCACCCTGACTGCAGATGTGTACGTCCGTCTGGTGATTCGACCTGTTGTTCTGCCATTCAACAGCATTCCCGGGATTGTTTTCCAACAGGATAATGCACGCCCCCATGCCGCTGTTGTAACCCAGCGTGCTTCACAGAGTGTCGACATGTTACCTTGGCCTGCTCGATCCCCTGATATGTCCCTAATCGAGCACGTATTGAACATCATTGGACGGAAACTCCAGCGTCATCCACAACCGGCATTAACTGTCCCTGTATTGACCGACCAAATGCAACAGGTATGGAAATCCATCCCACAAGCTGACATCCGACACCTGTACCGCACAATGCATGCACGTTCGCATGCCTGCATTCAACAGTTAGGTGATTACACCGGTTAATAATGGACCATCATGGCACATTTGCAATGGGTTTTTTTCACGCGGATATTATCCTGTAGTCTTGTACCTTTAATCAATGAAATACTGTGTGTTACCTGGACAAAAATATTGCCAAAATGTCCGTATTCTGCATTCCTTATTTCATGGTTTTTGTATATTATTCCGCCAGTGTATTTAACTAATATTTTGTTAATTTAGTTAGTGTATAATTTTACATATATACTGCATAAGAGGCTTTTCAGCCTTAGCAGCATGTAACTATAAATCAATTCAATTCTTTCTCTCTCGCTGTTGTACTTCTGAATAATATTTTTGTATATATGCGAATGCGCCTCCTTACTCTGGCTGTATTGTTAGCATTCTACTTGTTTCGCAACGAGCGATAACGTCTCATAAGAAGATTACAATTCGAAGAAGTGTGCTCAACATTTTTTGATAATGTGATTTTTTTCCAAGGATAATCAGTAAATACAAGCCACGTCATTTCATTCGCTCACAAGACCTCGGGGGGGTTTATCAGCCGCCAATTGCGTAGGGCTTAGGTTACAATTAGTCCCACTGGACTGGAGTTGGAATCGTTTACCAAGCCACATAAACGACTGAATACTTCAAACGTCAATTCGAATCAGACGTATCCCTATGGATGTGGGTTTCATTCAGGTCAAAGCAAAGCAAAGTAAACCAAAGCCATCCCTGTGCAGGTAAGGATGAGGAGAGAAAGGTAATGAGTTTCCACTGTTTGTAACCACGGCAGTGAGTGCGATACAGTGGTCAGCTGTATGCCCGGCTACCTTTGCCCCAAGGAATTCATCTGGTTGTCTACTCATTTCTGGTGTAGGCTGAGCGAAGCTCTATGTAGGCCGACCTGTTTCAAAGTGAATGTTATTTTTCTAAATGTTTGAACTTCCTGGCACGAAATGGAACTCACGTCCTTCTGGATGAGCCGAAAACCCCATCCGTCTGGTGGCCGTGACCTTTAAGGCGTTTGGTTTGACACCGTGGTTAGCTGGTTAAAAATATTCACCATCAGGATGTTGGCTGGCAGGGTAGATCACTGGTCATTAGACTGAGTGCTGAAAGCCTGGGTTCAATTCCAAAGCTCTCCGCAGTGTTCATATCGAGTGATGGTATTGTGAAGCTGTTGATGGTGATTCGTCCTTGAGATTGGGATGTTAAGCCTCGAGCAAACCCCTTGATGTTATTTCACAGGATTAGGCCGTGTGCCAACGCCGAATTTTCCTCTCTCCCTACTTCATTTTCATCATCACGACGCACCCAGTTGCACAGCATCAGCTGGACAAGCCATTACATCACAGTCGATAACATTGTTGCATAACATTTTAACCACGGGCCAGCCAGTAATTAATCAATCACTTATAAATTAGCATCCCATTAAAGAACAAATCCAATTTAGTGAACCCCGTTTGAGTATTATCTGCCGTTATGTTTTCATCGCGTTTTTTCACCCTTTAAAGCCTCAGCTAAACAGCTCTCTTTCAATTTTGACCACGTCTTTTTATTCATCACAAATATTCGGTGGGATTTGTCAGCTAACAATTGCCTGGGACATTACCTGGCATACAGGTATACGATTGATCTAATTTTATAAAATTTAACCCCGGAAATCACGCAGAAAAAACAGAATGTTTAGTTTGATTATATTTGTGGCAATCATGTTCACGAAAAGGTCGCACTGAAACCACGCTGCTCTTGTATATCACTTACTAGCTACGGTATTGTACAGAAAGTAATATGATATCCAATAATAACATTAATAATAATTTGTTTTACATCCCACTAAGTACTCTTTTACAGTCTTCGGAGACGCCAACGTGCCGAATTTTTTCCCGCAGGAGTTCTTTTTCTTGCCGGTTAATCTTCCGACTCGATGCCGACGTATTTGACCACCCTCAAATACCACCGAACTGAGGCAGGATCGAACCCGCTAACTTGAGCTCACAAGGCCAGTGCACTACCGTATGAGCTACCAGCCCAACCCAAGAAAACATATGCGTTCTACAACATTAAATAACGTTCTCAATCCATCGAAAAGATGTGTATTGCCTTACCTGGTGCAAATTTAGTAATGCTTGTGAGGTGTTGTACACCTAGTCCTCTATTTTCACCAAGTCCTGGATAGATGACGCAGTTACCGAAAGCATAAGCAGAAAAGTCCACGAACACATACATAGTTTTAGAGTGAGTTGAACTGTTCGGGAAAAATACGCTGTGTATTTAATAAATTTGATGGTAGTAATAATGTGAAAAGCTTCCAGCCGATCAATCACAATATATTCATAACAATAAGAGCAGAATTGAAAACACTTTTCGGTAAAGAAAACAGATTGATCTCTTTCCAGGGGTCGAATGGAAAATGTCAGAGTGGAACTAGAGACAAATAAATGATAATAATATTAATAATTATAATAATAATAATATTTTTACAAGTTGTTTTACGTCGCACCGACACAGATATGTCTTATGGTGACGATGGGACAGGAAAGGGCCAGGAGTGGGAAGAAAGCGGCCGTGGCCTTAATTAAGGTACAGCCTCAGCATTTGCCCGGTGTGAAAATGAGAAACCACGGAAAACCATCTTCAGGCCTGCCAGAGTGGGGTTCGAACCCACTATCTCCCGAATACTAGATACTGGGCGCGTTTAAGTGACTGCAGATATCGAGCTCGGTAATGATGATAATAATAATAATAATAATAATAATAATATTTTATAAACGTGAACTTTCGTTTTCTAAATTGCCCGGACAGCATCTTAAAAACTGTATACGGAAGTCTGTTGGGAACTTCGAAGGATTTTTGTATATAAGCTTAGCATGCGTACTAATATTTGTTGATGAGAATATTGAATACATTAGAAACTCCAGACGGCTTGTTAGCTTTAGAAAGTTTAATCTTTATATAGTGCTTTAAAGGCTTGTACTCCAATGGATATTTCAAACTGTCAAAGTTACATGAACATGTAACACGCTAGTCGCTAATGTTATAGCTGGATGTTGAGCAGATAAGTGTTCTAATTATACTGGACGTGGAAACAATAGTTCTCCTTGCCGCTATACCATTCTCAGTAATGCAGGTCGTCAAATTTTTTCGTCCACTACTGCTAAGTAGAAAATCTCAAAACTCTGATTGTATATCCTTCCACTGAGAGAAAATTCACTAGGGATAGCTGCCTTTGAACAAGGACTACCGTATAGTAACATCATCAAAGTAATAGTAATGTATCGTGTTGCCATTCATTGTCATACAGTATTTAGAGAATTAAATGGGCTTATATATTTGTAATTCTGAAATTCCCCTGTTGTACATTTATCCCCGACGAGGAATACTTTATTTTTCTCTGCATATACGATAAGATGGTGATACACTATTGACACTGAATTACGCACATCTAAACTAATATATTTTTTAAACGAAACAGGAATACTAAAACGACGGAAGAATTTAACTGGAAATTTTGTGACAGATCTTCGCATACTGAAAAGCAACACAGTCACCTCGAGGAAACTGGCGGGTATGTAATACTTTTTTTTTCAAAACATTTGAAACAGGGTTCGTAGTGTCACTTCTTTTCAGAATAAACTTCCTCAGCCTGTAAACCTTACTGTTGGATCAATGGTGGCAGTGTATTCATACTCACTGGATCCAATGATAGAGAAATTGACTTCTTCGTAGACTTTAAATATCCAGATTTTTGAGAAGTTCTACAATACTACTCCTGACTATGTGGTGTCTGTTGTTTCTCAGTAGTTCCCCTATCGAGTAGAAAACAAGAACATGTATGTCATTTGAGAGATTGAATTCATTTTTTCTTTTTTCCTTCATTTTACGTAAAAGTGTCATAAAATCAGGCTACATACATTCGAACCTTAGTGTAACGATATCATGTGTTTACCTTCAGGCTTATAGCTCTGGAAGGGAAGAGCCGATCAGAATGCATGAGGTACCGTTTGGTTGAATATGTGAGACAAGGGAGGAAACATGTCTCTCTGTGGGTCTCAGTTAAATACGCGTGGGGTGGGGATGAGATTTAAAAAGTGACAAATTTGAGATAAATTATTTTGTTTGCAATTAATGACTCCGAAACCGAAACGCATACGAAGACGGATATCGTCGTTGTGCCTGTAAAATCCGCTATGAACTCTGACCAGAAAGGTTCTGTCATCTAAGGCTCAGTATTGTATGAACTATATCAACGAATTTTCGTTCGAAAGTGGTACAAGTGCTGCGGCTCAGTATTTCTCCCCGCAACTCCCCTCACTTAACGAAATTTCGAGGTGCAACGACGATATTCCTGTTGTTAATAATGTTATTGGCTTTACGTCACACTAACTACTTTTACGGTTTTCAGAGACGCCGAGGTAGCGGGATTTAGTCCCGTAGGAGTTCTTTTACGTGCCAGTAAATCTACCTACACAAGGCTGACGTATTTGAGCACCTTCAAATACCACCGGAATGAGCCAGGTTCGAACCTGCCAAGTCGGAGTCAGAAGGCCAGTGCCTCATCCGTCTAAACCACTCAGCCCTACATTTTTGTAGTTTACGGAGATTTTAACATCGTGGTGCTGTTATAAAACAGATGTGGGGAAGTCGTCTTACTTCTTGAAATCGTCAGTGAATTCGGACTTAAATGTGTCACTTTCCAACAAGAAATGGGAAGTTCCTGGACCTTATTCTAATCTTGGAGCAATACAATGCCAACGTCGACTGCTTTGAGATTGAAAAGGTGATTACATCCGACCATCGAGCTGTAGAATTTACATTACCTTTACCGCTAGTTACACGCCCCATGCCGCAGAGGAAGTTAATGTTCGCGTCGGCTAAGGCCGATTTTCCTCAAATGAGACATCTCCTTTCGTTGTGTCCTTGGAATTGAATCGAATATCCCCCCTTCCTCCGTCGATGAAGCTTTAACCCCCTTTCACAACCGCCTTCGTGCTGTAATAAAAGACACTGCACCGTCCCGGATAGTTTGCACGTGGAAGTACATGCTGGTACGGAACGGAAGTAACAGATAAATTAAAAGAAAAGGAAAGGGCAAAAAGGAACTTTCATAACACAGGGAAAAGTAGTGATTATGCGTATTTTCTACTATAAGCGGTGAAATTAAGCGCCTTCAACTAAACAAGAAAAAACCTGATATTATATAACTTCTACGGAATCGAAATTACTGTAGCTGCGAACCGGAAGTGTGTTTGAAATGTCGAGAACAAACATAAGTCTTACCGCCTGCCATCCACTATGCTTCAGGACGGGAAAGAATGCAGTGCGAAAGGAGCGTTTTGGACAGTTTTGCAGATACATTTGATAAGTATCACTAACCTGCCGCAAAGTATAAGCTGTTCTACCTCGTCCGTGTGCGATATCGGCCTGACCTCTTCAATTCATGCATGTTATAATACCTTCAAATCATTTGGAAGGGATGAAATGCCCGCAATAATTCTGAAGGAATGTGCATTTGTGCTAGGTAAGCCACTTATCATCATAATGAATATATGTCATTTTCTCGTCAAGGTATTTTCCTCGTGAGTTGAAAAAAAGTTACGTCATGCCAGTGTTGAAAGAAAGAGACGAAATGGTGTTCGATAACTATAGGCCTGTTGTTTCATTACCCCAGCTTTCAAAGGTGGCAGGTAAGATCGGGTAGAACCTATTGTTCAGTTCAGTTTCGCAGTATATTAATGTAGCTCAGCGTGGTTTCGTACAGAATTGCTCTACCGTGTCCAATATTGCGGTATATGTCAACATTACAAAATCAGCGGATAGGAGGCAACGAATGGATACTGTTTATACGGACTTCTCCAAAGCCTTTGATTCAGTTAACACATTGACGTCTTGCTCACTTTCATACATTTTAATCCTCCTGATCGGCCATTTTTCAGCAATATCGGATTTTTAAATTAAACACTAGTTTTAAACTTAGATATCTGTAAAAACACTGTAATAGAGATGATAGATCTCTTACTATGGAATAGTGGATTAAAATTAGTAGGTGTGTCACTTAAAAAAATAACTAATAAGATGTGGCTGACATTGAGTTAAATAATAATAATAATAATAATAATAATAATAATAATAATAATAATAATAATAATAATAATCATAATCGTATGGCCTCAGCTACCGTGTGCAGACATTTCAATTTGACGCCATCTGGCTGTCTGCTCGTCAATTTCGACGTTCCGTTTTACTCTAGGCCACCACTAGATGGCAGACCGAGTAAACCGAAACTCTCTTGGGTGTCTATGGCTGAGATTTTTAATGAATTTTGTCGGGTAAACACCAAATGTGTCACCAGAGATCTTTTATATGCCGACATCGTACGACATGGAGTGTCGAATGGACTTTTTTCCGCCCTTCAAAAATCCGACTACCTCTGCCGGGTTTGAACCCGCTATCTTGGGATCCGGAGGCCGACACTCTACCGCTGATCCACAGAGGCAGCTGACATTGAGTTTATTTGGTTTTTAGGCCGTTCAGAATTAATTGTACATTTGCTAAATCTACGTAATAATTAGCCTATAAATATTATGTGTGTCCTGTTAGGTATGTTCAGTTGCTGTAAATCACTATTGTTCAGTCTATGTTCGCGCTGTGTACACTGTTGTCTAGTCGACACGATTTGAAGGGAAGAATATGATGTGTAGAACTGTAGTTTGCTGCCATCTATATTTTCTTCGGGAACTGTATGAATTAATTTTATACTGCAGTGCCGATCAACGCACATATTAGTTTGTTTCATAGTAACAATGATGAAAAAGAGAGAACGTACGCCGTCCGAGTTTCGTTTTCTGCAATAAATGACACAGCCCGTACAGCGTACGGCCTTCGAGCTCAATGTGTTAAACATAAATAACGGCGTGTGGCCTCCGGGGAGGCCTGATGCATGTCTTTCGAACTGACGTCGTATAGGTGACCTGCGCAACTGTGAGGATGGGGCCCTGCCTATGATGATTTATAATGCTTATGACAACACATACATCCAGCGCCCGAGCCATAGGAATTGACCATTTAAGGTTAAAATCACTGATCCGGCCGGGAATCGAATCTGGGACCCGTTGGACGAACGGTCAGCACGCTAATCATTTAGCCACGAAGCCGAACTCAGTTAAACATGGCGCTCTGATCTTCAAATAATCAGCATATGGGATAGAAAGAAGTGCATTGAAGTGGATTGCAAGCTATCTCACGAATAGAGTTTGCGTAATAAAATCTGCTTGTTAGCACACGCAGCATAGTCTATTATAATCTGATGGGTGTGTGGCTAGATTAAGTGTAAATTTCTGTTCAGTAGCTGCTTGTCTTGACAAGGAAAATGTATCCAAAGGCCATGAATTTATTTATTTATTTATTTATTTATTTATTTATTTATTTATTTATTTATTTATTTATTTATTTATTTATTTATTTATTTATGACATATCTCTGTAATACGATATATGAAAATGGCGAATGGCCAGATGATTTTCTTTCAGTAGTAATGGTACCGATTGAAAATAAGAATTCAAAGAAATGTGAAGATTTTAGAACCATCAGTCTGATCACACAGGCAGCCAAAGTATTGCTAAGAGTACTGAACAGAAGACTTCATGGGAGGCTAGACAACTGTATCTCTGAGGAACAGTATGGCTTCATGAGAGGTAAAGGAACAAGGGATGCATTTGGACTGTTAAGAACATTAGGTGAGAGGTACATTGAAAGAGGAAGAGAAATATATGCTGTGTTTATTGACCTGGAAAAAGCTTTTGGCAGGGTACAGTGGAAAAAAGTCGAACGGAGTCGACTGGAAGGAGAAAAGGCTGATTAAGAATCTGTATCTATAGCAGAAGATAAGTGCAGATAGGGAATGAGATGACAGAGGAAACCACAATTGGAAGGGGAGTAAGACAAGGCTGTTGTCTCTCCCCCATACATTTTAACATATGTTTGGAAGAGATTATCCAGAAATCCAGAAATACTATTAATGGAAAAAGAGGAGTGAAAGTTGGTGGTAGGAGAATAGAATGTATTAGATTTGCTGATGACATGGTCCTACTGGCAGAGAGTGAAAGAGCTATGATGACGATGCTAACAGATCTAAATGCTGTCTGTGAAGAATTTAGAATGATAATTAATAAGAAAAAGACGAAATGTATGGTGATAAGCACAAGAAAAGTGAAGACAAATATAAAGTTAGGCCAGGAAATAATAGAACAGGTGGATGCTTTCAAATACTTGGGAAGTGTAATAACAGAGGACATGAAGTGCAGTCGAGAAGTGAAAACTCGTACTGCGATTGCGAAGGAAGACTTGAGGAAGCGATTCGTGAAGTGCTTTGTATGGAGTGTGGCAATGTATGGAGCTGAGACATGGACATTGAGAAAAGAAGAAGAAAGAAGACTGGAAGCATTTGAGATGTGGATTTGGAGGAGAATGGAAAGTATACAATGGATAGAAAAGTAAAGAATGAAGAAGTCGTGAGAAGAGTTGGGGAAGAGAGAAAGCACAATTGGATTGGTCACTGGATGAGAAGAGATTGCGTGCCTATAGATGCTATAGAAGGAACGGTAAATGGAAATAGACAAAGAGGACGGAGAAGATATCAGATGCTGGACAGTATCAGGATAGAATACAAGTATGAGGAAACAAAGAGGGTGGCAAGAGACAGGATTGCGTGGAGAGCTGCCATGTGAAGACCTGCCATATGACAGAACACTGATGATGACCTACTTAGATCTCATGGCGACGATGGGATAGGAAAAGGATTGGAGTGGAAAGGAAGCATTTTCCTGCTGTGAAAATTGGAAACCATGGAAAACCATTTCCAGGGCTGCCGACAGTGGGGTTCAAACCCACTAGATCCCGAGAGCAAGCTGATAGCTACGTGACCCACAGCCACTCTCTCTGTAACTGATATTTTGTAAGCGTGATATTGCCCAAGAGTTTCTAATATTGTGATTGACATGCCCTGTTCCTAGAATAAATATATGAAAGTTTACGTTAATTCGTCTATTGACAGTAAAAGTCAAATGTGCTCATTGTAACTGCATCTTGCACTTTGTGAATAAGATAGATAAATACATAAGTAAATATGGAAGGAGTTCCGAAATACGAGTGCATGACTCCTACCATAGCACATATCGTTATGAAGGCAGGTCACCATTTCCTAGACTCTTCACCATACTTGTGGGCAGGAGTTTGTTCATTCCCTTCTAAATAGGTATTTGCTATGAAGTTCCTTTCTCCCTTATACTAGGAAATAACCTACATGCCCTTTTATCCAAATCGTGCATCATGAACAATGCGCTTTTGTTCTCTAAGAACCTTTTCTTTTTTTGCAAGTTGCTTTACGTCGCAGCGACACAGATAGGTCTTATTGCGACGATGGGACAGGAAAGGGCTAGGAGTGGAAAGGAAGCGGCCGTGGCCTTAATTAAGGTACAGCCCCAGCATTTGCCTGATGTGAAAATGGGAAACCACGGAAAACTATCTTCAGGACTGCCGACAGTAGGGTTCGAACTCACTATCTCCCGAATACCGGATACTGGTCGCACTTAAGCGACTGCAGCTATCGAGCTCGGTATATTACAGAACTAACATGGCTGCTATTATAGAGCAGAACTTATCATTGTAGCCCGGCAGTATAATTAATTTTTACTGGGAAGTTAAAAAGCGAAAGAAAGCGAAGAGTTTAAAATTACGCCATTTGCTGAATTCCATTAAGTTGTTCTAGTGTGTACTGTACTTCGAGCTTTTAGTAATGTTAATTGTTACTTCCACTGGGAACACCTTTAACAATTATTTCTCCTCATTACTTTTTATGCTTAGTGCTTACAACCATTTAATTTACCTGTTAATGTAAAATAGACAATGGAGTACCAGGCCTTTCTATGTTATTTAACTCCTCCGTATTCTTGTTAGTCGGGAATGTCGAAATACGAGGTAGCATCCGAAAGTACGGAGACTAGACACCTGATAAACCACGATCAGGTAGGTAACGTAAAGATGTTTGAAATGCATCCTATTCTCTCTCTCCTCCATAACAAGAATGGTTCCCCAAGGAACAGCGGCGCACGCAGACGCGTTCTCCTATTGTTCCTACCTTGTGTTTGTACTGCAAATACGAAAAATGTTCTTTCAAGGCCAACCTCCAAACATTATATTTCTTCAGTGTTTGAGAAAGAAAAAGGCTCTTTCAGAGACTTTCAGTAGGGTAAAGGCTTTGGACTTTGCAATAGTGAGATGAAAGTGTTCAATTTGAAATGGCGTTTTAAAGAGGACCGAGGATCCATTTGATTCGCATGGAACTGTCCACTTGTAATACTTTTTTGAGGGCAAAACTGGGAGCTGTGTCTGGATATTTTACTTCGTTTGCGGGAGTCCATCTGTCGTAAGCGGCCGAAGATGTAGCAAAAACGGGAAATGCGCATGTATATCGGCAGCTAGTAGTTTCATTTTCTCACTAAACATGAAACTCCTGTGGTTCAACATACCGTCCTCCAACCACCTCATAGCCCCTGAGACACTTACCTCTATCCAAGATTGAAAAAACATATGAAGGGACATCATTCTGCAAATAATTTCAATTGATATTAAATGAATGACGTCTGCCTCTGTGGTGTAGTGGTTAGTGTGATTAGCTGACACCTCCGGAGGCCCGGATTCGATTCCCGGCTCGGCCACGAAATTTGAAAAGTGGTACGAGGGCTGGAACGGGGTCCACTCAGCCTCGGGAGGTCAATTGAGTAGAGTGGGGTTCGATTTCCTCCTCAGCCATCCTCGAAGTGGTTTTCCGTGGTTTCCCACTTCTCCTCCAGGCAAATGCCGGGATGGTACCTAACTTAAGGCCACGGCCGCCTCCTTCCTTCTTCCTTGTCTATCCCTTCCCATCGTCCTATTCTCCGACAAGGCTTCTGTTCAGCATTGCAGGTGAGGCCGCCTGGGCGAGGTGCTGGTCATTCTCCGCAGTTGTATCCCCCAACCCAAAGTCTCACGCTCCAGGACACTGCCCTTGAAGCGGTAGAGGTGGGATCCCTCGCTGAGTCCGAGGGAAAAGCCAAACCTGGAGGGTAAGCAGATTAAGTAAGTATTAAACGAATGACGTGATATATGATAACAAGAAGGGAGAAGGTGAAACCCGCTGTTAGCATACAGCTATTGCTGTCGAATAGCTCCAAGGTGTCTGCTCAAGGGTTAAGGTCTCCATCCGACCGAAAAATTACCATTACTTTGAAAAGTATTGTGGATGAATGTTTTCAAGTACTCACGGTGATGGCTCTATACCGAGTCACCGAACGTTTGGATGGTGCCTCGTATGGATTGTCTTCTTGCAGGTAAAACGAGAACGATCTACAACAAATATGCTAATGTTGAGTTTTATAGTAGTCATTTAGATGTGGTTTCAAATCCTTTATACGTACAATGCTGTTCGCAAAAATTAAAAAATCTTCAATAAGTTTTGGAATCGGATTACAATACCAAATCCGGGAAATAAATCGTGATTTGCTAATAAATTAACTGTGGTTCAAACTGTGCCCGGTCTTAAACCACGTGAAGATTCAGCAACATTGTCTCGCGAAGCTCATTTGAATTTGCCCCTGAAACGATCGGATTGGCTAAACGCAGCACCTGATAAAATGACAACTGCGCGAGATATCGATTTATTTCGATTTATTTATCAGTATGACAAACACTCTAACGCTCGTACCCGGTTAACGTTGTTTCCGACCATCCTGCACATGCGTGGTGTACCATATGGTTGCTGGAGGCCAGTATAATTCAGTATTTCTGTTTTTTGTAATTGAGGAGCTTGACATTCGAGGTTTTCAACCTTTGGTCCAAATATCTCAATTTCTGAAAAAATATGACTAACAAGGTTTTCATTCTTACATGTCGTTATACTCTGTCATACAGGCAAAATTTCGAAACGATTACAAAATGATCGATACGAACTCCAGAATGTCCAACATTCCAACCACCTTCCGGAAGGAAAGGCATGAAAAATTAACAAACAGTTAAATGTCGAAGCTAGAAAATCCCTAAGCGTATGCATCACCTTCCTCCACCTCCATCCCACCCTGTCCACAATGCAGAGTTTTACGGTCCATAGATCGCGGCCTGCAAGTATGTTTCTTACAGATTGATCATACGTAAAGTCCACAGCGATTTCTTTCCCCGAATAGAAGTATCACTTTGAATACTCAACGACGTAGGGAGTACAATGTGACTATAAGGCCTGAACATTGTCTACATCATGATACTGTATAGGCTTTTGGGCTTATGCCGTGTCAAGAAAATAAGGTGAAATTCTTAACGTTTCGCAGGGTACCGTGCTCTGCGTCCTCAGAAGAAATCCTGACTGTCCACGAGAAAGGCTTCTTAAACAATGATACTTTAAACTGGACGTTGTAATAGAAGTGGAAAATGGTACTTTCAATCGCCACCAGATGGCCCCCAGGACGTGGCAACGCTAGTGTTCGAAGCGGAAGCTGACCGAACCATCACAATCAGTCTAAGCGGTTCTCATAACGTGTTTGCGTAACACATCACATTGGCAGATGTATGGCATAGACACAAGCCTGGAATGAAACATCCGGCGACGAGGAACGTACGAATTTGGAAAACACCGAGACGAGATGACAATAGTGAAGGGACAGGGAAGGGAACTACCTACGTAAATTCTTAATTGCTGGCAACCAGGTATTACTTAATTCATAGCCGGTGTCCCTGTTGAAATTGTTAGGATTTCTACGTATTTCCACAGCTTCCCGTATAATCCTGGACCTGTAGTGTCTAGTGTGAGTAAGAGCTCGAGCATCTTGGAACATGACATCATGACCCGACGGTAGAGCGTGCTCAGCTATTGTTTATTTGTCTGGCTGGTTGAGACGAATATTACGTTTATGTTCCTTGATACGGGTACCAATGAACCGGCATGTTTGGCCGATGTATACCTTACCGTAAGTACAGGGAATTTCGTATACCCCAGGATGTAAAAGTGGGGACAGTTTGTCCTTGATTTTACTCAGACTGTGAGCAATTTTAGTTGCGGTGCCAAACACGGTTTTTATATTGTGTTTGGGAAGGACCTTGGCAATTCGATCTGTGGTGTTGTGAATGTAAGGCAAGTAGGCAGTTCCCTTCACTTCTTCCTTCTGTGAGCTTTGCTTGGTCGTTTCTCTGGGATGTAGGCCCTATTATTCCGCAAATCGCTGTAACCATTACCCTTGAACGCGACTTTGAGCATGTCCATCTCCACCCGGATATGTGATGGCTCACAAATTCGTCTCGCCCTCTTGGCGAGTGTCGTGAGAATGCCTTGTTTTCGTGCTGGATGGTGGTGAGAATCTCCATGAACATAGCGATTTGTGTGGGTAGGCTTACGATAGAAGGTATGTCCTAGGGAGCCGTCCGGTTTCTTTCTTACTAGAACATCCAAGAAAGGAAGGCATCCGTCCGACTCCATCTCCATAGTGATTTTTATTGATGGATGTTGCTGATGTAGGTGGTTTAGGAATAGATGAAGTTTCTCAGGACCTTCTGTCCAGACCACAAATGCATCATGAACATACCTCCACCATATCAAAGGCTTGACGGGCGCCTAAGCAATAGTCTCCTCTTCAAAATGCTCCATAAAGAAATTAGCCACTACGGGCGAAGTCCAATTTAAAGTATCATTGTTTAAGAAGCCTTTCTAGTGGACAGTTGAGATTTCTTCTGAGGACGCAGACCACAGTTCCCTGCGAAACGTTAAGAATTTCACCTTATTTTCTTGACATGGCATAAGTCCAAAAGCCTATCCAGTATCATGTTTTTAAGTACGGGCCGTGAAAGCATTAATGACAACGTTGTCTACATCATACACCAAATTGATTGATTTTTAAAGTATTACGTCAAATTTCTGTTGGAATAATGAACTAAGAATCCCTAATCTCTCCATGGTTTCGGAGATCCAATTGATATGGCTGAGTGAGTTGGTTACACAGTATGTGTCGTGCAGCTGTACTGTAATCTTGCATTAGGGAGATGATGAGTAAGTCAAACCGTCAGCAGCTTTGAATATACTTTTCTGTTGTTCCCCATTTTCACATAAAGTGGCAGATAATCCATTAAATATGCTGAGGCCTTTGGTCATATTATTAGTGTTTGTTTACCGATACTCTCGTGAAGACATTGGAAGTTTGAAACAGGATGCACTAATGGCATGCGAGGTGTAAGAGACATCCTTCTCTTTCGTACATCCTGGTGGGATTTTGAGTACGACCTGTGTATCACATATGGATTTGACCTTGTTAACGACCGGATGCTCTTCCTGACACCAATCGTATATGCGTGTTTCTGTGGTGTGTTGTGTTGTGTTGTGTTGTGTTGTGTTGTGTTGTGTTGTGTTGTGTATATATGAAGAGAAATTTAGGAGAGAACAAACACTCAGGTCTTTAGTAAGAAGAATTCACCGGACCAGTCTGGAATCGAACCTGGGACCATCTGAACCGAAGGCCTCGACCCTGAACTTTCAGCCAAGGAGCCGAATATGTGTTGTTCTAGGAACTTTATCGGTCAGTGGTAGGCTGTGCATAGAGCTCGCAGGAAGTGTTTTGAACAAGATATAACACAAGGAGACACTGTTCTAGCCGGTCTGACTAAGACAAATGGTGAATGGTCATATTACGTTAAAGAATTATTGTTATATCGCTTTTCGCTTCATTTATGTGAG